>NC_037336.1:65093460-66343460 GCF_002263795.3 Bos taurus
AAGGATGTCATTCCAAGTGACTTCCCTCACCACCTCACACATCCTATCCTGTCTCAGCCTGCATTTCCCTGGGTGACTTCCTTCTACTGGGAGCCATGCCTTGGTTGACTGATTACCACTCTGCATCTTAAGTGGGCTTCTCTTTAAGAAAGTGTAAATTTCTTTAATTTTAAAGGAAAGCCAAATTCAAGATTCCAAATTCTATTATGATATTTCATTTCAAAAGATAAAACATGGTATTTCTTTGTTTTTAAGTGAGAAAAAAAAAAGCTATTGAAAAAGTAAGCATATGACTAAAAGCAAGACAATTTTAGCCACTTAAATAACAAACTACACATTTATAATCAACAGAATGTCAGCTGTACTTGTGTTTGTGGGTAGATTTTCATTTTTAATTTGATGCTGCTTTCCAAATTGTTTTTAATATGCTAGCCCTACTCTTATGATGAAAAACACCCATAAGGATTCAAATAAACATTAACCTAACAAGTTAACTGTTAAACTTCCTTAAGTTTTTGCTATAACCTTTTATTCATAATTCAGATGCAATAAAACATATTAATTTATACTAATAAATGTGAAAACGCCCTTCTCTGAAAGATTTTGTGGGTTTTCTTCAATTTAACTAAGATTTTTTAAAATAAAAACTTTATATAATCAGGAATACTAGCTTCTCGACATCATAGAGGAAAGTGTGAGCTGTGCTTGGAAGAAAATATCCTAGTGGATATCCTCTATAGTGGAATCTGTAGAGTAAAGCTGGACACCGGAAATGTTCCCAGTTTCCACAGGAAATTCATTCTCCCAAGAACACAGGCTGGATGGGGGGCTGGTGGGTGGGGCTGGAGCTGCATGTCATCCTGGCACTCTCCTAGCCTCTATCACTGTTGGAAGTATCAGAAGCAGCACAGGCATTTTTCCCATTTCCCCCAGTGGTCTGCTTTAACAGGAGGCGGGAGATACATTATCCATTATCCATGAGGATACAAGCTCCAGGACTGCTCTCACTAATGACTATAAAGTACTGACATCAGTACTTTATAAATGTGTGTTGAATGAATACATGACATGGAAGAAAAACGCAGTATTTCATTCAGGGTTTTTGGTTTCTGTTTTGTTTGTTTGTTTTTTGTCTGTCTGTGCCCCTTGCAAAGTAAACCTTCTTAGGGGCAAGAACACAATCTTCTCAGTATCTAGTACAGTATCAGTACATAACTAATTTTTTTGTTTTGTTTTCATTTTAATTTACTGTGTGTAGTTTAACTGAAACTTAAACATCATACAGACAAACCACGGAAGTTTTAGATATAGTACCAGTTTTAAAACAAGAACAGTGAATAATCATTTACACAGAACCTATTTATGAACCTGTTTGTAGTGTCCAAAGTTCTTAAGCTCCAGGATAACACTATGGAAACAGGAAGGACCATATAGTGGTTAGATGTTTAGCCACAGCAACCTAGTCTGCCTGGTTTCAAATCCAGCTTCACCCTTACATTCTGTATAATTTGGGGGCAGGTGACAAGACTTTTAAAACAGAGATAGTACTAGCACCTTACACAGTAGTTCCAGGAATGAAATAAACAGAAACACCAACAATTCTTAGAACAAACCAAGTGCACAGAGAGTAGGATGTGTGTCTTCTGTTTTATTATTATTTTTAACATTTAGCCTAGGTTTGAAGTCTTCTAACCACCTCTAGCCTGTAGGTTTTTTAGTTCATTTACTCTCAGAAAAACACAACTTCCTGTTTCTAAGGAGGGGGAAAAGCTTTTAGAAGTTATAAAAAGACTCAAAGCCTCTTGGACATCAAATAGTTCTTACAAAACAACATTTTGATGAGTTAAGTGTAAAGGAATCAAAAACATACGGATTAAATTTCCTTTATAATACACATGGGCTTAAAATGAAGAGAGAAGTGCTTAGCAAAACACACTTTGGGTTTGCCAAACCCAAAACATTGAAAAACACTTCAAGACATTCTGCAGACCCACAACAGAATGAGATCCTCCACCATTCACAGTTAAAAATCCTCTCATCTGGACCCCTGAGCTCTAAACTGGTCCACAGCTTGTCACCTCTTGATCCATCTTCTCAAAGGATAACCTTCCCCAATTTATGAGGAAGTATGCTACACCTCAGAAGCAGAATGTAAGCAATTTATATATTAGAAGGCACAAATAGGTTATCAGTGGCATATGATTTTCATTTTCATATTTTATTGAAGATCTCTACTGCATATGAATGCAATAATATGTGTTGCATATACTAAAACTAAGATGTAGCCAAACATAATTTTTCTATTTCTTTTTCTATAATTTTTGCATCATAACCATGAGTAAGACATAACTTGGACATTTGGAAGTATTATTCAGGATCAAATAATATTCTAAAACTTGTTTTCTGCATAAAAGTAAGTTTTTTTCTAGTTGATTTTCACTTTAAGAGTCTTTTTAAATTTGTACTCATTTATTTATTTATTTGGCTGTACCAGCTCATAGCTGTGGCATGTGAGATCTAGTTCCCTGACCAGAGATCAAATCCAGACCCCTTGCATTGGGAGCACAGAGTCTTAACCACTGGACCACCCGAGAAGTCCCATTTGGAGAGTCTTGATTCCACTCTGCATGTTATCAGGACTGGAAAACATTTAATTATCTGACCTGGACAGTCTTTTCCTCATGTATTAAGTCCAGGAGATGTGCTGCAGCTCTAGTTTAAGAAAATAAAAAAGTTTCGGGTTTTAGATTTCTTCTGAAATACTTTCCTACACTGAACCCATTCACATGTTTTCATAGAGGAGTAAAGAAAAACAGCCTGCAAAACTAACTGATACCCTAGAAAAGTTGACAAGAATACAAAACAAAACAAAATGAAACAATGTTGTAATATTCATGAATTAATGACCTGGTCATATATTAAAAAGTGATTTTTTAATAACACAGGCAGATATGATTATCTGTAATTTTTTCCTGCTAAGCCCTGCTACACTAAGTCTGTTCTGTAGTAAACTGGGTCCAAAGACTTAATGCATCAGTTAATATATCTCTTGGAAAATAAAATATTAGGATAAAATAGAAGTTAATATTCTGAATATATATCTTAAGTTGAGATTGGAGGGTGGCAAAACTAATTTAAAACACATTTATTTATTCTGAAATGTATTACTTTAATTTTTTCTATTTTTTTCTTAATGACTTAATTAAAAAGATAGTGGTCTCAAAAGTATGTTTTCCTGTTTAAAAGCAGTGTGGGTGGCCCCTTCCTTTAGGGACATCAGATTCTCTTTGAATAGGAAGTTTGCCACTAAAAGAAGCCACTATCTTCAGCACAAAATGTTGATCTGATATGCACATGTAGTGTCTTCTTTTTAGAACTAATTTAAAAATTGATGACTAGCTTGCATTTCATTTGTTTTAAAGAAATATCACAGAAGATCTCTGTACAGGACCTATTTAATCTCCACCAATTCCCTACCCACTGCTCCAGTTTGCCTAAGACTCTTCCTTTTGATGACTTTATAATCAGATTTTCTGCAGACTGTTTATTGTGACTCACTAGAAACAGAGATGGAGAAGCCCTTGATCAGTCATGGAAAGTGTTTCTGCTATAAAATATGAATAATCATTCTGAAAATAAAATGTTATGATGACCATTGTACTTTATTTACATTTGATATCTTTTGACCAAAAAGGATAACCTAACTCAGATATCTACAATTTTTGCTAAAATCGATAGAGTTACCAATACTTCAGTGACTGGTTTTGCCGTATTTATTATTATTGATATATAAATGAGAAGTTCTGGAATAACTAATAATATATAATACAAAATGAATAATTAATAATGCAGGCTAATCTTTAAGAGCATAAACATTTCCCAGAAATCTTGATTATGACATCACTTAAGAAAGAAGTGGAAAAAACAATTCAGCCCAACCATAAACATCAAACCATCAAAAATATCAAATAAGTGAAAAATCAAATTAATGAAGCTTTAGTACAACTAACATATATTATACAAAAGGAAATGACCCCAGGAGCTTACTACTTGACATATTTCATGCCTCATGAACTGGACAGACTTTTAAAATCAATAGCTGTAAGAACAACTGTGACCTCTAAGTACTTATAGTCATTGAAATATGCAATTATAATGGTTATTTGATAACATGCTGCTGCTGCTAAGTTGTTTCAGTCGTGTCTGACTTTGTGCGACCCCATAGATGGCAGCCCACCAGTCTCCCCCGTCCCTGGGATTCTCCAGGCAAGAACACTGGAGTGGGTTGCCATTTCCTTCTCATAGATATATTTAAAAAGCATAACAGCCTTCATCAAAATAAAATCTGTAGGAGCGGCATGTCTGTTGAAAATACTCTAATTAACCTTCTTTCTCTCATGGAAGCTAATGAAAAGGACTCTAGGTTCATTTATTCATCAAATGTGTATCAGTAGATAATAGGCACTGAGGAATCTAAGAGAAATAAGATGTCAAAGTTTAACCATAGGTTAAATTTAGTTAAAGTTAAGACTTAAAGCCTGAAAAATTACAGATTTGAAGGATACCTTAGAGATCATCTCATTCTAACCTCTTAGTTTAATCTTCAGAGCAGTCAAAATGTTTGTCCACTTGGTGTGTTTAAAAGTTAGAAAAGAATGATGCTTAATTTATGCTCTTTTGACATGTATGTAGAGTCTAGTGCATTAATTTATGTAGCAACCACTTTATCACTTTATTGCCTCATAATGGTCTATGCCATTCTTTGACTCAAACCAGGTTTGTTTGCTGTTTCCTTGAAGTAATATCTCTGACTGAACATACACTTGGAAAGAGTGCTAATTAAATCAAGGCTATATGCTGATTCTTCTTTGGGCCAGTTAATTTGGTTATGCGTCCTGATCTTGAATCTGATTAGGCATCTCATAAACACACTTGAGGTAATGTAGGCAAGACATCACAATTAATCAAACAAAATCCATTAGTCTTGCTAGAAACATACTCAGCCTAAATATCCTATTGAAAATGAATCTGTTGGTAGAACATGGACCTTGTTGACAGCTAGGCAAAACTGTTCCATCACCATTCAAGGATTTCATTTTTCTCTCTCTCTCTCTAATCATCTCCATATCAGCTTGCCCTGAAGCAGCAGCTAAAGTCCATTCTCTGCTCACATTCAGCTGAGTGTAACTATTTGGAAAAAGACATTAGCCATGATGACTAGAAAATCTTGTTAATCTTCTTCCAGAGAATCTCAGTTTCATTCAGATAGTCATTAGAGTAATTCTATAAGCAGCTGAAGGAGAAATCTGCATTAGTTTAAGCCAATCATAGTTTTCCCATTCCCTTTCCAATGATTAGTGTGGCCATAGCTGAATTTTAAGCTGAATTTTACAGGCATCTCTTCGGGAAGGTTTTCTGTAGCTAGATGGCTAGCTGACCTCCAACGTTTAATTTTCCCCTTTCATGGCAGGTTTCTAGGAAACAGCTGCCCATCCAAGTACTCTATTTCCAATCCTCCTTTCATACATAGAATCATGTGATTAGTTCCAGCCAATGGAATGTGATCAGAAGATACTCACATATGCAGCCTGCCTTCCCCACCATCTCTTCTTCATTCTGCTGCAACCTTGGACGTCATATCTGAAGACGATGGCATTATCTAACTCTCCAGTTTGAGGTTTGGCCAGAAATGGTTGCACTGGACTTTGCAAAAGTGAGAACTACTATGTGAAGATACTTCTCTAAATCTTACTTCTTATTCAAGGACCAGAGAAAAGCTGTGGCACAGAAGGAAGAGTAGAGTTATCTAGTCTGCATCTATATATACAAGCACTGTAGATATTTTAGTATGGGTATTTTTTTCACTTTGGGCTTCAGTTTCTTCATCAGACAGGGTAAAGGACAAGACTTATAGTCCTATAATTCAATTGAATTCTTCATCAGTAGAAAAACCATTCATTCGGATCAATGGTCTTTAAATATCCTGTAGGCATCACACCTAATCATCTAGGATGCCAGTACGTCGGTTATCCATTGCCACGATATCCATTGGTATTGACTATAATCTACCTCTATCCTTGTGAACTCTCAAAGGTGACCAGGCAGATCTTTTTTAGGACAAGGCTTCATGGTCAGCAGAAACTCCTGGCAGTGGTACAAAAATCAAGCAGGATGGGACAATGGAGGCAAAGAAAAGAAGACATGCAGATAAAATGCAGAAGAGGAAGAACCAAGAAATCTCAAAAACCAAGGCACCATGTTTTTAACACCGCATGAAAACAATAGAAGAGGGCACTCTTTAAAGTTAGAAAATCCATCTGAGCCAAACCTCCTTCTGAAATTCGGGGAAACTAAATTCACATAATAAGCAAGAGAAATCTATGCTAAAATAGCACATGGTTTATAAGGTCAAATCCCATGGTAAGGAAAAAGAAGAAGAATCACAGTCCCTTAAATAATTATCGATTATTACAGATTAAAAAAGATCAAAATTATAACGTAGCATTTCAAAATGAGTTAACATTAAGAAAATGATGGCACAAGACATGAATAACTGACCTAAATCAGAATTCGAAAAATTCAGAAATTAAGTGATACATTGAAAGAAAAATTGAAAATAAAAGAAAAAAATCACTTTAGAAATGAAGACTCACAAAATAGAAGTATCACCAAAGTAAATAAACACAATGAAAAAACGCCTCAAGGAATAGATGAAAAGAATGAAATGTTTGAAAAACAAAACTAAATGAAGAAGGAGGAGGCAATGGAGAGTTATGGTGAATGGGCAGAGAATTTCAGTTTGGGAAGATGAAAAAGTTGTAGAGATAGCAGTGATGGTTGCACAACATTGTGAACGTGTTTAATGTCATCAGGTTCACTTAAAATGATGAAATGATCTATCTTATTTTATGTATATTTTACCTCCATTTATAAAAACAAATGAAGAAAGGGATTGAAAAGTAAAAGAGGAAAAGTAACAAATATTATTGATAGTCAAAAAGGTCCTGAAAAAGATTAAAAAAAAAAAAAACAAGAAAATAAACAAACATAATGCTATGATTCAAGAAAACCTTCCTAAAATTGAAAAAAAAAAATATGGAACAACATGTTAGAAGAACACATGTGCCTGAGAATACTGACTCAGAACAACCAATATCAACAGAGACATTACTTGTCTAGTCAAGGCTATGGTTTTTCCAGTGCTCATGTATGGATGTGAGAGTTGGACTGTGAAGAAGGCTGAGTGCCGAAGAATTGATGCTTTTGAACTGTGGTGTTGGAGAAGACTCTTGAGAGTCCCTTGGACTGCAAGGACATCCAACCAATCCATTCTAGAGGAGATCAGCCCTGGGTGTTCATTGGAAGGACTGATGCTAAAGCTGAAACTCCAGTACTTTGGCCACCTCATGCAGAGTTGACTCGTTGGAAAAGACCCTGATGCTGAGAGGGATTGGGGGCATGAGGAGAAGGGGACGACAGAGCATGAGATGGCTGGATGGCATCACCGACTCGATGGACATGAGTTTGGGTGAACTCCAGGAGTTGGTGATGGACAGGGAGGCCTGGTGTGCTGCGATTCATGGGGTCGCAAAGAGTCTGACACAACTGAGCGACTGAACTGAACTGAATACACAACTTAGTAAAATCAACAGGCTTTTGAAAACAGAAGGAAAAGTTCTTTTTGAATCTATGCTAAAATAGCACATGGTTTATAAGGGGGAAAAAAGAGGTTATCAGAGATGTTTTGACAGCAGCACATAATATCAGGGGAAAAAAATGAAGTAACACATTGAAGACACTCAAGGGAAGAGAATGTAAAATGTATAAAGACCATTGACAAATTGCTGTCAACATGTAGGAACTCCAGAAATTTTATTCCCTTAGGTCTTCTCTTAGAGATTTATGAGAGAACAAGCTTCAGATAACTAAAATGACTAGAAGGACACGGACATAAGGACTGGGGTTGAGTTCTAAATATGTTTTTATGTACAGAATTAAAGTTTCCTGGGAAAAGGTGTTCTAGACAGTGAAGAGTATATAAGTTGATAATATAGATACAACAATCATTAGAAAGGTAGGGGAAGAATAGGGTGAGCAGATGGAAACAAACCTAACTGCTTCCAGTAATCACAACAGTGATGTCAATAGAGGCTTTGCTATTCTGAGACTGTCCATGTGTAACATGGGATAAAGGAAGTGAGTAATTCTGGGACATTCTAATTTGATTATCCCTTAAGTTCTTGAGAACTAGGATTCTCATTAAATACAGAAGAAAATACAGACGGAATATAGACAGGGTAAAGGACAAGCCATGTAGTCCTGTAATTGAATTGGAAATATTAGAGTACATTTTCTGATAAAGCCTAGAAACAATGATAAGCCCAGTTTCAATGATAAGCCCAGAGTGATCCTAAAACCTAGATTGTGGTCTTGCTATTTCCTATTGAGAGAGTCATTTCCTAGGCAGGTTGATAGGAAATCTAGGGGTCCCCAAAGGGAGAGGGGTCTGGAATTCTCAAGGAGGAAGAAAGGACAAAATTTTTTTCTTTCTCCACATTCCTTAGGATTATATAACAATAATGTATCCTGCCTAAGGACAGTCTTTGGATTCAACCTTCTGTTATCTTAAAATGTTAATTATGGGAGTAGACCTGGTCTTTACAAGGATGTATCTTGCCTGAGGACAGTGTTATCTTAAAATGTAAATTATGGGAGTATGCCGGGAGCCGGCATATTGCATATTGAGTGCATATTGCATATTGCATATTGAGTGCAGCACTTTCCACAGCATCATCTTTCAGGATCTGGAATAGCTCAACTGGAATTCTAGCACTGCCGGTAGCTAGCGTGAGGAACTCCGCCCATGACAAAGGTCATGAGGAAGGAGGCTCGGCGTACGCAAAGGCGAGATCAAGCCTCAGGAGTCTCCCTGGAAATTCTCGAGCAATCTACCCCCAAAATCAGAGTCTGCCTACTTTCTGCTTTGTGCTCTCACCTACACCTTTGACTTTACGGGGGGCTGTCCCCCACTACCTCTCTCTGAAAAAAAGAGTTAGCTTACAGTTCCAGTTAATAATTCCTGGGTGTGACAGTGTTTAACCTACAAACCCCTTTGGAAATCCTCTAGCCTGCCTGAATAGGTTTTTCCGGCCACATGTGATTGTTCAGAGCCTCCCAACTGTGAGAGGCAGGAGATGTTCTAAACTGTCTAAACACAGATTCTTTTGAGTAGTTAAAAGATTGATTAGAAATTGTATTGGTGAAGGGATTTTCACTTGTTGGGCCAATGTTTGCTGCTAAGTTTCCATATCCCTTACCTGCTGTGTCCCTGGCAGTGTATTGATTAATATAATTGGTGTAAGTAGTAGCTTTAATGTTTGTAACCTGGGACCCTTGAGTTAATTCTTTTTCTTGTTATAGCCCACCACACCTTTGCTCTGTAGGAATGCAACTTTATCTAATGCTTTTGGAGGGTGGCTCCTGACCAGTTACCTTTAGAGAAAAATAAGTTTTCTGAAGAAAAGGTCTTAAAATGTTAACAGGCCTCCGGGCCAGAAGATGATGCAAATCACCTAAGCTTTTGCATACGATAAGTTTGCAGGAAGAAAGCCTGGCTTGCTGCATGACTCTACCCCTTCCCCCATTATCCTCTATGCATAACTTAAGGTATAAAAACTACTTTGGAAAATTAAGTGCGGGCCTTGTTCACCGAAACTTGGTCTCACCATGTCGTTGTTTCTCTTACCTTCTGGCTGAATTATTCAGCCTCTTTTCTCCACTGAATTTCCTCACTGAGCTATCCTTATTCCATTACTCTTTATATCCTTAATTAACGTTTAATTAAGCAGTTGTTTCCTGATCTTCGCCTACGCCGTCTCTCCTTCAAATACCCTGGATCAGCCGGGGCTGGTCCCCGGCAGGAGTAGGTCTGATGAGGTCTTTACAACCTCCAGACATTCTTTAGATTATATAACCTCATTGTTAACACTAGCAAGCGGGTACTCTTTCTGCCTCCTTCTGATGCCTATGTCAGAAGCTTTCTCTATCTCCTTTATACTTTAATAAAACTTTATTACACAAAAGCTCTGAGCGATCAAGCCTCGTCTCTGGCCCCGGATTGAATTCTTCTCCTCCAGGGACCAAGAATCCCGGTGTATTCGCGTGATTCAACAACAACCTTTCACTATAAAAAGACATCTTGGAGAAATGGCCAATTCCAGGTCAAGGGCAAGAAAAATACAAAATGACCTGAAATATCTTGACATACCAGAGAACAAGGAAAGACCATTCTATAACATTAGAAAACTTTGAAACCAACTTGAAAGAATCTCCCATTGGTCAAAGATAGGACAATGAATTTCAAGAAGGATAAAAGTAATAATTAACAGAAATGCATCAAATATATTTATATTTTGTAGTCAAATTTGAGATAAACTAATTGGTCATCTCAGAATAACAATGAAATGCTTCATTAGCTTGAACATTGCATAACTTTAAAAAAGAGTCAAATGCTTATACTGCCACTCTTATCTGACTTGTAGTATCAGGTAACAAATTAGTAGATGAGAATAAGCATCTCCTTAGAAAATTACACCAACTAATAAATTAAAAAGAAATCACAGAGTTAAATATTACATTTTTCACAACCTCAATGAATTAATATATCTAAATGTTGACTATCAACTGCTATAAACACTACAAAAGAGCAAAAATCAGACATTATGAACCTTTTTATGAAAACCATAGTGTTACCATAGAGACTGAAGTGAAGTGAAAGTCGCTCAGTTGCGTCCAACTCTTGGTGACCCCATGGACTATACAGTCCATGGAATTCTCCAGGCCAGAATACTGGACTGGGTAGGCTTTCCCTTATCCATGGGATCTTCCCAACCCAGGGATGGAACCCAAGTCTCCTTGCATTGTAGACGGATTCTTTACCAGTTGAGCCATGAGGGAAGCCCAAGAATACTGGAGTGGGTAGCCTATCCCTTCTCCAGCGGATCTTCCCGACGACCCAGGAATCGAACCGAGGTCTCTTGTGTTGCAGGCAGATTCTTTAACAACTGAGCTACCAGGGAAGCCTGAGTCTAATTATTTGGATCCAGCAACCAATCTGCAGGGAATACAAAGGTCAGAGGAACATGATGAATCATACCTTGAGTATGCAGTTAGCCAAATTCAGACAGGTCAGATGCTCTGGGTTCTTCACAGATATATTGCAAGAAGAAGAAAAAAATGCTCCAGGAACCTGTGGATTATAAGAGGCATAAAGGCAGGAGGTTAAGGAAGAGAAGGGTTGGGAGCTTGGGATTAGCAGGAGCAGATTATTATGTATAGGATGGATCAACAAGCAGGCTACAGTCCACAGAGTCACCAAGAGTCAGACACAATTGTGCGACTGAGCACAAGCACTGTATAGCGCAGGGAACTATGTTCAATATCCTGTGACAAGTTATAATAGAAAAGAATATGAAAAAGAATATGTGTGTGTGACAGACACTTCGATGTGATGGGGAAGCTCTATACAGTCAGCAAAACAAGACCGGGAGCTGACGTGGCTGAGCTGAGCTGAGTGGCTCAGATCATAAACTCCTTATTGCCAAATTCAGACTTAAAGAAAGTAGGGAAAACCACTAGACCATTCAGGTAGGACTTAAATCAAATTCCTTACGATTATAGAGTGGAAGTGAGAAACAGATTTAAGGGAGTAGATCTGATAGATAGAGTGCCTGATGAACTATTGACAGAGGTTCGTGACATTGTACAGGAGACAGGGATCAAGACCATCCCCAAGAAAATAAATGTAAAAAAGCAAAATGGCTGTCTGAGGAGGCCTTACAAATAGCTGTGAAAAGAAGAGAAGTGAAAAGCAAAGGAGAATAAATTAACACAACATTGTCAATCAACTATTGGTTGATAAAATTTAAATAAATAAAAGAGGTATAAAAGATGTTTCAATTTTATGAAAAGAGCAAGGTGAACTAAAGGTGCTCATTTGGGTGATAAAACTATAAAGAAATGCAAGGAAGTGCTTTCTATATACAATGGGATTGTGGTTACTTCGGGAAGGAGGAAGGCGCTGTGATCGGAACATGTTCCTGAAGGTACGTATGGAAAGGGTGCTGTGTCTGTTGGTGGGAATGCAAACTAGTACAGCCACTATGGAGAACAGTGTGGAGATTCCTTAAAAAACTGGAAATAGAACTGCCTTATGATCCAGCAATTCCACTGCTGGGCATACACACTGAGGAAACCAGAAGGGAAAGAGACACGTGTACCCCAATGTTCATCGAAGCACTGTTTATAATAGCCAGGACATGGAAGCAACCTAGATGCACATCAGCAGATGAATGGATAAGAAAGCTGTGGTACATATACACAGTGGAGTATTACTCAGCCATTAAAAAGAATACATTTGAATCAGTTCTAATGAGGTGGATGAAACTGGAACCTATTATACAGAGTGAAGTAAGCTGGAAAGAAAAACACCAATACAGTATACTAACACATATATATGGAATTTAGAAAGATGGTAACAATAACCCTGTGTACGAGATAGCAAAAGAGACACCGATGTATAGAACAGTCTTATGGACTCTATGGGAGAAGGAAAGGGTGGGAAGATTTGGGAGAATGGCATTGAAACATGTATAATATCATGTATGAAACGAGTTGCCAGTCCAGGTTCAATGCACGGTACTGGATACTTGGGGCTGGTGCACTGGGACGACCCAGAGGGAGGGTAGGGGAGGGAGGAGGGAGGAGGGTTCAGGATGGGGAACACGGGTATACCTGTGGCGGATTCATTTCGATGTTTGGCAAAACTAATACAATATTGTAAAGTTTAAAAATAAAATCAAATTAAAAAAAAGAGAAAAAAAATAGTTAAACAGGATAAACATGATAAAATACCAATAAACACTCACTGCAGAAATTAAAAATCTTTATTAGGAAATGATAAAAGCTATAATTTTCAGACCAAAGAATGAAGAATTATTTTTAATGGAATGTGAGAGCTAATCCTTTGAAAGTTGACGTTCTAATTTGGAAACCTAGTCACGCCACCCTAGAATATTCCTTTGGAAGATTTCATTAAAGTGTTTAGGAGACTTCTGGGGATTTATCCTAAAGATATACCTGCAGACATATGTGCCAGGTTATTCATCACAGCATTGTTTGTAATAAATAGCAAAGATTGTAAACAGCTCAGGTGTTCATCAATAGGGGAATGGTTAAATAAACTGTAGTGTAATGTTATGTAGCTGTTTAAAAGAATGAGGAAGCTCTCTCAGTACTGATATGACAGAGCTCAAAGAGACCTTGTCAACGGGAAAAGCAATATGCAGATCAGGAGATATAATATGCCACCTTTTGTGTAAGCAGGGAAGAAGAAAAGAAAGAAGAACTGCTTACATGTGCATGAAGAATCACTGTCAGGACACATGGGAAAAGCAATATAAGTAACTATCTCTACCTATGAGGGTGGGTGGGCATGAAGAAGGGATGGAAGAAGCAGGGTGGGAGGGAGAATTTTCACCATATACCTTTTTATTTTGTTTTGATCTTTTTAAAAATTTCTGGTGGAAACCTTTTTTTTAAAATTTATTTATGTATTTATTTTTTGTCCGCACTGGGTCTTTGTTGCTGTAAAGACGGACCTTCTAGGGGCTACTCTCTAGTTGCGGTACCCAGGCTTCTCAGTGCTGTGGCTTCTCTTGTTGCAGAGCACAGGCTCCAGAGTGTGGGCTCAGCAGTTGTGGTGCAAGGGCTTAGTTGCTCCATGGCATGTGGGAATCTTCCTTGACAGGGATCAAATCTATGTACCCTGCATCGGCAGGCGGATTCTCAACCACTGGTCCACCAGGGAAGTCCTGTTTTGATTTCTGAAACGTGTGAATGTATCAACTGGTCAAATATTAAAAATTAAATAAGTACCAGAAAGAAAAAAAAAAAAAGAAAGGGTGCTGTGTGAGTCAGGGTTCTCCAGAGAAACAGAATCAGTAGGCTCTTAAGAGCAATAGAGATGGAGATGTACATAGAGATGGAGATGGAGATATAGGTATGTATGTCCATTGCAATTATGGAGGCTAAGTCACACAATCTGATCTGAGGTCTTAAAATGGAGACCCAGGAGAGCCCATTTTATGGGACTGTGTAAACCCCAGTCCAAGGATCAGAAGAACATATGATGAGATACCTCAGCTCAGCAGTGAGGCAGGAGCAAAGGGGCAAGTACCGCCTTTCTCCACTTTTTGTTCTATTCAGATCCTCAGTGGATTAGATGATAGTCATTCACACTGAAGAGAGCAATTTACCTTACTGAGTCCACAGATTCAAATCTCATCTGGACACCCTCCCAACCTCACAGACATGCCCAGAAAGCAGTGCTTAATCTGGGCATTCTCTGGCCTGTCAAGTTAATGCACAAAATTAGCCATCACAACTGGCAGTATTCTATTTCTTAGAATGAGGTTGTTTGCCTTATAACAATTCCTAAATTATACATTGTGTGTGTGTGTGTGTGTGTTTCTGTACCTGTGTCTCATTTTACAATTAAATGTAATACAATAAATACCAGCATGAAGTGAAGTGAAGTTGCTCATTCGTGTGCGACTCTTTGA
The DNA here is from genome assembly GCF_002263795.3 of Bos taurus. Taxonomy (NCBI): domain Eukaryota; kingdom Metazoa; phylum Chordata; class Mammalia; order Artiodactyla; family Bovidae; genus Bos; species Bos taurus. The sequence goes on from NC_037336.1 coordinate 65,108,082, forward strand.
GACCCCATGGACTGTAGCCTGCCAGGCTCCTCCATCCATGGGATTTTCCAGGCAGGAGTATTGGAGTGTGTTGCCATTTCCTTCTCCAAAATACCAGCATATCCTATATCAAATATACTTTATACACTTACATGAATAGTGTATTTTGTAGCCAGGATTATTTTAATTTGAATTATGTGTAGCATTCCAGTGTGCTGCACAGAGCCCAGAGTTCTTAATATAACAGAGAAAGTATTATTAATAGTCTAGCCTCTTTAAACACAGGCAGTGTCTCAAATATCTTTTGTTATTCCATGGGCCTAGCACAATGGTGAGAATATAACAGATATCATTTACTGAGAGTTCACCAAGTGGTAAGCAGTTTGCCAATTACTCCATTGTTGGTGCAAAAATAATTGTGGTTTTGGACCACAAATTTTAAATCATTATAACTAGGCTCAGACACATCTTTGTTAATCAAAATAGGAGCTACTATAATCAACACATTTTTGCCAACAAGAAATGTTTGTTTATACCTATAGTATAAAAATCCGTGCTTTGTGAGTCAAGGAATTCTTGGAAAGCATTTTTTGCTTCCTGTTGGTTATGGAAGTCTTTTCCCTGCAAAGAGTTGTTGAGATGCTTGAAAAAGTGGTAGTTAGTTGGCAAAAGATCACCGGAGAAGGAAATGGCAACCCACTCCAGTACTCTTGCCTGGAAAATCCCATGGACAGAGGAGCCTGGTAGGCTGCAGTCCATGGGGTCGCTAAGGGTCGGACACGACTGAGTTACTTCACTTTCACTTTTTATTTTCATGCATTGGAGAAGGAAATGGTAACCCACTCCAGTGTTCCTGCCTGGAGAATCCCAGGGACGGGAAAGCCTGGTGGGCTGCTGTCTATGGGGTCACACAGAGTCGGACACGACTGAAGCGACTTAGCAGCAGCAGCACCTGAATATGGCTGATGAGGCAAAACTGCATAGCCCAATTCATTCAACTTCTGAAGCGTTGGTTACACAGTGTGGTTGGGAGTTGCTGGGCAGAAGAATCGGGCCCTTTCTGTTGACCAATGCCTGCTGCAGGTGTTGCAGTTTTTGGTGTATCTCATCAGTTTGCTGAGCATACTTCTCAGATATAATGATTTCACTGGGATTCAGAAAGCTGTAGAGGACCAGCCCAGCTGAAGATCACCAAACAGTGACCATGACTTTTTTTTGGTGCGAGTTTGGCTTTTGGAAGTGCTTTGGAGCTTCGTCTCAGTCCAACCATGGAGCTGGTCATTGCAGGTTGTCATATAAAATCCACTTGTTGTCACACATCACAATTTGATCAAATGTTTTGTTGCTGTTGCATAGACTACGAGAAGACAACACTTCAAACAGACAATTTTTTTGATGTTTGGTCAACTTGTGAGGCACCCACGTATTGGGCTTTTTAACCTTTCCAATTTGCTTCAAATGCCATGCTGAATGACCATAGAATGGTCGACATTGAGTTCTTCAGCAACTTCGTGTGTAGTTGTAAGTGGATCAGCTTTGATGATTGCTCTCAACTGGTTGTTGTCAACTTCCTATGGCTGGCCACTATGCTCCTCATATTCAAGGCTCTCGTGTCCTTTGCAAAACTTCTTGAACCACCACAGCACATAGCTCATAGAAGTTCCTGGGCCAAATACGTTGTTGATGCTACAAGTTGTCTCTGCTGCTTTATGACCCATTTTGAACTTGAAAAAGAAAATCGCTCTAATTTGCTTTTTGTCTAACATTATTTGCATAGTCTAAAATAAATATAAAATAGAAAGTAATGTCATTAGCAAAAACCATAAAGTGAGAAATTCACATTAAAAGGATTATTTAAGAATGTATTCCAATATCAAGTGGCAAATTTCAACAATGCAAAAACCACAATTACATTTGTACCAACCTAATACATGAATTGTTTCATTTAATCCTCCTACAACTTTAAAAATAATGATTATAATTATTTTAAACAATATTCTCAATAAGGAGACTGAGGTGTAGAGAGGTTAAAAGTCCCAAACCTGAGATCCTCCAACTTTAAGTGGCAGCTGGAATTGGAAACCCCAGCAATTCAACTCTATAGCAATTTCTGCCTCCCAAGTAGATGTTCAACAAGTCCTTGTCCAGTTAAATTTTTTAAGCTTTTTATTTTGTTGGGGTATAGCCTATTAATAATATTGTGATAGTTTCAGGTGAACAGTGAAAGAACTCAGCCATACATATACATGTACCCATTCTCCCCAAACTCCCCTCCCATCCAGGCTGTCACACTACATCGAGCAGAGTTCCATGCGCTGTATAGTAGGTCCTTGTTGGTGGGGATTGACATGTACACACCCGCTAGATTCAAAATGGGTAACCAGCTGAATTTTTAAATGGAAAATATTTTGTCCACCTACTTTCCACTTTCTCACTTTCTGTTCATTGCATCACTCTAGACATAATAAATCAATTATATTTGTGTGTTAGCTGAAAATATTACACCAAACTAATGTAAATAATATACAAAATTAATAAAACACAATATATCAAACCACATTTGGTAATTTGCACAAAGCGTATAATCCTATGTACAGTGAGTGTTTGGGCCTCAATTTTTTTTTTTTTTTTTAAAGCCACAAAAGGAAATCCAACCTCAGATTTAAATCCACTGGAAAATCACTCTTTGTCCCAAAGACTACTTCCTTATAGCTTCTTTAAGGGATTCTGTTCATCAACACTAAACAGAGTAAAATGGATCCAAAAGTGCTTCAAAGAATCAATGATCATGTTGATCAGGTTTTCAATTTTTTAAATTAAAACAACATTGTTAAAATATTAAAAATAAAATAGTGTTCCATTTTGGTTGCCTTGTATACACTGTTTTACAGTCAAGATGAATCTTTGACTCAGGCGATTTTTGCAGTTTAAACTTCCTATTTAGGTAAATACAGGAACTCAGTACTGGATAGAAAAAATATATTTATTTTTATCAAAAGACTAAACATGAAACTTTCAAGTGGGGACATTTTTAAAAGTTATTCCACTCAAAACAGCATTTATATCATCCCATTTAACATTTCATGTTTTAAGAACTATTCAAATGGACTAGATTATTGGGTAATGAACTATCCAGAAGAATGAAATTCTCAAAATGTCCTTCTTGGTAGTTATTTGATGATAAGGAAAGTTTATAGTATGACTTGAAAGGTAACCCCAGGAATTTTGAATTTGAACACCTGAACTAACCTCCTCAACTAACAAGTTTCTGGTGCTTTATTAAGAAAGGAAGAGGGAATGGTACAAAAAATTCCACTCAACTAAGAGCCACAGTGGGGATTATGAGTTGACTGTGCCATATCTGAATTTCAGGAGGATGAACAATTTTCATAAAATTGTACATGGAATACTACATTCCAGAACCTCACTTTTAAGGATACTTTTACACTATGCAATTAAACTTTGAAATCCATATAAATATTAAATAGTCTTTATTTCACATTGAAGTGGTTATGGTCACATTCTGTATTCACTATTACATATTGCTATCACTAACCTCATTAGAAACAACTTGCTTTCTGTTGTTATCATTTGTATTGGGTTGTACCCAGTAATGGAGAAGGCAACGGCACCCCACTCCAATACTCTTGCCTGGAAAATCCCATGGGCGGAGGAGCCTGGTAGGCTGCAGTCCATGGGGTCGCTAAGAGTCGGACACGACTGAGCAACTTCACTTTCACGTTTCACTTTCATGCATTGGAGAAGGAAATGGCAACCCAGTCCAGTGTTCTTGCCTGGAGAATCCCAGGGACGGGGGAGCCTGGTGGGCGGCTGTCTATGGGGCCGCACAGAGTCGGACACAACTGAAGTGACTTAGCAGCAGCAGTACCCAGTAAGGTTCCCTGTGAGTTCTGTTACTGTTGTTATTTCCAGATTCTGGAACAGTTTAAAAGTTCACTTGCACTATAACGTCAATCATTCTGTGACACTCTTCCTTCCACCTGCCTTCCTTTCCTTCTGTCATTCATTGAGCAAATAATTATTAATTGCCTACTGCTGTTGTTATATGTTCTCTATACCAGGTCTGACTGCTTTGTGATCTCATGGACTGTAGCCTGCCAGGCTCCCCTGTTCGTGGGATTTCCCAGGCAAGAATATTGGAGTGAGTTGCTATTTCCTTCTTCAGGGGATCTTCTCGACCCAGGGATCCAACCTGGGTCTCCTGCATTGCAGGCGAATTCTTTACTGACTGAGCCACTAGGGAAGTATACCAAACCCTATGCTAGACGAATGCAACGTGATTCTGCCTTCACTTACCTTAGTGTAGAAGAGGATATAACAAATACACAGATGAATATCACACAATGTGATATTTGCAAAGTAGAAATAAACTCTGAATGGTTTGGGAGTATAAGGAAGAAGCACTGAGCTCAGCCTGGAAGGAGAGGTAGAAAATGATGCCCTTCTTTGAACATCACCACCCTCAACCACAAGGGCAGCAGTTTCAAAGCCAGTAGATAGAAGTGATATTTTCCCCACGGGATTGTCTGCAACTAGACCCCGTTTCCTTCCATAGCCCCCATACCCTATTTAAAGCACCACTTAAAAAAATGTTGCCCTTAAAGGACTAAGATCAGGAAACTGACAGCTCACAAAGCGGTCTGCTGGCACCAGAGCTCAAAAGAACAGCCCCTAAAAGCAGAGGCTCCACTGGTTAGCCCAAACACAAGTTGTTATAATCCCTTTCGGCCTTCTGTGCTTATATAATACAGGCCTTCTTCGATTACAAGACACTTTGAAGATCTCACCTTCTCCCATTACTTGTCTTCTACATAAAATGCCCACAGATGTGAGTCTGTTAGAATGTGTGAGAACTGAAGTTTGATAATTTATAAACCAATACTTCCTAAGGTTTGAAATTCGTTAGGATGCCGTGGTTCTGAAAGAGGGCCTGTTGCAGCGGGAGCGCCCCCTACTGACCATAAGGAGAAGTGTTGTAAACCTGGAAGGGGAAGCTAAGTAGTATGTGCCCGCATGCTAAGTCGCTTCAGCCCTGTCGGATTCTTTTCCACCTTATGGACTGTAGCCACCAACTCTCTTCTGTCCATGGGATTCTCCAGGCAAGAATACTGGAGTGGGTTGCCCTGCCCTTCTCCAGGGGATTTTCCCGACCCAGGGATCGAACCTGCATCTCTTAATCTCCTGCTTTGGCCGGCAAGTTCTGTACCCCTAGCACCACCTGGGAAGCCCACTAACTAGTCTGGAAATACTGCAAAAATCACTAGGTAAATACTTGTTAATATCCCATGCTGCTGCTGCTGCTAAGTTGCTTCAATCGTGTCCGACTCTGTGCGACCTCGTAGACGGCAGCCCATGAGGCTCCCCCGTCCCTGGGATTCTCCAGGCAAGAACACTGGAGTGGGTTGCCATTTCCTTCTCCAATACATGAGAGTGAAAAGTGAAAGTGTAGTCGCTTAGTCGTGTCCGACTCTTCGAGACCCCATGGACTGCAGCCCACCAGGCACCTCCGTCCATGGGACTTTCCAGGCAAGAGTACTGGAATGGGGTGCCATACTTCCTGTCTAATAACAAGTATTTATTGAGTGATATTTTTGCAATACAAGAGGACTGAGATTGTATGTGCCAGTGGCCAAAGCAATTATGTATATCTTTTAATTTAAAAAACCAATATATTTAATAATTTGACCTCTTCTAGAACAATAATCACCAAAGAAACCTGTGGTTTGGCTAAATTCAAGCATCATGGATGTGCTTTGTTTCTCCTTTGTTCCTTTTCTAAATGCAATCGGGTCAGGTACCAACTGAACAAGAATAGAAAGACACAAGAAGGCATGTTCTTGTTCCTGTAAATGGACCATGTTCTTGCAGGGGGACATTCAACAGTATGAAGCTGCCAATGGCCCAAGGTACAAATAAATTCAACATATTCTTAGCCAGGACCTAAATAAGATTCTTTAATAAATATGGCAAGTTGACTCTAACATTCATCTTTAAAAGAACTGGCAAGAGAGCTTTTGTTTGATATACCAAGTATCAGAACACAATAGAAAAATACAGTAACTAAAAAACATCATGGTTCTGGCAAAGTCAGTATACCAGAAACAGACCCAGGTATTTGAGGGACTTTAAAATATCTTTTAAATTAATTGGAAGAGGATTCAATAACTGATGTTGAGATAATCAGTCATAATGCCTATCTTAAGACATGCACCAGGATATATTACAGCTAGGTTAACAATCAATGCCAAATAAAATTATAAAAGAGATAGAAGAAAATATGGAATGACATTTTTATAATCCTAGGAGGAAGTAGGCATTCCTAAACCAAACATAAGTAAGCCATAGTTTCTAGCTCCAAGAAATATGTGTTATCTTATAATGTGCCACAGTATTTAACATACACATAGTTTATTTTCCCTCCTGCTCTTTTCTGTTCCTTACTCTTAATGCATATTTTGCTATTGTTACTGATAGGCCACCTTTTTTAAAATTTGAGATAAAATTAAGCACAAGGACATGAATTTGGCTTATAAGTATGGAACCATTCATAGAGTTTCAAGAATTCAAAGACATAAGTTGTCCTTTTAAATACTTGAAAAGTGAAACTATTAGTCACTCAGTCATGTCTGAGTCTTCATGAGCCATGGACGAGCATGCAGCCCACCATGCTCCTCTGTCCATGGAATTCTTCAGGCAAGAATATTGGAGTAGGTTGCCATTTCCTTCTCCAGAGGATCTTCCTGACCCAGGGATTGAACTCGAGTCTCCCATATTGTAGGCAGACTCTTTACTAACTGAGTCACCAGGGAAGTCCTTTAAATACTTGGACTTCCTCAAACTAGTTCAAAACTCACTGATGCTAACTGGAGTATCTAGGTGTTTGGGACTTGTTTGAATAGTCTGTTTTTCCCCCAAAACTTTTATCCCAGTCAAGAAAACCAATTACCCCACCACTCCCCACAAGCAAGGATAAATAAATAAATCCTTTTCATTTCTAGAGAGAGAACAGGTAAGAGGTAAAAGGTTTCAGCTGCCAGAAAACTCACTTTAAAGCTACTATGTATGGACACATTAACAACACACTAATCTGTGGAAGAAATTTACTTATAACACAACCGTCAGGACTGGGTAAAAAACCAGTTGAAGAAGCCACTACCCAAAAAGTAACATTCCAGTAATCGCTTCATAAAAAGATGTTTGAGCCGCTGTGCGAAGGAAACGGTCTAGACAGCCACTCTCCAAGAATGTGCCATTGTGTGTGTAGCGGATTGAGTTCACACTCCACTTCTGATTCACAAAGGGAAGCCAGTGTGCCATGGGGCCCCCAGCCAGGATGTGGGTGGTGGAATAAGTGCTCTTGGAGGGAGCCGTGTTCTTCTGGGAACAGAATCAGCACACTAGCTGAGCAACAAATGCAGAAGTCTTGAATGAAGTTAGACAAGAAGATAAATTGGACGTGATTTTTCCAATGCATAAAGGGTGAGCATCCACCACATTTCAAAAATTTTCCAGACTGTCAAATTTCCAGGTAATTCTGCATAATGATGGGTGTTTCTCTGTGAGATTCATGGGAGGAAGACTTGTCTGTGCCAGTTACATATGGAAATTCTGTGACTATGCCTACATTACTGTATTTTTGACGCTACCTGCATGATTTGATTGCACTTGTACGTCTATGACTATATTCCATTTATATTCAGATGGGAGGACGGAAAATAGGGACAAGGATTAATCTAGATGTTTCTAAGTGAATTTGCAATACATGATGGGGGGAAAAAAAAAACAACCTCCTGCCAAAACCAATTATTTTTCTTAATTCATTACTAGAGAACCTTAAATCCCACCTCTTTCCTGAAGAATTTCATTGCTTAATAATAATAATAAAAAAAAAAAGAGGTTGGTAATTTCACTCAGGCCTCAAGCTGTATAAATTAACTTCCCATGATGATATATTTACTTAATACTTAAGGGGATATATTATTTGCTTACAACTAATATACTTTTATAGTCATGGTGTTTAACAGATAGTTTTCTTATATTTTTCATTTTGCTGCCTGGATTTTAAAGAAGAAAATCTTGAAAAAGTGGTTAGAATAAAAATTTCCCTGCAATTTACCTTTTTCCAGCTTTGACAGAAATCATGCTGCTGTCACGGGCTTCCCTAATGCAAAGTTCTTTTCCCCATCAGAATAAACATGGGATTGAATAAAAGGCCTTGATTTTATGCCACTGAGATACATGTCAGATGTCTAATCTACAGAAAAGTAAGATAAGACACTGTTTTAAGGTTCTGTGTCTGTGATCATTTGTTACATCAACAATAGAAAACAGATACTAATACTTGCAGAAATTGAGGCCCTTAGTCACAGAGCTAAAGAGACACACCAGGCTCAAGAGTCGGAGGAGCCAAGGAAGACCCAGGCAGCCTGGGTGCATTTCAGGGTGAGTCAGCACATCAGCGGTACTGTGTGCATGTATGTGTGTGTGCATGCTATGAAATAGCTGCTGTTTCCTTTCACTTTCAAATCATTCCATACAAGAAAGAGGATTCTGGGAAATTTAGTTCAACCTCGCCAAACTGACACATCACAAAGTCCATGTCATAGACGTCTCCTCTGATTTTTCTTTCTTCTTTCCTTCCTTTCCTTTGAGGAAATTAATATCAAACTGATTGATTTCAAAAAGTTTTATCTTAAAATGTTTAAATGCATTCAGGCTATAAACAGAAGAAGAAAGTACTTGCATGAGTCTAGAGTACTATGCATATGTATTAATGTATATTTTACATACTAATTTACTTATCTAATGACTCACACAAGGTGAGCTTCTTCTAAACTAACAACAAGCTCCGAACTGAGATCTAGGCAGTTTCAAAATGAGTATTTTATGAAGATGTGTGGTTTTCCTGCAAATTGTCACTACTGTAAAAAATTGTATTCCAAGATGCAATGCATAGAAATGGGAAAATGAATAAAATTATAAAAGGCAGAAAGAATATATAGATTCCAGCCTCTTCTTCACTCTGCCCGAGCTGGGCAGGCTTATAAAAAAAATTACCTACTTCTGAAATTTAATTGCCTCATCTGCAAAACAAGAATGAACTCTTCAGCTTCCTTCAATTACAGGAAACTGATAACTTTGAGTCATCTGTGATTTTCTGAAGTTGAAGGGTATGTAATGGAAAGAATGGTTACTATGAGGTGGCTGTTCTAAATGGGTTTCTTAACTTCTTGATATAATCAGCCTCTGTCCATGAAGAAAACAGGCAAAGAGTAACTAGATACATTAAGTCTCCTACATACGAATCTTCAAGTTTCGAACTTTCAAAGATGCAAACTTGCCAGCTGTTGTAGTGTACCGCTGTACTTCTCAAGGTACTGTGTGTGTGTGTGTGTGTCGCTCATGTCATGTCCAACTCTGCTATCCCATGGACTGTAGCCTGCCAGGCTCCCCTTCCGAACCCAGGAACTGAACCCTGAGCACTGCAATCAGACTCTTTATCATCTGAACCAACAGGGAAGACCCAAGGTAATGTACTGAAAGGTTAAAAATGTTCTCTTTATTTTATGTGTTTGTTAGCTTTTTTATGTATTATTTGTGTGAAAAGGTATTATAAACCTATTCCAGTATGGTATAGTATAGTCAATTGTGTTAGTTGGCTATCTAGGCTAACTTTGTTGGACTTATAAACAACGTACTCTCCGAACAGCTCATTCGTACGTAGGGGACTTACTGTAGATAGTAGCTATTAAGATATGTTTATCAAAAAACTTAACTGAATAGAACAGTAAGTTCACTGGATATGCTAAAGTTGTAGTCCCTCTCTGTGGGGGCAATTATCAGCCTTTGAAACACATGGAAAGGAAACTGACCTTACCTTACCCTGAAAAATAGCACAGCAGCATTAAAAGAACCACAAGTATGCAGCCGATCAAAACAGTGAACCTTTTGAATCTCTATTGTATTACAATGAGTTTTAGTGACCTTAATCGAGTATGTGCTTTTCTGATCCACAACTCTAAAAAAAGCAAATTTCAGCTGTAAAATATATTAAAAATGTAACATATTTGCCATATGTGTTATCTGAAAGGGGGTGGGGAACCTGCTGTGAAAACATTAAAAAAAAGTTTGACCACATTAAAAGAGTAAGGCACACAAGGACACAAGGAGGATAATGATTTTTTTCCCCTAAACTCCTGGCCTGAACATAAGTCTTACCAAAGTCCCCCTTACCAGATGGCTAACTCAGCTAGGGAAGACAGCCAACTTGATTTCAAATGTGAGAGTGATCTTTTTTATTTAAATGAAAGATAGAAACTGTCTCAACTTCATTATATGCAAGAGAAGAGCTCCAGTGTTCACCATGTGGGTCTGGTTTGAGTAAAGCGTTTGTCTTTTGTTGAATAGAAATCATATGTAAGCCCAGCAGTGGCCTGAACCATTTGCTAATACTAATTGTTGTTGGTGGAAAGCAGAGTAGGAGATTGTTAAAGTCTTCCCTGGCAGTAACCTGATCTGTGGAAATGGACTTCACAGGAACTGTGATGAGGTTTGCAGCTGGCAGAGGAGGACAACAGTGTAGACGCCTGCGTCCCTGTCTTTCCTTTGGCAGGGCAATCGAGACCCTGCAACAGCTCTGGGAGGTGGCCAATGGCCCAAAACGCAGCTTTGGCATTCTTCTCCCCAGCCCCTCCTCAGCCCAGGATCTCACAACAAAAATTGAAGTGGGTATATTTCTAAGAACCTATATTTTCAAAAAATTATTATTTAAGGATGTGGCTATTTTGAACTATGATGAATATAAGTACATTTAAGATATACCATTGGCAAGTTAAAAAACCACCAAGTAAGGCCAGATGTATAAACTGACTTGATGTTTTAATTTAAAACACCAGCATCCAGTTGAAAAGGTCTGTTATGATATGAGTCAAGTCACAGAGAATTCGTACACAAATGAGGCTGACCTCTTGTTCTTGGAACCTAGAAACTGCTGCCTTTTAAAATGATTATTGGGGGTGCAGTGGGGGAGGCTCAAAGAAGAAGGAGATATATGTATGCTTAAAGCTGATTCATCTTGTTATACAGCAGAAACCAACACAACGATGTAAAGCAATTATATTCCAACTAAATTTTTTTAAATTTTTAATAATAAAAGCTGAATGAATGAAAAAAATAATAGTGACAAATGCTGAATTGTCAAACTTGTGATTTGTGTTGTTGTATGGCAGAAACCAACACAACATTGTAAGCATTTTTTAAATTTTTGAAAAAGTGATGATGATGATAATGAGATAAGCATCTATTCTCTCTGTTTTTCCAGGAGTAAATAATAAATTTGTAAAAAATAAATAAAATGATTATTAACCTATACATCATCAAGATAAGAGGACTTCGTTAGTTAAGACATTGGACTACAAAAGTGAACATTTGATTTTATGCTAGTCATGACAATATTTGAGAATCCAGTTGTGTTGTATAACATACTATAAGTCATCTTGTGTTTTAAATTGTTATTTGACATGTAAAAATTTTGCTAAACTATGATTACATTCCTTTCTGGTTTAGCAATTGTTCACTAATACCTAGAAATCTTTCCTTTACTCCCACCCCAAACAACACTGCAGGAACTCTGTAGGAATCTGTTGTTTCAGTTTTGTTGGACATGGAGCTACTTAAGACCGCAATACTTCATATTTTAGTCTGGGGTCATTTGGATGCAAGTAACAGAGATTCACATAAAGTACCTTAGGCAAAATTGACAAACTTATTGAAAGGCTGTAGGGGCTTGCCTGGGCTTCCCTGGTTGCTCAGACAGTAAAGAATCTGCTGGCAATGCGGGAGCCCTGGGTTTGACCCCTGGGTTGGGAAGAATCCCTGGAGGAGGGCATGGCAACCCACTCCAGTGTTCTTGCTGGAGAATCCCTGTGGACAGAGGAACCTGGTGTGCTATAGTCCATGGGGTCGCAAAGAGTCAGACACGACTGAGTGATGCAGCACACACAGGGGCTTGCCTGGGGCTTCCCTGGTGGCTTCGTGGTAAAGAATCCACTTGCAGTGCAGGAGATGCGGATTCGATCTGTGGGTCGGGAAGATTCCCTGGAGAAGGAAATGGCAACCCACCCCGGTATTCTTTCCTGGAGAATTCCATGGACAGAGGAGCCTGGCAGGCTACAGTCCATGCAGTCGCCAAGAGTTGGACATGACTGAAAGACTAAACAAAACAACAACCCTGGCTGCTTCTGCTTGATGGGGAAAGGTACTTTAGCACAAACGATTAAGGAAAACACGTAATAATATCAAGTAGATATTCTGAATGTACTTTTGAGAATAAAGAGTGCTGCATGTCCTCAGTGCTCATATATTGATCAGCTTTTATTTAATAAATATAAAACCCTGCATATGGTTCTTTCACATTTGCTAAAGTTAATACTTTAACTTTTCAGCCAAATGTTTACAATCACCATTTTACAGACAAGGAAATACAGTCCCAGAGTCCTGAGCAGATGTGGGACTCAAAACACATCTCTTTCCATACATCCACTCATCTGAAAAAGAGAAAAGAAAGTGTAATTACTGATCTTACTTTGGGAAAAATGTAGAATGGCCCACTTCATTGGGAAAAAAAAACTAAAAGAAGTAAGAATCAATTTTGTTTTCGCTCATTTATCATATATCAGTCAAAAAATGTCTTAATATCTTTGAAATATTAAAGATTATAACCACATATGAGAATGCTGTCAGTTTATAAAATAAAATCTTGTCCTGCTGCCTGGCAGAGCCCTTTAGTTCTAAACAGTTAAAGGAAAAACACTGGTGGTTTTTTTTAAAGTGTGTTCTTTTTATAGTATATTTTAAACAAATTATATTGTCCAGAAACAGATTGTTGTTTTTAAGCAATTCTTTAAGAAAACTTCCTTGATTTGGAGACTTCCCTGGCTGTCCAGCCGTTAAGACGCTGCACTTCCAATGCAGGGACCTAGGCTCAGTCCCAGGTGCTGCATGGTGCAGCCAAAAATAAAAAGTAAGCCTCTTTGGTATGTTTTTGGATTTTGTTTTGCTTAAAAATCCTTAGTAGAGACTGGAGTAGATAGGCAAAAGTAACACTGTGCTATACACAAGGATGAAGCCAGTTTCTTGGCTTCTCATTTTCATTTAAGAAAAATTTTTTTCTCTAATGAGTCCTTCTAGATTTATGTTCCAGTTTCTCCAGCTACAAAACAAGACTGTTATCAAGTGTTTACCAGGATGTTGCCCAGTTCCTTTCACTGGTGCACATTGAACCAGCTTCCATACCCAGTCTCAGCTCCTTGCCAATTGCCTCCTCCAGCCTTCTCCCATAGCTTGGCACACTTGAAGGCAGGGCCTGTCTTAGCCCCCAGGACCAAGCACAGTGTCTGGCACGTGACTGAAGTGATTCTAGTTGATTAACTGGAACTTGCTCTTTCCGTATATTTGGTAAACCTTCTAACAGATCAGTGCTTCTCAAACTGGAATGTGAATTGAAATCACTTGGGGAGCTTTAAAAATGCTGGTACATGCACCCCACTACCTGAGATTCTGATTTAATTTGTCCAAGGGTGTGATCTGAGCATCAGAATGGTTTAAAACTCTCCATGCAGTCCTAACTAGAAGCCAAGAGTGAGAATCTCTCTAATGATTAGATGCTTCCCGAACTGACAAATACTCCAAATGATCCCATGTTTATTGCATAACTGCAATGACTTAGGTTATACTAGACAGTTATTTCCCCTTCCTTTATGATCCCATTCCCTGGGGATTTGAAATAAGCAAAGTGACTGCTTTTTAGTTATGGCTAAACCAGTATTTGGGGCTTCCCAGGTGGCACCCACTTGCCATGCAGGAGACATAAGAGACCCAGGTTCAGTCCTTGAGTCAGGAAGATCCTGTAGAGAAGGGCATGACAACCCACTTCAGTATTCTTGCCTGAAGAATCCCATGGACAGAGGAGCCTGGTGGGCTACAGTTCAGAGGATTGAAGAGTCTAACACGACTGAAGCTACTTAGCATGTAGCACAAACCAGTCTTTGGCTGCTAAGCCAGTATTTAAATCAATGCAATATGAAATAACCCTAAACTTCCAGTGGAATGCGTTTTGATTGTATTTTAAATTGGTTTTGAGCAACTTTTCTTCTAGGGAAAAAACAATCATTTTACAAGCCTAGGCCCAGGGGACACAGGGAACATAATTTGCAACTCTTACTGCCTCTGATATATAGATATCTTCCATGCCAGTAATCTGAAAAATGTTCGTATGCTCCAGAAGACACACACATGCATTGTGTTAATATAATTTTATAGAGTAAGACCACACAGAGATGTTTGGGGAAACCATTTTTACAAATAAATTGGCAAGATTCTGAAATCAATAGACAACATTCCTCTGAGCTCCCTCGGCTTGCGCACCAGAGTGAAATTAACTCTCAATCAACAATAGGATAGAATAACTGTCCTATTCTGGCTCCCATTCTTGCTCCTGCCTATTCTCATCTCTGTTTCTAAGCAAGTGCTCGCTTTCATCTTCTCTCCTCACCCTACACTCTCAGCACTTCCTTCCTCTGTGGAGCCATCATCCCTTGAACACGCCCCCAGCGCTGCACTAATCTTTTATAGTCTTTGTCTCCACCGCTAGACTGTAAGCTTTTTGTGGGGCCATTCTGCATCTTATCTCTGACATCCAGAACAAAGCAGAGTACAGGGAACACCTTTGACCTGTTAAGTGATTAGCAGAGAAGGTTAGGCGGTAGATATCTTGAACTAATTAACCACAGCTCTGGGCATGACTTGAATACGCAGACCTTGAGTCAGCATATTAATTCACAGAAAGGAAAGAACAACATGAAAAGTGGCTGTGTATTTTCAGACAGTGCCAGTGCATTGAAATAGCAAAAGTTCATTTATATTATGAAGTTTGGCATTGTTTTCAGCACTTTTTCTGATGGAGGAACGTCAAAGAATTATCATCTCTATGTTTTCATCTATTTTGAAAACTGGTTAGTGTTGATCTGTTTCATTTCCTTCATTTCTGCCAGAGAAGGAAAACTAGTGTACATGCCAAGGTTTACCCCCAAAGTACTCAGGCCATTATCTTTGGAGAATGCTCTGGTATTCTTTGGAGAATGTTCTGGTATTCACTCAGCTTGACTTTTCTTCAGGTGATTTTTTTTTTTTTTAATTGTAGCTACTCACTTGCAAACAATTTATACCTAGGAGATACTCAGGATGCTGTCCTCATCTGCGGCAGACACTACTAGCTGACTACCAGGCCATTTCTTTGTCTTTCTGGACAAATCAACAAGGATGCACTTTCCAAAGCTTTTCGATCCTATGTGGTCATCTGACACAGCAAATGATATTTAAGTGGGAGTGATGTGTGTCCCTCTCAGGCTTGGCCCATAAAAATCTCCAATGCACATCATCTGATGATGCTTGTTTCTTTCCTCTTTTACCAGAATGATGGCAAGTGGTGAAGACAGGCAGAACCACCAGATTAGAAAGAACATAAATCACTGAAACCTTGAGGAGGAAAATTGCCTGCAGGACTTCACATGAGTGTGACTAAGCACTAAACTTCCACTATGGTAAGCAACTGAGATTTGGGAGAATGTCAGTTTCAGTGATGACACACACCCCAGCCCTGATTCCCTTCCTGGTGGAACTCCACACAGTAATGATGCAGAAATGGGCACTGCAGCTGCTGCTAGTGTCTGGGAGACTTGGCACTCTGGAGCCCACACTGATCCCCATCCAGGAACTGCACCCACCTAGGCTATACGCACCCATTCCCCCAACCCAGAGCTTCTCCCCAGTTCCTATCATCTAGTTCATCAGAGGATGGGATCACCACAGGAGCCTCTCTTTGCCCTATTGGCTTCAGAGTTTAGTGATGGTGGGCAGGTGGGAGAGAATAGAGAGACCATTCCTGAGCATCTATTATGTATCAAGTAACTTGTGATGGGGCTTCCCAGGTGGCGCTAGTTGTAAAGAACCCACCTGCCAGTGCAGGGGGACACAAGAGACTCAGGTTCGATCCCTGGGCCGAGAAGATCCCCTGGAGGAGGGTATGGCAACCCACTTCCATATTGTTGCCTGGAGAATCCCACGGGCAGAGGAGCCTGGCTCCTATGGACGGCAGCCTAGTCTATGGCTACAGTCCATAGGGTTGCAAAGAATCAGACATGACTGAAGTAGCTTAGCACGCACACATGGACCGTGTGACGCACTCCTTCACACAGGATCTCATCTTCAATGTCACAAAACCCCATGAGGGACGCATCACTATTTCCCCACTCCCCATCTGAAAACTAAACACCCACACAAGGTTACCAGCTGTTAGTGACAGAGTCTAGATACCAATTGGCTCTTCTGCCTAGAGGGTTGGTGATGCCTCCATTCCCTGTGAGCCCCACACAGACACACACTCATCCTGCTTCCCTGTCTCGTGGTCTCACTTGGAGCATACGCCTCTGGGAAGGGCAGTGTGGGAGCCTTTCCATGGAAGCCAAGCTGTTTCACAGAGACCAGAGTGGGTGGAGAATGTGTTACTAGCCTTCTCATTTAAAACTTGGAACACATTTTTCAATGGAAAAAAATATGCAGAGACATTCCGTTTTTTAAATGTATGTGAAAGCACTTTGGAAACCATCAAGAAGTATGTGATTTGCCTGTAAGGAATTACTACTCTCCAGTACATTAGCACTATAATTCCAACACTTTGTGGATTAAATAGCCTTTTGTGAAGTAGTTGGAGAATTTAACCACTGACTGTTACATTGTCTCAAAGGAAAAATACATCTGATAGCCAAACAGCTGACTTACAACAGACATTTGGAACCAAACCCATTCATAAACTGAGAGCTGCCTGGATTAACATGAAGAGGATACATCATCACCATCTTCATCAAGTATTATTTATTAAGAGCAGTGTATGGGGTGAAGGCTTTGGGTTAAAGGAAAAAAAGAAGTGAAGTGTTAATCTAATTTTTTAGTGGCTAAAATTCCACATCTCCAGTTGTGAATGAATTCAAGCTGTTCCCAGACATCCCTCTCATCTCTCTCTTTACCGTCTTCCCCTCATTTTGCACTTATCTTTGACTTCTCTTTTTCTTTTCCTCTTGCCATTCCATGTTTTGTCCACCTTCCCCATTTATTCTTACACAACTCAAACTTTTTTCTAAAGCTGACATCTCAGACTTTGTGATAAAGTCTGTGCTGTGCTTAGTCACTCAGTCCTGTCCGACTCTTATGACCTCATGGACTGTGGCACGCCAGGCTCCTCTGTCCATGGAGTGGGTTGCCATGCCCTTCTCCAGGGGATCTTCCCACCCAGGGATTGAACCCAGGTCTCTCGCATTGCAGGTGGATTATTTACCATCTGAGCCACCAGGGAAGCTCAAGAATACTGGGGTGGGTAGCCTATCCCTTCTCCAGGGGATCTTCCCCACCCAGGAATTGAACTGGGGTCTCCTGCATTGCAGGCAGATTCTTTACTATCTGAGCTATCAGGCAAGCCATGATAAAGTCTAGAAATACCATCATGAGTAAAATACAGTTCTCAGCAAACTCCCTGACCAGTAGAGGAGGTGATTCTATAAAGAAGAATTCTGTCTACTGTGAACAACACAGAGACAAGCAGGGAGAAGAGAGGGTGTTGTCTAGGTAGGATTTAAGGAAAATTCCAGTCCCTTCTTGCTCATCTCACACATGCATGCCCTCTCCCCTGCCACACCAGTTTAAATCTTCATTACTTCTCTTCTGAACTACTCTACAGTGGTTCTAAGCCATCTCCTGACCTCTGCTGCTCCCCACTGTAATTTAATGCATGTATTGCTACCAGAAATGTGTTTCTTTGGGACAACACCCATTATACAATTTCCCCTACTTATCTCACTGATACTTTTTGCTCTCATAATTTTATAATAACTCCTCACATTAAGTTGCAAGGCTCTCCATGGCTATATCTGTAGCCCATGCCTACACAGAGCTCCCCTATTATTTATTCAAGTTGAACTGCATGTTACTCCCCAGACATGCTTCCTTCCTTATGCTATTCTGTCTTCCTGAACAGAGTTCTTCAAATCACTGGCATGAAATTCTATTTATCTGTCAATACCCTGCTTAAAGCCCAGTTGCTTGCAGAGTATCCCCTAATCCCCTTGGCTATGGATCCTTTATTCCTTGTTTGGAGGAAGGAACTAACGTTTGTTGACCATCTTTTATGTATCCAGCTCAGTATTAGGTAGTTTTCATGAACTGTCCTAGTCAGTGTTCACAACATCCCTATGAAACCACACTGTCAGTTTCCCCACTACTCAGAAAAGGAAAGCAAGGCTCTAAGAGGTAAAGTGTGGTGCTCTAGGTAAGTAAGTGGCAGAACCAGAATTTGAACAGGGAAACATCCATCTTCAAAGCTTATGTTTGTCTCTTTTCATCAAGCCTCATTGCCTCCTTCTCTTAGAGGAACCGATTTGAAAAGTGGTATTTGTACTCACCATTATCTTGATAATTTTGTGGATGCTCTCAGTTCAGAAACTTTGTTTAAACATCTTTGCATACCAGAGTGCCAACCACTGTGCATGAGATAGTAGAAACTTTAATGCAGCATTGATGAAAGTAGCATGACATTGTGGGGGTTGGGGTGGGGGGATGAAATCTACAAGCCCTAACTTGTTGCCATATCCAACTTAATTCATTAAGTTACATTATGACATTACATCATTAACCACAGAATCATATGTCCACAGACACATTAATACAAAGAATCAGATATGGGATTCTTACCAGTGTAATTCTCTGAAGAGGTTCTAAATAGACCAGAAACTAGAGAAATTAGCCCCCCAATGTTTGCATCTGGCAAGGTTTGAGAAAGAAAGGATAGTGAGTGTCAGCAAATACTGAAAATGCTTTGTTTGTTTGCTTAGATATTCAAAGTGAGCCATTTGCCAAATTTACAGACCCACTATAAGTCTGAGAAACAAACGAGTGCTTCTTCTCAGCCAATAATAGCTTCTAATACCATCTGGAAACCTACACCAGTCAAGAAAGAAACAAATAGACCTTTTTTTCCTCTTTTTTTCTAAGACCTCAAAGCTTATAAATCTGGAATCTGTGGGGTAGGGAAAAGAAGAGAGTTCCAAAAATGGGGGCCCTCCATAAAACTCAAGCCCCCTGGCAACCAAGACTTTGGATCATAGAGGCAGTCAGAGATCATGTTTATTTTGATCTCAGGGGCTCAGGAACAAAATAGAGGTCGCTGCTATCTCTGGCCATACTGAAAGAGCTTCACCGTGACCCAATTCGGAGTTCAGTCCAACTCTGTAAATTACTATGATATTTTTATTGATACCATGAAAATGTACCCTCGTTTCTCTATTGTCACAAAAGCATGTTGTTGAAACACTTAAAATATCTTGGCACACTTTAAAAGTGCTTTTTACAAAAGAGACATGAAATTAATGGTGCATTTCAGTCAACACGTCCCTCACAGTGCTTTCTTTCCCCTTCCTCAAAGCCACAGAATAAAACAAGATGGATCCAAACAAGACCTCTGAACATTTCTGTGATGGTAATAACATGTGGGCATCCGGGAATGGGAATCAGCGTTACAATCTCCTCTCATACCCTAATGTACACATGAACAGCATTAAGCTAGCCTTATCATCAGATTTCACTCTTCAGTGAAGCTTTAATTACCCACCCTTATAATGTCATTTCTGTGAGGGAGTCTTGTACTTCACCTCCCATTTTCTTGCTTTCCAAATCTGTCTCTTGGCTGACTCCAGCCTGCTCCTCGTCCTGCCTGCTCTTTTCATGCCCCCATTCAGGAAGTTTCAGCTCTGAAGTGACCACTCACCACTCCCTCGGCGTGGCTTTTTTTTTTCTCATTTGAACCCTGTATGATCCTAACCACACAACAGTTTCCAGCCATCAGGCACATAATCTGAGTTGCACATTAGCCTGGAAATGGGCTTTTCCCCCATTTGGTTATCTTATCCACAACATGTGCAACGATTACCTCATTCATCCTTGTGCTGGTTCCAGAGATTAACCCCCAAACTGTCACGATAAATGCATAATTTAAAAAATAGTCAGTTTCCTCAAACTTTATTTTGTCAGTCTCGTTTTAAATTTCATCCCCTGTTATGACGTGGCTACTAGAACCTGTCATCTTTTATACGGTCTCGTTTCCAAACACAGGAGCCAAAGGTGATGTCATATAATCTAGTAGCACTGCACTTATCTAAAGGAAAAAGAATACCCAGAACTTTTTCTAATGTTTTTATTTGCTATAATAACACACAGTGCAAGTTGGAAAACATATTTTTAAGGGAAATCCATGAGACAAGCTTTAACCTTTAACCATGGAAAGGATTCCTTAAGTATTTCAAAGGAAAGACAAATTCTGTTCCTGAGTTGGATTAGGCACTGGCTGGCAGAGGTTTCTGTTTTTGTTCTTCCATGACCATTCACTATGAGCAGAATCATTTATAAATCAAGCAGCAATTTTGTCATAAGCATCGTGCTGGTATTATGAAGAGTGTTAAGAAGTGAGCGCTAGTATTCATATCCGAAAGAATTTAACATTTTATCTTTTTAAATTGGAAAATAAAAGAATACAATGATTCTCCCATTTTCTGATTAGCACCAGTAGCATCATATTTAATCAGCATAAATGGAAGATGGTGTCATGGGAAACAGAAGATGAGGGCATAGACCTCAGAACGTGATACCGGGCAAGTCTCTTACTTTTCCTCATTTATTAGAGATAATCTCTTTTATCTCAAAGTGCTTGAGGAAGATTAAACAAGTAATCCATGCAAAAGTGCTTTGAAACTATAAAGCACTAAACAAATATATGACATCATCTCTGCCAATTTTTAGTTCCCACTCTTCATTTTTAAAATTAGCAGCATTAGGGGGACTTCCCTGGAGACCCAGTGGCTATGACTCTGTGCTCCCAATGCAGGGGGCCCGTGTTCAATCCCTAACTGGGGAACTGAATCCTGTATACCGAAGCTAAGACCCAGCTCAGCCAAATAAATGAATACAAATAAAATATTTAAAAAATTATCAGAGTTGGCACTCAACCCCATTTACACTTATACATTCTTCTCTCCCAGTGATGACCACCCTGCATTGTAACCACATCTATGTAATTATTCTTCCTGCTAGCCTGCATGCATGCATGTGTGTGCTCAGTCATGTCCAACTCTTTGCAACCCTGTGGACTGTAGCCCACTAGGCGCCTCTGTCCATGGAATTTTCCAGGCAAGAGTACTGGAGTGGGTTGCCTTTTCTTACTCCAGAAGATCTTCCTGGCCCCAGGGATGGATCCTGTGTCTCCTGTGTTTTATGCATTGGCAGGCGATTCTTTACCACTGTGTCCCCTAGGAAGTCCCTATTAGCCTGCAAGATCCTTCAATTCATCTTTATAGCTCCAGTGCCCAGGGCAGTCTAGGTAGGTGTCTGTTGAATAAATTTACTTGCCAAATGAATCTTTACGTAGAGGCTCCCAATTTTCATTTCAGCTTTCTCATTTTCCATTTTTCCATTAAAGCCTTAAGCTCTTGTCTTTGCCTCATTACTACATCAACTATAAAGAATAATGTTAATTTTTGTTTTGTCTCCTAAACCTTCCTCTTCTTTATTTTTCTGTGGAATTTTCTCTATGGCCAAGAATAGAGAATTAGTACCATAACTGAAGTCACCACATGTGAGAAACTTAGGAATTACTTTTTTAAATTCATGGAAAATTTGAACGGAAATTCATGACTTAACTGAATTTATCTTAAGAAAGATGATATTTCCTCCTAAATATATGGATAAAATTGGTATTTCAGAAAGATGGGTCCATGCACTCAAAGACCCAATATCTTGGCCACACAAAGCACAGGAATAATCTACATTAAAACTTGTATTAACACAGAAAGATTAAGGAGGAAATTTGACCTCACAAGTAAAGGTAATTTAACTGTATATTCTGAGCATACAATTAGCACCAAACGAATTAACTAAAAAGTCCAGAGAATGTAATTAAGCTGATTTTTTTTAAAATCACCTGGGAAGGTTTTTGTTTGTTGATCAGTAGAATGTACAAGCCTACTCTTGCAATCTCATTTAATTGGTCTGTTAATTGGACTGTTAGACTTCATGAGAGTACTTTTTAAGCTTCCAAGATGCTTCTACTGCACAGCCAAGGTGGATAATTTCTGAAATACACTCAGAATTGAGAAACACAAGAGGAAAATATAAACCAAGAACCTGGGAATAAGTAATAAACATCTACAAGTTAAACTCCAGAATCAGAATCCAAAATTGCAGAGTACAGATATTTAACTTAGATGGAGAAAATGGCTCTTGGGTGCAGAATTTATGATTAGGGTGTTTATAGGTACAAATAATGGAGAAGAAAATGGCAACCCACTCCAGTATTCTTGCCTGGAGGATCCCAGGGACGGAGGAGCCTGGTGGGCTGCTGTCTATGGGGTCGCACAGAGTCCGACACGACTGAAGGGACTTAGCAGCAGCAGCAGCAGGTACAAATAAAGGATATTTCAGTCAGAAGAAGGTGCTAATTACCCATGGAAATGTGAAGAAAAAAATCAGAAGGGTCAATATTGACAGAATGAGGACAGCATTGTTCTAGGGAGATAAAGTTTGACCTCCAAGTATAACCTCCAGTGGAGGAGGCAACCCCATCTTTGGGTGAGACACAGAGGTCTTAGATTCAAAATGATCCTGGCTTTAATCACTTATCAGCTGTGTGATCTTATATAAGTCACCTGATCTCTCTGAAATTGTATACTCATCTATAGAGTAGTTTTATCATATTGAAATGTAAATCCATGTGAATCAGCACAATATCTCCTATGCAGTAAAAGCTCAATACTGGTAGCTATTAGTGTTATTATTAGCTATTGTAGCTTGATGACCCAATTATGGAAATCACTCAATTAAAACTCCTTGGAGAAGGAAATCCCAACCCACTCCAATATTCTTGCCTGGAAAATTCCTTGGACAGATGAGCCTGGTGGGCCACAGTCCATAGGGTAGCAAAGAGATACAACTGAAATGACTTAGCATACCTATTTTTTCACACTTAGGAAACAACTTTCTTATTATAACCTTGTTTTTCCATAAATATTTATCTATTGGGAAAGAATGTAATGATCAGTGATCAGAAGAGGCTGGTCTACTGAATAGCTCAATGTCTCATTAGAAATTAATACATTGGAATTTTTGTTTTTATACATCAGTCTTTTGTGACTGTGGTTACTGAGTTCTTTGGAATAAAATTATCTATACTTAATTTTGCTTACCTAGTGGCTCAGATGGTAAAGAATCTGCCTGCAATGCAGGAGACCTGGATTCGATCCCTGGGTTGGGAAGATCCCCTGGAGGAGGGCACGGCAACTCACTCCAGTATTCTTGCCTGCAGAATCCCATGGACAGAGAGCCTGGTGGGCTACAGTCCATAGAGTCACAAAGAGTCGGATATGACTGAGCAACTAAGCACACATACTTAATTTAACATCAAACATTTTAACTTTACCCTAGCTGATGTTGAGAACTAGCCCCTGGGCTGTAAAAACCCAACCAGAGACTTCCTTGGATGCCAATGGACCCTACCCAGACAAGGACCCTTCTTCTAGCTGTCTACTGCTCCAAACTTCAACACACAGGCTTAAAGAAAGAAAAGAAAAATTTTTTCTTTTTTAAAAAATTTTAAATATTTTATATTTTAATTTTATTGGAGTATAGTTGATTTACAATGTTGTGTTAGTTTCAGGTATACACCAAACTGATTCTGTTATACCTATATTCATTCTTTTGTAGATTCTTTTCTCATATAGGTTATCACAGAATATTGAATAGAGTTCCCTGTGCTATATAGTCAGTTATCTATAAAAAGCATTTTTCCTATTTTTTTTTAAGTACATCCTTGGGTTTCTCACTTATAAAATGAAGATAACTTCTTTTTTACTTAGAGAGGACCATTTAACATTTCATTTGTTGTTGTGCTCAGTTGCCCAGTCATGTCTGACTCTTTGTGACCGCATGGACTATGGTCCACCAAGATCCTCTGTCCATGGAATTCTCCAGGCAAGAATACTGGAGTGGGTTGCCATTTCCTCCTCCAGGGGAATGGAACTAGCAATGGAACTAGCGTCTCCTGTATCTTCTACATTGGTAGACAGATTCTTTACCACTGAACCCAACATTTCAGGAAAATCCCATGGACGGAGGAGCCTGGTAGGCTACAGTCCATGGGGTTGCAAAGAGTCGGACACGACTGAGCGACTTCACTTTCACTTTTCACTTTCATGCACTGGAGAAGGAAATGGCAACCCACTCCAGTGTTCTTGCCTGGAGAATCCCAGGGACAGGGGAGCCTGGTGGGCTGCCGTCTATGGGGTGGCACAGAGTCACACACGACTGAAGCGACTTAGCAGCAGCAGCAGCAGCAGCAGCACTGATGAACTCTTTTCAGTTTTGCTTGTCTGAGACATTTTTCTGTCTCCTTCAGTTCTAAATGACAGTCTTGCTAAGTAGAGTATCCTAGGTGTAAGTGGTCTCAAGCAGCAGGGAAGGAAGAAGGGGAGAGTACAAGGAGATGCCAGCTGCTTGTCACAGACAGAGAAGAGAATTCAGGCTCCGGGTTTGCTGCTTCTGAGTGGATGTTCTTTAACGCATGTAAGGTACAGACTATCTGCATTATAATATCTTAGTGTTTTTTTCTATTAATATAATTCGGGGGAGAGAGGGAATTTCTTACATATTAATCTTTAAATTCTGTTTTTGGTATATTTTTTATCTCTATCCTAAATAACACAAACAGCATTTTCCTATTCCCATATGAAAAATCACTCCCAGAATTTGATTTAATTTTGTGACCTCCAGTAGCTATTTACAAATGTGTGAATAATTTGAAATATTTTTTCTAGAAATGTCATTGAATTTGTTTCATTGCCAGTTAAGAAACAACTGAAAGATATTATGCATACAGCATACTTATTTTATGTATTATTTGCAGAATTTTATGTCAACCCCTGCACATCAAAAAGCAGCGGCCCTCCTCATACTCATCCACGACATGCTCTGCACACAAAAGGAGTAACCTTATTGATGAGGAAGCAGTAAAATGGAAGTGTGCATATGTGTTATTTTTATTGTTGTGTTGCTTTCATCATCTCTGTTTCTAACCAAGAGACAGAAAGCAATGCTAGTGGAATTTCAATGTATATCACACTTATCCTGTTACCAAACCAAACTTGGATCCACTTGCCCTCACGTAGTAAAGCCAACCTACCGACACCCATTGCAGTGAAGGAAAGAGCAGAGTTTATTGCAGGTACCAAGCAAGGAGTCCAGGGCAGCTAGAGCTTAAAAGACCTGAACTCCTTGCTTGGGATAAATACTTCACTTACTTCCTTCATCACAACCCTGGCGTCAGTACATTGGATTTACTTCCTGAGGGCAAGTAGACCCCAGTTTGATTTGGTAACAGTCTTTTCTGTGGACTGTTACAAAACTTTACAGACTCTGATGAATGTCATGGTACTTTCTCCCACAGTTAACAGACACAAACTTTTACTTTCCATCTCAGGGCCTTTTAGATCTACTGAAGTCTATTTGTATCCTAAAGGCCCAAGGTTAAGAACTTCAGTTCTAAGAAATTTCAGAATCCAGCCACAGTATGCTCATGGTCTCATGGTACAGATTCACATAATTTATTTTCCTTTGCAGGATTCAATTTGCAGATGAAATTATGTTCATCTTTACTTTGTAAAAGAGGAAAGGCTAGACACTCAGTATCTGAGCTGATTCATCCTAAGAAATATAGTTGCAGGCACACACCTTATGATGCCCATGAATTTGGAAAATGATGTAAACAAGCAGGACCATTTTGACAACATGTGCGTTTGTATTCACAAAACAACACGAAGAGTAGTAGTTATGGTGTGTATTTTATTATATTTGATCATTTTAATCTCCCAAATTAAGAGGAAGCCCCATAATACAAAAATATGCATTTATATAGATAGCAATTATTGAAATTTTATTTCTATATGAGTTGAACATGAAGCACTGAAATACCCTGCCTTTTCTCTTTAACCCATTGCCATAGGAACAGGGTGATATTTTCTGCACTGGCCTCTACTTGTGGCCTCTTATCTTGTAAGTATTTAAGTCTGAAGAGATATAGTTAGAATTGCATAGAATTTTTCTGAGAGTATGGATTTTTACTTCCTGCCAAGCATTCTATTCTCATACACCCTTGTGACCCTATGGAAATGGGAACCATGAAAATATTTTCTGTCTCGGAGGTTAATCTATGGTTCACTTTCTCCAATGTACTCCACCAAAGACCAGATGGGATACTAAAACGAACTAGGTTCTGACTACAAAGCACCCTTGTAGCCTGAGGCAGGGGAAGGCATTGCAAATATGTGTGCTATGTGGAAGTCCCAGCGGGATTTCCACAGAGAGCCTGTCTGAAGGCACATGGCCACTCTGGGAAGTAAACCACTCTGAAATTCCCAATTCTCTCTGAGCACTAATTCTGCAGCCTGGGCATGGAGGCCAATTGGAACCATGTGTATAGGCTGCAGCTCTGGGCAGATCACAATGCCCTGGCCACACTGCCTTGCCAGTTCCACACTTGCAGAACAAGCTCTCTACAGCCATTGATTTAGCCTTCTAGAAAAGGCGTACCACTTGTGATTGGAGAAACACAAGCTTTGGCATCATTCAGGCCTGAGTTGAATTCTGGCTCTCCCACTTTCTAGTTATATCATTTGGTACAAGTGACTGAATCTCTGGGCTTTGTATCCTTGTGTACAAAAGGGATAGTTACACCTAACTTGCAGAATATTACAAAGATTGAGTCAGAAAATAGAGTGTTCTGGAGAAACCAGCTAGCAAAACGGTTAAGAACTTTAAAGCTCTACATTGTCAGCTCCAGTTTCCTCATCTGCAAAGTGGAAATAACAAAACACTTATCTAATAGTGTTCCTAGGAAGGATTCAGTGACTTAACATACTTAAAGGGCTTCAGCCAGAGTCTGATATATATTAAATGCTTCATAAATGCTCATATTATTGAATGATGCCCCTATAATATTTAGTAGAATGCTGAGGGATAGTAGAAGCTCAAAAATAGCAATACTGTTATCTTTTTTATTTCTCCCTAAACATGGTATGAAAGGAAATTATAATGTTTATTTCTATGGTTGTACAAATTTAATATGTTTAGTGTTCTCAAAAGTGTCTCTTTTAAAATGTCCTAAAACTTCATATTCCATATTCAGGTTGTCTGTACCAAACTCAGCCTGTGTCAATTCCCCAAATTTTCTCAGAATATAAAGCACAGGCTGGAATTAAATGGATTCAGTGAAAGCTAAAGAGAAGTGCACAAGAAGAGAAATGCTGGTGCAAGATCAAAGTGTGTGGCCGAAGAATTTAGTAATCTCTACCCCCAAATACTCCGGTCCGTCTTGAAAATCTCAAGAAAAATAAAATGTTTCCAAAAAAAGAATCTTTTCCTAGCAGCCAAATGAAAGATTTGTATAGTATTTTACTCAAAACAGCAATTTTCATTCTGCAGCCAGGATACTTTAAAGAAGAGAAAGCCCAATTGTGTGCACGGCCATGAAAATGATTCCAGGTGCAACAAGCCCTCAAGATTTATATAACTCAGCTCTTAATTTATTTCCTTTAATCCACACGCTATTTCCTGGGTTCTCAATTGTCAGCCACATGTTTCTCAATAAAGACCATAGTAGCACCAAAATTTCAAGTTAGATGCTGTGAGTGCATTTCCTGAGTTGCCAGTATGAAAAGTAATTACTGCTTTTAATTATTATTTCTGTTGTAATATTTCCAGAGGACAAAGGAAAGGTTTTATGCCAAACCTTGGTCTTCATAGAACTTGTCAGCTGACATAGGGTTACCAGAAAGCTGAATTTGCAAACTCTGATGGCAGTGTCAGCATGGAGCAGCCCTGGAATTGATAAGCAACTTTCTTAAGGTATAATGCACAGAGCATGTAATGCATGGGGAGAAGGCAGCTCATTACAATCGAAGTCCATTGCAGTCTCAATATAGAAGCATTCTATAAAAAAAAAACTAAAAATAAAACCATAAAAAACTATAATACAGGAATATTAACCAATGGGCAATGTGCTCTTATTATCTAACAAGGGAAAACAATATAAATCTGTGTAGGTAACTACAAGAGGCTTCCCTGGTGGCTCAGTAGTAAAGAACCTCCTGCCAATGCAGAAGATGTGGGTTCGAGTCCTGGGTCAGGAAGATCCCCTTGAGAAGGAAATGGCAACCCACTCCTGTATTCATGCCTGGAGAAGCCCACAGAAAGAAAAGCCTGGCAGGCTACTGTCAACAGGGCTGCAAAAGAGACACAACTGAGCAACTAAGCAACCACCATCACCACTACCAGAAGGTCTGTAACACAAGTTTTAGTGAACTAACGTTCAGACTTAGTTATTCAAAATCCATCTTTTGACAGACAGAAGTAAGTTTTTATTTAGAAGAAGTTCACCTTTACACCTGCCTACTTAAACTTTACCTACAAGAACAATTTCTTGCAGTTAATTAACTAAGCAGAGGTCATTACACAAAGAGAAAATTTTTATTACACTTGTTTTAAAATCATATCCATAAAAAATAAACTATGTAAAATTAACAAGTCCCACCAGAGTGACACTATTAACGCTTTCTTCTAAGAGGTCTGAGTATGAATTCATTAGAATGGAAAGGTAATTTGTGAACATTTTATATGAAAAATGACATAAATCCCCTTGTTAACATTACACAAAGTATTACACTATTCTTAAGAGAAAATAGCAAAATGTATTCTATACCATAAGTGACCAATGAAAATTCCAGAAGAAGCTGTTTTATTACTTTTTTCATGGCATTTCAGAGCCATTGTTAATATAAGAAGCAGTCATTTCCAGTTGCGCAACTTGTGATGAGAATTTACTTTTTAGGATGAAACATCCAAATGAGCAACTTTTCACACCCTCTGAGTGTGGTGTTCATGTCGACATCACGCAGAACAAACATGGCTTATGAGCAGAGGTTAAATGATAGATAAATCATTTCATAAGCCATATACTTAAAACTTGTTCTATTCTTCATGGCTATCAGTGCCTTGGTGCTGTCTTTATCCTTGCTACACCCTGCGTTCTTTCTTTTTCTTTTTACTATGATTCCCAGCGTTTTGATGCCATATGTTTTGCCTTATTCAACCATTTGGAGTACAGGTGTGCCACTGTGTTTTTGATGGAGTGTTGCTATTCCAGAAAGCTCCATCCAAAACACAAGCCCACACATGTAATCCAAACCCGAGGATGAGTCAGCCACGGTGACTCCAGTTCTTAAGAGACGCCTCACATAGCTCCCCAGAATATAGGGCTAGTAACACACTTGATAGTTAAGGCATAATCCTGAACTTGAAAAGGTCTAAATCTTCCTCTATGAATTTTCAAGGAAGAAATTTGGTTTTAAATGCTGGGTGCATTTTACTAGACTTACACTCAGTGCTTTTAGG
Source organism: Bos taurus (assembly GCF_002263795.3). Taxonomy (NCBI): domain Eukaryota; kingdom Metazoa; phylum Chordata; class Mammalia; order Artiodactyla; family Bovidae; genus Bos; species Bos taurus. Next base: position 65,137,674 of record NC_037336.1, read on the forward strand.
TTACAAGAGTCTTTCCTTGGTGAATAAAACCCCAAGTTCATGACTTATTACACCTCAAAAATGAGGACATTCCACAATACTGGTCCAAAGATTTTTTTCAATAAGGACAAGAAGCTTAAGAGATTTTCTTGCCACGGAAATACCCTCTCAAGTGCTAGTCAAGACACTATGGATCCTGACAAACACATCACCCAATTCTTATCTCTTTGAAAATGTTTCCATTTCTTTTCACATTAAGAAAACAGCCACTTTCCAAAAGCAGGCAGCAACAAAGAGAACAGCATGGTTTTTTTTGGTGGGGGGGGCGGGTGGGGGTTAATCTGGGTATTATTTTCAAGACACACTTCGGAGAGAGTCTCTGAATGTTCTGTCAGAGGCATGTCTCTGCCAGTGTTTATTTCTCATACTGATGCAGTTCAGAGGTGATTAGTGAAAAAGATGCTGAAAGAAAGGGAATAAACGAGTGGACAGGTGTCATCCTTTCTGCGCTCCGGTTCAGAGCCCACACGGCTGATTCCTTTGTGGCAGATTTGGTACTATGTGGGTGGTTGCCTGACTTCAAATGCTCAGCTGCTCAGGCTCCCTGGTCACTGACAGACTGCCTCCTCCACTTAGGAACTCGCAGATGATGAGTCTCTGACCCTTTAAACAAAAAGCCTGAGCACCATATGGTGATTCTAAAAAGTGCTATCTCAAGATACAAGGTCTTTATGAAGAACATTTGCACACTGCTTCCATGCCTGGGGTCGGTTCCTTCCATTGTTTTTGTTGGTTCAAACCACCTTCCAGTCTGCATCCTTTAATAGAAATACAGCCACAAATGAATAGAAGTTTCAAGCTGGGAGGAATATAAACCATCTAGTCCAAACAGCTTCAAGAATTAAAAAAGATAACATGTGGGAAAACACTTTGTAAACTGAAAAATGTTCCCTAAGAAGAATGTATTTTATTTTGAAGATGGGGGAAACCAATGACAAGAAAATGATGATTTATTTACTATACCTTAGGTTGATCAATAACTGTTTAATTAATTTTAGCATTTTCATACAAAGTTTTAACAACCAAGTTCCTATTTAAAGTTTAAAATTAGACCATGGGTTCCGTGACTTTTCTTTTGAATGTATATTTTGGATGAGAAATTCAGGGCTTTTTCCCATTCAAATAGTCTATCTTACAAGCAATGTGTGAAACTTCAAAGAAGCTGTCATCTTCAGTCAGAACCCTTCTGTAAAGGTGACCATGTATGCTGACCGAATGGAAGGAAGTATGTGTCCATTCCACAGGACAGACAGAAACACTTTGCCGCGGCATGTTCTTTGGTTAAAAATAAATGTATGGTATAAACTGTTGTGTAATATCTTAATACCAGAAGTCTCCTCATACCTTTGTCTAAGGGTATCTGCAATCCAAAAAAGCAGAAAGATGTAGATAGCTGTCCAAAGTGGGACCATTAGATTTCTGAGTCTGACTCCAAGAATCCCAAAATTAACAGAGCCACAGGGAAGCCAGTTCTGGGTCCTGTTTCCACGCAGCATCACACAGGGAGGCATAGGAAAGAGACAGGACTGCCAGACAGGCTCACACCTGGTTGATCTCAGTCCAGGCTGGATGCTAAGGTGGCCAGGAAGCCAAGTGTATCTTTACCTACACAAGTTGGGGCCATCAGTGATGCTCACAGATTTGAAGGAGTTGGGATGAAATAATTGTTGACTTCTGGACACCTCCCAGTATCCACAGCTGTCACAGAATCTGTATGTCTACAGGAAACAGCTAGAGGAGGCTTGGTTAACAGGTGGAATCTAGTGGAGTCATGTCCCTCCTGGGGTCCCATCTTCCTCATCCTCTTATATGACCTGGATGCCTCCTGGCCCTCTCCACAGACCTCAGGATTCCTGGCCCAAGCATGTTCCTGTTCCTCCATTAAAACCTTCTCCCACCTCAGCCACAGTACCTCTCAGCTGCTCATAACGTGTTAAAGAATCAGGATACTGATCTATGAAGCAAGAAGTTAAGAAATGCAGAGAGAAAAAAGGAAAGAAGTGCAGCAGAGCTGACTCTACTCAAAGCTAAACCATTCAATGGGCTTCCCCAGAGGCTCAGCGGTAAAGAATCCACCTGCAATGCAGGAGATCAAGGTTCGATCCCTGAGTGGGGAAGTTCCTCTGGAGAAGGAAATGGCAACCAGTTCCAGTGTTCTTGTCTGGAAAATCCTATGGACAGAGGAGCCTGGCGGGCTGTAGTAAGTAGGGTTACTTGCAAAAGAGTTGGACAAGACTTAGTGACTAAACAACAACAAGCCATTAATTGCCTTCTTATAATTTGATTCATTTTTGCTTCTTCTTAACCATGAAAATCAGCGATATGGAAGGAAATGGGTAAGAAGCTGGAGAGATTTTCAAGTTATTAATGAAAGGTGATGCATAAGACAACCTTGAATAGTGAGATTGAAACCCAGGGCCCTTCAGTGACATCCCAAGCCTGGAAGGTGCCAGATGTCCACCCTCTTGTATTTCAGTAGCAGGACCCCTTTTATTTGTTTTCTTTTACAAAGTGGTGAAGCTGGGGACGGGGATGTGTAATTGTTGCTTATTTCAGTAGCTCAGTCAAAGTTCTTGATGACACCTATCAGCAGATTGACCACCCCCAACTCCCTGATTAGAGAATGCCTCCTAGTCACCAGGCCAGAATCTGGCCAAGACAGGAATCCAATGGCAGAACTGGAAGAGAGTTTATTTCTCAACTCCTCCTGGGAGAATTTCCACTCACCCGGCCTCTTTTGTCTCTTTCATTTCCATGACTGAAGGAAAAGACTGCATTCAATTCCTCCAATATCATATTAGGAAATTTACAACAAATATCCACATTTATAGCTTAAATTTGTTCCTGATTTACCTTGTAAGCTACTAAGAGGAACGAAAACTGGTTATAATATTGAGACTGAATCTCTCATGCCTAGAAAGTGAGTCTCTCTCTCTCAGTATGGTGCTTAGGATAAACATACATTCACATACTGTTTATTATACTTCAAAAATTAAAAAAAAAAGTTTAGTGTGGGGCAAATTTTTCTAGCTGTATTTAGAGAGTGACCTGAGATGTGGGAAAGTTGTCTATTGCTTATGTTATTTTTTTCACCCACTTTTGAACACTTTGAGGCTATATTTCCCCGGAGTTGAGCAGAGATTGCCACCCACCTTGGCTCTTCCTGCCTCTGCCCCGACAGAACCTCTTTGTTGTTTTATCTAATCAGATTCAGAGGCCCTGCTATGGTTGGCTCACTTGGATTTTTCAAGGAGGCTCTATTTCTTATTTCCCAGGCTTCAGAAGAACTAAAAATAACTGGGTGAAAAATCTGAAAGGCAAAGCTGCTCTATCTGCCAGCATTCTAAGGAGACAGGATCCAGCTCAATCAGAAGAGAGTGTATCTCTGCCCTTCTGGATGATTAAAGCAAACTGGCATCTTGTATCAGTTTGGGAGCTAGAGCCCCTGGATTGTCGGATGCTCATAGTTAATAGACTTACATTTTTCTTCTTCATCCATTAACATTATTCCTGTGAACACCTATGCTTCTGTGTAAAAATGAAACTGCCCTTAAATTATGCTTGGTCTTCACTTTCTGTATCTAAAGTAAATAATAATAATAAACTAGTAAATTTGAAAAAGCACCAATGGAAAGTGTTCTGAATGGCACAGTCATCATTTTCCACTTCTGGTCACCTTCTACATTGTAGTTGTAAGCTAATTTTTTTTTTTTTAACCACATGTTGTCCAGTCTCATCCAGAAATCTGAATGGTGTGTGGCCGTAAGACTCATTATAAAGGATTAGCTAATCAAGACAAGCAGACCTCTTTTCAGGAGGCTGTGCTGGCAGAAACATCCACCTCTGGGTTTTCAAACGACGGATTATGCCCGTGAAACATGGGTGAGGGAACATCTGTCATACATGAAAGATAAAGAATATCTGGCTTTGCCTTTTCATGTGTTATTTTTCAGAGCCATAAAAAATTAAGAGACTAAGTCAGGGAAAAAAGTTCAAAAAAGGAGTTTGTGCCATTAACTCTGCTAGGGCATCAGAGGAGATATAGGGTTTCAGTTTTGAACTTACAAATATGTGAAACTAGAGATTATGAAAATAAATATTTAGCCTGATTCCTAGTTGTCTTTTCGTAAAGGTTAACAGTTTCATACTGAACTAAAAGCAAACAAACACTGGTGTATTAAGAACTTTGTTCAAACTGCTTTCTTGGTTGTGTTCACAGTGATAATCTCGCCTGACAAAACTAAGCAATAAAAAAAGTTAGACTCTCCCAGATAACACTGAAGAGTGACACTGTTATTTGAAAGCATTTACATATGACATGGAGATTTTAATAAATAATTCATCTTAAGTGTAACATATACATATCATATAAATGTAAATGAGTTCAACATCATATTTGCAGAATTGTTTTATATTTTAATAGCTGAGCTAAGTCTCCACTCATAAGTCAGAATAATAAAACTGACTTAAATGTGTGGTGGGGGAGTGATGAGTAGGACCCGTCGGCATATGGGAACAGGATCATTTCCAATAACTTTTGAATTTTCCATACTGGATCACAAAAATGGTCAGCAGAGATTCTGTTTTCTATGTGGTTTTTGCAAAACTTTTTCTACATTTTGACTATTTTTAATCTCTGTTCAGGTCAAGAACATCTCTACCCTATTCCCAGTTCTTCTCCAAAGCTTATCAGTCACTGGTGCTCACAAAATATTTGTTGACTAAACAAATGAAAGAATGAATGTGTGAACAGCCTGAGTAGAGTTGATCTTATTTTTGGCATAATAGATTTAAAATGGGAAATAGGAGAAATACAACACTTTTTATTAGTGTTGGTGATAACATTTTCCTTTCCCTCTCACTCGAAATTAATTTTCCAATCTAAAACTTTGCAAGCTAAGAAGTAGAAAATTTAAGCCAGAAGTCTGCAAAATGGAAGTCTTCTGTTATTAGTTAGTCCATGCAGAGGTTTGTTTAAGAGGAAGAAAAGAGGAAGAAAAGATGAATGGATTCAAAAGGAGCAGGAAATCTCTTTGAGGAACTTGGTGTCTGATAAAAAGGGACAAAGAGAATATGGTACCAAAAGGCCACAAGCAACTGTCAAAACACTAGTTTTCAAAAATGAAAATGGTCAACGTCTGCATTATTTTGCCTTCTCCAATACCCCTAGTGCTTATTTTCATTCCCAAAGCTTCTTTTGCTGGAAAAAGCTTTTAAATCATAACCAGTTCGTTCCAACCCTGCTAGGTGCTTGGAGGCAAAAGGCACAAACATTTTTGCACAAACATTTCTGTAGGTCCACCCTTGCTCACAGATGATTAGATGGGGGATATCTTGACAATATCTATGCAGTTCAAGTCATTTTTGAAACAAGATCTTGCACACACAATGTTTTTTTAAAAAATACTTTTCTCCATAACAAGGAAAAGATATAGTTCCCCTTATACATGAAATGAGTTCACATACTCAGTGTCTCTCTCATCTGTATATAAGCACATATTTCTTCTGTCACATATGTACACCCACATAGAGGAAGTCAGTTTTGAGTGAAAAAGTCAGAAAACAAAGCGGAATCCCACCTCAAAGGGCATATGACAAGGACACTCATGTTAAATATCTAGGAAAATAGATCAGACCTACTTTTCTGAATTATTTACCAAGTGCTACCAGAGCCAAGCATATAAGCAACATGATCCTATATCTTAATAATCCTGAGAAATAAGTATTATCATTATTCCCATCTTACTGATAAAATCAAGGGTTTGCAGGACTTCCCTGGCAGTCCAGTGGTTAAGACCTCCCTTTCCAAATGAATTAAAGATTTAAAAATGGTCCACACAAAAGAAAACAAACAAAAAGAATTCTCAAGGAGGTGAAGTAACTTAAAGTGCAAGCCACACAGCACTAAATAGCATAAATGAGTTGGCCTTGTTCTACTGGAAAGCCATTGTTCTTTCCAAAATAGTACAGTGGTTGTTGAACTGTGTTCCATGGGTAGCTGGGCATTTCTGAGTGGATATTGATGGTATAGATATCACCCGGCTCATATATACACATGTTCATACATACACATGTACATACAAGCACACCCTTACAAATATATCTGCTTGACTTCATTTATTTGCCTTTAGTTTTTATCAGGGTGAAAGACAGAAAAAGAAGTTATATGTGGAAAGGATGGTATGGTATCTGATCCCATCGAGACCAGCTCAGTTCAGTTCAGTTCAGTCGCTCAGTCGTATCCTACTCTTTGCGACCCCATGAATTGCAGCATGCCAGGCCTCCCTGTCCATCACCAACTCCCGGAGTTCACCCAAACTCATGTCCATCTAATCCGTGATGCCATCCAGCCATCTCATCCTCTGTCATCCCCTTCTCCTCCTGCCCCCAATCCCTCCCAGCATCAGAGTCTTTTCCAATGAGTCAACTCTTTGCATGAGGTGGCCAAAGTACTGGAGTTTCAGCTTTACCATCAGTCCTTTCAAAGAACACCCAGGACTGATCTCCTTTAGAATGGACTGGTTGGATCTCCTTGCAGTCCAAGGGACTCTCAAGTGTCTTCTCCAACACCACAGTTCAAAAGCATCAATTCTTCGGCGCTCAGCTTTCTTCACAGTCCAACTTTCACATCCATACGTGACCACTGGAAAAACCAAAGCCTTGACTAGACAGACCTTTGTTGGCAAAGTAATGTCTCTGCTTTTTAATATGCTATCTAGGTTGGTCATAACTTTCCTTCTAAGGAGTAAGCATCTTTTAATTTCATGGCTGCAATCACCGACTGCAGTGATTTTGGAGCCCCCAAAAATAAAGTCTGCCACTGTTTCCCATCTATTTCCCATGAAGTGATGGGACCAGATGCCATGATCTTCGTTTTCTGAATGTTGAGCTTTAAGCCAACATTTTCATTCTCCTCTTTCACTTTCATCAAGAGGCTTTTTAGTTCCTCTTCCCTTTCTGCCATAAGGGAGGTGTCATCTGCATATCTGAGGTTATTGATTTTCTCCCAGCAATCTTGATTCCAGCTTGTGCTTCTTCAAGCCCAGCGTTTCTCATGATGTACTCTGCATATAAGTTAAATAAGCAGGTGACAATATACAGCCTTGATGTACTCCTTTTCTTATTTGGAACCAGTCTGTTGTTCCATGTCCAGTTCTAACTGTTGCTTCCTGACCTGTATACAGATTTCTCAAGAGGCAGGTCCAGTGGTCTGGTATTCCCATCTCTTTCAGAATTTTCCACAGTTTATTGTGATCCACACAGTCAAAGGCTTTGGCATAGTCAATAAAGCAGAAATAGATGTTTTTCTGGAACTCTCTTGCTTTTTTCATGATCTAGCGGATGTTGGCAATTTGATTTCTGGTTGCTCTGCCTTTTCTAAAACCAGCTTGAACATCTGGAAGTTCACGGTTCACATACTGCTGAAGCCTGGCTTGGAGAATTTTAAGCATTACTTTACTACCATGTGAGATGAGTGCAATTGTGTGGTAGTTTGAGCATTCTTTGGCATTGCCTTTCTTTGGGATTGGAATGAAAACTGACCTTTTCCAGTCCTGTGGCCACTGCTGAGTTTTCCAAATTTGCTGGCATATTGAGTGCAGCACTTTCACAGCATCATCTTTCAGGATTTGAAATAACTCAACTGGAATTCTGTCACCTCCACTAGCTTTGTTCGTAGTGATGCTTTCTAAGGCCCACTTGACTTCACATTCCAGGATGTCTGGCTCTAGGTGAGTGATCACACCATCGTGATTATCTGGGTCATGAAGATCTTTTTTTTCTACAGTTCTGTGTATTCTTTCCACCTCTTCTTAATATCTTCTGCTTCTGTTAGGTCATACCATTTCTGTCCTTTATCGAGCCTATCTTTGCATGAAATGTTTCCTTGGTATCTCTAATTTTCTTGAAGAGATCTCTAGTCTTTCCCATTCTGTTGTTTTCCTCCATTTCTTTGCATTTGCTGAGGAAGGCTTTCTTATCTCTCCTTGCTATATTTAAAAGGCAATAGCCATAGGCAGATGGAATGGTGTAACTGTGGTTTAGTGGGGAGAAAGATACGTCAGAGACTGGCAGAGAAGACACTTATGCCCCGCTGTGATCGGCACCCAGCACTGTTCTGGTGCCCAGGTTAGGGAGCCTGGCTAGGGCCCTGAAATGGTGTTCTTGGTAAGGACATGGAGGGTTTCCTGGTAGCAGTGGCGGGTGCGTACACAGCACTGCCAGCAGCAATGGGAGGCAAAAGAGAAACAAGGCAAACCCATGGGTAAGCACAAGCACTGGGGGCTTTGGAGAGAGGCTGTGGATCTACACTCACAGATCCACAGTCTCTATATACAGGTGTCTATTACACCTGGAGACTTGGCATTCTGAGGATGGACCTTGAGGCCCTTCTTCAGAATCGAGGGGGCAGTCCCAAAAGGTAGGATTTCTAGGCTCCCTACCTACTTTAGCCAGAGCCTATTTTCAAATGTTTTATAAACTGGAATTCCCTGCAATAGGTCGTTTGAAAGAAATATTCTGTTGATTTAGAAATGTAACTTACTGACTATCTCCAAGTACACCTTAAGTTCAATAATTCAGCATACACCCAAACCTCTTTAGCTTACTTCGTCAATGGCCCCAGCACCTATATATCCATCTGTTCATCCAACTGAGTAGCCTCAAAGACATCAGCAACTTCTTCCTCTACCCCACTCTGTGAGTCAGCAAACCAATACATTTAGCTTCCAGAAAACCTCTCAAATCTCCTTTTCCTCTCTCCTTCTAACTGCCCCTTTCTTTTAAAGCCATTATTATCTCTCACTTGACCATCACAATAGTCTTCTACCTGGCATGCTCATCTCTATCCTTCCTACCAAGCTCAAACAGACAAGAGAACTATTTTTAAAATACAAATATGATCACAACATTCTCATATTTTAAAGTCTTCACTGTGAAAAAAACATGTGGCATGACATATGAGACCCTTCACACTCTACCCTAACCTTCCAACTCAAACATGAGCACTATTGATGTAAACGCGGTCCTTTAGTCGCAAGAATTACGGCTGATAAAACAGGAAAGGTATTTATGACAGGATATATTGAGGAGTTTACAAAAATTTTGGGTGGAGGAACCAGACTCGTAAAAGGCAGAAAGAAAGGGAGGCAAAGCAGAAAAACTACAGCCCAAAGCAGACTACACAGCCAAGGGAGTCGAGGCTGCCCTTCTTGCCACCGTAAAACAGTGGTCCTGTGCTTTGAGCCACCACTGCAGCTCTCTCTGGACACTGGGTGTGGCACTGGCTCCACAGCCACTGCCTCTGGAAACCGCAGCCCCAAGGATGCTGTTGACACTAGAAAGATTCTCCACGCAGTGTGTTTTTCTGCTTCTCTTGCTCCATCCGGCTGGCAGAGCCGAAGTCAGATATCCATTCCCTGCCAAGAAAAGGGGCAAGTAGGAAAGGAAGCAAAAACAAGAGGCATACTTTTCAGCATCACATGGAGAGGCTGGCTATAAAAAGTAGAATCAGATGCTGGCAACAAAAAATCAATATATGCTTAATACATACATTGTATCAAGTATAATGTATGCTTCCACTACCTGGGCTATGGAATCTTCTTCAAAGGAGACATGTTCCCTTTTGACTCCTTAAAAATTCTGTTGTCAATATTTGAAAAGATGGTTCCCTGTTTCTAATAAGGGCGCATCTATCGGCCCCTGGTCTGATGTTACCTCCTCTGTAAAGTGCTGGCTGGTGCCTTCAGGCAGAGCTGGTGCATCTTTTGTTTGTGGTCATCACACTTAATTGGAGCACTTCTTACAGGATATTGTCATTCTGATGTCATTTTATAATTCAATGTCCCATCTCAACAGAGAGTTCCTCTTGGCAAGGACTATATCTTCTTGTCTGTGCCCTCAGAGCCAGGCATTGTGCCTGAGACAAAATAATGTTTTCCATAAAGTCTGTTGAGTAATTTTTGTGGTTCCCCTAGGGAGAATGTGTTGGAGACTCTGGGTGATCCCTACAAGACACTGGCCTCAACTGCCTATAGTAGGGGAACCATCTTCTTCTTGCCCAGAAACTGACAGTTTCTGGAACTTTACAAGACAACTGCAAGCTGGAAGACACTCCTGGCATGAACATTGCCCACCAGCCTTATAACCAGAACCTCTCAACTGGGTTCTCAGTTCTAACATTCATTACAGTGTGGTCTTTGGCATAATACTAAGGTCACAGCTGTACCAGAGCTTATGTGCAGTTGTTTTATTGCCTAAACTTGTTATAATCTGGGTAGTATAGAAACTGAAAAGTTTTCCATTATTTCATAGATGAAGGTTAAAGCAATTTCAAAAGTAATCAACTCCTGTTGGGTAGAATTCATATGTGTTATTGTTTAGTCACTCAGTTAGTTGTCTCTGACTCTTTGCAGCCCCATGAACTAAAGCCCACCTAGCTCCTCTGTCCATGGGATTTCCCAGACAAGCATACTGGAGTGGGTTGCCATTTCCTTCTCCAGGGGGTCTTCCCCGCCCAGGGATCAAACCTGCATCTCCTGCATTGACAGGCAGATTCTTTACCATTGTGCCACCTGGGAAGCTCTGAACTCATACATACTAAAATTTATAGTCTTCCCTGTGTTATGAAGACAGTAAAGAACTGATTTTCTCTACCTAGATTTCAGATCACAAGTGAGATAAAATTCTTTAAACTCTTTAATGCTGCACAATATATCAGCATAACAATATAGAATTTGATAAATTTCAGCATATAGTATAGCTAGTAAATTTCTAAGGGCAGTAAACGTCATAGTATTAACTTTTTTGATGAATTACATAAATAGAAGATAATATATTCTTTATACCATTAATATTGTCTGAAAGTAACATAAAAATTTGTGAATAATGTTCATTGGTTCCAGGAATGAGATATACTACTTGTTATCCACTTAGATGCTGGCCTAAAAGTAACATGATTCTTCAACAAATGTCAGCTATCAGCTGGATGCCTCCCTGAGGCACAGAGAACTATTATTGTTCTTCAGGCATTTGAGAGATAGTGGTAAAAAAAACACGGTAATTATTACACTAACATGCATCAAGCCTGCAAAAAGGAAATCAAACTGAAATAGCTACCTGGAGAAAGAACTGAGTACTATACACTGTCACTGAAATGGGACAATTGTGTAAAGAATAAATACACACAAATTCAGGGGGAAATTGTTCTCTTGTTATAAGACTCAGTGAGATATTGTTTTTACACATACGGGAACTTATTTTTTCATTTCACAACTTACAGCCTTTTTTCATCAGTGTGTTCTGGAAGCTTTGCACTCCAGCAGCCTTCAGAAGTGCATTTTGATAGAATTTCTGGATCTTGGTTTCTTTTTTTATTTATTTATTTACAACTGCATCAGGTCTTGGTTGTGGCATGTGGTCTTCTCCCTAGCTTTGGTGTGCAGTCCAGAGCACGTGAGCTCCACAGCCGTGGCACGTGGGCTCTCTAGTTGCGATCCAGAGCACGTGAGCTCCACAGCTGTGGCACGTGGGCTCTCTAGTTGCGATCCAGAGCACGTGAGCTCCACAGCTGCCACATGGGCTCACAGCTGCCACATAGGCTCTCTAGTTGCGGCCCAGGGGCTCAGTAGTTGCAGCCACACAGGTTAGTTGCCTCTCAGCATGTGAAATCTTAGTTCCCAGAACAGGGATTAAATCCATGTCCCCTGCATTGGAAGGTGGTTTCTTAACCACTGGACCACCAGGGAAGTCCCTTGACAGTGGTTTTTGAGAAACTTTTTATTCCAAATGGTCTTGCTTGGGTTCTATCATAATATATTGGGCCAGTGTAGGTATGAGACGTATTCTTATGAAACTATTAACATGTATTGTTTGTCCTTCCTTACTTCGTCTCTAAATTCATTCTCTTCCTTATCCTGGGTCCATGACTTTGGTTCAGTACACCAAGAAATCAAACAATATGTGAGTCTCCAGCCTTAGAAGAAATATTTAGATTCACCATGACCTAGATAAAGAAACAACAATGGAAGAAAGAAGTTTTCTTACAAATCTCAACCAGCACGTCCACCATTCCTAGGTTAATATTTATTTTGGTATTAGAGAATTATTACTTTGGACCCCTTTTACAACATGAAATCCTTATTACAAACATACAATAACTTTATTTTCATTTAAACTATAAATATCCTTAAAAGTTTACTGATTGTTCAGCTTCTGTGGACTTTTTGAAATCTAAAACTCTCACATTAGGTCCTGCCCAAGGAAGAGGCATAAACATGGAAAATGCAACCATATTTACAATAACTTAGAAAATTAACACCTTGATGGCTTTTTTGATTAAAAATATACTTTAAATAGAAATTAGAGAACATTTATTTTATCTCTGATAATTTATTTCTTTACCTTAAATCTCAATCAAAACATTAAAAAAATGTAAAAAGAGTAAAGTATACTTGCACATTTCATATTTTCTTGGTACTTTCCCTCTTTTTTCAAACTTAAAAAAGACTACACTTCTAATAAAGATAATTAGAAGAATAAAGTACCAAGGAAATTAATCAAATTTGCCATCCAGCCCAGATAATTTTCATGCATGGCCTATGCATTTTTTTAATGAGGCTAAATGTATATAGTTAATGACATTCAAATTAAAATTTGATATTTGAAATAATGTTATATTCTGAGATTTCAATCTTTAAACAGTAGAGAACTTTTCAAAATTCAAAAAGAAATGAAAAAGAAAATTACCTTTTGTTCTTGAAGAGTTGCCAGAACTGAAAATGTAAAACAAATTTAGCTTAGCAGTATATTCTGGTTGTATTGTCCAAACTTTAAAATACTGTTGATCTCAGACAAAAATATATAATTCTCTTCTAATGTCAGATGCTACCTTCTTGGTAGCCTGCCCATAATGGGTATCCACTTCATTTCCAAGCCTGCCCTGCCAGACCTGCCTCCCATCCCTGTGATGACCCAGGCTCTGACTCTGCTGTGTTGGGCAGGGAGTCCTCAGACCAACCAGCTTAATCCTCCATGAGGGCAGACATCTTGGCCATTTGTCTGCCATGTTCCCAGATGCCTGGGTTCAAACAAACTATATTTGTGATGGTGACATTTTACAAGGTCTATACAGGGTTAAAAACATGGCTGGGAGAGATCTCCCCCTTAGTAAACTGATAACCTCTTCTTAGATTTACACAAAAGGTTTGTTTTTGTTAATATGTGACTTAATTTCTTCATTTCTTGCAGTGTTCATATTACATATCTTGAAATAAAAAAACAATTTCAACTAAAATAAACTCAAATGTATTTCCTTTCAAAACAGTATCAAGAAATCAGAAACAACTTCGAAACTGTCAGAATCTCATGAGCTTTACTTTTTTTGTTTTTTAAGAAAAATAAAACATTAACACCTCTCTTCCCTGTGGGAAAAAAAGGGAGGAGAGCATAAATGCTGCATCTTTATCTATATATTAGAATTTTGCTTCTCAGAGTAAATAAACAGCCTAAATGTGTTTACAGCCAGCCCCGTACATATGAACCTTCAAGTTGCAAACTTTCAAAGATGTGAAAATGCCCTTGTATGCCAGTTGTTGTACTTGGAAAGTACTACTGTACTTTCCAAGGTTCTGTACTGTTAGATTAAAAATGTTTTCTTTATTTTGTGTGTTTATTTTTATATATAATTTGTGTGAATAGTGTTACAAACCTATTATAGTACGAATACTATACAGCTGATTGTGCTAGTTGGGTAACTAGGCTAACTTTGTTGGACTTATGAACAAATTAGGCTTATGAATGTGGTCTTGAAACAATTCATTTGTATGTAAGGGACTTACTGAATTTTTATAAGAGGAAGGAAATAAAACTGCTGAAGCTATTTTAACTTGTTACATTAACTTATGAGGAAAATATGGTTTAAAAAAAAAAACACAAAAAACAGCAACACTTATTCAGACTTCTCAAAGACATCAGCACCAGGTATTTTATTCCAAGAGCTTCCCTGGTGGCTCAGCGGTAAAGAATTCACCTGCAGTGCAGGAGATGCAGGAGATACAGGTTCAATTCCTGAGTCAGGAAGATCCCCTGGAGGAGAGCATGGCAACCCATTCCATCATTCTTGTTTGGAGAATCCAAAGGACAGAGGAGCCTGGTGGGCTATAGCCCATGGGGTTGCAAAGAGTCAGACATGACTAAAGTGACTGAGAATGCATACACCTTATTCCAAAGGTCATCACCAATTGTAATTCTCACTCTAAGGACTCTGAGGAACCCTATTATGGAGCAATAAGCAATTGGTTGAGACTTTTAAATTTACTTCAAGCCTTTTAAAATGAACAGTGGTGTAAGATGGTGGAGTAGAAGGACGTGAGCTCATATTCTTCTGGGAGAACTCCAAAACTACAAGTTGCTGCTGAATAGCTGTCGACAGGAGAATGTTGGATCCCACCAAAAATAGATACCCCATGTCCAAGGGCAAAGGAGAAGCCCCAGTAAGATGGTAGAAGGGGTAAAATCACGTTTAGAATCAAATCCCATACCTTCCAGAGACTTGATGGGCTCAAACAAAACTTGTATGCACCAGGACCCAGAGACCCCAGAGAGACTGAGCCAGAACTGTGCCTGAGTGTCTTCTGCAGATGTACAGGTCAGCAGTGGCCTGCCACAGGGGCAGGGGCTCTGGGTGCAGCAGACTTGGGTATGGCATAAGCTTTCTTGGAGGAGGTCACCATTAACTCCACCATAGAGCCGCCAGAACTTACACAGGACTGCAGAAACAGACTCTTGGAGGGCACAAACAAAAGCCTGTGCACACGAGGACCCAGGAAAAGGAACAGTGACCCCACAAGAGATTGACCAAGACTTGCCCACGAGTGTCCAGGAGTCTCCAGTGGAGGCGTGGGTCAGCAGTGGCCTGCTGGAGGTTTGGGGGCACTGAGTGCAGCAGTGTCTGCATGGGGCCTTTTGAAGGAAATTGCCATTATCTTCATTACGTCCACCACAGTTTGGCCTCAGGTCAAACAGAGAGAATAGAGCTTCACCAATCAACAGAAAATTGGATTAAAGATTTACTGAGCATAGCCCTGCCCAACAGAACAAGACCCAGTTTCCCCCTCAGTCAGTTTCTCCCATCAGGAAGCTTCCATAAGCCTCTTATCCATCAGAGGGCAGACAGAATGAAAACCACAATCACAGAAAACTAACCAAACTTTTCACATGGACCACAGCCTTGTCCAACTCAATGAAACTATGAGCCATACTGTGTAGGGTCAGCCAAGATGGACAGGTCATGGTGGAGAGTTCTGACACAATGTGGTCCACTGGAGAAGGGAATGGCAAACCACTTCAGTATTCTTGCCTTGAGAACCCCATGAATAGCATGAAAAGGCAAAAAAATAGGACACTGAAAGATGAACTCCCCACGTTGGTAGGTGCCCAATATGCTACTGGAGATCTGTGGAGAAATAACTCCAGAAAGAATGAAGAGATGGACCCAAAGTGAAAACAACATCCAGGTAAGGATATGACTGGTGATGGAAGTAAAGTCTGATGCTGTAAAGAGCAGTATGGCATAGGAACCTGGAATTTTAGGTTCATGAATCAAGGCAAATTGGAAGTGGTCAAACAGGAGATGGCAAGCGTGAACGTCGACATTCTAGGAATCAGCAAACTAAAATGGACGGGAATGGGTGAATTTAACTCAGATGACCATATATCTACTACTGTGGGCAAGAATCCTTTAGAAGAAATGGAGTAGCCATCATAGTAAACAAAAGAGTCTGAAATGTTGTACTTGGATGCAATCTCAAAAATGACAGAATGATTTCTGTTCATTTCCAAGGCAAATCACTCAGTATCACAATAATTCAAGTCTATGCCTCAACCAGTAATGCTGAAGAAGCTAAAGTTGAATGGTTCTATGAAGACCTACAAGACCTTCTAGAACTAACACCCCCAAAATGTCCTTTTCATTATGGGAGACTGGAATGCAAAAGTAGGAAGTCAAGAGATACCTGGAGTAACAGATTAACTTGGCCATGGAGTACAACACGAAGCAGGGTAAAGGCTAACAGAGTTTTGCCAAGAGAACACACTGGTCATAGCAAACACCCTCTTCCAACAACACAAGAGAAGACTCTACATATGGACATCACCAGATGGTCAACACCGAAATCAGATTGATTATATTCTTTGCAGCCAAAGATGGAGAAGTTCTACACAGTCAGCAAAATCAAGACCGGGAGCTGACTGTAGCTTAGACCATGAACTCCTTACTGCCAAATTCAGACTCAAATTGAAGAAAGTAGGAAAAACCACTACAACATTCAGGTATGACCTAAATCAAATCCTTTACAATTATACAGTGGAAGTGACAAACAGATTCAAGGGATTAGATCTGATAGACAGAGTGCCTGAAGAACTATGAATGGAGTTTCTGACATTGTACAGTAGGCAGTAATCAAGACCATTCCCAAGAAAAAGAAATGCAAAAAGGCAAAATAGTTGTCTGAGGAGGCCTTAAAAGTAGCTGAGAAAAGAAGAGAAGAGAAAGTCAAAGGAGAAAAGCAAATACATATCCATTTGAATGCAGAGTTCCAAGAATAACAAGGAGAGATAAGAAAGCCTTCCTCAGTGATTAATGCAAAGAAAGAGAGGAATATAGTACAATGGGAAAGACTAGAGATCTCGTCAAGAAAATTAGAGACACCAAGGGAACATTTCATGCAAAGATGGGCACAGTAAAGGACAGAAAAGGTATGGACTAACAGAAGCAGAAGACATTACAAAGAGGTGGCAAGAATACACAGAAGAACTATACAAAAATGCTATTCATGACCCAGATAACCATGATGGTGTGATCACTCACCTAGAGCCAGATATCCTGGAATGTGAAGTCAAGTGGGCCTTAGGAAGCATAACTACAAACAAAGCTAGTGGAGGTGATGAAGTTCCAGTTGAGCTATTTCAAATCCTAAAAGATGAAGCTATGAAAGTGCTGCACTCAATATGCCAGCAAATTTGGAATACTCAGCAGTGGCCACAGGACTGGAAAAGGTCAGTTTTCATTCCAATCCCAAAGAAAGGCAATGCCAAAGAATGCTCAAACTACCAACAATTGCACTTATCTCACATGCCAGCAAAGTAATGCTCAAAATTCTCCAAGACAGGCTTCAACAGTATGTCAATTGTGAACTTCCAGATGTTCAAGCTAGTTTTAGAAAAGGCAGAAGAATCAGAGATCAAATTGCCAACATCCGTTGCTCGTCGGAAAAGCAAGAGTTCCAGAAAAACATCTATTTCTGCTTTATTGACTGTGCCAAAGCCTTTGACTGTGTGGATCACAACAAACTGTGGAAAATTCTTTAAGACATAGGAATACCAGACCACTTGACCTGCCTCCTGAGAAATCTGTATGCAGGTCAAGAAGCAACAATTAGAACTGGACATGGAACAACAGACTGGTTCCAATTCGGGAAGGAGTACGTCAAGGCTGCATACTGTCATCCTGCTTATTTAGCTTATATGCAAAGTACATTATGAGAAATGCTGGGCTGGATGAAGCACAAGCTGGAATCAAGATTGCCAGGAGAAATATCAATAACCTCAGATATGCAGATGACACTACCCTTATGGCAGAAAGCGAAGAAGAACTAAAGAGCTTCTTGATGAAATTAAAGAGGAGAGTGGAAAAAGTTGGCTTAAAGCTCAACATTCAGAAAACTAAGATCATGGCATCCGGTCCCATCACTTTATGGCATAATAGATGGGGAAACAATGGAAACAGTGACCGACTTTATTTTTTTGGGCTCCAAAATCACTGCAGATGATGGCTGCAGCCATGAAATTAAAAGTTGCTTGCTCCTTGGAAGCAAAGTTATGACCAACCTAGCAGCAAAGTTAAAAGCAGAGATGTTACTTTGCCAACAAGGGCCCATGTAGTCAAAGCTATGGTTTTTCAAGTAGTCATATATGGATGTGAGAGTTGGACTATAAAGAAAGTTGAGCACCGAAGAACTGATGCTTTTGAACTGTGGTGTTGGAGAAGACTCTTGAGAGTCCCTTGGACTGTAAAGAGATACAACCAGTCCACCCTAAAGGAAACCAGTCCTGAATATTCATTGGAAGGACTGATGCTGAAGCTGAAATTCCAATATTTTGGCCGCCTGATGAGGAGAAATGACTCACTGGAAAAGATCCTGATGTTGGGAAAGATTGAAGGTGGGAGGAGAAGGGGACGACAGAGGATGAGATGGTTTGATGGCCTCACTGACACGATGGATATGAGTTTGGGTAAGCTCTGGGAGTTGGTGATGGAAGGGAAGCCTGGCATGCTGCGGCCCATGGGGTCACAAAGCGTCAGACATGACTAAGCGACTGAACTAAACTTCTGAATTAAGACACAAAATGAAAGAATTTTCCCATTGATGTGATATTTATCTAGATTAAAGGAAGCAATTTATTCACCCTTTGCCCAGACCCTGGGAGGGTACAGAACATGTGGGATGACTCTGAGTAATTGTTGAGCTGATAGAAGAGATTCTACAGTTCTCACAGCTCTCATTGTTCTGGACATTTGGTTTTCATTGCTATCCCTGAAATTAGAGAAAGTAATAATGGATTACCACATTTATAGTGTAACTGTAATTATTCCTGATAGAGATAATGTGCTTTCCCATGCTCAGGCCAAAGGATAATCTTTCTATTATTGTACTATTCTTTCCAGTACTATACTTTCTAGTACACAAGAATGGGCCAGGGGGTCGGGGAGGGGCAGCATTACTTCCATAGAAATGACAGTCATTTTAGAAAAGTTTTAAGCTATAACTTAATTAATTAGATAATAGAATGGAACCAAGAGGCAATCAATCCAATAGTTTTAACAAGCTACTGAACACTTGTTTGTGCAAAACATTGGTATGATGCAAAATTTATTAACAGAATACCTATTCTTAACGAATTTACTATCTGGAAGGGAAATAAAAGATGCTTACTTCTTGGAAGGAAAGCTATGACAAATCTAGACAGTGTATTGAAAAGCAGAGACATCACTTCTGTTGACAAAGGTCTGTATAGTCAAAGCTATGTTTTTCCTGGTAGTCATGTACAGATGAGAGAGTTAGTCCATAAAGAAGACTGAACCCTAAAGAATCGAAGCTTTTGAACTGTGGTGACGGAGAAGACTCTTGAGAGTCCCTTGGACAGCAAAGAGATCAAACCAGTCAATATTAAAGGAAATCAATCTTCAATATTCATTAGAAGGACTGATGCTGAAGTTGAAGATCCAATACTTTGGCCACCTGAGGTGAAGAGCCAAGTCACTGGAAAAGATGCTGATGATGGGAAAGACTGAAGGCAAAAGGTGAAGGGGCCTAAGATGGTTAGATAGTATCACCAACTCAGTTCAGTTCAGTTGCTCAGTTGTGTCTGACTGTCTGCAACCCCATGAATCACAGCACGCCAGGCCTACCTGTCCATCACCAACTCCCGGAATTCAACCAAACTCATGTCCATCGAGTCAGTGATGCCCTCCAGCCATCTCATCCTCTGTCATCCCCTTCTCCTCCTGCCCCCAATCCCTCCCAGCATCAGAGTCTTTTCCAATGAGTCAACTCTTCTCATGAGGTGGCCAAAGTATTGGACTTTCAGCTTTAGCATCAGTCCTTTCAAAGAACACCCAGGACTGATCTCCTTCAGAATGGACTGGTTGGATCTCCTTGCAGTCCAAGGGACTCTCAAGAGTCTTCTCCAACACCACAGTTCAAAAGCATCAATTCTTCGGCGCTCAGCTTTCTTCACAGTCCAACTCTCACATCCATACATGACCACAGGAAAAACCATAGCCTTGACTAGACGGATCTTTGTTGGCAAAGTAATGTCTCTGATTTTGAATATGCTATCTAGGTTGGTCATAACTTTCCTTCCAAGGAGTAAGCATCTTTTAATTTCATGGCTGCAGTCACCATCTGCAGTGACTTTGGAGCCCCCTAAAATAAAGTCTGCCACTGTTTCCACTGTTTCCCATCTATTTCCACTGTTTCCCATCTATTTGCCATGAAGTGATGGGACCAGATGCCATGATCTTTATTTTCTGAATGTTGAGCTTTAAGCCAACTTTTTCACTCTCCTCTTTCACTTTCATCAAGAGGCTTTTAGTTCCTCTTCACTTTCTGCTATAAGGGTGGTGTCATCTGCATATCTGAGGTTATTGATATTTCTCCTGGCAATCTTGATTCCAGCTTGTGCTTCTTCCAGCCCAGCGTTTCTCATGATGTACTCTGCATATAAGTTAAATAAGCAGGGTGACAATATACAGCCTTGACATACTCCTTTTTCTATTCGGAACCAGTCTGTTGTTCCATGTCCAGTTCTAACTTTGCTTCCTGAGCTGCATATAGGTTTCTCAAGAAGCAGGTCAAGTGGTCTGGTATTCCCATCTCTTTCAGAATTTTCCACAGTTTATTGTGATCCACATAGTCAAAGACTTTGGCATAATCAGTAAAGCAGAAATAGATGTTTTTCTGGAACTCTCTTGCTTTTTCCATGATCCAGCGGATGTTGGCAATTTGACCTCTCGTTCCTCTGACTTTTCTAAAACCAGCTTGAACATCTGGAAGTTTTACCATCTCAGTGGACATGAATTTTGAACAAACTTGAAGAGATAATGGAGGACAGAGGAGCGTGGCATGCTACCGTCCATGGAGTGACAAAGAGTCGAAGATGACTTAGTGACTGAACAACAAGGAGAAAGAGCAAGTATTCAATAAGTAAATAAATATTTTAAAACATACTATTTCTACTAGAAATACAAGCAAAGAAAAAACATTGTTTCCAACTTGAAGTATCAGAAGGTCACTGAAGGCTTGGATGTGAGCATGAAATAAAGTTGAATTAGATGTTCTTTTCCTTATTATGAAATTTTCCCAAAGTTAAATGGATTCTTTTAATAAGGCAGTGGTGTCATAGAACTAATGCTACTCTCAATATCCTTGATTACTGAATATGGAATAATGCAGATGGTAGATTATTCAGGATTTGTCTACCTTTGAGTTTCACCATGAGAACCAATTCATTGCTCATAAAAGCTCCTGCAGAGAGCAAACAAGTGAGGGGATGGAGTTGAAATTCATTTTGGAACTTGTTAGAGGCACTGGTGAAAGGCCTGGTGGAACAATCTTTTTATATGTTTTTTTCTGTCACAGAAAACTTGTTTTCCATCAATGAGATTTATTTGGTGACTAGAAAGTGCTTCAGGTGTTTTGACTTTCAGGATAAAGGAGTTCTTCAAAGAAGGACTTGAAGAAAAAAATCAAAATTTTCCCCCACTTAAAAATTTTTTTTCCCATTTCATATCAAATATTAAGTTATAGTTTTCCTCTTAAGATTTATTACGTAACCAAAACCAAAAAAAACTAGATTAAATTTTTTAAACTAACAGAACACATCAGTATTCACACAAGTAGCAGAATCTATGTTCATGTTAAAATTCAGTTCAGTTCAGTCACTCAGTCAAGTCTAACTCTCTGTGACCTCATGCACTGAGGTACGCCAGGCCTCCCTGTCCATCACCAACTCCTGGAGTTTACTCAAACTCATGCCCATTGAGTTGGTGATGCCATCCAACCATCTCATCCTCTGTCATCCCCTTCTCCTCCCGCCTTCAATCTTTCCCAGCATCAGGATCTTTTCCAATGGATCAGCTCTTTGCATCAGGTGGCCAAAGTATTGGCATTTCAGCTTCAACATCAGTCCTTCCAATGAATATTCAGGACTGATTTCCTTTAGGATGGACTAGTTGGATCTCCTTGCAGTCCAAGGGACTCTCAAGAGTCTTCTCCAACACCACAGTTCAAAAGCATCAATTCTTCAGTGCTCAGCTTTCTTTATAGTCCAACTCTCATATCCATACATGACTACTGTAGAAACCATAGCCTTGACTAGATGGACCTTTGTTGGCAAAGTAATGTCTCTGCTTTTTAATATGCTATCTAGGTTGGTCATAACTTTTCTTTCAAGGAGTAGGCGTCTTTTAATTTCATGGCTGCAGTCACAATCTGCAGTGATTTTGGAGCCCAAAAACTAGTCTGTCACTGTTTCCACTGTTTCTCCATCTATTTGTCATCAAGTGATGGGATTGGATGCCACGATCTTCGTTTTCTGAATGTTGAGCTTTAAGCCAGCTTTTTCACTCTCCTCTTTCACTTTCATCATGAGGCTCTTTAGTTCTTCTTCACTTTCTGTCATAAGGGTGGTGTCATCTGCATATCTGAGGTTATTGACACTTCTCCCGGCAATCTTGACTCCAGCTTGTGCTTCATCCAGCCCATCATTTCTCATGATGTACTCTGAATATAAGTTAAATAAGCAGGGTGACAATATACAGCCTTGACATACTTCTTTTCCTATTTGGAACCAGTCTGTTGTTCCACGTCCAGTTCTAACTGTTGCTTCCTGACCTGCATACAGATTTCTCAAGAGGCAGATCAGGTGGTCTGGTATTCCCATCTCTTTCAGAATTTTCCACATTTTATTGTGATCCACACAGTCAAAGGCATTGGCATAGTCAATAAAGCAGAAATAGATGTTTTTCTGGAACTCTCTTGTTTTTTTGATTATCCAGCAGATGTTGGCAATTTGATCTCTGTTTCCTCTGCCTTTTCTAAAACCAGCTTGAACATCTGAAAGTTCACAGTTCATGTATTGTTGAAGCCTGGCTTGGAGAGTTTTGAGCATTACTTTGCTAGCATCTGAGATGAGTGCAATTGTGCCATAGTTAGAGCATTCTTTGGCATTGCCTTTCTTTGGGATTGGAATGAAAACAGACCTTTTCCAATCCTGTGGCCACTGGTGAGTTTTTCAAATTTGTTGGCATATTGAGTGTAGCACTTTCTCACCTCCACTTACTTTGTTTGTAGTGATGCTTCCTAAGGCCCACTTGACTTCACATTCCACGATGTCTGGCTCTAGGTGAGTGATCACACCACAGTGATCATCTTGGTCATGAAGACCTTTTTTGTACAGTTCTTCTATGTACTCTTACCACCTCTTCCTAATATCTTCTGCTTCTGTTAGGTCCATACCATTTCTGTCCTTTATCAAGCCCATCTTTGCATGAAATGTTCCCTTGGTATCTCTAATTTTCTTGAAGAGATCTCTAGTCTTTCCCATTCTTTGTTTCCCTATATTTCTTTGCACTGATCACTGAGGAAGGCTTTCTTATCTCTCCTTGCTATTCTTTGGAACTCTGAATGTTAAATGAAGAACTCTAAATTTAATAAAGAATCAAGCAAATATGAACAACAAAAAAATCTTAAAAAAAACTTTTTTAAATAGAAAGAATTGCTTTAAATCAATTACTTTTATCAAGAAAGGAGCATGAATTAAAATAATAAAATCTGTGAAAACTTCTGATGTTCCAGATTCTAGTCTGCTTCCCTGAAACACCACACACCAATAATCATTGAATGCAAATGAATGATTTCAGGTAGAAGCAGTATGGAGGTTTCCAGAATTGAACCACTGGAAGACGACTGATGAAACCCAGTAAGATAGAACTGACTCAAAAAAGAGGACAGAAATGAGGGAAGGAACAATTACATGGACATCACTGAAGTCTAAATTCTGGCTATTAAAACTCTAATCCATAAAAATTTATTACTCTGTGAGTCACAGACTTCTGTTTTTATTACTTATTAGGCTTTTTAATAGTTGCTAGGCCTCTGGGACTCCAAAAGACAAAGAAAAATATCTTTTATACACTATATTGGAAAACCAGAAGCAATACTGTATGCTTAGTCGCTCAGTCATGTCCAACTCTTTGTGACCCCATGGACTGTAGCCTGCTAGGCTCCTCTGCCCACAGGGATTTTCCAGGCAAGAATACTGGAGTGGGTTGCCATGGCCTCTTGGATCTTCCCAACTCAGGGATCATGCCCAGATCTCCTGCATTGCAGGCTGATTCTTTACCATCTGAGCCACCAGGGAAGCCCAAACCAATAATAATAATAGATATTAAATCACTGTGATAATAATAGATAATAAATCATTGTTTACCACCTACACCATAAGGTGTGCTTCATTAAAAACAACAGGGTGCTAACATACATTGAGCATTATGACAATCACTGATGAACGTTTTTACACGCTTTAACTCAGGTATTTCTCACAACACTATGGTGTAGACTATGTGTACATGCACACTGTTGTACAACCATTAGAGCTTTTTTCAAATCCTGAAAAATTGAAATCCCATTACCCATTCAATAATCCACAGCCCCACCGTTTTACATTCTGTCAGCATGCATCCGTCTATGCTAGATACCTCACAGACGTGGGTTCACAGTTTTTGTCTTTTTGTGATTCATTTCATATGTCACAGAATTTTTGGAAACATACAAAACTATGCTCGTGCAAAAATGTTAATGATCATTTTATAAGGAGGCTTTTTATTAAGACTACTCACCAAAAAGAGCAATGACAACTGATAACTTGTGTTTTTATAACATCAATGAAAATTATTTTAACTTACTGATTTTTTTTGTATTTCTAATAATTTGCCTAGGGAAATAAAGGTTTTAAATTAACAAATGCTACCTATGACAGACAAAATACATATCGATAATAGATACTTAAAATAAAATTTACTATCAATAAGATATTTGATACATTGTGCATTGTTAGTGTGAAGTGAAAATATCTCCTGCATATCAATAAACAAGAAATGTCACAGCCATTAGCGATTTCTGGCCTCCAAACGTGAATGAGGGCTCCCACAGCTGCAATCCCGAGGATGCTGCCACCCTGCATGGTGATTGCTGAAGAGCTGGGGGAATGGAAGAAGCAAGGTGAGCAAGGAAGCAGGATTGGCCCCAGAGAGCTAAGGTGTGTAAGAAAGGAATGGATTCAGTGAGCCCAGAGGCTTGCGTCTTCCCATACACAGAATGCTAAATTCCTTAACTTGATACCTGGTCTTTGACATTCAGACTGCCTGCTCTTTTTGTTGCAAACTTAGTTTCAAATGCAAAGTTCATGAGACAGACTTTACTTTGTTTTATGAAGTAGATGCTATGTGTACTAACAAATGTACTTCTAAACATGTCTAAGCTTTAATTTTATTTTCTTCCTTTTTCATAAGTGAGATACTTGTTTGCTGAAATTAAACACTGTATATTCCCAAGACAAGGAATCATCAACAGTTGCATTTAAAATGTTATTCTTAAACTAAAACTTGAGAGCACCAGAAGCAAATAAGAGCCTCATGCTCTTATCACCTATCAGATAATTTTATTGTTAAGAATTATTTTTCTTTCTGTACAAAAGTAGATAGTGGTTTTTCTTTTGTAAAAACTCTTCTAAGAATGTTACAGTCCAGATTTCAAACAAGTTTTTTTTCAGCCATATTTTGTTCAACATTGTTCTTTCATGACCTCTGATGGTGAAAATGTAAACTGACATTAAAATACCAACAGAAATAATGCCACAAATTCCATTTATCTTGTTAGTGAAGCTCCTTTCCCTTCTTTTCATATTTATTTACCTTGAAAATGTAATGGTATCAATTATTCAATAATCTAGAAAGTGTTGCACAAGTTCATATAGCTTCAAAGCATAAGAAACTCCTCTTGTTCAGTCTATAAATCTCTAAATGTATGTGTGTATTTTGTAAAGCAGAGCGAACATTTTAATGGTGCAACAACTTACTACTGTGACAACTAGCTGTGAAATGGAAATGCAATAAAGTTTGGATAAGCTGAAACAATTACTTTAATTTTCAAAGCCATCACTCTTCCTAAATCTGTCTATACATGCATAAGGCAGCAGGATTGCATATTAACACCTGAATTATTTGGATTTGTTTATTTATTACTTCAATTTAGTTAATAAGATTACTGTCTCAACCTGAGTTACTCCTGAAAAGGTACTTTATCTGGGAATATGACCACAGAGGGCTTCCCTGGCGGGGCTAGTGAGAAAGTACCAGCCTGCCAATGCAGGAGACTAAAAGACATGGGTTTGATCCCTGGCTTGGGCAGATTCCCTGAAAGGAGGCATGGCAAACCACTTTATTTTTTATTTTTTAATATAAATTTATTTATTTTAATTGAAGGCTAATTACTTTACAATATTGTATTGGTTTTGCCATACATCAACATGAATCCACCACGGGTGTACATGTGTTCCCCATCCTGAACCCCCCTCCCACCTCCCTCCTGATACCATCCTTCTGGGTCATCCCAGTGCACCAGCCCCGATCATCCTGTATCATGCATTGAACCTGGACTGGCAATTCATTTCACATATGATATTATACATGTTTCAGTGCCATTCTCCCAAATTATCCCACCCTTGCCCTCCCCCACAGAGTCCAAAAGACTGTTCTATACATCTGTGTCTCTTTTGCTGTCTTGCATACAGGATTATCATTACCATCTTTCTAACTTCCATATATATGTGTTAGTATACTGTATTGGTGTTTTTCTTTCTGGCTTTCTTCACTCTGTATAATAGGCTCCAGTTTCACCCACCTCATTAGAACTGATTCAAATGCATTCTTTTTAATGGCTGAGTAATATTCTATTGTGTATATGTACCACAGCTTTCTTATCCATTCATCTGCTGATGGACATCTAGGTTGCTTCCATGTCCTGGCTATTATAAACAGTGCTGCGATGAACATTGGGGTACACGTGTCTCTTTCAATTCTGGTGTCCTCGGTGTGTATGCCCAGCAGTGGGATTGCTGGGTCGTATGGCAGTTCTATTTCAAGGTTTTTAAGGAATCTCCATACTGTTTTCCATAGTGGCTGTACTAGTTTGCATTCCCACCAACAGTGTAAGAGGGTTCCCTTTTCTCCACACCCTCTCCAGCATTTATTGCTTGTAGGCTTTTGGAAAGCAGCCATTCTGACTGGCGTGAAATGGTACCTCATTGTGGTTTTGATATGCATTTCTGGGCAACCCACTTTAGTATTCTTGCCTGGAGAATCCCATGTACAGAGGACCCTGGCAGGCTACAGTCCATGGGGTCACAAAGAGTTGGGACACAACTAAAGCAACTTACATGCATGTACATGATCCCAGAGCCCAGGAATAATGAATTAGGGAGTAAAAACAGGCAGGAAGGAAGAGCTGAAAAAAGGATGCATTATCGAAATGACTATGGCCAACCTATGCTGGATTCCACAGGCCTTCTAAAAGACTGCAATGAAACCCATGAAATAAACAGAAGGGGGATTTCCTGGATGCCTTGTGGTTAGGACTCTGCACTTCCACTGCCAGGGGCTGGGTTTGATCTCTTAGGGAAACTAATCCTGCATGCCTCGTGGCTCAGCTGGGAAAAAAAAATAGAGAATGATTTTCCAATGGGCTTTCATCTCTCATAGGGCTTCCCTGGTGGCTCAGATGGTAAAGAATCTGCCTGCAATGCAGGAGACCTGGGTTCGATCCCTGGGTCGGGAAGAACCCCTGGAGAAGGGAATGGCAATCCACTGCAGTAGTCTTGCATGGAGAATTCCATGGACAGAGAAGAGCCTTTCAGGCTACAGCCCATGGAGTTGCAAAGGGTTGGACATGACTGAGCAACTAACACTTTCACACTTTCATCCCTCATAGGTTTAGTGGCCCTTAGACTGTGATTACCACATACCACTTGTATGTTGCACATATGTGGTAGTTCAGTGGGCATTCCACACCCATACTTCTTGCCAGAAAATGTTCAGGAAAGGAAGCAAGAGGCTCACACCTTGGCCAGAGGTGAGGCACTTTCCAGTGGCACCTTCATGAAGCTGGTCAAAGTCAATGAGAACTGGTTGTAGAAACAGTGACTTCAGTAGAATGCAGGGCCAAGTGAATTTTAGGTGATATACAAAGTCGTCTCTGATGCACTAGGACCTTTGCAACACACAGATTCACTTTTTCTCTCTATTAACTCCAAATCTGTCACCAAGTCTCCTGCCAGAGGCTAGCCAGCCACGATTTCTGCAAGAGGGTTTGTGGAACTAGCTACAGTCCCTGCTGCCACAGTTGGTTCTCAAAGCTTGATAGTCATTATCTCTCTTCTCTACCACTGATTCTAAATTTCTCTCACTATGGCCAGTATCTCAGCTGACCTAAGGTTGTTTGCCTGGAGTGATCCAGACCTTCTTCCTCTAGGTTTGATTTGCTTTGCCTTCATCAGGGCTTCCCTGGGGGCTCAGATGGTAAAGAATCTGCCTGAAATGCAGGAGACCAGGTTTCGATCCCTGGGTGGGGAAGTCCCTCTGGAGAAGGGAATGGCAATCCATTCCAGTATTCTTGCCTGAAGAATTCCATGTATAGAGAAGCCTGGCAGGCTACATTCCATAGGGTCACAAAGAATAAGACACAACTGAGCAACTAACACTTTCACTTCACTTTCACTTTTCCTCAGGGCATAGTTGCTGTAAGTGCAATTCATCATGATCACCTATCACAAAACATGAGGAGATGCATTAGTCAAGCTGTTGCATATTTTTCCCTGCCTCCATCATATGGCAGTGATTCAAACTCTTTGTGTTAATAAGGGTAGATTACCCTTGCAAATAGGCTTCCCAGGTGGCACTAGTGGTAAAGAATCTGCCTGCTAATGTAGGAGATGCAAGAGATGCGGGTTTGATCCCTGGGTTGGGAAGATCCCCTGGAGAAGGAAATGGCAATCCATTAGAGTATTCTTGCCTGGAGAATCCCATGGACAGAGGAACCTCGCGGGCCACAGTCCATGAGGTCACAAAGAGTCAGACACAACTGAGTGACTGAGCACATAGTCTTACAAATGTACTAACATATTAATTATCTTTTGTTTTATGATCCATGAGCGAGGAGCCAAATTACTCAAATGAGGAGCCCAGAGTGATCAGGTGATAATTTCTGTGGAACTCTTTTACTTTGACCTCTGGTGGCCCTGATAAATGGCCATAAGGCCCTTTGTGGAAGTGTAGTGAGAATGCTTATAACCAATCCGATTATATTACACATACTTCCTCAAGGGCACTCACCTTCCCTTTGAACCCTTGGTAACTAGATCTATTGAAATTAAATAAATCCAGAAATAGGGTGAAGGATCTGGATTTTCCATTGTGATAGCTGACGTTAGTATTCTGTTCACAAGATCTCTTTCTTTGTTACACACTCACACACACACACACACACACAAACATATACACACATATCAAGTAATCACTCAATCAGCTCTCCACTTAATCTCATCCCTCAAAACACCATGATTTATTAGTTATCGGCACAGATTTCTGCAGGTCAAGGCAACCTCGTTGGTCTGGCAGAATTCTGCCCATTTCAGTAATTACAGCCGTCTTGCCTTTGACAATTTTGTATTGCTACTGCCACTTAAAAATCTCATAACCCCGCTGACACTGGGGAAACCAGTTTCATAGCAGCATCTCCAGTTAAAAACTCTGACCTGTGGAGGACAGAAATCACCAAGTCCTTTTTACACCAATGAATTTCTTCTTGCCTTACTGAAGGGAATGTCCTATGAGTCCTCCTAAGGAGCAAAGTCAGGTGCTAGGCTCCAGATATCACATAACAAAACTACTGTAACATTCGCATCTCTGTGAGCCTCCCGACATCTTCAATAATACTCCGCCAAAGCAATTTCAGCATCTCTACTTCATCTGCATATTGGCTATTAGCACATTCAGGCTTCAGGGAAACATCCTAGCAGCAAATGACCAGCCCCAGGTGTTCTCACTTGCACGGTGAACTCCAAGGCTTGAGTGAGTGTTACCAAGTCCATAAATCCTAATGCAGCCTTATTTTATCCTCCTTATCAGTTCAAAATTCCAAAGACCCTCTCCTTCATGTGTTCCCCTGGTTCCTTTCTACTATGTATAATGTGGGATCCGCACTTTCTGAAAACCATTTTCTCCAAGAGCAAGGATTATATTTCCACGCTCAGATTCTGAGGCTTGATCTGAGTCACTGGCACAGAGATGGTGAATGGTGGCAGGGCTGGATCCTGAAGAGGACAAGTGTCATGTTCTGAGTTGCCTTTCTCACACGAGGGCCCTAACTCAAGATAGCCAATGAGACTGCACCTTCATTCTCTGTTGTACTTATGCTGAAGAAAATGATGATCTCCTCAAATGCCCATAGAGGTCCTTGCCATTTATGATGTGCTTTGAATTGATTTTGGCTGACCTGAAGCAGTTATTTTCTTTATTTCAAAGAATTCAAAGAAATCAATAAAAATCCAGCCATCCTTATAATTCCCACTGCCACCATACCATTCAGGTATAACAGTAAGTATATGAGTCAACTCTCATTTTCCACCTGTACCTCTGCCCAACCAACCTCATATGAGAAACGCAGATCTGTGTTTCAGTGGTTGTCACCAACCCATTTCCCATTAGCAGTGGAATCTTCATTGCCATCTGACTGCTGAGTTACCCAGCTCCTAAATACCATCCTAGTGATCCCCTTTCCAGGGTTAATCGTGATCTATTCATCTTTCCTTGGAGAAGACAATGGCACCCCGCTCCAGTACTCTTGCCTGGAAAATCCCATGGACGGAGGAGCCTGGTAGGCTGCAGTTCATGGGGTCGCTAAGAGTCAGACACGATTGAGCAACTTCACTTTGACTTTTAACTTTCATGCATTGGAGGAGGAAATGGCAACCCACTTCAGTGTTCTTGCCTGGAGAATCCCAGGGATGGGGGAGCCTGGTGGGCTGCCATCTATGGGGTCGCACAGAGTCGGACATGACTGAAGCAACTTAGCAGCAGCAGCATCCATCTTTCCTAATGTTTGCTGAAAGCAGAACATGAGACACAGCTTTGCACGAGAGTCATCTATTAATATTCAGAAATGGGTAACAGTAGCCATGAACAAAGAGCGACACAGGATGGAACGCCAATACAAGAATGTGCTAACAAGTTCATCTCTGTGGTGAACAACTGGCTCTGGATCACAGAGGACACTCTGGTTAGTCTTATGAAATGAGTATCAGTTCTTTCCAGGGTCAATAAGGAAAATCATTTGTTCATCAGCTGCAACCCCCATGGATCAAGCTTGGTTCTACAGAGGTTAATTTCTGCATACTTCCAAGCTTCAAGTAGTGAGTGCTGAGTGGGCTCCCTCAAGAGTCAGAGGAGCCCCATGGATCAGAAAGCCAGAGGCCCACACTGCAGGCTCCAGGCAGGCACACAGATGAGTTACACCTGTGTGTAGCTAGTGACAGCCTGACTGGAAGTGGTTCCAGCAGCTGCAGCTAGAGTAAAAAAATGAGGCCAAGAAGATCTGAGGCTAATAGGTATCTGTGAAAGACTGTGAAGGAGGCCTAATTTGCAAAATGCTTCCTAATAAGGATGGGTGAGAAAGGTTCCTAGAAGAAATGAAGGCTAAATTGAAACTTAAACCCCTAAAGGATGAGTAGAGGGCAGCAAGAATTGATAAAGAGGAAACAGGTCATTTTCAAAGAGAAAGTAGCTTTCTCCATTTCCCAAGGGTTGAGGGAGCTTCTAATGTCTTCTAACCACACCCTACTTCTCCTACAATAGCTGTGCTTGTACAGGACTGCAACTGTCCAGTCACTTGTCTATCTGTTCCACTAGATCAAAGACTCCACCAGGGCAGGGATTATGACTGTCTTCACCCACTCAGCAACTGTTAGAAACAAAAATATAGACTTAATTGAATTGTCTTTTAGACTGTAAAAAGGTAAAGTAACCCATGTGCAGCTCCTAGCAACTTCAGTTCAGTTCAGTCGCTCAGTCGTGTCCGACTCCTTGTGACCCCATGAATCGCAGCATGCCAGGCCTCCCTGTCCATCACCAACTCCCGGAGTTTACTCAGACTCACGTCCATCGAGTCAGTGATGCCATCCAGCCATCTCATCCTCTGTCGTCCCTTTCTCCTCCTGCCCCCAATCCCTCCCAGCATCAGAGTCTTTTCCAATGAGTCAACTCTTCGCATGAGGTGGCCAAAGTACTGGAGTTTCAGCTTTAGCAACTTAAGTGCTCAATAAAACAACAGCTTCTTAAAATCTCTATCATAATATTATTCAAATCTTTATCATAGGGCACAGTTCCTGGCATGCACACCTTTGTATTACAATAAACAACTGCTGAAAGAAAAGTTGAGGCAGGACACGATGAGGTCTTATGTTGCCAGCATCAATGCTTTCGATTGATGCTGATTTTTCTTTTTATATCCTAAAAACTGTCCTCTGAAACTCCAACGTGCTTTGTTTTTATTTTTTTTAGAGGAAGAAACAGGAAAAAAAAAAAGTAAAATTCAAGAAAATAATTGTAAGATGCTGCAATAGAACAGGGGCAAAGGAATAGTGGGAAACCACAGAGATACTCTGATATACTAATAGGTAGAGCTTGGGATGTGTCTGTGTATTTTCAATTTCTTGTCCACTAGATGGTGGAACAGAGTCCCTGTCCTGAAAACAGAGCTCTTTCCTGAAAAGTTTCATTCATAACACGCACGCAGGGCGTTGCACATGAAGGAAATTACTCAATATTTTTCAAGGTTGCCTCTTGGAAAGCAGAAGGCTGAAATAACTCGGGAAGAGAAGGTTTGGAAGAGATGAGAAGCGGTGAGAAAAGCTGAAATTCTAGGACCAGGGGCGCTAAACTACATTTCCCAGGAAGCCACGGGCGTATCCGCCACACGCCTCACTCCTGTCTCCCGCGCTCACGACCCTGTCGTACATCCACTACCCCAAGGAGCACAGGGAGGGCCGCAGAGTCTCCAATGGTGCAGCAGTAGCGGCTCCCACCCGCAAGACCGTCCTGCTAAGCCACGACCACTATAACCTTCGCTCGCGGAGGCGAGAAGATGCAAACTACAGTCCCTCCGCGCCCGCAAGCCACGTGACCAGCTTGCATCATGTGACTCCGGAGGCTGGCGGCGACGTTCGTTACCCTAGCAACTGGCTGCCCCCCACCCCCTCACTCCACCCCCATCCCTTGGACCTTCCGGGAGAGCGCGGAATTCGGAAGCAAAGGTAGGTGAGGCGTGGATACCTGTTTCCCGCTTGGTTCAGCAGCGTCCAGACTGTGCTCAGACTGCTTCTTGGGGCCTTGAGTTTCGGGTCACTTCCCACTTCCGCCCCGATTCCACTGCGAGCGCCTTTGTCTTCTCGCGGGCGCCAGACGCGCGTTTCCTGGGGCCGGGTGCTCGCCGGGCGGGATCCGCCTTTAACCTAGAATTTGGGGCCAAGATGTTAACCGCCGCCACCCTGAACTGAACCGAAATGGAGAAGAGAGGAGAGAGGGGAGGAGGTGTTACTGCGCAGGTTGGCCAAAGTGTTGTCCAAGTCTCCACACCTCCCGCGTCTACGAAAGGAAGCAGGGCTCGGAGCTGCTTCAAGGAGTTACAGTCCATAAGTTGGCGCAGACCCTCAGTTGGATTCCTGAGGGGAGACTGGAGAGAGTTTAGCGTTGCGCGTCACCATTGCATAGTTTTGTTGACCTTCCCTCCCTCCAAGGAGAAAGCAGTGGCAAGCCACTCCAGTACTCTTGCCTAGAAAATCCCATGGATGGAGGAGCCTGGTAGGCTGCAGTCCATGGGGTCGCTACAAGTCGGACGCGACTGAGCAACTTCACTTTCACTTTTCACTTTCACACAATGGAGAAGGAAATGGCAACCCACTCCAGTGTTCTTGCCTGGAGAATCCCAGGGACGGCAGAGCCTGGTGGGCTGCCGTCTATGGGGTCGCACAGAGTCGGACACGACTGAAGCAACTTAGCCTCCCTCCAAAAGATGCTTAATTTGTTCTAATTTGTATACTCCACTTTGTTTTAGGTAGATTATGAGTCTTAATAACTCAATCCAGAAATCTGTATCTGGAAGCGTCTCCACTATCAGGAACAGTGTATTTTGCAAAACTTTTAAATATCGGTTGATAATTAGCTGAATGATAAAACTGCACGAACTCTGCCTTTTCCTTTGCAGAAGGGAAACAGCCTTTTGAATATGCTAGTTTTTAAAAGTTTACTTGAGAAAACCTGGTTTAAGAGATGTTAATACACACACACACACACAGATATGCATAGATTTAGGAAATATTGTGAAGACCACTTTCTAATAATTGGATATTAAGAATGAAAATGCAATTCTGAACTCAAGTATAATGCGCACTGTAAAAGCTGTTGTTAAATCAATTTTATTAATGAATTAGGAATCTCTCATTCAGTTTACTGGTCAGCGATTGAACGTATATGCTAAATCATAAGAGAAATGCCTGCCTTGGAGTGGGATCACTGGATCATTTGGTAGTTGTAGGGAAAGAGCAAACTAGCCGAAATGGCGGTGATTAGGCTCTCACCCCAGGGCCTTTCTCTCTCACCCCACATTTGGTAAATACATGGTTATGTAAGAGCTGAGATCACTTATAGCAGTGGGCATGCATGTAACCTATAGAAGCCCCACCTGAAAAGCCCTTGCTTGCCTCTGCATTATGGCCGGGTTATGGCTGTGTCTCCTGGGTCAACCAGGGCAGAATACACTGCGTCTGCTGTGCCAGTCAGGAGAGACTAAATATGTCTGCAGTTGCTAGGGTTCCTTGACTTTTCTTCCGGCTTACAGCTGGGGACTTGCCTACCCTGGGTGTGAACAGAACAGTGAGATGTAGCAAGACAGTAGTTATATTTTTGGTTTTTTGTGAGGTACCTGCATACTGTTCTCTGTAGTGGCCACACCAATTTATTTACATTACCATCAATAGTGTAGGAGGGTTCCTTTTTCTCCACCCTCTCTAGCATTTAGTGTTTGTAGACTTTTTGATGATGGCCTTTATGACTAGTGTGAGGTGATAGTTCATTATAGTTTTGATTTGCATTTCTCTAATAATTAGCGATATTGAGTGTCTTTTCATGGGCTTTTTGGCCATTTGTATGTCTTTGGAGAAATGCCTATTTAGGTCTTCTGCCCATCTTTTTTTTTTTTTTTATGTTGAACTGTAACTGAACACCTGAAATTAACATAACATTGTAAATTAACTACATTTAAATATAAATTTTAAAAAATGTCTTAAGTTCAAGTCTGCCTGTTTTTTTTGATGTGATGTAGATTTCCTTAAAGGATGTTTATTATCTCTTGCCATTTAGCGTTTCCAATGTTGTAAACACTCCAGAATGTTTACTTTGGAAAGTGAAAAGTATTGATAATGGCCCACTATTCCAAAGAAGAGCTGGATGAAGAGTTTGAACAGTTCATGAAAGAAGTAAGTTCATATTTTTAGAAGCTATATTGTAAATTGTCTCACCAGAAACTCATTTCTTCAATTCTCCATTTCACCTGTAAGATACAGCCAGTCAGTCATCAGGCTCTGTCACCTGTCTCCAGAGTATATCTATCATCTCTCTAGTTCTCTCCCTTTTCACTGCAGCCATCCTAATCCAGGGCACCATTATCTCATTAGGCTACTGCAACAGCTGCTACTTCCTGTCCCAGTGGTCCTTCACCACACTGCAGCCAGCATGGTCTGTGACATAAATCAGACTCTGTTCTTCCAATGTAAAACACTCTATTCCTTCCCATCACGTAGAGAATAAAATCCAGACTGCTTCTTGGGGCTGGCAAAGCCCTAGTGCCTTTGGGTATGTCCACCTCACTGACTTTATACCATTCCTTCCCATTTTCCAGTCATGCCTTTTTTCTCCTCCACATATGCCAACTCAATTCATGTTAGGAGCTTTGTACTACTAGCTGTTCCGTCTGCCGGTACTAGGAGCTTCCTTGGTGACTCAGATGATAAAGAATTTGCCTGCCGTGCAGGAGATGTGGGTTCAGCCCCTGGGTGAAGAAGATCCCCTAGAGAAGGGAAGGGCAACCCACTCCAGTATTCTTGCCTGGAGAATCCTATGGACAGAGTATCCTGGTGTGCTGTATAGTCCGTGGGGTCACAAGGAGTCGAACATGACTGACTGTTCACTTTCCATGCCAGTAATGCTGTCTGTTCCTCCGTTCTTTACCTGGGTGGTGAAGATCTCTTCTTAAAAATCCTACCTGAGAGAGGTTTTTTCCCTGTTGACCCAGTAAAAGAAAAAGCCATCAGGTTCCTTCTTAGTATACCATGTACTTAATTGTCCATGTTGCACTTAAAACCATTCATTATTTTACTTCTTTAGCTCTGTTTTCTGTCTCCCATAAGAATGAATGGTCTATGACATAATGGCTGTGTTTTTTTAATTGAAGTTTAGTTGATGTACAACATTATGTTAGTTCAGATAGTGATTCTGTTTTCATAAATTGTATTCCATTTAGAAGTACAAAATACTGGCTATA
Organism: Bos taurus; assembly: GCF_002263795.3. Classification (NCBI taxonomy): domain Eukaryota; kingdom Metazoa; phylum Chordata; class Mammalia; order Artiodactyla; family Bovidae; genus Bos; species Bos taurus. Next base: position 65,173,979 of record NC_037336.1, read on the forward strand.
TTCCCTGTGCTGTATGATATATCCTTGTAGTTTATTTGTTTTAAACACAGTAGTTTGTACCTTTTAATCCCTACCCCTGCCACTATTTTGCCCCTCCTCCTTTCTCTCTTCCCACTGGTAACACTAGTTTGTTCTCTCTATCTGAGCGTCTGTTTTCTGCTTTGTTACATTCATTCATTTTACTTTTTTTAGATTCTACATGGAAGTGATAACATATAGTACTTGTTAACCCTGACTTATTCCACCAAATATAATACCCTCCAGGTCCACCCATATTGTTTCAAATGATGAAATTTTATTCTTTTTATGGTTGAGTAATATTCCACCTTCAGTCCAACTCAGTCGTGTCCGTCTCTTTGCAACCCCATCAACCGCAGCACACCAGGCCTCCCTGTCCATCACCAACTCCTAGAGTCCACCCAAACACATGTCTATTGAATCGGTGATGCCATCCAACCATCTCATCTTCTGTCATCCCCCTTTCCTCCTGCCCTCAATCTTTCCCAGCATCAGGGTCTTTTCAAATGAGTCAGCTCCTCCCATCGGGTGGACAAGTATTGGAGCTTCAGTTTTAGCATTAGTCTTTCCAGTGAACACCCAGGACTGATCTCCTTTAGGATGGACATATATACATATATACCACACCATCTTTATCCGTTCGTCTGTTGATGAATACTTAGGTTGCTTCCATATCTTTGGTAGTGTAAATAATGCTGCTGTGAAAAATTGGGATACGTTTATCTTTCGGATGAGTGTTTTTGTTGCAGGAGTATATTCAGGAGGGGAATCATTATATCGTATGATACTTCTGTTTTTAGTCTTTTGAGGAACCTCCATACTGTTTCCATGGTGACTGCACCAATGCACATTCCCACTAACAGTGTACATGGATTCTCCTTGCTCTACATCCTCACCAGCATTTGCTATTTGTAGCTATTCTGATAGGCTTCACAGGTGGCTCAGTGGTAAAGAATTCACCTGCCAATGCAGGAGACCTGGATTTGATTCCTGAGTCAGGAAGATCCCCTGAAGGAGGAAATGGCAACCCACTCCAGTATTCTTGCCTGGAGAATCCCTTGCACAGAGGAGCCTGACAGGCTACAAGGGTTGCAGAGTCAGACACAACTGAGCATGCACAGAGCCATTCTGACAGGTGTGAGGTGATATCTCTTTGGAGTTTTGGTTTCATTTCCCTGATTAGTAACATTGAGCATCTTTTCATGTGCCTGTTAGCCATGTGTATATCTTGTGCCCATTTTTTAATCAGATCGGGGTTGGGGGGGCGAGGTTGCTCTATTTTTGATATTGAGTTACATGAGGTATTGATGTATTTTGAATATTTACCCCTTATTGAACATATGATATGTGATTTTTTTTTCCCATTCTGTAGGTTCTTTTCATTTTGTCAATAGTTTCCCTTACTGTGCAAAAGCTTTCAAGTTTGATTAGGTCCCATTTGTTTATTTTTGCTTCTGTTTCCTTTGCCTTAGGAGATAGACCCAAAAAAATAACTGCTATGATTTATAACAAAGTGTTCTGTTTATGTTTTTTTCTAGGAGCTTTATGGTTTCAGGTTTTACGCTAGGTCTTTAATCTATTTTGAGTTTTTTTGTATATGATGTGAGAACTGTTGTTTTACATGGAGCTATTCAGTTTTTCCAGCACCACTTACTTCAGTAAGAGACTTTTTTCCATTGTATATTCTTGTTTCCTTTGTTGTAGATTTATTGACCATAAATGCATAGGTTTATTTCTGGGCTCTCTATTCTGTTCTATTGATGGATGTGTCATTTTTGTGCCAGTAACACAGTGTTGTGATTATTGGAGCTTTCTAGTATAGTCTGAGGTCAGAGAGCTTAATACCTCCAGCTTCATTCTTTTTTCTCAAGATTGCTTTGGCTATTCAAGGCCTTTAATTGTTCCATATAAATTTTAGGATTATTCTGCTGCTGCTGCTGCTGCTGCTAAGTCGCTTCAGTCGTGTCTGACTCTGTGCAACCCCATAAATGGCAGCCCACTAGGCTCCCCTGTCTCTGGGATTCTCCAGGCAAGAACACTGGAATGGGTTGCCATTTCCTTCTCCAATGCATGAAAGTGAAAAGTGAAAGTGAAGTCGCTAGTTCATGTGTCATGCATGTTTTGATAGGTATACATTAAGTCTGTAGCTTGCTTTGGGTGGTATGTACATTTAATAATAAACTTCCAGTCCATGAACATGAGATATCTTGCTATTTCATCGTATCACAGTCAGTTTCCTTTATCAGTATTTTATAGTTTTCACACTGTATAGCTTTCATGGGCTTCCCAGGTGGCTTAGTAGTAAAGAACCCACCTCTAATGTAGGAGACAGGGGTTTGATCCCTGGGTCAGGAAGATGCCCTGGAGAAGAAAACGGCAACCTACTCCAGTATTCTCACCTGGGAAATCCCGTGGACAGAGGAGCCTGGCAGGTTACAGTCCATGGAATGGAGTCAGACACGACTTAGCAACTAAACAACAACCACGTCTTTCACCTTCTTGGTTAAGTTTATTCCTATATATTTTTTTCTTTTTGATGTGATTTTTAACACACATAGAGACTACTTTTGTCCATTTATATCTGTTAACATTTGCTTTATATATTTGTTGTAGTTTAGTCGCTATGTCATGTCTGACTCTTTTGCAACCCCACGGACTGTAATGCGCCAGGCTCCTCTGTCTATAGGATTTCCCAGGCAAGAATACTGGAGTGGGTTACCATTTCCTTCTCCAGGGGATCTTCCTGACCCAGGGATCAAAGCCAAGTCTCTTGCATTGCAGGTGGTTCTTTACTACTGAGCCACTATATTCAGTTCAGTTCAGTTCAGTCGCTCAGTCGTGTCCGACTCTTTGCGACCCCATGAATCGCAGCACGCCAGGCCTCCCTGTCCATCACCAACTCCCGGAGTTCACTCAGACTCACATCCATCAAGTCAGTGACACCATCCAGCCATCTCATCCTCTGTCGTCCCCTTCTCCTCCTGCCCCCAATCCCTCTCAGCATCAGAGTCTTTTCCAGTGAGTCAACTCTTCACATGAGGTGGCCAAAGTACTGGAGTTTCAGCTTTAGCATCATTCCTTCCAAAGAAATCCCAGGGCTGATCTCCTTCAGAATGGACTGGTTGGATCTCCTTGCAGTCCAAGGGACTCTCAAGAGTCTTCTCCAACACCACAGTTCAAAAGCATCGGTGCATATATTTTAATGAACATTGTATCCTCTTCTTGTGTTGATCCCTTTATCATTATATAATGCCCTGGGTCTTTGTTATAGACTTTGTTATAAAGTCTATTTTATCTGATTTGAGTATTGCTACCCTTGCTTTCTCGTTGTTTCCATTTGTGTGAAATAACTTCTTGCAACCTCTCACTTTGTTTTTGTGTGTCTTTATCTCTGAAGTGAGTCTCTTGTAAGCAACCTATAGATGGCCTTTTTTGGTTGATGTTGTTCAATCAGCTAACCTATGTCTTTTGGAGCATTTAGTCCATTGACATTTCAAGCAATAGGTTTGTTCCTACTGCCATTGTATTGCTTATTTTTGGGTTTTGTACTACTACTCTGTTCTTTTCTCCTTTTTGTTTCTTCCCTGTGGTTTGATGATTTTCTTTACTGATATGCTTATATTCCTTTCTCGGTAGTGTTCGTGTATCCATTGTAAGGTCAAACACATTCTAAAAGATCTGTATTTTTTTTTTCCTCCCCTCTCCAGTATTTTGTGTTTTGTGTCATATTTTACATCTTCATTTTCATCCCTTGCCTGTTTGTTGTAGTTACAGTTGATGATACAATTTTTCTTTTCAATCTTTGTGATAATTTATTTAAGTGGTTTGTTCACAGCCTTTACTATATATGTGTCTTAATTAGATTTTTCCTTTCCTATACGTGCTTGCTTCTTATAGCATTTTCTTTTCCACTGAGAGAAGACTCTTCAACGTTTCTTTTAGAATCAGTTTAGTATTGATAAACTCTTCTAGTCTTTGCTTGTCTGAGAAGTTCTTCATCTGTCCTTCAGTTCCAAATGATAATCCTGCTGGGTAGAGAATCCTAGGTTTTAGTTTTTTCCTTTTTAGCATTCGAAATATGTCATGTCTTTCTCTTCTGGCCTCCAGAGTTTCTGCAGAAAAATCATCTGATAGCTTGGTGTGGGGAGGAGGGGCAGTTTGCTTGTATGTGACCCTTTGTTTTTCTGTTGTTGCCTTTTAGAATAGTCTCTTCCACTTTTAACGTTTTAATAACTCTTCAGTTATTATATGTCTTGGTGCGGGTCTATCTGTATTCATTTTGTTCAGGACTCTCCATGCCTCCTGTACCTGGATATCTGTTTACTTCTTCAGGTTCTTCTAGAGGCTTCCCTGGTGGCTCAGACAGTAAAGCATCTGCTTGCAATGTGGGAGACCTGGCTTTGATCCCTGAGTTGGGAAGATCCCCTGGAGAAGAAAATGGCAACCCATTCCAGTATTCTTGCCTGAAAAATCGCATGGATGGAGGAGCCTGGTAGACTACAGTCCATGGGGTCGCAAAGAGTCAGACACGACTGAGCGACTTCTCTCTCTCTCTCTCAGGTTCAGGAAGTTTTCAGCCATAATTTCATCAAATAGATTTTCAACTCCTTTCTCTCTGACTTCTCCACCTGGGACTCCTCTAATATGAATATTGGTATACTTGATGATGTCTCAGAGGTCCCTTAAATTGTTTTCATTTTTTAGATTTGTTTTTCTTTTTCCTGTTTGATTATTCTGTCCTCTAAATTCTGCTGTTAATTCATTCTAGTGTGTTTTTCATTATAGTTGTAGTCTTCAGATCTGATTGGTTCTTTTATATTTTCTAGTTTCTTGTCAAAATTCTCACTGTGTTCATCTATTCTTTTTTCTAATTTAATCTTATTACTAATGCTTTGAACTCTTATCTGGTAAATTGTTTATCTCTGTTTTAGTTTTTGTTCTTTTGTTTGAAGCAAATTCCTCTCTCTTCTCATTTTGTTTAACTTTCTCCATCTCTATGAAATTAGGTGAAACAGTTACCTATCCCCATCTTGAAGGGGTGTCCCTTTGTGGGAGCGTCCCTATACAGTCTGTGTGCCCTGTGGCTTTGATGGGAGAGCTGGATCTGACGTAAACAGGAGTCATGTCTTTCTCCAGGGTGTGCTGATAGCTATCGTTTTGGTAGGCAATGGGACTAGAGATGAAGGTGCTCAAGCCAGAGCCAGGTGTCAGCCAGGGCTGCTTCTCTGCTCAGTGACAAACACCACCCTATGAGGGTGGGAGCAGGTCCCAAGTTGCTGGAGCAGAAGCCCTGCGGGCTGGGTCCCAGCTGGTTCTGTGCCCTGTGTGTACACTTCCCTGTCCTGGCATTGTCATCTTTCCCTAGAGAGGAGCAGAGCTGGAGCAAGCGGGGCTGGAGTAGGGGTTTGGCTTGTTCCAGGGTAGTTACAGGACGGCAGCCAGAGTTCCATGCAGTTTCGTCTGCTTCCTCCACCTTGTTTTGGGAGTAAGCCAGTGTGTGCACACTCCTCACGAGCAGAGTTTGGGTTTCTTACAGCCCTGTTGTCACTGGCTTTCTAACCAGCTAAGGGGACTCATGTCCCCAGTGTCAGACCCCAGGGCTGGTACCCCAAATATGTAATTCTAGACACTTACTCCCCAGGGTGGGTCTCTGAGCCTTTAATCCCCTTCCTTTTCTGTATCCCTTCCCTGGAGAACAGGCCCTGACCTGATCTCTTTTCTTCTCTTCCTACCCACGTTCATGTGGATCTTTCTTATAGCTTGTACCACTCAACATTTTCAAGGTTCATCCATGTTGTCATATCTATTAGTACCTCATTCCTCTTCTGTAGCTGAATAATATTGCGTTGTATGGATTTGCCACATTTTGTTTACTGACATCAATTGATGGACATTTGGCGTTTTTTATACTTTTCGGCAATTATCAATAATGCTGCTCTGATACTTGTATGTAATTTTTGTGGGAATATGTTTTCATTTCTCTTATGTATATACCAGAGGGTGGGAAATGCTGGGTCATGTGGTTTAACCTCAACATTTAACCTTTTGAGGAACTGCCAGACCGTTTTCTAGGTGGCTGCACCATTTTATTCTCTCATCAGAAGTACATTAGTAGTTTTAGGCTTCCAGTTTCTCCATATCCTTAGCAGCACTGTTGTTAACTGGGGAACCAGCTTTTGTGTTGTGTTTTTTATGATCGTAGCCAGAAAGCAATGTGGAGGATTGTCGAAAGTGAGAATACCTTCTGTGCATTAGACAGTGCCTGCCCGCGCATTCTCCATTTCTTTTATGATCTTTGCCACAACCCTGCAAGGTCGCTGTTACCTTGCCTGTTTTCTAGATGTATAAACAAAACTAACTTGTTTTGAAGTTAAAATTTGAACTCAGATCTCTCTGGCTCCAAGAACCTGTAGTCCTTCTTTCATGCCCTTACATAGCCCTGAGTTTAGGAGGAAAAGACTGAATCTGAGGCAGGTTATCAGAGTTGGGTAAGCAGGGAGAGACAGAAAGGAGAGAGAAATGGGACATTTCAGGGTGACAGTGAAGTTTAAGGCTGAGTGGAAAGTGATCCAGTGAAAATTCAGATGGAGTAAAGAGTATTCTTTCTTTCCTTCTCCCCCTCTTCCTCCCTGGTGGTCACGAAAGACAGTGAGTTCTTTTTGAACATTTTTAAATGGCATTCTTACAAGTCATTGAAGTAGAGTTGTTTGCTTGGCGGGTGGAAATGTGTGTGTAATCATCTAAAAAATTTAAAAAGTCATTCCATTGCCCTAGTTGGGGGAGCATACAGGTGTCTTTGAAAGTAGACAGGTTTCAGTCAGGGAAACCCAGTTTTGAACCCCAACTCTGTTATCACTTACTGACAGTAGCAACCTGGGAAAGTTGCTTAACTTCTCTGAGTTTACTTCCCCATCAGTAAATCTCTGCTGGATTGTTTGAGGAGTGAGATAACCTGGGTATAGATCCTGACATAGAGCAGGCATGTCATTAATAAATGTTAGTTTCTTCTCCAGAAGAAGTATGTTAAAGTGAGGGTAAAAAGGACTAAGAGCAGAGTTCTGGATAAATTTCGTATTAACAAAAGAGCAGAAGAGCCAAGAGCTAGTAGAGTTGGTTAGGAAAGGTCACAGAGATGAGGTGTATCCTGGAGGAGGTGGTACTGTGACCTTGAAGAGAGTTTCAGGAAGTGAGAGTTGGTCACTGTGTCAAATCCTGTGGTCTATCAGGGAGACCGCTGACAGTGGTTCTTTATTTGTGGATTTTGGAGGCCTTTGGTGACTGAGGAAAGTTACTTTGGATGGGTGCCAGATTTTCAGGAGTTTAGCAATGACCTTGAGAAGTTAGAATGTATACAAAATAAAAGTGATGGGTAGAGTGAAAGGGAGGTGTAGGACTAAGGACCTCTGCCTCTCTCTCTCGTTTGTTTTTGTTTGCTTTTTAATTTGTTGTTTAGTCTGACTCTTGTGATCCCATGTACTGTAGCCTGCCAGGCTCCTCTGTCCAAGGAATTTTCCAGGCTTGAATACTGAAGTGGGTTGCCATTTCCTTCTTCAGAGGATCTTCCCAACCCAGGGATCAAACCCACATCTCTTCCATTGGCAGGGGCATTCTTTACCGCTGAACCACCTGGGAAGCCCTTTTCTAATTAGAGGAGACTTGAATGTTCATTCTTTTATCCTACGATTATGGCAGGTGCTGTGCTTGGCCCTGGGGATGCAGCAATGAGCAGGTTTAATAACCTGAGGGAAGGAGGGGTGGGAGACTGAAGAGGGAGTGAGATAGAGATGCAGTAGGATTACCTGGTAAGAACCTGGCGAGGAGGGAAGTGGGCCCCTCTGCAGGTTCTCCTTGGAGTGGAGAAAAGAATTTCTCTTCTGAGAGAGGAAATCAGTGTCTTAACAGGTGAGTCGAGTGGTAGAGTGAAGGGAGTTGAGAAGAAGGGTGGTTTTGACTGTAGGGTCTTTATTTTCTCAGTCAAAGAGAGATACTGGCTTAGAGTAAGGGAAGTAGATTGGATTTAGAGTAGGAATTTATGATTGTAGTAAGATTTGGACCTAAAGGGTAGAAAAGGAGAAATAAAACTTTTTCATTAAAGTTTATTAATCATTGTAACAAGCACTAATTGTCAAGATCTAAGAGAAACATTTTCAGTGATGATCTGGGATATTTGAATATAAAATTCAGTAGCCTATATCTGATTTAGCTTTCAGATGATTCTTTTGAAAATTCAAATAAAACACCTAGACAACCTAAAGAAGTGAAGAAGAAAGATACAGTGCCATGGTGGATAACTGAAGATGAATTTGAAAGTGGTGGTAAATACTGCTAATTTTAAATTATTTGACCACAAGGGGGCAGACAAGACTTTTGATTCTGGATTTTCTTACTGTGCTGTTTAGGTTGGCCAAAACGTTCCTTTGGTTTTTTAAGTAAAACTAAAAGACAGATTGTTCATTTTCATCAAGAACTTTATTGAGCAACATATTCACCATTTTGTTCCACTACCTTCTTCCATTTTTCATAAAACTTTGTAATTCCGTCTTGCCCAAGCTATCTTTTCGAGCAAAGAATTGTTCCAGGTGCCTTTTACAGTCTTCCAGGGAATTGAAATTTTTTCCATTAAGAGAATTTTGTAAAGACCAAAGTAAACGGGCATCCAAAAGTACAGTGTCTGGTAAATACAGCGGATGAATCAAAACTTCCCAGCTAAGCTATAGCAATTTTTGCCTGGTCATTGAAGAAACTTGTGTTGTCTTGATGGAAGATCATATAGTTTATATTGACTAATTCTGGACACTTTTCGTCAAGTGCTACCTTTAGTTGGTCTAACTGGGATCAGTATTTGTTGGAATTAATTGTTTGTTTTTCCAGAAGGAGCTCATAATAGAAGGCTTCCTTCCATCCCTACCATATATACATCCCCTTCTTTGGATGAAGACCAGTCTTGTGTGGCTGGTGGTGGTTCATTTGCCCCACAATCTCTTTGGTTCCACATTATTGTACAGTATCTGCTTTTCATCATCCATCACAATTTATTTTAAAAAGCACCATTTTTATTATGTTTCAGTAGAGAATTGCATGTGGAAATACAGTCAGGAATTTTTTTTTGCTTATGTGGCACCCAAAGTGATTAATGTAACCAAACTTGTGCAAAGGATTTTCAGCACTTGACTGGGATATTTTAAGTATGTCAGCTGTTTCCCGCATGGTATAACATATATTATTATCAATTAATTTCTCGATTTGATCACTATCAACTTCAACTGGGCTCCCTGACCATGTAGCATCATCCAGCGAGAAAACTCCAGCACAAAATTTCACAAACCACTTTTGAAAAGTTTGATCAGTCACGACACCTTCCCCATTCACTGCACAAATCTTTTTTTATGTTTCAGTAGCATTTTTACCTTTCTTGAAATAAAAAAGTATGATACACCAAATATGTTGCTTTTTCTTCCATCTTCAGTATTAAAATGGATATGCAACAATTCACCAGTTTTGGTAAGGTTTTTTTTTAATGCACCCTGATATGCCAGCTGTCACAATATAATCTAACAAAACTTTTTCTAATGAAGTTAAAGACAACTAAGCTCTACTAGAGCCATTTTTGGGAAAAAATCAAATGAACCTTTTGGCCAACTCAATATAAATATGTAAGGAAAATAATATTAATAGTGAATTTTAAGTTTGCATTGATTTTCATATTAAATAACTTTATATTTGTTATATAATTGAGACTCTATTTCTGCATTATCAGATTATTTTACATTCAAATAATTTATAATTAGTTTTAGATAGTGAATAATACAGGTATATTTATATGTTATGTTTAATGGTAAATTGATTTAAGGTGATTTAATAAGATACTCTGACAGTGTATTAATGTCATTGCATTTGGAGGGTTTTAATAGATCTGTTGATTTTAGTATCACTGTCTGTTAATAACAGTAAAAAAAACAAATACCATCGTCTTAATGGTAAAGAAGGATCATTATTGATCCTGTCTAGCACATGCTTATACCTCTCCCAGAACTTTTCCTAGTCACATTTTACAATGGAAAAATTGCTTCCTTGCCTGTTTCCTGCATTATAGCTAGTATATGTGATACTGCCGAATTCATAAGGATCCCCAGGGTACCTCTGTTAAGTAACTGTGATAACAGAATCTGTGGATCTTTAAGCACTATTTTATGAACTGATAGGATTTCTATAGTTCTTTTTCCTTGTACTCCTGACCCTCAACAGTAAATAATAAATATTTAATAAGTAAATCTTATAATTTAATAATCATTTCTCTGTTCTTTTTAACACTTTACAGTAAGGAATTGTCTTATTGAAAAATTCAGTGTATTTTTCAGTAGATTTTCATAAATCTATATCATGCACAATGCTAAAGCTTGTATATGAAGAATTTTTTGTTTTAGAATCTTTCCCCGTCTTGGTGCTTGAAAAGGATATTATATGATTAAGTACTATTGACATAGTTGACAAAATTTGAGACTTAATTAACTTTAAAATCTTTCTCCTAGAAAGTAGTGAATTAGAGCTGGGGTATGCAAACTTATGCAAATTCACTCTAAAGAGAAAGAATGAGTCCTAGACCAACACTTAATGTAACCTAATTAAAGAGACTAAATTTTTTAAAAAAGAATGTATCAATCAGTGGATTTGATTAGTAAAGGATGCAAAGGATACTTAGGAAGGAAACTTTGACAATGTCTATTTAAACACAGAGGGGAGAAGGTTTCTCTACCCAAGGGCATAACCTGGTCCCTCGTTCATTCACAAGCATTTACTGAGCTCATATTACCTTCTGAGTGTTTGGCACTAGTATACAAAAACAAAATATGATTCCTGCCAGCAAGAATGTAGATGCTTCTAAGGGAGAACTGAACCACCCCTCTTGAGAGGAATGCATTTCTTAAAGAGACACTATTAAACATCAACATTGAGCCAATTCTACCTTATAATTTTGCTTTCTCTTTCAGTTGCCATTAAGACAAAATGTTCTGCAGAGAAGGTGAAACTATATAATTCTATCTACTGGTTATACTCTTCATTGTAAATAACTGAATCAGATCTTGGTTTTGGTTGTATTAGTCTCTTGTGAGGTGGGTTAGTGTGGGTCACATCCCTGAGTCCAGCTTCAGAGCCCGGCTGAGACCCCTGGACAGATGGCTCAACAGCACTCCAACCTTGGCATGCATATTTTTGTCTGAAATCTCCTGATTTCCTCTGTGTTGAAGTTATTATGAGACCCATTAAAACAATTATTCACACAGAGCCATAAAATAATTTGATTCTGAACCCTTTCCAGTAGGACACTAAGTAGGAAATTGAAATCAGAATTTGTAACTTATTTTGATAAGGCTTTTTTCTAAGCAAAAGTGGTATTTTTCTAATCTCAATCTTTATGCCATACATTATAGTTATTTTTTCCATGTATGAGTATTTTACAACAATTATATACTGCTAGGATAAAGAAAATTTGGTATTGTATAACTTTCCCAGTGTTTTCTAGTGCTTTTAGAATGAAGAGCAAAACCCTTTCCCCAGCCTATGAAGATGAGCATGGTCCGACCATTGACTCCTGCCTTAGGGTTACTTCCCCCAGATTACCCTCACTGAGCTTTTTGCATCCTTGCATGTGGCCTGCCCTCCTGTTTTTGACCCTTGGACCTCCTTGTTCCCCAGCCTGGAGTTGTCTCCCTTCTTTCCTTCATGTAAGGCAGGAGATATCTTTCAAGTGGCATGGTTTATGTATTAAGTACTTGTGCTTGAGAATAATTAATTTTTAAAATCTTGATGCAAATTTTTAAAATATTCCATTGGGTAAGATTCACACAATCAAATAGAATTGTAATTTTTCTTTTGTGAATTTTTGTCTGATTAATTTTTATTTCATATAGCAGATTTAGCTGCTGTCTCCTAGTATAACTCATATAATAGCATAACAAATCTAAGCTAGTATAGCAGTATTAGTATGTTGGAATAGTGGTCAAAACAATGCTCTTAATGTAAATATCCAACTATATTAAACCCCATCCCAGGACCATTTGGGACAAATGTAAGCTATTTGAAAACAAAGAAGACTTCTCAGCCTGTTAAGGAAACAGAAGAGGAGTCTGCTGAAAGGATTCAGTTTCTTAAGAGCAGTGGAACCTCTATCTTGAGTATTGACAGCTTAGAAGCCAATGGTAAGAATTGTGGGGGATATAAGTTGACAGGTTAATTATGATGCTTATAATCAGAATTTTTAGAAAAATTAACTCTTAGCTCTCTTGGAGCCTCCTTCACAAGTGTGTAGACAGATCTAATATCTTCCCAGAAGGTTTAGAATTACACCTCTGGAGAATCCATGTAACCTTATGTATTATGAACACAAATCTATGTTTGGTGGTAAAAGACTAGGTAAAATATGTTATAGATTTTTTTTTTAAGTTTTGCTATATAATTTCAATAAATGTAGCATTAAAATTAATTTCTTTAAAATTCTATATGTTAATGAAATATATTTGTGCTTTCTATTTAGAGATAGTTTCTGAGCTCAATCATAGTGTTCTCGGATTGGGACTGGACACATTAGAAGAGCAAGAGGAAAAAGAACAATTTTTTGCCAGACTTGAGAAAGGCTTAACATCGTCCATTGATTATTCAAGGTTAAATAAGGAATTGGATTCTAATGACTCCATACATTTTAAAGCTTTACATAGGTAATGTAAATACAATATAAACAAATCATTAAATAATTTTTGTGTCTTTCTATATTTTTATAAAGCTAGTATATGCATGTAATTAAAGGGGTACACATAACAGGCAAAATTTAAATCTTATTTTTAATTCTATTTTCTGTTCATTATTTTGATCAGGGTAATTGTGTTTATGAGTGGGTAGAATATGGTTGGTATATGTATTGATTGGAATATGTTTGTATTTGAGCCTCTAGATATCTAAAATTTCATGCATGATATACTTTTGAGGTGAACAGCATATTGCTGAATAGACCTAACCAGGAAGGTAATTTATTAAGTCATCTTCTACAGATAAAGTGAGTCCAGGTAGCTATTAGAAACTCAGGGGAGGGGCTTCCTTGGTGGTCCAGTAGTTAAGACTCTATGCTTCCAACTGCAGGGGACACAGGTTTGATCCCTGTTTGGGAAGCTAAGATCCTGCATGCTGTGTGGTACGGCCAAATTTTTAAACAGGAACCAGGGAACAAAGATCTGGTTTGTGTCCTACCTTTGTGTATGGTTCACCCTAAAGATTATCAGGAAGCCTCGTTTATCCTGGAAATTCTACTAGTTTACTGAGCTGGTGCCTTGTGCATGCCATAGACCTTTGGCATTCTTGAGATTTGTGAGACCTGATATCTTTAATATCCTCAGTTTTAAGTTTTCCATCTAATTTTGAAAATTATAAATGGAAGTCAGGTTACAAGTTTAAGATTTTAAGAACACCAAACTACAATTAAATTGAGGGTTAGGAAACTCATACCCTCTGGTCATTAGAGTGCCTGGTCTCCTCAGGATGCTTAGTTTCTTACAGACAGTGGATAAAGCAGTGACTGTCATGAACTACGTAGAGTCTGAGATGTTTACCCTACTTGCAAACTAAACTGTGGTTTTATGGATGCTGACAATTGACAAGGATTCTTGGGTCAGAAACAAAATGACTTTCTCTTGACAAAAGCAGGACCCAAGTGCCATGTTGAATTGCCTCAGTTTCCCTTGTCCCACAAGGCTCATGGGGTCCATGATGGCTGTCCACCCATGTAGTGGGTTGCTTTACGGGAGAGGGTCCTGAGTTTGAGGACTCTATTGCTTTTTTAATAAGTAGAAACAAGCCTGCTTTGATGGCAGAAATACTGCCTGTCTTTCAGAGTTGATCACTGCAACTCTTGAGAAGTGACCTAGGAAGGAGGGGCTGTGCCTTATGTTCTTGGCTTACCCAGCAAGAACATGCAGGGACCCTGATGGTCCATGGTGATTGCCTGTCTTAACAGTGACAACACAGAGTAAGCATACACAGGTTTGCTGGCCACAAGTTTTTGTCCCTTTGGAATATTTCTTAACTGTTTCCTTGTTCTTAACAATGTTCCTAGAGATCTCTTCAAGAGAGACTAGAGGTCTCTTCAAGAAAATTAGAGATACCAAGGGAATATTTCATGCAAAGATGGGCTCAATAAAGGACAGAAATGGTATGGATCTAACAGAAGCAGAAGATATTAAGAAGATGTGGCAAAAATACACAGAAGAACTGTACAAAAAAATCTTCACGACCCAGATAATCATGATGGTGTGATCTCTCACCTAGAGCCAGAATCCTGGAATGCAAAGTCAAGTGGGCCTTAGGAAGCATCACTACAAACAAAGCTAGTGAAAGTGATGGAATTCTAGTTGAGCTATTTCAAATCCCAAAAGATGATGCTGTGAAAGTGCTGCACTCAATATGCCAGCAAATTTGGAAAATATAGCAGTGGCCACAGGACTGGAAAAGATAAGTTTTCATTCAAGTCCCAAAGAAAGGCAATGGAAAAGAATACTCAAACTACCACACAGTTGCACTCATCTCACACACTAGCAAAGTAATGCTCAAAATTCTCCAAGCCAGACTTCAGCAATACATGAACCATGAACTTCCAGGTATTCAAGCTGGATTTAGAAAAGGCAGAGGAACCAGAGATCAAATTGCCAACATCCGCTGGATCACGGAAAAAGCAAGAGTTCCAGAACAGCATCTACTTCTGCTTTATTGACTATGGAAATTCTGAAAGAGATGGGCATACCAGACCACCTGATCTGCCTCTTGTGAAATCTGTATGCAGGTCAAGAAGCAACAGTTAGAACTGGACATGGAGCAACAGACTGGTTCTAAATTGGGAAAGGAGTACATCAAGGCTGTATGTTGTCACCCTGCTTATTTAACTTATATGTGGATTACATCATGAGAAACGCTGGGCTGGATGAAGCACAAGCTGGAATCAAGATTGCCGGGAGAAATATCAATAACCTCAGATATGCAGATGACACCACTGTTATGGCAGAAAGTGAAAAAACTAAAGAGCCTCTTGATGAAAGTGAAAGAAGAGAGTGAAAAGGTTGGCTTAAAGCTCAACATTCAGAAAACTAAGATCATGGCATCCGGTCCCATCACTTCATGGGAAATAGATGGGGAAACAGTGGCAGCCTTTATTTTTGGGGACTCTAAAATGACACAGATGGTGACTGCAGCCATGAAATTAAAAGACGCTTGCTCCTTGGAAGAAAAGTTATGACAAACCTAGATAGCATATTAAAAACCAGAGACATCACTTTGCCAACAAAGGTCTGTCTAGTCAAGGCTATGGTTTTTTTCAGTAGTCATGTATGGATGTGAGAGTTGGACTATAAAGAAAGCTGAGTGCTGAAGAATTGATGCTTTTGAAATGAAGTGTTGGAGAAGATCCAACCAGTCCATCCTAAAGGAAATCAGTCCTGAACATTCACTGGAAGGACTGATATTGAAGCTGAAACTCCAGTACTTTGGCCACATGATGCGAAGAGCTGACTCATTTGAAAAGACCCTGATGCTAGGAAAGATTGAAGGCAGGAGGAGAAGGGGACGACAGAGGATGAGATGGCATCACCAACTCAATGGACATGAGTTTGAGTAAGCTCTAGGAGTTGGTGACGGATAGGGAGGCCTGGCATGCTGCAGTCCATGGGGTCACATAGAGTCGGACACGACTGAGCGACTGAACTGAACTGAATAATGTTTGTAATTATGATACTTCTACTCGAGAACAGCCTAGTCAGAATACAGTGAAGTATTGTATATATGGGATTTGCTGCTAATGTTATTAGAGTCTACAGTTTCTTGTGCCTCCTAATGATCTCACTAAAGACTTGGTTAGTGGACTGAAAAAGGTAGAACTGATTCTTTGGTTTGAAAAAAACACAGTATGTGAACTAATACATCCAGTATAGTTAAAACACCTTGCTGAGTGTTTATTGGTTTAAGCCTGTTACTCAGCTTCCATTTTAGGATGAAATTGCTTATTAGCATGGAAATGCTGACTCTGGGAGTTTTTTTTCTGGCTTCCACATACACTTGACTGGTTCTTGCAGCTTGTGGGCTATTCCTAATCTGTAGTGTAGAAAGTCTGTCTGGGCCCTGAGAAATACAAGGCACACATTTATGTATAAAATTGTATATATTTGTGTATAAAGTGAAGAAATTTGGCATTTTCTGCCCCCCCCCCCCTTATATTTCTTCAGTGGCTACAGTTAGTTTCAGGCTTGTAAGAGCCTTCATTTTTAAAACATTGCCTTCATAGTTTTCAGATTTTTAGCTTTTGCTAGAACAAGAGTACTTAAGAAGAAATACATAATGTTAAGAGATTTAAAAAAAAATATTCACAAAAGATTGCGTGGAAATATATTATTAATATGTGATATTAAATATTTTCTAGTAATCAAGCTAATATGGATCTAACTGAAGATAAACATGAGCATGAATCAAAACATGAAGAACTGACAGGTAATTTCATTGGTTTTAAAATTTACACTATTTGAAAAGATAATATAGCTTTTAATAAAGACATTGATAAGAGAGGGCTTCCCTTGTGGCTCAGCTGGTAAGAAATCCGCCTGCAATGCAGGATGCCTGGGTTCGATCCCTGGCTTGGGAAGATCCCCTGAGAGGGAAATGGCAACCTACTCCGGTATTCTTGCCTGGAGAATTCCATGGAAGAGGAGCCTTGTGGGCTACAATCCATGGGGTCGCAGAGTCAGAGACAACTGAGCAACTTTCATTTTCACTTGATAATACAATTTTATTTTTAATTATTTTTCTCTTAACTTGGAAAGAGCTTGAACAGGTAGAGTGAGTTTCCTGTGTCACAAACAGAGCTACTAAGAAATGGTTATAAGAGAAGGACTGTTTTGTTTGTTGGGAGTGGGTAGTGGACCTATTGGGAAGACAGAAAAAGGAATTTTTGTCCTAAGACCCGGGAAATGTGTACAGCCAGGACGAATACCTCCAAAGCATGGTTAGGGAGATACATTTTTTTCTGTCTTTTGACTTTAAATGTGTCTGTGTTTTAATATTTTAAATGGTTTTCTTTTGGTAGTGTATAGCTGAGTTTTGGTTTTATATCCAGTCAGACAATCTCAGACTTTTAGTTGAAATGTTTCTACCCTTTGCAGAAAGATATTCATTGGTATGGTTATTTACTGTTTTGCCATTTGTTTCTTTCCATCTTTTTGTTGTTATTGCTTTTGTGGTACATTTTATTGGGTTGAGTATTTATAGCATTCCATCTTAACCCTTCTTATGGCTTGTTAGTTGTACTTCTTAGCTGTATTTTTTTAATAGTTACCTTATGATTCACACTGTGCCTGTGCATCTTTACTTCACTAGAGCTTACTTTAACATAACATTATGCCACTTTATATGAATTTTAACAGTAGTAAACTTCCCCCAGCCTTTTTGCCATTTTTGGCATATATTTTTCTTCTACATCTCTTAAAAACCCCACAGTAGAGCAGTATTAGTTGTTGAGGCAGTCTGAGCGCAGGTTGGAAAAGAATTTCCAGACATAGAGCATTTCAGAAGGGAGTGAATTTATTAAGAAAAAAGAGCAGAAATAAAGTGGGTACAGCAAGCACAGTGGGCCAACAGACGGAGGAGTCAACAGTTTTTGTGGGTTAATAGCCAATTTTTAAAGCCTTAAGGCAGAATTCTTGCTGGATAGTTGGCATTAGGTGATGGATTGGGGCGCTGTAGGCTGCTTACTGGAATGGGCATCTTTGTGTAATTGGGAGTCAGGAAGCTTGATAGTGATTATCAGAGTGCTTTTGGCAAGGTTACAAAGGGGTTCAGTCAGCTTTGAAGGTGTCCTTCTGTGGTGCAAGGTTTTGCACCTGTGGCCTTCAGGAAGGACTCAACATTATTATTGCTTTTAACAGACTATTATAAATCTTATACATAATATAAAAGTCTATATTTATACTTATTCACATAGTTACCATTCCCAGTGAATTTTTTTCCTTTTTATTTTGAAATGAATCTTTAAAATTTATTTTTAAATTAAGTTACAATTAACATATATAACTTATTAGATCAGGTGTACATCATGATTCAATATCTGTATACATTGTGAAATGTTCACCATAATAAGCCTAGTTAGCATCTGTCACCTTCAATTCAGTTCAGTCGCACAGTCGTGACTGACTCTTTGCAAGCCCATGGACTACAGTACGTCAGGCTTCCCTGTCCATCACCAACTCCTGGAGCTTACTCAAACTCATGTCCATTTAGTCAGTGATGCCATCCAACCATCTCATCCTCTGTTGTCCCCTTCTCCCACCTTCAACCTTTCCCAGTATCAGGATCTTTTCCAGTGAGTCAGTTCTTCACATCAGGTGGCCAAAGTATTGGAGTTTCAGCTTCAACATCAGTCCTTCCAGTGAATGTTCAGGACTGATTTCCTTTAGGATGGACTGCTTGGATCTCCTTGCAGCCCAAGGGACTCTCAAAGTCTTCTCAAACACCACAGTTCAAAAGCATCAATTCTTTGGTGCTCAGCTTTCTTTATAGTCCAGATCTCACATCCTTACATGACTATTGGAAAAACCAAAGCTTTGACTAGACAGTCCTTTGTTGGCAAAGTAATGTCTTTGCTTTTTAATATGCTGTCTAGGTTGGTCACAACTTTCCTTCCAAGGAATAAGCGTCTTTTAATTTCATGGCTGCAGTCACCATCTGCAGTGATTTTGGAACTCCAAAAAATAAAGTCTGTCACTGTTTCCAATTGTTTCCCCATCTGTTTGCCATGAAGTGATGGGACCAGATACCATGATCTTAGTTTTCTGAATGTTGGGTTTTAAGCCAACTTTTTCACTCTCTTCTTTCACTTTCATCAAGGGGCTCTTTAGTTCTTCACCTTCTGCCATAAGGGTGGTGTCATCTACATATCTGAGGTTATTGATACTTCTCCTGGCAATCTTGATTCCAGCTTGTGCTTCTTCCAGCCCAGCATTTCTCATGATGTACTCTGCATAGATGTTAAATAAGCAGGGTGACAATATACAGCCTTGATGTACTCCTTTCCCAATTTGGAACCAGTCTGTTGTTCCGTATCCAGTTCTAGCTGTTGCTTCTTGACCTGCATACAGATTTCTCAAGAGGCAGGTCAGGTGGTCTGGTATTCCTATCTCTTTGAGAATTTTCCACAGTTTGTTGTGATCTACACAGTCAAAGGCTTTGGCATAGTGAATAAAACAGAAGTAGATGTTTTTCTGGAACTCTTGCTTTTTTGATGATCCAGTGGATGTTGGCAATTTGATCTCTGATTCCTCTGCCTTTTCTAAATCCAGCTTGAACATCTGGAAGTTCATGGTTCATGTATTGCTGAAGTCTGGCTTGCAGAATTTTGAGCATTACTTTGCTAGCGTGTGAGATGAGTGCAATTGTGCGGTAGTTTGACCATTCTTTGGCATTGCGTTTTTTGGGGATTGGAATGAAAACAGATTTTTTCCAGTCCTATGGCCACTGCTGAGTTTTCCAAATTTGCTGGCATATTGAATGCAGCACTTTCACAGCATCATCTTTTAGGATTTGAAATAGCTCAACTGGAATTCCATCCTCTCTACTAGCGTTGTTCATGGTGAGGCTTCCTAGGCCTACTTGACTTCGCATTCCAGGGTGTCTGACTCTAGGTGAGTGATCACACCATCGTGGTTATCTGGGTCATGAAGATCTTTTTTGTGTAGTTCTTTTGTGATTCTTGCCACTTCTTCTTAATATCTTCTGCTTCTGTTAGGCCCATACTATTTCTGTCCTTTATTGAGCCCATCTTTGCATGAAATGTTCTGTGGTATTTCTAATTTTCTTGAAAAGATTGCTAGTCTTTCCCATTCTATTGTTTTCCTCCATTTCTTTGCATTGATCACTGAGGAAGTGATCTTATCTCTCCATGCTATTCTTTGGAACTCTGCATTAAAATGGGCATATTTTCCTTTTCTCCTTTTCCTTTCGCTTCTCTTCTTTTCACAGCTATCTGTAAAACCGCATCAGGCAACCATTTTGCATTTCTTTTTCTTGGGAATAGTCTTGATCACTGCCTCCTGTACAATATCGTGAACCTCCGTCCATAGTTCTTCAGGCATTCTGTCTATCAGATCTAATCCCTTGAATCTTTTATCACTTCTGCTGTGTAATCGTAAAGGATTTGATTTAGATCATACCTGAATGGTCTAGTGGTTTTCCTTATGTTCTTCAATTTAAGTCTGAATTTGGCATTAAGGAGTTCATGATCTGAGCCACAGTCAGCTCCTGGTCTTGTTTTTGCTGACTGTGTGGAGCTTCTTCATCTTTGGCTGCAAAGAATATAATCAATCTGATTTCATTATTGACCATCTGGTGATGTCCATATAGTCTTCTCTTGTGTTGTTGGAAGAGGGTGTTTGCTATGACCAATGCGTTCTCTTGGCAAAACTCTATTAGCCTTTGTCACCTTCTGTCACCTTACATAATTGCAAAAAATTATTTTTTCTTGTGATGAGAAGTTTTAAGATCTGTTCTCTTAGCAGCTTTCAAATAGTTGTGATCGACTATTATTCTGAGTTTCTATCTAGTGGTATTTTTCTTCAGCATGTAAAACCTCCCTAGCTTTTCTTATAGTGCAGGTCTGCTAGGAATAAATTCTCTCAAGTGTTGTTTCTGAAAGTATATTTTGCCTTTGTTTTTGAAGAACAGTTTTGCTTGATACAAATTATAGGTAATTTATTTTCTTTGAGCACTTTAATGATTTCCTTCTGTTGTCCTCTGAAATTTCTCATGAGAAGTCATCTCATGAGTGATTATGTGACTTTGTGTATATAGTGTCTTTTCCCTCCGTTTGAAAATTTTTCTCTTTAGTCCAGTTTTGTGGCAGTTTGGTTAGGATGATCTTGGTGTGCTTTTCTTAGGTTTATCCTGTTTGGAGCTGGTTGAGCATTAATTGATCTGTTAATTTATGGTTTCCATCAAAATAAATGTTTGTGCCATTAATTTTTCAAAATCGTGTTTGGCTTCCCTTGTTTTCTGATCCTAATTGCAAATACATTAGAAAGTTAAATTTTGTCCCATAGGTCAAAAGACTGTCATTTTTTAAAGCTTTTTTCCTCTCAGCTTTAGTTTTATTGCTAGGTTTTCAAGTTCATTAATCTTTTTTCTTCTTTAGTCTCTTGTTATTCATTGTTTTTTAACTCTAGAAGTTTCTTTTGGATCTTTCTTTTTTCATTTCTTTTAGTATGTTTCTTCATGTTCTTTGTTTTCAAGTCCTCAAAACTGAGTGTATTCTGCGATCCCCGTATTTGTTTATTTCTGGGTCTCTTCTAGGTGTGGTGACTTTCTCCTCCTTGTAATTCTAGTAAATTTTTAATCGAGTGTTGAATATGTTGTAGATTTTTACATTGTTGAAATGAATTTTGAATTTCGTTTTCTTCTTTTCAACAGTGTTGAGGTTTGTTCTGGCTGAAAGGTTGATCTTTTCAAGGCTTTTCTTCTGCTTTGTTAGGGGAAGTCCAGAGTAGCCTTACTTCAGCAGAGTTTGACACTGCTACTGAGACATAGCCCTCTTGATATTTTCACTGGATGCCCCTACTGAACAACAAAGATTTTTTCCACTCGAGCTGGTTAGAGATTCAAAATCACTTTTCCCTGTGCAAAATATGGAAATTGTCCAACTTCCAACATCCCACTTGTTCTTTGGTCAAACTACACTTAAATGATTCAGTCTGCAGGAGAGACTCAAGGGGGCCCCCTGTAGATTTCTAGGGCTTTGTTTCTGAAAGTTGCTCAGTGGAATCCAACTCCTGGCAACCCCATGGACTATAGAGTCCATGGAATTCTCCAGGCCAGAATACTGGAGCAGGTAGCCATTCCCTTCTCCAGGGAATCTTTGCAACCCAGGGATCAGCGCAGCTTCCTTCCTTTATCACTTGCCTGCAGCTTACCTTGTCTTTTCAGTACTCTTATCTTTGTTTTCTTAACACAGTAAGACTGTCCTGATCTCCCTGATCCTGCTTAGCACTCCAGGACATATGTACCCTCTAGTAAATGTAGACTCAGCTCACTTATTTACCTTTCTTAAGAATCATATTTTTGCACTGCTGATTGTCGAATATCTGAAAATATTAGTTTCATATACTTTATGCATTTTATGCATTATTTTGGAGTAGGAAATAACAACCCTCTCCAGTATTCCTTAAAATTACTTAGATAGAAGAGCCTGGTGGGTTACAGTCCATGGTATCACAAAGAGTATGCATGTACTCATTATTTACAAAGTCCTTGAAATCTAAAATGGTACAGGTGAAAATCCTCTAGATTCTGTCATACTTGAAATTTATCAGCCAAATATTCTAACAGAGAAGGAAAATATATCTCCAAAATGTGTCTTTTAGATCAAGAGTTGTTTGCTTATTTTCTGTTTATGCAAATTATATTTTCAAAGTTACAGATATGGAGTATATTAGTAGAAATCCTTCATGTTGAATGTGCAATGTCTTCCAGTCAAACAGATTAGAAGTGTAAAAACTGTTGTTGTTGTTCAGTCACTCAGTCATGTCCTGCTCTTTAAGACCCCATGGACTTAGTATGCCAGGCTTCCCTATACTTCAGCATCTCCCAGAACTTGCTCAAACTCATGTCCATTGTGTTGGTGATACCATGCAGTCATCTCGTCCTCTGTCATCCCCTTCTCCTGCCTTCAGTCTTTCCCAGCTTTAGGGTCTTTTCTAATGAGTCAGCTCTTCACATCAGGTCGCCAAAGTATTGGAGTTTCAGCTTCAACATCAGTCCTTCCAATGAATATTCAGGACTGATTTCCTTTAGGATGGACTGGTTTGATCTTCATGCAGTCCAAGGGACTCTCAAGACTCTTCTCCAACACCACAGTTCAAAAGCATCAGTTCTTTGACGCTAAGCCTTGTTTATGGTCCAGCTCTCACATCCATACGTGACTGCTGGGAAAACCACAGCTTTGACTAGGGACCTTTGTTGGCAAAGTAATGTCTGTACTTTTAATATGCTGTCTAGGTTTGTCATAGCTTTTCTTCCAAGGAGCAAGTGTCTTTTAATTTTATGGCTGCAGTCACCACCTGCAGTAATTTTGGAGCCCAAGAAAATAAAATAAAAATTAATATTCTCATTGTTTTCCAAACAGTGTGAAAGAGCTGGTGGATATTATTATCTCTGATATTTCTCATATGAGAACCACCTTCTCAACTGGGTTTTATTCTTCCATTTTTATATGAACTTAATTTCCCTTGGTGTTTCTTTTAGAAATTGCTGATTCGTTGTTTTCCTTCCTTTTATTTCTTGTCTGTCTTACTTATCTCTGTGTCTACCAATGGCATTTCCTTCTTGCTTCAAACCTAGTTTATTTGTGACAAAATTCCTGAGATTGGTCTTGTATATGTTAGTAATATTAGCATACAGACTATTCCATTACTAAGTGCCAAGAAAATGTAGTTCTGAAAAGTGCACATTAGATTAGTACATTTCTTAAATAATATTTGGCTTTATTAACTTTTAATTCAGATTAAGTATAACACAAGCTATGATACTAATAAAGATAAATTATTACTGCTCAACATAATGGCTAAGACTAACATACAGTGCATATTATATAACACTAACTCTTAATCTTCTCAGCAATTCTCTGAAATAAATATTGTTCCTACTTTATAGCTGGGAAACATGAGGCAAAGAGTTTGTGACTTGCTTTTGGTTCTACAACTGAAAAATAGTAGAATCAGAAGTTGAATACAAGTCTTCTGGTTCTGGTCACACTACAAGCACTATGCCACAGTATCTGAACTGTTTTTTGTTCTGCTTCTTTGAGGTGACACAAACACTACATCCTCTTCCATTGATTTTAGAAAGTTCCCGAATCCCAAGTAGTTGTTTAAGTTCATGTCATACTCTTCTGAAGGACTTCCCTGTAGTTCAAATGGTAAAGAAGCTGCCTGCAATGCAGGAAACCTGGGTTCAATCCCTGGGTCAGGAAGATCCTCTGGAGAAGGGGATGGCAATCCACTCCAGTATTCTTGCTTGGAGAATCCCATAGACAGAGAAGCCTGCAGGGCTACAGTTCATGGGGTGGCAAAGAGTTGGACATGACTGAGCGACTAACACTTACTTACTATACACTCCTATATGTCTTCCCTCCTTGTTCATCATCTTACTTAAGTAAGACTAATTCCTGAGGTACTTAAAATTCAGTGATTCCCACTAGAATATGAGAATGTTAATCATCTGATATTGGTCCTAGCATCTAGAATTTAATACAAGGTAATTTCTCTGTAACTGTTACGTGAATTAAATTATGTCTACTGATACTATAAAATTCCAGGCAGAGTTCTTTTTCCTATAGAAGAGAAATAGAGGTGAGCTTCTCAGCCTCAGAATATAGATACTGTTGTAACTAACCAACCAGCCTAGTTTATCTACCTAAGTCACAATACCCATGTTCTTCCACCCTTGTATACCTGTGAACTGAAATGGAGATATTTCTGTAAGTAGATCTCACTGGGAACATCTCTGTTCAACTTACTCATTTTCAGACTTCCATTGTTAATCTCCATTCAAGGAGAAGACTGAAAGATGATCATTCCAGAAGCAGACTCTCAAACCTCATGCAGTCACTGCCCATCAGGCCATCCTATCTCTGAACGTGATCTAATTTTTGAAATACAAATAAGATTATGAATGGTCAGTTCTATTCTGAAAAAGCCATTCTTATTCTGCAGCCCACAAATCTCACTCAGTCCTTCAATTGGAGGGCTATAGACAACCAATTAAAAATTGATGACGAGATCCTGGCCAGACAGTTTCTGCCCATCTTCATCATAAGAAGCCTGATAACATCATGTTAACTGGACAGACCTTTGCCTTCTGCTGCAGAGTCATTGAGATAATAATTTGGGACTTGAGCTGAGAGATGCCTAGGATTGGGAAACAGTGAAGGTCATTGAGGCTAGTGTTTTCCTAAGGGAGGTGTCAGAGATAAAGCTTTCATAAGTACTGCTTAAGGGTAACAGTAGAAATAACTGTAAAGATTAAAAAAATCAACAAGTAAAATCCAACCTTTGTTAAGCAAGTCTAGATTTTTCAAAATGCTGCCTTTTAGAAGTAAGCAATTTGAGATTTTTATCTTTAAAAATCAAGTAACTGCAGTTTGTATTAGAAGTATATAATATTTTGAACACCTCTAGAAAATTTTAGTTTGAAAATAATATAAAATAAAACTAATAACTACTTGAAAGTACAAAAAAAAAGCCCACCCAAGTCTTAAGAATTGAATTCTCATCAATCTTTTCCCCAAAATAGTGTGTTCTTAAAGATAGCCTCATGTTAACATTTAAGTAAATTACTCTTATGCAGACTTCTTTTGGAAATCAACAGTCTTTTCCTGGGAATTTGACTTTTTTGACTATGATTCTTGTGTTTTTTTAAAAACTATTTTCTTCAGAAAATTATAGTGATGATTTTGAAGATGAGGAGGATGTTGATGCACCTTTGACTCTTAAGGGAGAGACTAAGTCCAAAGAAGATTCCCAATCAGAAAAAACGAATGTACCCAAACAGGTATGTATCAGTTATATATTTGACAGTTTGGAAACTTCTTTGATTACCTTAGCTGACTACTGACTGTTGTTCTAAAAAGAGCTCAAAATAGAGTTCTTTATAGTCTTGCTCACTGTTGTAAAGTTATAAGTCTCTTAATACTCAGACACTTTCTGAACTCAGGATGTCAATTTTAATCTTAATGAAATACATGGCAGTTGATGGTTTTCGGAAAGATTTCTTTTGGGAAATTTCTTTAAACTTTGAAAATTGAAAATTTCATTAAAATCTCAAATCTTAATTTTTAAACAGGTGTATTAAACTGTACTTTTCTTTGGTTGGTCTTGTCCTTGTGACACATTCTGTCCCTAGTATTTATGCCAGTAGTGCTGTTACTGTCTGAAACTTACTGGGCTAAGATTGTAAATTAAATTAATATTGTTAATTGTCAATTAGATTATTCAGTTCACATTCAGGAATATTGTACTCTAATTCTCTCATTTCTCAGTTTTTACCAAGACATGCCAGATAGAACTTATCCTTGAAGCTACCTAAGAGTAGATAGTTGCTGTTATAAACTAGTGATGTTATCTTGGATTTTGATAAAGAGGGTAATTTCTCAGCAAGGTAGATGAACAGATGACATCAGGTACTTTAAACAAGGCTCATAAAGGCTTAAATTAATTGCTGGTAATCACCAAGGTTCTGAAGAGACTTGTAGAAGTTCTCTCACTGCTACATTTATCTAGTCTTATAGAATTGTCAGTGAATGAGCATGATGAAAGAAATCCAGAAAGCGTATATCTTGAGCTTTTCATAATGGGGTAAAGTGCTGGCTTTCAAGTTCTCTTACTCTTTGCAGTGTAGTCATTTCATATAAGTTCAATTTCAAATCATATAATGTTCTTTTTTTTAATTTAGGAAGAAGAAAAAACTGGCATGCTGGCTAATGGTAAATATTATCTGTATTCATAAATTTTTGTAGACAGTTGGTCTGTTCAGAACTATATCTAATTCTGAATAAATTACTGTCTGTTTTTAAATAATTTCTGATGAATTAAAATTTACAGATTTTCTCAATATGTGTTTTATGCTTATCTTAAATTCTTCCTGTTGTAGTTAAGGATATATGTTTTTTAAAAACCTCGGACCAAATGCCTTTATGGATAAATTTTACCAAACATTCAAAGATTATTAATGTTAATCTTCCTTAAACTCTTCCTAAAAAAAAAAAAAACAGAAAAAGAGGGAATTTTTTCAAACTCATTAAGTAAAACCCAGCATCACCTTGATATGAAAGCTAGACAAATATTCCTCAAGAAGACTACAAATAAGCAATTATATTTGCAGTGACATCAAAAAGAATACAAACTTAGGGATAAATTTTATTAAGGAGGTAAATTATGCCTAGAACTATAAAACATCAGAAAGAAATTGAACACTAAAATAAATAGAAAAATATTCTGTGCTCATAGATTAAAAGAATTACTACTGTTAAAATGTCCATACTATCCAAAGTGATCTACAGATTCAGTGAAATTCCTATCAAATTCCAGTGACATGGGGAGCACATGTATACCTGTGATGGATTCATTTTGATATTCGGCAAAACTAATACAATTATATAAAGTTTAAAAACAAAATAAAATTAAAAAAAAATAAAAGAAGCAAAAAAAAAAAAAAATTCCAGTGACATTTTTCACAGAAAAAAAAAAATTCTAAAGTTTTTATGAAACCACAAAGGACTTCACATAACCAAAGCAAGCTTGAGAAGGAGCAAAGCATGGAGGCATCACATTCCCTGACTTCAAAATGTATTACAAAACTATAGTAACCAAGACAGCATGGTACTGGTATAAAAACAGACATAATACCAATGAAACAAAAAGTTCATGCACCTGTGGTCACCTGGTCTTCAACAAGGGTGCCAAGAATATCAAATGAGGACAGATAGTCTCTTCAATACTTCATGTTTAGAAAACTAGGTGTCCACATGCAGAAGAATGAAATTGGATCCTTATATCACATATGAAAGTCGACTCAAAATGGATCAAAGATTTAAGTATAAGATCAGAAACTGCTTAAATGAAAAGAAAAACATAGGAATATAGCTGCTTGATGTTATACTGGGCAATAATCTTTTGGATATGACCCCCAAATCACAAGCAAGAAAAGTAAAATAGCTAAATGGGATTGAATTAAACTAAAAAAGCTTCTACATACATAGCAAAGGAAAATAGCAGAGTGAAAAGGCAGCTTATAAAGTAGGGCAAAATATTTATGAACTGTATATTTGGTAAAGGATTAATACCCACAACATACAGAAAACTCACGCAACTCGGTAACAATAACAACAAAAATTAAAAGTGAGCAGAGGACCCAAATAGACATTTCTCAAGATATGCAGCTGGACAAACAAGTGTATGAAAAATTACTAAACTTTACTAATTATCAGGGAAATGCAGATCAAAACCATAATGAGATGTCACCTCACACTTGTTAGATGATTATTATCAAAAAGAGGCAAAATAAGTTTTGGCAAGGATATAGAGAAAAGAGAACTTCAGTACACTATTGGTAGGGATATAAATTGGTCCAGCCGTTATGGAAAGCAGGATAGAGGTTCCTGAAAAAAAATTAAAAGTGGAACTACCTTATAATTCAGAATCCCACTTCTGGATATATAACTGGAAGAGATATCTGTACACCCATATTTGTGTGTGTGCTCAGTTGCCAAGTCGTGTACAACTCTTTGTGACCCCATGAATCGTAGCCCACCATGAACCTCTGTCCATGGGATTTTTCCAAGTAAGAATACTAGAGTGGGTTGCCCTTTCTTCTCCAAGGGATCTTCCCGACCCAAGGATTGAACCTACTGGGTCTACGGGATTGGCAGGCAGATTCTTTACCCTGAGCCACCTAGGAAGCTCCATTGTCATGTTTATTGTGGGATTATTCACAATAGACGAGATATGGATAGAACTTAAATGTCCATCAAAAGATGAATGGGCAAAGAAAATGTGCATATATAGCTTAAAAAAAAAAAGGAAATCCTGCCATTTACAACAAAATGGATATATGTGGAGATATTGCAGTAAGGGAAATAAGCAGCTGAAGAAAGATGCATACTGTTTATCCTCACTTATATGTGGAGTCTAAAAATGTCAATATCCTAGAAACAGAGTAGAATGATGGTTACCAGGGGCTGGGTTTGGGGCATATGGAGGTTGGTTAAGGGGTACAAGTAAGTTATGGATATGTGATGTGCAACAGTGTGACTGAGATTAATGTATACTCAAAACGTGCTCAGCAGGGAGATCCTAAGTGTTCTCATCACATACACAAAAATGGGTACATGGATATGTTAATTAGCTTGATTTGGTTGATTATTTTATAATTTCTGTTCAGTTCAGTTGCTCAGTTGTGTCTGATTCTCTGTGACCCCATGAACCCCAGCACGCCAGGCCTCCCTGTCCATCACCAACTCCTGGAGTTTACCCAAACTCATGTCCAGTGAGTCAGTGATGCCATCCAACCATCTCATCCTCTGTCGTCCCCTTCTCCTCCCGCCTTCAATCTTTCCCAGCATCAGGGTCTTTTTGAATGAGTCAGCTCTTCACATCAGATGGCCAAAGTATTGGAGTTTCAGCTTCAACATCAGTCCTTCCAGTGAACACCCAGGACTGATCTCCTTTAGGATGGACTGGTTGGATTTTATAGTGTATATGTTTATCAAATCAACAAGTCATAAATCTCAAATATATACGATTTTTAATCAGCACTATGTGTCAATAAAATTAAGAGAAAAGGGGTTTTTTTTGTTATTTTCCTCTTTTCCTCAGCCCTTTGCCTTTTACATATAAAGGTACATTAGACCTGTATTTAAGCATAGATGAGTTTTGATATAAGCCTACTCTGTTGTATATAAGAAGAAAATCATTCTTGTTCTAGGTACATAGTTATATATTCTTTATATGTAAACATTTATCTTTGTTTTTATACAGATTTCATATGATTTAAGTATTTTGTTAATAGAACCATACAAGCTTATTTATATTCCTAATATTTTTCTTTTATGTTATTCCAGTAGTGCTGCTTGATTCATTAGACTCTGTTGCAGAAGTCAGCCTTGATGAACAGGATAGAACAAAAACTAAGCCAAAGGCTGTGTCAGATATGACTGATAATGAAATGATAGGAACAGGTAAGAATGAGAAACTATAGCTAGTCTCTAAACATGTAATATTTTGTGACTAATTGACTTCATTTCTGGGGAAAATATATATGATATATAATAATATATGTAATAACTATCAATAAAATTTTACATTTTTATTGAAGTAGATTTATAAAGTGTTAGTTTCAGGAGTGATTCAGTTATATATCTGTGTGTATGTAGACATATATACTCACGTGTGTATATTTTTTAGATTCTTTTCTGTTATATGTTATTACAAGATGTTGAATATAGTTTTCCTGTGCTATACAGTAGGTCCTTAACTGTTTATCTGTTTTGTATGTAGTAGTGTGTATCTGTTAATCCCAAACTCCTAGTTTATTCCTCCCTTAGTAACCAGAAGTTTGTTTTCTGTGTCTGTGGGTCTGTTTCTGTTTTATAAATAAGTTCATTTGTCTCATTTTTTTAGATTCTGCATATAAGTGCTATCATACAGTATTTATCTCTTTCTGACTTACTTCACTTAGTATGATAATCTCTAAATTCATTTATGCTGCTTCAAATGACATTATTTCATTATTTTTCATGGCTGAGTAGTATTTTCGTGCACATGCACATACGTGTGTGTGTATACATCACATCTTCTTTATCCAGTCCTCTATTGATAGACACCTAGGTTGCTTTCATGTTTTGAGTCTTGTAAATAGTGCTGCTATGAATATTGGAGTGCATGTATCTTTTTGAGTTAGAGTGTTCATCTTTTCTGGATATACGCCCAGGAGTTGGGATTGCTGGATCATATGGTAACTCTGTTTTTAGTTTTTTCAGTTCAGTTCAGTTCAGTGGCTAAGTCGTGTCCGACTCTTTGCAACCCCATGAATTGCAGCATGCCAGGCCTCCTTGTCCATCGCCAACTCCTGGAGTTCACTCAAACTCATGTCCATTGAGTTGGTGATGCCATCTTGCCATCTCATCCTCTGTCATCCCCTTTTCCTCCTGCCCCCAATCCCTCCCAGCATCAGAGTCTTTTCCAATGAGTCAACTCTTCGTATGAGGTAGCCAAAGTACTGGAGTTTCAGCTTTAGCATCATTCCGTCCAAAGAACACCCAGGGCTGATCTCCTGTAGAATGGACTGGTTGGATCTCCTTGCAGTCCAAGGGACTCTCAAGAGTCTTCTCCAACACCACAGTTCAAAAGCATCAATTCTTCGGCACTCAGCTTTCTTCACAGTCCAACTCTCACATCCATACATGACCACTGGAAAAACCATAGCCTTGACTAGACGGACCTTTGTTGGCAAAGTAATGTCTCTGCTTTTCAATATGCTATCTAGGTTGGTCATAACTTTCCTTCCAAGGAGTAAGCGTAGGCAGCCTCTGTGCTGATCTCCATAGTGGCTGCAACAACTTACATTCCCACCAACTATGTAGGAGGGTTCCCTTTTCTCTACACTCTCTCCATCATTTATTATTTGTAAACTTTTTCATGATGGTCATTCTTTTTCATGATGGTGTGGTGATATTACATTATAGCTTTGACTTGGGCATTTCTCTAATAGCAATATTGAGCATCTCTTTATGTGCCTTTTGGCTATCTGTATGACTTCTTTGGAGAAATGGCTGTTTACATCTTCTGTTCGTTTTTGATTGTGGTTTTTTCTTTTTTTTTCTATTGATCTGTTTGTACATTTTGGAAATTAAGCCCTTGTCAGTTGCATCATTTGCAAATATTTTCTCCCTTTCTGTAGGTTTATGGTTTCATTTTGTTTATGTAAACAAAATGTTTACATTTGTTTATTTTGTGTAAAAACCTTATAAGTTTGATTTGGTTCCACTTGCTTATTTTTGCTTTTATTTCTTTTGCCTTATAAGACCTAAGAAAACATTGATGCAATTTATATTAGAGAATGTTTTGCCTACATTCTTTTCCATGAGTTTTATGGTGTCATATCTTATATTTTAAGTCAAGCCATTTTGAGTTTATTTTTGTGTGTGGTATGAGGGTGTATTCTAATCTCATTGATTTGCATGAGACCAGCCAGCTTTCCTAACACCACTTGTTGAAGAGACTATTTTTTTCCTCCATTATATAGTCTTTCCTTTGTTGAAAATTAATTGACCACAGGTGTAGGGGGTTATTTCTGGGCTCTCTATTCTGTTCCACTTATCCATGGGTCTGTTTTTATGCCAGTACCATGCTGTTTTGATTACCATAGATTAATGGTATTGTCTGAAGTCTGAAAGGTGTGCCTTCTACTTTTTTTTTTTTCCCTCACAGATTTGTTTTAGCAATTCTGGGTCTATTGTGGTTCCATATAAATTTTAGGATTATTTGTTCTAGTTCTGTGAAAAATGTCATGGGTAATTTGATAGGGATCACATTAAATCTGTAAGTTGCTTGAGTAGTATGGCTATTTTAACAATATTGTTTCTTCCAATCCAAGAGTATGGAGTAGCTTTCCATTTCTTCAAATCATTTTTAATTTCCTTCATCAATATTTTATAGTTCTCAGCATGTAAATCTTTTAGTTCCTTGGTTAGGTTTATTCCTAGGTATTTATTACATGCATTATTGAAAGGGATTTTTTTTTCCTTATCTGATACTTCATGTTAGTATAAAGAAATGCAACAGAGTTCTGCAAGCTTGTATCCTGCTACCTTGCTGAATTCATTTATTAGTTCTAATAGTTTTTGTGGGGAGTCTTTAGGGTTTTCTATATAGAGTATCATGTCATCTGCATGTAATGACAGTTTTACCTCTTCCCTTCCAGTTTGGATCCCTCTGTTTCTTTTTCTTGTTACATTGCTGTGACTCAGACTTCCAGAATATGTCAAATAGAAGAGGTGAGAGAGCATCCTTGTCTTCTTCCATATTTCAGTGGGAAGGCTTCCAGCTTTTCACTGTTGAGTACTCTGTTGGCTGTGGGTTTGTCATAAATAGCTTTTATTGTGTTGATTTATGTTCTCTCTATACTCGCTATGGTGAGAGTTTTGATCATTAATTAACGTTCAGTTTCATCAGATGCTTTTTCTGCATCTGTTGAGATTGTCATGTGGTTTGTCTTTTCTTCAGTTGGTGTGGTGTATGTATCACGTTGATTGATTTGTATATGTTGAACCATCCTTGTGACCTTGGGAGGATCCAACTTGATCACGGTGTTTGATCCTTTTTATGTACTGTTGGATTCTGTTTGCTAATACTTTGTTGAGGATTTTTGCATCTGTTTTCATCAGAGATATTGGCCTGTGATTTTATTTTTTGGTAATGTCTTTGTCTGGTTTTGAATCAAGGTAATGGTGGCTTCACAGAATGACTATGGGAGATTTCCCTCATCTTCAGTCTTTTAGAAGATCTTGAGAAGAATCAGTATAAGTTCTGTCTTATATCTTTGTTAGAATTCCCTAGTGAAGGCATCCAATCTGGACTTTTGTTTGTAGGGAGTGTTTTTTTTTTCATTACAGATTCTATTTCAGTTCTAGTATTTGGTCTGTTCACATTATCTGTTTATTCTTGATTCAGTTTTGGTAGGCTGTATCAACAATAAAATTTTCAATCTCACATTTTCTACCTTTTTTTAACAAGTTAAATAGTCTGAACTTGCTAGTGGTGACACTTTATGCCAATAGGCTGAGTAAAATGTGTTTTAAAAGAAATACTTGTTAATAAGTGCTGTTGATACAAAGTATGGTACTGAGATGAATATTAAATAATTTTCTGTGCCCCCCCCCGCCCCAGTTCTGTTAAATTTGCTATATGTAGGAGAAGTGAGACTTTGTTTTTGTGCTTTTCCATAGTTCCTTCTGGGTAGGAAAAAGCTAGATCACATCCTGAAATTCTGAAATGTGTAGGACCATCTAGACTTGACTAAAAGTTGTAGAGACCTTTAAGATAATGCCTTTTCAAACTTTCTTAAAGCAGTGGAACTGTTTCCTGCCTCCCAAATGGAATCTTAGGTAGTACTCTCTATATAGATACAAAATGTATTTTATCAGTATAAATATAAATGTTTACATTTGTGATATTTACTTAAAAAGGTAGTGAGAACAGTAACGGTCTTTTGAAATTTTAAAAATTAAATATTGCAGATACTTGTTACATTCTTATATCGTCAAATTTCCAGTATGTTTGTATATTTTTATTGTATAATATAAAAATATTTTTGGTTTACCAAATAAACAAGTGCAAATGGGATATTTTCAGCTTGCTTTTGCAAGTCTTAGGTGACCAATATGGTCAACTAAGTCAACCCAGACACTAGTCAAAAAAGAGCAATAGAAATGGTAAATCACTAGCCAACTCTGACCATCTGCTTGCATTTTGATTTTACTTTTTATTTCTTTATGGCAATATAATATACTTTTTTATGGCAGTATAATATACTTGTAGAATTCATGTATCATCATAGTGCAGTTTGATGAATTTTTAAGTACTGAACACATTCATGTAACTGGTCACCAGATCAAAAAACAAAGCATAATCAAAACCTCAAAGTCCACTCGCATCTCTTATTTCTAGTCATTGCCGTTCTAAGAATCACCACTGTCTTGTTTCATTTACTTCCATTTTAAAATGTGAATATAACAGTTAAGTGTGAATATAACAGTTACAAAGTTAAAACAACCACAAAAAATTGCAACAGAAGTTTTCCATCAAAACATTACTGGTTTACTTGTTATTAGCTGACTGAATATTTTGCCCTGATGGAAGCATGTGCTGGGCACATGTTCCTCAGTCTTAAAACTGTTTTTATTTAAATACTTGTCATACGTGCTCTGATAGTCTGCTTGCACTGTTTTCAGTAAGTAAATATGAATACTTTTAAAAGACAAGTGTAGAGCTATAGCTTTTCTAATCAGTGATACATTATAGGTGGTTCATTTATATACAGGATGGCCAGAGAAACTTTTTTCTAAGATATGCATGAAAACAAAGCCAGAGGAAAGTTATCACTCTGCTCTTCATATTTTAAAATGAAAATTCAAACATCTGTGGAACCTATGGTTTTCTCTGAATGAAAATCAGAGCAGTTTGAAAACCTCTCCTGTACATTATAATAAAACTCAGAAATAAAAAACATATCGCTGGAAATAGAAACTCTAATATGATCTCGGAAATTATATAAAATTAAAATTTTTTGGTCTTATTTCTTAAATATTCTTGATTCTGAAATAATTTGGTGAATCAGTTACTAGAAGAGTAAAGAGTATGACACTACTGTCTTTGGTCTTGGATTCATATTTCCAGCCTTGCCAGTTACCAGCTGGGTGACAATGGACAATTAGTACCTCAAAGCCTGTTTCCTCTTCTTTAAAATGACATCATTTGATGATCAATTGAGATTATGTGTAGTGCCTAGCATACTGTTACAGTTCAATGAGAAGTAGCAGCTCTGTGGTTCTTATCACTTTTTATTTCAATACTGTTAATAGTCAAATTATAATAAAGAACCTGAAGGCATAAATACCTTTTGGCTATGAATATAAAATTTACCTAGTATTTACAAAAGTACACTGGAAAATTTCAAATCAGAGTCTGAGCTTGGATTAAGAACTGAAAGTATCAGCGGCTTCCTTTGTTTACCATGCGTCTTCAGCCATAAGCAGGCTCAGTTTAGGTGATACAGTGTCAAAGATTTTTATCTCTTTTTTTTTTGATAATACTGTTCATGAAACTTGTGCTTTACTGTCTTAAAAGGGTTGGTAACTATAAAATGATGGTCAGATCTAGCCTTTTGCTTGTTTTCATTTGTCTCAAGGGCAGGGACCATTTTGTGCCATGGTTGCATGCCTGGAGCAGTCACAGGAGGACAGTGTTGTTTCACAACCAGACCCCTGCCTCTGCCCAATAGGTTCTGACACTTCTCTGCCTCTTAAATTGGAAAATATAGTGGGTTTTTGACTTGTGGTAATATATAAAATACATGCAAGAAGTCAGCCCTTTTCTCTCTGTAAAATGCATAAAAAGATTTTAACAAAGAAAGGACCTGAGAAAATATTTGAAGAGATAATAGCTGAAAACGTCCCAAACATGGGAAAGGAAATAGTCAGCCAAGTTCAGGAAGCACAGAGGAGTCCCAGGCAAGATAAACCCAAGGAGAAACATACCAAGACACATAGTAATCAAACTGATATAAATTAAAGACAGGTAAATTATTAAAAGCAACAAGGGAAAAATGACAAATAACATACCAGGGAACTCCCATTAGGCTATCAACCAATTCCTCAACAGAAACTCTACAAGCCAGAAGGGAATGGCATGATATATTTAAAGTGATGAAAGGGAAGAACCTACAACCAAGAATACTCAGCAAGACTCCTTCGGGTTTGATGGAGAAATCAAAAGCTTTCCAGATAAGCACAAGTTGAGAGAATTCAGCACCACCAAACCAGCTTTACAACAAATGCTAAAGGAACTTCTTTAGGCAGGAAACACAAGAGAAGGAAGAGACCTATGGAAAGTAAATCCAAAACAATTAAGAAAACGGTAATAGGATCATACATATCAATAGCTACCTTAAATGTCAATAGATTAAATGCACCAACTAAAAAACATAGACTGACTGGGTGGATGAAAACATGTGCATGTATGCACTTCCACTTACCACATCACTCTGCTTGACACACCCCTATTGTATGTAATTATTTTTTTTTATTAAGTTGATCATGTTCCTGTTATGGTTGCAATTATAATTATCTTTTATATTTTGTTTGGCTATTGACTGTGAAAACTGATAAATATCTTTTATGATTATGTAACTATTACTTAATATCATTGTATCATGATTGGTCAACAGAAAAATAATAGAACTCTTTATCACCAAAAATAGGATCTAATAGAAAAACCTGTAATCACTTTTTAAAATCCAGATGCATATCAGAATGATCTTGAAATTTTTTGAAAA
The DNA here is from genome assembly GCF_002263795.3 of Bos taurus. NCBI lineage: Eukaryota > Metazoa > Chordata > Mammalia > Artiodactyla > Bovidae > Bos > Bos taurus. Next base: position 65,210,672 of record NC_037336.1, read on the forward strand.
ATACAAATGCTCAAGTATTACTCTTTTTCTCCAGAGTTCCAGATATGTTTCTGATGAGCAGTCATGTTTAAAATCAACATGATGATCTTTTACTTTTATCTAGTGTGTTTCACTTTGTCTATTTCATATTCAGTGCTCCCTTTTCATTTAGTTTATGTTCTCCAATTTCTCCATCTCTTATTTTCTTTTTTTGATGTTCTTTCTCAAGCCTTTATCAAGTATAGTAGAAAAGCTTTTGTATACATATATATAAATACATATATATTTTTTAGAAAACTTATGAATTTTTGCCTAACTAAAAAGTTTATGACATTTTGATTCCACTTGTTTGACTTAGTATGAATAGAATGTTAGATTTCTAATTAAAGGGCTTCCCTGGTGGCTCAGACAGTAAAGAATCTGCCTGCAGTGTGGAAGACCTGGGTTCAATCCCTGGGTTGGGAAGATCCCCAGTATTCTTGCCTGGAGAATCTCCCAGGACAGAGGAGCCTGGCAGGCAACAGTCCATGGGGTCGTAAAGACAGAGACTGGTGGTCTACAGTCCATGGGGTCACAAAGAGTCTAAAAAATAGATAATGCAATAAGCAACAGAAGTTTACTGTATAACACAGGGAACTATGGTGAATATCTTGTAATAATCTATGATGGAAAATAATTTCAAAAATAATATATGTGTGTTTGTATAACTGAATCACCTTGCTGTGCATCTGAAACATTGTAAGTCAACTGTACTTCAACAAAATATATATATATTAAAAAAAGGTCAACAACTATGAAATTATTTTTAATATCAGTTGGATTAATGATTCAAATTAGGAGACAGGTACCTTTCCCTTGCTCTGTTTTCTGAGCAGCATCTAGTGCTTCTCTACCATTTCTAATTTTTAACTTTTAGGTAATTTGCTTTTCCACATGTTTGCTCAGCTGTTAGTTTAAGCCAAACCTCTTCTTGCTGGCGCCTCATGCCTGTTAAATTAGGTATGCACATTCAGTACTGTGATGCTGTTTCCCATTGGGATCATTTCTTTCATGCATACTCAGCAGATACTTAGGCATCCAGGTATTTCTCTAGAGGAGGAAAAATGTCTTCTGCCTTTTTCATTTCTTCATAAAATTAATTCTCTTCTCCCTTTGAGTCTGATAGATGGTTTGGAGGGGAAATTAGGCTTATTTTAGCAGGCAAGATTGTTTTCCTCAAGTCCTGCTGAACATCCCTGGCACTTAACTGTTAGTGATTCCAAACTGGTGGTACCCCCCACTTTTTAAATGTATTTATCTCTTTATTTATTCTGCTGCACTGGGTCTTAGTTGCAGCCTGTGGGATCTTCTGTGGTGGCGTACGGATTCTCTGGCTGTGGTGCACAGGCTCTGGAGCATGCAGGCTCCAGTAGTTAGAGCACTCAGGTTCTCTGGTTGTGGCACATGGACTTGGTTGCCCTGCAGCATGTGGGATCTTAGTTCCCCGACCAGGAATCAGACCTGCATCCCTTGCATTGCAAGGCGAATTCTTAACCACTGGACCTCCAGGGAAGTCTCCTTCTTCACTTTTTTGTTTTTAGTTTATTTAAGCAAATGTATTCCATATTGGACAGGCTCCAAATAGCAATGGTGACCTGATGACCTCAAGCAGCAGATGGAAAGCTATTCCATTGTAAGGCATTCTTACATAATCACATATGGTACTTGGCACCCTCTTACATTTAGAGTTGAAACTAGTTCCTCAGAATTTTATACTGTGCAACTTATAGATTATATAAAGAGGAGGCTGTATATATACTCTTTTATCTTTAGGCATTAATTAATGGTCATAGTTATCAAGAGAACAGAAGTCTGATCACCCTATTTCTCTTGTTTTTTCTACTTGTCTATAATGCTTTTATTTCTTCTAATTTTGAAAATTCTGTTAATAATGAAAAGTACAAAATGAGTAGGAAAATACTCATAAAAATCTTAGATCATCATTGTCATTAGATTCTTTGAATTCTTTTCTCCATTGTTTATCAGTTGGTGGGACGAGAAGGAGGTTGATAGGGAAGGAAAAGTGAACTGTGAGATGAGGTTCTCTGTTTTGGATAACTGGGTGACTGATCATGCCATAGCCAAAGTCACAGATATTGGGAGCAGAACAGATTTTGTTGGGGAATGTAATTAATTCACTTGAGGATGTGATTTGCTTATAGAACAGTCTACATGTCTGTTAGGAAGTTCAGTGTTCAGAAAAGAGATAGAAGATAGATTAAACAGAAGACACAGGTTTGGGAGTCAAATGTTTATAGGCAATTACTAAGCAAAGGGTGTTAATGAAATTAACACCACCCCCACCCCCCCAACACACACACCCATAAAAAAGAGAAGTTTGAAAAAAGAGAGCTGAAGATGGAGCCCTGAGATGAGCTATTTACCACAGAAGGTGGAAAAGCAGCCATCAGAGCATTGAGAAGAACAAGAAGGTGTTATACGGAGGAAGCAGTCCCCAGGAAAAGAGCAGGGCCACATGTCTCACAGGGCAAAGAAAAGTTTTCAGGCTGAAGAGAATTAAAGGCTGGGTTTGTCCCCTGGGAAATTATTATTTTTTTTTATTATTATAGCAGCTTTAGCAGGGTTTTGGAACACACTGGACTGCAAAGTTAGAGGATTGAATTTCAGTTGAAGAAATGAAGAATATTAGATGTTCAGTGGCTCAGGAAAGCAGAGAGAGAGAGGTGGGAGGGTGGGGTGGAACAGAGGAGAGACAGAATCCTTGAGAACTTTTTGTGTCAGTTTGAGAAATTTAGGAATCGTTTTCTCCAGCGCAGAGAGGTTGTATAGGGATAGTAGGCAGAGATGATTTCACAGTTAGCCTGTCAGAACACATTTCAGCCTGCTGAAAGAGTCCCTGAGCCTGCTGAGATTCACGCTGGCAGGCTGTGGCCACCCATCACTAAGGTCTGTATTTCACTGTATCATGTCAGCATTGTCCTAAGCCTTGTTCGTCATGCGTAACAGATTAAGGGATGAACTTAGTGTTTTATGTTTCTCATGTATTTGTGTGGTTATACTAGAGATTACATTTATCTCAACAGGTATTTCTTACGGACAAAGCAACAGTGACATTGAAGCTCTGCATCAGGCTTATTGTCACGTAGCCCATTCTTTGGGAGATGCAGATGAACAAAGAACTGAGAGCAATGCAGCAGAAAATACCAAGAGCTCAACAAAAGATCATCCTCAAGAAAATGAAGGGTCCTCTAAGAACATCTCTACTACAGAGTCTGGTAAAAGTGTCTTTGTTTGAGCCTCTCTCTGAGCTGTTTTCAGTATGGTATAATTTAAATACAATTGGCTGTAGTAATGATTTCTCAGTATCTGAATTTAAAAGATTGTTTAAATAAATCTGGGAATTACCCTTTTAACTATAAAGTTAGCATCGAAAATAGGTTAAAATTTTAATTCCTCCTCTAATATGCTTTGACCAAATTAAGAAATCTCTTGAGTATTTTCATATTTTTTTATACTTTTCCGTGAACATATACTAATGTTATTTTTTTTTAATGGAGAACAGTTTTGGGGGATCAACTAAATACATAATGTTTGTGGATATACCCATACACCTATACTTAGAGAGAAAGAAAGAAAGTAGATATATATTTCAAATATAAATACCAAAGATTTGAAAATTCTGCTGTTTCCAAACTTATTTTTTGGTACAAATAAGTTTACAGTGGGAACCTGGGATAATTATATGTATCATTTTGTTAACTATGTTAATCAGAGAAAATGTGGTTTTGATGGTATTAGACATTAAATTAAGCAATTTCCATAACATTTTTGGTTGCTGTTTTAACTTTTGTTCCCTCAGATCTGCCCACAGTAGAGGAGCTGATGAAGCCTATCAGAATAGATTCCTTTGGGGTCAGTGGTTTTGATTTACAACCTGTCAGGTATGAGTTTCTTGGAATGGATCGTGCAGGATTGTTTATTTATTTATTGTTTTGTCACTGCAAACTTCTAGAATCATTTGTTCGACCGATTTTTCCCATTGAGGGCAGGAGGAGGAGGGGATGACAGAGGATGAGATGGTTGAATGGCATCACCGACTCAATGGACATGAGTTTGGGTAAACTCCAGGAGTTGGTGATGGACAGGGAGGCCTGATGTGCTGCGGTTCATGGGGTCGCAAAGAGTCGGACATGACTGAGCGACTGAACTGAACCTAACCATTCCTAGTGAATGATTAACAGGTAGCTGGTATGAGTCTACCTGTGAGTCATTCCTGTTTTCTTTTCCTATTAATCTTTCCTCAGTTTATCAAAATTCATCTAGTTCTAAAATAAAAAAATAAACAATTGCTACTAAAAAGTTGCTGCCATTAGGTGAGTAGTCGTAAAGCTTTTCACTGAAAAATAAAATCCCTTCAGCTCTAAGTAGCTCAGGGACAGCTGATGCGAACACTGAGAGCAAACATGAGTTTTATTCTGCGTGTGATTCATACACTCACTTCTTTATAAACCAGTAAATTCTGTGCTTAGTTACAGACTAGCTGTCATCTCCCAGGGTGAGATCTTGGGTCACAAGAGAAGTGGGCTTCACAAAAATCTCTAGCTACCGTACATTTTAATGACAGTTTTCAGGACTTGGCTGTCATTCACCAGCACAGAGAGTCATATCACAGTCACCTTGTCGTAGGACACCTTGACATCCTTGCAGCACCAAGAGTGTCATATCCGTTATCTCGTGAGATCTTCGTAACAGATAGGTCAGCATCTTTATCCCCACCGTTCAAGTGATGCACCCGAGGTAAGCAGACTTAACTGGTAGAGCTCTCACAGGAACCGGACGATGATGATGACAATAACAGCTAACATTTTAATCACGTGGTTACTGTGGACTAGGTGCTGTACAAAGCTCTTTACCTATCAGACTTTATTTAATTTTATAGCAATTCCATGAAGTCTATTCCATTATCATCCTCATTTCATAGATAAGAAACTGGGGATTAAAGAGCTTAATTTCTCAAGATCATATGGCCATGACCCAGAAACACACTCAAATTGTCGGGTTTTTGTCTCCATAAAATATTTCTGTGAAAAGCCTGTCGTCTATTCATGTATTTACTTGTTCATTTATGTTTTAACAGACAAGTTTTTGAGCCCCTCCTTGAACTCCATCTTCATCATGTAAATCCACTTGCAGTGATTTCTTGGTCTTTTTCCTACGTTTGTGCTAGTTGAGACAAAATTCAGTGTAGCTTATACTAAAACATCTGGTTTTGTCGTAAGTCATGTCCAACTCTTGTGACTGTACACTGCCAGGCTCCTCTGTCAATCGGATTTTTCATACAAGAATACTGGAGTGGGTTGCCATTTCCTTCTCCAGGGGATCTTCCCGACCTTGGGTTGAACCCTGGTCTCCTGCGTTGCAGTCAGATTCTTCACTGACTGGGCTATTAGAGAAGCCCATCTACTTGAATACTAAGTCTAGATTCTTCCACTGATCTGCAGTGCTAGTTAATAGTTTTAAAGGGCAGTTGTGCTCACGTAATCGTTGCTGTTTTGGGCTCTGCTAGTGTTACTGAAGAGGTTTTTTTTGTTTCTTTTTACATATCTTGTGTCTCTGTTGGCTTCAGTTCACTTCAGTTGCTCGGTCCTGTCCAACTCTTTGCGACCCCATGGATGGCAGCATGCCAGGCCTCCCTCTCCATCACCAACTCCTGGAGTTGACCCAGATTCATGTCCATTGAGTCAGTGATGCCATCCAACCATCTCATCCTGTCGTCCCCTTCTGCCCTCAGTCTTTCCCACCATCAGGGTCTTTCCAAATGAGTCAGCTCTTCGCATCAGGTGGCCAAAGTATTGGTGTTTCAGCTTCAACATCAGTCCTTCCAATGAACATCCAGGACTGATCTCCTTTAGGATGGACTGGTTGGATCTCCTTGCAGTCCAAGGGACTCTCAAGAGTCTTCTTCAGTACCACAGTTCAAAAGCATCAGTTCTTTGGCACTCAGCTTTCTTCACAGTCCAACTCTCACATCCATACATGACTACTGGAAAACCCATAGCTTTGACTAGATAGACCTTTGTTGGCAAAGTAATGTCTCTGCTTTTTAATATGCCGTCTAGGTTGGTCATAACTTTCCTTCCAAGGAGTAAGCGTCTTTCAATTTCATGGCTGCAGTCACCGTCTACAGTGACTTTGGAGCCCCAAAAAATAAAGTCTGCCACTGTTTCCCCATCTACTTCCCATGAAGTGATGGGACTAGATGCCATGATCTTAGTTTTCTGAATGTTGAGCTTTAAGCCAGCTTTTTCACTCTCCTCTGTCACTTTCATCAAGAGGCTCTATAGTTCTTCGTTTTCTGCCCTAAGGGTGGTGTCATCTGCATATCTGAGGTTATTGATATTTCTCCCAGCAATCTGGATTCCAGCTTGTGCTTCATCCAGCCCAGCATTTCTCATGATGTACTCTGCATATAGGTTAAATAAGCAGGGTGTCAGTATACAGCCTTGACGTACTCCTTTTCCTAATTGGAACCAGTCTGTTGTTCCATGTCCAGTTCTAACTGTTGCTTCTTGACCTGCATACAGATTTCTCAAGAGGCAGGTCAAGTAGGTAGTCTGGTATTCCCATCTCTTTCAGAATTTTCCACAGTTTATTGTGGATCCAAACAGTTAAAGGCTTTGCCATAGGCAATAAAGTAGAAATAGATGTTTTTCTGAAACTCTCTTGCTTTTTAGATGATCCAGCGGATGTTGGCAATTTGATCTCTGGTTCCTCTGCCTTTTCTAAATCTAGCTTGAACATCTGGAAGTTCACAGTTCATGTATTGCTGAAGCCTGGCTTGGAGAATTTTGAGCATTACTTTACTAGCGTGTGAGACGAGTGCAATTGTGTGGTAGTTTGAGCATTCTTTGGCATTGCCTTTTTTGGGGATTGGAATGAAAACAGACCTTTTCCAGTCCTGTGGCCACTGCTGTGTTTTCCAAATTTGCTGGCATATTGAGCACTTTCACAGCATCATCTTCCAGGATTTGAAATAGCTCAACTGGAATTCCATCACCTCCACTAGCTTTGTTCATGATGATGCTTCCTAAGGCCCACTTGACTTCACATTCCAGGATGTCTGGCTCTAGGTAGCACCATTTTAGTAATGTGAATTCTAGTATGGATTTTTGCATTTGTGTTTTAAGAGCTGAAAAAAAGTGTACTTTCATTAAAGGCATAAGTATAAACGCTAGCATACTTATCAAAAAACTTTTTATCGTAAACTAGGATGAGTAATTCTAGCTGCTATAACAACAGAAAAAAATCCCTTGAACTTTTAATAGTTTAACATCATCAAAAATGTATTTCTTGCTCACATAATTCCGTGTATGTCAGTGCAATTGGGGTAGGACTGTGCCATAGGCATTTAGGGACCAGGGCTGTTTCAGTCATCAGCACACAGCTTTAAGGTTCTCATGGCTTCATGTAAAGAGTCTATAAGAAGAGAAAAAAGATGGTTTAGCGTACTTCCTTTTAACTGCCTCAACAGAAATGTTACATCACTTTAGTCCATATTCTATTGGTAAGAACCAGCACCTCTAGCTAACAAGATCCAAAAGGAATGGAAAATGTGGTTTGCTTGTGTACCCAGAAAGAAAGTAAATGCATTTGGTAGGCATCTAGCCTATCTCCACCAGAATCTGCACTTCTGTCAAATATCCATTCCACTCTTCATACAAAGACCTACTTCACACAAAGACCTACTCACCTCCTCCCCAGCAAATAGGCCAAAGTCTCATTTAGGGCTGTATCCGTCTGAAAGGCCAGTATTTCTTGGTGAAGCACACTTCTCTCTATCAGGTTTGAATGTAGCTCTTCATTGTCTGCTAATCAATGAATTAAAAAGACAAGTTACTACTTCCTTACCCACACCTTTCCCATTCAGAACGGAAAAGTATGAGAAGAAAATATAGCCATCAGTAATGCAACTTTGAAATCCACTGAAAGACCTTGTAAAGAACTTTCCTTAATTAGGCCACGATTCTGCTCTTAAGGTGGAACTACCAAGTAACTCTATTGTTTCATATAGCTCTTGGTTCCAATCCTTGAAGAATTTGACTTGTATTTCATCACTGTTGGCTTCAGCTGAAGTGGTTTTCAGGGGGAGGGTATGCCGTCTTGGAGGAGGCATTCGTTTCTCCATCTACTTTCTGCCTGCAGGTGGTTTTAAGGCTCCCAAACAAGTCTCTAAGCCTTTTTTCTTTTTTTAAGTAGAGTTGTGGTTTCTTTGTCACTACAGCTCCTTCAGAAAGTTTATTAGACTTCTCATGTACTTGGTTCCAGTTAGTCCCCTGTGCCAGGAACTACACTTAACATTCTTTGCTAGACACAGGTTTTAAATCTGTTATATGTCTGCTTCCTTATTCCCTCTGTTTTTTCTCTCTCAGTTGCAGCTGTCTGAATATATTATTAGGAACAATAACCTTAAGTTTGAAGATGACATTTAGAATATATGATATTTGCCAAGGGACTGAGTCACTCTTTTCAACCAAGAAGCTCTCATTGGTATTTTGCTTGTTCATAGCATTTTGTAATGCTGAATCTTACTGTTTGAGTTTAGACATGGAGAGTGAACCTAAGACACCTTAAATTCCAGACTTTGTTCCCTCTGATTTCTTCTTAACAAACCAACCCGTTCTCTCTTGAAATTATTTTTTTCTCATAATATCTTGTCAAAAGTAGTCAGTGGTAGCTGGCACTTAAAAACTGCCTGTTCTCTCCTGCCATTTTCTTAGTACCCTAGCCTGGGTAGCCGTGTGGTCTGCCTTATAAACTGTTGTAGGTGACAGTTTAGCAAATGTTCTGTTACCATAAAGCATGGGTTGTTACCTCTCCAGCCTCTGTATCAGTTTCCTTGCCACCTAAAACCCAATGACTAAGCCTCATATTTTAGATCTTGCCATCATAGCACTCACATTCTAAAGACAAGAACTAGCGTCTGGCCCCATCTAGACTGAAGGCAGTGATGAAATGTAGTTCATTCAGTTCACAGCAAGAAAAGGGAACAATTATGATGATAATCAGGTTCTGCTACCGTTAAGAAGGAAAGAACTATTATCAATATGTTTTCTGATTATTACAGCTACTTCAAGTATTTCTAACAATTATTAAGAAGCTAATCTTCCTTATGTGAAAATGGTAGCCTCTTAAACTTTCCTTTTATCTTATTTTACAAATTTAAAAATCAAGTAACCTAATGGACCATGATGTAGTAATTAAAAAATGACAATATACATATTTCTGGAACTCCCATAATATGCCAATATTTAATCATATTTATAATATTTCTTGTAAGGGATAGTTTCCATATTTTAAAAATCTACTGATCTGAAATGTCGGAGAAGGCAATGGCACCCCACTCCAGTACTCTTGCCTGGAAAATCCCATGGATGGAGAAGCCTGGTAGGCTTCAGTCCATGGGGTCATGAAGAGTCGGACACGACTGAGCGACTTCACTTTCACTTTTCACTTTCATGCATTGGAGAAGGAAATGGCAACACACTCCAGTGTTCTTGCCTGGAGAATCCCAGGGACGGGGGAGCCTGGTGGGCTGCCGTCTATGGGGTCACACGGAGTCGGACACAACTGAAGCGACTTAGCAGCAACAGCAGCAGATTTGAAATGTAACATTGCATTTAAGTGTTTTAAAGTAAAGGAATGATTTTATTTTAAAGTCCTAGTGATTTTTCTTGTTTCACTTTAAAAATTTCCTGTACTGTGGATGAAATTATTCATTTTAATATTTATGTTTCATGCCTTGATTTAAATTATGGTTACTTCTTTATTTCTTCTGTTGTGTGTACTTAGTTGCTCAGTCAGGTCTGGCTCTTTATGACCCCATGGACTGTAGCCCACCAGGCTCCTGTGTTCATGGGGATTCTCCCATGAACATTCTCCAGGCAAGAATACTGGAGTGGGTTGCCATGCCCTCCTCAACCAAGGGGATCAAACCCAGGTCTCTGGCATTGCAGGCAGATTCTTTACCAGCTGAGCCACCAGGGAAGCCCAAGAATACTGGAATGGGAAACCTGTCCCTTTTCTAGGGGATCTTCCTCAACTAAGAATTGAACCAGGGTCTTCTGCATTGCAGGAGGATTCTTTACCAGCTGAACTACCAGGGAAGCTAGAAATGTGTAAAATATTTTTCCTGCCTAAAATGCATGTTGACGTTATGAGCTATATTACAAAAAGGCTATTTAGAAATTCACTTTTAAATTTTTCTTGGACAAAAGCAATCTCAGTCTTGTTTGGTTTGTCTTTCCTTTGAAGTAGGTCTCAGAGTCAACCATGAAGTCCCTTATGCTGCATTGAAATTATCATTTTAAAACAATTATGTGATGCTGTATAAGTTTACTGTCTTAACCAGAATTGTAAATAATGTCTTTAACATTAATAACCTAATTTAAACATTTACAAATATTAAATATATTTAACGTTATATATTAATGTAAATATGTTTATATATAATGTGTATACACATATTATTAAAACTGATATTTGAGGACTTATATAGGGTTCATTCTCTGTGTCCTGTTTTGTTTTATAGCTATAAGAAACTCGCTGAGAATAAAGAAACTGAATTTGTTAGCCCTTTACCCCTTAAGATTAACCCAAACGTTGTGTCTCAAGAACCACAAACTGTGAGCCAATTGTTGGACAAAAATGAAGAGAATGTAGTTTTAGAAAAGGCAACAAATGAAGTTACAGAAAATAACTATCCAAGAGCAAATGCTGTGGAAGAACAAATAGATAAAATGTACCTTGATATTTTGAAGAAAAAAATATCTGTTGGTCCTTCATTATTACCTCAGGATGACAAAACAAATAAGGTAAGTTTTTATAATTTGCATTGATTTGACATTCTGATAAGTGAAGTTACGTAAATACTGTTGAGAAGTATGTATTTCCTAAGCTAGTGGGATCGATTACATACTGATGTCCACATAAATCCTGGACATCTGTGAGAAGTATCTATTATAACACTCTGTGGTCCCCAAATTTAAAAATACCACTGTAGCATTAGCTCTCTTTCAGAAGCCATTCTTTACATTTTCATTTTTTTAGTGAACATAGTCTAGAGTTTGAGTAGCAGAAGAAAATTACATGTATTCATCATTTTAGTGCTTTACAGTCGTCTAGTAGTCTCTGTTCTACAAAAGAGGTGAGTTGGCATTTCATATACATGCTGTTCACAGCTCTTGAGAAACTTACATTTCACTGTTCCTTTTTTCTCTGTTCTTGATTTATTCTGATTATATATAATCAGACCATGACCACAGCATTCCGTTTTTATTTTACAGTTCTGAGTTATGTGTTTACCATAAACTATCACCTTGTAGAATAAGGCAGGGTACTACTACATTTTTACGTTGAGAGATCTGGAGAAGAAAGATAAGATTCTTGTCATTTCAACACTTGTTCTCTGTTTTCTTCCATGTTCATTCATTGCTTTCTGGCAAGCTTATTTTGTTTTATTATTTTGCTTTGTCTTACTCTTGATTTTGAAAATGTTGGTTCCAAATATTAAAATTCTGATGAATTTAGAGAACTTTAATATAATGGTTTGCCTTCTATGAATTATGTTCTTTAGTTATCACTATGATTTTGCTACCTGTTAATCTTATTTGCAACTGTAGTTGAAGTTTATTTAAGTACTAAAGAGTTTGTACTTGTATGCAGACTTTAAGATCTCAACTCGATTCTGGAGAAGAAGGGACTATAACTGGTAAACAGCTACCATACAAGAAGACCAAAAGTGCACCTCCTTTATTTAAAAGAAAACCCCAGAGTGGATTATATGCATCAGTTAGGAGTTCAGGGTATGGCAAACCCAGTTCACCATTCAAGACATTTTCTAATCTTGAAAAGAAAACTTCTAAGGACATCATGAAGAGCAAAAACTTGAGATCTATTCTTGCCTCAAATCAAAGTAGGAAAAAAGGTAATCATTCTATACATCTAGTATATTATTTTCCTTGTTCTCTGCTTTCTTTGTTTCCTTTCTCCTTCTATGAACTTTCCTTATTAATAGAAAAAAAATGAATTGTAAGGTATTACATTCCATTTCTGAAAGATTCAGTTCTATTGAGTTCAGGAGGTTTTTCATCATTAGTTCTGTGTCTTCCTTAAAGAAACCCAGAAAGTATAGGAAGTGAGTATCCAATCCCTTCTCATCTGGTTGGCTTTGTAATATTCAAAATGTTTGCCAGAGGAGAGCTATCAATTCAGAATCAAGTGGCAATGTACAGGTGAAGGTTGATCCAGAAAGAAATACCTGGGTATTTGTTCAGTATAGACTTGGAGAGTCGAGATGTTTTCTGGATCACAGAATGCCTATTTCTATACGTCATAGTTCAGTTCAGTTCAGTCGCTCAGCCATGTCCAGCTCTTTGTAACCCCATGGACTGCAGCACAACAGGCTTTCCTGTCCATCACCAACTCCTGGAGGTTGTTCAGACTCATGTCCATTGAGTCAGTGATGCCATCCAACCATCTCATCCTCTGTTGCCCCCTTCTCCTCCCGCCTCTCATCACAGTGCCTCCTAATCTGGATATTTCCTAATCCAGTCATTTTTTAATATGTTGGCAGTAGGCAAGGGTAATTTTCCACGTAGAAGCCCATGATGCAAGTAAAAGAAATAGAGATGTTTGACTTAGACCCACATTTCTGTTGCCTTTGGACTTCATTGGGAGAGGGAGAGCAGTAGAGCCAGAAGCATTTTGTCCTTTTCTGTGTGATTAAATCGAATAGGTGACCAGTTCCATCATTGTTATCTGGTAACAATAGTTGTCAGAGGAGAAATAACCTCGTTGGAAAATTTACTTCTGCCTTAGAGTATTTTCCCTTGCCTTTCCCCATAACTGTCAATTTCAGGGCCACTTTGACTGTATTTAAAATTCTTTCAGCATCAAAGATTCTTTTCTTCTGTCTGTGCTCATGCATATTCACTGCAGAAACTCATGTGTGTAAGCTGGAAAGGCTGGGGCTGACCCATATCAGCAGGGGAACAGTAGTCATGGGCGGGTCTTCTGGAGACACAGAATTGTAATTTCTGGCTTAACACAAGCATCCTTTCCTCCTGTTCTCAACCTGTGGACCTCTAATCCCTTCCTCTGAGAAGTCTCCTGGGGTCTCGTTTTCTCTTACTTTTCTGTGAAATGACTAGAAGGAAGGAGAAAGGCAAGCATGTGAACGAACAAACAAAACATTTTACAAGAATAGATCATACTTCATAAGTTCTTTTAAAATAAATATTAGATTTAGTTTTACTTAAATCTGTAAGCAGAAAAAGAAACTTCCTACTAAGAAATACTATATCCCAAAAGATCATTTTAATAAAATAGACTAAGAAAACCCCTGAAAGGTTGCCAAAACCATGTTGTTTTTACCTACATTTTTCAATTCTATACATTATCAGTTTCTCTTCTATGAAATGAGTTAATAAAACCCCCACTCACATGCCTGCCACTCATTTTTGTTGGTTTTATTTTTACTTGTTCAAGATATATCTGTTATATTCTCTCTAGCAACTGTAATTCCCCACAGCTTTTGAATGTGGGTCTTGGTTCCGGCTGTTAAAGGACCAGAATACTTTTCACCAGTCCCTTAGCCATCACTTTCTAGAATTATTTTGATTGGTTTCTTATTTGACTGAATTCTCTTAATCCATTGTTTTTTCAAGAAGGGCTCATAAGTTCCAAACACTGCACTTTTCACATTTGAATTTTATATCCAAGCAAATTTTCTTTCATGTATAAAGAGAAAAGATATTGTCCATGTACTGTTACTGAAAATAATTACTTAGGGAGACCAAAATTAAGAACTCAGGAAAGAACAATTCTGGCATCAAAGCGCTGGCTGACTGCAGCTTGAGCAAGAACCACTTGTCACTCTTGGCTGCCATGTCCTTGGAAGAATCACAACGCTAGCAGATCCCCCGCCGTTCATTGGCCATGTTAATGGACCTCCAGTGACTTGGAAGGTTTAACGCCTGCTTTCACAATGACTCAAACTGTTTATTTATGAACAGTGTAAGAAATTTTCTCCAGAAAAACCTTCCACAACACTCAGTCCAATTAAATATGATTACTACTATATGAGGAAAAAATGGCAGGCCTGGAAGAGAGTGGAAGGAAATCTCAGGGTGAGGTCCTGTTGGGGACTTGTTGTTTCTTTTGACTTTTCTATATTTTCCAGATCTTTAATGACCATGTGTTTTAACTTCAATGAAAAAGTCAACCTTGCATTTAAAAAGTTAGCATCTTGAAGAAATTATTTCAGTTTCAAATGTTTCATTTACATCTAAGGCAGTCAAGTACATGTTTATGCAGTATTCAGTTCAGAAACTGTAACATTAGAATATGGGCCTGAGGATCTCTTCTCAGTATTTCCGTTAATTTTTTTTTATTATAAACTGAGTAACTTATTGGTCTTAGAATTATTTCTTCTTTTTTTAAGATTTACAAGGTACCTTAAAAACTGAAAATTTGACCGGAATATGTGTGTGTGTGAACCACATTTTTTCTAATTTAATAAACAGGATATTATAGCAGTTTTATCATTTTCTTTTTAATCAGATTTTAAACTACTTGTTATGAGGTTTGCATGAAATTTATATTATTCCAGTGATACTATATCTTGATACACATTATTTATAAAAATTGTGCTTTGAAAGCATACTTTAATCCGAACTGAAATATTTCATTATCAGCTGCTCTTTGATTAATTGTTTAAATACTTCTATTTGCTATTGCTGTGAACATTTAAAACGATAACTTATTGAAAAATAGTAAAACCTGAAATTACCCTAATCCACATTCTCCTCACATATATTGAGCTCCATCTGTCATTTAATATGAATCTTGGGTCAATGAGCCTTCTGTGTCAAATTGAATAGAATGTTGATTATGAACTGGAGTTCAAGTGCAATGAAACAGATGCCTTGCAGTGTTTATTAGGCATTAGCTTCCTTAGAGATGCTCATTTGTCTTCGTGTCCTCATTAGTACTTATTGTTAAATAATTGCCTGAATACACACTCAACATGGTTTGTATTTGTGGTGCTTTTATCCATTGTTTACAATATTTAGAAATCTTACCTGCAACAAAGCTGATCAAGCCTGCATCTTTGGGTAAACCAGCTCCTCAAACTGAAAGTTGGCTGGCTACTCCTAAGTCGTCTGAGGGCCCCACAGAAGCTGACTCCTGTGTTCAGTTTCAGAATGTAGGTATTAAATTTAAAAATAATATTCATACTATTTTATGTTCTATATATATTGAAACAATTATAAAAAATGAAATATTTGAAACTTCTTTTGTGTTGACGGATACTCATCACTTTTATTGAACCATGTATTGATCTTCTTGATTAGTAGAACATTGTTAAACGTCATTTTTATTCTTTGTGGGGTTTCTTTCCCCTAACCAACCCATGTTTGAATCTCCTATGTAACTCTACATAATGAAGTAATGCTTTTCATTAAAAGGATTCTTCAGGATACCATGGTGGGAACAAGGAGACAGAATTGCTTATGTTTAAAAGAGTTCAGGAAGCAGAGGAAAAATGGAAGGGTGCCCAAGCTCTGATTGAACAAATTAAAGTCACTTTCTCAGAAAAGGAGAAAGAGCTGGAAAATAAGATGGAGGAACTAAAGAGACAACAGGAAAAGGAACTCTTCAGACTGAATCAAGACAATTATATTCTTCAAGCCAAGGTACTAGACACATTGTCCTATTTCTCCTTTTATTTATTAAAAAGAACTTGTACTCCCTGCTAAATGCATTGTTATTTTCTTGTTCCTGGGGCCTCTTGACTTGATATATTTGCTGCATAAAACATGAACATGGTTCCTGACGGTGCCTCCTTACAAAAGAGCCTACATGAAATCCTTGCGGGGGGGAATCAAAAATTAAATTGGTTCGTTTTGATAGTTTTCTTCTTAGCAGTCCTTTTTGAAAACTAATCACTTGGTTCACCGTGACCTTCAGGGAAGACAGCAGTTTCAGAAAGAAAGCTATAGAAGTTCTAGATTCAGGAAAGTGACCCTGTGTAGCATTTCTGAGTTACTTCCACCGTCAGAACCATCAGTACAAAGCATCCCTGTAGTGACTTAATTGTAGTTGGTGTTACGATAATTCTAGTGTGCTTATAAGACAGTCTTAGGTCTATACACCTGGAGTTTTCTGATGTTCTTCCTCACTTCTCACTGTATCATTTTCTTCCCCAAATGAAACAATACCTGCATTTTCTCAAAGTTGAGTAGTTTTGAAGAATCAAACAAAAAACACAGGTGGTTACATTTGGGAGAAACCACTGATCCTGTCACTGAAGAAAAATTGAAGCAAATCCAAAAAGAAATACAAGAACAAGAGATGCTTCTTCAAGGATATCAGCAGGTATGGCTCTTCAGCACAAATTTAGTTTGTCTTGAGATTCTTTGATTATAAAAATAAGGCCTTTAAAAATATGGACTCTGTGGGAGAGGGAGAGGGTGGGAAGATTTGGGAGAATGGCATTGAAACATGTAAAATATCATGTATGAAACTAGATGCCAGTCCAGGTTCGATGCACGATACTGGATGCTTGGGGCTGGTGCACTGGGACGACCCAGAGGGACGGTGTGGGGAGGGAGGATGGAGGAGGGTTCAGGATGGGGAACACATGTATACCTGTGGCGGATTCATTTTGGTATTTGGCAAAACTAATACAATTATGTAAAGTTTAAAAATAAAATTAAAAAAATATATATTTCTGCATCCATTTAACAGGTAATGGCAATGGAAGGAAGTAATAATTTGACTAGTCTGTGCATTTTTTATGGGGAGAATTAAAGTGGTTAAGAGCATGGGTTCTGGATTCAAAAAAATCTGATTTTAGATTTTGCTTCATACCTGCTCTATAGCCTTAGACAAATCACATTACCTCTCTCAGGCAGTTTCCTCATCTGTGAAATGAGGATAGTAATACCTGTCTCACAGTGGTTGTGAAATTAAAATAAGACTGCAGATCAACCTCTTCCTGCCTTCCAGACAGTAACCAGTTCGTGCATGTTGGCCTGTTACTAATTCTAATAGTCAGATTTCCTTAGAAACTGTCTTTTTTTCCTTTGAAAGTGAAAGTGTTAGTTACTCAGTTGTGTCCAGATCTTTCCAGCTCCAGGGACTGTAGCCTGTCAGGCTCCTTTGTCCTTGATATTCTCTAGGCAAGAATACGGAGTGGGTTGCCACTCCCTTCTCCAGGGGATCTTTTTTTTTTTCCCCATAGATAATATTGACTAGTTTTGATACTATATTGAGAACTATAAATCTGAAATCAATTGCCAATGCCTTGAGAGTAAAACTAAAAAATGAATTAAATGGGAGAAAATGTGTATGTTCTGCGGAAGCCATACATTTGTTCTCTGTGATGACAGAGTCTTGGTGGTGTTGACAGCCGGGGCAGGTTTGGCTATGTTCCAGCATGAGACTTGTCTTAGTTCCTCCTGACCACTTTTTTTTTTTTTTAACTTCTCTATCCTTTTCCTCTGTCTTACTCCTTTTTCCTCTTTTGACAACTGTAACCTAAGCATCCAGCCTCACAATAATAAGCATTTTCATTCTGGGGACATCCGAAGAAAGCATTATCACATCAGAAATTACAGCTTTTCTTTTTAGTATATATTTATTTTTTCACTGGTCTCAGTTGGGGCACTCAGGACCTTTGATCTTCTTTGCAGCATGTGTGATCTTTAGTTGCGGCATGTGAACTCTTCATTGCGGCCCATGGGATCTAGTTCCCTGACCAGGGATTGAACCCAAGGCCCCTGAGTTGGGAACACAGGCAGAATCTTAACCACTGAACCACCTGAGAAGTCCCCAGATATTCCAGCTGTAAATGAAATAGTATGGATTTTGCAAGATACCCCATCCTGGAGTTAGTTAGAACCTTCCAAACCCTCCCTGCCATTCTGAGCTTGCTATATACACAGCATGGGTTTTAAAGCAGGATTTCACAGACCTATGCTTTTGCCAACCACCCACTCCCATAAAGATAACATGAAATTGATGTGTCTATGTATGTATGTGTTTTTCTGAGTTTCATTAATTCTGCTGAAAATCAGCCACAAACTATGTGTCAGGCACTGGGCCAGACATGGTGAGACAGTTCATGGTTTTCATGAAATCCTCAGTGGTCCTTGGTTTTCATCAATTTCTTGATTTTAAAGAGGTTAATAAGCCAGAGCATCTGAGCACAGATGGGTACTTTCTCACCTATCCTCACTATTTGAGTCCCTCTTTCACTCAAGCCAGATGTTGTACTGGGTCTAGTCTATACACTCACTGCCCTGATCTTCCAGAAGCACCCAGTCTCTAACTCCCTGCTCACATAAAGTTCCAGAAACAAACACAGATACCCACTGCGGCTATGTCCAGTCACCTCACTGCAGAAAGATGGGCCAAAAGCAAGAAAAAGAGTGTGCAGACAGCCCCAAACAGCACACAAGTCAGGATGTGGTTCTTCCTGCAGTCACTGGTCCATTTACTCGAGTGAAATGCAGTACATTACCCTGATGGGCTCTTTGATTTGGGGAATTTTTTTTCAACTAATGATTTTGAACATTTTAGAAAGAACTGTTCTCGGTTTACAGATTTTCTTCTGAGACAAAAAGTTAGAAAAAGATTTTGCTTACTCAAAAACTGAAGAAATTGAAAAGCCTTTAAAATTGCTTAAAGGATACATCTTTTATAAGCAAATAAACTTATGTAAGTACTACTGGTTTTTAACTAAAATGTAATTTTCTGTTTATAAAAAGGAAAATGAAAAATTGTATAATCAAGTGAAAGATCTCCAAGAACAAAACAAAAAAAATGAGGAGCGAATGTTCAAGGAAAACCAGAGTTTATTCAGTGAATTAGCTGCCTTAAAGTAAGTCCTTTTTAAATTCTTAAGATCAAATATACTTTGACTATTTCTAAGCATTTTATTATTATATTAATAATACATTTAGTTATACTTAGAAATTTTAGAAGTTGTACACTGATTTACAGTTTTGTAACTTTTACATTTTTCATATTCAGTGATTCTCTTTGGTGTTCAATGATCAGTACATACTTAGTATTTTCAGCATATTGGTATTAGAATTTCACATCAATTTCAGGAAACTGAATTATTCCTTTTAAATCTGAGATACTTAGATAATATAATAATAGTAAATAATAATAAACTACAGTATTATTTACTGTGTTAGGTCAGATTGCATACAAGTAGAGCTTGAGATGGGGATCTTTGTGGAGGTGCTTTTCTGGAAGATAACTCTTAGGACAAGGGGCAAGAGAAGCGAGATGAGGTGAGGATTGGGGTGGATGGTGAGCGGGAAAATCAGTGAGACTGGGTTTCGGCTGGAGGCTGGTTTCATTCCACTCTCACCAGGACATGCAGGAGAACAGATTTCATTACATAGTTGGTCCCTACTTGAGTCAAGTGGAGAACAGCCCTTTGAACCCCTCAAGGCAGTCTGTCACTGGATGAAGTGGGTCCCAGGAAGCAGCTTGCGGGTATCCTCTGGGGCAGGGGGCAGGAGCTGCTGTTTGGCAAGGAAATTTCTCCAGAGAAAGAACCTGGGAGTTATTACAACAAACATACCACGGCAGGCTGACAGAGCGCTAGCACCCACTTAGGAACCAGTCATACTTCAGACTGTAAGGTCTTTGGGATGTTACTATGTCCATCTTTAATATACTAAGTGCGAGAGCTGAACCACCAAACATGGGGAGGCTAGGGTTCTATCTTCTTTTAGGAAGTGACTGCCAGCTGTGCATCATTTCACCTAAACACCTGAAATCTCAGATAGAACTACTATCCGAAGAAACATCTTGGACTGTGAATGTCATGTACATTATGTTTATTTACATACTACTTCCATTTTTTGCAAGATAATTTAGGGTATAAGAGACAAGGCTGCTGTTAGCTCACACTGATCTTTCATGCACAGTAGAAAAAGGCACACCTTGTAGCAGACAAAGCTAGAAAGTACACAGGTTGGCAAGTTGAAGGCACTTTTGTATAAATTGGGGGGTCACCCCTTTCTCCTGGTAAGTGTGATCCCCATGGCAGAGCTAATAATCTGCATAGTTCTGATGCCTCAGGGCTTCTACATCTGCTTTCTTCCCAGATGCTTCAATAATATATTTTAAAATTTTATATCTTATATTGCCTGGCTTCTAAAAGAGAAGATCTATTCCTGGCTCCAAACCTGAGGCTCTAAATGAATTTCCACAATGGAATAAATTGTTTCTTTAGACTTAGATGATCATATACAGATTCCTAAACTCCTTGTATAATGTTCCCTGGAAAAAAAAGAAAAAGAAAAACTGACTTGAAGGAACCAGTAGTAGATTGTATTTGGTTTTATTTGTTTGTTTCCATGGGTATGATTGGCAATTTGTGTTTCTCAGAAAGGAGTCTAGAGTGATATGACAAGGACTACAGAACACCACAGGGGAAATGCAATGCAGGAAGTCTTTCCCAGACATTGATTTTCTTTTTTCTGAAAATTGGCAAGAAATGTTTTTATATTACAAATACACCAATACTCTTAGTTTCAATTCTTTTAGATTATACATAAACATTTCCCTTAAAGTATACTCCTCTTCTAACATTTCAGTATTGTATTCTTTAGTGCAAATGAACTGTTTATCTTCAGAGACTCAGTTTTGATGTGCAAAGAGTTTTTAATTTTTAAGAATCGAATATTTTGTACTTAAAGGAGGACATTGTAAACATGTATGTATTTATTTTCAAAATAAATCAGAGAACAGATGCACAGAAGTCGTTTCCTGTCTCAAGCAGTTGAAGATTCAGAGCCCACCAAAAATCAAAATTTTACAGATCTGTTAGCAGAACTACGGGCAGCACAGGTAAGGTACATAAGGATTTTAACCATTAGCAACAGGAAAGTGTGTTATAAAAATCCTTATGTGTGTAAAAAAGAAAAATCTGCTTTTGTAACTTATGAATAAATCTGCTTATAAATTTCATACCAATTAAAAACTAGGAAATACCTAAGATGAGCATTGAAATACCTGTGACCTCAATATAGAGGAAACAATGTGATACTGGTTATAGATGGCATCTTTTATTATCCAGCCTCTCATCAGGCATTTATCATGGAGTCATGTTGGAGGCAGAGCCTTATTTAGGGAAGATCCCTTGGAGGAGGGCATGGCAGCCCACTCCAGTATTCTTGCCTGGAGAATCCCATGGACAGAGGAGCTTGAGGGGCTACAGTCCATAGGGTCGCCAAGAGTTGGACACGACTGAAGTGGCTGAACATGCATGCGTGTACATACCTAACTTCAAACAAACTCCTCTTTGAAAATGGAGGGCTGAAATAGGAAAACAATTTGAAAGTGATCATTCACCTTAAAAAGTGAGTTGACTTTTCCTCAGTCTTCCTAAGTGGGCTGTACACTTAAGAGGGGCTGAGACTATATCTGAAGAATTTGTATCTGATATGCCTGACAGAGCGGTGAAATGCAATATCTGCTACATAATTTTTTTCTTTATTTTTACTGAATTGTACTATAAAGCATATGGCCTAGAATTTCCTAAAGCAGTGTTTACCAATGGGAAAAGTTTGGGAATTTAGGGCAGATTATTTCTGTCTTAAGCAGAACAGTTTTATGCATTGCTTGGTTTTTATCACTCCTGTCCTCAAGAACTATGCTTGTGGCACCCACCCGTCACTGTAACACTCAAAACCACTCCCACAGACAGCTCCTGTGGAAGGGCAGTTAGCTTTCCCCACTCCCTCCCATTAAGTACTTTGAATCTATTTCAACGATTATGCACATTAGAACAATTCCAATTGCATGTCACTTTCTAATTAGAAATGTATTACATAAAGTTAGGTACACAGAAATTTAAACATGCCAGAGTTCAGTAGTTGATATTTGACAGGTTTTTGCAGTATATAAAATGAAGCTTCAAATATGAACCCATTAGAGAACTTCCTTAAGATGCATGTGGGTACAGAATGATTAGATTGGTAAGCGGATAAATAGAAAGAATAGATGATTGGACACCTTCACTTATCAGTGGGCCTCAAAAACTAGCAAGTTAAGAGAGAAATTACTGTAGTTTATGAAGGCTTGGGAAAGCATGATTAGGTTGTGACCACAGCATTAACTTCACTTGAAGGCTGTTATTAGTGACCTTTTAAAAGTGCGGTTTTGGACGCATTTTTGAACAAATGGGAAACCAAAACTGACACTGAAATCACCAGAACATGCTGGCTAAAATATAGTTAACATCTTGTAAATTACATAACCCAACTCTCAAGAAAGTAAAGTGAACTTCTGGGGTCAGAATAGAACAGGGATATGGAGCTAGCAGTAAGCATTGCTCCTGGGCTGTCAGCTCAGTAACCACGAGCCTTGAGCTTGAACAACAAAGTGGAGATAGGACCCCAGGACTGCACAGGGCCATATCCTTCAGTAAAAAAGTGTTTTAGGAAAAAACTGACCCACTTTCAGAAGGGACTGAAATGTCGAGAAAGCTTCTCTCTCTTAACTTGGTATCTATAGAAAGAGAGGGGGAAAAGATCTCATCTTCTCAGTGCTTTATTGATTATTCAGTATAGATGTCATCCCTTCTCCTTTCATTTGTGTTTTAGTATTTGAATTGACACTACCTTCAAGGGTGGGTCGGGCTTCCCTCATAGCTCAGTTGGTAAAGAATCCGCCTGCAGTGCAGGAGATCCCAGTTTGATTCCTGGGTCGGGAAGATTTGCTGGAGAAGGGATAGGCTACCCACTCCAGTATTCTTGGGCTTCCCTTTGGCTCAGCCGTTAAAGAGTCTGCCTGCAATGTGGGAGACCTGGGTTCGATCCCTGGGTTGGGAATATCCCCAGGAGAAGGGAAAGGCTACCCACTCCAGTATTCTGGCCTGGAGAATTCCATGACTGTACAGTCCATGGGATCGCAAAGAGTCGGACACGACTGGGTGACTTTCACTTTCAAAGGTGGGTCATGCTCAATCTGGGGGAAGAAAAAAAACCATAAAACGATCCTCAGTCAGCAGTCATCTTAAGTATGTCTAGAAGAAACACGTGCAAAACACTGGTAAGAGTGTCCACTCTTAACCCAGTTCACACAGTGTTCCTACAGATTAAATCATGTTGACAGTACACTTGCAATGCAAAATTACAAAATCCAGGGAAACAGCCCACCATGAGTAGGCATGGGGTAACTTAATAAACAGGATTAAAACCCCAGTAGGATTATTGAGTCGGAGAAGCCAATGGCACCCCACTCCAGTACTCTTGCCTGGAAAATCCCATGGGTGTCGGAGCCTGGTAGGCTGCAGTCCATGAGGTCGCTAAGAGTCGGACATGGCTGAGCGACTTCACTTTCACTTTCATGCACTGGAGAAGGAAATGGCCACCCACTCCAGTACTCTTGCCTGGAGAATCCCAGGGATGGGGGAGCCTGGTTGGCTTCCATCTATGGGATCGCACAGAGTTGGACACGACTGAAGTGAGTTAGCAGTGGGATTATTGAGTAGACTATAAATTAAATACATTTTAAATGATTAAATATACAGAATAAGTGAGAAATTCAATGTGAGGAAGGAACAAAACAGACCAGGGAAATTCAGAGAAAAATAAAGAGAATAAGTAGAAAAGTTAAATAGATGATCAGATGTAATTAAGAAGAAAGTAGTCAACTGGAAGATAGACCTAAGAGAACTTAGACTGAAACACACGAAACAGAGAAATAGAAAATAACAGAAATAGGAGATGCTATAATATGTAATTAAATGTTTTTATAAAGTAATGGCCAGGAATTTTCTAGAAATTATAAAAGATGAATTCTCAAATTCAGGAAATACAGTGAGTCCTGCTCAGGATACATAAGTAAAAATCTACATCCAAGCCCATCATGGTGAAAGTACCAAAGGCAGGAACACCTTAAAAGAAATGTGTTAGTTAAAGGTAAAAGTTATTTGGGGATGTGGTTATTTGTGCAAATACCAAAAGATGGAATGCCATTATGTCTGGTTTTCTGAGTTTAAATAGTTTTAGAGCAAAAATTCATACTGGGATAAATCTGTAGTATAATGTTCATGTCAAACCTACTTAAAAATTAATACCCATTAGTGTAGTCATAAAATGTGAGCTGGTTCTTTGTAAACTATGGATGGACACATACTGAAAGCAAAGATCTTGAGCCCTTTGCTTCTAGTTTCCCACGATGAGGAGGAGGATGAAGCTGACTGCAGCTCAGCAGTCACTTAGGAACTCCTCTTGCCTGTGGAAAAATGGCAGGTAAACAAGACAGGCCTGTACCTTGCTCACTAGGAGCTTGTATTCAACCAGGGAAGACAGATAAGTGAGCAAGAAATAGGTGCACATGGAGGTTAAGTTCTTTGAGAAAAATAAGAACAGAGACTAGTGGTAGGCAGGGCAGGGGTTAGGCAGCTCTCAGCAGCGTGGGTGAGCAAGCAAGGAGGCACTCCTGAGAAAGTTGTGTCTGTGTCAGGAGCTGAGGAGGAGCAGCCACTCACTGTGCAAAGATCGAGCCTTCCATACAGGGACATGGTGCCTCGGAAGCCTCTGAGGAACGAGTGGGTGAGTAAGGACAAGAGTGATGGAAAAGAGGGTCGGAGAGATAGACAGAGGCCTCCAAGTGTCCGCACAGTAAATTCTTGAAGAAACTCAGCATTCTCCTGAAAAGACATCCACAGAAGATCACACAAAAGATTAAACAGTGAAATGATGCCGCTAAAACCACGATTATATTAATACAAGGCCTTAGGGGTGGATTTATTTTCTTCATAAGCCTGGATTTTAAATTGTAAGGTAATGTGATACAAAGTTTCTAAGAATTTTCCTCTAGACAATGAACTTGCCAAGTGTACCACCTTGAATACAGGGATTTCTTCAGTAGTTATCAGCTGAGTTGAGTGTGCACTTACTGAGTACCTGCCATGTGCCTGGTGCCATGAAGTAAACAAGTAGTAAAATCAGTCTTGATATCCCCAAAGAGCTTTCAGCCTAATAAAGAGAAAAGGCAGGTAATACAGATCAGTGTCACATGAAACAGAGTAATAAATGCTGTACTTCCAGGTACACTGGAAGTTTGTGGGAATGCAGGGGTGGAGTTTATCAGGAAGAGCCTCATTTGAACTACACTTTGAAAGGTAAATATGACTCTGTCAAGGCTAGGAGTAAGGGCTGTTGAGTATGGCATGTACAGCACATTGAGAATTTAACTTGTGTCAAGCATAGTTTTTGCCTTTGTGATACAAGGATGAGAAAAATAAAGTTCTGCTTTCAAGTAAATATATAATATGTCAGGTGGTGATGAGTATGTGAGAGGAAAGTAAAGCCATACACCTGGGGACTAGGGTGGGGGTTTCTAGTTTAGAGTGACCAGACAAGGCCTTCCTGGGGCTTCATTTGAGCAGAAATCCTGATAAAGTGAAGGAGCAAGCCACTTGGCTGTCTGAGGGTAGAGGGAACAGTAAGGGCCAATACCTTGAGGCAGGAACATGCTGGGCAGGTTCAAAGAACAGCTAGGAGGTCTCTGTAGGCGTGCAGTGGGAGGGGGAGTTTGCAGGCCATGCGTCCGAGGAGTGGGCAAGCCTGGGTTCTGTGACGCTGAAGGTCATGGTAAGAGCTGTAGGTTTCCCCTAAAAGAGGTGGGAGCCACCAGAGAGTTTCAGACCAAGAAATGATATTAACTGACTCCTGAAGGCAGTTCCTCTGGTTCCTGGGAGAACAGATTGTAGGTGCTGAGGGTGGAAGAGGCAGCCTGGTTAGGAGGGTGGAGAAACCCAGGAGCAGTAAGAAAAGAGATTGGAAGGGGCCTGGAAGCTGTGTTAAGTGATGAGAACTGATTCTCGGAGGCTCTGGGGAGCTTGTATCACTGGAAGGGGAATAGTGATAAAATCAAGCTGAAATTTAAGAAAAATAATTAGCAGTCTTTATGATGAATTGGGTGAAAGAGACACTATTCTACAATTGATTGTGGTTGGAAATAATTTGCTTCTGTATTTTTATGAATATCTAGAAAGAAAAGAACAGTTTGTTGGAAGACATCAAAAGACTGAAGCAGGACAAACAAGCTCTTGAAGTAGACTTGGAAAAAGTGAAGAAAGAGAGAGACCAAGCCAAAGACCAGATTGCTTATGCTACAGGTAAAAGTCGGAGCTGAAACAGTTTACCTTTATACTCTTAACTGTTCTCATCTCGAGTTAAGTAATAGCAGTTGGATAGTATAATCAAAATGCTATTCCTTGAAGTGTATTATAATTTTAGAAGCTTTTAAAATATTAGTTATTAATAGGTATGTGCATTTGATTGGTTTTAGCATCAGTGTTTACAAGATCAAAGAAAGTCATGGATTATTTTGAATTTGTGGCATCACATACTTGGTTGTTTATAGTCATCTCAGGTGGACTGTGACTTTTCAGGGTATAGTCCCTCTTTTTATCTCTGAGTCTGAAACATACGCTCTCAGGTATTTGCCAAATGAACAAATAACATTGTACTATGTTGTAGAAAACACAAAGATGGATACAGCGTACCTCACCAGGGAAAACAAAGGAGAGTAAAATAAGAAAGCAGAAAAGTTTAATATTAAAAAAATTAGAAATAAACATGAGGATGCTAATGAGGATTTCAGAGAAGAGTGGCATTTGAGCTGGGTTCTGACAGAGAGATTCATAGGTAAAGAAATGGAGAGGCCCAGAGTCCTACATTTATTTTCATAGAAACGACTTTACTTTTATAATGAAAGTCATTGGGAAAACTATTAATCAAGAATTTCTAGATTCCAGCTTTGCTACAAGTTTGATGATGTGGACTATGAGCAGTCTTCATCCTCCTTCACTAATACACTAAAGTGGACACAGCCTTACAAAAAAACAAGTTTTTTGCCTCTTTCTTAATAAGTGCTTGCATTAGAGAGGTATTGGTTTTCATTTAAAATCTTTTAGTTTATTTCCACATTTTGAAAAATTATAATCGAGTTATTGAATTACTTGATCTTATAGGTGAAAAATTATATGAAATAAAAATTATAGAAGAAACCCATAAACAAGAAATCAGTCGTCTGCAAAAAAGATTACAGTGGTATGCCGAAAATCAGGAACTTCTAGATAAAGATGCAGTTCGGCTTAAAGAAGCAAATGAAGAAATTGAGAAGCTGAAACTTGAGGTAACAGATCATTTCAGAATGTGTTTCTATAGATGAACCCTGTTATCGTCAACACTCCTTCATAGGCTTGTGTCATTGAGTCAATCTACTTGAAATTCTTTTAATTACAGTGGTCAGGTGGACTTCGGTTTGTGTTTATTTGTGTAGTCTGTTTTAGATTAAACTGAGAATACAGGCAGCTCTCTGTATCCTCAAGTTCCCTATCCAGCAGATTCAGTCAACCATGGATTAAAAATATTCAGAAAAAACAGAATGTCAAAAAGCAAAATTTGCTGTGCAGTGGAAACTATTTTCATAGCATTTACATTGTTTTAGATATTATAAATAATCTAGAGATAAAGTATACAGGAAAAAACTGAAAGTTGCTCAGTCATGTCTGACTCTTTGCGACCCCATGGACTGTATGTGGCCCACTAGGCTCCTCTGTCCATGGAATTCTCCAGGCAAAAATCCTGGAGTTTCCCATTTCCTTCTCCGAGGGTCCTTCCCAACCCAGGGATTGAACCCAAGTCTCCTGCATTGCAGGCAGATTCTTTACTATCTGAGCCACCAGGGAAGCCCAATGTAGAGATGATTTAAAGTATACAGGAGTTACATGCAAATTCTATACCATTTTATATAAGGGGCTTGAGCATCCTTGGATCTTAGTATCTGTGGGGATTGGGAACCAGTACTCAGCCCACCCCCTCCCGTTACCAGGGCATGATGATAAATCCAAGCTCCTTATCACAGCCTGTGAGGTCCCCACATGGTCTGAATGTTCCCTGCCTCTCCAGCCCTATCTGTACTGCCCTTCCCCAGTCACTCTCCTCCAACCACAGCAGACCTCCCTCTGGTTCCTGAGCATGCTGAGCCCAGTCCACTTGTCACTTTGGCCTGAAGAGGCCTGGCCTGCATTCTTCCCATGTCTCACTCTCTGTTTCAGCTCTGATTTCTACTCCCCAGAAAGAGCTTCATAACCTCTTTATCTAATATAGCTACCAGTCCTGCCCCCTTCTGACTCTTTCTTTCTCATTCTTTTACTTTATTTTCTTTGTAGTACTTGTCATGCTCCAGAGAAGGCAATGGCACCCCACTGCAGTACTCTTGCCTGGAAAATCCCATGGACGGAGGAGCCTGGTAGGCTGCAGTCCATGGGGTCGCTAAGAGTCAGACACGACTGAGCGACTTCACTTGCACTTTTCACTTTCATGCATTGGAGAAGGAAATAGCAACCCACTCCAATGTTCTTGCCTGGAAAATCCCAGGAACGGTGGGGCCTGGTGGACTGCCGTCTAAGGGGTTGCACAGAATCGGACATGACTGAAGCGACTTAGCAGCACTTGTCATGCTCAGAAGTTACTGATTTACTTCATTAGCTCATCAGAGCTCTCCTTCCATTAGGACATAAGCCCCGTGAAAGCAGGCTTCTGGCTTGTCTTGTTTGCTCTCTGTCTCCAGCACAGTGCCCTAAAATGAACTCCCATCATGCTTCCCTCTTGAGGTCTGTGTTTCAAGTGTAAGTTTCTTAACATGGTCTTTCCTTATTGGTAGGTTGAGAAGCTGAAAGCTGAATCTGGAAATCCATCCATCCAGCAGAAGATACGTTTAAAAGAAAAAGCAGCTGATACCAAAAGAATTCAGGATCTAGAGCGACAGGTATGTGTTCAGGGTAAATTTTCATTAAGATATTTTATATACAGTGCATTTTTGTTTTTTGTTTTAGAAGTTTCTATACAATGTAATCAACTTGCAAGTTTTTGCTCTTACTCATTTTAATATAGAACTGCCTCTGCTTTCAACTTTGAATATAGTATTCAAAGTAACAATAAAAGCAGGAAAGAAAGTCATTTTATATAATCTGCGGTTCTGTGAATAAAGAAATTTTTAAAGTCATGTGTCTCATTAGGTGGTAGACCTACTGATGAAAGGTTGTTTGCATCACAACTCTGTTTGACATCCAGGAAGAAAGAAACAGAACTCTGACACTTGGGATGTAGAGCTAGGATACTTTCTCCTGAAGAAGGATAGGTGAGAGAGGAGGGCAGGGTAGGAGACCCTCCAGTTGGGAGTGTGTTAGTAGCGCTTGAGAAGTCTTGTGGGATGCTCTGGAAACCGAACATCCAGCCTCCCAGAGAGCTGGCCACAGTTTGGAGCTCTCGCTCACACTATTTGTGTGTGTGCATACTCAGTTGTGTCCAGCTCTTTGCAACCCTGTGGACTATAGTCCGCCACGCTCCTCTGTCAGTGTTTAGACTTAGAAATAAAATACTCATGTCATGGTCAGTGTGGCTGGGAGACTTTTTTCAAAAACTGTATAGTGACACTTATTAGGATAAAGTTTTTTCTTTTTCATTGTAGTAGTTATTTTGTAAGCAGGAATACTAATTAACTTTTTCCTTATGTTTTTAAAACCTTCTGTAATGTAGTGTTTGTATTCATAACTAAGTATTAAAACAAAATTAGAACTTCAGCCCTGTTCATAAGGGCACATGATGCCGTAGTTGTGACACTTAGATATACAGCTATTATTCCATCACAGACCTGAAACTGTGAGGTCATCACTGGGCTGAATATTATCCCCATTTTAGAAGAAGAAGGAAAACTGGGCAAAAAATTAACTTTGTTAATTTTACAGGACCTGTTAGATTAAAAGGTATGATTTGGTAGTTTGGTTCAGTGGCCACAAAAGAAGGAAAGAGGTGGTTTGAAGAGCTAGAAATATTCTGAAATAACTATAGTCCAGGATTGTTTGACTTTTTTTCCCCCAGCTTAAGACTTAGGTTAGCCCACGTAGAAGAAGCCATCCAGAATTGTGAGAAGAGACCAAAGGAACCACTTCCCCAGTAGATGACTTAATTTTAAGAGAATACTGTGGAACCAAACATATAAGAGTAAAAAATAAAACATGCTTAAAGACAAAATTAAGGTTTGAAATGGTGACCCACATTGACCAGGAATACAATGTTTATAAAAGTAGCCTCCCTCTTTTACTAGCACTTTCATTAAAAATTTAATGGTTTATTGGATTAGAGCTTTCTAAAATATTATTCATTAATTTTTGTATAGTTTGCTACACATGCATTTCAAATCCTACTCTCTTCTCAGGAGCAGATGTTTCTATCCTAATGATTGTAAGTCTTAATATATATTTTATAATCAAGGTATATCACAACATATTCAGAATCATTTTGAGCTATATTCTGAAATAGATTATAGAATAAAACATCCTTTTTTCTAAATAGTACATAAGGAAAAGTGGGGCTAATTGTATGCACGTTAATAGTGAAAATTTCAGGTTATGTGTATTCATTCATGCTCTTATTTAATGGTATATTCAGTAGTTTAATTTCCAGTGAGATTTTCTTTTTTATTTGTATGATAGAGCCACACTGATAACAGTGACCAAAGAAGAATATTAAAAAGCCAGATTAAAGAAGATAGAAATAAAATTAGGTTTCCACCAAAAATGTAGTATACATTTTAAAATATCAAAATCACATTGAAAACACTGCTTAACATTTAAATGAATATATTAATTATAGACATGTTAAATCCATTTTTAAAAACTAGTTTCTTTTTAAATTTATATTTTAGATGAAGGATAATTGCTTTATAGAATTTTGTTGTTTTCTGCCAAACGTGGTCTCTTCTTAATATACATAGAATGTATGTATATATATATATGTATACCTTTATATGCTTACATCTAATCTAGATTTTTAATACCAGAGGAAGCAAAACTGAAAATTTTGCAGATGAAATTATCAGTATTTATATCTGGATATATTCCACTTGACATCTGTGCATTTGTATACATATCGATGTACATATTTGTGTACATTTATGAATATGAAAGCAGTCTTCAGGTATGGAAATATTTGCTGTTAACTTTGCAAATGGTGTTACCTTTAAGAACCTACTCCAAGCCAGGCTTCACCAATATGTGAACCGTGAACTTCCAGATGTTCAAGCTGGTTTTAGAAAAGGCAGACGAACCAGATATCAAATTGCCAACATCCACTGGATCATGGAAAAAGCAAGAGAGTTCCAGAAAAACATCGATTTCTGCTTTATTGACTATGCCAAAGCCTTTGACTGTGTGGATCACAATAAACTGTGGAAAATTCTGAAAGAGATGGGAATACTAGACCACCTGACCTGCCTTCTGAGAAACCTATATGCAGGTCAGGAAGCAGCAGTTAGAATTAGACATGGAACAACAGACTGGTTCCAAATAGGAAAAGGTGTATGTCAAGGCTGTATATTGTCACCCTGCTTATTTAACTTCTATGCGAGTACATCATGAGGAACGCTGGGCTGGAAGAAGCACAAAGTGGAATCAAGATTGGTGGGAGAAATATCAATAACCTCAGATATGCAGATAACACCACCCTTATGGAAGAAAGTGAAGAGGAACTAAAAAGCCTCTTGATGAAAGTGAAAGTGGAGAGTGAAAAAGTTGGCTTAAAGTTCAACATTCAGAAAACTAAGATCATGGCATCTGGTCCCATCACTTCATGGGAAATAGATGGGGAAACAGTGGAAACAGTGTCAGACTTTATTTTTGGGAGCTCCAAAATCACTGCAGATGGTGACTGCAGCCATGAAATTAAAAGATGCTTACTCCTTGGAAGGAAAGTTATGACCAACCTAGATAGCATATTGAAAAGCAGAGACATTACTTCACCAACAAAGGTCCGTCTAGTCAAGGCTGTGGTTTTTCCAGTGGTCATGTATGGATGTGAGAGTTGGACTGTGAAGAAGGCTGAGCGCCGAAGAATTGATGCTTTTGAACTGTGGTGTTGGAGAAGACTCCTGAGAGTCCCTTGGACTGCAAGGAGATCCAACCAGTCCATCCTAAAGGAGACCAGTCCTGGGTGTTTATTGGAAGGACTGATGCTGAGGCTGAAACTCCAATACTTTGGCCACCTCATGCGAAGAATTGACTCATTGGAAAAGACCCTGATGCTGGGAGGGTTTGGGGGCAGGAGGAGAAGGGGACGACAGAGGATGAGATGGCTGGAGGGCATCACTGACTCGATGGAACTGAGTTTGGGTGAACTCCAGGAGTTGGTGATGGACAGGGAGGCCTGGCGTGCTGCAATTCATGGGGTCGCAAAGAGTCGGACATGACTGAGGGACTGAACTGAATTGAAGGACTAATAGTCTAGAAACCGGATTTTGAGCAATCCATTTTGCCTTAGGAAAGGTGGTTTTTGAGACCAGATCATGATAAAACCATTACCTGGCCCTCTTCACATGCTGGCCACTCTGCTAATCACTGATACAGATGTCATCTGATCCTCACTTAATTGCACGAACACCATGAAGTCAGTATTGTTTTCTTCCTGTTTTTCCAGTGAGGTGGAGATTTAGATTGAGGAGTATAATAGGAAGTCACAAGATCTATTTCAAATAAATAATAAGAGGGTTTCTGTAAATTAATCAGTTAAATTAAATTAGACATTATACTGTAGTGTTTTTTAATCAGATAATCTAGATTAGAAATTTGAAATTTGTGTTACTGTACATCTGATTTAGTCTTGAAATGTGATATAAACATCTCTTTGAAATCTAAACATGGCTAATATAATCTAAATGTGTACATTAAACTGCTTAATTTTAATATATCTATGACTTTAAATGCATACTACAATATTTCACTAGGTTAAGGAAATGGAAGGAATTCTAAAGAGACGATACCCCAATTCTTTGCCAGCTTTAATACTGGCTGCGTCAGCAGCTGGTGATACAGCAGATAGAAATACAGTGGAGTTTATGGAAAAAAGGATAAAAAAACTAGAAGCTGATCTGGAGGGCAGAGATGAAGAAGCAAAGAAAAGCCTTCGTACCATGGAACAGCAGTTTCAGAAAATGAAGGTAAGTGCCAGGCTAGCCATGGAGGTGGGGCTCTGAGGTATGCCATGGTAGCTGAGAGCTTCTTAGAATGAGACAGAAGAGTATGTCTTGGGGTGGAGCAGTGGGGAGCGGTGCAGAGACCAAATAGAGGAATGAATTCCAACCCCTCCCTTTTGATCCGTCTAAATTTTCCCAACTTTTTCCTTTTTCCCGTCCCTATCTCGTTCCACTTTTGCCCCTGCTCATTTTTGGCCACTTCTTTCATTTCTGATTCCCAGTGCACATCAAGTGTTCAGTTGCCTTCTC
This sequence comes from Bos taurus, assembly GCF_002263795.3. Lineage (NCBI taxonomy): Eukaryota > Metazoa > Chordata > Mammalia > Artiodactyla > Bovidae > Bos > Bos taurus. The sequence goes on from NC_037336.1 coordinate 65,244,041, forward strand.
ATGTGCTCTTCCTTCTTCTGAAATAGCCCAGTTTCCACTTATCCCCAAATTTACACACACCCCTCAAGGCTGAAGTTGAATGTGCTCTCTCTCTCTGCCGTCTTCTCCCCTTCCCTCAAGGCCTCCAGACCCACTCGGGTACCTCATCCCCTCTGCCGTGTGTTCGTAGGCCCATTACCACAGTTACCACCGGACATTGAAACTTGCCGTGTCACTCTCACCAGGCTATGAACTGTTGGAACGCAGGAACTGAATTTATCTGTAGGGTCTGACGCAGTGCCAGCAGTTGTAGCTCAATAAACATTCATTGAATAAATGAACAAAATTCTTATCATGCCTCCCTCCTTGGCCTGGACTGTTAGGTTATTTTTGTTAATTTAGCTCTAGTATGCAAATTCTAGTCTGACTTGGGTGAAATTTCTAAATTGATGTTAAGCTGTTGAAAATGTGCAATTTCTTATAGACGTTAGTATCCCTGACTGCTTTCCCTATTTATCCTCAGGGAGAATAGTTTGTCAATTTGCATAGAGAAGGGTACACAGTAATGGTGAGACTTAAAATAAGTTTTAGTATACAAAAACGTGTAATTTAATGTTATGAAACAACATACAGCATTATGAAATTATATAACATATATTGAGAATATGTAATGGAATGCCCATCAAAGATTAGAACTTCAACACATTTGACTGACTCAAGGAGCATGGACTTGGAGGCATCAGACTATATGGTGGGTCCCTGAATGAAGGAAAAGGCAGGGCCTGGGAGAGTTCAGGGCTTCGGTAACTAATGAAGCATTTAGCAGCGGTCTGTTGTTGCATGGATTCTTCTCTGCAGATTCAGTATGAGCAGAGACTGGAGGAACAGGAGCAGTTACTTGCTTGCAAATTGAAGGAGGCAGCCCAGAACCAACAGGACAACTCCTCAAGGACTAAAGCACTGGAGAAGGAACTGGATGATGTTAAGGAAGCCCATCAGATCACCATAAGAAACCTTGAAGCTGAAATAGATGTTCTTAAACATCAGAATGCTGAATTGGAACTCAGGAAGACTGAGAAGGATGATAAAGATTTCCAGTCCATAGAGTTCCAGGTGGAACAGGCTCACTCTAAAGCTAAACTGGTCAGGCTCAATGAGGAGCTGGCTGCAAAGGGGAGAGAGATACAGGACCTTTCCAAAACTGTGGAGCGGCTGCAGAAGGAGAGGAGAAAGATGCTCTCTAACCAGCAGTCTAAGGCTCGAGAGGAAATGACTGCCAAAAGGGTGAAGAAAGATGGTCTGCACCCTGGCAAAGGAAATGCTGACTCCTTCGGAACCCTGGAGGGCAAACTTTACCAACCACATACTTTTACTGATTCTCACGTTTCAGAGGTTTTACAAGAAAACTGCAGATTGAAAAATGAAGTGGCGAGATTAACTGTGGAGGGGAATGAGCTGAAGATGAAATCTGAAGCTGCAGTGAATCAATTTGAAAACACCATGAAAAGGTAAAAAAAAAAAAAAAAGTGAGTATGTAGAGACATAGAAAGAAAAATTTAAAAATCTTAAGATATATTTCCCCTGGGTAATTATTTTGACCCTGAAATAAATTCACAAACCAAAATTTAAGAACCTGTACAACATGTCATTTCTTCTCCAGGAGATCTTCCCTGACCCCGTGGTTCGAACCTGGTTCTCCCGCATTACAGGCAGATTCTTTACCATCTGAGGCACCAGGGAAGCCCCCTGAACCAAATTCACAAGCCAGATTTTAAGAAGCTGTATAACACAGCTAAGTGTAGATCTGTTTGAGGGTTGGATCTCCTACCTGTTGCAAGCTGAGATTCTCATGAACTGGAATCTTCATGTGAACCCCATCCTTCCTTCCCAGTCTTGTTTCTCTGCACATATCCAAATGGTGTTAGTAAGCTGACCCATCTCTACAGATTTATGGTTGTGGTAGGCAGATGGCTGTCAGAAAACAGCTCTTGTTAAAATCAGTTGATATCATAAGAGGAAACGGTGCTCTTTTCCAAAATAACTCTTCAAATTAATCTTGTGATCACATCTGTTCATGCCTTGAAGAACTTCTGTACTTAATCCCTTTCTTTCTCAGAATCTCTAAGAACCATCTCCTTTCTCTCTCCTCTGAGCCTTTCCAGAGGCTTACATCTTTTTCACCCAATCAAACCAAGTTCTTGTCCTCTTTCTGCCTTTCAGGACCAGATTTCCCACAGGTCGCCTCTCCTTGTATTTCCCCCTGACTTGCTCTAAGCCTGGTCTCGTCCTCACACTGCTGACGCTGGTCTCTGGAGAACGTTTCTCAGGCAATGGAGTTTTCTCCATTGACACTGCGGAGACAGTGTCGATTACACTGCCTTTCCTAAAAGGATGGCCAACCTAGATAGCATAATGAAAAGCAGAGACATTACTTTGCCAACAAAGGTCCGTCTAGTCAAGGCTATGGTTTTTCCAGTGGTCATGTATGAATGTGAGAGTTGGACTGTGAAGAAAGCTGAGTGCCGAAGAATTGATGCTTTTGAACTGTGGTGTTGGAGAAGACTCTTGAGAGTCCCTTGGACTGCAAGGAGATCCAACCAGTCCATTCTAAAGAAGATCAGCCCTGGGATTTCTTTGGAAGGAATGATGCTAAACCTGAAACTCCAGTATTTTGGCCACCTCATGGGAAGAGTTGACTCATTGGAAAAGACTCTGATGCTGGGAGGGATTGGGGGCAGGAGGAGAAGGGGACGACAGAGGATGAGATGGCTGGATGGCATCACTGACTTGATGGACAAGAGTTTGAGTGCACTCCGGGAGTTGGTGATGGACAGGGAGGCCTGGCGTGCTGCGATGCATGGGGTCACAAAGAGTCAGACATGACTGAGCGACTGAACTGAACTGAACTTCCTCCCTTAATCTCCATGACATACCAGCTCTCACTAAAGCTCCTTTTCTGCTGCTTTTAAGTGACTCTTGAATCCTTTTCATTCTCCTGCCTCAAAAATCTGACTTTGTTACAAAGTTTTTGGCTTTTAACTGTCTATTCTCTGCTCCTCCTCCTTTGCTAAACTCATCCATTCTTTATGGCTTCTATGAACCTGACTCCTAGATTTTACTTTTCAAGTCTTATTTTCTTCCCTGAGTTCAGATGTTAAATCTGAAAATTTGTTGGATTGTTCCTCTTGAAATTAGTAGTATTTCAATTTCTTTTTCTCTTTTTTACATGTAAAGTAATCCCTCCCTTCCAGCATCCCTGTCTCTGTCTGTGACCATACTTTTTCAATTTCCAGGCCCAGCTTTAGTACCTTTTTCCCTTGGGTTGACAGTCTGTTGGGTGCTTCCTTATAAGTGCTTATTTTGCTTTCCTACTCCTTTTATTAGTGTGGCCCGCTTGGTTTACTAGGCAGTTGGCCCACCCCGATCTCCCCAATTTCAGTTTCTGTCTCCCCTGATCATCTTGCTTAAAAATCATTAATATTCTTTAGTACTCCTGTGTCTGAACCACTGTCCTCCAGTGACTCCCAACTTTCCTCAAACGTCAGGACTAAATTTCTGTCCCTGGCATCTCAAGTCCCATCACCATTCTAATCCTGCTCTATCAGAGTTGTGTTACTTGCCAAGTTTCTTCCCTGCCTTTTGCTCATTCATGTTTCATTTTCTAGGAAAAATATTACCCAGAGCTTCTTAGAAATTTCCTGCTCCCACCTCCAACTCCTGTATAACTTATATACCAAGAAAGCACTGTCATACATCACCTTACAGCTTCTTGAGAACTGATGTAAGATTATACTTCTTTTGCAACTTGTAGGCAATAATAGGTCTGAATATGAAGTTCAATGTAAGGTTTAGAGTGTATAAAACATGTAGTTTAATGTTTGTGAAGCAACATATTAATTATGAAATTATATAACATATTGAGAATATATAACATTATGCCCTTCAGAGATTAGAATTTCAATACACTTGACTAGGGCTTCCCAGATGTCTCAATAGTAAAGAATTCACCTGCCACTCCAGGAGACACAGGTTCGATCCCTGGGTTGGGATATGCCCTGGAGAAGGCAACGGCAACCGACCTCAGTGTTCTTGCCCGGGAAATCCCACGGACAGAGGAGCCTGGCGGGCTATAATCCATGGGGTTGCAAAGAGTTGGACACAACTGAACACACACACATACTTGACTAAATTAAGGAACCCAGAGTTGGAAGCATGAGTAGTGAGTGCCTGAATGAAGGAAGAGAGAGGACCTGGCAGAGTGCAGGGAGAATAAGCAGAAGAAGCACCTAACAAATGCTTATTGATTGATAGGCAGCCACATCTGATTGAGCCATCATGGCAGTTGTATCACTTCCAAATTGAAACCTTGATTCTTTGTCCTGAATATGATAGTAGTAATGAAGCCAGTTGAAAAGAATCGTGTTGTTTAGTCATTCTGATGATGTTGTTTAGTCACATCTGACTCTTTGCGACCCCATGAACTGTAGCACACCAGGCTTCCCTGTCCTTCACTGTCTCCTGGAGTTTGCTCAGATTCATGTCCATTGAGTCGGTGATGCCATCCAACCATCTCATCCTCTGTCATCCCATTCTCCTCCTGCCCTCCATCTTTCCCAGTATCAGGGTCTTTTCTACTGAGTCAGTTCTTCGCATCAGGTGGCCAAAGTATTGGAGCTTCAGCATAGGTCCTTCCAATGAATATTCAGGGTTGATTTCTTTTAAGATTGACTGGCTTGATTTCCTTGTTGTCCAAGAGACTCTGAAGTGTCTTCTCCAGCACCATAGTTTGAAAGCATCAGTTCTTCTGTGCTCAGCCTTCTTTATGGTCCAACTCTCACATCTATACAATACTACTGGAAAAACCATAGCTTTGACTATCTGGACCTTTGTCAGCAAAGTGACATCTCCAAAGATAATTTAAAATTCAGATTTTCCTGTAAATTTTCCTAGACATAATTTATAATTTTTTAGTGTCGTTAGTCTGTTTCTCAGACAGCTCTGAACTGGAGACGTGAAAAGTAACCTTTCTTCTTTTGGCTGTTTTTTACTATAGTTCAGTTATATCATGGGTACTTTAGACTTTTATGCTTGTCTTAGGACCCTAATAACAGTGTTTCAGTGAAGAAGTATTCATATAGTCAAATAAGCAACTGATATGTTTGTTTATAGTTTGGGAATTGCCGTATTAATAAGTATCAACAGTGATTGCTAAATATCTACTTTCAATAAAATTGTGTCATTTTTTAATAATCTTTCGAATAATAGAGGAAATGTTTATCTGTAAGAAATGTCCCGCTTTTTAGTCATAACTTTGCCATTTACTGAACTGCCACTGAATGCATAAATTTTGTCACAGAGACAAATGAGCAGTCTCTCACATTTAATGGTCCAATTAGGTTCAGACTACCTTATGTCCTAAGAATTACCATAAAGATCATTTTACTCGCACAACCTGGAGCTAGCCCTGAAGTTATGCGCGGGCCAAAAACTGGTGAGTGTTGCCTAGAGACAAAACATTTGAGAATCTAAAGAATTGGGACCATAAATCTGAATTTATCTTAAAAGGTAAAATAACGAGCTCTTTGCCGTAAATCCAGACATTTAGAGCCTTTGTTTCTCTCAAAGTGCCCCAGGCTGGTGGTGGTGTCCAGCTCTGCTGGACTCAAACCCCAGCTCTACAATTTACTGACCTAGGACCCCAGACATATCACTCTTTCCTGCACTCAAGTTTGCCTTTATAAAATTGAGTAAATAAGAGCAAGCTCATGGAGTGACTGTAAGAATTCCTAGGCAGTAATGGCTAAAGCACCGAGCACAGTGCAGTAGATGTGGTGCCTTCTCTCTGTTTGCTTCTTTACTCTCCAGGCTTCTTATACTGTTTATAGGCTAACTGAATTAGAGGTTGAAGAACCACTTTTATGTGTGATTTCTTTAATTTGCTGTAAAGGTTCAAGGAAGAAACTGCAGCACACATCACATCTCTCAAAGCATCTCATCAGAGGGAAGTAGAGAAACTCCTTTGCCAAAATGCAGTTGAGAATTCTTCTTCCAAAGTAGCTGAACTAAATCGTAAAATAGCAACTCAGGAGGTAGGTGACTTTAATAAACTTTGACTGTAATGTGATTTTTTTTTTTTTAAGATCATTGCCAAAGTATCTGGAAGTACTTAACTTCACTGCTTGAGGTTGGTGATAGAAATGAGAAATTATCATTGCTTTTTTTTTTTTTAATAGAAGTTGACACCCTTACCATACATGTGTTTAACTATTCAACTTTACTGTTATACATCTAAATAAGTGTTTTTGCAATTTTGTCCCTATATTTCTCAAATAGTCTTTCTCCTAATAGTGTAATAGTGGTTCAGGGATAAATTGAATGTGATTAGGACCTTAGTGCTTGAACCTGTGTTGAACCATCTCCCTTCACCCGAAGTCCAAACTGACAAGTCACTCTTCTTTCCTGTTTTTCATTAAATAATGTTTCCTAGCCGTTCAGGCACGGGGGATAAAGTAATGAACAGAGACATGTACATAATTCTAGTCAATACGAAGCATAGTCATCTGAGAATTATGACAGGGCGTGTTGACAGTTCATCTGCATTTCCTCAAGGGTGTTGTCCTTGGATAGTATATATGTCAGCTTGTAATATTTACCAATGTCAACTATGTGGCCTGTCTTCTGTGGCTTTTGCAAGTTGAAGAAAAAACCATTAAAAGAAAACTTTCAACTTACTTTCAAATGAGGTATCTAAGAAAAAAGAAAAGAAAGCAAATATGGCAAAACACTAGCAATGAATAATTCAAGTTGAAGAATATACGAATGTTCCATGTGCTCTTCATCTTTTTTGTAGGTTTTAATTCTAAAAACCAAGCTGGGTGGAGGGGGTGACTTCAAGAAATAATTCTGTCATGACCACCTCTCCCACCCATAATAATTTAACAGCATCTTAATTAAAAAGATATCCATCAGTTGTGGAAGTTTGAGCATGAACAAGACATGAGATATGAAATTATTGTAAATTTTCTTTTATGTAAAAACACTATTGTTAGATTCAGGCAATTTAAAAATAGGATCCTTTTAATTTTTTTAATACATACAAAGGTCATTAGTTCACTTTCCTATATTTTTCAAATGTTCATGGAAAAACTTGACTAACACAGTACTGCTAATATAATTTCCTAGGTACTTATAAAACATTTTCAAAATCAAGTCAATGAGCTGCAGAGTAAGCAAGAGTCTCTTGTAGTTTCTCAAGTTCGAGAAGAAATCCTACAAAAAGAGGTAAGAAATAGCCAAAGTATTGGGCTAACATAAGCTTCTCAGCCATTTCAATCATATAGTCCTGCATAATTTTTTAATTTAAATGTACAAATGGAGATAACTCAGAAATGTCTTATCATGTCAAGAAAATATTAATATTTCCCCAGATGAAGCTCAAATATCAATTAAATTATTTATGTTTGTATTTTCTAAGATTTTCTGGGGACTGGGGAAATGGGGCAGGTTTGGTTTGGTTGTTTTGATTTTTTAGGAGGTAAAATGGTATAGTTAAGGCCATTTCTGCAATAAGTAGTAAGATTATTTAATTTAGTTAAGAAAAAGGTAAGTAAATTATTATGAAAGTAATGCTGGATCATCAAGAACAATACCTTTACAGGAAATAGATCTTTCTGGAAACTCACCATTTTGATTACTCTAAGATCCTTTTGATTCTAGAAAGTATGAAAAATCAAACTGCATTCTATTTTTTGAAGCTTATACATCATTTTTTTAAAATTATTTGAGGGCTTACTAAATCACATGATAAAAGTGAAACTTACAACTAAATTGCATCATGGAAAGATTAACGTAAACTAGTCCACAGTCACACAACTCTCCACTTAAACACCGTGTTCTAGGAGTTGAAGGACTGTAGTTGAACACTGTATACTTTTCAGTGTTGAAAATATACATAAACTTTGTTGTATAAGTAATAAACTTACAGAACCTCACAGACCTGAAATAAAATTTTTAGGAAAACAGTAAAAGGAAATACGTGTTCATGTTTGCCAGATGAAGAGGAAGATCAATTTTGGTCAAGTTATCGTGTTCTTAGTTTGGAAATAGCTAAATATTTTGAAAATAGAAAAGCTGTAACACATGATTTCCAAGGCTATTTAACTAGAAGACTAAGGAAATCACTTCATTTCTTGAATAAAGCTAATGACAATCCGCCTTTTGATATGGACTGTACTTACAATACCTGTTTTAACAGAGCTTATTTATTCCCACCTCTGATAAGCCTCTAAAGGTCCTCTCTGATGGCCTGTATGTTATGAACCGTTTCATCTCAGGCCAGTGGGAATATGAACCGTTCCTAGCCCGTATAAGCTCCAGGAGTTACTCCAAAACTGCCCCCAGCCAACACACTAGGTCGCCATAGAGTTCGTTCCGTTTGTTTCCCTTCTCTGATGAATTGTAGTCCTGCAGTGCTATTAGCCAGTGCTTGAAAATAGTTGTCTCGTATATTGACTGGATTCTCTGGTTGTTTAAGAAATGTGTTGCTGTTGCGTACTGCACCATGGCCTCGAGTGAAAGCACGCTGTGTATGTATCAAAAGTGGTGAATTCTGTTTTTTGACTGCTTGTTTTTAAAGCAGTTTCATAGAGCTATAAGAAAAAACTGAGTAATTTCAATTTTTTCAACATTGTTCAAGTCAGTTATTGGACCTTTTTAGGTTCCTTTGATAGTGTCATATTTACCCTGATTTTTTTGTAATCCTTGATTCCCACATTGATTATCTGTGCATTTGAGTCAGGTTTGCTTTGGCAGAGATGGTTCTTCACCCGTCAGCTCAGCTTGAGTTTCTGGGTGTGTCTGCTGGTCATCTTGGCTGCGTAGGGCTTGCTCTCAGGGTCTATTTTTGGGCAGGGCCACTGCCTGAGCTCTGAAGTTGGGGCAAGAGGATGCCACTGACTGAGTACAGTTGGGTGGGATTTCTGGTTTGATTTCCATACCTAAGTGAAGCTATTTCCTAGCCTGTATCCACAGTACCAGGGGTGGCTTATGATCACTGTATGGCTAAATATTTACTTGAACCTACATTTTATAATAGGAGTCAAAACTGTAATAATGATAGTTACTGTTTATTAAGGGTTTCCTATATATACTAGGCACTGTGTTAAGTGTTCTGTGTGGTTCTCACAATAACCCAAAAGAGTCGGTACTATTATTCCCATTTTATATACGAAGAAACTGGTGGTAAGAAAAGTGAAATAACTTACCTGAGGTGGTGGTTGTTGTTCAGTCCCTAAGTCACGTCCAACTCTGTGTGACCCCATGAACTGCAGTACGCCAGGCTTCCCTGCCCTTCACTATCTCCCTGAGTTTGCTCAAGCTCACATCCATTGAGTCAGTGATGCTGTCCAACCATCTTATCCTCTTTTGCCCCCTTCTCCTCTTGCCCTCAATCTTTCCCAGCTAATGAGTTGTTTCTCTCATCAGGTGGCTAAAGTAACCTAAGGTTACCAGGCCATAACTAAAATACCAGCATAGGACTCAGGGCCTCTGGCTCCAGGTTCAAGGCTCTCAGTTACTTTACTTTTTCACCAGTCCCCTATCAGTGGACATTCAGGTTGTTGCCAAGTTTTTCTATAGTATTCAAGTAGCAAGAAGCATTTTTTTTAACCTCACACCTTTTTTTTTTTTTTTTTTTTTGAGGTGTTTGGATTATTTAGCAAATGGATATGATAAGAACTTTAGACAGTATACATTTTGGATGTTGTTTGGTCCCAGGGATATTGAGATTTGTGTGTGTGGGGGGGTGTGTGTGTGTTTTAAAGCAGGAAACACTTTTGATCATGCATCTTTCCTTATGTATCCAGTTGCCTCCAATGAACATATTCACTAAATTCACTAAAATATAAGAATTTTTTTAAAGACTCAACTTTAATTATACTCTTAAAGGTACTTTGTAAGAGGTACAAATGAAGGAAAGTTGTCTCTACTCTTTGTCTGGAACCAAATCTCTGAATTTATGTAATTTACAAATGTTGAATCTTTGAGAGGTGACTCTATTGATTTATTCACGGATAATTGTTAAGCACCCTCTGCTGTGCACAGCTGTAGGAGCTAGGAAAACTGAAGAGAACAAAGACAAAATCCCAGTTCTCATGGAGCTTATCTGGAGAAGGCAATGGCACCCCACTCCAGTACTCTTGCCTGGAAAATCACATGGACGGAAGAGGAGCCTGGTAGGCTGCAGTCCATAGGGTCGCAAAGAGTCGGACACAACTGAGCGACTTCACTTTCACTTTTCACTTTCATGCATTGGATAAGGAAATGGCAACCCACTCCAGTGTTCTTGCCTGGAGAATCCCAGGGACGGCAGAGCCTGGTGGGCTGCCATCTGTGGGGTCGCACAGAGTTGGACACAACTGAAGCAACTTAGCAGCAGCAGCAGCAGCAGCATGGAGCTTATATTTTTTTTGGGTAATGAGACCATAAACAAATATAAGTTCTGATGAAAAAGGTCAACTGAGTCAACATTTATAAAGTACTTAGCATAGCACCTAGCCCACGATACTGCCATAACTCATTACTGCTTATCCTTTAAGACTCAGTTCAGACACAGCTGCCTCCGATTGAGAATCCTGCAGCCACCTCTCCTTCAGGTTACGTGTCCCTCACTCAGCACCTTACTGTGCACTTATCTCTCCACCGCAGCATGTCATGTTAGAACTGTCATTCACTCACCTGCTCCTTGCTCTAGACTAGAACTTGCCTGGTGTACCCAGAATGGGTTACCTGTGGTCACAAGATGATGGTGACTGGAAAGGTGGTCTAAAAACAAACTCAGTCATTTTTAAATCATTAAGATGTTTGTAGAGGATGAAATGATACTTGACTAATACATATATGACAGTGCCTCTGACAGCTTTCTTAGTTCAATAATCATTGCTTGTTTTGTCTTGGGGGTAGTTTTTGTTGCAGGGGTTTGTTTTTTACAATTTTGTTTTCAGACAAGATTTTTTTGCCCAGCACTCAACACCATGGCATGGTATGTACAACATCTCCCCAACCTTTCTGTAAGTCATCCCCATTAAGGTCTGTTTGTTTATTTGGTCACTGGTGATATCCAGGATGGCCTACATTTAAACTATTTAGATTTGCCACTGATTTAATTTGCTTATATTTTCACATTTTTTAAACTAACGTCAGAAGAGTATATTGGTTCTTTTTTTTTTTTTTTAAGTATTATTGGTGTTTTTAGGTACTAGGTGGTTCCTTGTAAAACATGATTGATTGTTAACTTTATCCATTTTCATTTGCTTGTTAATTATTTTTCATTTTGATAACGGCAGGTTATCGTAATTATATGGTATAAAGAGTGCTATTGCTTTATGAAGTCCAATATAGAGATCCCTCATATCACCTTCATTTCACTCCCCATAAAAATTTCACCTTTTTTTTTTTTTCTGGGCCATGACATGAAAAAGGAGGTACTATGCTAGACTGTCATCTCTCTGAGGACAGGGACTGTGCACTCTAGAGCCTAAGACACAGCCAGCACAGGAAGAGTTCACCACTTACTTATCTCTGTTTATATGTGCATGTTCACATGTGGAATGAATTATAAGTTATAAGATGATAAGAACTAGAAGAGAATTACAAATAGAATTATAGGAGGTTGACAAAAAAGGATTCATATTTATTCAACTCTCTGTGTGCTTTAAATGTATTATTTAATCCAAAAAGTAGTCACACTATTAACATATACTTTGTAGCAAGGCTGAATACATCAGAAAAAGTGCCCAACTTAATTTTGAACACTACAGCCAGCCTGCATACCTGGGAGGGAGAAAATGGTCTGATCATCTGGAACCTTTTCAAATGTGAGGTCAGTTCAGGGCTAGAATGAGCCTTTACTTTCTGGACCAAAGAAATGAAAGCTATTACTCTAACAACTCCAGATACCTTTGATGTTAACAAGAAGGCTCTGGTCTAAAGAAATTTTATACAAAGAATATGCAGTGAATGTTCTTACTTCTAATGATTGCCAGTGGAAAATGAATTATTTCCTTGTTATAATTTCCCATTTATTTCATATCTCTTTTTTTAAATATAAATGTATTTATTTTAATTGGAGGCTAATTACTTTACAGTATTGTAGTGGTTCTGCCATACATTGACATGAATGCCCCGTATCTCAACTTCAGATTACAAAACTCTTGGAAGAATTGAGAGAAGCCAAAGAAAATCATACACCAGAGATGAAACATTTTATGGTCTTAGAAAAGAAAATCAAACAGATGGAAATGAGACATGAGCAAAGAGAACAGGAGCTTCAGCAGGTAAATTAGTAAATAATATTTACATATTTGTACAGTTCTTCACATTTAAGTACTTCCAGTTTACTATGTTTTTGTCATCCCTAACAGATTACTTCTTTCAGAATGTTTTCATTATATATTGGTTTTATTATAGATAAATATATAGCTTTTAAGAGAAAATAAGACTAATTCTCAAATACCTGAAGATTGGTTTACCTTATATCTAGAAAAATAGAGAAACAACTTTTGTATTATGTTCTTAATTATTGATGAATGACTAAAAGAGAAGCATTTTACCCTGGGAATAGGACTCTTGGGAACCATGTAACACATTTAAGTCATTTCAATAAACAGCTCATACAGCTCTATATCAAAAAAGCAAAACAATCAAACATTGGCAGAAGATCTAAATAGATACTTCTTCAAAGAACATATTCAGATGGCCAAAAAGGAAAGAAAAGATGCTCAGCATCACTAATTACCAAAGAAATGCAAATCAAATCTACAATGAGATAGCACCTCTTACCAGAATGGCCATGATGAAAAAGTGTACCAACAGTAAGTGCTGGAAAGGGTGTGGAGAAAAGGGGACTCTCATATACTGTTAGTGGAAATATAAATTGGTACAACCACTCTGGAGAACAGTATGGAGGTTCCTTAAAAAACTAAACATTGAAATACCATATGACCCAGCAATCCCACTCCTGGGCATTTATCTGAAGAAAACCATAATTCGAAAAGCTACATGCACCCCTGTGTTCATTGCAGCACTATTTACAATAGCCAAGATAGGGAAGCAACCTAAATGTCCATCAACAGAGGAATGGATAAAGAAGATACGGTAAATACATACAATGGAATATTACTCAGCCATAAAAAAGAACAAAGTAATACCATTTGCAACAACATTGGTGAACCTAGAGATTATCATACCAAATGAAGCAAGTCAGAGAAAGACAGATATCTTACTATATTGCTTGTATGTGGAATCTAAAAAAATGATACAAATGAACGTATTTATAAAACAGACTTTCAAAACCAAACGTATGGTTATCAAAGGGGAAATGTGATATAAGGGAGGGATAAATTAGGAGTTTGGGATTACCGTATGCACACCACTACATATATAACCAGTAGGGACTACTGTATAGCACAGAGAATTCTACTCAGTATTCTATAGTAACCTATATAGGAAAAAAAATATGAAAAAGAATATTTGTATATGTATAAGTGAATCACTTTCAGTACACCTGAAACTTAACACAGCATTATAAATCAACTACTCCAATAAAATTGCAAACTCAGAACTGAGAGCAGCTTCCAAATAGCAAGGAAAACCACAGGTTTAAAGGGTCCCTTTCACACATGACTGAAAATACTAAATTTCTTCCATAATTTCAATTCTGAAACAAAAAAAAAACAAGACCAAAAAAATATACTACCATGTAGCTTCTTACAAACATCTCTACTAATCTAGGAAGCAAGTCTCCACTAGAAAACGCAAAGGTTTCACTATATGTGGTGCTAGAGCAAACTTTTGACTTTGTTGTTCTGTTTTGTTTTCTGTTGGAGTAGTTGCTTTACAATGTTGTGTTAGTTTCTGGTATACAGCAAAGTGATTCATTTATACATATACACATACTCTTTTTCAGATGCTAACTGAAGATAAAAATCATATCATCATCTTAAGCAGGGCTTCCAAGGTGGCACTAGTGGTGAAGAATCTTCCTGCCAGTGCAGGAGACACAAGAGACACAGGGTCAGTCCCTGGGTGAGAAGATGTCCTGGAGTAGAAACTAGCACCCCACTCCAGTATTCTTGCCTGGAAGATTTCATGGGCAGATGAGCCTGGCAGGCTACAGTCCATGGGACTGCAAAGAGTTGGACATGACTAAGCACGCGCACACACACACACACACACACACATCTCAATCAATATAGAAAAAACATTTAACACAAACACCCATTCTTGATAAAAAACTCTCAAAAAATTAGGTATAAAAATAATATACCTCAACATGATAAAGGCCATATATAACAGGACCACACGTGTGTGTGTTAGTCTCTCAGTCATGTCCGACTCTTTGTGACCTCATGGACTGTACCGCCAGACTCCTCTGTCCATGGAATTTTCCAGCCAAGAATACTGGAGTGGGTTGCCTTTCAGTTATCATCAAAATCAGTAGTGACAGGTTGGAAGCTTTTCTGCTAAGATCAGAAACAAGAGAAGAATGCTCATTCTCACACTCTTATTCACTATAGTATTAGAAGCCTTAGCCAGAGCAGTCAGGCAAAGGATGAAATTGTCTCTATTTGTGAATGACATTATTTTATATAAAGAAAATCCTAAAGACTCTACGTAAAAACCGCTGGTTAGCGAATTCAGTAAAGTTCTCTGATACCAAAATCAGTATACATAAGTCAGTAATGTTTCTATAAACTAACAACAAATTATCTGAAGAATAAAATAATTCCACTTTTAATAATAATATCAAGAAGAATAAAATACTTGGAAATAAATCTATCCAAGGATGTAAAAGATCTGTATGTTGGTAACTATAAGGCATTGATGAAAGAAATTAAACACAAAGGTATTCAGTGTTCATGATTCATAAGAATTGATACTGTAAAATGTCGAAAGCCATCTATAGATTCACTGTGATCTCTGTCAAGATTCCAGTGGCATTTTTTATACTAACAGAAAAAGCATTATGAAATTTGTGTGGAACCATACAGACCAGGCAGAGTCAAAGCAATCCTAAGGTAGAACAACAAAACAGGAGGTATCTTCATTTCCTAATTTCAAACTATATTACAAAGCTGAAGTAATCAAAACAGTATGGTCCTGGCATTAAAAACAAACACATAGCCCAAAGGAATAGAATCTAGAACCAAGACATAAATCCACGTATACATATTTGTTAAGGGAGCCAAGAATACTCAGTGGAGAAAAGACACTTTTCATTATAAATGGTTCTGGGGAAATGTAATATTTACATGCAAAAGACAAACTAGATCCCTGTCTTATACCATTCACAAAAATTACTCTAAATGGATTAAAGACCAGAAACCATAAAATTCTTAGAATAAAACACAGGGTAAAAGCTTGCTGATATGTGTCTTGTCATAGATCCCTTTTGGATGTGAATACCTAAAGCACAAGCAACAAAAAAAAAACAATAAATGGGACCACATCAAACTAAAAAAGCATCTGCACAAGGAAGGAGATAATCAACATGATGTAAAGGCAAGCTGTGACTCATACAACTCAATAGCAAAAAAAAAAAAAAAAAAACTAATTTAAAAAATGGGCAAAGGATCTGAACAGACATTGTTCCAAAGAAGATATTTAAATGCCCCACAGCTATATGAAAAGATGCTCAGTTCAGTTCAGTTCAGTCGCTCAGTCATGTCCGACTCTTTGCGACCCCATGAATTGCAGCACACCAGGCCTCCCTGTCCATCACCAACTCCTGGAGTTCACTCAGACTCACGTCCATCGAGTCAGTGATGCCATCCAGCCATCTCATCCTCTGTTGTCCCCTTCTCCTCCTTCCCTCAATCCCTCCCAGCATCAGAGTCTTTTCCAATGAGTCAACTCTTCGCATGAGGTGGCCAGATTACTGGAGTTTCAGCTTTAGCATCATTCCCTCCAAAGAAATCCCAGGGCTGATCTCCTTCAGAATGGACTGGTTGGATCTCCTTGCAGTCCAAGGGACTCTCAAGAGTCTTCTCCAGCACCACAAATCAAAAGCCTCAATTCTTCAGCACTCAGCCTTCTTCACAGTCCAACTCTCACATCCATACATGACCACTGGAAAAACCATAGCCTTGACTAGACGGACCTGTGTTGGCAAAGTAATGTCTCTGCTTTTCAATATGCTATCTAGGTTGGTCATAACTTTCCTTCCAAGGAGTAAGCGTCTTTTAATTTCATGGCTGCAGTCACCATCTGCAGTGATGTTGGAGCCCAAAAAAATAAAGTCTGACACTGTTTCCACTGTTTTCCCATCTATTTCCCATGAAGTGATGGGATCGGATGCCATGATCTTCGTTTTCTGAATGTTGAGCTTTAAGCCAACTTTTTTACTCTCTACTTTCACTTTCATCAAGAGGCTTTTGAGTTCCTCTTCACTTTCTGCCATAAGGGTGCTATCATCTGCATATCTGAGGTTATTGATATTTCTCCCACCAATCTTTGATTCCAGCTTGTGTTTCTTCCAGCCCAGCGTTTCTCATGATGTACTCTGCATAGAAGTTAAATAAGCAGGGTGATAATATACAGCCTTGACGTACTCCTTTTCCTATGTGGAACCAGTCTGTTGTTCCATGTCCAGTTCTAACTGTTGCTTCCTGACCTGCATACAAATTTCTCAAGATGCAGGTCAGGTGATCTGGTATTCCCATCTCTTTCAGAATTTTCCACAGTTTATTGTGATCCACACAGTCAAAGGCTTTGGCATAGTCAATGAAGCAGAAATAGATGTTTTTCTTGAACTCTTTTACTTTTTCCTTGATCCAGCGGATGTTGGCAATTTGATCTGTTTCCTCTGCCTTTTCTAAAACCAGCTTGAACATCAGGAAGTTCATGGTTCACGTATTGCTGAAGCCTGGCTTGGAGAATTTTGAGCATTACTTTACTAGCATGTGAGATGAGTGCAATTGTGCGGTAGTTTGAGCATTCTTTGGCATTGCCTTTCTTTGGGATTGGAATGAAAACTGACCTTTTGCAGATGCTCAACATCACTAATTATGAGGGAAATGCAAGTCAAACCCACATGGGGACATATCAAAAAGAGTATTTGCTCAGTCGTGTTCGACTCTTTGTGACCCCATGGACTGCAAAATGCCAGGCCTCCCTGTCCATCACCAACTCCCAGAGTTTACCCAAACTCATGTCCATTGAGTCAGTGATGCCATCCAACCATTTCATCCTCTGTTGTCCCCTTCTCCTCCTGCCTTCAATCTTTCCCAGCATCAGGGTCTTTTCAAATGAGTCAGCTCTTCTCATCAGGTGGCCAAAGTAATGGAGCTTCAGCTTCAACATCAGTCCTTCCAATGAACACTCAGGACTGATCTCCTTTAGGATGGACTGGTTAGATCTCCTTGCAGGGACTCTGAAGAGTCTTCTCCAACACCACAGTTCAAAAGCATCAATTCTTCGGCACTCAGCTTTCTTTATAGTCCAACTCTCACATCCATACATGACCACTGGAAAAACCATAGCCTTGACTAGAGGGACCTTGGTTGACAAAGTAATGTCTCTGCTTTTTAATAAGCTGTCTAGGTTGGTCATAATTTTCGTTCCAAGGAGTTAGCGTCTTTTAATTGTATACCTTAAACTTGTACAATGTTATGTCAATTATGTCTGAATATGATTGACAAATCGTTAAATGCCAAGTTTTAATATATGAGACATCAAAATAATGAATTGAAAATTCATACAGCATTTTGTACTCCCCATAACTCAAGTACCTATTTATACAGTGTCTGAAATTGTTTTATTTCATTATTAAATTATGAAATAATTATTCTATAGCCAGGCAGAATTAAAAATTTTCTTGCAGAGGTTCAGCATGTATAATGTCTGGAAACATTATTGGTTTTGTTGCTGTAACCAGTTATTTTTTTATGTCTAGCTTTGTGTGGTTTATAATGTCTGTGATTAACATTTCCCTTCTGGTAAGGTATTTTATTAATAAAATTATAAGAATAGTATTGTAAGTTACTAGACAAGGTGCTTATTTCACAGCTGAAAAAAACTGATCCACATACACAAGGTAGTCTAGTATGGGTAGTTAAGAGCAGGAGCCCTGGGGCCAGCCACCTGTGTGTGAATTCTAACTCTCCCTCCAGTGGCCTCTGTGTGAATCTAGGGTGAATTAATTTTTTTTACTTATTTGTGACTCTCTTTCCCTACCTGTTAAATGGAGATGGATATGTAGAATATCTCCTAGTGTTACAAGATTAAATGTTAACACATGTAAGACTTAAAGCCAAGCCTGGCACGTGACAGGTGTCAACGTATGGTTCCTTAGTGCTGACATGTTATGTTAAAACTGTCTTGATTGCATCTCAAGTACAGTTCTTAGGAACAGGGTTTTAGGGATGTTTGAATTCATTCCAGGGTATTAAATGCTTTAAATGGTAATCCTGCCCTGCCCCCAACCCAGGCTTAAAATGAAAAACTTTAAACTTCTTAACTACCTATCAGAATTAGATACTAAAATTCCCACTTACTCTTTGCTTATAAGCCTTTATTGATCCAGTGGGGCCTGTTAGGTAAGGCTCCTCTCCCTCTGCCCCATCCCCTCTGATACATAGGTTGCCAGATTACCCTTGTCAGCATTGGCCCAGTTGAGCTCCTAGAAGCTCTTCGAGGCTCATTATCCCCAGGATAAACTCTAACAGTAGTGTGATATTTTTAATTTGCAGATAATACAGCAGACACACCAAGTAGTAGAAACCGAGCAAAACAGAGAAATTGAGAAATGGAAAAGACTTGCACAGCTGAAGAATCGGGAGCTGGACAAGTTCCGAACAGAGTTGGATTCGATCTTGGACGTTCTCCGAGAGCTGCACCGGCAGGGGGTGGTCGTGCCAGTTGCTTTGGCAGAAGTGAATGCACCAGAGTATTAGTAGAAACTCACATATCACGTGACCTCACAGGGAGGCCTGAAGATGGTTGGGGTCCCCGTCAGAGGAGGCTTTTGAAAAAAGTGTTCCAGTATGTTGCTGGAACACAAGAACATTTCAAAATAAATCATATTTTACCAGCTAGGGAAAAATAAGAGCAGCATTAATGGTGTATTTTACTGGAAAAAATTAGTCATCAACATTTTAAATAATTACAGACAAGTCCCTTTATGGCAGATGATTAGAACTGGTGATATTTATTGCAAAAGGCCTCACACGCTAGATATGGGAGGAAAACAAAATTGCAGATACTTGGCCATTATTGACTAGGTGTGTATTTTTAATTCTTGTCCAGAAGAACAGCTCCTCTTTCTCACAGAAACGGGGTGGGCAGTGTGAGCACAGCGGCTCAGACAGTCACTGATGTAATGGTGCTTCATGTTCATTCTGGTGAGAGTTGTAACTTGCGTACAGGTAGATAGTGAACTCTTGTGTTCTCCCAGATTTCCACTCCTGCCTCTTGGCGCCTCATTTTGCACCTGATACAAGGTGCAAGGTATATATCACAAGTAGTAGGGGAATTTGATTTATTCACTGTTTCACTTATGCTGTGTCTCAAATGCCAGTCCCTCTTTTGGAAGTCTAAAGTGATAAACAGAATGCAACATTTTTACTTCATTTAAGAAGTGAATATATGTTCACTAAAGAAATTAAAAGCATGTGTAGAAGTAGCCAGATTATTCTCTTACATCACAGTTCCATTTCCCAAAGCAGCTAGGAGGCACGTGAGATACTGCTACATGGAAGCTGTAGCTGGGGCTTTCTCTGGGGCTGCTTTGTTTTCAGATGTTCTGGCTCACTGCTGTCCAATAGGAAGATCCTGTGAGCCACGTGTCACTTAAAAATTTTTATAGCCACGTTTAAAAAGGTAAAAAGAAACAAATGAAGTTAATTTTGGTAATTTATGTAATATATCTAAAATAATATAAAAATTGGGATTTTACATTCTTTTTTTCATCCTAAGTTTCCAAAATCAGGTAAGTTTTCCATTTATAGCACATCTCAGTTTGAACCAGCCACATTCTAAGTGCTCAATAACCACATGCCAGCAAGTGCAATTCTAGAATAATCATTACAAAGTGAAGTACTTTATAAAGGACATGTGAAGTAGACCTTGGTAAACTTATAGGTATTAAATGTGAAATGTGGAAATTAAATGTAAGGAATACAGTTAATATCTCGATGTCCAGCATTTTTAATGTTCTTTTCCTAAGGGTAGAAAGCATTAATTAAAATTTGCTATTTTTTTATGTGAAAGAGTTGTAAGTTATAAACTATTTTGGTTATTATTTGAGTGTGTTTTGTATACTTTTTATCTGCAAACCTGTTCATTTATAACTGTACCTTCCCTTTGTCTTTTTGACTGACTCTCCATGGGCCTTTCATTCTAAGCACAAGCATGGCTGATTCTGAAACACAGGTAGTACAGACATCAAACAGATTATCAGTTCCAGAGAAGGTACATCCTGTTTTGATGAGGACTCCGTATTTTGGAATAAGCTGCACATGTGACACAGCTTCAATTTCATTTACAGAGTAAAGGTCCATATGCACTATCAGAACTGTTAGTTACAACCAGAAACCTCAGAGACAATATCTCAGCCCTTAGGTTTTGCACTGAGGGTCTAGGATGAGAACACAGGTGGACACAGTTACACCATCTTGAAAAAAACAGAAAGGCTTTTATGATAATGCAGACTCCAGAGATTATCAATCCTCTTCCACCAGTTCTGTCCCCTCACAATGTCATAAGACCTGCATCCACAGGCTTGCCGACCCTTCAGGAAGGGCAAAATTCAAGATTCTGCTCAAGATTCAAGGTTGCTGCTCACACCATTGCTTTTGTGTGAGCAGAGAGGTTTACAATCAGATCTATTACTTGTGAGCCCACAGCATTCCATAACCAGCTGTACCCATCGACCCTCAGAAATCCAGGCTTTAATATTTGGGTTCCATTCCATATTGGAAAAATTCTAAATCGGTGACTAAATACCAAGAAGATGGTGGCCAAACCTAAGGGCGCTAATTGGGGAGGTTCAAAATCTATAAGCACCTTATTTAACAAGTCATTTTAATTTTACCCAAGATTAAACACTTATTCAATGTTATTCAATGGCTATCCTTTGAAGAACCTGTTAGCGATGAATGGGCTTCCCTAATAGCTCAGTTTGGAGAAGGCAATGGCACCCAACTCCAGTACTCTTGCCTGGAAAATTCCATGGATGGAGGAGCCTGGTAGGCTGCAGTCCATGGGATCACTGAGCATCGGACACGACTGAGTGACTTCACTTTCACTTTTCACTTTCATGCATTGGAGAAGGCAATGGCACCCCACTCCAGTGTTCTTGCCTGGAGAATCCCAGGGGCAGCGGAGCCTGGTGGGCTGCTGCCTCTGGGGTCGAACAGAGTCGGACACGACTGAAGTGACTTAGCAGCAGCAGCAGCAGCAATAGCTCAGTTGGTAAAGAATCCGCCTGCAATGCAAGAGACCTGGGTTCAATCCCTGGGTTGGGAAGATCCCCTGGAGACGGGAAAGGCTCCCACTCCAGTATTCTGGCCTGGAGAATGCCATGGACTGTAAAGTTCATGGGGTCACAAAGAGTAGGAAAAGACTGAATGACTTTGACTTCAGCAATGAATGGTTAGAGGAGTGAAGTTTGAACGTTTTCTAATCCCTGTGCTGTATGTTAAGTCACTTGAGTTGTGTCCAACTCTGTGACCCTATGGACTGTAGCCCTCCAGGCTCCTATGTCTATGGGGATTCTCCAGGTAAGAATACTGGAGTGGGTTGCTATGCCCTCCTCCAGGGGATCTTCCTGACCCAGGGATCAAACCAGAGTCTGATGTCTTCTGCATTGGTAGGCGGGTTCTTTACCACTAGAGCCAAATCCCAGTTACTGATTATTCTGCTCTAGTATTTGAACCCATTAATTACAGCCTTTTTCAGTTTCTATCAAAGAGTCCTTTAATGAAAAGCACATGTAATCCTCAGCACCTGTCCAGCTAGTAGTTCCTAGCCCAAACCTATTTCCTCCTCTCTAAAGCAAAGTATTGGAAGGACTGACGCTGAAGCTGAAACTCCAGTACTTTGGACAGCTGATGCAAAGAACTGACTCATTGGAAAAGAGCAATGAAAGTAGGAGAAGGGGACAACAGAGGATGAGATGGTTGGATGGCATCACTGACTCAGTGGACAGGAGTTTGAACAAGCTCCGGGAGTTGGTGATGAACAGGGAAGCCTGGCACGTTGCAGTCTATGGGATCACAGAGTCAGACGCAACTGAACTGAAAGCAAAGTAGGTCTGGGTTTGTTGAAAGCTTCAATCACAATCACCTAAATAGTGCAAATAGGAATTTTTCCCATCAATGCCTACTTTATAGGACTGTTGTAAGAAATACGTTTGAAGAGCAGCATTATCAGGGGTTCTACAGAGGAAAGAGTCACCACATTCCATCAGTGGAATAAAATGGGTTGTTAGTAAATTCAGTAGCAAGAGGCTAGACTTCGTGGAAAAAAGGGTGGGCGGTGGTAATTATACCAGGTATGCCTCCTTGGAGCACAGAAATGAAGAGGCAAGAACACGGCAGGAATCTGACCCAGTGACCTAGTCTCAGGAAGCCTGCCCTGAACGTAAACCCTTTCAGTGGCCTTCCAGTGTCCCCTCCATAGGGTATTGATATTACAGTATGAAGACCTGATGCAGAGGGCCTATGTAACTCCTTGGAGAAAGGTCTGGAAGGAACTTGGATTTGTGAGGCAGGGAAAAGTGAAGTCATTAGAGAAGAACTGTTTACAAAAGGGATAAATTGAGCCTGCTTATTGGAGAAGCCTGAGTGGACTGAAGATCCTAGTTGGTTTTTTCCCATCAGCGTCAGGAAGTGTAAATGACCAAAAATATTTGCATGCCCATGTCTTACCTGTTTTGCTCATCATCCTGGCCATGTGCTAGGAGCACTCATGAGATCAAGCTGGTGCTTACTCCTCTGACTTGGGGTCAGAACTTTCATAGGAGCCTACTTCCTCACGCATAATAGGGGCTTAGTAAATTTATCACCTTCTGTTGTCCTTGGACCTTCATCTACATGCAACCCTTTGCTCCCATCAGCCCCCAAAGATCATAGTTGTTCTCATACTCACAGCACAACTACTGCTACCAGCAGGATAACATTGGGTCTGTGTCTCTACTCTTCCTTTCTCCTGGGTTCCAGCCCCTATTCCCAGTTCCTGCCCGAGTTACCCAGTGTCCACAAAAAGTCAAATGTGTTTGAAACCAACTCCTTTACTTCTCTCCCTGAAACCAGCTGCCCACTCCCCTAGGTTTCAACATTCTCCAGTCAGTTCTAAACTCTAAGGCACCCTTGACTGTCTTTGTCAACCTGGGACAGTTCAGTTCAGTCTCAGTCATGTCCAACTCTTTGCGACCCCATGAATTGTAGCACGCCAGGCCTCCCTGTCCATCACCAACTCCCGGAGTTCACTCAGACTCAGGTCCATCGAGTCAGTGATGCCATCCAGCCATCTCATCCTCTGTCGTCCCCTTCTCCTCTTGCCCCCAATTCCTCCCAGCATCGGAGTCTTTTCCAATGAGTCAACTCTTCGCATGAGGTGGCCAGATTACTGGAGTTTCAGCTTTAGCATCATTCCTTCCAAAGAAATTCCAGGGCTGATCTTCAGAATGGATTGGTTGGATCTCCTTGCAGTCCAAGGGACTCTCAAGAGTCTTCTCCAACACCACAGTTCAAAAGCATCAATTCTTCAGTGCTAAGCTTTCTTCACAGTCCAACTCTGACATCCATACATGACCACTGGAAAAACCATAGCCTTGACTAGACGGACCTTTGTTGGCAAAGTAATGTCTCTGCTTTTCAATATGCTGTCTAGGTTGGACATAACTTTCCTTCCAAGGAGTAAGCGTCTTTTAATTTCATCGCTGCAGTAACCATCTGCAGTGATTTTGGAGCCCAGAAAAATAAAGTCTGACACTGTTTCCACTGTTTCCCCATCTACTTCCCACGAAGTGATGGGACCAGATGCCATGATCTTTGTAACAGATTACCATAAATTAGGTAGCTTAAACAACGAGCATATTCCTCAAGTTCTGGAGGCTGAGAAGTCTGAGATCAGGGTGTCGGTGCTTCCTCGCTTGAAAACAGCAGACTTCTCATTGTATCCTCATATGACCGAGGGCAGAGAAACATAAGATCTCCTGAGACCCTTATAAGAGCGCTGATTCTATTATTCCTGAGGGGTCCACTCTCAGGACCTCACTTAATCCTATTTACCTCCCAAAGGCCCTGCCTCCTAATACTGGGAAACAGGGTTTCAACATGAGATTTTGAGAGGACACAGATACTCAGTTTATACATCGACTAACTCTCCCCAACGTGGAGTCATTAAACCTGTAGCCAATTTCTTCACAATAAGGCTTATATCAATCTGTCCTTTTCCACTCCTATATCCACCACCACAGAAGTCCTGTCACCATTTTACTTATTTTTCTGGTAGAGGTTTATTCTATTCCTCTACTCCAATGTTCTCACTCCAGATAGTCTGTGAAATGGCACTGCCAGCTCTGCTTCAGCACCCCGTGTTCCTCCTTCACCCGGTTGCTTTTTTGGTGTTAATGTCAGAATCCTCAACCCCAGCCTCCCTCTCCATCAGACCATCTCCACCTCCTATACAAATCTTCCCTACTACTACAGTAGTAGTTTTCTACTACTACTGTAGCAAATTACACAAACATAATGGCTTCAGCCAGCATGGATTTCTCACCTTACTGGTCTGGAGGTCAAGGATCCAACACAGTTCTCATCTGGCTAAAATCCAGGTATCAGCAGGGTGTGCTCCTCCTGGAGGCTCCAGGAGAGAATATTTCCTTGCTTTTTTAGTTCTCAGAGGCCACTCACATCCCTTGGATTGTGCCCTCACTTCTCCCACCTTCACTGCCAGCAGGCTTGCATCCTCTCAGGACATTCTTCCAAGATTACGTCCCCTCTCTGACTCTAAGCTCAGCTGGGATGTGTTCTCCTCTTTTAAGGACCCAAGTAATTAGGTTAGGCCCCCTGCAGGATAATCCAGGCTACTCTTCCCACCATCTCCTCTCAGGATCCTCTTTTCCCATCACACTCAGGCTTTATGTGGCTGTGACACTCACCTTGGGTAATGATTCCTCTTGTGAGCAATGTAAGGCTCAAGACACTTATGAATGGCATTTTTGTTTTTTCTTCCTTAGTCTTTCCACATTTGTTACATCTGGTGAGTCTATGAACCCTGTTTATTTGCAGCCCAGCACTAATCTTTGACAAAGCATCATGCTTTTAAAAGGTAATTTATTAGAAGATAGAAATCCTCTTGGATTTTTTCCCTAAAATATCTGTAGTCCCTTTGCCATTGTACAGTAACATTTTCACACCTGGCTACCTTGTGGGAAAGGGAGGGACATTATTCTGCCCACCACGCTCCCCTTATTCATACAACCTGCTGATCTTCAAACAGATTTTGTCCCTTCCTCCTTGATCATCTCGTTCCCACCACTTCCTTTGTTTGCCATGCCTACATCAAATGTCTGATCATTGTTCTCATTGTATACACACACACACACACACCCTACCCATTTATTTTCCTAGAATCTTCTAGAGGAATCAAATCCATAATGATAATGATGATATTGACAGTGATTGCAGGGGCCTCTTGAGGACTCTGATCAAGAGGGAATCATTGCAAGGCTGCTGCAGAAACAGGCTTAATTGCTGTAGTGTTTAATGCAATCAATTAAGTTCATCATTTTTTAAAATGTTATATCATTGTATTTAAGATTTTAATATGAATTTTCTTTAACCACCAAGTTTTTGAGTGAGTGAGTGAAGTCGCTCAGTTTCCGACTCTTCGCGACCCCATGGACTGTAGCCTATCAGGCTCCTCCGTCCATGGGATTCTCCATGCAAGAGTACTGGAGTAGGTTGCCATTTCCTTCTCCAGGGGATCTTCCCAACCTAGGGATCAAACCCAGGTCTCCCATGTTGCAGTCAAATGCTTTAACCTCTGAGCCACCAGGGAAGCCCATTTACTCTAGGACAAAACTCTAAAAGGATTTCTATCTTCCAGTGAATTGGGTACTAGCCTTTCAAACATGTGATCCTTTAAAAAAGATCAGTGCTGGCCTGCAAATAAACAGGGTTCATATAATCTCACCAGATGCAATGAATGTGAAAAGACTAAGGAAGAAAACAAAAGCCTTTCTTAGAGAAAACATTACCCAAGGTGACTGTCACACCAACATAATGCCCACATGTAATAGGAAAGCTAATTTTCCCAAGCATATGGTTATGCTGCTAATTTGTTAGGTGCTAAAACAATCTCCTCATTGTATATGTTCCTAATAAGTACAGAAAAGTTTAGGCTCTACAAAGAAAGTTAAACATATTCCTCTGCTGCCAAATCTCTAGATTGAACATCCCCATAAAAAGGACATGATTATACTTCCTCCAGAAACTCTTCTGAGAAATAACAGGCTTTTAACTGCAGTTCCCCCAGTGGAGGGCTAGAGTAGGACTGGAGGGAACCACTAGAAACACAGTAGGTCTGAGGTGAGGTGCTGCTGCCCTTGGCAGCCAAAGATATCATTGATGTCTTTATGGATGAGCATTTTCCCAAAAGGTCAATGAATAGGGAGAATACGAACAACAAGTAGATTGTTAAGACAATTGTTAAGCTGCATATAACGACCACCACAAGTCAAATATAGTATATTTTGATACTTGGAAAACAATTATCTTATTTTTCTTTAAAAGTGCATTAGTATCAATAGAAATAATAAAGAATGAGCCGTCTCAGAGATAACAATAGAAAAAAACGATTCTACATCTGTCAGATTACTTGACAACAGGCAGGAAATGAGCTAGATGTCTTCCACAGACATCTCCAAGTGTCAGACTCACTCCTGCAAAGTATAAAACTAGGTTTTCAGCAGACAGAGGGAACAAAGTCAAGATTCCTGGATCTTGAGAGGTTTACTATATGGCAGGGGAGATCAGACAAATACATGTAGCCAAATATGAATAAAATGAAATAAAAGTATGATGAAGTGTGAATGGAGCACAGAAGAAAGAGAAACTCCTTTCACCTGGGATCTGGAAAGCCTTTTTTGGAAAATGTGGTTTTGGAGATGGCCAAAGAAATGGGTGGAATTTTGGTAGAATTGTATGTAAGGAAGGGAATTTAAAAACTGATCCTAAATTCAAATAAAAATGCAAAGGGTCCCAAGTACCCAGAACAACTTTGAATAAGAAAACCAAAGTTGGAGGACTTAAACGATCTGATTTTAAGACTTTTTAAAGCTACAGTAATCAAGAAGTATGGTCCAGAACTAAACCAATACGTATAGAGACAACTGATTTTCAGTGTCAGTGCAAAGGCAGTTGCGGAGAAAGGATTTTTTTCAACAAATAGTGCCGCAACAATTAGGTATCCATATGCCAAAAAAAAAATAATTTCAATCCATACTTTTCTATGTACACAAAAATTAACTCAAAATGGATTACAGATCTAAATAGAAAACCTAAAACTCTAAAACTTCTAAAAAATAATAGGATTAAACTTTTATGACTTGGGTTTGGCAAATATTTCTTTGCTATAACACCAGAAGTATGATCCATTTAAAGGAGAAATGAAGTCACTCTGAAAAAGAATTTATATCGAGAATAAAGAACTCTCAAACTCAATAATAAAGCAAACACCCCAGTACAACAATGAGCAGACTTGAAAACAGATATCCAGATGGATAATAAGCACGTGAAAAGATGCTGAATGGGATTTTTCAGGCAAGAAACTGGAGTGGACTGCCATTTCCTCCTCCAGGGGATTTTCCCAACCCAGGGATTGAACCAGGATCTCCAGCATTGCAGGTCAAATTCTTTACCATCTGAGCCACCAGGGGAGCTTATTAGTCATTAGTGAAATGCAACTAAAAACCACAGTGAGATACTACTACACACACATACTAGAATGAATAAAATTAAAAAGACTGACCTTGCAGAATGTTGGCAATGAAGTAAATCGATAAGAATTCATATAAACTATGAGGAATTCACAGTAACATTTAAACATTTTAGAAAACTGCTAAGCAGTTTCTTTAAAAAGATAAACATCTAAGATATGACCCAGATATTCCTCTTCTAGGTGCTTTAGAAAATAAAAGCATATATCCATAAAAAGACTTGTAACCAGATATTCACTGCAGTGTTCTTTACAGTAGCCAAAATTGTAAATAGCCCAAATATCCATCAACAAGAGAATTAATAAACAAATTATGGTCTATCCAAACACTACTCACAATAAACTACTCAGCAATAACTCAGCACTCAACTGGTAAAGAATCTGCCTGCAGTGCGGAGGACCTGGGTTCAATCTCTGAATTGGGAAGATCCCCTGGAGAAGGGAAAAGCTACACACTCCAGTATTCTGGCCTGGAAAATTCCATGGACCGTATAGTCCATGGGGTTGCAAAGAGTCAGACACCACTGAGTGACTTTCACTTTCAAATGTTTTGGAGAAGGAAATGGCAGTCCACTCCAGTACTATTGCCTGGAAAATCCCATGGACAGAGGAGCCTGGTAGGCTACAGTCCATGGGGTCATAAAGAGTCAGACATGACTAAATGACTTCACTTTCCTTTCCTTTCCTTTAAACACTACTCAGCAAATAATAATAATAAACTACTAATAAAACAGGGATGAATCTCAAAATAATTATGCTGAATGAAAACAGTCAGACAAAATAGAGTAGATACTGCTTGAATCCATTCATACAAGTATCTTGAAAATGCAAACCAATATACAGTGATAGAAAGAAAATCAGTGGTTTCCAGGGCAAGAAATGGGAAGGGAGGGATTACAAAAGGACAGAAAATTTTTGGGGGTGATGGGTGTGTTCACTGTCTTGAATGTGGTAATGGTTTCTTGGGGATATACTTATGTCAAATGAATTAAATTGTATGTTTTAAATATGTGAAAATTATTTTGCCAAATATATCCCAAAGTTGTTTTAAGAAAAAAAGTTCAGTCCTAACTCGCTTCAACTGGAATAAATTTTTCTCTAGGGAAACTTTTATAAACTAGAATGTGTGAGATAACCATAGGAAAAAACAATACAAGCTGAAGAGCTCACACTACGCTACACACGCATCCATGCATATAATACACACAAGACAAAAAACAGAAGCAAATAACTGGCATGAAGAAGTAGCTAATCCTCAAACCCAGGATGATCGCTATTCCAGAGCCTGAAATTATGAAACAATCTAAAAGAGAACATAAAATAAGTTTGATGGAATCATTAAACATAAATCATAAAAAACATAATAGAAATCAGGATATCAAGATAAAAGATCAATTTTTTAAAGAACTAAACATAACTTATATAAATAAAATATATATTAGATCTTACATATAAAATTTAATGGTCGTTACAGAATATTGAGTAAAGTTCCCTGTGCTACACAGTAGGTCCTTGTTGATTATCTATTTTATATACAATAGTGTGTATATTGGAGCGGGCAATGGCACCCCACTCCAGTACTCTTGCCTGGAAAATCCATGGACAGAGGAGCCTGGTAGGCTGCAGTCCATGGGGTTGTGAAGAGTCGGACACGACTGAGCGGCTTCACTTTCACTTTTCACTTTCATGCATTGGAGAAGGAAATGGCAACACACTCCAGTGTTTTTGCCTGGAGAATCCCAGGGATGGGGGAGCTTGGTGGGCTGCCATCCATGGGGTCGCACAGAGTCGGACACGACTGAAGAGACTTAGCAGCAGCAGCAGCAACAGTGTGTATATGTTAATCTCAAACTCCTAATTTATCTCTCTCCCCATCTTTCCCATTTGGTAATCATAAGTTTGTTTCCTAGTCTGTGAATCTGTTTCTGTTTTGAGATAAGTTCATTTGAATCATCTTTCAAGAGTCAACATATAAGCAATGTCATGTGATATTTGCCCTTCTCTTTCTTACTTCACTCAGTATGACAATCTCTAGGTCCATTCATGTTGCTGCAAATGGCATTACTTCATTCTTTTTTATGGCTGAGTAATATTCCATTTTGTGTATATATGTGTGTGTGTGTGTGTGTGTGTGAGTATACCACATCTTTATCCATTCCTCTGTTGATGGACATTTAGGCTGTTTTCATGTCTTGGATCCTACCCAGGGTCTCAGCCATACCTGATTTAGATGAATAAGATGATGCTATTTGGGATCCTTGTTGCTGCTGCTGCTGCTAAGTTGCTTCAGTCGTGTCCGACTCCATGCAACCCCATAGATGGCAGCCCACCAGGCTCTGCCATCCCTGGGATTCCCCAAGCAAGAACACTGGAGTGGGTTGAGCTGACACTATATAGACTAAATATTGGACTTTGATTTGATGATGTAATTATTGAGATTTTAGAGGATGTTGGGGGTGAGACAGATATATTTTGCATGAATCTTTGGGGTCACAGAGGAGAATGTAGTAGGATAATGCCCTCCCCCCGCCAAACATGTCCATTCTTAATCCCTAGAACCTATGCATATAGTACCTTGCATGGTGAAAAGGACTTTGTGGATGTGATTAAGTTAAGAATCTTGAGATGAGAGACTACTGTGGGTAATCCAGTGTTATTACAAAGGTCTTATAGGAGCGAGGCAGGATGGTCAGAGATAGCTAGGTAAAGTGGAAACAGAGGTGACAATGATACAGGGCCATGAGCCAAAAAATGTGAACAGCCTCTGGAAGCTGAAAAAGACAAGAACTGGATCCTTCGCTAGAGCCTCCATATGGAGCCCTGATGACACCTTGATTCTAGCCCACTGTCACTGACCTTGCACTTCTGCACGTGAGAACTGTAAGAGAATAAATGTGGGTTGCTTTAAGTCACTGAGTGAGTGGTCCTTTGTTACAACAGCAACAGCAAATGGACTCAGGAACCAACGTGAACAAGAAGCACGTGCTGCTTGCTATGCCATCATGAAGTTCTTTGTCTCTGACCCAGGAGTCTGGTGCCTTCTGCCAGCTTCCACAGAACTGTGTCATGATACTTGTAAGCTTGAAAGAGGGGTCACATCTTAGACCCTTCACAATTCTTGACATTTAGTCAATAACAACGATGGTATATAGCCATGGATATTTTTCCATCTTTTAAAAATATCCATCAGTCTTCTAATAAATCTACTTTTAACTAAAATTTAAGCCACTTAAATAGTTTTACATCTTAGTAATAGATAACCATGGTTTATATTCAATTACTTAAATTATGAATAATAATATTTACATTCATAAAAGCCATTAAAATCAGTACTCTTTAATGAAAATGGGAAGTTTCTTTTTGCAAGAATGTATATTAACTATAAGAAATGTCCCATGCTTTGAGTCTTAAAGAATACTATTTTCCTCAAAAGACAATTATGGGAAAGGGATTTCTTTTGGTGGAATAAATTCTAAAAGAAATTTGTTACATGACTCATACCACTAGGAACTTGGAGATGACAGAAATTAGGAGGCATTAACTGTGGTGTTGGAGAAGACTCTTGAGAGTCCCTTGAACTGCAAGGAGATCCAACCAGTCCATTCTAAGGGAGATCAGCCCTGGGTGTTCTTTGGAAGGAATGATGCTAAAGCTGAAACTCCAGTACTTTGGCCACCTCATGTGAAGAGTTGACTTGGAAAAGACTCTGATGCTGGGAGGGAATGGGGGCAAGAGGAGAAGGGGCCGACAGAGGATGAGATGGTTGGATGGCATCACCGACTCGATGGACATGAGTCTGAGTGAACTCCGGGAGATGGTGATGAACAGGGAGGCCTGGCGTGCTGCGATTCATGGGGTCGCAA
Organism: Bos taurus; assembly: GCF_002263795.3. NCBI lineage: Eukaryota > Metazoa > Chordata > Mammalia > Artiodactyla > Bovidae > Bos > Bos taurus. Next base: position 65,275,885 of record NC_037336.1, read on the forward strand.
AGAGTCGGACACTACTGAGCGACTGAACTGAACTGATAAATGTGGAACTATTTTTAAATAAAATGAAAAACTGGACGTGTGAAAACAAAGAACCAGAGAAAATTATGGTGCAATAAATGTATTTATTTTTCAGTTTAAGCAAGACAGGTGGTAAACGAAAGTCCATATTGAAAATGCCACCCAGAGATTAGTAGCTGGCCATTCATGCAATGTGACTGGGCAAAACAAAGTCATTTCCAAAACAGTGTGCAGATTTAATTCCTTCATGAAATTAACTCTTGAGTTGCACCAAGCCACCTGGAATGTCTGTTGATGGGGTATTTATAACCCATTCACCATCCCAACTCAAAAGCTACACACTAGCTACACAACCATCACTCACACATCTGCCAAGCAGACAGCCAGCCTGGCAAATAGCACTCTTCTTGTTCACTAGCCAACGACACAGCAGTGTGACCAGTCACAGTTACACTAACACAGGGACACAGAAGGCACTTCCCTTTACTCAGCTGACAACCTTCCATACACTTTGGGGGATGGGATTGTCATATAAGGTACTCATCTTGGGGCATGGGGTGTGGGGGCTGTCTCCAGGTTTGAGCTGTTTTAGGAAAGCACTATAAATTCGGCCACAGTGACCATGAGAGACAAGGTCTCCTGACATCCTGGGAGATGCTCGAGCTCCTGACATAAGTTGGATTCAATTAAGGGTTGGGTAAGAGGTACAGACCTGGGGGAATGTTATAACAAGAACCAGGGGGCAGCCTCTAGTTTATATAATTTTGGGTATTTCCAGCCTCATGTGAATACCAAGTCAAAAGTCCACACATTATTGGATCACCTACTCCAGACTCCTCACCTTACAGATAAAAACGTGGCAGCCCAGAGAGTCAAAGTAACTTGCTAAAGGCAGAGCATGGCAGTGGCAGGACCAGATGGAAAACACGACACATCAAACCCCGTTCACGCACGCTGATGCAGGATATGTGACCAAGTTCTTCAACAAGGAAGATGAGATAGTGTAAATATTTGGTTCCCCCCAAAGCTCCAAATATGTTTAAAAGCATGAAAACTCAGCTTCACCATCTTTCTTCTCAGGGGGTTCTCTTCTCTGTCTTTCTGCCTCTCTCTGTCTCTGTCTCTCATACACAAACACACACACAATTTTGATGAATAGCGATTTCTGGCTACTCAATGACAAACCCAACATTTTCAGGAAAATGCCTGATAAAATGTGCTTCTCAGTCCAACTCTTTGTGTGAGGTTTGGACCACTGGCTTATTTTCTAGAACAATAGGTGTTTCAGAAATCAGGAGATCATCTTCTCCAAAGGAGTTCTGGTCCGTGTTGACGAAGTTGGGGATGTCGAATTTCATGAGCCTGTTCAGCTCCTCCTCTGGCCGCCCACTGCATCTGATGGCTTCCTGGAGATGAACTTCACTGTCGAGGGCCGTGGTCTGGAGACAAGCTTTGGCCTTCTCCAAGTGGTCCACTTCATTGATGTAGCAGTGAAAGAAGGACCTGGATTCCTCATTGCCCTGTCGAGAAAACACCTTATCTGGCTCCAGGGGCTTTCCAAAGTCTGACACAAAGCTATTCATTCTGAATCTCTTCTCCGAAGACTCTGCATTGCTGTGAAGAAAGGCAAAATAAAAGACTCCTTACCCTCCAGCACAGTTACCTGTGGGATGATGGTTTCCAGCATCTATGAAGTGCAAGTCCCCGCACAGAAAGTGCAGACAAACATCAAACTGAAAGACACCACGTCTGAAGATGTACAAATAAATGCAAGGCAAAAGACTCAAGGTGTGGGCCCTTGGACCATCCTGAAAAGATGCTTTTCACTAAGGGGTCTTCTATATTCTGCATCACACACCAGTATTTCTCAGTGGGACCCTTGGTATTCTATCTGCAGCAGAATTACTTGTAGGGCTTCTCAAAATTCAATATTCCTGCTTGCAGGATCTCTGGTGGAAGGGACAGGCAATCTATTTTCTTAGAATCCCCAAGGATCACTACTTATGGTCAGGTTTAGAGCTGCTGGCCAACATCAGACCAGCCTGAACAATAATTCGATCCCACAGGGGTGAGCTTCATGTTTGTCAAAGCACTGCCATATCCGTTGATCTCTCCCAATTCTCAAAACTGACCCATGCAGCCACTTGGGCCAAAAGTTATACCTATTTCACAGAGGCAGAAGCTAAGGTAAGGAGCAGTCAGGCTGCCTGCTTGACTGACACAATCAGTGACAGGAGTGGTTAAAAATGCAGCTTCTTAATTCCCTGTTTCATTTAGTGTGGAACAAATTAGCAATTTAATGGTAGAAACTGGTGAATGGATGAATAAAATAACTCTCAATGAGCACCATAAGTACATGACAGAAAGAGCAGATACAAACTGAATAACCTGATGGCCCACCTGAAATTCATCTGCACCAGGTCATAGCTGTGGCTTGTGGGTTCTTTAGTTGTGGCATGTGGGATCTACTTCCCTAAACAAGGATTGAACCTGGGCTCCCTGCATTGGGAGCAAGGAGTCTTAGCCACTAGACCACCAGGGAAGTCCCTACCCCACCTACTTTAATCACCATCTTTCTAGATTGATATAAGAGTGACTCCCACACAGGTAGAGTGACTTCATAAGGTCAAAAATCATGTCTGAACATGCCTTCAAATCCAGAATAGCACTTGACAACAAGTAGGCTCTGGAATCTACATTTAAGGCATGTGTAATCTCAGTGACTTCAGTTTTTAAACCTCGTCATCCCCATCCCATTGATGACTCACGATATAGCATTTATGACCAAGCTGTCATGGGGTAGGCGATATGGGATCCATTTACAGCTCTTAGAAACTCACCTCCAAATTATCAGGAATCACCTGGATTTCAGAGTTCAGTAATTCTAGAAGCTTTGCAATCCAGGCAGCGGACACACTTTTATATTAGGTTTATCTCCTGCATGACATCAGATGGCATCAGATGACCCAACTGACATCAGATGAGGAATTCCTCTCAGAAATCCGAGTTCCTCCTTTTAATGATAAGCCTGATTAACCAATCTCATTGCCCACTCAGCAAAGGTGATACAAAGATCAATGACTGACACAAGAATACAACATTAATAGGTTGTATTCAGAATTCAGAGAAAAATCATTTGAGAGAGACTGACAGCATTGTGCTTTAATGCAAATATAAGTTGTCTTATCTTTCAGTAAGTGATTTTCTTCCCCTGGTTGTCACTTCACCCAAGTTTAAAAGATGTTTGAGAACAGGGATGAATGGCGCCAACAATCTGTGACCTAAGAAACTAAAAAGAAACTGAGGAAAAAGAGGGGATTAACATGTTAGAAAAAAGCACGGTTAAGATGGCTGGGATCATGCCTTCTCCCGATTCCAGGCTAAGAAGCTCTGAGTACTCGCTTCCTGCCTATCTAGAGCATCAGCTGAGTATGAAAGCCAACCCAGCTGTGCATAGCAGCTCTTCCATTATCCAGGCTACATGTTCTCAGGATTACGAGTTGGGGCCATTGACCACCTCCCTCTGCACCAGTCCTTGCTGAAAAACAAAGGCACAAGAGCAGAGCATCTTGCCCCTTCCCCAGGGCAGAGCCCAGGCAGTGGACAGTAAGATGCCTTCCCTGCCTCACCCCTACTCATCTTTATCCCCATGATCTCTCCTTGTGATAAAAGTACAATCTGATTCTCCCTTCCTGAAAATAAGGGAAAAATCCATCTTTGTTCTTAGAGTCTGAAAAGTGAAAGTGTTAGTCACTCAGTTGTGTCTGACTCTTTGCAACCCCATGGACTGTAGCCCACCAGGCTCCTCTGTCCATGCAGTTCTTCAGGCAAGAATACTGGAGTGGGTTGCCATTCCCTTCTCCAGAAGATCTTCCCAACCGAGGATTGAACCCAGGTCTCTTTATTGCTGGCAGATTCTTTACTGTCTGAGACATCTAAACAGACCATCCTTTTATTCCTCTTTCCTTCCTTGACTGATAAACTAAAAAACCTGTATGTGAAAAACTGTGGTCATGGACATGGCTTGTTTCAGTTCAGTTTCTATTCATCCCATCACTGAGTAAAATCTATGTACTGAAATCAATAGATCTTAAACATAAAATTCAATGTATTTTTATTGACACATACACCCAAGTAACCCTCTAATCAAGATATAGAATATTTCCTTTCTTCTGGAAAGGTTCCTTCTGTTCAATTTCCAGCCCCTTCAGGTAACACAGATCTTATTTCTATTTCCATTGATTAGCTTTGCCTGTTCTTAAACCTCCAGCCAATTTACACCTCCTGGAGGCAATACCTCCTAGAAGCAATCTGTTTTGTTTTTTGTTTTCGGTGAGGTTGGAGGTGGAGGGGGCACTGCAGGACATGCAGGAATCTTAGCTCCCCAACCAGGGACTGAAATCATTCCCCCTACATTGGGAGCACAGAGTCTTAACCACTGGACCGCCAGAGAAGTCTCGATCTGTTTTGATTTTTATCACTGCAGGTTAGCCTGTTCTTGAAATTCATACAAATGGAGTCGTGCAATAGTGTTTGTTTGTCTGGATACAATAGTATTTTCTCTTGATCTGTGACCTGCATTTTCATTTTCTTAGAGATGTCTTTTGATAAACAGCTTTATATTTCCATTAATTTCAAATTACTAACTTTTATCATCTATGTTAGTGCTTTTACATCTTAAGAACTAATTGCTAACTCTAAAATAACAAAGATATTCTTCGAAGCTTTCTTCTAGAATCATCCTGTTCAGTACAGTAGCCAACAGCCACAGGTGGCTCTTCAAATTTAAGTAAAATTTAAAATTCGATTTCTCAGTCATAGTACTCACATTTTAAGTATTCAACAGCCACATGAGGCCAGTGGCTATCTAATTAGGCAATACAAAGAACATTTCTGTCATCACAGAAAGTTCTATTGGACTGAACCGTTCTAGGAGTTTTAATTTTGGGTTTATTGTATATGTTGAGACAGGGGTCAAGGTTTGTTTTTTTCTCATATGTTTATCCTGTTGTACCAGCCCTTTTTTTTCAATTGACCTTATACAAAAATCTCTGTATTTCTACACACTGGTAATAAACAATAAGAAAAGGAAAAAAAATACATTCACAACAGCATCAAGAAATAGGATACTTGGGAATAAATATAACAAAGGGTGTGTAAGACCTGTACACTGAAAATTTCAATATTGCAAAAGGAAATTAAGGAAGAGCTTAGTAGGTGAAGATGACGACATCAGCGGTAGACAGCTTGCCCAAGATGCTGGACCTGATTTGTATGATCATTTATGTTTTCTTGACTTCTTAGACCTCTGCACATAAATCAAATGCTTTTCTATCATAGGCCTGATTCTATGCTAGTTTTAGAAATCAATTCTATTGTTGGGTTTGTGGCCAATTACCTGTGTCTAGTTCTGGGTTACCTTGTTAAATTTCTCTACTACAAGACTCTAACCAGTTGGCCCTGAGAAAATTTACTTAAAAAAAAATTATAGTCATATTCAGGTTACTGTGATATTACTAGATGGGATCCCCTCACTGGGCCAATTAATTATGCCTGCTCTGACTCTGGCCATAAATTTGAGCTTTTTTATATTACTCAAGCTCAATCAGAGCAACAAGAAAAGTTTCAGCAAAGGAGGAAAAAATCTCCCACAATTATGGGATGGATTTATATAGATAACACCAGGCTATGGTAATTTAGGTTTAAAGTCTCCTCTGTGTTGGAAACAATTATCATACTAAGGGCAAACACACTGAAACCATACTCACAGAAAGCTAGTCAATCTAATCACACTAGGACCACAGCCTTGTCTAACTCAATGAAACTAAGCCATGCCCATAGGGCCACCCAAGATGGGCAGGTCATGGTGGAGAGGTCTGACAGAATGTGGTCCACTGGAGAAGGGAATGGCAAACCATTTCAGTATTCTTGCCTTTAGAACCCCATGAACAGTATGAAAAGGCAAAATGATAGGATACTAAAAGAGGAACTCCCTAGGTCGGTAGGGGCCCAATATGCTACTGGAGATCAGTGGAGAAATAACTCCAGAAAGAATGAAGGGATGGAGCAAAAGCAAAAACAATACCCAGCTGTGGATGTGACTGGTGATAGAAGCAAGGTCCAATGCTGTAAAGAGCAATATTGCACAGGAACCTGGAATGTCAGGTCCATGAATCAAGGTAAATTGGAATTGGTCAAACAAGAGATGGCAAGAGTGAATGTTGACATTCTAGGAATCAGCGAATTAAAATGGATTGGAATGGGTAAATTTAACTCAGATGACCATTATATCTACTACTGCGGGCAGGAATCCCTCAGAAGAAATGGAGTAGCCGTCATGGTCAACAAAAGAGATCAAAATGCAGTACTTGGATGCAATCTCAAAAATGACAGAATGATCTCTGTTCGTTTCCAAGGCAAACCATTCAATATCACAGTAATCCAAGTCTATGCCCCAACCAGTAACACTGAAGAAGCTGAAGTTGAACGGTTCAATGAAGACCTACAAGACCTTTTAGAACTAACACCCAAAAAAGATGTCCTTTTCATTATAGGAGACTGGAATGCAAGTAGGAAGTCAAGAAACACCTGGAGTAACAGGCAAATTTGGCCTTGGAATAAGGAATGAAGCAAGGCAAAGACTAATAGAGTTTTGCCAAGAAAATGCACTGGTTATAGCAAACACCCTCTTCCAACAACACAAGAGAAGACTCTACACATGGACATCACCAGATGGTCAACACTGAAATCAGACTGATTATATTCTTTGCAGCCAAAGATGGAGAAGCTCTATATAGTCAACAAAAACAAGACCAGGAGCTGACTGTGGCTCAGATCATGAACTTCTTATTACCAAATTCAGACTTAAATTGAAGAAAGTAGGGAAAACCATTAGACCATTCAGGTATGACCTAAATCAAATCCCTTATGATTATACAGTGGAAGTGAGAAATAGATTTAAGGGACTAGATCTGATAGATAGAGTGCCTGATGAACTATGGAATGATGTTCATGACCTTGTACAGGAGACAGGGATCAAGACCATCCCCATGGAAAAGAAATATAAAAAAGCAAAATGGCTGTCTGGGGAGGCCTTACAAATAGCTGTGAAAAGAAGAGAAGTGAAAAACAAAGGAGGAAAGGAAAGATATAAGCATCTGAATGCAGAGTTCCAAGAATAGCAAGAAGAGATAAGAAAGCCTTCCTCAGCAATCAATGCAAAGAAATAGAGGAAAACAACAGAATGGGAAAGACTCGAGATCTCTTCAAGAAAATTAGAGATACCAAGGGGACATTTCATGCAAAGATGGGCTTGATAAAGGACAGAAATGGTATGGACCTAACAGAAGCAGAAGATATTAACAAGAGGTGACAAGAATACACAGAAGAACTGTACAAAAAAGATCTTCATGTCCTAGATAATCACAATGGTGTGAACACTCTCCTAGAGCCAGAAATCCTGGAATGTGAAGTCAAGTGGGCCTTAGAAAGCATCACTATGAACAAAGCTAGTGGAGGTGATGGAATTCCAGTTGAGCTACTTCAAATCCTGAAAGATGATTCTGTGAAAGTGCTGCACTCAATATGCCAACAAATTTGGAAAACTCAGCAGTGGCCACAGGACTGGAAAAGGTCAGTTTTCATTCCAATCCCAAAGAAAGACAATGCCAAAGAATGCTCAAACTACCGCACAGTTGCACTCATCTCACACGCTAGTAAAGTGATGCTCAAAATTCTCCAAGCCACGCTTCAGCAATATGTGAACTGTGAACTTCCTGATGTTCAAGCTGGTTTTAGAAAAGGCAGAGAAACCAGAGATCAAATTGCCAACATCCGCTGGATCATGGAAAAAGCAAGAGAGTTCCAGAAAAACATCTATTTCTGCTTTATTGACTATGCCAAAGCCTTTGATTGTGTGGATCACAATAAACTGTGGGAAATTCTGAAAGAGATGGGAATACCAGACCACCTGACCTGCCTCTTGAGAAATCTGTATGCAGGTCAGGAAGCAACAGTTCGAACTGGACATGGAACAACAGACTGGTTCCAAATAGGAAAAGGAGTACGTCAAGGCCGTATATTGTCACCCTGCTTATTTAACTTATATGCAGGGTACATCATGAGAAATGCTGGACTGGAAGAAACACAAGCTGGAATCAAGATTGCTGGGAGAAATATCAATAACCTCAGATATGCAGATGATACAACCCTTATGGCAGAAAGTGAAGAGGAACTAAAAAGCTTCTTGATAAAAGTTAAAGAGGAGAGTGAAAATGTTGGCTTAAAGCTCAACATTCAGAAAACTAAGATCATGGCATCTGGTCCCATCACTTCATGGCAAATAGATGAGGGAACAGTGGAAACACTGTCAGACTTTATTTTTTTGGGCTCCAAAATCACTGCAGATGGTGACTGCAGCCATGAAATTCAAAGACGCTTACTCCTTGGAAGGAAAGTTATGTCCAACCTAGATAGCATATTGAAAAGCAGAGACATTACTTTGCCAACAAAGGTCCGGGTAGTTAAGGCTATGGTTTTTCCTGTGGTCAGGTACGGATGGAGAGTTGGACTGTGAAGAAAGCTTAGCACCGAAGAACTGATGCTTTTGAACTGTGGTGTTGGAGAAGACTCTAGAGAGTCCCTTGGACTGCAAGGAGATCCAACCAGTCCATTCTGAAGGAGATCAGCCCTGGGATTTCTTTGGAAGGAATGATGCTAAAGCTGAAACTCCAGTACTTTGGCCACCTCATGTGAAGAGTTGTCTCATTGGAAAAGACTCTGATGCTGGGAGGGGTTGGGGACAGAAGGAGAAGGGGACGACAGAGGATGAGATGGCTGGATGGCATCACTGACTCGATGGACGTGAGTCTGAGTGAACTCCCAGAGTTGGTGATGGACAGGGAGGCCTGGAATGCTGCAATTCATGGGGTCGCAAAGAGTCGAACGCTACTGAGGAACTGAACTGAACTGATACCAGGTTTGCAGACTGAAAGCCCTCAGGTGTAAAGCCATATTACCATAGACAAAATATTGAAGGTTCCTTCCTTCAAGGGCCAAAAGCACTTCTCCTTTCTGATTTAGTCTGCTAATGTTCATTCTCCAATGCCTTCCAATACTCATTCTTTATAACTTTTCCAGATTTTATCATTGTTATCTGCAAGGTTATTCTGAAACATAGTACTCTGCCCTTCCTGAAATGGGAACCCATGAACGGGCCTGACCGTTCGTGAAACATTTCTGGTTCCACCTCGTTCCCTGACTCCTCCAATGAGATGGGCTCTCTCCAAGAGGACTGGAGGCCTCTCTCCACTTGCCTTCTCACTCTGCACTAAGCCCTTTTCTTTCCCTGTCTGGCACCCTCTTTTAGACGATGAGCTCTTGAGGGTAGGCAGTTTCTTGTGTGGGTCCTCAGTGCCTTGCAGAATACTAGGCATAGAGTAGCTGCTTCTTACATTTTTGTTAAATGAATGAATACATCAGTCATGAAGAGATCGTGAAACTAAAGCCGCTCTTGCCTTGGCAGGGGGCCTCTCCTACAGTGCATACAGGGTTGGAAATCAATACAAGGGCATACCCAGGTAAGGCCTAAAAGCAAGGGCGGGTGAGCCTTAAGAGAGAGATGGTCTAACATGTGGATTAAATAACATAAGTAAAATGTAGAGCATAATAAAAAGAAAATAGAGAGAGGGTCTATTAATAGAGATCTTGAGTGTTGCTCTAGCATCAGAGAGATTTGGCAAACTAGCCCCATTGAGGTCTGCCTTGCACCTGATTTTGGCCAAGGGAAACACCGTCTCTGACTGCAGCCCATGGTGCTCTCCATATCTCCAAGCTGTCCCAGAGTCATCCATGGAGTCTCCTGCCCTGAGTCCTTGGAGCTCACAGACCACAAAGCTACTAAAAGGGCATTTTGCATCATGTAACTGGCCTACCTTGGAGGCTGCAGGGTCTTAGATACCATGAGGGAGACTTCCTGCCATTTATTGGTAAGATGGCTTCAAGAAAGACCAATGAACCTCTCTACCCCACCCAGTGGTTACCCCGTCTTTAAAGCAGACCAGGCCTCAGGAGTCACACCTGAAAATGTCCTTGTACACTCAATGTTGGAACATCAAAGAAAAGTGAAAGTGAAATCGTGTCCGACTCCTTGCGATCCCATGGACTGTAGCCCACCAGGTTCCTCCATCCATGGAATTTTCCAGGCAAGTGAACTGGAATGGGTTGTCATTTCCTTCTCCAGGAGATCTTCCTGACCCAGGGATCAAACTTGGGTCTCCCGCATTTCAGGCAGATGCTTTACCATCTGAGCCACCGGGGAAGCCTTCAAAGGATGCTCACTAATTAGGTGGGAGGGGGTGGGTTTCATGGCTGGCTGGCTGGTTTTCAGGAAACATGTACCGTATTGTTAAGGATGTCTTTCCAGCCTTATAAAGCATCTGCGGTGGGTGATCTGGGCGCTGCTCTATGGTTGGACACTCCCACTGGCAGACAGAAGAGGGCTAGTTGCAACCTTCTCATCCTCTCAAACTCAGTTGACATATGGAAAGATAATGCTCACTGGCACCTACTAGAGGAGTCAAAACAGCTTTAAGACCAACTCATTCAGCCTTGATTATATCTGTGAAAATGAAAAATTACAAGGCTCATATCTTAAATACCATCTTGATTAAAATGATAATTCAAGCCAGAAGCTTCAACAACTGGAGCATTGAAAGAAAAAGAAACTTTGAGATGTTGGCTGAGCTAGCAAGTAATAAACTGAAGAATATGTGTGCTAGAGACTGAATGTGTGCCCCTCCAAAATTTCTATGTTGAAACCTAATCCCCCAAGTGATGGGATTAGGAGACAGGGCCTCTGGGAAATGAAGTGATTCATCTTATGAATGGGACTCAGTCAGTTCAGTTCAGTGGCTCAGTCATGTCTGACTCTTTGTGACCCCATGAATCACAGCACACCAGGCCTCCCTGTCCATCACCAACTCCTGGAGTTCACTCAGACTCACGTCCATTGAGTCAGTGATGCCATCCAGCCATCTCATCCTCATCCCCTTCTCCTCCTGCCCTCAATTCCTCCCAGCATCAGAGTCTTTTCCAATGAGTCAATTCTTCACATGAGGTGGCCAAAGTACTGGAGTTTCAGCTTTAGCATCATTCCTTCCAAAGAAATCCCAGGGCTGATCTCCTTCAGAATGGACTGGTTGGATCTCCTTGCAGTCCAAGGGACTCTCAAGAGTCTTCTCCAACACCACAGTCCAAAAGCATCAATTCTTCGGTGCTCAGCCTTCTTCACAGTCCATCTCTCACATCCATACATGACCACTGGAAAAACCATAGCCTTGACTACCCGGACCTTTGTTGGCAAAGTAATGTCTCTGCTTTTGAATATGCTATCTAGGTTGGTCATAACTTTTCTTCCAAGGAGTAAGTGTCTTTGAATTTCATGGCTGCAGTCACCATCTGCAGTGATTTTGGAGCCCCAAAAAATAAAGTCTGACAGTTTCCACTGTTTCTCCATCTATTTCCCATGAAGTGATGGGACCAGATGCCATGATCTTAGTTTTTTGAATGTTGAGCTTTAAGCCAACTTTTTCACTCTCCTCTTTCACCTTCATCAAGAGGCTTTTGAATTCCTCCTCACTTTCTGCCATAAGAGTGGTATCATCTGCATATCTGAGGTTATTGATATTTCTCCCACCAATCTTGATCCCAGCTTGTGCTTATTCCAGTCCAGCATTTCTCATGATGTACTCTGCATATAAGTTAAATAAGCAGGGTGACAATATACAGCCTTGACGTACTCCTTTTCCTATTTGCAATCAGTTTGTTGTTCCATGTCCAGTTCAAACTGTTGCTTCCTGCCCTGCATACAAATTTCTCAAGAGGCAGATCAGGTGGTCTGGTATTCCCATTCCTTTCAGAATTTTCCACAGTTTATTGTGATCCACACAGTCAAAGGCTTTGGCATAGTCAATAAAGCAGAAATAGATGTTTTTCTGGAACTCTTTTGCTTTTTAGATGATCCAGCGGATGTTGGCAATTTGGTCTCTGGTTCCTCTGCCTTTTCTAAAACCAGCTTGAACATCAGGAAGTTCATGGTTCACATATTGCTGAAGCCTGGCTTGGAGAATTTTGAGCATCACTTTACTAGCATGTAAGATGAATGCAATTGTGCGGTAGTTTGAGCATTCTTTGGCATTGTCTTTCTTTAGGATTGGAATGAAAACTGACCTTTTCCAGTCCTGTGGTCACTGCTGAGTTTTCCAAACTTGCTGGCATATTGAGTGCAGCACTTTCACAGCATCATCTTTTGGGATTTGAAATAGCTCAACTGGAATTCCATCACCTCCACTAGCTTTGTTCGTAGTGATGCTTTCTAAGCCCCACTTGACTTCACATTCCAGGATGTCTGGCTCTAGGTGAGTGATCACACCATCGTGATTATCTGGGTCCTGAAAATCTTTTTTGTACAGTTCTTCTGTGTATTCTTGCCACCTCTTGTTAATATCTTCTGCTTCTGTTAGGTCCATACCATTTCTGTCCTTTATCGAGCCCATCTTTGCATAAAATATTCCCTTCGTGTCTCTAATTTTCTTGAAGAGATCTCTAGTCTTTCCCATTCTGTTGTTTTCCTCTATTTCTTTGCATTGATTGCTGAAGAAGGCTTTCTTATCTCTTCTTGCTATTCTTGGAACTCTGCATTCAGATGCTTATATCTTTCCTTTCCTCCTTTGCTTTTCACTTCTCTTCTTTTCACAGCTATTTGTAAGGCCTCCCCAGACAGCCATTTTGCTTTTTTGCATTTCTTTTCCATGGGGATGGTCTTGATCCCTGTCTCCTGTACAATGTCACGAACCTCAGTCCATAGTTCATCAGGCACTCTATCTATCAGATCTAGTCCCTTAAATCTATTTCTCACTTCCACTGTATAATCATAAGGGATTTGATTTAGGTCATACCTGAATGGTCTGATGGTTTTCCCTAATTTCTTCAATTTAAGTCTGAATTTGGCAATAAGGAGAATTCTGACAGAATATGGTCCACTGGAGAAGGGAATGGCAAACCATTTCAGTATTCTTGCCTTTAGAACCCCATGAACAGTATGAAAAGGCAAAATGATAGGATACTGAAAGAGGAACTCCCCAGGTCAGTAGGTCCACAATATGCTAGTGGAGATCAGTGGAAAATAACTCCAGAAAGAATGAAGGGACGGAGCCAAAGCAAAAACAATACCCAGTTGTGGATGTGACTGGTGATAGAAGCAAGGTCCAATGCTGTAAAGAGCAATATTGCATAGGAACCTGGAATGTCAGGTCCATGAATCAAGGCAAATTGGAAGTGGTCAAACAAGAGATAGCAAGAATGAACGTTGACATTCTAGGAATCAGTGAACTAAGATGGACTGGAATGGGTGAATAACTCAGATGACCATTATATCTACTACTGTAGGCAGGAATCCCTCAGAAGAAATAGAGTAGCCATCATGGTCAACAAAAGAGATCAAAATGCAGTACTTGGATGCAATCTCAAAAATGACAGAATGATCTCTGTTCGTTTCCAAGGCAAACCATTCAATATCACAGTAATCCAAGTCTATGCCCCAACCAGTAACACTGAAGAAGCTGAAGTTGAATGGTTCTATGAAGACCTACAAGACCTTTTAGAACTAACACCCAAAAAAGATGTCCTTTTCATTATAGGGGACTGGAATGCAAAAGTAGGAAGTCAAGAAACACCTGGAGTAACAGGCAAATTTGGCCTTGGAATACAGAATGAAGGAGGGCAAAGACTAATAGAGTTTTGCCAAGAAAATGCTCTGGTCACAGCACACCCTCTTCCAACAACACAAGAGAAGACTCTACACATGGACATCACCAGATGGTCAACACCAAAATCAGACTGATTACATTCTTTGCAGCCAAAGATGGAGAAGCTCTATACAGTCAACAAAAACAAGACCAGGAGCTGACTGTGGCTCAGATAATGAATGGGACTAGTGCCCAGATAAAAGAGGCCCCAGAGAGAGAGAGAGAGAGTCATTGTTCCTTCCCCCATATGAGGACACAGTGAGAAATCTAGCATTGATGAGCCAGGAAACAAGTCCTCAGCAGACACTGAATCTGCCAGTACGTTAACCTTGGATTTTTTAGGCTCCAAAACTGTGCGAAATAGACTTCTGTTACTTAACAAATCATCTAGTAAACATCCATGGTATTTATAGGAGCCCGGACAGACTCAGAAAATTAGAAAATTCATAATCTCCAAGAATTTTAGTGCTTTTCATTATATTTGTCACAGTCCTACCTATTCTATACCTTGTCATCATGAAATTTAGATCAAGCTAGTGTGTTTGCAAGAAATTCTCCTGTGTCGTACTAACTTTAGAAAAATGAAAACTGTTAATTTTGGTAGAATCTAAAAATCATTAGTTTCACTTATTTAAGAATCTGTATTCCTCCTTTTCAGCTTGTTATAAGAAATGCAATTTGGACCTATTCTATTGATTGCAATATTCCCAAACTCCACCAGTCAGAGTAAAAAGACTGTTCAGACTGTTTCGATTCTTTTCTTCTCACTCTGGCTTGTGTCATGTAGTCTCTGAACCAGATGGGAGATTTTCCCTCATAAGGACCCATCCAGTCCACCAGCACTTGCAGGGAACCTCGTCTGCTTCCATGACACTCCCCTGCTCACAAACTCACCGATTCTCCAAATCCTTCTTCCTGATCTTTCAGAGAGTCCACTCCCACATCACATGGCCTTTCTGGTGTCTGCTCCCACCAGTCCCCTTGCTAAGCCTACAGCCCAGCCACATGGGACCTGCCTGTCCCCCAAAGCCCTCAGGATGGTCCCCTTTTGTGCCTTTGCTCGTGCTGTTCCTTCTACTCCTGTCAAAATCAAATCTGTCCTTTGCTATCCAACTCCCATGTCCCTGCCTCCACGGACTTTTTGATCTCCCAACAAGAAGGAATCCTCCCCTTCTCTTGGCTCCTGTCCTATTTAATCAATCTTCTCTTACACCGGTTTACCAGGGGGCTCAGTGGTAAAGAATTCACCTGCAATGCAGAGACACAGGAGTTGTGGGTTGATCCCTGCGTTGGGAAGATCCCCTGGAGGAGGAAACGGCAATCCACTCCAGCATTCTTGCCTGGGAAATCCCATGGACAGGGAGCCTGGTGGGCTACAGTCCATGGGGTCGCAAAGAGTCAGACACGACTTAGTGAACAGGTCAATCACATACAGGGTGCGGCCCTTCCTGTCTCATGTCAGAGCTGTTTGGTGTGATCATTTCTCTCCTATATACTGCTGTGCTGTATTCCACTCATCTCTGCATCTCTCACAGGGACTTGCTGTCATTAGACCCTCAGTCAGTACCCTGGACAGTTGTATCTGCAGGTGTTCAGGAGCCCTGATTCCTGTGAAAGGCACAGCCACCTCCAGTATTCAGGGACATGCTCCTTCCTCTGTGACCCTAAGACAAATCAAGTCAGGAGATCAGACTTCTGCCACTTTCACTGGCTGAGGGAAAACACCCGTAAGGCTCTGCGTTACTCCCTTAGGAATTTTACAGATTTATAATGAGTTTTTACAAATGGGCTGCCTACTGCTCAGTCATAGCAAGCCCTCACTACTCTCAGGCTTACTCCACTCAAAAAAGTGGTGGGCAGTCCAGCAGGCACCTACGATTTCTGGCAGGGACTTCCAGTGGACTTTTAGAGATGCATAAGCCAAACAATGGGCTTCCCTGGTGGCTCAGAGGTTAAAGTGTCTGCCTCCAATGCGGGATACCCGGGTTCAATCCCTGGGTTGGGAAGATCCCTTGGAGAAGGAAATGGTAACCCACTCCAGTATTCTTGCCTGGAGAATCCCATGGATGGAGAAGCCTGGTAGGCTACAGTCCACAGGAGTGGAGCAAAGAGTCGGACATGACTGAGCGACTTCACTTTCACTAAGCCAAACAAAGACCTACTAAGAGTGAAAACTCTTGAGATGAACCACCGGTGAGAAAATGATAATAACTATTTCTGGAGCCATAACCTGTCCTGAGAGCTTCATGCCCTAGCAGAGGCACCAACCAAACCCTTGTGTGTGTGTGTGTGTGTGTGTGTGTGTGTGTGTGTGTAAGTGCCTCTTGGTTGCTTTCATTGGTAGTTCTGACTTGCCAGGGAGATGTCAGTCTCTGAGGAAAGACTATACTACCTTAGAATGACCCTCAGCATGTCTGGGCAAGTCATAGCTGTGCACTCAGGAAATACCTCTTAATTGATGAAGAATTAAAAGGAACTCCTGAATAAAGGTGTATAACTTGAATCAGACATGTAAAGCAGTTGGATTTTTTACCTGTTGATATATGGAGACCTCTCAGAATAACAGATCTTCCTGAGGAACAACCTGCTATGTCTGCGTTCAGCTGGTTCCTGTGACCTTGGTCATTATCTCCAGCTGTTAGCTTTTAGGTGCGCTGTACCCATGCTTGGGTGAGAATCGTACCTAGGTAAACTGCAACTCCAGGTAAGATGCAATTTCCATTTTTGCAAGATCATGAGCAATACCGTCCTCATCCCTAAAAAAGAGACCATCCCCACCTAGACAAGTGCACTTAGCAAAGGCTACACAAAATGAGGATATCTGAGGTGTACGATGTCTGAGAGTTGATCTTTATTTTTTTAAGAAGTATAAAATATTCAACATAAAATGCAACCCAACTCTTTCCCTTACTCCTTCTCTCTGGCAGATTTATGACAATGCGGCAATTACGGTGCTTTAACAAGACGGCAAAGAGAGTAAATGGCTCCTCAGTGGAGAAAGCACAGGAAAAATGATTCTTTTTGTCCTGTCTATAAAGGACTCAAGTGAGAGGGTCCACCCACTCCATACAACAGGAGATATTCCATGGGAAAATAATCCCCATTAAAGCTACTTCTTAGACCTAAAAGCTTTTTAAAAAGGCATGATGGCAGCTTTATAAGAGTCCTTCTCCCTCTGATCTCTGCTTTACCAGCACTCACCCTTATCTGAGTCTCCTCCTGGGCACACAGATTACCCTCCCCAGCCGGGTGGTCAGATGGGTGTGGCCAGTCCTGGCCAATGAGCTGTGAGAGGAAGGGATGCGTGCCACTTCCTGGCTGAAGAACAGACCAGCAGGTATGAGTTCTCCACGTGCCCCACTGCTTGTCACAGCAATTCAGGAGGATGAACCTTAGAAACACTGCAGCTACGATGAAGAAGCATCGGTCCACCCCTTGCCAACCCTCAGAAGAGATGTAGCTTGAATACAGTGTAAACCTGTGTTGCATTACAGTGAGATTTAGAGAGCTGTTTACGCCTGTCTCATAATCTCATTATGACACATCCTCTCCTTAACAGAAGCCACTGAGTAGGCAGTGACTCTGGAATTGAAGTTCTGATGCTAAAATGATCCCAAGTTGTAAACTTAAGGGAAGAAGCCTATTTGCCATCCTTATGTCCTACTCCTTCCAAGGGGATTCATGCACTCTTTCCATAGGTCAGCAATTTAGTCTGCCTAGGATGTCTCCATGGAGAAAAAGATAGAACTAAGTGGCTGATTCAACACTAGTCAATTCTGAGTGGGGGCCTTACTCAGAAGTGATGCTCAAAATTCTCCAATCCAGGCTTCAACAGTACATGAACTGAGAAGTTCCAGATGTTCAAGCTGGATTTAGAAATGGCAGAGGAACCAGAGATCAAATTGCCAACATCCGTTGGATCATCAAAAAAGCAAGAAAGTTCCAAAAAAACATCTACTATTTTATTAACTACACAAAAGCCTTTGACTGTGTAGATCACAATAAACTGTGGGAAATTCTGAAAGAGATGGGAATACCAGACCACCTGACCTGTCTCCTGAGAAATCTGTATGCAGGTCAAGAAGCAACAGTTAGAAATGGACGTGGAACAACAGACTGGTTCCAAGTTGGGAAAGGAGTATGTCAAGGCTGTATATTGTGACCCTGCTTATTTAACTTATATGCAGAGTACATCGTGAGAAATGTTGGACTGGCTGAAGCACAAGCTGGAATCAAGACTGCCGGGAGAAATATCAATAACCTCACATATGCAGATGACACCATCCTTATGGCAGAAAGTGAAGAAGAACTAAAGAGCCTCTTGATGAAAGTGAAAAAGGAGAGTGAAGAAGCTGGCTTAAAACTCAACATTCAGAAAACTATGATCATGGCATCTGATCACATCACTTCATGGCAAATAGATAGGGAAACAGTGGAAACAGTGCAGATGGTGACTGCAGCCATGAAACTGAAAGATGCTTGCTCCTTGGAAGGAAAGTTATGACCAACCCAGACAGCATATTAAAAAACAGAGACATTACTTTGCCAACAAAGGTCTGTCTAGTCAAGGCTATGGTTTTTCTAGTAGTCATGTATGAATGTGAGAGTCAAGGCTATGGTTTTTCTAGTAGTCATGTATGAATGTGAGAGTTGGACTATAAAGAAAGCTGAGCACCAAAGAAAACAACTTTTTCTGAGAGACATAACCAAATCTCCGGGAGTTGGTAATGGACAGGGAGGCCTGGCGTGCTGTAGTCCACGGGGTTGCAAAGAGTCAGACATGACTGAGCGACTGAACTGAACTGAACTGAGTCATATTCCAAAAGGATGCTGCCTGATATCTTACTTGAAGCAATTGTTCTTTGTGACCCACAATCCAGAGAGCTTGTTACCTAAAGCTGTTAGAATTCAGACATTCGAGCCATGACTAAGACTCTCTACTTAGTCTCCTTTCTAAAATCATCTTACTCTTTCTTCACACAAAGACATCACTTTGCCAACAAAGGTCCATAGAGTCAAAGCTATGGTTTTCCCAGTAGTCATGTATAGATGTGAGAATTGGACCTTAAAGAAGGCTGAGTGCCAAAGAACTGATGCTTTCAAACTGTGGTACTGGAAAAGACTCTTGATAGTCCCTTAAACTGCAAGGAGATCAAACCAGTCCATCCTAAAGGAAGTCAGTCCTGAAAATTCATTGGAAGGATTGATGCTGAAGATGAAGCTCCAATACTATGGCCACATGATGTGAAGAGCCAACTCATTGAAAAAGACCCTGATGTGGGAAAAGATTGAGGGCAGGAGGAGAAGTGTACGACAGAGGATGAGATGGTTGGGTGGCATCATCGACTCAATGCACATGAATTTGAGTAAACTCTGGGAGATAGTTCAGCCTGGCATGCTGCAGTCCATGGGGTTGGAAAGAGTTGGACACGATTGAGCAACTGAAAAACAACTTTTTCTGAGAGACATACCCAAGGTGAGGTGAAGCCAGGGTAGAACGAGTCACATTTGGCACATGTAGCTCCAACATGAAAGCTTAGGGCCTGGCTGTCCTGTGGGAGGAGGAGAATCTTCTATTCCTTCCTACTCTTTACCTGCAGCCCTCTGCTCTCCCCAGGATGCCATGAGCCATGCAGGGGAGGACTAACCTTCACTGAGGGCTGCCTGCTGTGAGGCTAGTGCATACTAGCAGTTCTATAGGCATCAGTTCACTCAATCTTTACAGTACCCCGAGGAGGCAGATACTACTTTATTTTTACAAGTGAGGAATCATCAAGTACAGAGAGGCTAAAGTGAAGTTGCTCAGTTGTGTTCCACTCTTTGCGACCCCATGAACTGTAGCCTACCAGGTTCCTCTGTCCATGGGTTTCTCCAGGCAAGAATATTGGAGTGGGTTGCCATTTCCTTCTCCAGGGGATCTTCCCGACCCAGGGATTGAACGCGGGTCTCCCGCATTGCAGGCAGACGCTTTACCCTTTGAGCCACAGACAGACTAAGAATCCAGTAAATCATTCCAGTAAATCTGGAAATGTTTGACTCCAGAGCCCATACTTGATCCAATATGTGATAAAAGAAAACAAATCTTATTGCTTGCTAATATCTTTGCTGTAAGAGAAAAAGATTTAATATTACTGATATGAAGTCATTTAATGTAGGGGTAACAACAGGAGCTTCAAAGAGACTTTAGTTTGAGGCTTGGCTCCATTTGTTGTTGTTGTTCAGTCGCTGAGTTGTGTCTGGCTCTTTGAGACCCCATGGACTGCAGCACGCCAGGCTTTCCTTTCACTGTCTCCCGGAGCTTGCGCAAACTCATGTCCATTGAGTCTGTGATGCCATCTAATCATCTTGTCCTCTGTCGTTCCCTTCTCCTCCTGCCTTCAATCTTTCCCAGAATCAGGGTCTTTTCTAATGAATTGGCCCTTCGCATCAAGTGGTCAAAGTATTGGAGCTTCAGTTTCAGCATCAGTCCTTCCAATGAATATTCAGGACTGATTTCCTTTAGGATTGACTGGTTTGATCTCCTTATAGTCAAAGGGACTCTTCAAGAGTCTTCTCCAACACCACAGTTCAAAAGTATCAATTCTTCAGCACTCAGACTTCTTTATGGTCCAGCTCTGACATCCATACATGACTACTGAGAAAACCATAGCTTTGACTATATGGACATTTGTTGGCAAAGCAATGTCTCTGCTTTTTAATATGCATAATTTTTTTAAAACCTGTGAATCCTTATATGAGTGATTCAGTCTCTTTTTTCTCATCTGTAAGGTGAGATTTTACAGGATAAATCCTATGTGATTTACTTCATCTTTCAGTGAGAACTTAGTGAGATTATACTATAAAGTGATTAACAGACCCTGACAGATGGTAAATGTCAAAAAATGTTCTTAGCATTATTCTCAGTGATTTATCATTATGTCCTCCATGTCTAATTATCAGGGGCAAACTTAAAACTGACTGTTTTATTTTAAAGTTGGCTGCTTGGATAATGTCTATTTTACAAAAAATATTTCCTGCCAAATAAATGTCAAGTTTACTAAGATATAAAACCATTGTTAACTGCTCCATTTAGGGATTTTTCCATATGTCTGTATCATTCAGTTTCATTTGGATATACTACAGCCAAATGCATGTCTTACACTGCTTCAGAAAAACATTTAAAGTGTGGCCCTGAGGGCTCATCCATTGTTTCATTAAAAGTAAAAATAAAAAGGTCAAACTTGCTCCTTAACCTCACCAAAAGCATGTAGGATTACAATGACCCCTGTTCTTTGAGATGACTAAGAATCACCATCAAAAGAGAAATCATCTATTAGAAGGACAAACTGCCAACTGGAAAAGGGGAAAAACAAGCCTCAGCTACCCAGGGTCAACGTGAAATGTTAAGTCAATGTATTAGTCAGTGTTATCCAGAGAAACAGAACCAACAGGGGTGTTTGGGTGTGTATGTGTGAGTGTGTGAGTGTGTGAGTGTGTGTGTGTGTGTGTGTGTGTGTGTGTATGTGCCTGTGCACATTTATTTCTATATCTATCTATCTATCTATCCATTCAGGGTGAGGTGGGGACAGATTTAGTTTAAGAAATTGGTTCATGTGATGGTGGAGACAGGCAAGTCCAAAATCTGTAGGGTTTGGACAGGCTGAAGACACAGGGAAGAGCTGCAGTCTGAGTCTGAAGGCAGTCCTTTGCCAGAATTCCTTTTTGCTAGACAGAGGTCCATCTGTTTCTAGGAACGCCTTTTGCAGTTGGATGAGGCCCCACCCTCATTATGGAGGATGATCAGTCTTCCTAAAAGACTGATCTCACCTAAAAAAAAAACCATCACAGAAACATCTAGAATAATGTTTCACCAAATATCATGGCCTAGACAAACACAAAATTACTCATTACAGGAAGTCATGCTCCCTTTTGAGCTAGGGTGTTCCCATCTATGAAATCACGTGCATCTTATATCAAACAAGTACATCTCAATAACCATGCAAAGGTCCATCTGGCTATCTGAAGAGAAGGAAGATAAAGGGGTTTACTATTCCCCAATCACTCTACCAGATGTGCTATAACTTGAGTTTGTCCTCAGCTTCTTTTACTACTGCTATAATCTACACCATATTTCTAAACTCCTTGGACTAATATGCTGAAGCAAAGACATATGCAGATGTTTACAAAAACAAGGAGACAGAAAAGGGAAAGTTCATATTTTTTTAGTGGCTATTCCAGAGATTCTCAACCATCCATCTCCATAGCCTTCAATATAATGGTCTTTTACGTTCATTTAACATGTGTTTGAATTTTTCTCCCAGACCTTAATGTCTGAAAACAGCTATGTGATGGGCAGAACTGTTCCCTTTATCTATGACTAGTTGTTAGAGTTCAAGTGCAGGCTGAAGACTGAACAGCAGACACTGCAGACTGTGTGATGAGATACAATGAGAACACCACTGCTAGGCTGTGAGGATGAAGGGAGACATTGAATGGAAATGTGAGGATTTGAGCTCACTTTCTTCCATTTAGTCTCCCAGGTCATTCCCTACCCTTCCCCACCCTGCTCTGTGCCCTGGGAAACTGACCTCTGATGTAGGCTTTGGCCACTGGTAGTGGTGGGGTGCTCAGCCAGCGGGGAGCAGTGGTGAGAAAGGGGAGAGATGGGGAAAGACAGGTCTGGGTATTTATCGGAGGCTCCCTCCCTAAGAGGTTACACTGGGCTGTGTCCCTTGACCTGGGTCATTGCTCCTCTCAGCCAGTCTCTCTGCAGGGCTCCTGAAAGACAATCAGGGCCCTTCAGATTTGGGCATCTACTCCTCAGTGTTCTGAGCCCTGGCATCCTGCCCCATCCAGGAAGAGGGGCTGCTCTCTTCCCAGGCCACAACTTGTGACTAGTCCATTTGTCAAAGGCTCTAATTAAAAAAGATACACGCACCCCTATGTTCACAGCAGTACTATTCACAACAGCTGAGATACAGAGACAACCTAAATGTCCATCAAGGGATGAATGGATAGTGAAGATGTGGTACATATATCCAATGGAATATTACTCAGCCATAAAAAAGAATGCAATAATGCCATTTTGCAGCAACATCAATGCAACTAGAGATTATCATACTAAGTGAAGTAAGTCAGAAAGAAAAAGACAAATACCATATGACATCACTTATATGTGGAATCTAAAATATGGCCCAAATGAACCTATCTATGAAACAGAAATAGACTTATAGATATTGCCTTGTGGTTGCCAAGGTAACAGAGGAATGGACTGGGAGTTTGGGACTAGTAAATGCAAGCTAATAGATATAGAATGGATAAAAAGAAATATCCTACTGTATAAAACAGAGAACCACATTCAGTATCCTGGGATAAACCATTATGGAAAAGAATACTAAAAAAACAGAAATATGTGTGTAACTGAGTCACTCTGCTGTAGAGCAGAAATTAACACAACATATTTCAATAAGAACATTAATTTTTTTAAAAGCTCTTCTAATTACCTAATTTGAATATGCTATCTGTTGCCTTCTGGAACTGACTGACAAGGTATCAAACAAGTTGTTATTTTTTCCTTTTTTTGGAAGAGTTGGGATTTTAAAAAGTCTCTAAAACATTTCTGAGTTTTTGCAAACCATAACTTACCAATTATGTTTTGATGTTATTCAACACTCATTAAGCATCCATGCAATCATTTCCTCCATAAATCCAAAGCCCATCACAGATGTTCTTTACCACATCATGAAAATTTTATAATCCTTTATCTCATTTTGAGGAAATTAAGTGCTGAATTCAGTGAATAATTAAACAATTTAGTCGAGTATCATTTCTCTGCTCCTTGAAATGTTTTTTAAGCTAGCTTTCATCCTATTTTTGTTATTGTCCTTTTTCATCGTTTTCAGTCTGGTGAGTCACCTAAATTCTTTTGGGAATAAGGAGAAAATCCATCCTAATTAGTAATCTTTCAAAATAAACATCAAGCCAGGATCAGCATTAAGACTACAGGAAAGACCAAGAAACCCAGGTGCACGAGGGTTCACTTGAGAAGAAGCCTCAGAAGCAAGAGGCAGAGTGCCAGGAGGAAAACAGGTCCCACCCAACCAGCACCTGGGTCTGGACAGCAAATCCAGCTCTCCACCCATTAGAAGCAACCCCACCCCCTGGATACTGTTTCTGTTTCTTCAAGTCCCTGTGGGGTTTAACAGACATTTAGAAACAGCCCAAACTTACTCTTGGTGTGGGGCTCCTGTCTTGGTCAGCAGAGTCAGCACAAAAAACATAAAAATCACAAAGACTGCAAGGCCAACCCAAAATCCAATCACAATGGAATCTGTAAGACAGTTAACACTGGGATTAGTATTTCATAGCAACATAAAATTTAAACATTCAAGGAATCTGTGCTTTTTGATACATGAAATGAGAGAGGATGGTCACAGTCTTCTGAGACAACCTTGAACTATCGGACAACAGGGAACAGTTAATACAAGGAATGAGGGAAGAGTCCATGTCTGCAGGCTCCTGACTCAGGTAACACTCGGAGATGCCAGCCTTCCTGACTCTTGGTTCTACATCCCGATGGAAGAATTTAAGACGGAATCAGGCTGTCTAAGTCCTCAAGACTGAAGTGTCTTGAGTTAGAAAATCCAATTTTTAGCAGAAACTACAGGATGAAGCTTAAAATGACATCTGATTAAACTCAACCCAGTTTTGTTTTTTCACTCATGTTCATGCTGGCATAACTCACGTCTTCACTACATCCTTCAAAGAACATACAAATGGCCTCCTGAGTGCTCTTCTGCCTTCGGTCTTTGCCTGGGCCTCATTTCTAATAGAATCTGCTTTATCGTACCTCTGATAATATTGCTCTTTCACAAAAAATACTTCAACAAAAATAGAATTGACCTTTTCCACATGAGAACAGATTCAATATACAAAGCACTTTTACAATATCTGGCATCTGAGAAGAAGGTAGCTCACATTTGCAGTCTATGATGCTAAAGCTGAAACTCCAGTACTTTGGCCACCTCATGCGAAGAGTTGACTCACTGGAAAAGAATCTGATGCTGGGAGGGATTGGGGGCAGGAGGAGAAGGGGACGACAGAGGATGAGATGGCTGGATGGTATCACTGACTCAATGGACGTGAGTCTGAGTGAACTCTGGGAGTTGGTGATGGACAGGGAGGCCTGGCGTGCTGCGATTCATGGGGTCGCAAAGAGTCGGACACGACTGAGCGACTGATCTGATCTGATCTGATCTGATTGTTTAATTGGTCATTTTCTCCCAGTTGATCCTTACTTTAAAACTCATGCTTCCAACCAGTCTAGGCGACACTGTATTCCTGTATTTGCCTGAACCCTTAGGCATAGTTTCTTAATACTCACACCTTTTCAGGGGCCCATACCTTCACCTGGCTGGAGCAACTTTCCCCAAACTGGAGATAATGAAAGTCTATCCCTCATTCAAAGCGCATTCCCTACATCAACTCCTTCAGAAAGCCTAATCTCCCCAAATGATGTGCCTGCTCCCTCCTGTGAACCCCATGATTTTTCTGTCTGTGCTTCTCTACACAGGTCCCTCCTTGATCCTATCACAGGTAATAGTCACTAGTGTGTGTCTCTCACATGGGGCTGAGACTGAGCTGTCTACACAACCTGGCACATTCATCATAAGGTCTTAAGTTTGGGGGAAGCAACGGGGTTAAACTATTTTACATTTTCTGATCTATTCAAAGAAGTTTACCTACATGGCAATACAGTGAGGATGCCTAGCAATTTTTAAAAAGGTGAACAGAACTTATACACTAAATGTGTTTAAATACAAAGCATTATTCTAATTGAATTATGTGTATATAGCACTTTTTCTAATATGAAGAAGTCAGATTAGCAAGTTGCTTTGCATAATTCTTACTTTTATTCTAAATATACTATTGCCTAGAGGGTAACAACCTTTATTTAACGACATTTTAAAAAATTATTTATTTTTAATTGAAGGATAATTGCTTTATAATATTGTGTTAGTTTCTGCCATACATCAACATGAATCAGCTATAAGTATACATATTTCCCCTCCTTCTTGATTCTCCCTCCCACCACCTACCCCTTCCCGCCCCTTAAGTTGTTACAGAGCCCCAGTTCATTCAATGGCATTTATTCAGTACTCTGGATGCAAAACCAATTTATCTTGCCCAGGGTTAAGAGTGCCTGAGAAACAGGAATTGTAGACTTTACCTTAAAAACTAATGGAAATGAAGCCTAACAAGACATAAGGACAAATACCAAAAAACACATGTGTACAAAAGCAATTAACATGTAACAATAGCATCTCAGTTATGGGGGCACAGACTGCAAAGCATCATTTTGCAGATAAATGACAGCTCAGCCTCCTCTACTTCATCAACTGCCTGAATAGCAAAAGCCAATTCTAAAATGACCTGCCAGCGTTATGTAAGTCCTCGGTTGAGAATTTAGTCATGTTGATTCATTTTCAAATCTGTTTACTAGGGAGGGGTTCGCATGAGGACAGCTCTCACACTGCCAATGGTGGCTGGATCCCCATGTGTCCTCCAGCCCCCTAGCCTAGGGTGGTCACAGGTAGAGGAGTGTGCCTTTAACCCAGCCCAGTCCCTTACCCCGGCTTTCTAGTGACCCAGGGAGCTGATCAAAAAGCAACAATAACGTGGGACCCGAGAGGGTCTCAGCCCTCAGCAAAGTCGTCACGAGAGAGAGGAGAGTGGGAATGAGGAGAGCTGTGGTTAGAATTTTAGAATCCCCATGGTCCAGTGGCATTTTCACGCATTCTCTTGATAATGTGGAATCCACGTTTCTCATGACAATATGCTTTAAGTAGCTTTGCTTACTCACATTTTCCCCCAGAGGAAATTCTGCTTCCTCAGATTATCTCTGTTAATTCTCCTCTACCTCATCCTCTGACACGCGGCCCAAGCCCAGATAACTTTCTCACTCTGAGCCCCTTTCAGAGAATTTCAGAGAGCTCCATCTCATTCCAGGAACAACCAAACTCTCTTGAAGTTTTATTTCTATGTCATTTCATGGCCACAAGCATTTCAGTGAAAAGAGGAATACAGAGCCTCTG
The DNA here is from genome assembly GCF_002263795.3 of Bos taurus. Taxonomy (NCBI): domain Eukaryota; kingdom Metazoa; phylum Chordata; class Mammalia; order Artiodactyla; family Bovidae; genus Bos; species Bos taurus. Next base: position 65,302,781 of record NC_037336.1, read on the forward strand.
GTCTTCCCCAGAGTACCCTTTCTCAGGAGGAAGTCAGAACAGAGGTTTACATACAGTGAGTGGGGGCTCCAAGAAACCTGGTTGGTTAAGGAAAAGCCTTCCACGGGGGTTTCTAATACAGCCAAACAGCTACTTCTGTCCTGTCTAGAGACTGAGCTACTTAGAGACCATTACAGCAAGAGAGTACAGTAAGAGAAAACTGCCCAGGGGAATTCCAGATAGAATGCATCATAATAAAATAACTGTCCCTTTGTCTGACCTCTAGTGAAAGGAATCAAACAAGAGAGCTGACAGCTGCACGGTTTTCACTGCTATGATCTGTTTTTCCATACATTATGTTCTCCAATCTAGGGGAGGATGAGAGTAACTATCCCATCCCATTCCCCCCACCCCCACCACCAGTCAGAATGGCCATCATTAAAAGTTTACAAACAATAAATACCAGAAACGGTGTGGAGAAAGGGAACCTTTCTACACTGCTGGTGAGAATGCATAGCCACTATGAAGTTGGAGTGGCTTAACCTCCACTTAAGTATGGAGGTTCCTTAAAAAACTAAAAATAGAGCTACCATATGATCCAGCAATCCCACTCCTGGGCAAATATCCAGAGAAAACCATGGTTTGAAAGAATACATGCACCCCAATATTCAACTGCAGCACTGTTTACAACAGCCAAGACGTGGAAGCAAACTCAGTGTCCATTAACAGATGAATGGATAAAGATGTGGTACATATACACAACGGAATATTACTCAGCCATTAAAAAGAATGCAATAATGTGATGATCATACTAAGTGAAGTAAGTCAGAGAAAGACAAATATTGTAATGGTTATACATGAAATATAAAAAAAAATGATACAAATTAACTTATTTATAAAACAGAAACAGACTTACAGACTGAGAAAACAAACTGATGGTTACCAAAAGAGAAAGGAGGAGGGGAGGGGTAAATTGGGAGTTTGGGATTAACATACACTCACTACTGTGTATAACATAGATAACCAACAAAGACCTACTGTACAGCACAGGGAACTCTGCTAAATATCTTGTAGTAATGTAAATGGAAAAAGAATTTGAAAAGCAACAGGTATCTGTGTAACTGAATCACTTTGATGGTCATCTGAAACTAACACAAAATTGCGTTAGGTTGGCCAAGAAGTTTGTTTTTGGCCAAACTCTTTGCAGCCCCATGGACTGTAGCCTGCCAGGCTTCTCTGTCCACAGGGATTCTTCAGGCCAGAATACTAGAGTGGGTTGCCATGCCCTCCTCCAGGGGATCTTCCCAACCTAGGGACTGAACCCAGGTCTCCTGCATTGCAGGCAGATTCTTTACCATCTGAGCCACCAGGGAAGCCCAAGAATACTGGAGTGGGTCGCCTATCCCTTCTCCAGGGGAACTTCCCAACCAAGGAATTGAATTGGGTTGATTTGGTACCAGCTGAGCTACCAGGGAAGCCCAAATCAGCTATAGTCCAATATAATAAAAAATTTTAAAAAAGAATATATTGTGACCTTTCCATCTCGTGGTTGTATGAAAAGCAAGGGTTACTGCTTAATTTGAAAGACAGGGCTCAGGACACCAGAGCAAGCACTGTCCTCATACCGATTCTGGTTCCTAAGGTGTTAGGATCAGTTCTGTGGTATGGACTACTCCTTGCAAGGAGTCAACAGTGGGCTTCCAGCACTTGTGTCTGCTGTGCTCACAATCACAGGTCTTACTGCAAACCATGGGGCATTTTCTGTAATGTTCTTCCCCAGGTATCTTATAGCTCAATCTCTCACTTCCTTTAGGCATTTTTTCATATTTCTCCTTCTCAGGAAGGCCTTCCATGGCCGTTCTATCTATACTTTCACCTCCACACTTCACACCTCCTTTCCCTACTTTATCTTTTATCACCATCTGGCATAGTTTGTCTATTTGTTTACTATCTGTCTCTCTGAGTAGAATGCAAGATCCATAAGAGACGGGCTTTTTTCTTTTCTGTTCACTGCTGTACCTCCATTACTTAACATGGGGCTGCACGCAAAGGAGACACAGATGTAAAGAACAGACTTTTGGACTCAGTGGGAGAAGGTGAGGGTGGGGTGATTTGAGAGAACAGCACTGAAACATGTACGTTACCATATGTAAATGGATGACCAGTGCAAGTTTGATGCATAAAGAAGGGCACCCAAAACTGGCACTCTGGGACAACCCAGAAGGATAGTGTGGGGAGGAACACAGGAGGGGGATTCAGGATGGAGGGGATGCATGTGTACCTGTGGGCGATTCATGTTGATGTATGGCAAAAGCCATCACAATATTGGAAAGCAATTATCCTTCAATTAAATTTATTAACAAAAATAGTGCTGCAAATAACAGGTGCTCAATAAATACGTATAGAATGAATGGATGAATGAATGTCCATTTTTCTGGTACCAAATGTATGTCAGATACAGGTCCACTTCAGATAGTTATAAAGTTTATTACCAGATTCGAAACTGAAGGCAAAAGGAGAATTTACAATGATCATCAGAGGTTGTTTCTCAGATGAAAGACCCTATAGAGATAGGATCTTAATTTCAGCAGGCAGGAGAACTTAGTCTAACTAGAGATGTAACTATTGTTGCTAAGAACAACCCATCACAGGTAAAGTAAAAAGATAACTGTTATGGTCTCTCCTATCTTCCTAAACGCTTCTCCTTGAAGTGACTGATTTTCATTCTTTTCAACTTGCACCTAATTGGCTTTGAATTTTTCTCAGCAAAATAAGGAGATGCACATGAAGCCCAGAATAACAGCTTTTTAAAATGGAAGACACTAATCCTAAAGGTACACAGTACAATAATTGACTTATTTTCCTGTATGTCTTGGAGTTTGTTCTGGAAGCTAAGAGCCTCTAATCAGATCTCTTATATCAAAATAGTAAAGACTTACCTAGGAATTTCTGTTTTTTGCCTAAAATGAATGCTAACACTGACAAAAAGCTCTCCTTCTTAATGGTATAGTAAGTAAAATGTGTAAGTAATGCCTACATTTCTGCCTATATTTTGCAGGAATTTTTTCCAGCTATAATCATCTCTAAATGTAATATGCCCCAAAGAGATTTTCAACTTCCCTGGAAATGCCCCAACCAAAATTACAGCAGTATTGTCCTTTAAACTAAGAAAAAGAGGCAGAAGCAAAATGACACAAAAATAAAATCTGTGTCATGAAGTTATAAAAACTTAGATTACAGGAAAACATATGGTGATTTGCCCAGTCAATTGCCCCTCAATTAATTTTAATTAAGGATTTAATTAAAATCCTTAACAGCAAGTATCCTTACCCACAGACTGTTCCAGAAAAATAACGGATTAAAGAATCAAAGCAAATTAAGGAGGGTGATTCACACCCTGACAGCAATAGCCCTCCATCAGATAATGGATGAGAGTACATCCTAACAGATTACACGTGCTTTTCTTTTACTTCCATAAGAACTACTGAGCAGAAAATAACAACAAAGGAGTGTGTGAAAGCATTTGATTATTACTATTCACTTCAGGGGTAAAGGATATGTGATTTAGTTAATGCTTTTTAAGGAACAAAAATAGAAAGCTCCTGATATAGGAAATTTTTAACTCCAAACCCTTTACAACCCCATCGATGGAGACCAGAAGGCAGGAACCAGCCAGCTATCACTGCCCCTGTCCCTCTAATGGTCCAGGAGTTGCTCAACCACAGCCACCAGCAATCAGCAGCATCCAGACCCTCAGGACCTACAGGTGAAGCCAGGCTCTTGTGGTCCTTCCTGCAATCAGGGGTGAGGAAAAGTCTAAAACTTAATTAGCTGGAACTGGGGGTCGACCAAGATGGAGGCTTGGGAGGCTCCTGTGGTCCCCTCTTCCCACAGACACATGGAATATATGGCTACATATGGAGCAGTTCCCTCTGAAAGAGTTCCAGAAGCTAGCTGAATGACTCCTACACATCTGACAAATGAGAAAGTACCCACCTTCAAATCAGTAAGAAAGGCTGAGTCATCTCCTGCCATTAACCCCACCCCCAGCAGAGCATCATGCAATCAGAGGTAAGCCCCAATTCTCATCCTCCCTGAGGAAGGATCTGGACCACACATCTGGAGCCCCACTGGAGGCAGTTCAAGATAGCAGTGTAAGAAGGTCCCAAATTCACCTTCTCCTAGGGACATACAACTACAACTACACAGGGATACTTTCCTCAGAAAAGACCTGAAAACTGAACAATCAGAGCCTCTATGACAAAGGATAAAAAGACAGCACTGAGACAGTTAGCAGAGGCAGAAACACAGTCTCACCAAAAAAAAAAAACAAACAAACAAACAGAAAAAAACTCCATCCTAGGTGCAGCAATCCACAATTGGGAGAGATCTCAAAAATACAGAACTCTTCTCTAAGGTGAGAGGGGTCTGAGTTCCATCAAAAGCATCCCAGATCGCCGATCCTGCCTAGGAAAAACAAGCCCCCAAAATGGTTGACTTTAAAAAACCAATGGGTGTTACTTTCAGGAAAAACAGAGCTCTGTAGGGAATGGAGAATATGTTTAAAGGGCTCGTGCACAGACTCCCTCACCCGGGGACCTAGTACAAAACACCAATTTGAAAATCACTTGGACTATTCGGAAAGGAGACCCACTAACTAATCTTAAATCTTCTGCTGGAGAGGCACAAATTTGCTGGGACTCTTTCCGGTGATGGACACATTGGCAGATGCCATTTTTATGATCTCATTCTACCTTGCTAATTCCAGGGCTGGTGGGTGCCATCTTAGAACTCTCCCTCTAACCTGCTAGTGTCAGTAGGGGTGCGCCCCTGGGAGCCCCACCCACCCCTGTGTCACAGCTGCAAGCCACAGCTGGGCTGGGCAAGCACTCTGCCCACTGCGCAGCCCATACAGGGCTTGAGTTTCCTTGAGTGCCTAGCTCTGGTGGCCAGGGCTTCTCACAAAACATTTCCTACATGCCACTCCTTTAAGACTGGAAGAAGTGGCTGTTTTAGCTAATGCACAGAAACCAACACAGAGAGTCAAGAAGAAGGAAGAAATAGAGGAATATGTTCCAAACAAAAGAACAAGATAAATCTCTAGAAATAGATCTTAGTGAGAGTTCAAAATAAGGGTCATAAATATAGGAGTAAGCTCTTTGATATCACTCTTAGTAATGATTTTTTGGATTTAACACCCAAAGCAAAGGCAACAAAAGAAAAATAAACAAGTAGGACTACATTAAACTAAATAGCTTCTGCATAGCAAAGTGAAAGTGAGGTTGCTCAGCCCTGTCGGACTCTTTGCAACCCTATGGACTGTAGCCTACCAGGCTCCTCCGTCCATGGGATTTTCCAGGCAAGAGTACTGGAGTGGGTTGCCACTTCCTTCTCCAGGGGATCTTCCTGACCCAGGGATTGAACCTGGATCTCCTGCATTGCAGGTAGATGCTTTACCATTGGAAACCATCAATAAAGTGAAAAGGTCACCTATGGAATAGGAGAAGACATATGCAAACCACATATCTGGTAAGAGTTTAACATCCAAATTATACAAGGGACTCGTATAACTCAGTAGCAAAATAAACCCAATTAAAATATGGGCAAAGGGCCTGAACAGACATATTTCCGCAGACAATATCCAAATGTTACAGGCACGTGAAAATGTATTCAACATCGCCAATCATTAGGGAAATGCAGTTCAAAACCTCAAAGAGATATCATCTCACCCCTGTTAGAATCAAAAAAGACAAGAGAGAACAAATGTTGGTGAGGATATGGAGAAAAGATAACCCTTGTACACTGTTGGTAGGAATGTAACTGGTATAGCCACTATGTATGAAGTTCCTCAAGAAATTAAAACAGAACTACCATAAGATCCAGCTTTTCCACTTTTGGAAATAGAGCCAAAGGAAATGAAAGCATTACCTTGAAGAGGGTATCTGTACTCTCCTGTTCATTGCAGCATTATTCATAATAGCCAAGGTATGGAAACAATCTCACTGTCCATTCACTGATGAATGGACTAAGAAAATGTGATAGATGATAGATATTTGAGTATTATTCAGCCTTTAAGAAGGAAATATTGTTATTTATGACAATAAGGGTGAAACTGGAAGGCATTATATAAAGTGAGATAAGCTAGTTAGAGAAAGACAATTAGAGCATGATATCACTTATATGTAGACTTTAAAAGAGAAGTCGAACTCAAAGAAACAGAGAGTGGAAAAGTGGTTGCCAGAGGCTGAAGGGTGGGGAAATCGGGAGAGGTTGGTAAAAAGAGTACAAATTTTTCAGCTATAAGATGAATAAGGTCTGGGGACCTGACGTGTAACATGGAAAGTATAGTTGATAATATTATCTTGTACAGTTGGCAAGAGAGTAGAACCTAAATGTTCTTACCGATGGATAAACAATCAAATATATATACCTGAGGTGATAGAAATGTTAATTAAGTTGATGGAGAGAATCCTCTCACAATATACACAATGTATCATTATTTTATTTATTGTATAAATATATGACAATTTTATTTGTCAATTATATCTCAATGAAGCTGGAAAAAACTAGAAAGTCCACCTTGCAATGGAGCAGCAAGTAGGGGTGAGAGATCATGATGCCAAGACAGCTCAGAGAGGCAGAGGCCAGAAAATATGAAAGGAGTGAAAGCACTTCCTTGGCCACATTCATCTTCAATTCTAATCCTCTTGTATTTCTTAAACATGTCCCATTCATCTGGTTCAGTAAAGGACCTACCACTTTTATAGTACTGTGGACATTCATTCTGAAACAGCCAAACATCTCTAGGATATTTACAGGGTAACCACGACAGGGCCCGGGAATGGGCAGCAGTTTCTGCTCATGTCAACTCTGCTTAAGGAAACAGCTGTTTCATGCTTGCCAGTCAGCAGGCAGTTATGACTAGAGGTGAACAGTACCCTTTCATAGAATTATATTTCCTTGCTCTGTGCTAGATGATTAATTACTCCAATAACATGAAGCACAATTCATGCCTATAACACAGAGTTGGGAATGATCGTGAACTCTTCTGGTCCTTTATCATGAAAAAACACAGACAAAAAAAAAAAAGAAAAAACACAGACAGACTGCTTTCCACAGTCCCAGAAACCCAGCAGGGCTGAAGGATGCTGTGAACCAAGTGTTACAAAAGGAAGGGTCTTCAAATTAGAGTCCTAGATTCTATTTGTGTATACATTTTTGATGGTCTAAATGTTCACAGTTTTGGAGAGCTGGAATCATTAAAATTTTTAAGTTTCAATTTGAAAGGGACATTGACTCATCTTCCACTAAGGGAATCTTGCAAGTTCTTCATCATTCACGTTATACATCCCAGATCAATGAGCCTATATATGGAGGGGATTTAGGGGGGTTAGGGGGTAGAGGGTAAAGTTATGTATAAGCATGTCCGGGGAAAGTTAACACTGGTGGCTTCACACATTAAGGCAAACACACAACATGCTTACAGTGGGAAAGTGCACAAGACTTACATTTGTGAGCCTTCAGTCCTTCAAAGGAAACTGGTCCAATCTCATAATACTCATATTCCCAGGTATAATCAGAATTAGACGCAGATTGCTGGGCTGTCCTGTTAGAAATTAACCTCTGGGCAGACATTTCTACCTGCACAAATGGAGAAAGGCAAGCACAGAGTTTGTTAACTTACCCACACTGTCCTTGACCATCTTCAGGAGGTCAGCAGGCAAAAGCCTAAGGGAGGTCTTATCCATCAGGTAAAGGACATTTCTCCCTGGCTTCCCATACTTCACCCCAAGAGGTCATTATTTCCTTTTCTCTCTCCACGAGACTGGCATATATTTGTAACCAGACATCATGTTTTCTTTTGAGGTTGTTCCCCCAGAACTTAACCCAGTGCCTAGCACACAACCAAGTTCCAGTAACTGACGAAAGAAAGAAGGAGGGAGAGAGTGTACCCAAATCCTCTGAGCTCACAACTTTAGCCTGACCACATATCACCACCTATAAAGAGCCTACAGAGGATAAATAAAATCAGTGGCAGGAGAGAAGCAGCTCAATAGATTTCTATCAAGCACCTTCCATAGAAAAATAAGGACATGCCACCTACATCTAATGAAATAGAGTGGAGCAAGAGAAGGGGACATCAAAAGTCACATCATTGGGGAAGATCCTCAGTGGAAGCCCCAGTCTTGGCCACCACTAATTCCTGAAATTTGTCCTATTTTCTGGATATGCCAATGCCTTTATCTGTTACAATTTTAGATTAAAAAAATGCTGACTTCTTTGTGAAATGAGGTTGCACTATCCAGCATGGACACCTAGGATGACAAGTCCACAGAGCCAGCATCCAGCACCGTGCACCTGTGATATGTAAGGCACCGTATATTGTGGGCTAGAAGGAGACGTCAGGCCAGGACCCCAGAGACCTCCCCTAAATAATGGGGGAAGAATGTGTGTGCATGCTCAGGCACTTAGTTCTGTCTGACTCTTTGTGACCCCATGGACTGTAGCCCACCAGGCTCCTCTGTCCATGGGATTTCCTTGGCAAAAATACTGGAGTGGGTGGCTATTCCCTTCTCCAGGGGATCATCCTGACCCAGGGATCAAACCTGTGTCTCCTGCATTGCAAGCAGATTCTTTACCACCTGGGAAGCCATAATGGGGGAAGAACACTAAGCAACAAATAACAGTAACATAAGGAAGAATTTGGAGAAGGCAATGACACCCCACTCCAGTACTCTTGCCTGGAAAATCCCAAGGATGGGGGAGACTGGTGGGCTGCCATCTATGGGGTCACACAGAGCCAGACACGATTGAGCGCCTTCACTTTCACTTTTCACTTTCATGCACTGGAGAAGGAAATGGCAATCCACTCCAGTGTTCTTGCCTGGAGAATCCCAGGGACAGGGGAGCCTGGCAGGCTGCCGTCTATAGGGTTGCACAGAGTCGGACACAACTAAAGCGACTTTGCAGCAGCAGCAAGGAAGAATTTGAATGAAGTACCAGCCAAAACCAAGATTTGCTGAACAGTATAACCACTGAGTACCATTGCCCCACCCAAGAGCTTTCTGAAGCTCCCCTTCTTCCACCCACCATAGGTCAGGACCACCCACTGCTGCCTCCAGGGCACAACCTCCAGAGAAGCTGAGGCAAAATCTCTACCACCCTTCTGCCCCAAAGCATGAGTCTCACCTTTCCTTCTTTCTTTTTTTTAAAAAATTAATTAATTTATCTTAATTGAAGGCTAATTACTTTACAATATTGTGGTGGTTTTTGCCAGACATTGACATATATCAGCCATGGCTGTATATGTGTCTCCCATCTCAACTCCCCCTCCCACCTTCCTCCCCATCCCATCCCTCTGGGTTGTCCCAGTGCACTGGCTTTGAGTGCCCTGTTTCATGCATCAAACTTGGACTAGTGATCTATTTCACATATGGTAATATACATGTTTCAATGCTATTCTCTCAAATCATCCCACCCTCGCCTTCTCCCACAGAGTCCAAAAGTCTGTTCTTTAGATGTCTCTTTTGCTGTCTCACATAAAGGGTCATTGTTACCATCTTTCTAAATTCCATTGCTAAGTCACATCAGTCGTGTCCAACTCTGTGCGACCCCATAGATGGCAGCCCACCAGGCTCCCCCGACTCTGGGATTCTCCAGGCAAGAACACTGGAGTGGGTTGCCATTTCCTTCTCCAGTGCATGAAAGTGAAAAGTGAAAGTGAAGGCGCTCAGTCATGTCCGACTCTTTGCGGCCCCATGGACTGTAGCCTACCAGGCTCCTCCCTCCATGGGATTTCCTAGGCAAGAGTACTGGAGTGGGTTACCATTGCCTTCTCCCTAAATTCCATATATATGCGTTAATATACTGTATTGGTGTTTTTCTTTTTGATTTACTTTGCTCTGTAATAGGCTCCAGTTTCATCCACCTCATTAGAACTGATTCAAATGTGTTCTTTTAAATAGCTGAGTAATATTCCATTGTGTATATGTATCATAGCTTTCTTATCCATTCATCTGCTGATGGACATCTAGGTTGCTTCTATGTCCGGGCTATTATAAACAGTGCTGCAATGGACACTGGGGTACATGTGTCCCTTTCAACTCTGGTTTCCTCAGTGTATACGCCCAGCAGTGGGATTGCTGGGTCATATGGCAGTTCTATTTTCAGTTTTTTAAGGAATCTTCACACTGTTCTCCATAGTGGCTATACTAGTTTGCATTCCCATCAACAGTATAAGAGGGCTCCCTTTTCTCCATACCCTCTCCAGTACTTATTGTCTGTAGACTTTTTGATAGCAGCCATTCTGACCAATGTAAGATGATACCTCATTGTGGTTTTGATTTGCATTTCTCTGATAATGAGTGATGTTGAGCATCTTTTCATGTGTTTGTTAGCCATCTATATGTCTTCTTTGGAGAAATGTCTGTTTAGTTCTTTGGCCCAGTTTTTGATTGGGTTGTTTATTTTTCTGCTTTTGAGCTGCATGAGCTGTTTGTTGCTTTGTCAGTTGCTTCATTTGTTGTTATTTTCTCCCACTCTGAAGGCTCTCTTTTCACCTTGCTTATAGTTTCCTTTGTTGTGCAAAAGCTTTTAAGTTTAATTAGGTCCCATTTGTTTATTTTTGCTTTTATTTCCATTATTCTAGGAGGTGGGTCATAGAGGATCTTGCAGTGATTTATGTCAGAGAGTGTTTTGCCTATGTTTTCCTCTAGGAGTTTTAGTTTCTGGTCTTACATTTAGATCTTTAATCCATTTTGAGTTTATTTTTGTGTATGGTGTTAGAAAGTGTTCTAGTTTCATTCTTTTACAGGTGGTTGGCCAGTTTTCCCAGCACCACTTGTTAAAGAGATTGTCCTTTCTCCACTGTACATTTTCGCCTCCTTTGTTAAAAATAAGGGGTCCATAGGTATGTAGATTTATCTCTGGGCTTTCTGTTTTGTTGCATTGATATATTTTTGTCTTTGTGCCAGTACCATACTGTCTTGATGACTGTAGCTTTGTAGTACAGTCTGAAGTCATCACCTTTCCCTATTGCTTTCTTCCCCATTCCCAGTCCTGGACACCACAGAAACAGACTCCAAGCCCTCACATCCTGTTGTTCAAAACAGGGTGTGCTCTGACCCAGAGATGTGTGACAGTATCAGAATTAGAGGGTGACTATGAGTGCCCAGCCAAACAAATCACTACTCCAAAGGGAGAAATTCAGTTCAGTTCAGTCGCTCAGTCGTGTCTGACTCTTTCTGACCTGCTGAACCGCAGTACACCAGGTCTCCCTGTCCATCACCAACTCCCGGACTTTACCCAAACCCATGTCCATTGAGTCAGTGATGCCATCCAGCCATCTCATCCTCTGTCATCCCCTTCTCCTCCTGTCCTCAATCTTTCCCAGCATCAGGGTATTTTCAAATGAGTCAGCTCTTCACATCAGTGGCCAAAGTACTGGAGTTTCAGCTTCAGCATCAGTCCTTCCAAAGAACACCCAGGACTGATCTCCTTTCGGATGGACTGGTTGGATCTCCTTGCAGTCCAAGGGACTCTCAAGAGCCTTCTCCAACACCACAGTTCAAAAGCATCAATTCTTCAGTGCTCAGCCTTCTTCACAGTCCAACTCTCACATCCATACATGACCACTGGAAAAACCATAGCCTTGACTAGAGGGACCTTGGTTGACAAAGTAATGTCTCTGCTTTTTAATAAGCTGTCTAGGTTGGTCATAACTTTCCTTCCAAAGAGTAAGTGTCTTTTAATTTCATGGCTGCAGTCACTATCTGCAGTGATTTTGGAGCCCAGAAAAATAAAGTCTGACACTGTTTCCACTGTTTCCCCATCTATTTCCCATGAAGTGATGGGATCAGATGCCATGATCTTCGTTTTCTGAATGTTGAGCTTTAAGCCAACTTTTTCACTCTCCACTTTCACTTTCATCAAGAGGCTCTTTAGTTCTTCTTCACTTTCTGCCATAAGGGTGGTGTCATCTGCATATCTGAGGTTATTGATATTTCTCCCAGCAATCTTGATTCCAGCTTGTGCTTCCTCCAGCCCAGCATTTCTCATGATGTACTCTGCATATAAGTTAAATAAACAGGGTGACAATATACAGCCTTGACGTACTCCTTTTCTTATTTGGAACCAGTCTGTTGTTTCATGTCCAGTTCTAACTGTTGCTTCCTGACCTGCATACAGATTTCTCAAGAGGCAGTCAGGTGGTCTGGTATTCCCATCTCTTTCAGAATTTTCCACAGTTTATTGTGATCCACATAGTCAAAGGCTTTGGCATAGTCAATAAAGCAGAAATAGATATTTTTGGGGAACTCTCTTGCTTTTTCCATGATCCAGCAGATGTTGGCAATTTGATCTCTGTTTCCTCTGCCTTTTCTAAAACCAGCTTGAACATCTGGAAGTTCATGGTTCGCATATTGTTGAAACCTGGCTTGGAGAATTTTGAGCATCACTTTACTAGCGTGTGAGATGAGTGCAATTGTGCAGTAGTTTGAGCATTCTTTGGCATTGTCTTTCTTTGGGATTGGAATGAAAACTGACCTTTTCCAGTCCTGTGGCCACTGATAAGTTTTCCAAATTTGTTGGCATATTGAGTGCAGCACTTTCACAGCATCATCTTTCAGGATTTGAAACAGTTCAACTGGAATTCCATCACCTCCACTAGCTTTGTTCACAGTGATGCCTCCTAAGGTAGAAGAGAAGGTACCAATTCTCCTTTGGGAAAGAAAGCTATACAAATTTTAAAAAAAGCTGAACTTTGAGTAAGGATTCGGTTACCTTTCTAATACTGGCACAGAAATAACATGAAACCATTACTACAGTATCTTCCCTGGCATTTCTATTATTTGAACAAGAGGTGATTTCCCTTGACAATGAAATAAATTTCCTCAGGAAATGAAGATGAACAATTCAAACCGAAAAAGGAACTCTCCTTAATTATGAGCACTCTCTCCAGAAGAAAGGAACTGTGTGTGAGAAAGAAGAGTAGCTCTTCAGTTGCGAGGTTCAGAGATAAATGGTAGATTAGGATGAACATAATTCCCATTTGAGAATGTTAAGAATTTCACACCACACAGGAAAAAGCACTGCATCTGCAGTCAGAAGATGAGAGTTTTCATTGTTGTTTTCCCTCCATTTGCTACGTTGCCAAACAGGACACTTCAGCCAGCCACATCTTCCTCTTCTGCAAAACCAACCATCCCGACTTCCTGTTGTTGGCAGGAAGTGGTTCTGCCTATGGTCACTAATTGACACCATCATTATCCACCTGGCCTGCTTCTTGAGCCTCCTGTTTTTTCTGCTTCTACTGTTACCAACCCACTGCAATCCATTCTCCACACATCAGCCAATGATTTTTTAAAAAGACAAACTGCCCTGTCACTCCTTTGCTTAATATTCTTAAATGGCTTTGTATTGCTCTAAGGACAAAGCCTAAAATCCTTAAGATATTCTACAAGGTCATGACTTGAGCCCTGCCATCTTCCCTTTTCTTGCCTCATACCATATATCAAGTTGCACTTGGATTTCTTGCAGTTCTTCAAATACTTCATGCTCCTTACAACCTGCACACATACTGTTCCCTCTGACAGGAGTATTCCTCCTACCACTTCACTCCTATCACTTCAGTATACCTCCTACCACTTAGTATTCATCCTAACCCATGTCTCCTTTCCTGCATACTCTCATCATGTATACTGGATAAAGCAAATCCAGTTTACTACCTGTTTTTGTATAGTCTGCAAGTGAATAATGTTTTAATATTTTTAAGTTTTATTTCTTTTTTCTGTTTTTCATTCATCTTATTAAAAAATTTTTTTAATGATTTCAATAATATTTATTTCATTTGAGCAATAATTTATTTTCTTTTTTTAATATAAATTTATTTATTTTAATGGAGGTTAATTACTTTACAATATTGTACTGGTTTTGCCATACATCAACATGGATCTGCCACAGGTATACACGTGTTCCCCATCCCAAACCCCCCTCCCACCTCCCTCCCTGTACCATCCCTCTGGGTCATCCCAGTGCACCAGCCCCAAGCAACCAGTATCAAGCATCAAACTTGGACTGGCGATTCATTTCATATATGACATTATATATGTTTCAATGCCATTCTCCCAAATCATTCCACCCTCGCCCTCTCCCACAGAGTCCAAAAGACTGTTTTATACATCTGTGTCTCTTTTGCTGTCTCTCATACAGGGTTATCGTTACCATCTTTCTAAATTCCATATATATGCGTTAGTATACTGTATTGGTGTTTTTCTTTCTGGCTTACTTCACTCTGTATAATAGGCTCCATTTTCATCCACCTCATTAGAACTGATTCAGATGTATTCTTTTTAAAGGCTGAGTAATACTCCATTGTGTATATGTATCACAGCTTTCTTATCCATTCATCGGCTGATGGACATCTAAGTTGCTTCCATGTCCTGGCTATTATAAACAATGCTGCGATGAATACTGGAGTACACGTGTCTCTTTCAAGCAGGAATAGAAGGAACATGCCTCAACATAATAAAAGCTATATATGACAAACCCACAGCAAACATTATCCTCAATGGTGAAAAATTGAAAGCATTTCCCCTAAAGTCAGGAACAAGACAAGGGTGCCCACTCTCACCACTACTATTCAACATAGTTTTGGAAGTTTTGGCCACAGCAATCATAGCAGAAAAAGAAATAAAAGGAATCCAAATTGGAAAAGAAGAAGTAAAACTCTCACTGTTTGCAGATGATATGATCCTCTACATAGAAAACCCTAAAGACTCCACCAGGAAATTACTAGAGCTAATCAATGAATATAGTAAAGTTGCAGGATATAAAACATACATTAATAATGAGAAAATAGAAAGAGAAATTAAGGAAACAATTCCATTCACCACTGCAAAGAAAAGAATAAAATACTTAGGAATATATCTACCTAAAGAAACTAAAGACCTATATATAGAAAACTATAAAACACTGGTGAAAGAAATCAAAGAGGACACTAATAGATGGAGAAATATACCATGTTCATGGATTGGAAGAATCAATATAGTGAAAATGAGTATACTACCCAAAGCAATCTATAGATTCAATGCAATCCCTATCAAGCTACCAATGGTATTCTTCACAGAGCTAGAACAAATAATTTCACAATTTGTATGGAAATACAAAAAAACCTCCAATAGCCAAAGCAATCTTGAGAAAGAAGAATGGAACTAGAGGAATCAACCTGCCTGACTTCAGGCTCTACTACAAAGCCACAGTCATCAAGACAGTATGGTACTGGCACAAAGACAGAAATATAGATCAATGGGACAAAATAGAAAGCCCAGAGATAAATCCACGCACCTATGGACACCTTATCTTTGACAAAGGAGGCAAGAATATACAAGGATTAAAGACAATCTCTTTAACAAGTGGTGCTGGGAAAACTGGTCAACCACTTGTAAAAGAATGAAACTAGAACACTTTCTAACACCATACACCAAAATAAACTCAAAATGGATTAAAGATCTAAACGTAAGACCAGAAACTATAAAACTCCTAGAGGAGAATGTAGGCAAAACACTCTCCCACATAAATCACAGCAGGATCCTCTATGACCCACCTCCCAGAATATTGGAAATAAAAGCAAAAATAAACAAATGGGACCTAATTAAAATTAAAAGCTTTTGCACCACAAAGGAAACTATAAGCAAGATGAAAATACAGCCTTCAGAATGGGAGAAAATAATAGGAAATGAAGCAACAGACAAACAATAATCTCAAAAATATACAAGCAACTCCTGCAGCTCAATTCCAGAAAAATAAATGACCCAATCAAAAAATGGGCCAAAGAACTAATCAAACATTTCTCCAAAGAAGACATACAGATGGCTAACAAACACATAAAAAGATGCTCAACGTCACTCATTGTCAGAGAAATGCAAATCAAAACCACAATGAGGTACCATTTCACGCCAGTCAGAATGGCTGCTATCCAAAAGTCTACAAGCAATAAATGCTGGAGAGGGTGTGGAAAAAAGGGAACCCTCTTACACTGTTGGTGGGAATGCAAACTAGTACAGCCACTATGGAGAACAGTGTTGCGATTCCTTAAAAAACTGGAAATAGAACTGCCTTATGACCCAGCAATCCCACTGCTGGGCATACACACTGAGGAAACCAGAATTATTTTTTAAAATTATTTTTTGCCCACATCATGTGGCATGTGGGACCTAAGCTTCCTGACCAGGGATTGAATCCATACCTCCTGCAGTGGAAGTGTGGAGTCTTAACCACTGGACCACCAGGGAATTTCCAAGAATGTTTTAATATTTTTAACCATTGGGAAGAAACAAAATAATGGTATTATTCATGATCTGAGAGAATTTTAAGAAATTCAAGTATCAGAGCCCATAAATACAATTTTATTGGAACATAGCTACCCTTGTTTTTGTTTTTGTTTTGTCTTCTCTAGCAGTACAACCAGAGAAGGCAATGGCACCCCACTCCAGTACTCTTGCCTGGAAAACCCCATGGACGGAGGAGCCTGGTAGGCTGCAGTCCATGGGGTTGCTAAGAGTCTGATATGACTGAGCAACTTCACTTTCACTTTTCACTTTCATGCATTGGAGAAGGAAATGGCAACCCACTCCAGTGTTCTTGCCTGGAGAATCCCAGGGACGGGGGAGCCTGGTGGGCTGCCATCTATGGGGTCACACAGAGTCGGACACGACTGAAGTGACTTAGCAGCAGCAGCAGCAGCAGCAGCAGCAGCAGCAGTACAACAGCTGAGTAGTTCTGAGAGAGAAAGCAGAGTCCCCAAAGTCTAAAATATTTATTTTCTAATACATTATAGAAAAAGTTTGCCAACTCCCTCCTCAAGAGTTGTGGCAAAAAAAATTATCTGAGCTTCAGTTTTCCCAAGAGGAGAGTAAAAAGTGATAACAGTAGTAACATGATGAAGTTGTTCTAAAGATGAAATGTGATGTTGCATGAAATATGCAGAGCCAGGATGCAGGGAAAAGCTAGTCTGAGAAAGAAATGCCTAGGTTTATTCTTTACACAACAACTTCCCTGTCAGCCAATTCCTATCAACTTCACCATATGGTTAGTTGACCTATGTGGTTCAGACGAATAAAATTACAATAATAAAAAATAAAAAGGCATTCATTTCGATGGTTTAAAATCACAGTGAGAAGTACGGGATTCATGATGTTTCATCCAGTCAAAAATATGGTAATAATCTCTCTCTTTTTGAGGCAAATAAGATGAAGTCTGGTTTGATCATATCATTTTTATGGGAAATTAGCATTACAGCCAATGTAATAAGCAGAGGAAGGCACCTGGCTTCAGCTGGTGTCAAAATAGAAGATAGAAAAACAGAAAAAAAGCACATAAAATGATGAAGAAAATAAACATAAGCAAGTGTTTTCCATGCTCTGAGCATCACTGCCCATGATGTTCTTCTCCACATCTGTGCACAGTGGTTCCCCATCCATGGTTGCCCAGGCCCACAGGACCAGCGGCTCTTCCTGCTACTCTATCAGCTCAGAAAGAAGCATTAGTACCACCTGCACAGGACCAACCAGGAACCAGAAAGTAAAATATCTGTAAAAGAGTCAGGTTTCAAGAAGTATCAACCATTTACCCACCACACAGAGGTGTTTTTTAAATTTCTTTTTTCTCTCCCTTACATTATCCCTATTCATCTAAATTAACTAGTTAGGGATGGATGGAGACCAAAGGGTGATGAAAGTCATAGGTGACAAGGTCCTGAGAGTGGAAAGGTGGTCCTTTAAGACAGGATGCCTGACAAATGCCTGGAAATAGGAGGTTCTCTGGGGGAGCAAAATGGGATGCAGGCCACACCATCTCCATCCCAGAGCAGTGTGGAGTCCTTCCGATGAAAGGAGCATCCTGTGTTTTCACTGGCTATTTCCTCTCGGTTCTTGAATCATCAAGACAGATTTGGAGGACAGAACCTCTGGCTTCTGCTTCTACCTCACACCCTTGAAAAAGTCCATGAGGCAGTGCTTTTCTTGCAAGTGTCAAATTAGCCAGCCTGGGCCATCACACGAACAGGACAAACAACAAACAGAAGGCAGGACGTTGCATGTCTGCTGTTGAAACCCCGGGTTGCCTTTCTAAGCTTTGCAGACACAGAAGCTGGTGCTGCTTCACCATCTGGAAGCTGCCAACAAGTCTGGGTAGCAGTCCCCAGAGTATATTGTCACCACAGTGAGGAATGTCTGGGCTTTAACACACACTGAGGGAGAGATGGGGGCACTGAGGCTTGTTTACGGGGGTGCTGGACTTAGCTGCCCTCTTCAGAGCACAGCAAACAGGAAACACAGAGCTCGGTGTGCGGCTGCCCTCTGCCCCCCAGCTGCTCCTACATACTCCCTCCTGAGAGTCTCTTAATGTCATATTTCTTTGTAATATTAGAATCAGTAAAATAAACTTCTTCCAGAGGAAACATATCTCAAACAAGCCTATTGGTGCTGTATAGAGAGACTAATTGCTCTTTTGAGTAGCTGAATGCATCCTTGCCAGCAGCAATAATGAAAAATGATAACCTCACCTCAAAGCCCCACCTGAAAAATAAACTTGCCTTTTCCAGGTGTGCACTGAGTACTTTAGGCCAGTTTATAGGAGTGGGAGAGGGCAATTAGCAGGCCCCAGGAACCTCTCAGAACTATCTGAACATTGCCCCTTCTCCCATCCACATGCCCAACACTTTCATGTCTTCTTCCAATTATCTGATCTTTCTTTCTCCAACCCAGGTTCCCATACCACTCCTGGATATCCTCTTACCTTCTTAAATCAGGTCAAATAATTCTCTCCACCTCCCTGAACTTGGGAAGATGTATATGAACATGGGGGCTTCCCCGGTGGCTCAGGCAATAAAGAATCTTCCTGCAATGCAGGAGACCTGGCTTCAACCCTTGGGTCAGGAAGGTACCCTGGAGAAGGGAATGGCTACCCACTCCAGTATTCTTGCTGGGAAAATCCCATGGAGAGAGAAGTCCGGTGGGTTATAGTCCAAGGGGTTGCAAAGAGTCAGGCATGACTAAGAGACTAGCACTTTCACTTTCACATATGAACACGGATGCTCCCATGGAGTGAATTAAAAACTCTTCATCAACATCTTGTGGTGGGTCATGATGGGTGCATGTGATAAGGGAGCTGTTTCCTTGGGACTGGACCTTTATTTCCATGTTAAGGGGTAGACATGAGCAGTTGAGTTTTCCAAGTGACCACCAATTCAGACACAGGACTAGCACATAAAGGAGGGATCCAAAAGATGCCTATAAACCCTAAAAAATGAGCATCCACATGCACGTGCGCACGCGCGCGCGCACACACACACACACACACACACACACCTGACAGCACAGCCAGGAAGACACACCAAGCAGTTGTTGGCCAGTGCCACAGACCTAATGACCCAAGGTGGTCAGCTTGCATGGAGGCAGACCTAATGACCCATTTGCATTTGAGATCAAAATTCCCAACTGTAGGCATTCTTTCCACTCTTCAATTCCCGAATTCCAAAAGTCAGTGTGCCACCCAGGATGGCAACCTCCATTCTGACCTGGGCCATGACAATCTCATTAGTCACTTATCCTTATCTCTTTCTTCCTTCTATTCATAGGAACAGCTATTCCTTCACAACAGAGAAGTCACCCTCTCGACACATCACCCTTTCTCTCTCTCCAGCTGAGACATCCAAAAAATCAAAGGTCAAGTCTGGCCAGGCCCTATCTTGGTCACTGAGGAGCCCAAGGTCAGAACTTCAGAATCACAGCTTTAGAAGCTTCATTCCCTCACTGCACAGAGATGTGACCAGGCACCCAAAGTAGAAGTGATGATCCACCCAGCTTCATGCAGCCATGTGGGATGAACCACACAGAAATCTAATGAGAGTCTTCAGGGTTATGAGCTGGGCTCATGGTTAGGCCAGAACCAGCTGGATAGTCCTAAAGCATTTCCAAAAGGCACTGCATCCCAGCAAGGAATCACACTTGACTCTATAAAATCAGAACCTCTGTGGTCCCCTCCCAGAATGTTGCTTAACAAATGCTGACATGGTCTTCTTGCCCAGTGCATCACTTCTTTTTATAGATTCCATGTGAATGCGAACCACCATGTTCTATCTGCACTTGGCACTTTAATTCTCATGTTTGCAGATTCATTTTCAGTGAATCCATTTTAAGTCACCAACTTCTTACACAGAGTGTGACTTTTTAGTTCCTTCAATTAAGGAGGCCATGCTTCCTGGACTTCAGTTCTTCTCCTAACTATTATCTTGACTTGAACACACATCTTACTTGTGAAGTCAAAGACTCTAGTTACTCAATTCAGACTAGAAATATTACACACACACATGGTTCTTCCTCCCTTTTCAGATGGACACAACTCCCAAATTTCTCTACACTATCAAGGTTTATGCCTTGCTGGACATTTCCTAGAAAGTACTCAGTAACTCACAAAAAATGTGGTGATAGGACTTCCCTGGTTGTACAGTGGATAAGAATCTGCCTGCCAATGCAGGGGACATGGGTTTGATCCTTAGTCCAGGAAGATCCATATGCTGCAGGCAACTAAGCCACAGCTACTGAGCCTAAAGCCACAACTACTGAAGCTCATGAGCCTACCCGTGCTCCAAAACAAGAGAAGCCACTGCAATGAGAAGCCTGGGCCCCACAGTGAAGAGTAGCCCCCATTCACTGCCACAACTAGAGAAAGCCTGCATGGCAACGAAGACCCAGCACAGCCAATAAATAAATAAACAAAAACACAGTTACTGATGGCTGACAGAGAAATTCCAGATGCATCCTCTTCTGTATCTTCCTCGTTCTCTACTGCACAACAGCAATTTATTTTGAGGAGCAAAACTTGGAACAGAAAGTGCTTACAAGCCTGAAGATTTCCTGTCTGAAAACCAGAATCAATGCCAATAGAAGAACAATTTGCAAAACCAGAAAGGAAACTTATATTTTGTGCAACTAGATATTCATTCAACACCTGAAATGCAGAGAGGCTGAATTAACAAGTAGGCATCCTTCCTCCACCATCTGATCTCTCAAAGAGGATATGAGGGGGGGGTCCTACACTCATCTTCTCCAGTTACGTTCTGGGCACCTGCATAGCCATACATAGGCTGAAAAGTGCTTTATAAAGTTGGCCCTTCCTGGCTCTGTTTTACTCCCTGGGTCAGTACAGCAAATGCTTATTGCATGAACTATGAGGTGGAGAACACAATGGCTATCCTTGAGTCCCTTGGAGAGGTCTTTTGAGATGGGAAACAGTCTCAGCAATATACCAGTACAGGCCATGCTAGGACTACATGAAGCAGTCCTCTGGTGGCCCTCTCCTCCCTTTGGTCTTTTCCATCAGGACAGGGACCTCTCCCGCTTGCTCACTGCTGTATTTCCAGCAACCCACCCAAAACCTGGCTCATAGCAGACATGCAATTAATACTCATCGAGTCAGTTTCTCATGATGTAGAAAAGCCATGAAATTATTTTTCTTTCCACTCTCTTTCTCAATCCTGAACCCAAGAAGAGAGCTTTCCCATTTTAACAGAGACTTCAGCTGGACAGAGAGAAAACTGTCAGGCCTACACAAGGAAAAACACTCCAGAGAGAAGCTGTAAAGCCTCCATCTGGGAAGGATTGCCTGAAAGTGACAATGCACAGCTCTGAGATGCCGGGAACCATTGAGGAACTCCGCCCGTGGCACTGAGATATGAGAGGGGGTGGCAGGCAGGCTGCCCTCAGCTCTGCGGATTTAGGGAGCTGGGTTTTCACAGTCCTCCAGGGGTGAGGCGGGCACACTGACCAAGCAAAGGAGAATGATTTATAACCAGAGCATCCATTTGTTGAATTACAATAAGGAACAAAGTGGTCAAGAAGACCTGAGCAGAGGTTTTGCAGCCTGGGAAACAAAATTCAAGATGAGAAGATTAGCTGGTGAATGCAGAATTAGGGCAAAGGAGTCATGTAATGTAACTGAGCCACTACACATGTGACAGGACGCTCTGCTGTTTGTCTTGTATCCCAACACGGATGTCCCATTGCAGCCACAAAGTGAGGCCACTCTCAGCAGAGGAGAGGTTGGAGTTCTCACTAAAGAAATGTCATCCAGTTATCCTGCCTCTTTCTGGACCTTGTTTTTTTTTGTTCTGGACTTCAAAAAATTCTAGGCATGTTGTGCATGCTCAGTTGCTTCAGTCATTTCCAACTCTTGGTAACTGTGTGGACTATAGCCTGCCAGGCTCCTCTATCCATGGGATATTCCTGGCAAGAATACTGGAGTGGGTTGCCATTCCCTTCTCCAGGGGATCTTCTTGGCCCAGGGATTGAACCCATATATCCTGCATCGCAGGCAGATTCTTTACCACTGAGCCACCGGGAAAGCCCTCTAGGCATGTTGAAGACATATCCCAGGATGACCACTCTCTTATAATTAATCTTTTGGGGTTCCTATTACTATTCACTTTTTGCTATATTCCTGAGCCTTCTGAAAAAGTACAGCACACGGTCTACATAGACACTTCTCCAAAGAAGACATACAATGGCCAAAAAGAACATAAAAAGATGTTCACTATCACCAAATATCAGAGAAATGCAAATCAAAATTACATGCGGATCACCTCACACAAGGCAGACTGTCCAGCATCAAAAAGTCTATAATAATGTTGGAGAGGAAATAGAGAAAAGGGAACCCTTCTACATTGTTGGTGGGAATGTAAATTGGTACAGCCATATAGAGAATAGTATGAAGCTTCCTTAAGCAAACAAAACAGAACTTCCATATGATCCAGCAATCCATTCCTACGCATACATCCATAGAAAACCTTAATTCAAAAAGATACATGCACCCCAGTGTTGATAACAGCACTATCTACAATAGCTAAGACATGGAAGCAATCTAAATGTCCAGGGACAGAGGAATGGATAAAGAAAATATGGTACATATATACAGTGGAATATTCAGTTCAGTTTAGTCGCTCAGTCGTGTCCAACTCTTTGCAACCCCATGAACTGCAGCACACCAGGCCTCCCTGTCCATCACCAACTCCCAGAGTTTACCCAAACTCATGTCCATCATGGCAACTCATGATGCCATCCAGCCATCTCATCCTCTGTCGTCCCCTTCTCCTCCTGCCCCCAATCCCTCCCAGCATCAGGGTCTTTTCCAATGAATCAACTCTTTGCATGAGGTGGCCAAAGTACTGGAGTTTCAGCTTTAGCATCAGTCCTTCCAACAAAGACCAGGATGGACTGGTTTGATCTCCTTTTTATGGCTGAGTGGAATATTACTCAGCCATAAAAAGAATGAAATAATACCATTTGCAGTAACTTGGATGGACCTAGAGATTATCATACTAAGTGAAGTCAGAGAAAGACAAATATATGATATCACTTACATGTGAAATCTAACTTTAAAAGAATATAAATGACCTTATTTACAAAACAAACTCACAGATACAGAAAACAAACATGATTACCAAAGGGGAAAGGGGTTAGGGGAAGGATAAAGTAGGAGTTTGGGATTAACATACATATGTTACTATATATAAAAAAGATAACCAACAAAGATCTACTGTATAGCACAGGGAACTCACTCAATATTCTATAATAACCTATATGAATAAATAATTGAAAACGAATGAATATATGTATAACAGAATCACTTTGCTGTACACCTGAAACTAACACAACATTGTAAATCAACTATATTCCAATAAAACTAATTTTAAATCAATAAAAATGTTTAAAAGTACTAGAATCATGCCAAAGAAGTGACGTGAAGTGAAGTGTTAGTCACTCAGTCATGTCCTTTTGCAACCCCATGGACTATAACCCACCAGGCTCCTCTGTCCATGGGATTCTCCAAGCAGGAGTACTGGAGTGGGTTGCCATTTCCTTCTCCAGAAGATCTTCCCAACCCAAGGATCGAATCTGGGTCTCCTGCATTGCAGACAGATTCTTTGCCTGAGTTGGGAAGATCCCCTGGAAAAGGGGATGGCAACCTACTCCAGTATTCTTGCCTGGAGAATCCCATAGACAAAGGAGCCTGGTGGGCTACAGCCCATGGAGTCGCAAAGAGTTGGACACAACTGAGTGACTAACACACAAGCCAAAGAACAAGCTATCAAAGAGCAGTGCTTCATCATGAGATACCACTTCACACCCATTTGAATGGCTATTACCAAACAAACAAAAGTCCCCAAACCAGAAAACACTAAGTGTTAGCAAGGATGCAGAGAAATTGAATTCTTGTGTGTTGCTGGTAGGAATACAAAATGGTGTAGCTTCTATGAAAGACAGGATAATGGTTCCTCAAAAATGTAAATATGGAATACCTTATGACCCAGCATTTCCACCTCAGGGTATATACCCCAAAGAACTGAAAGCAGAGGTTCCAAGAGATAGCTGTACATCACCGCAGCAGCATTATTCACAACAGCCAGAAGAAAGAAGCAGTCCATATGTACACCGATGGATAAATGAATAAACAAAATATAGTACGTGCATACAGTGGAATATTATTCAGCTTCAGAAAAGAAGGAAATTCTGTCATATGCAACAGCATGGATAAACCTTCAAAACAGCATGCTAAGTGAAATAAACCAGACACATAAGAACAAATATTGCACGATTCCACTTACATGGTATATCCAGAGCACTCCAATTCATACAGACAAAGAATGCTGGTTGCCAAATGCAAGGAGAAGTGGAGAATGGAGAACTACGGATTAATACAGGGGTCCCCAACCTCCAGGATCTAATGACTGATGGTCTGAGGTGGAGCCGATGCAATAATAATGGAAGTAAAGTGCACAATAAATGAAATGTACTTGAATCATCCTGAAACCATCCCCCTCCCTCCCCAGTCCACAGACAAATTGTCTTCCACAAAACTGGTCCCTGGTGCCAAAAAGGTTGGCAAACAGGTTGATTTAATGAGTATGGAATTTCTGTTTGGGAAGATGAAAAACTCGTTGACGGCTTGCACAATACTGTTAATGTGCCTAATGCCACTGAGTTGTAATTTTATTTTATTTTTAAAATTTTATTTTATTTTTAAACTTTACAATATTGTAATAGTTTTTCTAAATATCGAAATGAATCCGCCACAGGTATACCTGTGTTCCCCATCCTGAACCCTCCTCCCTCCTCCCTCCCCATACCCTCCCTCTGGGTCGTCCCAGTGCACCAGCTCCAAGCATCCAGTATCATGCATCGAACCTGGACTGGCGACTCGTTTCATACATGATATTATAGATGTTTCAATGCCATTCTCCCAAATCTCCCCACCCTCTCCCTCTCCCATAGAGTCCATAAGACTGATCTATACATCAGTGTCTCTTTTGCTGTCTCATACACAGGGTTATTGTTACCATCTTTCTAAATTCCATATATATGCGTTAGTATACTGTATTGGTGTTTTTCTTTCTGGCTTACTTCACTCTGTATAATAGGCTCCATTTTCATCCACCTCATTAGAACTGATTCAAATGTATTCTTTTTAATGGCTGAATAACACTCCATTGTGTATATGTACCACAGCTTTCTTATCCATTCATCTGCTGATGGGCATCTAGGTTGCTTCCATGTCCTGGCTATTATAAACAGTGCTGCGATGAACATTGGGGTACACGTGTCTCTTTCCCTTATGTTATGTATATTTCACCCAAAAACATTCTAAAATGTTTTAAATAAGAAAAATATAACAAAAATCAACACTTTCTGACCAATGTCCTAAGATGGGGGACAGAAACTGAGAGCTTCCCCAGAGTAAAAGACAATCCTAGGCAACAGAAGATGGTGGTGGGCACCCAGGCGCCCTCCCTGTGTGGGTCCTTCCTCCACAGCCCACCTTCTAGGATCCAGCTTTGCTCAGTTCAAGAGCCTATATGGCACTTCCTTAGCACGTAAAAGGAATACTCACTCTGTCCAGGCTGTGAGGAATCACACTTCCTTACGCCAGGGAGAAGCTGGCAGGATATTGATGCTGTGCGAGCTGTGGTCCTCCCACTCCGACTAGTCCAGCAAACAGACTAGCTCCGTTCCCCAAACTCTGTAAGTTTCGCCTCCCAGGGTCCCTTGTCACTCTAGCCTGCCACATTTCAGGATAAAATCCACTACCAGTTATCCATCCAAAGCTTCCAGGGCCTTCTCATGGATTACATGTAAAGCCAGTTGCTTCCCCAGTACCAAAAGGAAGTGCCTCAATCTCATAAAATTGGCTCTAGTCTCTGGGAAATGTTTCCGGGAGACCAGCTGTATTTCATGGACCTGGAAAACAGGGATGCCAGTATATATATATATTTTTTTTTTGCCAAGTAAGGAAATGTGTAAAAAAACAAAACAAAACAACTATCATTAACAATGATCCCTCATAGACAAAAAGTTATTTTAAGCACCCTTCAAGGAGGAGAGACATAATCTCACAATAAAAATAGTTCTCTGCAAGGAAAGAGAGCTGGCAGCCTGGCACCAGTATTTTTACAGCAAACAGACATTTCCTTTCAGGTCTTGCCTCTGTCCACTGCACTCACGTGATAGCTACCGGAATGGCTTACATATTCACTCTCTCTGAGAGCAAAGGAAAATGACTAAGAGAGATGTAGTGAAATTTCCTTCCCAATCTAGAACATAATAAAATACCTAGCTGCTTTCCACTTGCATCACACACTCAATGATGTGTGTGTGTTGTGTGTGTGTAGTGCAGCATGAATAAGACGCTATTAGAGTTCTGTCCCCCCAAATTCATATGTTGAAATCCTAACTTCCAATACCTTTGTGTGGGTTGTTTTTTTTTTTTTAGGATTTTTTTTTTTTTAATGTGGACTATTTTAAAAGTCTTTATTGAATTTGTTACACTATTGTTCTTGTTTTAAGTTTTTGGCCCAGAGACATGTGGGATCTTAGCTCTCTGACCACAAAGTGAACTTGCACTCTTGGCATTTGAAGACAAAGTCCTCACCACAGGACCACCAGCGAAGTCCCTCCCTGTACCTTTGGAAATGACTGTATTTGAAAACAGTCTTTAAAGAGGTACTTAAGTTCAACTGCTGTTAGGGTGGGCCCTAATGCAATCTGACTGGTGTCCTTATAAGAAGCAGCGATCAGGACACAAGGAGAGACGCCAGGAGCACTGGTGTATGCAGAGCCCACCACGTGAAGAGGAAGCAAAAGGATGGTCATCTATAAGCCAGAGAGGCCTGGAACAGATCCTTCCCTTATGGTCCTCAGAGGAAACCAACTCCGCTGACACCTTGATCTTGGACTTCTGGTCAGAGCGTTGTGGGAAGTTAATTTCTGTTGTTAGAGCCACTCAGGTTCAGGTATTTTGTTACAGCAGTCCTATAATAAGAATATGGCTGCTGAAGTTCAATGCATGTAGTAGGGCACTCAAAGCTGGTGCTCTGGGACAACTCAGTGGGATGGGGTGGGGAGGGAGGTGGGAAGGGGATTCCGGATGGGGAGACACATGTGTACCCATGGGTGACTCAAGTCAATGTATGGCAAAACCCACCATAATACTGTAAAGAAATTATCCTCCAATTAAAATAAATTAATTTTTAAAAAAAACCAAGGATAAAGGTGCTGAAATTAATTTTTTAAAACTGATGTTTTCTTTGATGAATTAATTAGACAAACTGTCCTAGAAAGGCCCTTAAAAATAACTTCAGTTCAGTTCAGTTCAGTTGCTTAGTCGTGTCCGACTCTTTGCGACCCCATGAATCCCTGCACGCCAGGCCTCCCTGTCCATCACCATCTCCCAGAGTTCACCCAGACTCATGTCCATCGAGTCAGTGATGCCATCCAGCCATCTCATCCTCTGTCGTCCCCTTCTCCTCCTGCCCTCAATCCCTCCCAGCATCAGAGTCTTTTCCAATGAGTCAACTCTTCGCATGAGGTGGCCAAAGTACTGGAGTTTCAGCTTTAGCATTATTCCTTCCAAAGAAATCCCAGGGCCGATCTCCTTCAGAATGGACTGGTTGGATCTCCTTGAAGTCCAAGGGACTCTCAAGAGTCTTCTCCAACACCACAGTTCAAAAGCATCAATTCTTTGGTGCTCAGCTTTCTTCACAGTCCAACTCTCACATCCATACATAACCACTGGAAAAACCATAGCCTTGACTAGACGGACCTTTGTTGGCAAAGTAATATCTCTGCTTTTCAATATGCTATCTAGGTTGGTCATAACTTTCCCTCCAAGGAGCAAGCGTCTTTTAATTTGATGGCTGCAGTCACCATCTGCAGTGATGTTGGAGCCAAAAAAAATAAAGTCTGACACTGTTTCCACTGTTTCCCCATCTATTTCCCATGAAGTGATGGGGAAATAACTTACTTTATACCAATCACTCTTTTTTTTTTTTTTTTTTATACCAATCACTCTTACTGGCACTAAATAACATACATTTTTGGAAAGAAAACCTATTCCAGTATATGACAATGTCAACCAGTACCTTGATCACATTATTATTAATATGCCCCTCAAGGAGAAAGAACATGAACATGTTAAAATTAGTATGAGTCAGTTCAGCTCAATAAACAAATTCTAAACACTGAGTTTGATGTTGAATGATTTAGCGGCGGTTGAAAAGTCAAGGCCTGTACCCACAAGGAATTCAGTGAATTCAGGCTTGAGTTTAGAACCATGCTCTCCTCTGTTGAATTTCACTCTCTCAAACAAACACACATACACACACACACATATACACACACGTTAAGAAACATCACAGCAGCCTGATGAAACAGATAACAGGTACAACACAGTCATTAAGAAAGGAAGGACTCATCAGGACTTCCCTGGTGGTCCGGTGTCTGGGACTTTGCCTTTCATTGCAGGGGGTACAGGTTAGATCCCTGGTCAGGGAGCTAAGAAACCACATGCCTTCCAGCCAAAAAACCAAAACGCAAAACAGAAGCTATATTGCAACAAATTCAACAAAGACTTTAAAAATGGTCCACATTAAACAAACAAACAAACAAATAAACTTTGAAGAATTAGAAGGACTCATTATGACAGAGGAACCTGGGGTGAGGGGACCCTCAGAGATGGTCCTCTGAGGTTTTGCCCACTCTGTCCCACCTGCCAGCCTGGTCTGCCATCTCCTGCTCTCCAGCTTCCCACTTGCCTTTGAGGGTAGAAATCAGTCATCATTTCCTCCAGGGAATTCTGTCCAAGCTTCTCAGTCCTTGAGGACTCTCTCCCTTCTTTTAAATCCCATCACATGGATTACTTGAAGCTCTCATTTTAATAATGAGAGTATAAATCAGATTCTGTTAGTGTCTCTCACCAAACAGTCATACTGATTTATATAGATGCTATTAGAAAGCATCATGGCCAGGTGAATTACCATTTTAATGATGATAGGAAGACAACCACCCTTTCCATTTTAACTAATGGAGTTTTTGAAACACTTGGCACAAGACGACTAAGGAGCATGAGATTGGCTGTGTCTTAAATCACTTGGAGGATGATCTGGCAAACAAACTGACTTTGTATTTATTGCTGATGGAATCTGTCTCCAGGCAGTGCACCCTGTTCCTTACAGCCTGGAGCTGAATCAATCTTTTGATAAGCAAGAAAGGAGTGGGACCAGGTATTTCTATCTCTGTTCCATAGAAAAGGAAATTTAAACTAAAGCAATGGTTTAAGACCTGGAGACAGAGCACCAACAAAGCTAAACTTTCTAGTGATTTACTCTCTCCTAGGTCCAATGGTGCCAAAAAGCCCCAGAGTCTTGTGTCCCACCTGGTTCAACCTTCCGGAGCACCAATTTTAGGAGAAAATTTAGAGGACATTTTAATATTAAACATGTTGCAAAATAACTACAAATAGCAAATGAAAGCTCAATGTGAACATCAACTTGCTTCCGGCAACCTTGGGCTCCACTTCAGACTCCCAGAAAAATGAGTTAACTCTCCTTGCCTATGGTGGTAATTTAGTGCAAATTTTAAAGAAGCATAGGTAGCAATGTACATAGGTTTACAAGATATAGTTTCTAGTAGCTTCCAGATTTTCAGATCTGCATCTTAAATTTCTGTGGGTTTTTTGTTGTTGGTTTTTGCTTTGTTTTTCACAGAAGATAGAATTACATTTTCTGGGGAAATCTACACAAAGGTTGGTAGAAAGACAGATTATGTTTATAACTATTAGCATCACTTATCTCCTAGTTTTTTTCCTTGATCAACCAGGGGAATTCAGAACCAGTATTTAAAGACGCAGCTCCCCTAGCTGCCCCGTCTTTGCCTTTAATGGTTGTTTTGGCAGAGGAAAACAAATGCACCTTTAGGGAAAATAATCATTTGAAGCTTATAAGTTATTTTAACTTGAAGGGTTATGAAATTTACCAATGTTCTCTAGTCAGGGGGAAATTACATAGCTCTTGGTAACATGGACATGAGCAACAATTAAACTGAGACAGAAACATCCACCTTTAGCAGCTCAAAGATTCTCAACTTTTATTTTATACTTCACATCTTAGCAACAACATGATGGATTGAAGACACACCCTGGCAAAGAGAGGAAGCAAAAATGTATACCTGCCTTTCTTTCCAATGGGACCAAGCACTTCATATACTCCAGTTTAAAAAAAATCACTTTGTACCCTGAAATAAGCCAAAAATAACATGACCATCCTGTCTAGAAGTTTGGTCTCCAAAATCATAAAACTTTGAAAATGTCCTGTAAACCTGGACTCCCTAAAAATTTTTTTACCCTGATTGCTTACCATGGGAATGTCTGAAGATAAATCATGACTTTGGAGAATATGACCATCGTTTGAGAAAGCTGTTTTCAACCATAAACAACAGACTATGTGCATTTGAGAATCCTGGAAACTATCTGGGGGCATTTTCCTTCAAGTTTTTATTGTGGTTTTATTTGATGAACCAATCTTCTGAAGCCTGGCTCCCTTGAATTCTCTTGCAAGTAAACATTTCCTTTTTCTTTTCTAAAGGCTCCTCTCAAAGTCTTGGTCTTAAGTACACATCAAGTATAGACTGCTACTCTTTACTATTTCCACTGAAGCGTATGTAACACACACTCTGAGCTGGGACAATTTATAGGACCTGATGAAATGTTAATTTCATTTTTCTTTTCCGCTGCTCCTTAAAATAGCATTCAGTGCATTCATCCTTCCCACCCTCAGACTAACACTTGAGCAGAATCCTGGGGACTTTTCTACTCAAGCAACCACTTCAAAGTCTCCCAAGAATTAAAGTGTGCTGCTTGGAGACAAAAGAAACTCCAACCTGGTTATAACAATAAATCTCCTGCCTATGCCAGCTAGGCCTGTTGCATGCTGGACTCCTGCAGCAACCTGGGGATGGCTGACGTCTTTTCTCTTTCTGTATGCCCAACAGCTGGCTAGCTTTTCATCCCTCCAAGATCAAAGCAAGTGGAGAGGCTGTGGAAGTCCTGTTTGGGGGTTGTAAATTACAGTGAAATGTGCCAGAATGAACCCCCAAAATCTTTCTCCAAGCAGCCCACACCGTTCCTTACAGCCTGGAGCTGAATCAGTCTTTTAATAAGCAAGAAAGGAGTGGGAGCAGGTATTTCCATCTCTGTCCCACAGAAAAGGAAATTTAAACTAAAGCAATGGTTTAAGACAGAGCAGCAGGAAAGTTACACTTTCTAATGATCACTTTCCAAAAGCTTATGTCTCATTCCCTTCTTTTTCATTAAATTAACTTTTTATTGTTTACTGTCCTAACACTGACATATAATGTTGTGTGTGTTGTACATGTACAGAAACTTTCTCAGTTATACATACACATCTATCTGTTCATCTTTTGATTCTTTTCCCATATGGGTTATTACATAGTGTTGATAGACCTCCCCTAGTATACACAGGTTGTTATTGACTATTTTATATGTAATAACTCGTATTTGTTAATTCCAACCTCCTAATGTACCCCTTGTGCCCTTCTTTCTTCTTTAGTAACTATAAGTTTGATTTTTAAGTCCCTGAGTCCATTTATGTTTTCTCAATTAATTCACTACTTTTAGATTCCATCTATAAGTAATATGATATTTTTCTTTCTGGACAAATAGAGTATTTCCTGCCATATTTCTGGTTTCCTTTCTGGAAAAAGAATATTTCTTGCCATGTTCCTGGTTCTGACTTTCTTTACTTAGTTTGATCATCCATAGTTTTAGCTATGCTCCTGAAAATCCTATTTCATTCTTTCTCATGGCTGTCATATCCTACACTCTATACATGGGTGCTTACATGTACTCATTTTCGTTCTACTGATGGCTTACTCCTATCTTAGCCTCTAGATTCCTGGAAACACTAGCTGCTGGGGTTGCCCTCACACTTGGGCTGATCTTGGAGTGGACCCAGGCCAATCATCTCCCCACAAGGCCGGCAGGTCTTCAGGAAATCCTTGGGCATCTTTTGCCCTGACAAATTCGGGGAAGGCAGGTGATCTTGCAGCCTAGGCCACCACTGAACCCTAAATGCATGTACAGCTAGACTTGTGTTCCCATGACAGCCCCTCACATTATGTTTGGGATGAAGGCAGTACCAGTATATCTCTTTGAAGAAATCTTTTTAACAAAGCCTCTGCTCTCAAAGAACTTCTGTTCTGCAAGTGGCCAATGAGGTTTGGGAATCTTGAAAAGTTCTCACATATCTACACTGAAATTTCTACTTCTTGGTCTTGCCCTTTCCTTTGAAATTGCACATAATTTGAATGTATGTCTTGTTCAGAACTTTAATTTGGTTCCCTATTTTATTTTTGTAGGCACACATAGATGTCTAGGAGAGTGTGTTCATTTTCAGTTACTGAAAGTTAATTTTTCTCTTATATGTGTGTGTGTGTGCATCACTCAGTCGTGTCTGACTCTTTATGACTCCATGGACTATAGCCCTGCCAGGCTCCTCTGTCCATGGAATTCTCCAGGCAAGAATACTGAAGTGGGTTGCCATTCCTTTCTTCAGGGGAAGATCCAGGAAGAAATGGCAACCCACTTTCTGATCCAGGGATTGAAGCCACCAGGGTATCGATCTAATAAAATTTGAGCATTAGAAAGGGCATTGAGTAATGAAATCTGACACCCGTTTACCCAGTGGGCAATCCCCTCCCCAGTCCTGAAAGATCCCCCAGCACTGGCTTGATCTACTTCTGGAAGCAAACCTACTTTCTCTTCCTCAGATATCTGAGGAATGTCCTCAGAACTGGCCAAGGCTGCTTTTTTGCCAGGTGAAAAAAAAAATATTCCCTATTCCTCATATGGCCTGGTACTCAGACCCTCATCATCCCATCACCTTCCTCGGGATCCTCTGAAGTTGGTCTCTGTCCTCTATAAAGGAGCCACCCAAGATGTGACCCTGATTAGAGGGGTCCCCAGCTCCTCTGACTTGAATGTCACTGGTTGGTAGATGGTAGTGTAAAGGCCCAGGCTGTAATCCCATCTCTATACTTGCTGCCTATATGATCTTGGACCAATTTCTTAATCCTTCTGTACCTTAGTCTCGATATCTGTTAAATGGGAATGGTGATGAGAAATGGAGTATTTCCTGCCATATCAGAAAACAAGGATGCCACAGTCATCAGCAATTGCAGCCACCACAGATGGTGAGCTGGTGAGCCTGAGGAGAGTCAGGAAAGAAAAGTCCTGCCATCCAGCAGCCAGCAGCCACTTCCTACGGTGAGCCCTGAGGAAAATCAGGATGTAAAAATGCAGGATACTGGTCCCAGACAGCTGAGGTGCATATCAAAGTAATGATTTCAGTGATCCCAGACTCTTGCATCTTCCCATACATAGAAAAGCGCTAAATTCCTAACTTGGGGTATTAATTTTCTGTAATTAACAATCATCTTTTGATATTCTGACTACCTGCTCTTTGTTGCAAAACTTTTATATAACCTGCCCTCCACGCCACCTCCTCAGAGCAGTTCTCTCAGGGTTACTTGAGATGCTCGCTGCCTCCCAGACTTAAGTTCTAAAAATTTCCACCAAATTAAATGTAACTCTCAACTTTTAGGTTGTGAATATCTTTAAAGTCAACAGTGATAATTATATTCTCTACTTCATAAGGGTGCGACAGGATTGAGAAAACAACTGTGAAACACTTACAACTCTACCTGGCACATAATCAGCTCCCTGCAAATATCTATTTGCTTTGTTTGTTTTCTTTTTAAAGCCTATTCTCATCACTGCAACCCATGTTTGCTATTGGGCAGCTACTTCACACAGGTTCATGTTGGCCTGGTGGGCCACTGAGACCCTCAGGTTACTTCTCTCACATGAACTGCAGCTTAGCGGAGCCACCCCATCCTTTCCTTTTTTCATTGATTCTTTGATCCCAAATGCAGAAGACCTTCAACCATACTGTGAGCTCAACATTATATCTCTTGCCTGGAAATGAGTCTTATAGAGAATCCTACAGAAAAATGTCCCCTCTATATCTGTTTCATGATGAGTGACACCAGGGAGGTGTAGAGATGGAGCCCTGCTGTGTGTCCACTCCTCCCACACCTTATCCTTAGGGAGAGGATGCTTCTGTAAAGGTGGGACACACATCTATGACGGGGGTGGGAGGCAGTGACTGAGTTATTCATAGGTTCCTAGCTGTGAAATATGAACAACTACAGCCACCTAGCTGTGAGGACCAAAGGAAGCTGTGCAGTAGGAAGCACACAGCCAAGCTGTCATCAGATCTACAACATTAGAAGATCAAAATAAAGGATTTGGAGAGGAATTCTGATTGGTAAAAAACCTCAACACCTGAGGGCCTAGAGAAAGAGGCAGGAGGAAGGCTACATTTTCCAGAAGATGCTGATGATAGTATTTGCAAAGTAAAAGATGACCCCATGATGAGCAGAGGAAATTAGCCTGGAAGGAACAATAGCGCAGCCAGGGTTAGGTATGCACACCCATGCAGAGGCAGTGGGATAAACCACACACACACACACACACACACACACACACAATTCATAACCCAATACTTGCCCTTGTGCATACAGTGCACTCTGATCCTGTCTCGTCCCTTCTATTGAATTTCATGCTTTAAAAAAGGCTGGTGTAACTCACTACACTGATAGCATTCCACTGATGAGTCACAACCCACAGCTGAAAAACAGTAGATATGGCGTGCCCCAACCTGCAGCCCCACTAGGTTGCCAGAAGAGAGAAAAAAGTTCATTTGGCATACACTGATTTTGCAAATCCTTTCCCAGGTGCTCTTGAGCTAGCTTCTCTAAGAATTTGTTCTGGAGGGTTGCCAGGATTCAATGTTTCCTTCTTTTGAAGTCTACAGGCTCGGCTACCATCTCTCAAGCCTGCTCCGAGGGACTGTGAGCTAGGATGCCTGCTACTTGAACCTCAGCTCAGTTTCAGGGTTTCCGGATCCTCTTAAGGGGTTTGGGCTGCCCTTCCTTTATTGAAAGGAAGGAAACAGACTGGGCGCAACACTGCCTTCCCTGTCACCTGTTAATATCACCTCATCTTTCATAAACACTGGGTAATCTTCCTGACAAGAACACAACTGTTTGTTGTTGGGCACCCCAGCACCTGGCTACCTCTCCTGCACTCTGGACCTTATCCTTGTAGCCTTGGCCTTTCTTGCCTGCGTTTTAGGTGATGCGCCCCCACTGCATCACAGTCCTAGATTCCAGACCTCGCCTCCCCACTGTTAACTGGG
This sequence comes from Bos taurus, assembly GCF_002263795.3. Taxonomy (NCBI): domain Eukaryota; kingdom Metazoa; phylum Chordata; class Mammalia; order Artiodactyla; family Bovidae; genus Bos; species Bos taurus. Next base: position 65,338,422 of record NC_037336.1, read on the forward strand.
GGATCTGGCTGGGAAAACTTATTTAATATCTCAACCTAATTTTCTTCACTTGTAAACTGGAAATATTACCGTTTACCTTTGGGATTTTATCAGAATTAGTTTATACGTGGGAGTTCCCTTCTCCTCCCTGGAGTAGCAGGGAGACTTTCCCCAAGCTCCCTTTGCTTTTAGAACACCATCACAGGCTTCGATTTTGTTAGATGAAATCCGGAGTATCATCTGCGATTACCCGTGTCATCTAAACCGCGGCGGAAACCACAAAGCCTCCGAACAAGTTTCTAATGAGGCGACTCTCCGTCTTCCTCAATTAATTACACCGAAACGATGAAAAAAGGGGAAAAAAAAATCGAACGCGGTATTTCCCTCTAAACAGTAGAATGACCTGCAGGCAGGCGCCTGGGCACAAGCAAAATGAATTAACAACAGTCAAACCCGCGTTATTCCAGGAGCCCAGCCCACCGCCAGGGGCGCGTACCCGGGAGCCGCGGGCAGCACGTTCCGCCGGGACAGGCCGGTCTCCCGCGCCCGGGTTGGGGGCTCTCTCGGTTGCTGGAGACACCGGGGCTGGCCCGCCAGGACAACGAAAGTTCTGCCCCTCGGCGGGAGAAGGTATGACCTATCATTGAGTGCAAGCGAAAGGACGAAACCCACCCCAGCCCCGGGCGCCGCGCTCCTTGCTTTTTCGGACGCCCTCCGGCAGGACACTCACAGCAACCCGCTTCCAGGAAGGCTCTGTACTTGGGTCCACTCCACACGTCCGCACTCTTGCCCCAGGCACCCTCGAGCAGCAGATCTCTCCTCCCCACTCCCTTCCACTCAAACCACCCCCTTGCAACCTCAGCAAGCCCGACCGTCCGTGGGAGCCAGAGCCTCAAGGTTCCAGATTCTCGTGCCGCCCGCGGTTACCAGCTCCTGCGAGGTGCGTGAGCGCGGCCGCCGCCTTCAGCTGTCTGGCCGGCCGGGCGCTCCCGGCGCTGCGGTGCGGCGGGGACGCGCGCTCCCGACCTGCGGCGAGGCGGCGTGGGGCCGTCCCCTCCACCCCCACCGAGTTCAAGGGCGCCCCGCTGGGGGAGCTAGCTCTGCCGAACGCTCTGTGCCCTGAGTTGGGGGGTGGCACTCACGCACCTTCTGGATGACAGCCTGTCGCGAGGAAGGGAAAAGGACCCGAACGCATTGTTAGCCCTTCCGGGGCTCGGCAGTGCGCCCGTTTGGCCAACTTTAGGTAACCAGAGCCCGCGAACTGTGCGAGGATTGAGGCAGTCTAGGAGGGGGTTGGGAAAAATCCTCAGTACTGGGTTCAGGTTCAGTTACACTGGGACTCTCCATCGTGAGCTACTTTAATATCTGAAACTGATCTCCTCATGCCTTTCGGCATTGGGTCTACCAGACAGGGCCTCCCAAAGATGGGAGTGAAACAGGAGTGGTTTCAAGTTAGAGACCTAATTCGCTCCTGCCTTACAGTAAATACTTATTGAGCCCTTATTCCCTGACGGTCACTGATCAGGCAATGGAAAGCAGCCCCCTGGTGCCTGTATTCTAGGGAAAAGACAGGCAATCAAAAGAACAAATAAGAACGTGTCCTGTATTGGACTGCGACAAGTGTTGTAGAGAAGAAAGAACTCAGGAAAAGGACAGAGAATGTTGATGATGAGGGATGCAGTATTAAAGCAGGGGATTGGAGATGACCTCCTGGTAGGGCTTGCCTTCAAGCTCAGGGGGCCTGGCGCCCTGGAAGCCAAGTGGAACCAGCGCTGTATTGCAGTGGGGTAAATGTAGCGAGAGCAGCAGGCAGGCAGGTTTGTGACTCTGATTAACTCCATCTCTTGGTGCCAGAAAAGGATTCCTGGAAATGACAGTTAATTCTTTTTTTTCTTTTTTTTTTTTTAAAGCTAGTTTCATCACTCCATGTAAAATGAAATGTTTTGCAAACCATCCTTCCAGCTATATTCCTATATTGGCCATAGGCAGTTTAATTCTAAATGGCATAATATGACCATCTGTGATGAGATGCACTAGTCCTTCCATAATTCTCCATATTGGTTACACATTCCTGGTCACCGGGAAGCAATCCATCACCCATGCAGAAGAGCCGGTACCGCCCTGTTGATGGTACAGATCAGATCAGATCAGATCAGTCGCTCAGTCGTGTCCGACTCTTTGCGACCCCATGAATCGCAGCACGCCAGGCCTCTCTGTCCATCACCAACTCCCAGAGTACACTCAGACTCATGCCCATCAAGTCAGTGATGCCATCCAGCCATCTCATCCTCTGGCGTCCCCTTCTCCTCCTGCCCCCAATCCCTCCCAGCATCAGAGTCTTTTCCAGTGAGTCAACTCTTCGCATGAGGTGGCCGAAGTACTGGAGTTTCAGCTTTAGCATCATTCCTTCCAGAGAAATCCCAGGGCTGATCTCCTTCAGAATGGACTGGTTGGATCTCCTTGCAGTCCAAGGGACTCTCAAGAGTCTTCTCCAACACCACAGTTCAAAAGCATCAATTCTTCGGTGCTCAGCCTTCTTCACAGTCCAACTCTCACATCCATACATGACCACAGGAAAAACCATAGCCTTGACTAGACGAACCTTTGTTGGCAAAGTAATGTCTTTTGAATATGCTATCTAGGTTGGTCATAACTTTCCTTCCAAGGAGTAAGTGTCTTTTAATTTCATGGCTGCAGTCACCATCTGTAGTGATTTTGGAGCCCAGAAAAATAAAGTCTGACACTGTTTCCACTGTTTCCCCATCTATTTCCCATGAAGTGATGGGACCAGATGCCATGATCTTCGTTTTCTGAATGTTGAGCTTTAAGCCAACTTTCTCACTCTCCACTTTCACTTTCATCAAGAGGCTTTTGAGTTCCTCTTCACTTTCTGCCATAAGGGTGGTGTCATCTGCATATCTGAGGTTATTGATATTTCTCCTGGCAATCTTGATTCCAGCTTGTGTTTCTTCCAGTCCAGCGTTTCTCATGATGTACTCTGCATAGAAGTTAAATAAACAAGGTGACAATATACAGCCTTGATGTACTCCTTTTCACATTTGGAACCAGTCTGTTGTTCCATGTCCAGTTCTAACTGTTGCTTCCTGACCTGCATACAAATTTCTCAAGAGGCAGATCAGGTAGTCTGGTATTCCCATCCCTTTCAGAATTTTCCACAGTTTATTGTGATCCACATAGTCAAAGGCTTTGGCATAGTCAATAAAGCAGAAATAGATGTTTTTCTGGAACTCTCTTGCTTTTTCCATGATCCAGCAGATGTTGGCAATTTGATCTCTGGTTCCTCTGCCTTTTCTAAAACCAGCTTGAACATCAGGAAGTTCACGGTTCACGTATTGCTGAAGCCTGGCTTGGAGAATTTTGAGTATTACTTTACTAGTGTGTGAGATGAGTGCAATTGTGTGGTAGTTTGAGCATTCTTTGGCATTGCCTTTCTTTGGGATTGGAATGAAAACTGATCTTTTCCAGTCCTGTGGCCACTGCTGAGTTTTCCAAATTTGCTGGCATATTGAGTGCAGCACTTTCACAGCATCATCTTTCAGGATTTGGAATAGTTCAACTGGAATTCCATCACCTCCACTAGCTTTGTTCATAGTGATGCTTTCTAAGGCCCACTTGACTTCACATTCCAGGATGTCTGGCTCTAGGTCAGTGATCACACCATCGTGATGGTACAGGATGCGGCAAATGCAATCAGAGCACGGAGCCTCAGAATGACTACTGCTGAGAAGACATGCTGCAAACAGGTGCGTCTCTGCCTTAGCTGTCAGAGTAGGGTGGCGTCTTTTGGGCAGAGGGCCAAAGACTCCTGAAAACAAGGGCATATCTTACTGTGTAGAAAAGGCCACAAACCCTCAGTTTCGGAGGCTGAAACTGCAGCATTCAGTGGGAGCAATATCAACAATGGGACGGCAGAGCTCCTGTTTCTCTCCTGTGCATCTCTGCCTCCCCATCAGCTCAGTTCAGTTACTCAGTCATGTCTGATTCTTTGCGACCCCATGGGCTGCAGTAGGCCAGGCTTCCCTGTCCATCACCAACTCCTGGAACTTGCTCAAATTCTTGTCCATTGAGTCAGTGATGCCATCCAACCATCTCATCCCTCTGTTGTCCCCTTCACCTCATGCCTTCAATCTTTCCCAGCATCAGGATCTTTTCCAGTGAGTCAGTTCTTCACATCAGGTGGCCAAAGTATTGGAGTTTCAGCTTCAGCAGCAGTCCTTCCAATGAATATTCAGGATTGATTTCCCTTGGGATTGACTGCTTTGGTCACCTTGCAGTCCAAGGGACTCTCAAGAGTCTTCTCCAACAAGACAATTCAAAAGCATCAGTTATTCAATGCTCAGCCCTCCTTATAGTCCAACTTTCACATCCATACATGACTATTGGAAAAACCATACCTTTGATTAGATGGACCTTTGTTGGCAAAGTAATGTCTCTATTTTTAACATGCTGTCTAGGTTGGTCTTAGCTTTTCTTCCAAGGAGCAGTGTCTTTTAATTTCATGGCTGCAATCACCATCTGCAGTGATTTTGGAGCCCAAGAAAATAAAGTCTCACTGTTTCCATTGTTTCCCTATCTATTTGCCATGAGGTGATGGGACCAGATGCCATGATCTTAGTTTTTTGAATATTGAGTTTTAAGCCAACTTTTTCACTCCTCTTTCACTTTCATCAAGAAGCTCTTTAGTTCTTCTTCGCTTTCTGCCATAAGGGTGGTGTCATCTGTGTATCTGAGGTTACTGACAGTTCATGCCTCCCTGTGGCTGCATCTATTCCCTTCTTCCTTCTCCCAGTGCCAGCAATATCTTCTTCCTTTTCTTCAAGGTCCATCTCAAATGCCACTTCTTCTAGGAAGCCTTCCTCACTGCCCCAGCTACAAACAAACTCTTATTCTCAAATCTGATCCCTCTTTATGGCACCTGTCATTTTAGAGTTTAACTCTAAAATCAGCTCCTCCTATTCCTCCATAGGCTTGTTTTATATTAAATTTCTCCACAAGTCCCAGCTTAGTGCCTTGTATCCAACAGACATTTAATGAGTTTTTGTTAATAAATCTAGAAGAATACAGCTTCATTTTCCCTTTTTAAATTGACATATAGTTAATGTACAATATTATGTAAGTTACAGGTAAACTGTATACTGATTCACAATATTTAAACATTATACTCCATTTATAGTTATTATAAAACATTGCCTGTATCCCCCATGTTGTATAATATATCCTTGTAGCTTATTATATATAATAGATTTTACCTCTTAATCCCCTATCCCTGTATTGCCCTTCCCCTTCCCTTTCCCTCCTGGTAACCACAAGTTCTCTGTACCTGTGAGTTGTTTCTTTTTTGTTATTCAATATATTCACTAGTTTGTTGTACTTTTTATATTCCACATATAAGTGATGTTGTACAGTATTTGTACAGTATTTGTCTTTCTCTGTCCACTGTCCCTTAATTTTGTCACTTCATTCCATAACACCTTTCAAGCTCACAGAAATTTAGTGATAGGACTTGTATGTAGCAATAGCTGTTGTCTGTCAATACAAACTGACAACAATTTACTTTGAAGTCAATTCTATTTGCCCCATTTTGAAGTGGGAAAAACTGAAGTTTATGAGTAATGTCCCCAAGGTCATGAGACTAGAGTGGAGATTTAAACCAATGAGATTTAAAGTCAGCTCATTGCCAGAGCTGAGATTTAAACCCAGGGCTGTTTGACTCCAAAGTACATGCCCTTCACCACAAACTTATGCATCTCCTCATTCAGTCATGTATTCACATGCGCATTCATACACTGAGTGATCAACAAATGTTTCTATTTACTGTACTCAGCTCTGCAGCAGGTGCTGAGAAAATGACAGGTGGTTAAAACATAGTCTTGCCCTCAAAATTGCTTTCAATCTGGTAGAAGGGACAGACCGATTAGGAAACAATCAGACTTTAGTGTTAGAAATCTTATGAAAGAGATGAATAGAGGCTCTACAGGAGTGCTTTGTTGAACCTAAGGTGATGACAATAGGGATTCACTGAGATAAAATGTAATTTTAATTTTGGAGGATACATCATAGTTTGATAGAATGATATTAAAGAAAAGCATATGGTAGGAAGAGTGAAGAGCACATGCAAAAATATGGAAACGTGCAAGAAAACGTGCATTCAGAGATGGGCTACAGTAATTCAGGAGGGCTGCAGCATAGTGAAGGAGGTACTGAGATGGGGTTGAAAAGGTAAGCAAAGCCAAACCACAGATGGTCCACACATTAGCTCCATGGAGTCAATTATCCCCTGAACATGTATAAAATCATGGATTACTATGTACAAAAACTTTGTGCAGGAGAGTTTTGTGATGTTTAGTTAGAGTCTCAAAGGGCTGGGATGGAGGGAAATCAGTTCCCCTCACCATGGCCTGCTGTCCAATTCACAGATCACAGGCCATGGTAAGGGGAACTTACCAAGGGATTGCAACATCAGCCAGGATGCTCTGTATACCTGGGCAGGGGTGTAAGGCTGAGCCCTGCCAAATCACCTCAAAACATGCAGTGGTGCTGCCAATCCTGGGCAAGGATGGCTGGACCCTGACCCTCTCAGCATCTTCGTATGCTCTCAAGACAAAAGGAGCAGGTAGCTGAGTGGTATCTTTATAAGAAGAGATTAAGACACACAGAGAGACCAGGGGCACTCATGTACAGAGGGACCACCATGGGAAGAGGCAGCAAGGGGATGGACCTCTGGAAGCCAAGGAAAGTGACCTGGAACAGACCTTCTCCTTTCATTCTTCAGAGGAAACCAAGCCAGAGGCACCCTGATCTTGGCATCCCAGTCTCCAGAACTATGAGAACAAAATTTGTTCTTTAAGCCATCCAGTCTGTGGTGTTTTGTTATGGCAGCCCTAGCAGACTCATAGGTTCACAAAACACAGATTCACACCTCAAAGATAAAATTTTTAAGAATTTCAATATGGTGACCACAGAGCATTAAATCTCAAATGAGGCCTTCTGAAGTGTGGAGTTCCAGACCCCATGCTGGCCACATGCCCATGATGCCAAAACTTGGAAATATGGGAACAATGATCTGAAGACAACTAGGGATTCATCAGCAGAGAGGTGAGCTGAAAGCCATGAGAAGGGGTGAGACTGCTCCCTGGGAATGTGAAATGAAAACACCAGAGGGCCGGTAATGGAAGCTAGAAAGGAAGGAGGGGAGGAAGGGAAGAAGACAGAGAAAAAGCAACTAGAGAAAGCAGGGGTGGATGAGAGGAGGAAGGTGACCCCTAATGGAGAAATGAGCACTAGGGTCTAAGGCTCAAGGTCATGGGACTAAGAACTGAAGACCATTGACCTTTGCAAGAAGGTCATGTGGTGGGAATTGAGGCCAGGTTGCTGCTGGATCCGGAGTAAGGGCTGCAGTTGCAGCCTACCCTTCTAAGGAGGCTGGGGGGTGGAGGAGGGGAGGGGTGAAGGAGGGGAGCGGTGGAGGAGGGGAGGGGTGGTAGGACTGTTGAGGACCTTGGTGCAGGCCTATGAAGACCCAAGGGACAGGAGACTGAAAGCCAGCCCACACTCTGTCACCAAGGCATGTCAGCCTGCAGGAAGGGCTGATGGGAAAGTCTGCTGACAAAGACACCTAATGGCCTCACTTTGAATAACAGAGCTGCAACTAGAGCTTCGTGTGTTGGTGCGTTTATTATCTGCATCCCCTCACGGATCCACGGGAGCAGCAGCTGTTCTGTCTCCATCTGGCGCTGGCAGCAATACTGACACATAGGAGGTCCAGTAACACATGTTCCACAAATGAATGGGACACAGAGTTAAGAGAAGAGTTGCCTGTGTTTTGTCTTTATTCTGTTTCCAACGCAAGAGACAAACCTGTTTATCGATTGACAGCCAGGACCCAGAAGGAAGAAAGAAGTTGAAGGCAGAGTTGAGAGAGAAAATCATTGATGAAATAAGACATTAGAGAATAGAGTAAGAAAATCAATCAAAATAACAGCCAGAGGTTAAAAAAAAAAAAAGGAAAAACAAAAACAAAAAACATTATCTGAATTACCTTTGAGAAATTCAGTCATTTGTTTACTCAGTGGTTAGCACATGGCTTTATCCTGAATCCTACTGGGGATGGGGAACTTTGGGGAAGGGAAGGATGGATACATAAGAACAGGTAAGAGAAACTGCCTCCCAGCTGTTCAAAATGATGAGAGACAGACAGACAAAATTTCTGGTTAAGAAATTTCTCATGGAAAAGATAAATGACAATGAAACACAGCAAGGAGGTTCCAAAGTGTCTGAGCAACAAGGAAATATTTGGAAGCAGAATGAGCTGGGGGGAAAACCTGGAGGCATTTGGTAAATCACTGCAGAGGAGTGACTTTGGAGAGGGGATAGGGAAAAGGAAGGAGAATATAAAAAAGGGACTCAGGCATGGCTCCCTGGCCATGGCTGGTGGGCGGCTTCCAGACAGGGCTCAGTGTTGGCTCAAGACCTGGGACAGCTCCATTTATCTTCTGGTTGGCCAGGATCCATGCCAATGGGCCAGCAGGAACCAGTAAATATTCAGACCTCTCTCAGAGAAGGACACATCCCTAATAGCTACTGTGTCTGGGAGAGGGAAACTTGGCAGAGGTTGAGTGAATTCAGTAATGATGCAAGAAACAACTAAAGGAAAGGGATGGGAATGAAATATCGACACTGTTTTCAGAGGTCAAAGTGTATAATACAACAGCATTAATCCTGTTAATGAAAAGATAATCTATCATAAAAACATTCTATATTTTCCAAATAGTTGATAGTTTAATCAGAAAGATAGTATAAAATTTGTCATTTGTCTCTAGCCGTAATTTGTTTGCCAACTCTTTGCTTCATTGCAAAATATAAGAAACTCTTCTATTTAGCAAAAAAAAAGAAAATGTAACCCATGGTTTAAAAAAAAAAAACCCAATCAAAGGCAAAATCACACATACATACACACACACACTCCACTATGCAAAGTTATCCAAAGGAGCAGAAAGTACGATTTGCCTCCATACAGTTGTTCAATTAAGTTTCCAAAAATAAATAGAGTGAATGTTCAGAAACCTACAACATGAGGAGCACAGTCTGTAGCTGCTGCTGCTGCGTCACTTCAGTCATGTCTGACTCTGTGAGACCCCATAGACAGCAGCCCACCAGGCTCTGCCATCCCTGGGATTCTCCAGGCAAGAACACTGGAGTGGGTTGCCATTGCCTTCTCCAATGCATGAAAGTGAAAAGTAAAAGTGAAGTCATTCAATTGTGTCCGACTCTTCGCAACCCCATGGACTGCAGCCTACCAGGCTCTTCCGTCCATGGGATTTTCCAGGCAAGAGTATTGGAGTGGGTTGCCATTGCCTTCTCTGAGTCTGTAGCTGGCCATGTTCTAATAGAGAATCTCTCCCAAGTCAGCCATGGTAGGTGTGCTCCACCGATTTTCTTAGGTGATTTGAGAATTGTCACCTTTTTCTTTCTTTTTGCCTGACTTGGATTTCATTGCCTTGTCTTGGTTATCCTGTTGCTCTTTTCAAATTAGCACAGTTGTTTCTGAGAATATGTAAACTGCTCTCCCTTGTGAACTGTGCCCTTTTATTGCATGGAGCAGACACAGACCAGGGAATACCATCTGCACACATATGCACACACAGACTCCCTCCACCCCATTCCTTTCCTTCTGAGACTTGAGCTTTTGTCTGGAGCTCTCCTCTTTCTGTTAATCCTGTTATTCTTCCAGCAGAATGACACAAGATGTCCACCCACAGAAATGGCACCAGGCAGACAAAACAGTTAATGCATTTTAGCTCATGTTTGGCATTCAATCAAGACAATGGAGCTGCCAGCCGCTCTGAAATGTCAACTAGAATACATTTTACACCGCCAGGGAAAGAGAGAGAGTGGCCCAGGGAAAAACTATAGCCTTGTGGTGATAACTTGCAACTAGAGGCTCTGATGCTCACATATTTCTTTTTTTCGAAATCATACTGTTTGGGAGTGAATTTCTGGTGGCTGCTATTCATTTACTATCACACAATAATGAGGAAGATTCAGTCTGTTGACTCTGGGCTGATCCAATCTGACAGCAAATAAGAAAGAGAGATTGGGCTCGTCCTGGCTACTTGCTCCTTGTTTTTCCTTAAATTGTATCACATGCAGGAATTATTCCAAAGTGGAAAAGCATACTGACTCTGGCTATGATACTGGAAACTATGGCCACGTGGGTGACCCTTAAATGTGCATGGCTTTCTCTGTCTGCATGCTGCCTACTTGCACAGCAACCCTACCAGTGAGAACAAGAAGAGGTCTTGAAGCCCCCCATGGCTTCATCTTCCCAGGGAGCCCACCTTCCTTCCACCATTTTGTTCCTGGTCCTTTGGCCTCAGGGAAAATTTACACTCACCATCTTTATAGGAAGGATCTCCTTATCTGGTTTCGGTTCATGCATGACCAAGCCAGTGTATCCCTGCTGTCAGAGAACATGTACTGACCCAGAAGCAGTCCCCCAAAATGCCAACGCTCAAATGGGAGCCCACTACTCACAGCCTTCACTGAATTCCTGCAAACTCACAAGCACTGCTGGCCCAGTACCTGGGCCACTCTGTTCACGCCCTCTCTGCTCCTGCCTTCAGTTCAGTTCAGTTCAGTCACTCAGTCATGTCTGACTCTTTGCGACCCCATGAATCGCAGCACGCCAGGCCTCCCTGTCCATCACCAACTCCCGGAGTTCACTCAGACTCACATCCATCAAGTCAGTGATGCCATCCAGCCATCTCATCCTCTGTCGTCCCCTTCTCCTCCTGCCCCCAAACCCTCCCAGCATCAGGGTCTTTTCCAATGAGTCAACTCTTCGCATGAGGCAGCCAAAGTACTGGAGTTTCAGCTTTAGCATCATTCCCTCCAAAGAAATCCCAGGGCTGATCTCCTTTAGAATGGACTGGTTGGATCTCCTTGCAGTCCAAGGGACTCTCAAGAGTCTTCTCCAACACCACAGTTCAAAAGCATCAATTCTTCGGTGCTCAGCCTTCTTCACAGTCCAACTCTCATATCCATACATGACCACAGGAAAAACCATAGCCTTGACTAGACGGACCTTTGTTGGCAAAGTAATGTCTCTGCTTTTGAATATGCTATCTAGGTTGGTCATAACTTTCCTTCCAAGGAGTAAGTGTCTTTTAATTTCATGGCTGCAGTCACCATCTGCAGTGATTTTGGAGCCCAAAGAAATAAAGTCTGACACTGTTTCCACTGTTTCCCCATCTATTATCCATGAAGTGGTGGGACCGGATGCCATGATCTTCGTTTTCTGAATGTTGAGCTTTAAGCCAACTTTCTCACTCTCCACTTTCACTTTCATCAAGAGGCTTTTGAGTTCCTCTTCACTTTCTGCCATAAGGGTGGTGTCATCTGCATATCTGAGGTTATTGATATTTCTCCTGGCAATCTAGATTCCAGCTTGTGTTTCTTCCAGTCCAGCATTTCTCATGATGTACTCTGCATAGAGTTAAATAAGCAGGGTCACAATATACAGCCTTGACGTACTCCTTTTCCTATTTGCAACCAGTCTGTTGTTCCATGTCCAGTTCGAACTGTTGTTTCCTGACCTGCATACAGATTTCTCAAGAGGCAGATCAGGTGGTCTGGTATTCCCATCTCTTTCAGAATTTCCCACAGTTTATTGTGATCCACACAGTCAAAGGCTTTGGCATAGTCAATAAAGCAGAAATAGATGTTTTTCTTGAACTCTTTTGCTTTTTCAGTGATCCAGCGGATGTTGGCAATTTGATCTCTGGTTCCTTTGCCTTTTCTAAAACCAGCTTGAACATCAGGAAGTTCACAGTTCACGTATTGCTGAAGCCTGGCTTGGAGAATTTTGAGCATTACTTTACTAGCATGTGAGATGAGTGCAACTGTGCGGTAGTTTGAGCATTCTTTGGCATTGTCTTTCTTTGGGATTGGAATGAAAACTGACTTTTTCCAGTCTGTGGCCATTGCTGAGTTTTCCAAATTTGCTGGCATATTGAGTGCAGCACTTTCACAGCATCATCTTTCAGCATTTGAAATAGCTCAACTGGAATTCCATCACCTACACTAGCTTTGTTTGTAGTGATGTTTTCTAAGGCCCACTTGACTTTACATTCCAGGATGTCTGGCTCTAGGTCAGTGATCATGATTATCTGGGTCATGAAGATCTTTTTTGTACAGTTCTTCTGTGTATTCTTGCCACCTCTTGTTAATATCTTCTGCTTCTGTTAGGTCCATACCATTTCTGTCCTTTATCGAGCCCATCTTTGCATGAAATGTTCCTTTGGTATCTCTGATTTTCTTGAAGAGATCTCTAGTCTTTCCCATTCTGTTGTTTTCCTCTATTTCTTTCCATTGATCACTGAAGAAGGCTTTCTTATCTCTTCTTGCTATTCTTTGGAACTCTGCATTCAGATGCTTATATCTTTCCTTTTCTCCTTTGCTTTTTGCTTCTCTTCTTTTCACAGCTATTTGTAAGGCCTCCCCAGACAGCCATTTTGCTTTTTTGTATTTCTTTTCCATGGGGATGGTCTTGATCCCTGTCTCCTGCACAATGTCACGAACCTCATTCCATAGTTCATCAGGCACTCTATCTATCAGATCTAGGCCCTTAAATCTATTTCTCACTTCCACTGTATAATCATAAGGGATTTGATTTAGGTCATACCTGAATAGTCTAGTGGTTTTCCCTACTTTCTTCAATTTAAGTCTGAATTTGGTAATAAGGAGTTCATGATCTGAGCCACAGTCAGCTCCTGGTCTTGTTTGTGTTGACTGTATAGAGCTTCTCCATCTTTGGCTGCAAAGAATATAATCAATCTGTTTTCGATGTTGACCATCTGGTGATGTCCATGTGTAGAGTCTTCTCTTGTGTTGTTGGAAGAGGGTGTTTGTTATGACCAGTGCATTTTCTTGGCAAAACTCTATTAGTCTTTGCCCTGCTTCATTCCATATTCCAAGGCCAAATTTGCCTGTTACTCCAGGTGTTTCTTGACTTCCTACTTTTGCATTCCAGTCCCCTATAATGAAAAGGACATCTTTTTTGGGTGTTAGTTCTAAAAGGTCTTGTAGGTCTTCATAGAACCATTCAACTTCAGCTTCTTCAGCAGTACTGGTTGGGGCATAGACTTGGATTACTATGATATTGAATGGTTTGCCTTGGAAACGAACAGAGATCATTCTGATCATTTGAGATTGCATCCACATAGTGCATTTCGGACTGTTTTGTCGACCATGATGGCTTCTCCATTTCTTCTGAGGGATTCCTGCCCGCAGTAGTAGATATAATGGTCATCTGAGTTAAATTCACCCATTCCAGTCCATTTTAGTTCGCTGATTCCTAGAATGTCGACATTCACTCTTGCCATCTCTTGTTTGACCACTTCCAATTTGGTCAAACAAGAAGCTCCTCCCTTATCCCCAGGAATTTCAGATAGTCTGGCCCGGGGTGAACTTGCTGCAGGAGGCTGCCTCTAGCTCTCAGTCACATTCCTGTCCCCCTTGGTCCCATTCCTCTCTAGCCTTCCTTGACAATCCACACTTACACACACACACAGAGACACAATTTCAATCCATTGTAATTTTACAATGATCTCAGAATAGAAGGAAATAGCAACCCACTCCAGTATTCTTGCCTGGAGAATCCCACAGACAGAGGAGCCTGACGGGCTACAGTCCATGGGGTCTCAAGAATTGGATGTGACTTAGCTACTAAACCACCACCACAGAAGAGAATCCAGTAATACTCAGAGCACTTACTCCATGCCATGCCAGTTGCTTTGGAGGCTTCACTTTCCATCGTCACAATCATCCTATGGAATAGCTGCTGCTGCTGTTCTCAGCCCCATTTTATAGATGTGGAAAGGGATGCTTAACAAGGATAGGCAGGTGCCATATGCCCCTGTGCACTGAAAGCATGCAGTATACTTCTGCCTCTCTTCAAATGATCAGTAAAACTATTCTTAATATTTCTGGCTCCACCAAAATGCATGTCCACATTTATAAGAAACTGACTCAAGGTGAAGATGATGAATAATAAAGAAGTAGTACATGAATGTATATACATCTGGGTATGTGTGTTTTGTCTAAAATGTCAGAGAGATATTGAAAGATATGTAAAAACATTTAAATTTTTATGATTTTAAAAGTATCACTAGTACTTAATGAAGTACTTTATAGAAAGACAAAAAAGAAAATCATATGTAACTTCACTGCCATAAAACTACCAATGACGGCATTTTGCATTAATTTTTAGACTGTAGTGAAACATGGCTGTTTACAATTATGTATAAGTAGTAATCATATGGTCTTTACAAATTTGTATATGTTTTTTTCGCTTAACCCTACTATATTGTAGGCATTTTATATTTTATTATATAATCTTTAGGACCATCACTTTTAATAGCTACAGTATTTCATTGAGTAGGTACCATAATTCATCTCATTACTGATAGTTTGGTAGATTCTGATTTTTTTCTACTATAAGTTTTGCTGTAATGATATTTGTGTTTATCTTATATAAAAGCAGATGACAAAATTCACAGCAATTTTTCTGTCTGTACTGGAACTACAAAAATCTATTGTTTTACACTTGCAGACATTTTTCAGATGTCTGCCAATAGGTGGCGCCAGCAACATCCACCTTTGGAAGAGCCTGGGAAATGGCAACCCACTCCAATGTTCTTGCCTGGAGAATCCCAGGGACAAGGGAGCCTCATGGGCTGCCGCCTATGGGGTCGCACAGAGTCGGACACGACTGAAGAGACTTAACAGCAACTTAGCAGCAGTGGGTGAGTAAGAGCAGAATGTACCAGTAAGAGTTTTTATTTTGTGTCTAGTTATTTTATTAATAAGAAATGTCGTTATGAAGTACCTTAAGTTTATCAATGAGAAATTACTCAACTTAGCCTGGATATGAGAAAACTGAGAGCAGGGAAGGATGATAATATAACATTACCAAGTAAAAGGGGAAGAGTTGGGGGAGGTGAAGGTGGAGGTGGAGAGTTGGGTGGCCGCAGGTGGAGGCAGGTTTCTGCCAAGTAAGGGGAACTTCTCAGCGTGACCTGGAGAGATTCCATCTGAAGGCTGCGATCTGGAGCAGAGTGGACAGGCCCCTAGCAAGGACTCAAGGTGAATTCAAGTCACCCTGCAAGCCTAGGCTGGATGCTCTATAAGACCTCTTTCCACCCTGAGATATGGTCACTCTAGAAGTTACATAAAATGAGTTTTTCCTTTGTAATATAGAAAAGAATCAATTACCATAATTTTGAACAGTTTATAGTGACAAGGCAAGTTCTTTTATAACGGAGTGCATTTATTCAGTAAATCTGCATCATGCATCTAGCATGATTCGGGCATTGTTTTAGATGCTAGGAATGTAAGAGTGAGCAAAACAGAAAAATAATTAAAAAACCAGCCTTCATAGTGCTTACAGATACCTGATTCAGTCTTCAAAAATGGTTTTATGTGTCTGTGTGTGGTGTTGTTGTTAAGATTTTCTTTTTTTGATGTGGACCATTTTTAATGTTAGGGTTTTCGGTCACAAGACATGTGGGATCTCAGCTCCCTGACCAAGGATGGAACTCACACACTCTGCACTGGAGGGTGGAGTCACATCACTGGACCACCAGGGACGTCTCTGTGTGATTTTTCTTATTTGACCCCAGAATGACAGCATGAGAATAGATCAGGGATTCTCTCCATTGTGCATGAGGAGGTAAAGGCTTAGGAGGGTCCAGTGACTGGCCCAGGAGCACAAGCTGAGTTGTGGGGAGGGAGGAAAACAAAGCCCTAGGAGCCACTGTCACAGTGCTCTGTGCAAGCCGTGTCCTGACCCATGGGCCTGGATTTCTACTGTTCCAACTCAGACTACCCAAATGGGCAACACGTCCTGAATTCCCTGAAAATGACTGCATTTTTAACATAGGAAGGAGGTTAAGCCTCAGAAGAAGTCTCATTACAAGCCTAAGATATTTCAATTTCTAAGCTATGAGGTTCTCAAAGGCTGACACTGTATTTTATCCATGTTTTAAAACTTCATGCCTGGTACATAGTACATGCTTTATCAGCGTTTGTTTATGAAGAACCATAACTCATCAATATCAGATGCTGTTCTAACATTGTGTTTTTCAAGTATGCTGTTCTTGTGAAATTACATAACTCAGAAATGGAAAGTTACATCATTTCACATGACTTTGAAGAAACTGGAAGAGTAAGATAGGGATCTGGGTATCAGAAATGCTTGGTACAACAGACATGCCAGTCCATGGGTCAAACTGATGTCTGGATGAAGCAAGGGTCTGACCTCATTTCCATCTTCAAGCATTAACTATTTTGAGAATCGCATGATTATTTTCTCAGTGAGTCCAGTGCGTTCTGGTTAATGAAATACTGGCTTTTCACTTTCCAGTAGTTCAACTAAGTTCTTCATTGTTATCACTGGATTACCTAGAAGTATAGTCCAGATTGGGACACGTTGGGACATCACAGGCGTTCTCTGTCCTTGGAAATGAAGAAAAAAGTAAGCACATCTTTCCATGGCAGGTTTCTAGAAGGTCTCTGTTTAGAGGGAGAAGTTAGTGAAAAGATGGCAGTAAGCTCCTGCTGGGGTCCAGCCCCAGCTGATCCAGGGAGTTCGAAGCGGGGACGGCGTCGGCGAGGATCAGGATACAATAGCTTCAATTAGATATTAATTAGAGATATAAAGAGTAATAGAATGAGGATAGCTCAGTAGGAAAATTCAGTGGAGAAAAGAGGCTGAGTAGCTTGGTTTACGCGGGAGACCAATAAAACTTAAAGACAAGGAGTTTCCACCACTTATGTAGGCCGCAGTCGTCCTTCCATTCTCCCAAAGGAGAGGAGACACTGAGGCCTCCCCGGCCGGATCTTAGAAGCCCAGGCATAATTAGTAAGCATGGCGGGTTCCGCGCTCCAGATGGAGACTCAGCCAGAGTGAGAGACAGCGACATGGGGAGACCAGTATTTTGAGAAACTGATCCCAATGCTTTATTTTCCATGGTCTACTTTTATACACTGAGATGTTATGCAAAAGTCACGCAGGGTCAGCAGTCCTGACTTTTATCAAAGTCAGGTGCTTCATACAAATGTATACAGAGGTCTTAGGGGTGTTACATCATCTTCTGGCCAGGGGGCCTGCTGACAATTTATGACCCTCTCCTTGTGACAGTGGTCAGTCAACCAGGACACTTATTTCTCCAGGGGTGATTATTCTTAAAACAGACTCCACCTTCCGAAGGTACCAAATAAAGTTACATTCCTATAGGGTGAGGGTGTAGTGGGTTTTAATTAAGGATAGAATTTACTTAGCCTAAGGTCTAATGTGATTAATATCAAAGGTTAATACTTATTTCTTCTATATATTCATTAATGTGTATAAGGGCAGGGGATGTGGAGACTTAGCAACAAACATTGGCTCAACAAATGAAAAACCCTTCACCAATACAATTTCTAATCAGCCCACTATACTTATACTAATGGTTTTCTAACTTTTCTAAGGAACCTGTTTTTAGAAGGTTTAAAGCATCTCGTGCCTCTCACGGTTGGGAGGCTATGAGCAATCACATGTGGCCGGACAAGCCTGTCAGGCAGGCTAGAGAACCTTCAGAGGAGTTTGTAGGTTAAAACACTCTTGTCACACCCAGGAATTTTTATTAACTGGAGCTCTAAGTTAACTCCTTCTCCGAAAGAGGTGGTGGGGGACAGCCCCCCACAAAGTCAGAGGTGTACATGAGAGCACAAAGTAGTAAAGTAGGCAGGCTCTGGTTATGGGGGTAGATGCTCGAGGATTTCCAGGGGGACTCCTGAGGCTCGATCCCGCCTTTGTGTATGTTGAGCCTCCTTCCTCATGACCTTTGCCATGGGTGGAGTGCCTCATGCTGGCCCCCAACAAGCTCCCTTTTCAAGTCCTCATCACCTGAGAAAAAAGCCACATTAGAGCTAGTGTAGCAAAGGAGAGATATATATATGTATGTATATATATATATACACGCATACATACATATACACCTACAAATGTGAGAGTTGGATGAAGGCTGAGCAACAAAGAATTGATGCTTTCAAACTGTGGTGCTGGAGAAGACTCTTGAGAATACCTTGGAGAGCAGGGAGATCAAACCAGTAAATCTAAAGGAAATCAACCCTTAATATTCATTGGAAGGACTGATGCTGAAGCTGAAGCTTCAATACTTTGACCACCTGATGTGAAAAGCTAACCCTAACCCTAACCCTAACCCTAGACCCTGATGCTGGAAAAGATTGAGGCAAATGGGGTGACAGAGCATGAGATGGTTGAATGGCATCATCAACTCAAAGGACAGGGGTTTGAGCAAATTCCAGGAGATAGTGAAGGAGAGAGAAGCCTGGTGGGCTGCAGTCCACAGGGTCACAAAGAGTCAGACATGATTGAGCTGTAAAAACAACTGTTTTTACACTCATATACATATATATCTGTATGCATACATGTAGAAGCATAAATATATATTTAGAAATACAAATATTATGCCTAATTTGCCTACGTGTTAGTCATTCAGTCATGTTCGACTCTTTGCCACCCCATGGTCTTTAGCTCACTAGGTTCCTCTGTCCATGGGGTTTCCCAGGCAAGAATGCTGGAAAGGGTTGCCGTTTCCTTCTCTAGGTGATCTTCCCGACCCAGGAATCAAACCTGGGTCTCTCTCATTGCAGGTAGATTCTTTACTGTCTGAGACACCAGGGAAGACCAGAAATACTATAGCGGTGGCCAAAAAGTTGATTTGGTTTTTCCTGTTACATCATATGGAAAAACATGAACCATTTTTTTTGTCAACCCAGTTTATTTCTATACTAAACATACTGTATAGAATACATGAGAAAAAGGAAAGGAAAGAATGTCAGGTGAAAACAATGTAAAACACACGTCTATCTAGGTAGATGGGAAAACCTGCAAAAACTCAATCCTGAAGACCATTCTAAATTCAGTGTCTGTGTTCAGGCAAAAAAAATAAAAAGGCAGATTGAGAGAGTAGCATTGAAACATATACATTACTATATGTAAAATTAAATAGCCAGTGGAAATTTGCTGTATGATGCAGGGAGCTCAAATTTGGTGCCCTGTGACAACCTAGAGGGGTCAGATGGTGTAGGAGGTGGGAGGGAGGTTCAAGAGGGAGGAGACATAGGTATACTATGGCTGATTCATGTTGTTATATGGCAGAAACCAACACAATATTGTAAAGCAAGTATCCTCCAATTAATAATAAATTTAAAAAGAAGAACAAACAAACAAAAGAATAGCTTTATTGATTTGCCAGGCAAAGGAGGACACAGCTGGCTCATACTCTTCAAAACTGTGTCTCAACCCAGGAGAATAAAAAAAAAATAAATTCAGTGTCTGTGCCCTGTCAAAATATTGATTTGGGGGAAAAAAATCCATTTGGGTTTTTCTGTTACATCTTATGGAGAAACCAGAAGAAACTTTTTGGCTAATTCAATAATTGCTCACCCTTGTTCACTTGAGAAAAAAATGTTAAAGATCAATGAAAGGAAAGAAGTTGTTTGGTGGCTTCCAAGCAGTTAAGGCAGAGAAGGCAATGGCAACTCACTCAGCACTCTTGCCTGGAAAATCCCATGGACAGAGGAGCCTGGTAGCTACAGTCCATGGGGTCTCGAAGAGTCGGACACAACTGAGTGACTTCACTTTCACTTTTCACTTTCATGCATTGGTGAAGGCAATGGCAACCCACTCCAGTGTTCTTGCCTGGAGAATCCCAGAACGGCAGAGCCTGGTGGGCTGCCATCTCTGGGGTCGCACAGAGTTGGACACAACTGAAGCCACTTAGCAGCAGCAGCAAGCAGTTAAGGAGAGATGATGTAGCCAGTGGTGAGGAGGCAGGGTTAGAGCTAGACAGACCTGGAGTAGAATCTCTGATCTGCCACTCACTTGTTCTGTTCCTCAGTTATTTCATCTGCAAAGTAAAGATAAGCACTGTCTTCAGAATTGTTGGGACTAGAATGAGGTCACTTATGTGAAGGGCTTAAGATGCTGTCTGTCATAGTAAATACTCATCAGAAGCAGCAGTGGCTTGGTTATACATGACGTTGGCAGTAATCACAGGGCCATAGGCTCAGCCTTGCAGAGAAAAGACAAGATATTTTGAGTCTGGACTTTGAGTCCAAAAGTAAACAATTTTGTGCTCTGGGCAAATCAATGAATCTGTTTATACTCCTATTGGTAACAAGGCATTGGCCAGCCAATCCTCACAACTAGCAGCTAATTTCATTTCAATTCCAGAGTCACATGAGAAGTGGAATCAAGGATGGCTTACTTCAAAGCAGCAGTCATGCACAGATGTGAGAGTTGGACCTTGAAGAAGGCTAAGTGCCAAAGAATTGGTGCTTTTGAACTGTGGTTCTGGAGAAGACTCTTGAGAGTTCCTTGGATAGTGAGGAAATCAAACCAGTCAATCCTAAAGTAAATCAACCCTGAATATTCATTGGAAGGACTGTTACTGAAGCTGAAACTCCAATACTTTGGCCACCTGATGGGAAGAGCTGACTCATTGGAAAAGACCCTGATTCTGGAAAAGATTGAGGGCAGAAGGAGAAAGGGATGACAGAGGATGAGATGGTTGGATGGTATTACCGACTCAGTGGACATGAGTTTGAACAAACTTGGAGAGAGAGTGAAGGAGAGGGAAGCCTGGTGTGCTGCAGTCCATGGGGTCACAAAGAGTTGGACATAGTAAGTGACTGAACAACAACTTCAAAGCAGTCTCACCAGAAAAGTGAACCCTCCTACATTGTTGGTTGGAGTATAAGTTTGGACAACCACTATGGAGCACAGAAAGGAGGTTCCTTAAAAAAACTAAAAATAGAGTTGCTGTATGAGCCAGCAGCCCCACTCCTAAGCATATATCCAGAGAAAACTCTAATCTGAAAAGATGCTTGAACCCCATTGTTCACAGCGGCACTATTTACAACTATTTACAAGCTAAGATATGGAAGCAACCTAAATGTCCTTCGACAGGTGAATGGATCAAGAAGACGTGATATATACATACAATGGAATATTAGTCATAAAAAGAATGAAATAATGCCATTTGTAGCAATATGAATGGAGTTAGAGATTGTCATATTAAATGAAGCAAATTAGACAAAGACAAATATCATATGATATCACTTATATGTGGAATCTTAAAAAATGGTACAAATGAACTTATTTACAAAGCAGAAACAGACTCACAGATCTAGAAAACAAACTTATGGTTACCAAAGGGGAACATTGGAGTGAGGAAGGGATTAAATTAGGAGTTTGGGATTAAAATATACACATAACTATACAGAAAACAGATAACCAGCAAGGACCTACTGTATAGCACAGGGAAATACTCAATGTCTTGTTTTAATCTATATCTTTTCCACCATGTATATATGTGTGTGCCTGTATATATACATCTGAACCACTTTACTGTACACCAGAAACTAACACAACATTGTAAATCAACTATACTTCAATAAAAAAAAATTTACAAAAACATGCACCCAAAGATCTGAGTGGGTTTTACTTCCAAAAGACTTTCTATGAAACTAGAATGTCTCCCAGGGAGACGATGAAGCTGCTTGCTCTAGTTTGTGTCCATGCTGTGGTTTTCCTCTGTGCCCAACAATATTTTCTGGAGCTGGGTTGCTTCCTTTTTACAAGATGTGACGGTGACTTGGGGAACTCAAACTCTGGCATGCATGCAGAACATAATTAGGGGGAAAAAGTCCCCAGGCAGAAGTGTTCTCAACTCAAACAGAAAAGAATTAGAAGTTTGTTTTTAATATCTGCGGTTCTGAGAGATCTTGTCCCATGGCTCTTTCCTTTGCTGAAAAGAATGGACTCTGTGACATCTACTCTCAGCATGGATTCCCCAGAAGAGTGTTCCCTCAGGCTTTCCCAAACGAAAGGCACTTTCCAAGGCTTTCCGCTTTATCTCTAGGGGGATATGATGAAACAGCAGGTCTGCAACTCACTCTCCTCATTAAGGGGATGCCTGAAGAAAACAAAGAAGGTAGCTTGGTCTAATCTCCCTATAAAGATGCTAGTGACAGCTCTCCTGCCAAGAAAAGTAACTAAATTGCTGGTAGAAGAGTCCTTCTCTAAGGAAAGGTTTACCCATGGGTACCAGATGATCAAGCCTGGGCTTTGTAAAGTTCTGGGGCAGAGTTCTCTGTCACAGGCATGTAAGCTCTGTAACCAACTGAGTATGAAAAGGAGAGGTTTCAAGACTAAAATGGCCCTCTTCTGTGTATGACCTGACCTGACATATCCCTCAGACATGTCCAGAATTTCCCTGAGCTACAGTGAATCCAGGACTTCATGAAACGTCCTGAAGACCTGTGTTGATAGCCCTAGGCTGTTCCCTGATTACTCTGTGCCTCTTGATCTGTTATCTCCTTGAAATTATCAGGAATGCTTGACTCTGGGTGTGTGTATGTGTACTAAGTGACTTTAGTTGTGTCCGACTCTGTGAGCCCATGGACTTTAGCCCACCATGCAGCTCTGTCCATGGGGATTCTCCAGGCAAGAATACTGGAGTGGGTTGCCATTTACTTCTCCAGGGGATCTTCCCAACCCAGGGATCAAATCCACACCTCTTATGTCTCCTGCATTGGCAGGCAGGTTATTTACCACTAGCGCCATCTGGGAAGCCCCTGGGTAAGATCTCTGATTCCTGTGAATCTGATTAGACAGTCCCATCTTGTGATCAGTCAGGATGCTGGTAAAGGACAAAAGGAGTTTGTTCAAGCTTCATGTATCAGGCATCAGTCTGGAAGGTGAGCTTCATGCCTCTTGGGAGGGTCCATAAACCAAAGGCAGGTACCCATTTTGAATCGCCTTTGAGATCTGCCAGATGTAAAGACCTGGTACTTAGTCTGCCAAGATAATCTAGATGAGCATCAGGAGGAGAAATTGATGGAATTTAGAAACCTAGGTGGAGATGTCATTCCCATCAGACAGATTTCCCTCAAATTTGAGATAAAAGGCTTTCATTATAAACTACTCTTTGAATCTGAATTCAGCTAAACTTATAACATCAAGCAGGACAGTGATACCAAACAGTGTCAGATCTAGCCAGATGGATGGAATGTTTGAATGAAAGCAGTCAGTCAAGCAAGACAATCATGCCAAGTGGGAACTCGGGTACTTTCCAGCTGCACGTAGATCAGAGGGTCCCTGGGCACACACCCCTTCATCCCACCTCCAGCTCTGCCTCTTACCGATCCCACCACTTGAGTCTATAGAGTCTACCTTTGTCCTTGGACTCCCAATTATTTTAATTTTCTACCCATTTCCTCTTTCATTTTTATCCCTTTGGGATCAGCTTTGGTAAGGTATCTGCCTTATAAGAAAAAAACAGGATTTTTCCAGTCATCCAGTGGCTAAGACTCTGTGCTTCCAGTACAGAGAGCATGGGTTCGATTCCTGGTCTGGAAACAATCACACACGACACACAGTGAGGCCAAATAAATAAACAGAAAGAACTAAAGTCACACAGCACTTTCTTCCTCATGATGGTAGGAAAATTAGTTCCCTGTAATCTTCTGGAGAGGGCTCTGCTTTAGGACTCAAATGAATCTGGAAGCAGCGTGTTGCCTGATTCAACGCAGATTATGGATGTGCCTATAGTTCCTTTAGTCACCAGAAACAGTGATCTGTAGAGGGTGGATGACACATTCAGCTGTCACTTCCCTCCCAGGACCAGGAGAAATCATTTAACTCAAAAATCAAACAAAAGGAGCAAGCTCTGTCTTGTCTGATTGGCAATTACATTGTTTGAAAACCAGTCCTTCCCTCCAGCTTCTGAGGAAAACTCAGGGCTTGTACTGCTGATTAGAGAGCAAGAGTCTTTTTGCCAAACTCTAATGGATATTATATTCCCCCAGATTTTGGAAGCAGAGTGAACACTGAATCATCAAAGAGCAATCAACTGTGGGCTCCATTTCAGATGTCTCTTTGGGCAGGAGAGGTTTAGCTCTATGCCAGATGCTAGACTTAAATCAATAACTCATCTTCCTTATATCCCAAGTAGATAACACTGGATTTTTGTATTTTCTAAAGAAATACAGAATATTTGCAACAGAATAGGAGACCTTGGACTCTAAGATACATGGAAACATCCTTGTCTTCTTTCTCTCAAAGATAACTGCTTGTTTATATTTAACATTTAGGTATCATTTACTCTTATCCAGACTTTATAAGGGCTTCCCTGGTAAAGAATCTGCCTGCAATGGAGGAGACCCTGGTTCGATTCCTTGGTCAGGAAGATCCCCTGGAGAAGTGATAGGCTACCCACTCCAGTATTCTTGGGCTTCCGTGGTGGCTCAGATTGTAAAGAATCTGCCTGCAATGTGGGAGACCTGGGTTCAGTCCCTGGGTTGGGAAGATCCAATGGAGGAGGGTATGGCAACCCACTCCAGTATTCTTGCCTGAAGCATCCCATGAACAGCGGAGCCTGGCAGGCTACAGTCCACGGGGTTACAAAGAATCAGACATGACTGAGCAGGCACGCACACACACAGAGACATACCAAAAGACAAAAATTCATCTCACTTTTGTTGAGTACCAGGGAAAGACACTATAGTATTACAAATCAAAATGAACATTATTAACTACTTTTCTATTCCTGGATCTATACTAGGTTCTGAAGATATGTTAGTGAACAAGATAAATTCTGCCCCTGCTTCACAGAACACACAGGTTTCAGAGAAGGCTGCCGAAAGAATTCCAGGTGAAGTACAGATGACAAACATTCCGAATCGCCCTTCTAGGTTTGATTTTGTCAAATGCTGAGATTCCCTGATTTGGCAGTCATAATCTCAGGAGTTGCTTCTTGAATCTGGCAGTTTTTCCTTTTAGAACTTCTGGAAGATACATGATAATGGGTACTAAGTAATTTAATGGTTATCTACGGAGTTGACATTGCTGGGTAGGGGGAGAGATCCAGCGGTTACACAGGCAATGCCATGGTGGGGGTGCACTGGCGAGGGTCTCATTGTGGATGGATTCTGTTTACCAAAGGGCCTAGAGAAAGTCAGTTCTAGTCAGAGCAGACTGAGTCGGGGAGCATACTCTCCCTTAGAAGTCAACTGATGATGATTTAGAGCATCAGCTCTGTTATTGGAACAAATTAAGAAAAATATTTTTTTAAGGACAGAGGCTTTCTGAGCAAAAGGCAGAAACGAATTCAGGACAGTGAGATCAAGAACCACATGGACACACACACATGAATCCAGGCTGTCTCGCAACCAAGATAACTCTGAAGAATGAGTAGTAGCAACTGGCACTAAGACCCATTTTAGACTACAAGACTGTGTATTTAAGTATACAGTAGACTGTGTTACTTAAGTGTAATGAACATTATATTTTCTTAGAGTGGACCATTACTTCTTCCTGTAATGTTCATAAATCTCTATCTATGTTCCTGGAGAACGTAGACCCTTCCTAAGAGGAATGAAACAAACTAGATAAGCAGAACTCAAAAGAGACAGATAAGCCTCTTCTCCACCAGAGTCCTGGTCTCTGTTCTTAGTTTCATCCGGCTGCAAGTGGCTAGTGTTCCGATAGGGACCATCTCATCAAGCAAACATCTTTCTCTTTCCCTTAAGCTCCATTGTTTCCTCTCAGAAGAGTACCTTGGCTCCAAGAAAAATGGTCAAGGTTGCACACTTAACCCTTGCGTATAGTTAGCATTTCATGTTTATACTCTAGACAAACCCCCAATACCTTTTGGAAGACTTCATTCAGTGAAGAGAAATTTACTGCAATGTGTCTAAGTATATGCAGTCAATGATAAATGTGCCAACTCGTGTGATAGGGCACCTCTAACTGAAGGATGTCTTCCTATGGAGGATCTCAATACCCTAAACAGTGTGGAAAGAAGCCCTTAGCTCACTGCAGACTGACAACTGTGTAACTCTGAATAAGGAAAAGCTTTTGGGGCCTCTGTGTTCAGTGGCCCTGGCAGGCTTTCAAAATTTGGTTAAACAAGTTCCAGGGCAGCGTGGGACAATAACAGGAGTTTGGAAAAGGAGGTGGAAAGAGAGATCTGAGTAGTGCCCTGCAATAACCGCAGAGCCATAGCCAGAGTCGTGTGCCAAGAACAAAGTTTTGAGATGACCCCTCAGGAGAGCAAAGTAAGGCTGGTCAAACCCAGCATGAAAGGGCAATGAAATGTACAAACTGCAAGAAAGATCACCAAGGAAAAAAAAAAAAAACACCCAAGCTTCATGCTGATGAAGTTGGCAAATTTACTTTCTAAAGAGGCCAACTTTCCCCCACTCCCAGTAAAACTCAGTTATCCATAATGACACCTAGTTAAATTATTGTTGTTGTATAACTGGTCTGGGATTCAGGGTACATATAGGCAATGTGTTGGTAAACACATATATGTTAAGAGACCATGGAACCTTGAAAGAAAAAGCAATTAGGGGCTCAGAAATTGTTTTTATGTCATTTCTATTTGAGAAGTGAGACCTGAAGAGAAGATGCTTAAAAACAAATAAAAAACCCCCTCCATTCTAGTGAACACATGAGGGCTTTAATTCATATTGTATAGAAAGACAAACAGGTAAGGAAAAGATGCCCAATCAATGCTTCCTTTCCAACCCCACTGGATATAAAGATTTGAGAAGGGAAACCTAAAACCATGGAGTTAAATAGCCTGTGACTAAGGCGATGGCACCCCACTCCAGTACTCTTGCCTGGAAAATCCCATGGATGGAGGAGCCTGGTAGGCTACAGTCCATGGGGTGGCTAAGAGTTGGACAGGACTGAGCAACTTCACTTTCACTTTTCACTTTCATGCATTGGAAAAGGAAATGGCAACCCACTCCAGTGTTCTTGCCTGGAGAATCCCAGGGATGGGGGAGCCTGGTGGGCTGACATCTATGGGGTCGCACAGAGTCTGACACGACTGAAGTGACTTAGTAGCAGCAGCAGCTTACAGTGTGGGAGTCAGAAGACCACTTGGCTTACAGACCCTCCCAATTCAGTGGTTTCATCAAATTTCCCATCGTTCATAACACTGACATTTTGATATCCCAGCAGAAAAGTGCAGTTATGAGCTCATGCTTATTTTTACCAGCTAGAGCATTACCCATGTGTCTCTTTAGAACAGTGAGACCCCTAGGACACAAAGAAAGGAAAAAACATTCAATCATGATTTTTGATGCTGTGATTTAAAGTGCTAGTACCTCCTTTGAGAGAGTTACAAAGATAGCAGGAAGCTGAGATTCCCAGGGCAGGTCAGCAGGCAGTAGAGGAAAGGCATTTTTATAGCAACAATAAAAGCTTGAGAAAACATTGTTTGAAAACATTGCTCTTCATCAGGCAATTTCTGGCTCCTTTCCTTACCAGGATGAACTTATTGGTCCCAAGCCATACACCATGCAATGCACAAGTAATTCAAAGTATTTTCTTCTAGCCAATTAGTAACTGTGTTTAACTCAATGAATAACAAGTGACCCTAAAGTCTGGGGAGAGTCAAAGTCCACTGCCTCATGGACTATATTTCCTTATGTCCAGAAATACAGGTGCCCAGATTTGTGTCTTTCTGAAGGAATAAAGGAAAAAGAAAATTGCAATGGAAGTTTTATTCTTTACTTTCATCTTTTGCCAAGTTTTAAGGACTTTACCATGGAAATCACAACAGAGGAAGGAAATTCTGCCCACAGTTCTAAATGATTTCTATAAATCTCATTCTTTTTGTTTTAAAGAGAAAAATGATATCAAAATTGCATGTGTATTTGCATTTCCTTTCTAAGTTCAAGGCTGAGAAAATATGAATTTAGTGAGGAAACTCAGAACAAAAGAGGAAAAAAATCTTAT
The DNA here is from genome assembly GCF_002263795.3 of Bos taurus. Taxonomy (NCBI): domain Eukaryota; kingdom Metazoa; phylum Chordata; class Mammalia; order Artiodactyla; family Bovidae; genus Bos; species Bos taurus. Next base: position 65,366,305 of record NC_037336.1, read on the forward strand.
TTAAAAAAGAGCCAGAAGCTGACTTAAATTGGGCTTGACTTTTCAAAAAATTATTTCCCCGAGGGACTTCCCTGGTGGTCCAGCAGTTAAGACTTCGCCTTCCTAGGGTGCAGGTTTGATCCCTGGTCAGTGAGCTAAGATTCCACATGTCTTGTGGCCAAAAAAACAAAACATAAAACAGAAACAATACTGTAACAAATTCAATAAAGACTTTAAAAGTGGTCCACATTAAAAAAATCTTTAAGAAATAAAGTTAAGAAAAAAGAAAATTAAAGTTAAGAAAAAAGAAAATTTCAAGTTAAGACAACCCATTTCAACATTCCCTGCTTCTTCTTTTATTAGGAGAAAGAAAGCCTGTTAGCAGGGAGAGTTTAAATTCTACCAAGGGAGTTATAAACAACCTTCTCTAATCAAAATCAATATCTGACCCAGAATGTCTTGCTGGAATCACCACCTCAATATGACTCACACATTAGTTCCTGCTTCTATTGGTGAATCTCTACCTGTATTTTTATTTCATGGTCTTTTCTGATTGAAGTTGAAAGCATCATTGATGACCTGGCATGACTCTAAGAAGTAAAGAAATAAGTAGTGAGATTTTAGAAAACAGGAAGAGATTATTTATCATGTTGACCTTGGAAGTTATGTCTACAGGCTCCATAGTTTTGGTTGGTATATTAGCTTCTTAGGGCTGCCAGAGCAAAATCTCATAAACTTGGTGGCTTAAAACAACAGAAATTCATTCTCTTACAGTTCTGAAAGCTCGAAGTCTGAAATCAAGGGGCCAGCAAGTTGGTTCTTTCTGGAAATCTCTGAAGGAGATTCTGTTCTAGGTTTCTCTCCTAGCCTATGGTGGTTGCCAGTAATCTTGGCATTCCTTGGTTTGTAGATGCATCACTCAAGCATCTACCTCCATTATCACATGCGTGTCTGTGTCTCTGCTTTCTCTTCTTATAAGGATGCTAATCATATTGAATAAGGGATCCACCCTACCTCAGTATGACTTCATCTTAACATATCTTAATTACATGTGCAAAGATTCTATTTCCAAAAAAGGTCACATGGACAGGTCCAGAGCTTAGGACTTCAACGTACCTTTCTAGGGTGACAAAATTCAACTCACCGTAGCCAGAAACAAATTTTTATAATCTTAACCAAAATGACTAAAGTTCAAGAAATCATTCTGTGTAAACCATTTTATGGACCTATTCACCCTAAAAATGTAAGCCTTTGGCTTCACCCATGAGATTTGCATGTCAGCAAGTTAGGTTTTATATATGTTTTGTATAGTGGCTTTTAAAAGATACCCATCAGGTAACTGCCCTTTATCCTCATTAAAATAATCCACTTGAGCTGCTGCATTTGGGCAGTCACTGGAAATATCCTATTTGAAGTTGACTTACAGAATTCAAACGTATCACATATAATAGGAGACCAAAATTTAGGGTGTTGGGAGTTTACACAAAATTTAGGGTGTTGGGAGATATTGGATGATCAAGGAGGAGACCAAAACTGGAAGTTTCCTATCTGATCCACCAAACTTGGACAACTTCCAGTGGGATTACAAAACAAGAATGCTTGGAAAGTAGTTTTCCTGATTTCAGAATAGTAATGGAATTGCAGTAGCAGCAGTTCCCCTGAAACCAGCTCCACTGGGTGATGTTTTTCTCATCTTTGGAGGGATCTTGACCAAAAGCACCTTGAAATGAATTTCAAGTTAAGACAACCCAACCTTTGAACCAAACACACCAATCAGGCAGCACTGAGAAAAGGCAAAGTAGAGAGTAATCATCAAGTGTTTTGACTGACTCCTCCATTTTACTCTGTTGGAATTAAAGGTAAAAAGCCCTTAATTTGGGAACATTATAAATGCCATGAAACCAACAACTACACAGTAATTGCTTTGACTTCCATAATTTCCCCCAACATTTCACCCTGAAAAATATCAAGCATATAGCAAAGTTAAAAGAATTTTATGGTCAGCATCACCTGGATTATATCATTAACATTTGCTCTCTCATATAACTATCCATTGGTCCAACCGTCAATCTACCTGTCAATTTATCTTATTTTTATGCATTTGAAAGTAAATTATAGATATTAGTTCATAACCTCCTAAATATTTCAGCATGCATATCTTTAGCTGGGGATTTACATAAATCCCCATTTACATAACAGGGAACATAAACCATGAGATATTTATATCAAAGCATCCCCTCCCCATGAAGATAATTTGTTTCATAGTAAGTGTCCAGGTAGCATATTTTCCCCAGGCATTTCAGTAAATAACCAAAATAGAAGACAGAAATGTTAGTACTCAGGAAGGAGATGGCAAACAATGGGAGGAGATGAAACAAGAGCCGGTGGAAACCAGCAAAGAACTGGAAAAGAAAAACCATAGAAATAAGGCAAATTTGGAGGAAACGCAAATCAAATGGACACTGTAACAAAAAAAAAATTCTTTGAAAGTTGAAAAGAATTGGAAAGAAAATGATAAAGAAACAGGCAAAGGAAATCCAACAGATAGTTGAAATTACCAAAGAGAGAAAAACTACTTAAGTAGTACGAGAATGAGAGGGACAGAAACATACTGGTAAATATGATACAACCCCTGCAATATAGAGACATCGTATAATAATTAGTATATGTCTAGCAGTATAAATGTGATTTAACTATTACACAGTGAAATGGGAAGATGGGCAAAAAAAGTGGGAAGAAAAATCCAATGATCTGTAATATATCTGAGTCAAAGGATATGAATATAAATACAAGCATATATAAAGGTAAAAAGATACATTTTAAAAATTGTTTTTTACCAAAATTAGGAGATGTAGGGGAAGGAGTTAGTGGAAAACATGAAAATCAGCTTGTTTTAGAAGGAAATGGCAACCCACTCCAGTTTCTTGCATGAAGAATCCCTTGGATAGAGGAGCCTGGTGGGCTACAGTCAATGGGGTTGCAAAGAGTTGGACACAACTGAAGCAACTTATCACAGCACAGCACAGCACATTATTGCTCATAGTAAGGAAAAATAGATATTGTATCTAAAGAAATAAAGTGCTCTCTCCAGAAAGCAGGAATAGAAGGAACATACCTCAACATAATAAAAGCTATATATGACAAACCCACAGCAAACATTATCCTCAATGGTGAAAAATTGAAAGCATTTCCTCTAAAGTCAGGAACAAGACAAGGGTGCCCACTTTCACCATTACTATTCAACATAGTTTTGGAAGTTTTGGCCACAGCAATCAGAGCAGAAAAAGAAATAAAAGGAATCCAAATTGGAAAAGAAGAAGTAAAACTCTCACTATTTGCAGATGACATGATCCTCTACATAGAAAACCCTAAAGCTTCCACCAGAAAATTACTAGAAATAATCAATGACTATAGTAAAGTTGCAGGATATAAAATCAACACACAGAAATCCCTTGCATTCCTATACACTAATAATGAGAAAACAGAGAGAGAAATTAAGGAAACAATTCCATTCACCATTGCAATGGAAAGAATAAAATACTTAGGAATATATCTACCTAAAGAAACTAAAGACCTATATATAGAAAACTATAAAACACTGGTGAAAGAAATCAAAGAGGACACTAATAGATGGAGAAATATACCATGTTCATGGATTGGAAGAATCAATATAGTGAAAATGAGTATACTACCCAAAGCAATGTATAGATTCAACGCAATCCCTATCAAGCTACCAACAGTATTCTTCACAGAGCTAGAACAAATAATTTCACAATTTGTATGGAAAAACAAAAAACCTCGAATAGCCAAAGCGATCTTGAGAAAGAAGAATGGAACTGGAGGAATCAACCTACCTGACTTCAGGCTCTACTACAAAGCCACAGTTATCAAAACAGTATGGTACTGGCACAAAGACAGAAATATAGATCAATGGAATAAAATAGAAAGCCCAGAGATAAATCCACGCACATATGGACACCTTATCTTTGACAAAGGAGGCAAGAATATACAATGGATTAAAGACAATCTCTTTAACAAGTGGTGCTGGGAAAACTGGTCAACCACTTGCAAAAGAATGAAACTAGACCACTTTCTAACACCATACACAAAAATAAACTCAAAATGGATTAAAGACCTAAACGTAAGACCAGAAACTATAAAACTCCTAGAGGAGAACATAGGCAAAACACTCTCTGACATACATCACAGCAGGATCCTCTATGACCCACCTCCCAGAATATTGGAAATAAAAGCAAAAATAAACAAATGGGACCTAATTAAACTTAAAAGCTTCTGCACATCAAAGGAAACTATAAGCAAGGTGAAAAGACAGCCTTCAGAATGGGAGAAAATAATAGCAAATGAAGCAACTGACAAACAACTAATCTCAAAAATATACAAGCAACTCCTACAGCTCAACTCCAGAAAAATAAATGACCCAATCAAAAAATGGGCCAAAGAACTAAATAGACATTTCTCCAAAGAAGACATATAGATGGCTAACAAACACATGAAAAGATGCTCAACATCACTCATTATCAGAGAAATGCAAATCAAAACCACTATGAGGTACCATTTCACGCCAGTCAGAATGGCTGCGGTCCAAAAGTCTACAAATAATAAATGCTGGAGAGGGTGTGGAGAAAAGGGAACCCTCTTACACTGTTGGTGGGAATGCAAACTAGTACAGCCACTATGGAGAACAGTGTTGAGATTCCTTAAAAAACTGGAAATAGAACTGCCTTATGATCCAGCAATCCCACTGCTGGGCATACACACTGAGGAAACCAGAAGGGAAAGAGACACGTGTACCCCAATGTTCATCGCAGCACTGTTTATAATAGCCAGGACATGGAAGCAACCTAGATGTCCATCAGCAGATGAATGGATAAGAAAGCTGTGGTACATATACACAATGGAGTATTACTCAGCCATTAAAAAGAATACATTTGAATCAGTTCTAATGAGGTGGATGAAACTGGAGCCTATTATACAGAGTGAAGTAAGCCAGAAGGAAAAACATAAATACAGTATACTAACGCATATATATTCAATTTAGGAAGATGGTAACAATAACCTGGTGTACGAGACAGCAAAAGAGACACTGATGTATAGAACAGTCTTATGGACTCTGTGGGAGAGGGAGAGGGTGGGAAGATTTGGGAGAATGACATTGAAACATGTAAAATATCATGTAAGAAACGAGTTGCCAGTCCAGGTTCGATACACAATACTGGATGCTTGGGGCTAGTGCACTGGGACAACCCAGAGGGATGGTATGGGGAGGGAGGAGGGAGGAGGGTTCAGGATGGGGAACACATGTATACCTGTGGCGGATTCATTTTGATATTTGGCAAAACTAATACAATTATGTAAAGTTTAAAAATAAAATAAAATAAAAAAAAAAAAGACATAAAGTGCTAAGGGTAATACGTATCTACAATTATACAAGTAACCACAAAACAAAACCACTAAACTTCCTAAATATCAGATAAATCATCCAGACTATAAAGATCACAGACTGAAATACTTTTTTAAAATACTTCTTTAGAAACTATAAAATGACATATATAAAAATATAACAGAATTGAGACTACATGTCTTTTAAATCAATAAATATAAATGGAATGAACATATCTATTAAAAGAAAAAGAATTGTAGGCAAGACTAAAAAGCAAAACACAACTCCAAGCTGTGTGTAAAAGAATCACTTAAAACAAAGTAAGCCAGAAAGGTTTAAAATAAAAGTGGGGAAAGTTATACCAGGTATTTAGAAACCAAAAGAAAGCAGCGATCCCAATTATAAAATCATAATAGATATAGTACCAGAAAAGGAACATTAATGAAACAATGAGAAGGCATTTTAAAATCCTAACTCCTTGTAATTAATGGTGATTCTGTAACAGCTATAAATATTTACTTGAGCATAAAATAACGTAGCAAAAATTTTCATAATTCAGAAACTATAGGAAATACCAGAAAGATTGGCAAAATATATTTCTAATAGGAGTTTATCTCTCAGAAATAAATTGGCAAAAACCGAATAAGGATATAGAATACCTAAATAACATAATTAATAGAGATAATTAATAAAAATGCAATACCTAGAAAATAGAGAATACATCTCCTTTTCAAACACCCATAGTATAGTCAACTAAAACTGACCAGACTAGTATACAAATAAAATCTCAATAAATTCTTTATGATAGTGAGTTTTGCCATCCAAGAAAATGAATGTCTTTCCATTTGTCCAAGGCCATTTTGTCCTACATAAATATCCTATCATTTATTTCACATAGGTCTTTGTTTAATTATTGATACACTTATCTCTTGATATTTTACCTTATTCATCACTATTGTTAATAGGCTTATTCCATTAAGTTGTTATACTAACTGTATATATGGATATATAGAGAAATATATATGTGTGTGTGAATATATATACATTTATTAATATTAGTGTTATACTATGCTCCTTTGGGCTTCCCTGGTAGCCCAGGTGGTAAAGAATCCGCCTACAGTGCAGGAGATCTGAGTTTGATTCCTAGATCGGGAAGATCCTCTGGAGAAGGGAATGGTAACCCACTCCAGTGTTCTTACCTGGAGAATCCCAAGGATAGTGGAGTCTGGAGGGTTACAGTCCATGGGGTCACAAAGAGTTGGACATGACTGAGCTATTAACATGCTCCTTTACTGAACTGTAAATTTTTCAGCTGATTTTTATTGCCAAATACCCAGTTCAGTTCAGTTCAGGTCAGTTGCTCAGTCGTGTCCAACTCTTTGCAACCCCATGAATCACAGCACGCCAGGCCTCCCTGTCCATCTCCTGGAGTTCACTCAAACTCATGTCCATCGAGTCGGTGATGCCATCCAGCCATCTCATCCTCTGTCGTCTCCTTCTCCTCCTGCCCCTAGTCCCTCCCAGCATCAGGGTCTTTTCCACTGAGTCAATTCTTCACATGGGGTGGCCAAAAACTTCAGTCAATTTCCCAGTAGCCCTGTAGTCCTGAGAAGGGTGGCCGGAAGGGGAATCTGAAAGTTCCTGCAAAGACTCAGAGCAGCTGATGGACACTAATTTGCCTCTGGACACTGCTGGAAGAGAACATGATTTCTGCTTTCTTTCCACCTTCTAAAATCTTATAATATGCATTTTATTCATACCACTCCAGTATTCTTGCCTGGAGAATCCCATGGACAGAGGAGCCTGGTGGGCTACAGTCCATGGGGTCGCAAAGAGTCAGGCAGAACTGAAGCAATTTAGCACACACTAACACACCAAAATTACAGTTGGATATATATGTGTGTGTGTGTGTGTGTATGTATTTCACTTTGCATAGAAATTGCACTTCAAAAAACTTATCCTCTACATATATTTACATGTGTGAAATTTAAATAGCAAACACATGCATACAACCTAGCTGTCCATCAATGGGGGGTTGATTTAAAAAATTATAGTATAGTCATTCAATGGATTATTGTGCATCTTAGAAAAGAATGAAGAAAAACTTTGTGAACTACTTTAGAAATAGTTTCAAGACATTAAGTGACCAAATTAAAGTGCAGAGCTTTATGAAAAGAAATCTAACCTTTGTTTTTTAAAAAAGAAAAAATCACATATTATTCCACTGGCTTTTATATGCTAAAAATCCTGGAAAGGCAAATAGGAAACTAACAACAGTGGTTATCTTTGGGAGAGGACAATAACAAATGGGCAGATGGAGGATAGGATGGGAAAGATATAATACTACTTGGGGATTTATGTTTGAATTATTTCAATGCATTGCCTATTCAAAAATAAATACATGAGTTTTTAATGATGAAGTCCGGAGGAAGAAAAGAACTTGGCAGAAGTTCAGTGGAACCCTATAAAGGCAGTTATCTAAAGACTTGAGAATAAGCTCCATGAGGAGTGAGTCTGATTCAGCCAAGAAAAGGGAAAACTGGGAGGTGACAGAGCAGAACTTCTGTGTACAAGATGATTGCTGACCATTTACCATCTTTCATGAAGACATGAATGGTTGAGCTTGAATATCCAAGTCAGACTGTGAAAACAGGACTAGGTTATTAAAAGCATATACAGATTGAAGCCAACCAGCCTTGAGATACTGAGCTCTCAATTCACTTGCTTAAACACCCTGCACTGGCTTTTTGTTCAATTACTTTAGAACAGGGAGCAAAGCCCTTCATAATCCGCACCAGGATACCTTGTAAACTGGGCCTGCTGCTAGACACCTGCTGTCCTCTCTCTACATGATACTTTCTTATCTCTGGCCTGGTTTTAACTTCCTGTTTTTAAAACCTCTTGTGCATTTTCATACCTCCATGCTTTTGCTGATGCTGATCTCACTTTTTGGAATATCCTTCTACTTATCTTCCTAAAGGGACCCTACTCATTCTTGAGACTGAAGAAGTAATGCCTTTGTGAAACCCTTTGAAGCCCTCCCTAATTATGGCATAATTTGCTGGGTCTTCCTATGTCTTCTCCAGCTGAATGCCCATATGTCTGTTTTATTGGTCACTAAGCCACATGGTGATTAGTGGAATAGAAGTTTGCTGCTGCTGCTGCTGCGTCGCTTTAGTCGTGTCCGACTCTGTGCGACCCCATAGACGGCAGCCAACCAGGCATCCTGTCCCTGGGATTCTCCAGGCAAGAACACTGGAGTGGGTTGCCATTTCCTTCTCCAATGCATGAAAGTGAAAAGTGAAAGTGAAGTCGCTCAGTCATGTCCGACTCTAGCGACCCCATGGACTGCAGCCTACCAGGCTCCTCCGTCCATGGGATTTTCTAGGCAAAAGTACTGGAGTGGGGTGCCATTGCCTTCTCCAGGAGGAAGGAAATGGCAACCCACTCCAGTGTTCTTGCCTGGAGAATCCCAGGGATGGGGGAGCCTGGTGGGCTGCCATCTATGGGGTCACACAGGGCCGGACATGACTGAAGTGACTTAGCAGCAGTAGCAGCAGCAGCCCTGTTAAAATTGGCAGATACCAGATGTTATCTTTTTATCCTTAGAAACCAATATAGTGGCCCATAGTTAGCACAGTCCCTGGTCTTAAATCATGCTTACTATATGGAGGGTGAGGTATAAAAAATGTAATTGGGAATAAGAAAAAGTAGGCAGTATTCTGTGCTTATACATTTCAAACCCTTTGATAGAATGATTACTAGTCTGCTCTCCTATGTTTACAACTTCAGGGACAAATTCCAAGGCAATCTGTAGGATGTACTAAACAGACTCTTGAGTACACCGGGATATATTCATTTCAAAAGATACACAGTGGGTTTGCCACCAATGCAGTTGTACAATGGGGGATATAAATGTGCTCTGAAAGTGCAACGGCACCTGTTTTCTTCATACATGAAGAAAATGATGCTTTAGGTGTGTATTTTCTGAGACCGTATATATTTAAAACTTCCAAACTTAATGTTCCACTAATTTATTTCAGCATTTTAGTTCTTTTCCTTAAGGAGAAAAAGAAGAGAAACCCACAAAAGCTTCTACCTGACGCTACCAACACCCACCTCTCCACATCTCCCATGACACAGTAAACAGAAATAGGACCCCTTTAAGAAGCCTTGGTTTTAGAAATGGGTCTCTTACATGTCAGAAAAACACATTTTATCAAAATATTTCAATCAGGAAATTCCATCTCGGGCTCATATTTTACATCCAAAGTCTTGTTCAAACACCTGAGTCTCTATGAAATCACTTTATTTATCATAACTGAGTAAATTATTCATAATTATAACACATGATCATATCATTTATGAGGAAATTGAATCAAACAGAAGCCTATGCCCTCTTTCAGTCCAATTATATACTGACTCTACTCAAAACAAGTGGAAACAAACTCCTCTAAGGTCAGCTGAGTTGGTCTGGATGTCCCATTCCATCACTGGGACCTCGGGCAAGCACTCATCCTCATTAAACCTCTGTTTCCTCCCCTCATAAAAAAGAAATAATTTTTAAAAAAGAAATAATAGTAACAACACACCTTAAAGCGTTTCAAATTAGAAATGGGTTGCACATAGTACCTGGCATATAGTAAATTCTCAACAAGTTGTGCGCTTTTTTTTTTTTTCCCTAAATCATAGTTCCACCTGTTTACCAGCATTTCCCTTGCCTTATTGTGGTTTCCTCATCTGGAGCACCTGTGCCCTCCCTCAACCTTACCCTGATAGGCAAACTTATCTTGGTCCTTAAATATCAATACCAGTATCAACTCCCCTGAGAAAACTTCCTGATTTCCAACTTTTCTAGGCCAGTTAGTCATCCTTGAATGTTCTGCATAACTCTCTCACTACCCTTACTATATTGCTATGTAATATTTACTTACTTATCTATCTCCCCCACATTAGTGTAAATTCCTTGGAAAGAGAAACTGTGTCTTCATCTGTGATATCATAGTATCTTTATTTCTAAAAACACTGGTGTCTTTCCCATACTTGCATTTAGAAGGGAAATAAAAACAAAAGCTCTTAAAATGCTTTTATTCAGATGGCTGAAACGAAACACTCTAGGTGTTAATGATATTTTGATGAGGAACTCAAGGGGAGATTTCCTATTAAGAGTGTTAATCGGTCAGTTGTGTCCAACTCTTTGCAACCCCATGGGCGGTAACTTGCCAGGCTCCTCTGTCCATGGAATTCTCCAGGGAAGAATACTGGAGTGGGTAGGCATTCCCTTCTCCAGGGGATCTTCCTGACTCAGGGATTGAATGCAAGTCTCCTTCATTGCAGGTAGATTCTTTACCATCTGACCCACCAGGTAAGGCCTAATATGGCAAATATTTAAAATTTTCTTAGTCCTGAGTTAGTCATTACTCTTCTTAAAAAATAAAATAGTGGTACTTATAAAAAATTAATCAAAAGAATCTTAGGTTTTGAATCTAAAGTCCACTTTGCCATATAAGTAAAACAAAATATACCTCTTCCAGAAGCAAATTCAAGTACAATATCGACAATATCCACAATGTATGTTCAAAATGTTCCAAGTTCACAATAATACCTCAACAAATCTATAGATGAATTAAGAATGAGTAAGAGACCCTCTGTTTTAGATGAAGTCAAAGTTTAGGGAAAAGGTTAAAAGGTTTCAATGATGAGTGTCTGTCAGAAGATTGTTTTTACTTCTCTGATGAACTGTGTTTAGAGTAATGCTGCTTTGAGAACTGGACTAGGAATATGTAAAAATCCTCAATATTTCCTTCAACTCCCTCTTTACACACAAATATTTCATCAAGATTAACTTAATCCCTTACATGTGGAATCTAAAAAGAAATGATACAAATGAATTTACTTACAAAACAGAAAAAGGCTCACAGACTTAGAAAATGAACTCATGGTTGCCAGTGGGAAGGCACAGTTACGGACTTTGGGAAGGTCATGCACACACTGCTATATTTAAAATGGATAACCAACAAAAACCTATTGTGTAGCACATGGAACTCTGTTCAGTGTTATGTGCCAGCCTGAATGGGAGGCGTGCTTGGGGGAGAATGGATACGTGTATATGTATATGTATGGCTGAGTCCCTTCACTGTTCACCTGAAACTATCACAGTATTGTTAATCAGCTATACCCCAATACAAACTGCTTTTGGTGTTAGAAAAAAAAAAAAAGATTAACGTAATTAACAAAATTATTTTTCAAGATGGAAAACATCACTGTAGAAAGTGAAGCAATCATTTTTTGAAAGTTACATTCAAGCACTCAATTAGAATGAGAATAACACTTTGCTAATTAAGTTGGAGGCAATCGTACACTGGCTTCTCAGGTAGCTCAGAGGTAAAGAATACTGCCAATAGAGAGGATGCAAGACATGCGGGTTTGATCCCTAGGTTGGGAAGATCCCCTGGAGTAGGAAGTGGCAATCCACTCCAATATTCTTGCCTGAGACATTCCAAGGACAGAGTCTGGTTATAGTCCTTGGGGTCTCAAAGAGTCAGACATGACAAGCATGCATGCAAATACAACCTTATACCAGGGGTCTGAAAGACTCAGACTCTTACTCTCTATGCTTTTGGTGCAGGACAGTATATCCAGATTTGTTATTGATGGAATCTGAAGAGGTACTTGGAGAAGGCAATGGCACCCCACTCCAGTACTCTTGCCTGGAAAATCCCATGGATGGAGGAGCCTGGTAGGCTGCAGTCCATGGGGTCACTAAGAGTCAGACACGACTGAGCGACTTCACTTTCACTTTTTCACTTTCATGCATTGGAGAAGGAAATGGCAACCCACTCCAGTGTTCTTGCCTGGAGAATCCCAGGGATGGGGGAGCCTGGTGGGCTGACGTCTATGGGGTCACACAGAGTTGGACACGACTGAAGTGACTTAGCAGCAGTAGCAGAATAGGTACTCACCTTCAAAAACCAAGAAGATCAGATCAGTCACTCAGTCGTGTCCAACTCTTTGTGACACCATGAATCGCAGCACGCCAGGCCTCCCTGTCCATCACCAACTCCTGGAGTTCACTCAGACTCACATCCACTGAGTCAGTGACGCCATCCAGCCCTCTCATCCTCTGTCGTCCCCTTCTCCTCTTGCCCCCAGTCCCTCCCAGCATCAGAGTCTTTTCCAATGAGTCAACTCTTTGCATGAGGTGGCCAAAGTATTGGAGTTTCAGCTTTAGCATCATTCCTTCCAAAGAAATCCCAGGGCTGATCTCCTTCAGAATGGACTGGTTGGATCTCCTTGCAGTCCAAGGGACTCTCAAGAACCTTCTCCAACACCACAGTTCAAAAGCATCAATTCTTCGGCACTCAGCCTTCTTCACAGTCCAACTCTCACATCCATACATGACCACAGGAAAAACCATAGCCTTGACTACCCGGACCTTTGTTGGCAAAGTAATGTCTCTGCTTTTGAATATGCTATCTAGGTTGGTCATAACTTTCCTTCCAAGGAGTAAGCATCTTTTAATTTCATGGCTGCAGTCACCATCTGCAGTGATTTTGGAGCCCAGAAAAATAAAGTCTGACACTGTTTCCACTGTTTCTCCATCTATTTCCCATGAAGTGATAGGACCGGATGCCATGATCTTTGTTTTCTGAATGTTGAGCTTTAAGCCAACTTTTTCACTCTCCACTTTCACTTTCATCAAGAGGCTTTTTAGTTCCTCTTCACTTTCTGCCATAAGGGTTGTGTCATCTGCATATCTGAGGTTTTTGATATTTCTCCCGGCAAACTTGATTCCAGCTTGTGTTTCTTCCAGTCTAGCGTTTCTCATGATGTACTCTGCATAGAAGTTAAATAAACAGGGTGACAATATACAGCCTTGATGAACTCCTTTTCCTATTTGGAACCAGTCTGTTGTTCTATGTCCAGTTCTAACTTGCTTCCTGACCTGCATACAAATTTCTCAAGAGGCAGGTCAGGTGGTCTGGTATTCCCATCTCTTTCAGAATTTCCCACAGTTTCTTGTGATCCACACAGTCAAAGGCTTTGACATAGTCAATAAAGCAGAAATAGATGTTTTTCTGGGACTCTCTTGCTTTTTCCAGGATCCAGTGGATGTTGGCAATTTGATCTCTGGTTCCTCTGCCTTTTCTAAAACCAGCTTGAACATCTGGAAGTTCACGGTTCATGTATTGCTGAAGCCTGGCTTGGAGAATTTTGAGCATTACTTTACTAGTGTGTGAGATGAGTGCAACTGTGCGGTAGTGTGAGCATTCTTTGGCATTGCCTTTCTTTGGGATTGGAATGAAAACTGACCTTTTCCAGTCCTGTGGCCACTGCTGAGTTTTCCAAATTTGCTGGCATATTGAGTGCAGCACTTTCACAGCATCATCTTTCAGGATTTGAAATAGCTCAACTGGAATTCCATCACCTCCACTAGCTTTGTTCGTAGTGATGCTTTCTAAGGCCCACTTGACTTCACATTCCAGGATGTCTGGCTCTAGGTCAGTGATCACACCATTGTGATTATCTGGGTCGTGAAGATCTTTTTTGTACAGTTCTTCTGTGTATTCTTGCCATCTCTTCTTAATATCTTCTGCTTCTGTTAGGTCTATACCATTTCTGTCCTTTATCGAGCCCATCTTTGCATGAAATGTTCCTTTGGTAAAAAGCCAAGAAACCAGGTTTCAAACCAAAAGTATGCACAAACCTATAATAACTCATATAGTTTTAAATAGAAGCAGAGGGAAAAAAAGATTTTTTATTTATTAGTACTCCCTTATTTTCTAAGGAAGAAGGATTCTGGTAAGTGAAGGATTCCACCATAGGGAAGAGGTAAAATGGACTGGGCTCTGTAATATAAACCAGCTGCCCAAGCAGCCTCCTTTAAAATGTTCATTTCTCACCAATGCTCAAGGGAGGGGCATTTTATTGGAGAATGAGGACTGTCTGACTTCTGCTCCCAGAAAGTCATGGAGTGAGGACAATAGATTTCCCAGGACCCAGCCACATGTGTCTCACACAATTATTTTCGTCTTTTGGTTGGATTCAAAACCCCAAGTGGAGCAACTAATTTTATCACTGAGAGAACTGAAAGAAAAAGATAAACTAACCCCAACCAATGTAGGGGTTAACATACATCCTGCTGTGATTTGCTCCTGGTAGCTGATCAAAAATAGTGATGTTACTTGGAATCAATAACAAACTTCAGAAATGTAGCTGAATGTACCATGAAGTCACAGTCTCAACTGGAACAGCTATGCTGACAGAGCTGTAAATATTTCCCTTCAAAGCCACAACAGTCCAATATAGGGTGTCTCTGTAGCAAGCCCTCCCTCCTGGCTGATGAAATCAGTCGCCATGGTAACAGGTGAATGAAGCAAGAGGCAGAAAATCATTTTCCATCCCCAGCACGGTTCCTTCCCCTTTTACAAAATAACTCCAACACTCAGACAAAGTAACAAACAAAAAAAACCCCCTAACTGTTAACACTCCAGAATTCACAGATAAAGTCTCCTCCCTTGCTCCACTCAACCCATCTTCCTACACCACCCCATCACCTAATCCATACCGAAAATACTTTTTTTTTTTTTATTGAACTCTACCCTCACTACAACCCTCCCTTATCTTTGGATTGATTTTATAGTGTCAATTCATAGTTCTTCCCAAATGTTCACAGGCAGCCAGGAGCCAGGACAGACCCAGGAATGGCCCCAGTTTCCAGTTCATCCACCCTCCAAGTCCATTTACAAATACCTCCCCTGTGAAGGTGCATGCATCCCCTTCCCTCCCAAATGACCTACCTTCCCAAGATCCTCATTTCATCTCAAGGTGGGGCCATTTTCCCCCAGGCCCAGACTTCTCAGGCTGGTCCCAGACTTGTCACTTCTGGTCTTCAGGCCCCACCAGCTGCTACATTCTTCAGATACTTCGTTGTTTTGCTGGACTTCATCCCTTCCTCCACCCTCCCCAGCAACTTCCCAAACTTCACTGACTTACACCTCCCGTGCTAACCTATCTCTTGGCATCAGTTTCTTTCTCTCTGACCTGTTTCCTAACCCTTGTATTGTAATGTTAGAAGTCCAAAAACACTTTTCTTAGCTGCAAAATACCAGAGACATCCTTGAAGAGCCAGACCTCCCTTGTTGAGGAAATGATCTGAATCAGAATCAGCTGCTTTTGGCTAGGAAGGGCCTGAAAGTGGGTGGGACTGTTGCAGGTGAGGTGAGGGGAAGAGCTTGTTACTCAGAGGAGGAAGGATGGGGATGCCGGCGAGATGACAGAGGCTTTGCACCCTGCTGCTGCTGCTGCTAAGTCGCTTCAGTTGTGTCCGACTCTGTGCGACCCCATAGACGGCAGCCCACCAGGCTCCCCCATCCCTGGGATTCTAGGGCTCCCAAAACTTTAGGGAATGATCAAAGTTACAAAACACCTGGTCAAAGTAGATTTTGGTTTTGTTTATTTTGTGGGGTTGGTATGTGTGTGTGGCAAACTGAGGAAGGTGCTTTGCTTATCATCCTAGTTGACATGACAGGACTTAGGCAGGCACTTTGTATCCCTGAGGCAGACACAGAGCTGAGGACAAAACGATGAATATATGACTTGTAAGAAATTCTCAAAACCATAGAAGGGCTCTGAATTCTCATTTGTCATGTTTGACTCTCTGAGGCCCTGGCTGAAGCCTAGCATACATTTTAGTAAGCTTATGTAACTTTATAACCTGCCTTTAACACTTTCTGGCCCAAGGGAGAGCATAAAAATAAATAAAAATTGTAAAATGTGAGTAGGACACTTTATACACTGTGATTATAACCTTATGAAAACTATTTATATGCAGGGGGCATGGGTTTGATCCATGGTCAAGAAGCTAAATTTCCACAAGCCACATAGTGGGGCCAAAAAGTAAAAAAACAAGAAAAAGTTAAAAAAATTTAAATAAAAAAATAAGATAATTAATTTAAATACAAAGTAAATTTGAATTTAAAAAAATACACAAAGATCAACAGTTTGGTAGTAGAATTACTGGTAACTCTTTTTCAAATGTTCTGTGATATATTATATTAGTTTTACATTTTACATAGGTAATTATGATGGCTAAATAGTAATATGAGGAACTGTTCATGACAATATATTAAGTTTAAAAAACAGAATAAAATAGTGCTCTGGTATGTCTGCAATAATGTAAAATAAAAATCCAATACAGTTAGTTACCCTCCACTCTTTTTGAAAGTTCACTTTTATACCACTTCATTTTTATGGAAGGCTTACATTAGCATCTGCTTTCACTAATGGAAAGAAACCCTAAAAGGATTCTTGTTTTTATGGGAAAAAGGTGAAAAACAGAAAGAATGTTCAGCATCTGTTTGCAGTGAGCTGTTAGAGGCCATGTGTACCCTAAGCAGAGAGAGGAGCACCACCAAGCTCTTTCCTTGGAACTATGGTCAGCATCTCAGTATCAGGTTGTCTTAGATTTAACTGTGTCTCTGAGCAAGTGTGCCCGCTCAGTTGTGTCTGTCTCTGCAAATCCATGGACTGTAGCCTGCCAGGCTCCTCTGTCCATGGGATCTTCCAGGCAAGAATACTGCAGTGGGTGGCCATTTCCTCCTTCAGGGGATCTTTCTGATCCAGGGATCAAACCCCATCTTCTGCATTAATGGCGGGCTCTTTACCATTGAACCACCTGGGAAGCAGGTGTCTGTGAGCATCTACACTTTAATTTCAATTTCTTTTGTGCACCCCTTAGCTGGATTGTGTCCCTGGGCAATTGCTTCTTCACTTCACACCATGCTGATTTACAAAAAGTTTCTTAGGAACACTCTACTTTGGATATGGAAGAAACCCAGTATGTAAACAAGGGGTGGAAAGGTGTTAAAAATAGTCCCAGTTTGATTCTTTTCAATTAATTTTTATTGGAGTATAGTTGTTTTCCCTGGAGGAGGGCATGGCAACCCACTCCAGTATTCTTTCCTGGAGAATCCCCACGGACAGAAGAGCCTGGTGGACTATAGTCCATGGGGTCACGACTGAGCGACTAAGCACATAGCCGTTTTATAATGTTGTGTAGTTTCTGCTGTACAACAAACTGAATCAGTTATATGTGTGTGTGTGTGTGTGTGTATATATATATATATGTATATATATACCCCCTCTTTTTTGGATTTCCTGCCCATTTAGGTCATCACAGAGCATTGAATAGAATCCCTGTGCTATATAGTAGGTTCTCATTGATTACCTATTTTATACATCATAGGACTTCCCTGGTGGCTCAGATGGTAAAGTGTCTGCCTACAATGTGGGAGACCTGGGTTCGATCCCTGGGTCAGGAAGATCCTCTGGAGAAGGAAATGGCAACCCACTCCAGTACTCTTGCCTGGAAAATCCCATGGATGGAGGAGCATGGTACGCTTCAGTCCATGGGGTTGCAAAGAGTCAGACAACGACTGAGCGACTTCACTCTCTCTCACTTATGCATCATAGTGTATATATGTCAATCCCAATCTCCTAATCCATCCCACTCCCCACTTCCAACCTTCCCCTTTTGGTGTCCATAAGTTTGTTCTCTATATTTGTCTCTATTTCTGCTCTGCAAACAAGTGCATCTCTACCATTTTTCTAGAATCCATATATAAGTGATTCTAAACTTCACTCTGTCACACAGAGTGAAGTAAGTTAGAAAGGTCCAGTGTGATTTTTATGGGAGGTAGACTCTGTGATGGAGTTGACTTCAAGTTGTTTTTTTAGGGAGCCCTTAATATCAAGACTTGTGGGAAAGACGAATTAGAAGGGGGGAGGGCAGGGAGAAGTCTAGCTGCCCTGGTCCCTCAGAGTTGTCCCTGTTGGGTTGGAATCCCTGTTCTGCATGGTCCGCACGCTCAGTCACAGGATGCGGGCTACTCCAGGGAGGGGTGGCCTCAGGAGAAACAGTTCTCGGTTGCAGGGGCTCCACCTGAAGGCTGTCTGCTGACAACACTCTTAGTAGCTGAGCCCACAATTCCTTCCCTGATGCAAGCTGAGTCACACATGTCCATATTCAGTACAAAAATGAGAACATTTGGTATGAAATGGCCGGATACAGTGTCATTCAAAAGCCTTCATGTAAAAATCCCTTTTAATGTTGCTACATCAAATTTTTATTGCTATAGAACTTTGCTTTTAATAGTACCCATCTCATAGTACTGCCATGAGAATTAAGATGACAAATGTAAAGCACAAGGCCTGGCCTAAAGTGCTCAATATTATTTATGGTTATTTGTTTTTCATTTTTCCTAACTTAAGCCATACTGGGATGAACTAGTCTTCTCCTCTGCCTTCCTTGTGTCACGAGTCAGGGCCAAGCTACACTTTTTTGCATCTTCCCCTTCTCTTTCTGCTTCCCAGCATTAAAAATGACATAAGGAGTTTGGGATTAACACATACACACATAAAAAAGTGATAACCAACAAGCAAGGCCCTGCTTTACAATGCAGGGAGCTATACTCAATGCTCTATAGTAACTTATAAGGGAAAAGAATCTGAAAAACTATATATGTGTGTGTATATATACAAATATATTTATAGGTATAACTAAATCACTTTGCTGTATATCTTTACTCATATATATATATTTGTTATATGTTTTCATATATATGTATAGGCTTTCCTGGTGGCTCAGTGGTAAAGAATCTGCCTGCCAATGCAGGAGACTCAATCCCTGGGTCAGGAAGATACCCTGGAGAAGGAAATGACAATCCACTCCAGTAATTTTGCCTGGGAAATCCCATGGACAGAGAAGCTTGGCAGGCTACAGTCCATGGGGTTGCAAAAGTGTCAGATATGACTTGGTGACTAAACAACATGTATGTATATATTGATATATATATATATATGAATATATTGTATACATTCATATATATGAATATATATATGTATAACTGAATCACTTTGCTATACACCTGAAACTAACACAGCACTGTAAATCAACTATACTTCAGTGAAAAAAAAATTTTAATTAAAAAATAAAATGATGTGATGCTGGAGTTTAAATTAAAAAATAAAAGGATGTGATGCTGGAGTCACACCAGCCTTCTTATGAGCATTTGATGACAGACAAGAAGGACAGACCCACAGTCTAAGGTTGGTGAAGCAGAAGAACACATAAATAATTCACGTCTTTAATATCATTTTTAAGATGACAAGCAATCCTGAGTTGTTTCACTCAGTAAACAAAAATATATATCCTCATGATATTTAAGCTACTCATACTTGCACTTTATTACTTGCAGCTAAAAATATTTCTAGCTAATACATAGGGCAGAAGGGATAGACAGAAGATTGGGAGGAAAGAAACACATAAGGTTTACAAGCTGGCTTGAGTTCTGGTAAGTTGGGAGAGTTGTGTGAATACAGGAACTTTATAAATAGAACTTCATGATGAGATCTCTTCCGACTGTGTCTGCTTCAAATTGATCCAAGGTTTAATTTTCTGAATACCTCCCTTCTCCTGACACAGAACAAATTAAGCCCCCCTTTGCCTCTAGGCTACGTGGAGCAGGTGTGTGCAGAAAGAAAGGGTGCTAATGAGATTTTCTGTTATTGGTGGGGACCATTGTGGTCATTAAAAAACAAATGAAAAACTGCTTCATTCAGACATAGATTCCTAGAACTTTAGTAAGAAGACCCGCATTCTGACAGTTTCCAACATTACCTATAATTTTAAGCTATTCGTCCTCTTTATTATTCATCAGCATGGAGTTGTGGAAAGACATCTCCATCCTCAGGAGGCTGTGTGCACATGACTCAGCTAGTGACTGGCTGTGGACCTTGGGAGAAGAAATTCAGGAGCTAGGAATTTAACTTGCCAGTATTCCCCCAGTAAATGAGGAATGGAGAGAGGAATAGACTTTAGTGCTTCCCCAATTTTTATTCATTCTAATTCTCTAAATGATTCTGCTTATCAGAGGCAGATTTCAAGCTTCTATACTATCATAGATGAAAGAGATGGCTAGGAAATAAAATCTCCTTGAATGATTAATTTAAATGAGTTTCAAGGACTGTAGAGTTTGGAACTGGTACATTATGAAAAATAAAACTGACTTCCTGGGTTGACTTTTTTTTTGCGGGGGTGGGGGGGGTTGACTTTTAAGAAAATAGAGTGAATCCATTTTCAAGGGAGATGGACGAACTGACCCTA
Organism: Bos taurus; assembly: GCF_002263795.3. Lineage (NCBI taxonomy): Eukaryota > Metazoa > Chordata > Mammalia > Artiodactyla > Bovidae > Bos > Bos taurus. The sequence goes on from NC_037336.1 coordinate 65,386,851, forward strand.
GCCCAGGCCCACAGATCCCACACACTCATACACGCTTGGAAATGTCAGTTATTTAGCAAGATGCTCCCCCACATTTGTGACACACTGGGTTATATGTATGCCATAACTTCTGTTTTGTTTTGGCTCTTAACTTTGTGTGGGTGACCATACACTTGTCACAACGAAATGATTTCTCAGTGCATGGTGGAGGCTCACAGGACTAGCAGAACAGTTGCCTGCTCCTCTCTGCTGGGCTGTGCTTCTCTTCCAGCCTTCTACACTCCCCAGCTCAGACATCCTGTCACATCTTTCCAGACCTGTCTTTCAACTGCTTACATGATTGCGCGTTTATCTTTGACCTCTCAAGTGCTGCACAATCAAGTTGACACATATAGGGACTTTCCTGATGGTCCAGTGGTTGAGAATCCACCTTACAATGCAGGGATTCAGGTTCGATCCCTGGTCAGGGAACTAAGATCCCACATGCTTCAGGGCAACCAAGCCCATGTGCCACGACTGCTGAAGCCCATGTGCAGAGAGCCTGTGCTCCACAACTAGAGAAAGCCCACAGGCAGCAAAAGACCCAGTGCAGCCAAAGAAGAGAAAGTTGACACATATAATGTCCATGGAGCCTGCCTCTACTAAGACAGTCTGTCTGCTGCTTCTCTCAGCACATTAGATGAATCCAGAACCCTGAGGAGGGGCACTGGGGCAGCTGGTAAGTACGGCACTACAGAGCCTCCCTCTGACCTTAGTGCTTCTACCAGCAGGCCAGCTCTCAGCTCCTTTGTTCTTGTTCTCCTTGGGCCCTCTGCTCATAAGCAATGCCTCAGCGGTTCTCAGCATCACACACAAGTTAAGCAAGTACATTCTCACCTTGAGGGTGCCTACAAGGCACTAAATCAGATTGGGTGATCTGAGTAGATAAAAAGGCCTCTATAGGCACAGCCATGCAAACCCTGAATAGACACATTAAGTGCATAATCAGTTTAGTTCAGCTGCTCAGTCATGTCTGACTCTCTGCGACCCCATGCATAATAGCTGGTTACTTTTTAACCTCAAGCCAAAGAACTTGGCACAGAAGGGACCAATTTTAATCTGTGAAATCAAACAGTAGTTAGCAAAGTGATTCCCACTAATTCATGTATTCCATGAATTGGGAGCAGAAGTAAAGGTATAGGATATTTCCTCCGGATAGCAGACTCTTCTTAGAGTTCTCTGTTTAGTCTAAATGGGGGTATGACAATGTTGGGCAGTATTTCCCATGTGTGGGCTGTGAGTCCTTTTCCTCATATATTACCAGGGTGGCTTATTTAAAATGTAATTTTGTAGACTCCGTCCAAGAGTTAAATCGGAATCTCTGGCAGTGAGGGATGCTAGGACTGTGTATTTTAATCAGTTCCCCAAATTTGAGACCCACCCAAGTAGAGACAGGGCTTCCCCTGTGGCACTAGTGGTAAAGAACTCGCCTGCCCGTGCAGGAGATGGAAGAGACTCAGGTTCGATTCCTAGGTTGGGAAGATCCCCTAGAGAAGGGGATGGCAACCTACTCCAGTATTCATGCCTGAGAAATCCTATGGCCAGAGGGGCGTGGTAGACTACAGTTCATAGAGTCACAAAGAGTTGAACACAACTGAAGCAACTTTGCACACACGTGGAGAATATGGAGTTTGACTAACATATCAATGTTTCCCAAATGTGCCTGGAGCCCTGAGGTCCTTTTCAAACAGACTTCCAGACCCCTTCCCTGGGAGGTGCAGGTTCAGTAGGTCAGGGGCAGGGCCCTGTAATCTGTACACTTAATGTGTCCCAAGTGACTCTGGTGGGACAAGTTTGGGGAACTCTGAATAGGAGAAAATTGCAAGGCGCATCACAGTTAAACTGTAATAGTAAAGCTGACAGTTACTACATCCTTCCCACTAAACACTGCTGAATGTTTTCCAGTGTTTGCTTACCTTGAAACAATCTTAGCAGATCAGTGATCATTACTTTATGGTGGAGGGGAATGAAACTTAGCAAAGTAACTTGAGGTGATACAGCTCATAAGTACTGAACTCAAGTCCTAGAAGTTAAAAGTCCCTGATCCTTCCCAGGCTGTCTCTCTCTTTACACATCAGACGAGCACCAGAACAGAGTGCCTTCTCTCCTTTACTACACCAGAGAGAGTCTGGTCTATGTGGTTTTACAGCATTTTGAAATAGGACTTGGCACTCAAGGTCATAAAATACATTCCTCCTCATTTTATAAAATGTTTTGCTAATAGACATCTTATTTTTAGGGTTTCATTTTGAAAACTGTCTGATGTTCACCTTTTATGCTAAATTCACTTCTTTATCAGGACATCTGAAGCTTCACATCATCAGCTTCTCCCCCAGTGACCTTGTAGAATTCACCTCTATGTCACAGCTGAGAACTCAGAATTATCTATTACTGCCAAGAGGCTAGAATGAATATCACAGTCTCTCTCTGAGCAGCTGCAACAAATATGCTTTGGTCTTAGGTGTTCTTAATCTTTTTCTTAAACTATGTGTATTGTTCACATGGAAATTCCAGGTCAGGCTGAACTCCTGAACTGGCAAACTAATTTTGAAATTTGCTGAAGAAAGTTTGTTTAAAAAAAAAAAAATCAATCTTCAGAAAACTACTTCCTGTGCATACATACTGTCATATTGCCTGGGGCCCTGGTATTTCAGAGAAAGGGTTGTGTTATGGTTAAGAAAGGAGAGCAGGTGGGGGGCGGGAGAAGGAGATGAGATGGTCTTATCCTAAATTAATGGATATTATATGTAATTTCTCATTCAGATTCAAAGGCGGGAAGAAGAACTTGATGGCAGGAAGATCAAGCCTGACTTTGAGTGTGGCCAGTGTCCTGAAGGATTGTATGGTTCTCTGAGCAACAGAGCAATGGATTATGAGTAGTTCAAATGCACAGGAAAAACAAATCAGGAGTTATTCTTAAAAAGTAATTGCATTTTTTCATATATTGTATTATTGAACTGGAAAAATTAATATTGTTAAAATGGCCTTACTACCCAAGGCAATCTACATATTCAATGCAATTCCTATCCAATTATTAATTGCATTTTTTCACAGAACTAGAACATATTTTTAACTTTTTATGGAAACACAAAAGACCTCAAATAGCAAAAACAATCTTGAGAAATAACAAAGCTAAAGGAATCATGTGCCCTTACTTCAGACTACACTACAAAATTACAGTAATCAAAACAGTATGGTGTTGGTGCAAAAACAGACACACAGATCAATGGAACAGGATAAAGAGCCCAGAAATAAACCCACACACTTATGTTCAATTCATCTATGATTAATTAGGCAAGAATATACAGTGGAGAAAAGACAGTCTCTTCAATAAGTGGTGCTGGGAAAACTGGCCAGCATGTAAAAGGATGAAATTGAAACATTCTCTAATACCAGATACAAAAATAAATTAAAAAATGGATTAAAGACCTAAATGCAAGATCAGATACTATAAAACACCTAGAGAAAAATATAGGCATAGTATGCTTTCACATGAATTGCAAAAAATTTTTTTGATTCATTTCTTAGAATAATGGAAAAAATAAATAAATGGAACCTAATAAAACTTAAATCCTTTTGCACAGCAAAGGAAACGATAAACAAAACAAAAAGACAATTTATGCAATGGGAAAAAATATTTGAAAACAATGTGACCAACAAGGGATTTGTTTTGAAAATATGCAAACAGATCATACAGTTCAATATCAAAAAACAAAAAGCCCAATCAAAAAATGGGCAGAGGACCTAAACAGACATTTCTCCAAAGAAGAAAGATGGCCAACAGGCACATGGAAAGATGCTCACTATTGCTAATTAATAGAGAAATGCAAATCAAGATTACAATAAGGTACCACTTCACACCAATCAGAATGTCCATCATTAAAAAGCCTAGAAGTAATAAATGCTGGGGAGGGTGTGGAGAAAAGGAATCCTCCTATACTGTAGGTGGGAATGTAAATTGGTATAGCCACATGGAGAACAGTATTAAGTTTTCTTAAAAAACTGAAAATAAAGTTACCATATGATCCAGAAATGCTACTTCTGGGCATACAGTTGGAAAAGATGAAAGATCTAATTTGAAAAGATACATGCATCCCAATGTTAATAGCAGCATTGTTTATAATAGCTAAGACATGGAAACAATATATATAAATATATAATATAATATTATTCAGCCATGAAAAGAATGAAATAATGCCATTTGTAGCAACATGGATGGACCTAGAGATTATTACATTAAGTAAAGTAAGTCAGAGAAAGACAAATACATGATATCACTTATAAGTGAAATCTACACTTGATCCTAGCCAAAAGGCCAAGAAGTGATTATAAGTGAAATCTAAAATAATGATACAAATGAACTTACTTACAAAACAGAAATAGACTCACAGACATAGAAAACAAATTTATGTTTGCCAAAGAGGAGGGATAAATTGGGACTTTGGGGTTAACAGATACACACTACTACTTGTATGTGAAATAGATAAACAAGAAGGACCTACATTATGGCACAGGGAAGTCTATTCAGTATCTTGTACTAACCTATAATGGAAAAGTATATATATATATATATACACTTTTCCAGATATATATATATATATAAACTGAATACTGTACACTTGAAAATAACACGCCATTGTAATTCAACTATACATTAAAAATGGTTTGTTTTGAAAAAAATTGTTTTAAGTTTTGAGATGTTGGGGTAAAAAAGTAATTGCACTTTTATAACCAGATGAAATAGTGGCCTGTTTAATTACTGAGAATGATTAAGGTACTACTCAGACCTGTCTGATGCTTCAGGGTCCTCTTTGTTTTTTCTTTTAAAGATAATTTCAACAGCTTTATTGAAGTACACTTGGCATAGAATACAGTGCTCATATATTTAGAGTACAATTTGATAAGTTTTGGCATAAGTATACACAGTGAACTACCACCACAATCAACATAGTGAACTACATACCACCAGCAAAAGATTCCATTTTAGTTGTTTCCACATGGAGTCATTATGAATAAAGCTGCAATGAATATTTGTTCACAAATTTTTGTGTGATATATGCTTTTATTTCTCTTAGGTAAATACCTAGGGGAGGAATGTAGGGTCATTTAAAAATTAGATCTATTTTTTAAAAAAACCAACCTGACCTACTATATCCCAGGCCAATACACTGGCCACCTAATGCAAAGAGCCAACTCATTGGAAAAGACTCTGATGCTGGGAAAGATTGAGGGCAGGAGGAGAAGGGGACAGAGGATGAGATGGTTGGATGGCATTACCGACTCAATGACATGAGTTTGAGCACACTCTGGGAGATGGTGAAGGAGAGGGAAACCAGTCTATGGGGTGGGGTTGCAAAGAGTCAGACACGACTGAGTGACTGAACAACAAAAATTTTTTTTTTTAATTAGATTTATTTTTTAAAAAACCAACCTGACCTACTATACCCCAGGTCCTGAGTCACAGATGTACTCTTCACAGGCACTCTGGACACTGATTCATAACTGTATCTTGTCTCCCTTCAAGCAGGACATCCTGCCACACACAGGCTTGCTCGTGGTGCCTCTGCTGACACCGCACACCGGTGAGTGATCATAGTCAGCTTTTTCAGGTTCATGGACTGGCAGTTATGTTATTCGTTGGCAAATGCAATACTTGGATCTCCTCAAATGCTCCTTGAAGACCACCCATTATTTCAAGGCTAATTTAGTGACTGACCTTTTCCCATGTACAAACAATATGGTGAACAGTTTGTGTATTTTAAGATATTTCTTATAAAATGACTGGACCCTCTCTCCAGGGCATAATAGCTCCAGGAGATTTCTCAGTCCTTCAGGTGCTTACTAAAGACAATTTTTTTTCTTTCTTCCAACCCTGAAGAAAGACATTATCCTCATAAACAGTTCATAGGAAATCAAGCACATCTAAACTCCAGGTTTAAACAAGAAAAAGAAAGGCTTGCAACTGATCCAATTTGAAGTGATTTGAAGGCTCAGCCAACATGATGTGACTAATTCAAATGTATAATAATGACCCGCTTTTCCTGAACAAACTGCAAACAATATTACATGCTTTCAGGCAACAAATCTTCTCCACTCCCTTTCCCAGTGTCTGAAAGAGTGTAAACTAGAAAAGAAGATTTATTGATTCTTTTAGGCAGGATGACTTTTTCCAACTACAAACAGCTCATAACATAATCCAGAGATGTTTATTCCCAGTTGGAACTTATTTGTCTTCCCTTCTTCTGTTTTGTTCCTCTAAGTAATTTCTACTGAGAGAAATGCTCTTCTCGCCTTCTTCTGATGTTATTTTCTATTTATACACGGTGGACAGATACCTTATGAAACAGTTGTGTTTGAAAGTTGGCCCCTTTCACTTATCCTAGATGTGCAAAGTTTTGTTCTGTAGTTGGGCTAGTCCCTCTCAAAATGCATCCAGATGCGACCCAACAGGGGAGGGTGAGACAGTCTGTCACTAGCCAGGACTTGGGTACAGAGAACTACCCACTGGAGCAGGAAGGTACAGAGGGAAGGGGCTCTGGAACCTGGAGATTCCCACCCCACCATGAATCTGATGAGCTTCTAAAGGTCAGCCGAGCCCTACTGCACTTATCTTTTTAAAATTTATTTAATAAACATTTATAAAGACTTACTGCAGCCAGGCATCACCTAATCATTTACAAAGACTCATTCGTGAAATTCTCATCATTGCCTTGTGAAGGTGTGTTATGATTCCCACTGTACAGAGGAGGGAATGGAGGCACTGGCAGTGCCGGAGTCCTACGCCAGCAACCAGGGATTCAACCTGAAAAGATGGTCGGTGTTGGTGAGAGAAATGAGGCAGCCTCTCATTTTTCTTGGACTGCCTCTTTATTTCAAGTTTAAGATTCTCTTTTATACTTTTACAAAAACATTAGGCCAGAGGTTTGACATTTTCAGTTCCCCCTCTCCCAGATTTATTACTCCATAAATCATTGTTGCTCTTCAAACAGAGTTCCTGCTTCAGTGAATCTCTCAGGAATCAGCCTTATCATCTATTATCTACCTCTTCTAATGTGTCCTATAATTAACTTGTGATTACATTGTAACTCATGCTACACTCCTCAGTTTACTACTTATCTTCCTAAGTCCTGTTTGCCCCTAACATCCTGAGCTCACTATCTCTTAAAAAGGCTTCTAGCTATAGTGTCTCTAAAAATTCCTAACTTCTATAAGCTATAGTCGGAGAAGGCAATGACAACCCACTCCAGTACTCTTGTCTGGAAAATCCCATGGACGGAGGAGCCTGGTAGGCCACAGTCCATGGAGTCGCTAAGAGTCGGACACGACTGAGCGACTTCACTTTCACTTTTCACTTTCATGCACTGGAGAAGGAAATGGCAACCCACTCCAGTGTTCTTGCCTGGAGAATCCCAGGGATGGGGGAGCCTGGTGGGCTGCCGTCTATGGGGTCGCACAGAGTCGGACACGACTGAAGTGACTTAGCTATAGTAAAATATGCTAACTTTACAACCTTCCTTAAATCTTTAACTTCTAACTATTTTAATTATTTCTAAGCCCTGAATTCAGTAAACTCGTTTGCCATAAACATTCTTCTCACAAATATGCTTCAGACATCAATCCCTCCCATGGCCTCAAGCTATGGCCTATGTACTCATCCTGGAACACTCTTTTGTAAAAGTCCTTGAACAAATGTCAATAATTAGCTTTATAAATTATTTTCTGAGCACAACTGCAGAAGGCTTTGTGCCTTCTCATGCTCCTCTCAAGAACAATAAGCACCTTAATATTCCTTTTCAGTCAACTCAGCCGAGGAAAGGAAAAGACAAGTCAGAATTACAAGGCCTAACTCCTCCATCCCAGGATCCGTGCCTGCGGAATGAGGAGAGGGGGCTGGGGACCGTGCCTCCATTTTGTCAGTAATGCCTAACCTGGCTCCCAACAGGCAGGTTAAGAAACTTGACCCCAAAGTCACCAGGTCAGGAGGCAGGAGAGTCAGACAATGGGTATCTGCGTCAACTCCCTTTATCTCTACCTGTGCTGCTACCAAGAAAAGCCAGATGTTGACAGTGGCTATGGCAGCAATCCTGGTGCAGTCGGATGAAGGTGGGGGGAGGGGCACACAGGAGTCCAGGCTAAGGGAGGGTGTAAAGAAAGTCTGTGGGACCATAAGGACAGGACCCAGGCCCTCAGCCCAGCCCACAGGTGGATGAGGAAGCACTGAACTGCAAGTGCAAGAGGTGGCACATTCATTCAAAGCCTCAGCTTTGCTTCTAGTTTGTCTTGTAGCTAAATCTGATCTTTTGATTAAGGACTCTATTCATTCATCCATTTGCACATACATTCCCTTGTGTATTTGCTCAGTCAGTCATTCAACAAACATTTACTGAATGTGAATTGCCAGGATCTTTGCTAAATGCCAAGGAGAAAACATAGCAATAAACCACAGACTGTACACTAATTTAAGATTTAATAATAATGACCTTAAGTTAAAAGAATCCCTGCTTAAGAAGCCCAGTTACACTTAGACTTATTTAAAAATGAAGGCTCATTTAAATTGAAATAGAAAGGCCTAAGTTTGCCCATGACCCAACAGTAGTACACATTTAATGTGAATCCCAGTCACTGAGCCATTTTGGTCAAATGAATGCCCCACTTTGCTAAGCAGATATTAAAAAAGAAAGAAAGGGTAATAGGAGGTGAAAATATAAGTTTTGATTTCAAATTCACTAAAAAGAAAACAAAGTACTATATGTACTATTGAACCGTACTTTCTTTCTGGCTGGCTTGTGGGATCTTAGTTCCCCAATCAGGGATTGACCTCAGCAGTGAAAGCATAGTCCTAACCACTGGAGAGTCAGGGAATTCACTGAACCATATATTTAAGTGCTAAATCAACATTATGGTTTCTATAAACAATTTTATAAGGCATAGATTACATTTTATTTCCTTAGCAGAGTGTAGCTTTTTAATAAACAATGTAAATATAATAGGTAATTTCAATTAAGGCATTAATTAAATAACTTGGGCAAACTTGGATTTACTTTAGACCAGTGGTTCTCAAGTGTTTTGGCCTCAGGACTCTTTTTTACACTTAAAAGTTTGTTACCTCATATATTTTCCTTTTTTTTCCCTCTCCATTGGTGAGGACATTTATACTCTCTTAAGAGATTTCAATTATAAAGACTGTGTTACTAACTATAATCTGCATGTTTTACATTAGATCCTCAGACCTTATTCATCTTATACCTGAAAGTTTATATCCTTTTCTCAGCCTTTTCTTAGTTTCCCCATCCCAACCCCTGCTAACCATTTTCTACTCTGTTTCCAGGAGTTTGACTTTGTCATTAGATTCCACATATAAGTGATTTCATGCAGTATTTGTATTTCTTTATCTGGCTTATTTAACTTACTATAATGCCCTCAAGTTCCATCCACATTTTCCCAAACAGCAGGATTTCCTTCTTTCTCATAGCCAAATAATATTCCATTGTATGTATGGGGCTTCCCTGGTGGCTCAGTGGCAAAGAACCCACCTGCCAATGCAGGAAACTCAGGTTTGATTTCTGGGTGGGGAAGATACTCTCTAGAAGGAAATGGCAACCCAGTCCAGTATTCTTGGCTGGGAAATACCATGGGCAGAGAAGCCTGGCAGTCTACAGTCTGTGGGCTCACGAAAGAGTGGTAAAACACATCTTTATCTGCTGCCAGACACTTAGGTTGTTTTTATACCTTGGCTCTTGTGAATGATACTGAAATAAACATGAGAGTGCAGATACCTCTTCGAGATCCTGTTTTTGCTTCCTTTGAATATATATATACTCAAATGTGTTGCTGGGTCATATTTCTGTTTCTGATTTTTTGAGGACCCTCCATAATTTTTTCCACAATGGCTGTACCAATTTTCATTTCCACCAGTAATGCACAAGGGTTTCCTTTTCTCCATATGAGAAAAACATTTAAATAGCCTTTAAATAACTATAATAGCATCACCAACTCAATGGACATGAATTTGAGCAAACTCCAGGACACAGTGGAGGGCAGAGTATCCTGGCTTTTTATAGTCCATGGGGTCATCAAGAGTTGGAAGTGACTTAGTGGCTGAACAACAACAAATAACTATGGATAACCTTGTTTGATACAATATCAAAATTCAACCACAATAGTTTCTCAAAGGTAAACCACATTGTGGAATCTGAAATGGTGTCAATGAACCTTTTGTATTTTGTAACGTTAAAATCCATTGGTCTATCTTGTACTTTGAGTAGATCTTCTAATTACGGATTTTTTTTTTTTTTTACCAGATTGCATATTGGTAAATATCTACTCACAACATTGTACAGGTCTTTCAAATGTTGATATCAACTAGATGGTGAAGGACAGGGAAGCCTGGTGTACTGCAGTTCATGGGGTCACAGAGTTAGACATGACTAAGTGACTAAACAACAACAAATTGTACAATATCCAAAAAAAAAAAAAATCACATCTATCAGTAGCTCCATCAATATCATCAAAAATATCTTTAAGTATTTGGAAGCTGTCAAACTCACAGAAGACACAAGTTTTCCAAAATTCTAGTCTCTTGAAAGTCAAAACTTTATCATTAGCAAAGAATAAAAAATTAGCCAAAAATGTCAGTCCTAGGAGTGACAGCCTACTTTGCTGGTTTTAAAACAAATGCCTGCCAAACCCACCAGTCTGAATAATCATAGCTTGTATGTCATTTGTTGTTTCAAGTAAAAATAGTCTTCTCCGAACTAAACAGTCCGCTCAGCTTACAATTCAAAGAGCTTTTCCTTGAAACAACTGCCTTCAGTCTACAGCAGAAATATGTGTCCTTACTGTTTTGTATTACACAATATTTTTCTTCTGCATCAAGGGCATTGTTAAGTGAAACTGGTGTTTGTTTTTTTCAGGGTGTGCATGATGTTGAATAATACAAACACCACTGGTTCGGTGCAATTACCTTAATTTGTATTAAGGCTCCAGCAATTTTACACACCAGTGCTTTTGTATCTCCAATAAAATGTCAACACATTTGTACAAGAATAAACCATAAGATTAAAGTAAAAAGTGAAACAACCCTTTGAATTTTCCAGTGTAGCTGAGGCTCATTGTGGAACGTTCACATATAGGAACCTCTTTTTTGTACTGTTAGTACTAATAAGAGATGAGCTGAAGAAAAAAAGAAGTCAGTCCATCCCTGTCTATAGACCAATCCATTTGTAGTTTGCAGTTCTGCAGAAGGAAAGATGAGAAGTCTGTCTCCATATTTGTAGCTAAGTCTTGGATTTACTGAGTTGCTGATGGATACTGATGGGATTCCCTTTACTTACTCTTCATCCACCAGGCAGTGAACAATATCTGATTATAAAATGATTACAGGATTTATTTGTCTCAGAGTTGTTCGTGCTCCTTCAGTCACATAACTTATCCTAGAAGATGCTTCAGGGAGTTTTCATCTCTAGTTCAAAAGCTGAAACAAATCATTTTTGGAATTTAAAGAGCTCATCAAACCTATGTTTAAAATATTTGATTATTTTTTAAACTCTGATTTATTGGTTTCAATATTGGCAACTCTAAATTGGCAATATAGAGTGACAATTTAATTAATATTCTATATTATCTAAAAATTTTCTATTGCGTAAGACCCAGTTGGCAAATTATTAACACCTATAAAGTGAAGGAAACAGAGGTTTTGTCATCAGTTTCATGTAGAGTTTTGCAGTCTCTTTTGTCAGGAAATTCTACAGTGTCAGTTTCCATTTTCGTCAGCATCTTTAGACATGGATGGTACAACTGTGGTTTGAGAAAGCAAATCTCGTCTTTCTTTTTTATGCCAAGATCCTTTCTTTAATGGTAAGAAAAAGTATAATTTTTAAATTCTACAATAAAATTATTAAACTCATAAAATTCTCAAATATAGCTTTTTCAATCAACTTTTAAAAGTCTTGTTTGTATCTATAGTATGCTCTCACTTAAACAAAATGATGTGTGTCTGTATATCTAAATGTAGAAAATAGATGCAAGAATGGGCACCCATGTTAATTGTGATGGTGATCATCTCGGAGTAAGATTGGTGGGATTTTAGTCATTTTTGCTTTTTCCTTTATGTTTTTGCATATTGTCTACATTTTTTGCTGTGTTTTTAAAACAGCATTTAGAGGCTATTTTCCTTGTTTGTTGCAGGGAGGGTACCCATTTCCAACCTTAGATACTGGTGTGTGATGTGCTGTGGAAAGGATGAGTGGGACTAATCAGGCAATTTGATTGACAAATATGATGAATGTGCCCGGAAGTAATTTGGGAGACAGGACTAGTCTATGCTAATCAGAGCTTGCAAAGATGGATTTGAATACCAAAAATTGAATATTTTCACTTCATTTGCTAAGAGAACTATAGCTGTCAAATTCTATCAGAATATCATCGCATTCTCTTCCAAATCACAGTGTTGATGTGTGAAAACAAATTATGGAGTCATGGTGGTGTAATGGTAAAGAACCCACCTGCCAATGCAGAAGATGCTAGAGATATGAGTTCAATCCCTGGGTTGGGAAGATCCCCTGGAGTAGGAAATGGAAACCACTCCAGTAGTCCTGCCTAGAAAATCCCATGGACAGAGGAGCCTGGTGGGCTACAGTCCATGAGATCACAAAGAGTCAGACACAACTGAGCACAGCACACACACACACAGAAGGCCAGAGCAGGAAAGGAACTTAGAAACTGCCTGGTCCAAACCTGTCATGTTACAGGCAAGAATTCTAGGCTGCAGGAAGAGGAAGTACGTCTCCCAGGTCATGGAGGAAATCCCAGAGTACGTGTGTGGTAAGGACTGGTGCCATTTGGGAGGCCTGGGATTACGTTCTCATAGAGCCCTGATTAATCAGCCCTGGAGAAGCTATGTCCCAGCCCTGACTCTCCACCTCTCCTTTATCAGCATCATCAAGACTTCCCATAAGCCTCTTGTCACAGCTCCTAACATGTCTTCTTATCATGGTTTAATTACATGTACTTGCACCTTGGTACAGGAGAGCCAAGGAAGACACTACACAGCCAAGTGCTAGACAGAACAAGACTTTCACTCACATAGAGAAGAGACAAAGCAAGATTAGCTCCAATCGTATGCACTGGTCTTCATGGCCGGTAGATCTACCTCCACTACAGCAAATGCAGTGCAACTGGCCTATGAACCCCCAAGCTCCTGAGCATCGCTCCTCAGCAGCAGTAGAAGGACCCTGACTGGGTCTGAAATACCGAATGCTGGGGTTGTACCTGAAGGCCATTGACATAACCACTTAAATACAACAAAGAAGACTTATCCAGGAAAAACTTTCCCACACAAGGTTACTAAGCAGCATGAGAATAATCTTTACTTTGAGGTGAAAAAAGGCAAAGTCCTGCTTTAGGTACCTTCCCCTCCTCCCTCCTTCCCACTGTCCTTTGAGGCCACTTCACCCCAGTGTGCATTCCAGCTGCCCCCTCCATGGCCTTGGAGGAAGGAAGGTAAGGCAGTGGTCCCCCAACCTTTTTGGCACCAGGGATCAATTGTGTAGAAGACAAAATGTGGGCAGGGGAGGGAGATGATTCAAGCATTACATTTATTGTGCACCTTATTTCTATTATTATTACATCTACCTCAGCTCCACCTCAGATCATCAGGCATTAGATCCTGGAGGTTGGGGATGTAAGGGGATATCAGGTTCCCCTGATATAAGGGGAACAAGGTCAATTCCTCCAACCGCTGACCCTGTTCTCACTTCAAACTCCTACTGTGCTCCCCAGGACTGAGAACCTCCTTGGTCTGCCAAGCCTTAAAGGACTAGACATCCTGCCCACCTCCATCCTCTCATAGCCAACCAAGAGTACCCAAGGCCAAGGCTATGGATTGGGAGAGGTTCATGTGGGCTGAGAAGTCTAAAGGTCTGGGTTTGAGTCCTGAATGTTGCACTCACCAGCTTAGTTAGTTATGTAATTTCCCCCAGCACCTCTTCCCCACCTGCAAAGTGAGCATTATTGAGAGAGTGCAATGTGTAGAGCATACTGTTTGGTGAGGAAAAAGTGAGATGCAGCTCATGAAAACGCTCTGCAACATTTGCTACAGATCTCAGTTATTCCCTTAACTGGGGCTCATTGCAACCTCTCTTCCCCAGAAACACTTTGGATCAGGGACTTATCCCTGTATACCAGCCCTTTATCCAGGGTCGTGTTGGAGAACAGAGGGAACAAAAAGTGCTCACTGAACTGAGAAGGTATCTTGAGATGGAAAAGTGAGGCAAGCAACTTCAAACAATCAATGAATCAGTTTAATATAGGGTAACTTACAGGGTGGTATCTGGATTGGGGGAGGGGAGACAATGACCTGGAAGTATTTGCAGCTGCATTCTGCACCACACCAAGGAGTCACTGGGGCAATTTTATAGTTAACCTGAGTTATTTGGTTAGGTATTTGGGCCGGAGAAGGCAATGGCACCCCACTCTTGCCTGGAAAATCCCATGGACGGAGGAGCCTGGTAGGCTGCAGTCCATGGGGTCGTGGAGAGTCGGACATGACTGAGCAACTTCCCTTTCACTTTTCACTTTCATGCATTGGAGAAGGAAATGGCAACCCACTCCAGTGTTCTTGCCTGGAGAATCCCAGGGATGCGGGAGCCTGGTGGGCTGCCGTCTATGGGGTCACACAGAGTCGGACACGACTGAAGTGACTTAGCCATTTGGAAACAGGAAGCACGTTCTTAAGTCAAGATTGGTCTCATGGGTGCCAGGAATACGTCAGTGAAGGTTTTTATGATTTCAGGGGGGACTAATAGAGCACTGAGGTTACCTAGTCCTAATGATTGTTAAATAATACCTGTTAACTAAAAAGCCCTTGATAACAGAGAAGTGATTTTTTACTGTACAGTACAGTCCTGGGCAGTCAGCAGGACAGGAGAAACTGTAAGGGCTCCAAATGGCATCAGTTATGCTAATTGCCACACACTCCATCCATGACACCCTTTTAAAAAATTTTTGGCCACAAAGTGGAACCTTAGTTCCCTCCCTAGAGATTGAACCCACACCCTCTGCATTAAAAGGTGGAATCTTAACCATTGTCTCATCCCTGACATCTTGAGGGCCTCTGCAATCTTATCTAGCATTCTTCCGCATAGACCCTAGAGCCAGAGATAAAGATTAAGTGTAAGAAAACTGATGTAAGAAATTCTATTAATAACACAATTTTCTTATGGCAATAACTTCAAAGTTATTTTTGAAATAGAACATTCTCCAAAAAGGTTTAGGTCCCCTATCTGCTGCCCTGTCGCACATGGTGGGGTCAGCCTGTTGGTCAGCCAGCATGGCCTTCATTCAGTTTTCATGTCTCAAAGCCTGGCTTTTACTGACCAAATGAACCTGGGCCCCCATCCCTGACCACCCTGGTCTGGCTTAGCTGATACTCCCTTCTAGAAATGACAAGGCAGGAGAGAAGGTCATCCAGTGGCACGGTCTAGTCATTTGAGGGCACACACAAGTAGCAGACCAGCCAGGTGACGTGGGAGCAGACGGCTCAGGCTTGGAGCAACTCTGATTGAGCAGCTGTTGTCCTTTAGGTGAAACCTGAGACTTGGTACCCATCTTCTGCGCTGGACAGCACTATTGCTCATCCAATTAAGAAAGGGATGCCCCACCACTCCCCTCTCTGCTCTTCTCCTGCCTCCTTTCTCATTACTGGAGTCTGACACTGGCTCCTCCTTTTACGGCCTGGCCTCACTTCCTTTTACGACTCACTCATCCTTCATCCCTCTGGCCTTAAATCCTCTTACCCCTCCATGCCCATTCTGAAAGTGATTTCCCCAGCTTGATAACCTAAGCTCCAGTTCTTCCAGGAAACCTGATGATTCCTTGAACTAGGAAAGGAGTATCTCTATACCTCTCCTAGCATTCTTTGCATATTTCTAGTGATCATTTATTGTAATGCACAATTGTTTACTTATTTGTTACACTCTAAATTAAGCCTTCTGGATTAAAAAAAAATCTATTGTACTGAGAGATGTAAGTGTCCACCCAAAGTGGGCTCAGAGGTCATCAGAAATTTTGAGTTAACATAGGGATGAGATGGGTGGGTGAAAATAAAAACCGAGATGAACAGACTCTTCCTCACAATTGTGTACCATCTGGGTGCTTGCAGATGCTGGAGGTAGGGAATATCCTGCCATTTGTGTGGGCCTTGGCTTCACGTGGGTAGGGGTACATGAGCGAGACAAAACGCCAGAGCTCAGCTTGTGAACTGTGACTTAGAAATAAATTATATAGTCGTTGCTTTATTATTTTCTCCTCCCTTGCCTTCCATGCTGTAAAAAATGTAGCATTTATGAGCTCTACAATGAATCACAGCAATAAAGAAAATAAAGATCCTTTTCCTGTTGCCTCCAAGATTACCTAGACATTTGTTATTCAGTAAAAACATCCATTAACATTCTCTGAAAATGTTCCCGTAGAACATACCTTCCAGGGCTTTCCAATAGCTGAAAGAAGAGTTTCAAAACTTTTCCTTTAAAGAACAACTTGAAACTAGCACTTCTTGGAAGAAATGCCAGCCTCAATTTTTCTTGGCTTAATTTCATTTCAAGAATAGTACATTTTCTTATTCCTCCTCTTGAGCCTCACTTGCTAGTCCCAGGAAGAAAGGGAGTCATGGTAAAGCAGCTACGGTGAGTAGATGAAAAGAGGAAGGACAAAAATAATAAGATTGACAACAAAAATACATTCGGGAGGACAGAAAAAAAACAGAAACTCATTATGTAAAAACACTATTAAAGTATGGAAAAGACTGATGAGAGCGATAACTAGCAAATAATAGCAATGAAGAAAATGCCCTTAACTACAGCTATAGACCCAACACCCCAAATAAGAAAATACTTTGAACAATTTTTTCCCAGTCAATTAGAAAAGTTAGATAAAACAAACCATTTTCTAGATGAATACATTATCAAAACTGACTCAAATGAGGGGGAAAGCACAGAATCCCTGCTATAATCTAAAATGTTTATGTCATTACAAAGTCATATACTGAAACCCTAACCCCTCAAGGTGATGGTATTAGTAGGTGGGGCCTACTTAGTAGGGGGATGCTTAATCCATGGGGATAGAGCCCTCATGAATGAGATTAGTGCCGAATACAAGAGAGACGCCTACCCCTTCCAGCATGTGAGTACACAGAGAGAAGGCGCCAGCTGTGAGCCGGGAAGAGGCCTGGCTGGCACCTTGATCTTGGGCTTTTCAGCCCCCAAGACTGTGGGAAATAAACTTATGTTATTGAGAAGCTACCCAGTCTGTGACATTTTATTATATCAACCTAAACAGACAAAGATAACTCCAAAGAGACTTATAAATATTAAAGGCAAACAAGAATATATCGTGTTGGCCAGAAAGTTCACTCAGGTTATTCCCATAAGATCTTAAGGAAAAACATGAACAAACTTTTTGGCCAATCCAATAAAAATCTGTCCATAGGATCAGGGGAAAGTGATGAAACAGTTTCACAAAGGAGATCTACCAACAATGGAAGTGCCACCTAGGAACTTTACCATAAAATAGAAAAAGAAGAATTATATACTCCAAAACACACATTACATAACCAGTATTACTCTGATATCAAAACTAGGTTAGAATGATTTAAAGAATGAAAATAACAATGCTAATTTCACAAACACTGACAAAAATTTCCTTAATAAAATGTTAGCAAAGAAGATCCAATGATCAGAAAATGAAATAAAAATTATTACCCAACTGGATAACTGGGTTTACTCCAAACTGGATAACTGGGTTTACTCCAAGAATATGAGTTAAGTCTAGAAAAACCTGTTTTATAAAATATCTATATCTATATTTTATCTATTATCGTATTAACTGAATAAAAGAGAAAATAAGATCCTCTCAAAAGATGGAGAAAAACTTGTGTTTTTAATTTGATGATTTTAAAAACAGCATATTTGTTTGCAGACTTAGAAGGAAATTTCCTCAACCTAATATAAATTTTAATACAACAGAAAAATCATATTTAAAATAGAAAGTAGAAACTAGACCACTTTCTAACACCATACACAAAAATAAACTCAAAATGGATTAAAGATCTAAACGTAAGACCAGAAACTATAAAACTCCTAGAGGAGAACATAGGCAAAACACTCTCTGACATACATCACAGCAGGATCCTCTATAACCCACCTCCCAGAATATTGGAAATAAAAGCAAAAATAAACAAATGGGACCTAATTAAACTTAAAAGCTTCTGCACAACAAAGGAAACTATAAGCAAGGTGAAAAGACAGCCTTCAGAATGGGAGAAAATAATGGCAAATGAAGCAACTGACAAACAACTAATCTCAAAAATATACAAGCAACTCCTATAGCTCAACTCCAGAAAAATAAATGACCCAATCAAAAAATAGACCAAAGAACTAAATAGACATTTCTCCAAAGAAGACATACAGATGGCTAACAAACAGATGAAAAGATGCTCAACATCACTCATTATCAGAGAAATGCAAATCAAAACCACTATGAGGTACCATTTCATGCCAGTCAGAATGGCTGTGATCCAAAAGTCTACAAGCAATAAATGCTGAAGAGGGTGTGGAGAAAAGGGAACCCTCTTACACTGTTGCTGGGAATGCAAACTAGTACAGCCACTATGGAGAACAGTGTGGAGACTCCTTAAAAAACTGGAAATAGAACTGCCTTATGATCCAGCAATCCCACTGCTGGGCATACACACTGAGGAAACCAGAAGGGAAAGAGACACGTGTACCCCAATGTTCATCGCAGCACTGTTTATAATAGCCAGGACATGGAAGCAACCTAGATGTCCATCAGCAGATGAATGGATAAGAAAGCTGTGGTACATATACACAATGGAGTATTACTCAGCCATTAAAAAGAATACATTTTAATCATTTCTAATGAGGTGGATGAAACTGGAGCCTATTATACAGAGTGAAGTAAGCCAGAAGGAAAAACACCAATACAGTATACTAACGCATATATATGGAATTTAGAAAGATGGTAACGATAACCCTGTATATGAGACAGCAAAAGAGACACTGATGTATAGAACAGGCTTATGGACTCTGTGGGAGAGGGAGAGGGTGGGAAGATTTGGGAGAATGGCATTGAAACATGTGAAATGTCATGTATGAAACAAGATGCCAGTCCAGGTTCAATGCACGATGCTGGATGCTTGGGGCTGGTGCACTGGGATGACCCAGAGGGATGGTATGGGGAGGGAGGAGGGAGGAGGGTTCAGGATGGGGAACACATGAGAAATAAAGGAATAAAAAATTAAAAAAAAAAAAAAGAGACATGTGTACCCCAAGGTTCATCACAGCACTGTTTATAATAGCCAGGACATGGAAGCAACCTAGATGTCCATCAGCAGATGAATGGATAAGAAAGCTGTGGTACATATACACAATGGAGTATTACTCAGCCATTAAAAAGAATACATTTTAATCAGTTCTAATGAGGTGGATGAAACTGGAGCCTATTATACAGAGTGAAGTAAGCCAGAAAGAAAAACACCAATACAGTATACTAACGCATATATATGGAATTTAGAAATATGGTAACGATAACCCTGTATATGAGACAGCAAAAGAGACACTGATGTATAGAACAGTCTTTTGGACTCTGTGGGAGAGGGAGAGGGTGGGAAGATTTGGGAGAATGGCATTGAAACATGTATAATATCATTTATATGAAACGAGTCGCCAGTCCAGGTTCGATGCACAATACTGGATGCTTGGAGCTGGTGCACTGGGATGACCCAGAGGGATGGTATGGGGAGGGAGGAGGGAGGAGGGTTCAGGATGGGGAACACATGTATGCCTGTGGTGGATTCACTTCGATATATGGCAGAACCAATACAATATTGTAAAGTTTAAAGATAAAATTAAAAAAATAAATAAAATAGAAAGTAGAATTAGGAAAACATTTGATAAAATTAACACCATTAAAAATTAAAAACAGATTCAGATATAAAGAACTAGGGGCTTTCCTGGTGGCTCAGTGGTAAAGCATCCACCTGCCTACCAAATCAGGAGACAATGGTTTGATCCATGATCTGGGAAGATCCCACATGGTGTACACAGAGCAACAAAGCCCGTGCCCTACAACTACTGAGCCTGTGCTCTAGAGCCCAAGAACCTCAACTATTGAAGCCCCCGTGCCCTAGAGCCCACACTCTGCAATGAGAGAGAGAGAGAGAGAGAGAGAGAGACAGAGTTTGCCTATCAGTCGTGTCTGACTTTTTGCGACCCCATGGGCTGTAGCCTACCAGGATACTCTGTCCATGGAATTCTCCAGGCAAGAATACTGGAGTGCTTGCCACTTCCTTCTCAGGGGATCTTCCTGACCCAGGGATTGAACCTGGGTCTCTCATATTGCAGGTAGACTCTTTACTGTCTCAGCCACCAGGGAAGCCCCCATAACAAGAGAAGCCACCACAATGAGAAGCCCATGGACCACGACTAGAGAGTAACTCCTGCTCCCCATGCAGCAATGAAGACCTAGCACAGCCAAAAATAAATCATAAAAATTATATATACAAAAAAGAACAAACTAGGGTCATCTGTGGGGATGGGGGCAAGAGAGAGGTAGAGGATTAAAAGGTATAAAGTAAACTACAAGGATATATTGTACAATGCAGGGAACAGAGCCAATATTTTATAATAACTATGAATGGAGTATAAACTTTAACAGTTGTGATTCACTATATTATATAACTGTAACATATAATAATTTAAAGCAACTATACTTCAATTAAAAAAATTAAAAACAAACGCCATGCATATATCTGGAGAAAATTATAGTTTGAAAAAGATACATGTGCCCCAATGTTCAATTTACAGTAGCCAAGACATGGAAATAACCTAAATGTCCATTGACAGATGAATGGATAAATAAGATGTGGTACATATATACATAAAAAGAATAAAATAATGCCATTTGCAGCAATATGGATGCAACTAGAGATTATCATACTAGTGAAGTCAAAAAAAGAAAAACACCATATGATATCACTTATATGTGGAATCTAAACTATAACATTAATGAATTTACCTATGAAACAGAAGCAACTCACAGAAAGAAAAGACTTTGGGTTGCCAAAGGGGAGGGGTTCGGGGATGGTTGATTGGGAGTTTGAGATTAGCAGATGAAAACTATGGTACACAGAATGGATAAGCAATACGATCCTGCTGTAGAGCACCATAGTAGTGGACCATGGTGTTAGTCACTCAGTTGTGTCCAACTCTTTCAGATTCCATGGACTATAGCTTGTCAGGCTCCTCTACCCATGGGATTCTCCAGGCAAGAATACTGGAGTGGGTTGCCCTTCTCTAGGGGATCTTCTTGACCCTGGGATCAAACCCAGGTCTCCCACATTGCGGGCAGATTCTTTACCATTTGAGCTACCCAGGAAGCCCTCTGTAGAACACAGGGAAATATACTCAATATCCTGTGATAAATCATAATGGAAAAGAATATGACAAGACTGTTTATGTGTGTGTGTGTTTGTGTGTGTGTGTGTGTATAACTGCCTCACTTTGCTGTGCAGCAGAAATTAACACATAATAAATCAACAATACTGCAATAAATTAAAAAAAAAAAAACAAAAAATAATGCTGTGTAAACTATGAATAAAAAGGGATTTCCTAATCTGGTAAAGCTTGTAAAACTATAGCAAATATTCGATCTAATGGTGAAATATTAATTCTAAAGAATTTTAAAATTAGTTTAAAGGCAGAAATAAAACAACCATTATTCACAAATAGTATTCATTGGCCTGGCATGCTGTAGTCCATGGGGTAGCAAAGAGTCGGACACAACTGAGTGACTGAACTGAACTGAATTCAGGCTCTAACTCAAACTTGAGAATACTCAATTATTAGAATTACTAATTGAGGTCGGAATAAGACAAATATATATGAATAGGTTGCATTCCTACATACCTAAATATATATATGCATACAATTTTAAAGCATATCATATGTAACAGCAACAAAATGTAAGGTATTGTAAGTAAATCTAAAGAAAACATGTATATCTTTATAAAGGAAATAATAAAAATTTATTGGAAGACATTAAAGAAGTTCATTATATAAGTGGATAAGAAGAGTGGATCCCATGTTCAAGGATAAGAGTGAATATTATAAGGATGTTAACTGCCCTCCCACCCCATAAGCTGTAAAGCTTCAGTTACAATCCCAACACTATTGTTCATGGAATTTGACAAACCGTCTTAAAATTTATGTAGAAAAGCAAACAGCCAAGGTCAGACATGACAATATGGAAAACTTCAGGGTGAGAACCCTCATCCTGGCACCTATGCAGACTTTCCTAAAACTTGAAGAATGAAGCAGCGTGGAACAGGGGAAGAGCCAAAGAAGCATACAAACAGAATGGAGAACTCAAGTATTGATGCGTTCATAGATGAAAACCTGACCTGTGGAGGTTTTCAGCATTCTTGGCTCAAGAACCCCATGAACAGTATGAAAAAGCAAAAAGATATGACACTGAAAGATGAACCCCCGCGGTTCGTTGGTGTCCAATATGCTACTGGGGAGAAGTGGAGAAACAGCTCCAGAAAAAATGAAGAGGCTTAGCTAAAGCAGAAACAACATCCAGTTTTGGATATGTCTGGTGGTGAAAGTAAAGTTCGATGCTGGAAAGAACTATATTGCATAGGAACCTAGTATGTTAGGCCCATGAATCAAGGTAAACTGCTGCTAAGTCACTTCAGTCATGTCCAACTCTGTGCGACCCCATAGACGGCAGCCCGCCAGGCTCCTCCGTCCCTGGGATTCTCTAGGCAAGAACACTGGAGTGGGTTGTCATTTCCTTCTCCAAAGAATGAAAGTGAAAAGTGAAAGTGAAGTTGCTCAGTCGTGTCTGACTCTTTGCGACCCCATGGACTGCAGCCTACCAGGCTCCTCTGTCCATGGGATTTTCCAGGCAAGAGTACTGAGTGGGGTGCCATTGTCTTCTCCAAGGTAAACTGGATGCAGTCAAACAGGAGATGGCAAGAGTGAACACCAACATTTTAGGAATCAACAAACTAAGATGGACAGGAATGGGCAAATTTAATTCTGATGACCATTATATCTAGTACTGTGGGCAAGAATCCCTTAGAAGAAATGGAGTAGCCCTCATAGTCAAGGTCAAAAGAATCCAAAATGCAGTACTTGGGTGCAGTCTCAAAAATGACAGAATGACCTCATTTCATTTCCAAGGCAAACAATCCAGCATCAAAGTCTATGCTCCAGTCACTAATACCAAAGAAGCTGAGGTCGAATAGTTCTATGAAGACTTACAAGATCTTCTAGAAATAACACCCACCGCCGCCCCCCCCCCCTGCCAAAAATGATGTCCTTTTCATCAAAGGGGCTTGGAATGCAAAAGTGGGAAGTCAAGAGAACCTGGAGTAACAGGCAAGTTTAGCCTTGGAGTACAAAATGAAGCATGGCAAAGGTTAACAGAGTTTTGCCAAGAGAACACACTGATCATAGCAAACACTCTCTTCGAACAACACAAAGGATAACTCTACGCATTAACACCACCAGATGGTTAATACCAAAATCAGATTGATTATATTCTTTGCGGCTGAAGATGAAGAAGCTCTATACAGTCATCAAAAACAAGACCTGGAGCTGACTGTGGCTCAGATCATGAGCTCCTCCTTGCAAAGTTCAGGCTTAAATGGAAGAAAGTAGGGGAAACCACTAGGCCATTCAGGTATGACTTAAATCAAATCCCTTATGATTATACAGTGGAGGTGAGGAATAGATTCAAGGGATTGGATCTGATAGAGTGCCTGAAGAACTATGGATGGAGTTTCGTAACATTGTACAGAAGGCAGTTATCAAAACCATTCTCAAGAAAAAGAATTGCAACAAGGCAAAATGGTTGCTAGAGGAGCCTTTACAAATAGCTGAGAAAATAAGAGAAGTGAAAGGCAAAGGAGAAAGGAAAAGATATACCCAACTGAATGCAGAGTTCCAGAGAAAAGCAAGGAGAGATAAAACTTTCTTAAGTGAACAATGCAAAAGAAATAGAGGAAAATAATAGAATGGAAAAGTTAAAGATCTCAAGAAAATTAGAGATACTAGGAGAATGTTTCATGCAAAGATGGGAACAATAAAGGACAGAAATGGTAAGGTCCTAACAGAAGCAGAAGAGATTAAGAAGAGGTGGCAAGAATACACAGAAGAACGTTACACAGAAGAACTTTACACAAAAGGTCCTAATGACCTGGATAACCATGATGGTGTGATCATCCACCTAGAGCCAGATATCCTGGAGGGGGAAGTCAAGTGGGCCGTAGGAAGCATCACTATAGACAAAGCTAGTGGAGGTAATGTAATTACAGTAGAGTTTTTTCAAATTCTAAAACATGATGCTGTTAAAATGTTGCACTCAATATGCCAGAAAATTTGGAAAACTCAGCAGTGGCCACAGGACTGGAAAAGGTCATTTTTCATTCCAGTAACAAAGAGGGGCAATGCCAAAGAATGTTCAAACTACCATAAAATTGCACTCATTTCACATGCCAGCAAGGTAATGCTCAAAATCCTTCAAGCTAGGCTTCAATAGTATGTGAACTGAGAACTTCCAGATGTACAATCAGGATTCAGAAAAGTCAGAGGAACCAGAGATCAAGTTGCCAACATCCATTAGATCATAGAAAAAGCAAAGGGTTCCATAAAAACATCTGCTTTATTGACTATGCTAAAGCCTTTGACTGTGTGGATCACAGAAAACTGTGGAAAATTCTTAAAGAGATGGGACTGCTAGACCACCTCACCTGCTTCCTGAGAAACCTGTATGCAGGTCAAGAAGCAACAGTTAGAACTGGACAACAGAGTGGTTCCAAATTGGGAAAGGAGTATGTCAAGCCTGTATACTGTCACACTAATTATTTAACTTATATGCAGAGTACATTATGTGAAGTGTCAGACTGGATGAAACACAAGCTGGAATCAGATTGCTGGGAGAAATATCAATAACCTCAGATATGCACACGGCACCACCCTAATGGCAGAAATGAAAGACGAAGTAAAGAGCCTCTTGATGAAGGTGAAAGAGGAGAGTGAAAAAGCTGTCTTAAAAGTCAACATTCAAAAAACTAAGTTCATGGCATCTGGTTCCATCACTTTATAGCAAATAGATGGGGAAAAAGTGGAAACAGTGACAGATTTTATTTTCTTGGGCTCTAAAACCACTGCAAATGATGAATGCAACCATGAAATTAAAAGATGCTTGTTCCTTGGAAGAAAAGCTATGACAAACCTAGCTGCTACTCTATTAAAAAGTAGAGATATCACTTGGCCGACAAAGGTCCATATAATCAAAGCTATGGTTTTTCCAGTAGTCATGTATGGATGTGACAGTTGGACCATAAAGAAGGCTGAGTGCCAAAGAACTGATGCTTTTGAACTGTGGTGCTGAAGAAGACTCTTGAGAGTCCCTTGGACAGCAAGGAGATCAAACCAGTGAATCCTAAAGGAAATCAAACCTGTGAATCCTAAAGGAAATCAGTCCTGAATATTCATTAGAAGGACTGATGCTGAAGCTCTAATACTTTGGCCACCTGAAGGGAAGAGTCGACTCCTTGGAAAGGACCCTGATGCTGGGAAAGATTGAGGGTATGAGGAGAAAGGGCGACAGAGGATAAGATGGATGGATGGCATCATCAACTCAATGACCATGAGTTTCAGGAAACTTGGGAGACAGTGAATGACAGGGAAGCCTGGCTTGCTGCATTCTATGGGGTTGCAGAGAGTCAGACACAACTGAGTGACTGAAAATCAATGAATTTAAAAACATAAAGGACAATTCTCTATTTTGCATGGGGATATTGTTTAGGCCCAGGTACAAAGTTAAAGCGAGACTTCCCTAGTGGCTCAGACAGTAAAGCGTCTGCCTACAATGTGGGAGACCCGGGTTCAATACCTGGGTTGGGAAGATCCCCTGGAAAAGGAAATGGCAACCCATTCCAGTCTTCTTGCCTGGAAAATCCCATGGACGGAGGAGCCTACAGTCCACGGGGCCACAAAGAGTTGGACACGACTTCACTATCATTTTCACAAAGTTAAAGAATAAAAAAATATGCATGGGAATGATAAACACAAAATGCAGAATAATGGTAACTCTGAGGGTGATCTAGAGGAAAATGGAATCATGGAAGTGTCCCCAGGAGTCTTCACTAATATTTAAGTGCTTTGTTTCTTAGGTTAGGTGGATAATACTTCCTGTTCCTGACAGTTTCTCTAAATCTTTTCTAGATGTCTGAAATATTTGATTTTTATTAAAAAGATAAGGAAGTGCTGACATCAGATTACTTTGTTACTCAACTAAATATATCAATCCTCATGTTGGCCAAAACTCTGAAAAGTGTTTATAAGAATTCAAAGCACAAAACAGTGTAAGAATAGCAATGGTTCATAAAGTTCCCCTTAATTTCATCCTATGTTCCTGAGCCTACAAATACTCATGATCTTTTCTCAAAAAAACTCAGCTCTTTGTTCTATCAAATATATAAAAAGTCAAAACATTTTGAGATTGCATTAGAGGCTAAGATGTATTCAGTACTTTCTCTGCTTCAGGCCCCAACATCCCCACTGTACATATAAGAAAAACAGGGCACCAAGGGAGGACGTCCATTTCCCACAGCCACCCAGCTAAATAGGGACAGAGCCTTCTAGGCACTCACTCTTCTGCCCTTCCCAGGGTAGCCCTTGTTTTTCTGTCTCATCTCAGAGTAATTTTTAAAGCAGGATACATAAAATAAAGGTGCTTCTGGCACTCTCTAGGCCTGATCATAATGTGAAAGTGAAAGTTTCTCAGTCGTGTCTGACTCTTTGTGACTCCAAGGACTATACAGCCATGGAATTCTCCAGGCCAGAATACTGGAGTGGGTAGCCTTTCCTTTCTCCAAGGGATATTCCCAACCCAGGGATCGAACCCAGGTATCCCTCATTGCAGGTAGATTCTTTACCAGCTGAGCCACAAGGGAAGCCCAAGAATACTGGAGTGGGCAGCCTACCCCTTCTCCAGCGGATCTTCCTGACCCAGGATTCAAACTGGGGTCTCCTGAATTGCAGGCGAATTCTTTACCAACTGAGCTATCAGGGAAGCCCCGACCATAATGTGGTGTTTTCTAACTTCACGGAATAGAAAACAAAACTCAAAGGGCTTCCAAGAAAGAAGAGAGCTCTCCCTCTCAGCACTCCTGGCTCCAAGGCCCTGTGACAACTCCTACAAGTTTGTGACCTTGCCCATGTTAATCAGACCAACTGCATTCCAGTCCCGGTTCTACCACTTTCTGACCTGTCACAGCTTCTTGCATGCTCAGTCACATCCATGACCCTTTGGACTGTAGCCCACTAGGCTCCTCTGTCCATGGGATTTTTCAGGCAAGAATACTGGAGTGGGTTGCCATTTCCTTCTTCAGGGCATCTTCCTGAACCAGGGATCGAACCTGGGTCTCCTGTGTCTCCTGTACTAGAGGCAGATTCTTTACCCGCTGAGCTATCAGAGAAGCCTTAAAGAAGCCTTTAAGCTTCTTTAAGCCTCAAAAACAAACAAACAAACAAAAAACAAAGTATTTAATACCTACCTCATTGAGTGACTGAGAGTGCTAAGTGAAAGTATGTCAACATCTCCTGCCCACTGTCTGGTCCATAACCTGAGATGGTTACCCATGGGGCAAAGTCAATGGCGCCCATCTCTTCCCAAGGCCATATTCAGTCACCTCACATTAAATCTGGCCATAGCAAAAGGACCTAAACCACACAAATGGACAAATTCTACACACCAGTGCTTTTTGTTTTTTTGTTTTTCCTAAGAGTTGGTTGTTCCATGTCCAGTTCTAACTGTTACCTCCTGACCTGCATACAGATTTCTCAGGAGGTAGGTCAGGTGGTCTGGTATTCCCACTTCTTTCAGAATTTTCCAGAGTTTGTTGTGATACACACAGTCAAAGGCTTTGCCACAGTCAATAGAGCAGAAGTAGATATTTTTCTGGAACTCTCTTGCTTTTTTGATGATCCAGCAGACGTTGGAAATCTCTGGTTCCTCTGCTTTTTCTAAATCCAGCCTGAAAATCTAGAAGTTCACAGTTCATGCATGGTTGAAGCCTGGCTTGGAGAATTTTGAGCATTACTTTACTAGTGTGTGAGATGAGTGCAATTGTGTGGTAGTTTGAGCATTCTTTGGCATTGCCTTTTTTTTGGGATTGGAATGAAAACTGACCTTTTCCAGTCCTGTGGCCACTGCTGAGTTTTCCAAAGTTGCTGGTGTTTTGAGTGCAGCACTTTCACAGCATCATCTTTTAGGATTTGTAATAGCTCAACTGGAATTCCATCACCTCCACTTGCTTTGTTCATTGTGATGCTTCCTAAGGCCCATTTGACTTCACATTCCAGGACATCTGGCTCTAGGTTGGTGATCGCACTATTGCGATTATCTGGGTCATGAAGATCTTTTTTGTGTAGTTCTTCTTTGTATTCTTGCCACCTGTTCTTAATATCTTCTGCTTCTGTTAGGTCCCAATTATTTCTGTACTTTATTGTGCCCATCTTTGCATGAAATGTTCCTTTGGTATCTCTAATTTTCTTGAAGAGATCTGTAGGCTTTCCCATTCTATTGTTTTCTTCTATTTCTTTGCATTGATCACTGAGGAAGGCTTTCTTATTTCTCCTTGCTATTCTTTGGAACTCCACATTTAAATGGGTATATCTTTCCTTTTCTCCTTTACCCTTCCCTTCTCTTCACAGCTATTTGTAATGCCTCCTCAAACAACCATTTTGCCTTTTTGCATTTCTTTTTCTTGGGGATGGTCTTGTTCCCTGCTTCCTGTACAATGTCACAAACCTCCATCCATAGTTCTTCAGGCAGTCTATCAGATGTAATCACTTGAATCTATTTCTCACTTCCACTGTATAATCTTAAGGGATTTGATTTAGGTCATACCTGAATGGTCTAGTGGTTTTCCCTACTTTCTTCAATTTAAGTCTGAATTTGGCAATAAGGAGTTCATGGTCTATGCCACAGTCAGCTCCCAGTCTTGTTTTTGCTGACTGTATAGAACTTCTCCATCTTTGGCTGCAAGAGAATATAATCAATCTGATTTCAGTATTGACCATCTGGTGATATCCATGTGTAGAGTCTTCTCTTGTGTTGTTGGAATTCTTGCTATGTATGACCAGGACGTTCTCTTGGCAAAACTCTATTAGCATTTGCCCTGCTTCATTCTGTACACCAAGGCCAAATTTGCCTGTTACTCCAGGTATTTCTTGACTCCTTACTTTTGCATTCCAGTCCCCTATAATGAAAAGGACATCTTTTTCAGATGTTAGTTCTAGAAGGTCTTGTAGGTCTTCATAGAACCGTTCAACTTTAGCTTCTTCAGCATTACTGGTCAAGGCATAGACTTGGATTACTGTTGAATGGTTTGCCTTGGAAACGAACACATGAAACAACAGACTGGTTCCAAACAGGAAAAGGAGTACGTCAAGGCTGTATATTGTCACCCTGATTATTTAACTTATATGCAGAGTATATCATGAGAAATGCTAGGCTGGATGAAGCACAAGCTGGAATCAACACTGCTGGGAGAAATATCAATAACCTCAGATATGCAGATGACACCACCCTTATGGCAGAAAGTGAGGAAGAACTAAAGAGCCTCTTGATGAAAGTGAAAGAGGAGAGTAGAAAAAGTTGGCTTAAAACTCAACATTCAGAAAACTAAGATCATGACATCTGGTCCCATCACTTCATGGCAAATAGATGGGGAAAGAGTAGAAACAGAGGCTGACTTTATTTTTTGGGGCTCCAAAATCACTGCAGATGGTGATTGCAGCCATGAAATTAAAAGATGTTTGCTCCTTGGAAGAAAAGTTATGACCAACCTAGACAGCATATTAAAAAGCAGAGACATTACTTTTCCAACAAAGGTCCATCTAGTCAAAGCTATGGTTTTTCCAGTAGTTATGTACGGATGTGAGAGTTGGACTATAAATAAAGCTGAGCACCAAAGAACTGTGGTGTTGGAGAAGACTCTTGAG
Organism: Bos taurus; assembly: GCF_002263795.3. NCBI lineage: Eukaryota > Metazoa > Chordata > Mammalia > Artiodactyla > Bovidae > Bos > Bos taurus. Next base: position 65,416,967 of record NC_037336.1, read on the forward strand.
AGTCCCTTGGACTGCAAGAAGATCCAACCAGTCCATCCTACAGGAAATCATTCCTGAATATTCATTGGAAGGACTGATGATGAAGCTGAAACTCAAATACTTTGGCTACCTCATGTGAAGAACTGACTCACTGGAAAAGACCCTGATGCTGGGAAAGACTGAAGTTGGGAGGAGAAGGGGACGACAGAGGATGAGATAGTTGGGTAGCATCACCGACTGGATGAACATGACTTTGAGTAAACTCCGGGAGTTGGCAATGGACAGGGAGGCCTGGCGTGTTAAAGAGTGATGGGGTCGCAAAGAGTCAGACACAACTGAGCAACTGAACTGAACTGAACTGAAAAGTTGGTTGTTAAACATTTACCAGCTACCCTTGCAGGGTTGTTGGAACTGGATTTGTCAATGGAAAAAGCAGTACGTAAATATTCACTGTAATTAAGATTTCATGACCAAGAGGACAAAACAGGGCATGTTAAGGAATGAAAACGCTTCCTGCAAGAGGTGAGTCTCCATCCCACAAAGCAGCACACACATGTAAGGGCTTCCTTTGTGCCTGAGCTAGGATGTGGGGGAGGGGCACCAAGGAACCAGGAGTTTTTCTAGAGTTGGTCCAGCACCAAGGGGCTGAGTTCCACAGCTTCATTACTGAGTGAGCAGATGGTATCTTCACGTTACTTTTGCATATTTTTAAAAATTAGAGTATAATTGCTTTACCATATTGGAGAAGGAAATGGCAACCCACTCCAGTTTTCTTGCCTGCAGAATCCCATGGACAGAAGAGCCTGGTGGGCTGCCGTCTATGGGGTCACACAGAGTCGAGCATGACTGAAGCGACTTAGCAGCAGCAGCAGCAGCTTTACCATATTGTGTTAGTTTCTGTTATACAATGAAGTGAATCAGCTGTATGTATACATATATTCCCTCCCTCCTGGGCCTCCCTCCCATCTCCTCCATCCCACCCATCTAGATTGTGCTTTTCCTAAACCCTAGTAATTACCAGGAGCCTTGTATTTGGGTGCTTTTGCCACTTCCTAAATGGGTGAGGAAGAATGGCCGTTCTTCTAATGGTATATTGCATAGAATTCTCACCTCACCAAAGATTCAGAACAATTAATTCAAGATTTTAAAATATTATATACTTTATGAGTATATACTCAGTTGTTAAGTCATGTCTGATTCTTTGCGACCCCATGGACTGTAGCCTGTCAGGCTCCTCTGTTCATGGGATTTCCCAGGTAAGAATACTGGAGTGGATTACCATTTCCTTCTCCAGGGAATCTTCCTGACCCAGGGTTTGAACCTGCACCTCCTGTATTGGCAGGTGGATTCTTTACCACTGAGCCACCATAGTATATATTAGAATACACCACATAATATGTGAAAGGCAATGAGGAAAATCTAGATGCATAATGATTCCTGTGATTTTTTTCTAAACTGTGCAAGCACATGGCTATCCGAGATCTACCTTGTGACAATTCTTACATATAAATAAAATATTAACTTGCTCAGAGAGTGAAAGATCCCCAGCATAACAAATACCTGAATGTATTTCACTAAGAATTTCAGCAGCTTTCCCTTAGATGTGTTTACAAGTAAGAGTTATTGGTACTGAACACAAATAACTGTTTTTCAGCATGTTCTAAATGAGAGGAAATAGAATTGTAATGAAGTCCATGCAGGCTGCCTCAGCAAACATTACCAAAAACTACATTCCCCTCGCTGTTCTGATCATCATGGGCTGCAATGGCTAATTAGAAAATCCTGAGTCAGAACAGAGGGTGGGAAGATTTGGGAGAATGGCAATGTAACATGTAAAATATCATGTAGGAAATGAGTTGCCAGTCCAGGTTCGATGCACGATGCTGGATGCTTGGGGCTGGTGCACTGGGACGGCCCAGAGGGATGGTATGGGGAGGGAGGAGGGAGGAGGGTTCGGGATGGGGAACACATGTATACCTGTGGTGGATTCATTTTGATATTTGGCAAAACTAATACAATTATGTAAAGTTTAAAAATAAAATAAAATTGGAAGAATTAAAAAAAAAAAAAAAAAAAAAAAAAAAAAAAAAAAAAAGGAAGAGGGTTGCCAGCAGCATTTTCAGATTTACCTCCAAGTGCCTAGTTGCTAACAGAGCAATGGACAAAATGTACTATAACAAATCAGTGGTTGTTTCTCCCACAAAGCCAAGCTTCCACAAAGCTTGTGTGGTTTGTATTTGCCGACAGTGATGATTTTCATTATTTAATGTGTTTGCCATTGAACCAGAATTGAAGGTGTTTCATTATGATCCTGCTTGTCATTAGCTGTCTGCCTCTCAGACCCTTCCCTTCCAAAATGTTCTCCCAACTCCATTACCAGAGTTCTCATCCTAGAATTGCAGTCATTCACATATCAACTTCAGAGTTGCCTTCCGCACTATTATTTACTTTACTCTCTTGGTTTAGTCAAATTTAAATTGATTTATATCTCTAAACTTATTCTTGTACTAAGCACTCCATAGGATCTGCTGTCAAATAATGGAAGAAAATATTCATGAAACACACCTGAATAAGGACTTACCTAAATATATAAAGAATGCTTACAATTAAATAATAAAAACCATCCAATTAAAAATGGAGCAAAAGATTAAAACAGACACCGTATGAAAGAAAATACACCAGTAGCCAACAGGCACATGATAACAAGTTTGACATCAGTAGACATCAGACAATGCATTGAAACTATAATATTGTAAAGCAATTATCCTTCAATTAAAAATAAATACATAAATAAAAACCACAATAAGATACCCCTATAAGCTTAAAAGATTAATAATTCAAGGTTGTTGAGGATGAGGAAGAAGTGAAATTCTGATACAGAGCTGGTAGGAATGTAAAATGGTATAGCCAGTTTGGGAAACAAACAAACAAAACAAACAAACAAATAAAAAACCCACTAAACCTGGCATTTTCTTAAAAATCTGAAACAGTACATTCAAAAGCATGATTATCTAACTAGCATGTCTCAACATTAGATCTAAAAATATATGCAGAATAAAATAGAATTCAATATGCAGTTATCATATGACTCAGCAATTTCAGTAGTAGGTATTCATCCAAGAGGAATGAAAAAATACATCCATGGAAGGCTTTGGACATGAATATTCTTGGGATAACAGAAGCTTCTCTCGAGGTGAAGAGAGCTGAGCACTTGCTGGAGGACTAGGGGGTTGGGGGCAGTGGCCTGAAGTCCTCAGGCCTTGCTTTCCTGGTGAGAAATCAGTATCTCATTATGGGGGCTCCAAGCTCAGCATGTTGTCCCCAAGGAGGAGCCTCCATTCCGTGAGTGGGGACCGGGCAGCAGAAGAGGACTTTAACCAGGGTAGAAAACATGTATTTTGCACTGTAGATAGGTTACTTTGGCGTTCTGAGGCCTCCCAAACTGGCAACCCTGCATGAAGATGATTCGTAAGAAAGCCAAAGCAGAAAGACACCAAGAGAAGGAGTCTGGTAGAGGTTTCATTTTTTCTTTTTAAGCTAGCAACCGCCATTCTAAATATCAGAGACCAAGCAGACACTGTCATCTGCCCAAAGGTGGGGTCTACAGTTATCAACAAACACAGCCCCAAACTAGTTTAGGACAAGTTTACATGGCTAGACAAAATATAATTATCTTACCTTGGACAAGTTTCTCTCTGTTCCCTTCATAGACTGCAGTAGGCAGAATGGTCTTCCAAAGATGTTCTTCAAATGGTCTCCAAAGCGAAATGTTCTCCAGCGCCTCCAGGGAAGAGTTGAGCCCAGCTGACAATCCTTATTACAGCTTCGCAAGTAGACCCAGATGAGCCTCACTGGGCCCAGACCTCTAAGCCATGGAACAAATGGGCTGTTGTTTTAAGCCACTAAATTTGTGGTAATTTGTTCTGGCAGAAATGGAAAACTGACACATAAACATATTTTTAAAAGGAAGTAAGCAAGCAGAATTCTCAAGGAAACGTGACTTTGAATATAATTCCCTTTTCTTATTACAAATACAGGAAATAGGAGTCTTGGAGCTCTTTGCTCAAGAATAATAGTTACAATCCATCCGTGCTTCTCAGTATATGGCTGCATTAAATGGGAGACTGGGGCTCTATTCAGAGGAGTTCCCAAGGCGTTCTAGAACACACTGGAATGGAGAATGGATTTCAGTGAGATCAAGGCTGCAATCTTTTGTCATTGTTGTTAGTTGTTCAGTTGCATCGATTCTTTACAAACCCACGGACTACACAGCTCACCAGGCTCCTCTGTCCATGGAATTCTCCAGGGAAGAACACTGGAGTGGGTAGCCATTTCCTTCTCCAGGGGATCTTTCCAACCCAGGGATTGAACCAAGTTCTCCCGCACTGCACATGGATTCTTAACCATCTGAGCTACCATAGGAATAGCAATAAAAGACTACAATAGGAAGACCAGTTATAAGGCTTTCACTGATGTGGTTTAGGGCCAACAGGGAAGGGCTGACTGGAATGAAATCAGACTGGAGAGGGCAACACTGATCCTGAATGGTTCTAGAAGGACTGGCGAGGTGGAAGGTGTTTAAACTGTTCAGTTCAGTTGCTCAGTCATGTCGCTCCATGAATCGCAGCACGCCAGGCATCCCTGTCCATCACCGACTCCTGGAGTTCACTCAGACTCACATCCATCAAGTCAGTGATGCCATCCAGCCATCTCACCCTCTGTCGTCCCCTTTTCCTCCTGCCCCCAATCCCTCCCAGCATCAGAGTCTTCCAATGAGTCAATTCTTCGCATGAGGTGGCCAAAGTACTGGAGTTTCAGCTTTAGCATCACTCCTTCCAAAGAAATCCCAGGGCTGATCTCCTTCAGAATGGACTGGTTAGATCTCCTTGCAGTCCAAGGGACTCTCAAGAGTCTTCTCCAACACCACAGTTCAAAAGCATCAATTCTTTGGTGCTGAGCCTTCTTCACAGTCCAACTCTGACATCCATACATGACCACTGGAAAAACCATAGCGTTGACTAGATGGACTTTGTTGGCAAAGTAATGTCCCTGCTTTTCAATATGCTATCTAGGTTGGTCATAACTTTCCTTCCAAGGAGTAAGCGTCTTTTAATTTCATGGCTGCAGTCACCATCTGCAGTGATTTTGGAGCCCAGAAAAATAAAGTCTGGCACTGTTTCCACTGTTTCCCCATCTATTTCCCATGAAGTGATGGGACCAGATGCCATGATCTTAGTTTTCTGAATGTTTAGCTTTAAGCCAACATTTTCACTCTCCACTTTCACTTTCATCAAGAGGCTTTTGAGTTCCTCTTCACTTTCTGCCATAAGGGTGGTGTCATCTGCATATCTGAGGTTATTGATATTTCTCCTGGCAGTCTTGATTCCAGCTTGTGCTTCTTCCAACCCAGAGTTTCTCATGATGTACTCTGCATATAAGTTAAATAACCAGGGTGACAATATACAGCCTTGACGTACTCCTTTTCCTATTTGGAAGCAGTCTGTTGTTCCATGTCTAGTTCTAACTGTTGCTTCCTGACCTGCATACAGGTTTCTTAAGAGGCAGGTCAGGTGATCTGGTATTCCCATCTCTTTCAGAATTTTCCACAGTTTACTGTGATCCACATAGTCAAAGGCTTTGGCATAGTCAATAAAGCAAAGCAGAAATAGACGTTTTTCTGGAACTCTCTTGCTTTTTCCATGAGCCAGTGGATGTTGGCAATTTGATCTCTGGTTCCTCTGCCTGTTCTAAAACCAGCTTGAACATCAGGAAGTTCAGTTCACGTATTGCTGAAGCCTGGCTTGGAGAATTTTGAGCATTACTTTACTAGCGTGTGAGATGAGTGCATATGTGTGGTAGTTTGAGCATTCTTTGGCATTGCCTTTCTTTGGGATTGGAATGAAAACTGACCTTTTCCAGTCCTGTGGCCACTGCTGAGTTTTCCAAATTTGCTGGCATATTGAGTGCAGCACTTTCACAGCATCATCTTTCAGAATTTGAAATAGCTCAACTGGAATTCTATCACCTCCACTAGCTTTGTTCGTAGTGATGCTTTCTAAGTCCCACTTGACTTCACATTCCAGGATGTCTGGCTCCAGGTGAGTGATCACACCATCGTGATTATCTTGGTCTTGAAGACGTTTTTTGTACAGTTCTGTGTATTCTTGCCACCTCTTGTTAATATCTTCTGCTTCTGTTAGGTCCATACCATGTCTGTCCTTTATCAAGCCCATCTTTGCATGAAATGTTCCCTTGGTATCTCTAATTTTCTTGAAGAGATCTCGAGTCTTTCCCATTCTGTTGTCTTCCTCTATTTCTTTGCATTGATCGCTGAGGAAGGCTTCTTATCTCTTCTTGCTATTCTTTGGAACTCTACATTTTGATGCTTATATCTTTCCTTTTCTCCTTTGCTTTTTGCTTCTCTTCTTTTCACAGCTATTTGTAAGGCCGCCCCAGACAGCCATTTTGCTTTTTTGCATTTCTTTTTCATGGGGATGGTCTTGATCCCTGTCTCCTGTACAAGGTCATGAACCTCAGTCCATAGTTCATCAAGCACTCTATCTATCAGATCTAGTCCCTTAAATCTATTTCTTACTTCCACTGTATAATCATAAGGGATTTGATTTAGGTCATACCTGAATGGTCTAGTGGTTTTCCCTTCTTTCTTCAATTTAAGTCTGAATTTGGCAATAAGGAGTTAATTATCTGAGCCACAGTCAGCTCCTGGTCTTGTTTTTGTTGACTGTATAGAGCTTCTCCATCTTTGGCTGCAAAGAATATAATCAATCTGATTTTGGTGTTGACCATCTGGTGATGTCCATGTGTAGAGTCTTCTCTTGTGTTGTTGGAAGAGGGTGTTTGCTATGACCAGTGCATTTTCTTGGCAAAACTCTATTAGTCTTTACCCTGCTTCATTCCATATTCCAAGGCCAAATTTGCCTGTTACTCCAGGTGTTTCTTGACTTCCTACTTTTGCATTCCAGTCCCCTATAATGAAAAGGACATCTTTTTTGGGTGTTAGTTCTACAAGGTCTTGTAGGTCTTCATAGAACCATTCAACTTTAGCTTCTTCAGTGTTACTGGTTGGGGCATAGACTTGGATTACTATGATATTGAATGGTTTGCCTTGGAAACGAACAGAGATCATTCTGTCATTTTGAGACTGCATCCAAGTACTGCATTTTGGACTCTTTTGTTGACCATGATGGCTACTCGATTTCTTCTAAGGGATTCCTGCCCACAGTAGTAGATATAATGGTCATCTGAGTTAAATTCACCCATTACAGTCCATTTTAGTTCACTGATTCCTAGAATTTAAACTGTGGGTCGATTCAAATCCACTTCAGCTGACTCACTAATTAAGGCGGTTTAAGACTTGCCTGTCTTCCAAGGGGCATGTAGCTGAAGCAATATCTGCCGAAGTTACTTTCCTAGGAACTTGGAGTCAGCTGTGTCTAGCTGGAACTGAGCTGGTTAAGACTGGATAGGATCATTGATGCTCCAAATAGCACAGATGAGTGGCCACGCAGTGACCTTTTGATATCAGAGGGCTAAAAACTCCACCCTCAGATCCTGCAGAGTGCCTCCACTTTTGAACATGCAAGGGCCTGGAGCTTAGTCACACATGGGCAGAATGACAATTGCTCTAGCTTTTCCCAATCATCTCTCCCCATGCCTAAGAAAACCCTGCTTCTTTATCCTTTATCCCATAAGTACCCCAGCCCCTTCCAGATCTGAGACTTGTTCTCCGGCCTCCTGACTTGGCAGATTTTTTAAAAAACCCTCAGTTCAATTCAGTCAGTCAGTCATGTCCAGTTCTTTGTGACCCCATGGACTGCAGCACTCCAGGCCTCCCTGTCCATTGCCAACTCCGGGAGCCTACTCAAACTCATGTCCATCACGTCGGTGATGCCATCCAACTATCTCATCCTCTGTCATCCCCTTCTCCTCCTGCCTTCAATCTTTCCCAGCACCAGGGTCTTTTCCAATGAGTCAGTTCTTTGCATCAGGTGGCCAAGTATTGGAGTTTCAGCTTCACCATCAATCCTTCCAATGAATATTCAGGACTGATTTCCTTTAGGATGGACTGGTTGGATCTCCTTGTAGTCCAAGGGACTCTCAAGCGTCTTCTTTAACAGCACAGTTCAAAAGCATCAATTCTTCATGGCACTCAGATTTCTTTATAGTCCAGCTCTCACATCCATACATGACTATTGGAAAAACCCTCACTTTGCTGCAAACCTTGGTGTCTCAGTGTTTTGGCTTGCTGAGCATCAGCCAATCAGACCTGGTTGGGTTACATGACGGTCATGGCAAAAGGTTAGTTTGGGATCTATTGAATTTTAGTGGGTTGTGGAACATCCAGCTGGTATTCGGGAGGTAAAATTGAAGCTCAGTTGATTCTCAATTTAAGATACTAATCTGAGGATTATTAATATACAGGTTGAGAGGATGCTTATGGGTTTTATTTTGCTTTAAAATACAGTAAGAAGAGGACAGAGGAAAAGATACAGAGAGTAACAGGAGACTTTATTTGCTGGAGGCAGTCAAAAAGGGGTTGGAGGAGAGAGGAAAAAGGAGGATAGAAAAAATAAGAAAGCTGGCTAAGGTAGAATTAATTTCTATATTACTAATTAACTACAAAAAAAAGGTATGCCTAGAAAGTTCATGATCTTAGGGGAGAAAAAGGAGATGGTAGGAAGGCAGAAGATAGAAAATGTTTCTGTTAGCCACCAGGGAGCATTGACAGCCTAGGACAGCTAGGTCCTGCCTGGGTGAATGAGGACAGACAGAAGAGGGAGACATAGGGAAAGACAGTGTTGACTCAGCCACTTGCACTTGGGGAGCTTCCGAGACTGGGGGTTTGTAATTTGAGGAATGTTAATATTGTGTTTTCTCTTGAGTATACCATTCATTTGGTGAAGCTTAGCTGCTTACAAAATCATTTACAGAGAAGTTGGAGACAGTCGTCCCCCAACCCCCCTCCCCGTCATTTCTGTAAAAAAGCAATGCTGCTATCCTGAATAAGAGTGAAAAATTGAAGTTAGCTTATGCAGAACCACCCATGCATCCAACGCGGTTTCCTCATGAAAAAGCTCACAATGGCTTTTCTCGATACTCTTTGAAGAATCCCCATCTGTGAGAGCTTTTTGCAGGTTGTGCACAGAGGCAGGGAGAGAGAATAAGATGACCACACAGCAGAGCTTAGGAGGGCTCCCCACTGAGCTGGCATTTGTGGGGTGAGCAACCAGCCAGGGAAGGTACCATTTAGGATGGCGTGTTCCTCATTTTCCTAGCTGGTCTAGGCAGACTCAAAAAGAATTTAAATTTAATCCATTCCAAAGCAGCAAATGATTGTTTTAGGCCATGGGTCCAGAGGCTACACTTCCATTATCTTTCCCAATGTCTCTAGTTTTGGCTAAGAAAAGCTGTCAAAGTTATCTAAGTTTCTAAACACATCTAATCCAAAACTACCTGTGTGAGTGTCTCCAGAATCTTTTATCATTGCCTCTTAATATTCTCCTTACATACCACCCCAAACATGCATTCAAACACATTTCTATGACAAAGATTAAAAAGTACTTAAGTATATTTTTATTCTACTCTGTATCAAGGCCATAGACACAAAATGTTTGGATCGCTTAATAAGTTATAACATTCCGTGTTTTCATAGTAAGAACAAGGACATAAATAATCATTTCCTGAGTTAACAGTGCAATGTAAAATTTAATCTGTATTGCTAATCAGACATTGTACAGCATAGAAATGTGATCAAAATGATCATTTGCTTTATCATGTCATAAAACACGAGAGCTTACTGTAGAACAGTGATACAGTTTACATGGTAAGGAACTTTGTGATTCATAACAAAGAATCCTATACGTACTTGTTGTCATGATTGACTTTTCAGGACAAATATCAGTAGTAAAATAAGTTAAGGTACAAAATAAAGTCCACAAGGTATCTATAGTGAAGAAACGTTTGTTTTTGTTTAAGAAACTGAAACTTGGATTCTAGTTAACCTTTTAGTATATACAAAAATGTTCTCTTAAAAAAAACCTTAAGTAATCACAAATTTAGATTAAACAGTTGAATGACAGCTCTTCATTATGCTGTAAAACTATGGATCTCATCTTTGGAAAAGTTCAGATCATGCAGCATCCTGAAAAACAAATACAAAGCACATGTTTCTTATGGAAGATGCTTGAAAATAAAATAACATCAAAGTTTACCACCGTAACCATAATATTTTTTCATATTTCCCAGTTAGTATGTGCTGTCTAAAAAACCCCATAATTTTCACTTCTAAAAAATTAACAATTCCTTAGTGTCATCAAATATCTAGTAAGTGTTCACACCTGCAGCTGTCTCATAAGTGTTATAATTTTTAGAAGTATGTTTGAATCAAGATCCAACTAAAGTCTATTCACTGTGACTGGTTTATATGTGTTTTAGGTATCTTTTGAGCTGTAAGATCCCCTCCATCTCTCTCTGTCCTGCAATTTATTTGTTGACAAAATGAGATTTTCACACATTGACTCCCCCATGGTTCTGATTTTGCAGTATCCCTGTGGCTTTACTCTAATAATATGTTCCTTTTTCCTTTTATCTCCCTAAATTTAATAATTAGATCTAGAGGTCTGATCAGATACAGGTTCAATTCTTTTTGACCAGACTACGTCATAGATCGTGCTCTTTCATCACGAGGCACATAATACCTGGTTGGCTCTCTTTTGGGATGCAAACCACCATTGATGATCTAGGTACAGATCAATTAGTTCATTAGGGACTGAAGTTGATGACATCCTACTTCTATCACTATTTATCAGCCAAGGAATTCTCTAAAGAATAACTTCTTCTCACTTATTATGTGGTTACACAGTAGTATAGCTCATACAGAAAAGGCAGAATAAATCCTTATTTTTTTCCCCTTTATTCATCAGTTTTCAAAGTAAGGAGTTGATACCATAGCATTCTATCTTAATTTTCCCTCACGGAAAAGTAGAAATACGGCTTAAGTACAATTTAACTTGGAAAACACTATCAAAGGAGATAGCTACTTAAAAGTAGCTGTTTAAAATGCTGCTAAAAAAATAAACATTTATTTAGAACTCCCTCTATGTAGTCACTGTGCTAAGCACTTCAGTGCATAAATATTATCATTTATTGCCTTGTATAAATGAGGCTTCCCAGGTGGCAGTGGTAAAGAATCTGCCAGTCAATGCAAGAGATGCAGGAGATGCGGGGTTGATCCCTGGGTCGGAAAGATCCCCTGGAGAAGGAAATGGCAACCCACTCCAGTATTCTTGCCTGGAGAAGTCCATGGACAGAGGAGCCTGCTGGGCTACAGTCTGTAGGGTCCCAAAGAGTAGGATACGACTGAGCGACTGATACACATGTACATATAGAAATGCACTAAAGTTTAGAAAGTTTTGGCTCGTAGTTAATGACTGCAGGGTGACTGTAAGTGGTGGAGCTGGGTTTCCAACCCAAACTGGTAGCTTCCAGAGCACACACACATACTCACACAAAGGGCCAGGATGGCACAGGAGTCAAAAGGACCAATGTGGTACAGCAGGCAAGCCTCTCACTATCTAACCCCATCCTATCTTTTCAGCCATACCGCCTGTCTTTTTCATAATTAAAAATAAAACAGCAAGAGAGAAAACTATCTAGAAAGTGTTAGGTTCAGTCATATACCAAACAAGGAAATGCAGAGCATTTAAGGCAGCTGTATTTTAAAATCATCTAGAAACCCAATAACAGTGGCTATCGCTATATCTAAACTAAACACGTTAAAGTGTCATTTTAGAGTTAAATCAGATCAAGGTGATTTTTAAATAAGATAGTCATACCACTGAGTTTTCATTGTGCAGAGTTCAACTCTTTGACTAATGCTCACCCAGCTGCAGAGAGGGAGGATCAAAAGCTATAATGAGATGAATATAGCTTATGATATTTTAAAAGATTATTATATATTATGAAGCTTTGGTGGAAGGAGAGGTTGAATCTAGAGCCCTAAAAAGATCTGGCACCCATTCTATGAATGTGTTCATGCTGCCTGCCACTAGGAGAGGCTATCAAGAGCTGGGTGTGTCTTATTTTTGTGTTCACGTTTAACTCTGTGCATAACTGGGGCCTCCGACCCTTCACTGCATACAGATGAAACACTTGGTCAGTATTTTCTTACACTGTGACAGACTTCTAAAGTGCAGGTTCATATGAACAGGAAGAACTGAGAGCCACATCAACTGCTTTTTACAGGAGGCTGTATTTCACCAGTGCTGCAGTTCTTTCTCCTACCACATTGCTACTCACTTCATTCCTTGTTCTGTGAATGGCGTTGGTCCACAAAGGCAGATGAGGACTTTGGATGTGTCTGATCTTCTTTTCAAAAATTCAGAGAGCAGAGCTGGTGAAATGTATCCCTGTTTGCCACTCCATTCAGAAGTAGGTGCTGAGAGGACAAATTCAACCTCAAATCTGGAGAAAAGAAACATTTCTTTAAAAAGTTTATTATGTTAAACATGTCAGGAACATGTTTCAAGTTCAATAAAACATCTTTTTTCTCCTCTGGAGAACAACTGAATATAGGAAGGTTGATACACTTGCTAGAAGAGCACTGGAAGGGATTGTAAACAAAGATTTCACAAAAAATACAAGTAAATCCATAGTTATTTAACATAAACTTTTGTTACAGAAAAGAGAATAATTTGACATTTTTTACTGAACTCAGAGAGAGCTTAGCCTGGGTTCATGACCTGTGTGTAATTACATTCTACCTACATATAAATGTATTCCACTCAATAAACAGTTGTTGAGTTCAACCAAGGATGACTATATCCAAGATAGAGAATGTGGTTTTTAGGGACCCTACAAACCAAATCATTTTAAATTAAAATATTTTGAATTAAAAAAAGAAAGCTCAAAGTTATCTCAGAGAGCTCCAGGCTTCTATTAATCTGCTCAGTAAAGAACATGACCAATGACATGTGCATTTTAATCTCTGACTCAAACCCTTCTAATGAGTCCTTGACTCTGATAACCAATTGCCTATCTGACTCTCTTCTGTTAATGTCTCCATGGGCTCCCCTCACCCTGCAGTCTCCCTGTGCCACACCTGGCTTCACTGCTGTGAATGGCACCACACTCACGTGGGGTGCACAAACCAGAAACCTGAGACTGATCTGCCTCACCTTTCACATCCAGATTCTCCCTGATCCTAGCTCCTAACTCTGTGCTCTGCTTCTCAGCCTGCACTGCCACAGCCTGCCTGTTCTCTTTCTGTAATGTTTCTACCACACCCCACCGTTCAGTTCTTAGCTCAAGCATCACTTCTAGGGAAGCACTGCTGTTCCACTGTCTTTTCTTATATGTGTTGTAGAAATGTTTCCCTTTTCCTCTTCTTTATCACTCTTAAATCAGGCTGTAAATAGGTGGCCACCGAGATGATTATTTTAGTAATGTCTGCTGCTGTTGCTAAGTCACTTCAGTCGTGTCTGACTCTGTGTGACTCCACAGACGTCAGCCCACCAGGCTCCCCCGTCCCTGGGATTCTCCAGGCAAGAACACTGGAGTGGGTTGCCATTTCCTACTCCAATGCATGAAAGTGAAAAAGTGAAAGTGAAGTCGCTCAGTCGTGTCCACTTTCCCCATAAGACTAGAAACTCAATGAGGGCAGGGACTGGTTACCGCTGCACCCCTAGTGGCCAGCACACAGGGAGGAAGGCATTTGAGAAGAGTACAGAATTACAATAAGAAAGAAGTACATCAAACCAAGTCTCAAAAGGAGCTCCAGACCAGTTCTTCCCACAGCTCTGTAATATGATATGTGACCTGCTGATGAAGAGCCAGAGCAAATTGAAAATTCTAAGCTGTACCTGGTCCCTTTGCTCTGTTTTCAAACACCACTAATTCTTATCATTTTTCAGCAGCATAGATCAAATGCCTTGCTACATTTTCTGCTTGAGTAATTTAGTTCTTTTCTCAATAGTGGCAGAAATTAATTATATGTTAATCTCAAGAAAACGCTGAAGTGAATCATTTCTCTCGTGAAGTGGCCTGGGTAGCCGAACACCAGAACAGAAACAAGAGGCAGCTGGTGCAGTGGTCCTTGCCTGGCTGCACTGCAGCAGGTTAACGCTCCCAAAAGCTGATGGGAGTCGGGGTGGGGAGGGTGAGGGTGGCACAGGTACACAGATCACCTCAGGGTCCAGCTGGGGACAGAAAAGCCGTCCCAGCTCTCAGCAGACCCAGACTCTAGGTGGGAAAAACTACATGCTCTTACAATTCTAATAATCTGATTTTATATTTAAAAACCCTATAGAGACATGTTTTATTTCTTGCTTTCAAGATTCCCATTTTGTTTTAGCAGTGATTCAAATCCACCCTATAGAAAATAGCACCCCCAAAAAACATTCTTTCACTAACATTTTTTCCTTCCCTGCAGTTATAATTAAGAAAGTGTTAGATAATTCTGGAATGTGATGTCTGTTTACTGCTTCATGAGGGCAGAGTCCTTGTTTATCTTCTTCTACACTGTATTCAGGCTTGGTTTGAGACAAATGTGCAAAAAATACTTGATGAATAAATAAAAGAATTTATTGAACAAGCTATACTGGTTAAAAATAAACAGTATACTTGGAAAAGCAAAGCCATATGCTGGTATCTATGAAATTACATATAAAAATGTATGCAAATTTGTGGGAGCATTTTTCTGGGAAGGTCCATAACCTTTCATCAGATTATCAAAGGGGACCCAAGAGCAGCTGCAGAATCACTATCTTAAGACATTTCTAATTATACATAGACAGTACAATGGAAGACAGCAATTGCCTTGTTAAATTACAAATGAAAGATAGTCTCCTCTGCCTCTATTTTCCAATAAACCTGTCACTGGAATAAAACTGCTAAGATATGTAAATCAATATTGAGTGTCCTTTGTCATCCAAAAAAATCCTGCTTTTCCTTTAATGAGCTGCTTTAAAAAGAAAAAAAAAAAATCCTCATCAGTGGCATACTTTCTACAGGCATCTACCATAGGGTGAAAAATAACTGTGATCCTTACGTAAATGGTATAAATTCCTTATATGTTTTGTATTTAGTTACATATTGGTCCCCTGGGTATACCTTTGGGGCTCTCAAAAGAAAAAGACCAGGTGGCATGGATGCAGTTTTAGAGGACGGTAAGGAGACTGTTCTGGAGAAGGAAATGGCAACCCTCTCCAGTGTTCTTGTCTGGAGAATTCCATGGACAGAGGAGCCTGGTGGGCTACAGTCCATGGGGTCACAAAGAGAAGGACACGACTGAATGATCTTCTCCTTCCTGGGACTGGAAAAGAGCTTAAACTGAAGTGGGAGCAATCCCAAGTTAACTCAAGAATACCAGAATGAAGGACTTTTTACACCACATCAAGATACAGACGGTTATTATGGATGGTTACTTCCGAATTTTTCTAAAAGGCAACTTACTGTCTGAAGCATTTGTAGCTTTGAGGCGTGCACTGCCTCAGGTGAATGTCCTGAAGTTCCTTTCTACCCTATTATTTCAAAAGTGCCAGAAAGGACTCGGACTCTTGAAAAAGTTATCAGAAAATACATTTCGAGGATCCATAAAGTGCAAAGCAATATATATGAGAGAGAAAGAGAGACCTGATTCTATGAGGTCTAAATGTCAATGGAAGTAAACAAGCTTGTGAAAAAGAAATTATTTTTAAGTAGACTGATAACGACTTGAGATAAAAAATCTTGAAATACAAATGTATTCATTAGTCTAAACCGCATGCAGAGCCTGAAGTCATTTAACAACATATTCCCTCCTCCCCCAAGCAATCAACTTCCCGGACCCACTGATTCCTACTTCTTAACACAGGCATGGCCCTGCCCTCCCATTTTTACTGCCATAGCTTCAGTTCCAGCCCTTCTATCCCTTGTCTAAGATGCTGCTCTATTAGCCTTATCCTCATCTACCTGGCACATCCTCGTTATACTAGTTTTCCTAAAAACACAGATCCAATCTCACAATTACTTTGCTTAAAAAGCTTCAGTGACTTGTTACTACCCACAAAATAGTGTTTCAAAAGTATTTGGGGCCCCAGCTTTCCCTGGCTTTTCTAAACTAAAGAAAAATACTAGAAACTGTGGTGAACGCTATTTGCTCATGGGAGAAACAGCTCATAAACAGCTGACGTTAACATGAGATAAAACGTACATCTTATAGAAACATTTCTCAAAATGAATCTGATGAAACACCTGTGTTCTTTCAAATGTTAGTGGTAGTCCATGGTGGGGGAGGGGGAAGCTAACCTAATCAAGTAAGTTTGGGGGAAAATTAAAAGATAGTTCTTTAGGATTTTTCAAAACCTTGAACATGGTAAGTTCATATTAAGCTTCAAGAAGCTAACAGAGCATACATTATTTCTCAAACCTATTTAATCACAGAGCCCTTTAGGGTGGGAATACATGAACACATTCGAAGAAACACACCCCTGGAGGAACATCTAGCAGGGGAACAGAAAATGGTTTAGGGTCCAGATTAGGGACCCACGTATCTGAGTTGCCTCACAGGCTGCAGGAAAAGGAAGGAATTCAAGAACTTTCTTCAGTTTCCTTATGCTTCCGGAATCACTGGATTTTTCTATCTTAAAGGAACTAACACATTGCTAGTCCCCAGAGTACAGAAAAACTTTACCTTTTGAGAGGCTATTTGTCAAAATGGATCAGTAGCTTTGGTACACTTTGACTTAGTGAGTCTTCTGGTGAATTTCTATCCTGCAATACACAGAACTGTACAAAAAAGGTCTTAATGATCCAGATAACCATGATGATGTAATCCCTTACCGAGAGCCAGACATCCTGGAGTGTGCAGTTAAGTGGGCCTTAGGAAGCATTACTACAAACCAAGTTAGTGGAGGTGATAGAACTCCAGCTGAGCTATTTCAGCTCCTAAAAGATGATGCTATTAAAGTGCTGTACTTGATCTGTCAGCAAATTTGGAAAACTCGGCAATAGCCATAGGACTGGAAAAGGTCGGTTTTCATTCCAATAACAAAGAAGGGCAATACAAGAGAATGGTCAAACTACCATAAAATTGCACTCATTTCACAAGCCAGCAAGGTAATGCTCAAAATCCTCCCAGCTAGGCTTCAACAGTATGTGAACTGAGAACTTCCAGATGTATAAGCTGGATTTAGAAAAGGCAGAAGAACCAGAGATGAAATTGTCAACATCTGCTGGATCATAGAAAAAGTAAGAGAATTTCAGAAAAACATCTACTTCTGCTTCACTGACTACACTAAAGCCTTTGGCTGTGTGGATCACAACAAACTGTGGAAAATCCTTAAAGAGATGGGAATACCAGACCACCTTACCTGCCTCCTGAGAAACCTGTATGCAGGTCAAGGAGCAATAGTTAGAACGGATATGCAACAACGGACTGGTTCAAAATTGGAAAAGAAGTACATCAAGGCTGTATATTGTCAGCCTGCTTATTTAACTTATATGCAGAGTACATCATGAGAAATGCCAGGCTGGATGAAGCACAAACTAGAATCAAGATTGCCAGGAGAAATTGCAATAACCTCAGATATGCACATGACACCACCCTAATGGCAGAAAGCAAAGAGGAACTAAAGAGCCTCTTGATGAAAGTGAAAGAGGAGAGTAAAAAAGCTGGCTTAAAACTCAACATTCAAAAACTAAGATTGTGACATCTGGTCCCATCACTTCATGGCAAATAGATGGAGAAACAATGGAAACAATGACAGACTTTATGTTCTTGGGCTCCAAAATCACTGCAGATGGTGACTCTAGCCATGAAATTAAAAGATGCTTGTTCCTTGGAAGAAAAGCTATGACAAACTTAGCATATTAAAAAGCAGAGATAACACTTTGTCAACAAAGGTCCATATAATCAAAGCTATGGTTTTTCCAGTAGTCATGTACCGATGTGAGAATTGGACCCTAAGGCTGAGCACTGAAGAACTGATGCTTTTGAACTGTGGTGTTGGAGAAGACTCTTGAGAATCTCTTGGACTGCAAGGAGATGAAACCAGTCATTCCTAAAGGAAATCAATCCTAAATATTCATTGGAAGGACTGATGCTGAAGCTCTAATACTTTGGCCACCTGATGAAAAGAACTGACTCACTGGAAAAGTCCCTGAATCTGGGAAAGATTGAAGGTAGGTGAAGCGAACGACAGAGGATGAGATGGTTAGATGGCATCACCAACTTAATGGACATGAGTTTGAGTAAGCTCCAGGAGTTTGTGGTAGACAGGGAAGCCTGGTGTGCTGCAGTCCATGGGGCAGCAAAGAGTCAGACACGATAAAGTGACTGAAAAACAATGACAGAATACAATGCAGCTATTAAAAACCATGGTATAATGCAGGTTTTCCCAACTAGCACTGCTGGCATTTTGGGCAGAATAATTTTCTGTCATCTTGTGTTGTTCTGTGCACTGTAGGCTCTTAGCAGCATTCTTGGCCTCTACCCACTAGGTGCCAGGGGAACCCCCTTCATCAGTTGTTATAATCAAAAATGTTTCCAGACATAAATGCCCCCTAGGGTGTAGAATCCAGGGCAAGAATGTGAAGTTAAGTGGGCCTTAGAAAGCATCACTACAAACAAAGCTAGTGGAGGTGATGGAATTCCAGTTGAGCTATTTCAAATCCTGAAAGATGCTGCTGTGAAAGTGCTGCACTCCATATGCCAGCAAATTTGGAAAACTCAGCAGTGGCCATAGGACTGGAAAAGGTCAGTTTTCATTCCAATCCCAAAGAAAGGCAATGCCAAAGAATGCTCAAACTACCACACAATTGCACTCATCTCACACGCTAGTAAAGTAATGCTCAAAATTCTCCAAGCCAGGCCTCAGCAATATGTGAACTGTGAACTTCCTGATGTTCAAGCTGGTTTTAGAAAAGGCAGAGGAACCAGAGATCAAATTGTCAACATCCACTGGATCACGGAAAAAGCAAGAGAGTTCCAGAAAAACATCTATTTCTGCTTTATTGACTATGCCAAAGCCTTTGACTGTGTGGATCACAATAAACTGTGGAAAATTCTGCAAGGGATGGGAATACCAGACCACCTGATCTGCCTCTTGAGAAATTTGTATGCAGGTCAGGAAGCAACAGTTTGAACTGGACATGGAACAACAGACTGGTTGCAAATGCGAAAAGGAGTACATCAAGGCTGTATATTGTCACCCTGCTTATTTAATTTATATGCAGAGTACATCATGAGAAATGCTGGACTGGAAGAAACACAAGCTGGAATCAAGATGGCTGGGAGAAATATCAATAACCTCAGATATGCAGATAACACCACCCTTATGGCAGAAAGTGAAGAGGAACTAAAAAGCCTCTTGATGAAAGTGAAAGTGAGAGTGAGAAAGTTGGCTTAAACCTCAACATTCAGAAAACGAAGATCATGGCATCTGGTCCCATCACTTCATGGGAAATAGATGGGGAAACAGTGGAAACAGTGTCAGACTTTATTTTTCTGGGCTCCAAAATCACT
Source organism: Bos taurus (assembly GCF_002263795.3). Lineage (NCBI taxonomy): Eukaryota > Metazoa > Chordata > Mammalia > Artiodactyla > Bovidae > Bos > Bos taurus. The sequence continues at coordinate 65,436,468 of NC_037336.1, forward strand.
GCAGATGGTGACTGCAGCCATGAAATTAAAAGACGCTTACTCCTTGGAAGGAAAGTTATGACCAACCTAGATAGCATATTGAAAAGCAGAGACATTACTTTGCCAACAGAGGTCTGTCTAGTCAACGCTATGGTTTTTCCAGTGGTCATGTATGGATGTCAGAGTTGGACTGTGAAGAAGGCTGAGCGCCGAAGAATTGATGCTTTTGAACTGTGGTGTTGGAGAAGACTCTTGAGAGTCCCTTGGACTGGAAGGAGATCCAACCAGTCCATTCTGAAGGAGATCAGCCCTGGGATTTCTTTGGAAGGAATGATGCTAAAGCTGAAACTCCAATACTTTGGCCACCTCAGGCGAAGAGTTGACTCATTGGAAAAGACTCTGATACTGGAAGGGATTGGGGGCAAGAGGAGAAGGGGACGACAGAGGATGAGATGGCTGGATGGCATCACTGACTCGATGGACGTGAGTCTGAGTGAACTCTGGGAGTTGGTGATGGACAGGAGGCCTGGCGTGCTGCGATTCATGGGGTCGCAAAGAGTCGGACATGACTGAGCGACTGATCTGATCTGATCTGATCTGATACATAGAACATACACAATACACTAAAGAGAAAATGTAGTTATAAAAGTATAGTCAGTAGGACTACATTATTTAAAAAATACAAAAGAAAACAAATAATACATGTATATAAGTATGTGTGGGCAGGTGGAAAAGGGGAGAAAGAGAAAGAAAATGGAAAGATACAGACCATTACTTTTGCTTGGATGGTAAGACTACAGATGATTTTTTTCCCCATATATATTTTTCTATATAAATTCATATTAATTCTATAAACAGAGAAATCAACAAATCATCAAATTCCACTATTTACAGAGAAGAATATGCTACTAACTTTACTAAAATAAGGTTATTGTCTTCAAAAATGATTACTTTGAAATGGAAGGAAAATACTTATTATATTTGTGTATTACAAAATGCCACCCAGGAGTCAATCTCATTGTAAAACTGTCCTTCCCCACAAAACTAATTCTGCAAAAGTAGAGAACTCAGAGTAGATGCATTCTACTGAGGGGCGAGGGAAGTACCGATGTATAATACTGAGCCAAGCAGGCCTCATAACACTGCTCAGTAAAAGACAAAAATATGAGACATTTAATTTGGATCACAGTTTACATAATAGCTACAGCTGTTGCTGTACATATTTATGTTCTGTTTTTCTCTCATTTTTCTTTAGGAAAGTATATGTAGGAGACTTCCCTAAACTTGGAATGTTGTGAACCAAATTCCAATTACTGGAGTTAATAGTCAAGTGTAATAGTATTTGGATAAAATTCAGGCAAGCTTTCTTTCCCTCCTCACATTTAAGCCTTAATGACATGAAAACTGAATTGAAACAGAAACATCCTAACAAAGCACTTATGGTCTATCTATTTTCTGCAATTCTAGTAAATTTAGCAACGTGGGAAAATGAAGAGATCCATTTCCCGGATTGCATGAGAAAATAAGGCAACACAACATCCCTGCTTCCTATCATAGCCCTGGGGAACAGGCACATGGCAGACGCTCACAAGTATTTCATGAATGAATGAACATTGCTACTGCTAAGTCACTTCAGTCGTGTCCGACTCTGTGTGACCCCATAGATGGCAGCCCTAACAAATAGGTTATCTAATAGAACTGCCTTGCTGTTGCTGTTGAGTCACTTCAGTCGTGTCCAACTCTGTGCAACCCCATAGACTGCAGCTCACCAGGCTCCCCCGTCCCTGGGATTCTCCAGGCAAGAACACTGGAGTGGGTTGCCATTTCCTTCTCCAATGCATGAAAGTGAAAAGTGAAAGGGAAGTCACTCAGTCGAGTCCCATTCTTCGCGACCCCATGGACTGCAGCCCACCAGGCTCCTCCGTCCATGGGATTTTCCAGGCAAGAGTACTGGAGTGGGGTGCCATCGAACGTTACAAATATACTAATTCTGGGCCCAGCACCTACTCTGCCATTTCACTGCCCCCTTTTGCAAACAATCCTATGATGTAGATATTGATGTCCCTTTTCATAGATGGAAAAAATGAAGCTCCATCAGATCAAGTAACTTGCTCAAGGTCACAAGGTTAATAAGTTTCCATTATACAATTGTGTTTCAAAGAATTTCCCTTGCCAAACACATTATTTGGATAAACATGCTTGCTGAAAATGAAAGTACTAGATTACACACCAGTCTCAGCATCTATTTTTCCTATTCCTCCTTGTTCTACAAAGGACTGATTAGAAACTGTGTCCTAATCCTACAGAGAACAGGGTATTTCATTTAACTACACACGTTTTTATTGCCACAATCCAATAATAATCTAACCAAGATGATGTGTTCAAGTGTCACATTTTGTCATCAGAAATGTATTGGTAAAATGAGAAGTGACACAGGAGAGTCAATGTAGGAAATGTGTGGAAAGTGTGATTTAACAGATAAAAAATAAAGCCTTAAATGTTAACTAAATGATGTTTATGACTGTAGCCCAACAGGCTCCTCTGTCCATGGGATTTCCCAGGCAAGAATACTGAGTGGGTTGCCATTTCCTTCTCCAGGGGTTCTTCCTGCCCCAGGGATCAAACCCAGGGACAGCCTGCACTGGCAGGCAGATTCTTTACCACTGAGCCACCCTGGAAGCCCAACTAAATGATAGTTATGACCAATTAAAACTACCTTACATTAAATTTAAACTTTTACTTTCCTTGAATGTATGGGACTCAACAGTTATATATCTTGACTGAATACTACTACCAAAACCCATTGGTAAGCCTTCAAGGCCAGGTTTCTCCTCCATCTGCATAGTCTCAGAATATGGAAGGTTCCTGATAAATGTTCCAAAGCCACGTACCCATACAAAGCCATGCGTTTTCCAGTGAGGGTCTGACCATGAGTATCCAGGGAACACAGATCAGCCAGTGCTGGAAGTCAGTGCTAGTAGTGGGCCTCCAGCAAGGCGAGTGTATCTCCAGAAGGCCGAAGAGAAGGCAGGGAGCAGAGAACGCACAGGAATGGGAGCAGAAGAGAGAGGATAAAGGCGGGCTGGCAGTCAAAACACTCTCACTTCTCCCAGCAAACTGGAGCGTCTCTCTCACCTGATGAGTACTGTTAGAGCCACTCATCCAGAAGTGGGGAAAAAGGGGCCTTTCCTTATCCTCAAGCCTACACAATGCCACCAACCCAAATTACATGGACCATGCAAGAAAAAACACACAGGGGATGTTGTTAAAGCATACTTTGTGTTCAGAAACTGTCAACACATACCCTTTACCAATTAGTTCTTACATCAAAGAAATACTGTTTGCCGAAATAATAGTAAATGAATTTTCCTTGTACAAGGAAAAGATCTTACAAAATACCATGTCCCCAAACTGCCAGAAGTACTTACAAAAGAAAAAACAAAAACTAGCCACAGAAGTATAGCTACGTCTGTCTAAAGTCTTTTAAATGATTGTTTAGAAAAAAGAAGCTCAAATAGTCAATACAGAAATGAAATGCATGTCCACAGAGGTCCTCCCTAACCACAGTCCAAATAATCTGAGGCAGGGCTTCACAGTTTCCAAAGCATTTACACTGCCTTCTCTAGTCTGCACAATAGCCTTAGGAAGGAAGTACGACAGATGTCATTATTCTATTTTGAAGATAGAGAGACAGGCCTACAGAGTAAGTAATTTTTGAATACAGTTTCAAGCTAGTAAAGGGTAGACAGAAAGCCAGAATTTAGGTCTTTAGGTTTTTTCATAAACGTTGCTTCCAATTTTCCACTTTGAGTGAAAAAGACACTAGAAAAACCCAGGAATCTGTATTTCTTTAAATTAGGCTCTAAATTGCCATGTAACTACTTAGACATAATAAATATTTTTAGGATTATGTTTTAAGTATATTAAGAAGAGAAAGCACTTCAAAGATCATTAAATTCAGATCATTCTTAATTTGTGCAAATTACTTACTAAACAAGAATGAGGGGGAGGATGGGAGACAACAGAGAGGAGACTAGAAGGAACCATGGCATCACCTTAGTGAAGATGTTTGGCAAATATTCTGAAGTACCTGGAGGCCCTGGGACAGCTGAGTTCCTGAAGTCTTTACCTCTGAAAAGGCAGAGAACTTTATCTATACTATACCGTCAAAAACATAAACATTTACGTCAGATACTTTGTGTGACTTAGGAAGTTCTGCAATTCTACAAATAGTTTTTAACGATTACAAAAATGCTTCAGGATGTATGACAGCTTGTTCCATTCGCTCTTCTCCTAAAAGATGTGTTTTGAATTTCATACTGCTTTTACCTCTCTTTAGGGGAGATAGAGCATATGCCTGTTAACCTATCTCACCTTCTTCACTATGCTTGGGCTCCTTTTTCTATGAAACAAATTGTTACCTTGCTGTCCTTGCTGCCTCATTCTGCCACTGAGTTCAGCCTGCCTCAAATTTTTTTCCATGAACTATACTGGCATTTCCCAAAGTGTCTACTGAGGATCATTTGTGATATTTAATGTGTTTATGTAAACAAACAAAAATGAAGAGAATCTTGCTAAACAATGTATAATTAACCCCCTTTCTGGAAAGTCACAATAGGCACTGGCATGGATGGTAAAGGCTCTAAGAAATCCTGTAGTAAAGAATCATGTTTGCTTATTTAATTTGGCTGCACTGGGACTTAGCTGTGGCATGTGGGATCCTGAGTTGCATCATGTGGGCTCTTGGTTGCAGCATACAGGATCTAGCTCCCTGACCAGGGATTGAACCCAGGCTACCTGCATTGGAAGCATGGAGTCTTAACCACTGGACCACCTGGGAAGTCCAAAACATCTTTATTTTTGTTTAACTCATCTCACCAAACTTATTTGATTTGTCCCCATTATAATTAGAAAATCTTGAATTACCAAACTGACTACACTGGATCATTTTCAAAGAAACCCAACTCACTATAAAACATAACATAAACAGAAAGCCCAGGAACTTCCCTGGCGGTCCAGTGGTTAGGACTCTGAGCTTTCAATGTAGGGGGTGTGGGTTCGATCCTTAGTTGGGGAATATGATCCCATGAGCAATGTGGTGCAGCCAAAATTTTTTTTTAATTTAAAAAATCAATATAAAGTCCATTATATATTTTATCAATACATATTTGATGTCACCTTGACCTTATCAAATAGTATTTCTTTGGGGAAGGTGTATTAACATTACTTACATTTAAATTTTTTAAAAGAGAATTATTGATTTGTTTAGTTTTTATTAGAAGGAGTTTTCTGGTCAACTAAGAACTTGAACTGAAAGAGGTTAAGGTCTCAACTGACTGAACATGTATGAAAATATTTAAACACAGAGCTAATACTACTTTAATACCTTTTATCCTTAAATGCTAATTTCTCCAACTGGCTTCTCCAAATTATGTCATCCTCTGTTTTATTGAAGAACATCAGCTTCACTTTCCTTAAAAGAAAAAACAACAATTCAAAAGTACTATTTCAATTATATTTAAAATATGCATGAATGGAAAGTCTAACCGTGAATTAGCATGAATGTTTTTTCAGTGTCAATTAGGTAATCAAAGGTAACAAAACTAAAGGAATCAAGTGAATAAAACAGCTTAGAGTAGAGGAAGAAGAGAAAGAAATGATGACTAAGGGATGAGAACATGTCTGTTGAAGTCCATTGAGTTTTTAATAGATTTAGAACACCTTCTACTAATCTAACAGCCTCACAAGGGACAGGAATTAAATGTAAAATGACATACCTGAGACTGGGTATATTAGTCAAAGCATAATTCAGTACTTTAACCATTGGTGTGAAGCCTGTTCCTGCTGCCAATAAAAAGAGATCTTCCAATTCTTGGAGCTGGGATATTATAAAATTGCCCTCAGGATTGCTTACAGAAACATAATCTCCTACACAACGAAATATACATGAAATCAGAAAAAAAAAAAAAAAAAAATCAGGAAAACTGAAACAGTTAACCTAGCTGAATTAAGAACACTAGGAGAAGCAGGTTGCATAATTATCAGACTATATCTCAGTTTTCAAGGAATGTAAGCAGTTTTAAGAATATTCATTAGGCCCCCAAGTATGTCATTATACTCACATTTTCATTATAATCAAATTAATAATAAGGTTTTATTATACTTATTTCCCAACATTATTTTCCCAAACCATCTGGTGTCTCTAATTTATAAACTACTGCCACTAATTATCAATAAAGTCTTGATTGCTAAACTATTGATAAAACTATTTAAAAAGCAGAGTCTGTGTATACCTGTCTTGCATAGTACAGAGTGGAGAATACATATTCACTACTTACATACTGATTCTTAATCATAGTAATAAACCTAGTAGGAGAAAAAAATTGAAATAGAAATACTTTCTAATATCCTATTATCTTTTTACTGTTAATTTTTTAATTACAAAAGTCACATTTCCTTACCAAAGAACATTTAAAAATATGCAAATATACAGCAATAAAAATCACTCTTAGATACTGTTAATAATTTGAGATAATTCTTTAGTCCACTTTAATTTTTTTAGTTTATTTTATTCCCCACTCCCTTCACTGAGGTTACTTCATACATTTGTAAAACAGACTCATTTGCCACACTCTGCATTCCATCTGGGATTCCCTGACATCACCAAACACAAGTTGCAGAACTTGCATTTTTTTCTGAAAGTTTTATATTTTTTTCACATAGTAAAATTCACTCTGCATGGTCTTTGACAAATGCATAGTCATGTGTCCACCATCTCAATAGCATACAGAATGCTTCTATCACCCTAAAAATTCCCCTTTGTATTCAACCCCTCACCCCACCCCTCACAACTATTTATCTGTTCCATTCCTACAGTTTTGCTTTTCCAGAATGTCATATAAATGGTAAAACTGTACAATTTGTAGCCTTTTGAGCCTAGGTGGTTTGGCACAGCAAAATGCATTTTTAAAATATTATCTTATGTACTATTGTTTTCTTAGCTCAGTCTCCCAAGACAATAGAAATAAAAACAAAATAAATGGGATGGACCTAATTAAACATATAGGCTTTTGCATACAAAAGAGACCATAAAAAGAAAAAAAAAAAAGACAACGTACAGAATGGGAGAAAATATTTGCCAATGATGTGACAGACAAGGACTTAATCTCCAAAATATACAAACAGCTCATACAACTCAACAACAACAAAAAACAAACAACCCAATGGAAAAATAGGCAAAAGATCTTAGTAGACATTTCTTCAAAGAACATACAGATGGCCAATAGGCACATGAAGAGATGCTCAACATCACTAATCATTAGAGAAATGCAAATCAAAACCACAATGAGGAACCACCTCACACCAGTTAGAATGACCATCATTAAAAAATATACAAACAACAAATGCTGGAAAGGGTGTAGAGAAAAGGAAACCCTCCTACTCATTTGGTGGGAATGTAAATTGGTACAGCTACTATGGAAAACAGTGTGAAGGTTCCTCAGAAAACTGAAAATAGAATTACTATACGATTCAGCAATCCTATGCCTGGGCATATACGTGGACAAATCAATAATTCAAAAAGAGACACGCACACCTATGTTCACAGCAGCACTATTCACAGTAGCCAAGACACAGAAATAATCTAAATGTTTAGCAACAGATGAATGGATAAATGTACATATATACAATCGGGTAATACTCAGCCATAAAAAAGAATGAGATAATGCCATTTGCAGCAACATCGATGCAACTAGAGATTATCATACTAACTGCAGTAAGTCAGAAGATACTACTTACATGTGGAATCTAATGGCACAAATGAACGTATCTACAGAACAGAAACAGACTCACAGACATAGAGAACAGACTTGTGGTTGCCAAGGGGGAGGAGGTGGGAGAGGGGAGGACTGGGAGTTCAGGATGAACAGGTATAAACTATTATATATAGGATGATAAACAACAAGGTCCTACCATAGAGCATAGGAAACTATATTCAATATCCTGTGATAAACCATAATGGAAAATAATATTAAAAAAAGAATGTCTATATGTGTATAACTGAGTCAATTTGCTGTACAGCAGAGACTGACACAACATGTAAATCAACTATACTTAAATTAAAAAAAATTTTTTAAACACAACTGGGAAAAAAACCCACAAAATAAAACAAGAGCTGTTCTGAATTCCTATTAAAAACAAAGCATGATCAGAAACCATACTTGGGGCACACTACTACCAAATCTACAATCAAAATAGTTGAATAAACCCTTTTCTGGTATGCAACTGATATAATCTCTGTGCACCACTCAAATAAGAGAACTGTCTTCAGGACATTTCAGAAATTTTCAATGTAATATTAAAAATAATAAAAAAAAATAAAGTTGTCCATACTTTAAAAAACAATTTCAAATGCTCTGGTTTATTTTTAATGCTTGGCTGCTCATCTCTTTTCCCTTTCTTGTCCATGGCAGGATAGTAAGAATTGGGTAGTAATTGATGAGTTAAACATTAGAAAGTAACAGAAGCTCCCTGTTATAATTTGAAAGGAACCATGAGAGCAGAATATCCTTGGGAAAAAATCAGCTGTTTGTTTACTAAAGAAGCCTCACAGAATGATATTATCTTGATAATTTCTGTCCACAGTCCAGTCTTTCCAATGTCATAAAATTGATTAGACTCAGGCATGGACCTAATGCTACTCTAATTCACAAGAGATTAAAGCATACCTGCCAGAATGGCAATGATTTTCAGCAGACCACCTGCATCTAGTAACCTGAGCTCCATCCGGGACTTCCATTCCCAATGCAGGAAGATAAAAAATTGGACTATTTGGAAGGTCAAAATAATCATATAAAATTGCTCAATGAACACAGAATTGAAACAAAGTGGATAGTTTGATAAGGTAGCTCCTATAGGTCATAATGGAGTTTCATGAGTTATCACTGTCATGCCAGTGTAAAACCCTCTAAGGGGCACCAGTGTCTGTGCCATGAGAGCTCCCCCAGATGAAATTGAAAAAACACTGGCCTTACTATTTCAGCTTTCCTTTTGCATGCTGTAGGTTGACTCTCCACTCTGTTTTGTGTTACACAATGTCTACAGATAGGTTGTAAGACCACTGGTTAAGTTTCCACCTTCTATATTACAATTGTGCTGTCAGTCCTTCACGAGGTCGTATCACCTTCATTAGATCCGTAGGTATTCCAAAATTCTATAGGTTCACATTTATGTTCAATATTTTGATTTATGTAACCAAAGATGACTCATCAATTTGTTATATGTTGATTGCTGAGCTTAACTTTCAGATAGCAAAAATTTTCTCTATTTCCAAATTTCAGCAATCTATTTCACTCGATATTACTGCTAATGTGGTCTTAAAGGGGGAAGGGCACATTTATTGTTAGGCAAAAGACAGTGAAAAGCTGAAGACATAGAAAAAGGAGTAAAATAGTAAGGGAGGGAATCTCTAAATATTAGTAGATTTCATTATAGTCCCTTTATTAATTCTTTCAGAGTACTTTTATTAAAAGCCCATTATGTGCCAACTGATCTGCTAGGGATGGGAAATACAAAGATAAGACAATCTATATCCTTAAACTCAAAGTTCTGTAAATAGGAAATATTATGTATTCTTATCCTAGAGCTATGAACAGTGTTAGTTACTGAGGGGTTCAGAAGAGGAGGGAAGTTTCATAAAGGAAGTGATATTTTTAAAAAATACTAAAACAAAGGTACTTGACAGGTAGAAAGAGGGTCAATGGGCATCCTACAAAGCTCATGTGTCAATGAATGAGGATGGCAAACTTGTAGAGCCTGAGTAGCACAAGTATTTTGTATAGTGAGAGGTGAAGCTGGAGAGTTCATCAAAGTCTTCATAGGCCATGAAAAGGGTGTAATCAGTTAGGTAATGGAGACCCATCCAAGGTATCAAACCTGCAGAGCAACATGATTAAATTGATTATCAGGGCAGATATGGATAAAGAACTGGAAAATGCAGATTAATAGTAAGATATCAGTTAAAGGCAACTGAGAGAGACCAGTTACAGATCAAGAGAGAAGTGATGAAGGATTGATCTAAGAGGTAGCAGAAAGGATAGAGAAGACAGATTAAAAAGCTACTGGGAGGTAGACTCATCAGAACTTAGCCACTGACTGGATTGGGAGGGAGGCAATGGTTGTCTGAGGAGGCCTTACAAATAGCTGAGAAAAGAAGAGAAGTGAAGGCAAAGGAGAAAAGGAAAGATATATCCATCTCAATGCAGAGTTCCAAAGAATAGCAAGGAGAGATAAGAAAGCCTTCCTAAGTGATCAATGCAAAGACATAGAAAACAATAGAATGGGAAAGACTAGAGCTCTCTTCAAGAAAATTAGAGACACCAAAAGAACATTTCAAGACAGAACATAAAAGAACATAAAAGACATCAAAAGAACATAAAAGACAGAAACAGTATGGACCTGACAGAAGCAGAAGATATCAAGAAGAAGTGGCAAGAATGCACAGAAGTACTAGTCAAAAAAGATCTTAATGACCCAGACAAACCACAATGGTGTGATCACTCACCTAGAGCCAGACATCCTGGAATGTGAAGTCAAGTGGGCCTGAGGAACTATGAACTAATCACTATGAACAAAACTAGTGGAGGTGATGGAATTCCAGCTGAGCTTTTTCAAATCCTAAAAGATGATGCTGTGAAAGTGCTATATTCAATATGCCAGCAAATTTGGAAAACTCAGCATTGGCCACAGGACTGGAAAAGGTCAGTTTTCATTCTAATACTGAAGAAAGGCAATGCCAAAGAATGTTCAAATCACTGCACAATTGCACTCATTTCACATGCTAGCTAGCAAAGTAATGCTCAAAATTCTCCAAGCTAGGCTTCAACAGTATGAGAACTTCCAGATGTTCAGGCTGGATGAAGAAAAGGCAGAAGAACCAGAGATCAAATTGTCAATATCTGTTGGCTCACAGAAAAAGCAAGAGAATTCCAGAAAAACGTCTACTTCTGCTTCACTGACTATGCTAAAGCCTTTGACTATGTGGAAAATTTTTCAAGAGATGGGAATACCAGACGACCTTACCTACCTCCTGAGAAATCTGTATGCAGTTCAAGTAACAGAACCGGACATGAAACAACAGACTGGTTCCAAATTGGGAAAGAAGTAAGTACGTCAAGGCTGTATATTGTCAGCCTGCTTATTTAACTTATATGCAGGGTACATCAGGTGAACGCTTGATTAGATGAAGCACAAGCTAGAATCAAGACTCCGGAGAAGGCAATGGCACCCCACTCCAGTACTCTTGCCTGGAAAATCCCATGGATGGAGGAGCCTGGTAGGCTGCAGTCCATGGGGTTGCGAAGAGTTGGACACGACTGAGCAACTTCACTTTCACTTTTCACTTTCATGCATTGGAGAAGGAAATGGCAACCCACTCCAGTGTTCTTGCCTGGAGAATCCCAGGGATGGCGGAGCCTGGTGGGCTGCCGTCTATGGGGTTGCACAGAGTCGGACACGACTGAAGCGACTTAGCAGCAGTAGCAGCAGCAGAATCAAGACTGCAAGGAGAAAGACCAATAACCTCAGATATGCAGATGACATCACACTTATGGCAGAAAGCAGAGAGGAACTAAAGAGACTTGATGAAAGTGAAAGGAGAGAGTGAAAAAGTTGGTTTGAAACTCAACATTCAGAAAACTAAGATCATGGCATCTGGTACCATTACTTCATGGCATATAGATGAAGAAACAATGGAAAACAGTGACAGACTTTATTTTCTTGTGTTCCAAAATCACTGCAGATGATGACTTTAAATTGAAATTAACTTAAATTGAAATAAACATGAAATTAAGATGCTTGTTCCTTGGAAGAATAGCTATGACAAACCTAGACAGCATGTTAAAAAGCAGAGATATTACTTCACTGACAAAGGTCTGTATAGTCAAAGCTGTGGTTTTTCCAGTAGTCATGTATGGATGTGAGACTGAACCACAACGAAAGCTGAGTTTCAAAGAATTGATGCTTTTGAACTCTGGTGTTGGAGAAGACTCTTGAGAGTCTCTTGGATTGCAAGATCCAACCAGTCCATCCTAAAGGAAATCAGTCCTGAATATTCATTGGAAGGACTGATGCTGAAGCTGAAGCTCCAACACTTTGGCCATCTGATGCAAAGAACTGACTCATTGGAAAAGACCCTGATGCTGGGAAACATTGACGGCAGGAGGAGAAGGGGACAACAGAGGATGAGATGGTTGGATGGCATCACCCATGTGATGGCCATGAGTCTGAGTAGGCTCTGGGAGTTGGTGATGGGACAGGGAAGCCTGGGCATGCTGCAGTCTACAGGGTTGCAAAGAGTTGGACATGACTGAGTGATGAAACTGAACTGAACTGAATGGGAAGACTCAGGGAAGACTCAAGTTTCCAAATGGGGTGGAGGATGAACAGATAATATTTTGCAAAGAAGCAAAGAACAGATGAGGAATATGGAAGCAATATGGTGAGACTAAGAGAACACAACTTTGGCTGCAGACATGGTGAGTTTAAGATATTTGACAGATTCCACAAGGAAGTAACCAAAGGAGAGTGTAATATGTGATCCAATCTAGAACACAATCTCAATTAAAAAAAAAAAAAATACTAACCAATCTGAAGCTGATCAAGCTCTGGTGTGAAGAATCCAGCAGGGTAGATTTTGATCAAAAAGTAGATGTATATATTGTTGGGAAGAACTGGTTCCTTGAACTCTGAGAATAAGGAATCACATACAGGTGTATATGGCTTCACAATTTCAGTACCTTGAGAAAGTCAAAACAAAGAAATTCAATTCTAAAAATCTAAACAAATGAAGATGAAACATAAAAATGTTATGATGCTATCAGTATATATTTAAAACTGCACCCTTAATGTAACATATTTCTAACTATGTTCTATATGTATACAGCACATGCATATATACTCTAAGCCAAAATGTGTTGAAATAATTTTAACAAATCAGTAATTCACCATAATATGAATAACCTGTTTTATTAAGTGTGGCATAAAATGATAGGATTTTATGCTAATAAACTTAAAACAACCATCTTTGCCATCAGCATATAAGCTTTGTAATGGGCCACAACAAAAATGGCATCAGAAGTTTACACAGAGATACAAGGAGATACTTACACAATAATTTTAATTATATACCAAATTTTTAACAATGAATACTGATGGCCAATGGGATAATTTGAGTTTTAGGAAGGCATGAATTTTTGAATTATTTTAACAATTTATCATTTTATGTATTATTTTGGTAATTGAAAAGAACACTAATCCAACTACTACTAAGAATATAAAAATAAAAAACAGGGTAAAATTAGTAAGAAGCCATGTTATATTTTAGCTAGCCAAAATCCAAAGAAAGAGGAGTTAACACATTTGAAAGACCAAAATTTTATACATGGCTCCCTCACATATATGAAATTAACTATGTGTAAATTAGATACAATACTTGGACAATAAATACACTGGGGAAGATATCAGTTATTGAATAACTTGGCATTAGTGATGATGAAGAGAAAAATTGAACAGTGTGTATAATACACTATATTTATCAAATCCTGGCTGGTAGTCTGTAAAGCTACTTGCTGGAAACACTAGGACTGACATGGGAATGTTACCTTTTCAGCTTCAACAGATTAAGAAGATATTAGACAACAGCTGGAAGGGTATTTAAAACGAGGTAATTTGGGGGTGAAAATAAAGGAAAGAGCATTTACACAGTAAGGAATACACTTACAAGAGCTTCTTTTACTGGTGGCACATGCAAGGAAATCATCTATAATCATCCACTCATTTTCAGCTTTATAAATTCAACTTCATAAACAACCTTGAACTTAAAACTGGCTAATAAAAGATGCTAGTGTATGTTTCTGGTAGCTGTCTTCACAGAAGACTGTGTGCTCTCTAACCTCTTTCTTTTAAGGCTTTGCTAATAACAGATTCCCTGTGGGAGGTAATGGCAACCCACTCTAGTATTCTTGCCTGGGAAATCCCAAGGACAGAGGAACCTGGCAGGTTGCAGAGTCAGAGACAACTTAGCAAGTAAACAACAACAAAAGTAATAAATTACAATGCTGGTGGCACCGTCTCTCTGACGAGTGACAATTTCTTTGCTCCACACAGTGATGCAGCGTAGCTAGAGTTCCCACTTGCAGGCACCCTGCGTCCACAAACCCAGAAATGGGCTATCACAAAGACCAGCTGCCCAGAAACGCTTCACTAATAACCTACCTGGGTGCTTACATTAGTACTGATTACAAACTCCTTATTAAAGAAAATGTTTCTGCAAAGCCTCACCTGTAATAGGTAGCCTGAGGTAAACGTGTTGCCCAACTGGCACCTCAAGATGTGTGCTTGGTGGCAGCATTAAGCAGAACAGCTTCGTATCATGAGTCACATCTTCCTTGGAAACTAACTGGCATTTTCTGTAGAACAAACCTAGAAAGAAGTTCATTTTCTCTTAGTGACAAATAAATTAGGTAAGAAGTACTCCCAGACCCACTACTCAAAAGCACAGACTCAGCTTCTGCTCTTTAGTGAGCTTGAATTTCACTAACAGGTCTATGACATTAAAATAAATTCATCACTATTTTGAAAATCTTATAGTGTTAGTTTTTTCCATTTTACTTCCTGACATATCCATTTTCTAAAACCTGTAAATACTTCCGTAATTTGAAAAAACAGCTCTATAAAATGAGTGTTATTTGCTCATGTCTGTTTTTATAGCATGTTAAAACCATTACAGTATAAAAAATGAAAGCCTAGTTTTTTCTTCTTAAATTTACTTTTTAAAATAATTTCATCCTTTATGCCTTTATCAATAGCTATATAATTAAATTGTAGATGTGAAAAATAGTTGATAACCATCAAAGTTCATTTTAAATTCTTTTCTTACAGAATGGCAAAGTCCTGAAACTCAACCATTTAAAGTTTAACAATACCAGCACTATTCAATAACTTATAAATATTTCTTTGATAAAGGCAGGAAAATATACATTCTTGTGTCTCTGTATGTGTGTTATATATACACAAACAAAATCTATATGTATATGAATTATAGGACATTTCAACAGTCAAAATATGATTAAAACAAAAACAAACAGGTTAATAAGGGTATAAGCTCTGATTATCTGGAAAAATTTAAATGAACTACTGAAGATGGCAGGTTTGTGGTACTAAAATACAAATAAAAGGAACCAAGTATTTCTATAAATACTGGAAATATCTGAAGTTAATACCCTAAGCTCAGGAAATATTTGCATACAGAGCAAAATAATACCATTGGATTAGAAGATCTTATTACAGAAGTTCTGAAAGCATGAATATTTTCACTGGCAAATTCTCTTTTGAATGTAAACAGCATACCAGAATAGACTAATGACACTGATTTGTTTCATAATTTCCTCTTTTTTATAAAACAGCATTCACAGAGATGTATCAGGAATTAATCCTAATAAGGCATCTTTGGCCATGTGAAGAGTCGACTCATTAGAAAAGACCCTGATGCTGGGAAAGACTGAAAGCAAAAGGGGGTGGCAGAGGATGAGACAGTTAGATAGCATCACCGATTCAATGGACATGAATCTGAGCAAACTCTGGATGGTACTGGAGGTCAGAGGAGGCTGGTGTGCTGCAGTCTGTGGGGTCGCAAAGAGTTGGACACGACTTAGCGACTGAACAAAAACAATAACAAAGCATCTTATTATCCTAATTAAGCTCTTTTTTCTAACCTAAAAATATTTAAGTAGGTAAAGATTTACTTCAGACCTTAGCATTTGAAGGCCCTACATCAAATAATCAATGGTTAGTAGAAAACTAAAATTCACATAGAATCCTAAGAAACCATTTTGGCCACAGTTTCATCCAATTCTCTTCCCTTTTCGCTTGGTGCCCCAAAGACCCTGGTCACTACATCTTTCTGCGCGCTACCACGGTAGCTCAGCGTGCACACAAACTTAAGCGCACATCGTGGCCAGGGCAGAATTTAGACAAGATCATGGCCAAGGGCACCATCCCAGAATTATACCAGAAGGCCCAATCCAGTGCTAAACTGACGAAGGATCAAAGGAGCTAGGTTCACCCGCAAGAAGAAATGAAGGTTCAGATGATCTCCTTTTCTCTTCCTCTAGACCCTTCCTGTGACCCAGAGTGGAAATATTGGGTTGGCCACAGAATTCATTCAGGATTTTCCATAAGGTGTTACAGAAAAACCGGAACAGATATTTGGCCAACCAATATGTGATGAGGGCTTTCCTTGTAACTCAGTGGGTAAAGAATCTACCTGCAATTCAGGAGACCTGGGTTCAATCCCTGGGTTGAGAAGATCCCCTGGAGGAGGAAATGGCAACCCACTCCAGCATTCTTGCCTAGAGAATCCCATGGACAGAGGAGCCTGGCAGGGTAGAGTTCATGGGGTCACAAGAGTTGGACATGACTTAAATGACTTAGCGACTAAATCACAATATGCAATGAGACCTCCAGGTCTAAACACATGAAAGTTATAAATCAGACAAACAACTGTTAATAAGTTCTGTGCTGCAACCTGAAATGTACCTTCATAATGCCCCTTTAGAAGGCTAGGTTCAAATTCAGGATTTGTGAACTCCTCAGAGTTCCATGCAGGAAGAAGGCAAGGGGATGAGAGTTGCACCCCCAAACTGTTAATGGCCTGAATCCTGCTCTTCTCAGTCCCGCTGTCTGACCCTGAGTGGAGCCTTGTGTGGATGTGGGGACACTAGCCCATATGTTCAAGCTTATCTACTTGCTGTCCCCATAACTAGCCTTGGCCACTCCTTGGATAGGCTTCCCAGGTGGCTCAGTGGTAAAGAATTGCCTGCCAATGCAGGAGACGCGGGTTTGATATCTGGATAGGGAAGATCCCCCAGAAAAGGGAATGGCTATCACTCCAGTATTTTTGCTTGGGAAATCCCATGGACAGGGGAGCCTGGTGGGCTATAGTCAATGGGGTCCCAAACAGTCAGATACAACTTAGTGACTAAACAACAATTTCATGGATAGAAGTGGATTTGGGGTCATTTGCGCAGGGAATTCTGGGGCTCCAGATACCTGGAGTGCAGTGATTAAGGAAAGAGCTTCAATTCTGGGGGGACAATTCCTCGCTTTGCACCCTCCTCACCCTGTGAAGGATGTGCGGTTGGTGGAGAGCCCTTGTGTTGTTCCCCAAGCACGGAATCCAAGGTAGGTGTCCCTCATGAAAAGGTCCAGGGGCCACAGTGCTTTCCTCTAATCAAATCTAGTGCATACCCTCTGATGAAAAGACTCATCTTCAGACCTGACAATTTCACCTCTAGCCTTTGTCAGAAAGGATTTGTTACAGTAAGTCTGCATCTCTTCGACTGTACTTAAAACACAAGCAAACTCTGGGTTACAATGATGGACTGGCTTTCTAGACAGAGAAGTAACACGGAATTCCTGCTATTTAACACTGAGATAACGTCAGCATCTTTAAGTGTTAGTCGCTGAGCTGTGTGTGACTCTTTGCAATCCTATGGACTGTAGCCTGCCAGGCTCCTCTGTCTATGGGATATCCCAGGCAAGAATACTGGAGAGGGTTGGCATTTCCTTCTCCAGGGGAACTTACTGACCCAGGGATCGAACCCTGGTCACCTGCATTCAATATCTTACCAATAAAATAATAAAACTGCCATAATTTCAATGGGACATGCTAACGATAGGTTCTAAAAGTCTTAAGAAAGATTTAAGAATGTTTTCATCTTTCACTCTTTCACCTACACTGAAGAGAGAAGTCACATAGGCATGGACCTAAAGCATGGGGATAAAGGAAGATAAAGCAGATTTGTTGACTTGAGACTGAATAATGCTGATATTAAGGTGTCAGGTTTTTGGTTTTATAAGCATGACTATACAAGAAAATGAAAAACTGAAAATAAATATGAGATGGTAAAACAAAAAACACAGGACAGAAAAACGTTTGTTCAGAAACTTAATGCTTTTTGAAAAAAAAAAATCTTAATTTTTAAATTGGAGTACAGCAAAGTGATTCAGTTATATATATATATATATATATATATATATATATATGTATACATGCACACACACACACACACACACACACACACACACACACACACACTCTTTTTCAGGTTTCTTTTCATTACAGATTATTATAAGTTATTGAATATAGTTCCCCGTGCTATATGGTAGGTCCTTGTTATCTACTTTATGTATAGTAGTGTGTATCTTGGAGAAGGCAATGGCACCCCACTCCAGTACTCTTGCCTGGAAAATCCCATGGATGGAGGAGCCTGGTGGGCTGCAGTCCATGGGGTCACTAAGAGTCGGACACGACTGAGCGACTTCACTTTCACTTTTCACTTCCATGCATTGGAGAAGGAAATGGCAACCCACTCCAGTGTTCTTGCCTGGAGAATCCCAGGGATGGCAGAGCCTGGTGGGCTGCCGTCTATGGGGTCGCACAGAGCCGGACACGACTGAAGCGACGCAGCAGCAGCAGCAGCAGTGTGTATCTGTTAATCCCAGACTAAATTCCTTTAATAACATACAAATAATATTGAGATACTCAGGGTAACACTGCAACACTGAGGATAATATGGTAATTTGGGCATTCTTTATTCTTCTTGTTGAAAAGAAACTATAGCTTTCCTTCTAGAGAGTAGAATTTCACAAGGTATAAATAAAGACAAAGTTCAGTGGGAGAGAGCTGTGAAAGAGCACTGGATTGGGAGTCCACACCTTCCTGTTCTAAGTACTTTTTTTGTTTTTCTGGCCATGCTATGCAGCACGCAGGACCTCAGTTCCTAAACTAGGGATTAAACCCATGTGCCCCTGCAGGGGAAGTGTGGAGTCCTAACCACTGAATTCCCCTAGTGTTCTTTCAAAGCACCTGCTGCTACTGCTGCTGCTAAGTCGCTTCAG
This sequence comes from Bos taurus, assembly GCF_002263795.3. NCBI lineage: Eukaryota > Metazoa > Chordata > Mammalia > Artiodactyla > Bovidae > Bos > Bos taurus. The sequence continues at coordinate 65,455,404 of NC_037336.1, forward strand.
TCGTGTCCGACTCTGTGCGACCCCATAGACGGCAGCCCACCAGGCTTCCCCGTCCCTGGGATTCTCCAGGCAAGAACACCGGAGTGGGCTGCCATTTCCTGCTCCAATGCATGAAAGTGAAAAGTGAAAGTGAAGTCGCTCACTCGTGTCCGACTCTAGCGACCCCATGGACTGCAGCCTACCAGGCTCCTCCATTCATGGGATTTTCCAGCCAAAAGTACTGGAGTGGGGTGCCATTGCTATTCACGCTCATTTTCCCTGCTGGAAACAGGGGCTTACAGAAGTTAAATAGTTTGCCCAAGATCACAGGGTCACTAGAGAAGATGTGGGATGGGGGAAGAAGTTATGAGAGTTTCTTGCTCCAACTCATAAACCTTGTTCAAAAGTTTGAGAACTATAATTATAGACCAGTACATTGTCCTTTAGCATCTTCCTCATTATTTTAACCATGTCGGTTCAAACACAAATATCTATAGACTATCCCCCTACCCTTTACAACTCCCTAGTAACTATTTAATGTCCAAATTAAGGAACCAGTTCAGCAAGTCACCATCTATCTCAGGTACCTCTCTTCTTCAACATCCCCAGCAGGACACCTTGGGATTTCATCATGCTATTCAGAATAGTTTGTAATTGAAAACTTATGAATTATTTCTGGAATTTTCCATTTAATATTTTTGGACCACGACTGACCAGGGGTAAGTGAAACCTCAGAAAGCAAAGCTGCAAATAAGGTGGGGGCACTGTATCTGTCTTTGACTCTGATCTCAAACATGGGATTCCTAATACCCTGGCAAATTCCTAAGCAATAAGGGAAAACTAGGAACATCTTTGTTCTCATGTGGTGACTCTAGGTGGATTCCTGGATGGGGGCTGGTCACCAGAAAGACTGAGTTATGGTCAAAAGTTTGGAATTTCCTGCTCCATAGCCCACCCTCTGGAGAGGAAAGAGGGGCTGGAAATGAACTTATGCAGAAGAAACAACAAAGTTTTAGTTATTATGTGCTTTTAAAAGTATTACATAAACTGCAATTATGCTGCTGTTTTTAAAAATTATTCAGCCTTTGTACTAATTTTGATGAGGTTTTCACTTAACCTCTGGTGGTTGCTGTTCAGTCACTAAGTCATGTCTGACTCTCTGCAGCCCCAAGGACTGCAGCACGCCAGGCTTCCCTGTCCTTCACCATCTCCTGGAGTTTGCTCAAACTCAGTGATGCTATCCAACCATCTCATCTGACCTTTTGTAATATAGCTTTACTATCCTCACTCAAACCACTCTTGCATATATGAGTAAGAAAACATTCATAACACATCTTCTAACACCCAGGATGATAAATGTGTATGGGTGTATGCTTTTTCCAATTAGTAAATTGACAATAGAGCATAGATTCCTTTCTGTTTTAACTATCACTATTAAAAATAAATTTGAAATGTATTCAGTTCTTTTACTACCTTACCTAGACTGATGTGAGCTGAATCTTTCTTTCAAAGTGAGGATTTTGTAGAGTTAAACATCAGTGTTAAGCTAAGAAAAAGGCAGCTTTTCTTCCAAGACTAGGTTCAATGGGGTCCTTAGACAATGAGGCCCATATCGTTTAGTAAGGTCGTCACTAGATTCGAACATCTCTGTGCTTATCACCTTTCCTCAGCTCCATAACTAATAATTCAGTCAACATTATACATTAAAGTGCTTGAATTCTAAGTTTTTAAACTTCATCTATTCTGTCTTTTAACACAGTATATAATTTCTTACTTATTTACAGCCTGCTCCATCTATCCTGTGTTTCTTCATATTCAGGCTGTTCTGCTAGAAATGAGAATAAGACAGCAACATGCTAAAGCATCTTGTAATTAGTGTGCAAGTGACAACTTTACACCTGCTGGGCTGAGCAGACAATTTAAAAGCATAAAGTACCGTGAAGTCCTATTTGCTAGCCATAGGAGTCTCTTCTTTTCCAGTAATTCTGAATGACTGTTTTAGGCAGCAAAGAAACATGGCTGCACAGGCAAGAAAGGGTTAGGAAGGGGCGAAGGGGGATCTTTATACACTGACAAGAAGAGCTGTTGTTCCTTATGACAGCAAACAGCTTGCCTGCAGAATCCCAGGCCCCGTAGAAAGCCTCAATTAAGTGACTGCTCACAAAGTGTCAACAAGCATGTTTACAGGTACAGACAGCACTTCTGGATGTGTACGCGTGTGGTGTTAGCAATTAAGAAGCCCTGATAAAAGTATAGGTCAAATTATGCAAAACTGCCATTTTTCTAGGTAAAAAATAAACAGCGGTGGTTTCATACAGTTCAGCATGATTTAAAAACACAGTTATAGATTCTATATGTATTTAATCTAAAGGTTTATAAGTGGCTATTGACATATCAAAATTATGACACAACTTTTCAAAATCTTGTTTATTCTTTAGTATCTCAATATTCATTTACTGAGCTGTTAGTTGTCAAATTTACAAAACAACCTTTGTGTGATGATCTGAATCCCCATATTAAAGGTAATCACAATTAAAATAAATTTTTAGGCTGGGTACAGAAATAGCAACCCAATATTCTATTAGTTTCTGACTCTTAATAGACAAATTTCTTAGTCATATCACACACACACCACACCACACAAATACTCACTCATAATCTTCATCTTTGAGAAGAAAAAAATAATTGGAAGTGCCCAAGTTACAAATGGTAGACTGGTTATATTCATACAATTTAATCTATCAACTGTTACACCTGGATTAAAGGTAAAAAATGAAGTAGTTTCTCTGCTCTGATTATGTTCTTTGCTATATTTAAATCTTCTGTGTAAGTAAACTCTAGATTTGACGTGAGAAGTTATTGCATTAAAAGTCTTCAACTCACACGCTTAGTTTCAAACTTAAATTTTTTAACTAGGAAAAATGGAAGAAGCCAGCATGCTAATATCATAAAAACTGATAATTTTGGTAATACACATTGAAAATCTAGGAACCACATAATAGAGTAAACATTTAAACTTACTGACAGTAAGTTAAATCATAATATTTTGATGATGTAAATATTCAGCTTTGCTAGTGCAGAAAATAACCTATAGTTTTTATCACGAGTTAGGGAAGAGAAAGGACAAAGAAGAAATGAATCTGTGCTAATTCAGGCAAATAAATAGAAAAAATCCCCTAAACTGAGTCATTTTCCAAAGCAGAAAATCTAATTCACTGAAAAATACAAGCGTGGCTCCAATTTCACACAAGAAAGCTAAAACAAACTATGGTGGCTCACGACTCAAGCCGAAATTTATAGCAGGGAGGAGAGAGTTCATGGAAAGCCTCAGGAAATTATAGGGAAGAATACTTGAGCAATGTTCATTCTAACTATTTCTAAATACAGGTCAACTTTGTTTCTCAGTATCATTTATTTCTAGGACTTAGCTTTTATCTGGTTTGCTATGATTTTTCAATCACTCAGTCAGTCAGTTCAGTCCCTCAGTCGTGTCCGACTCTTTGCAACCCCATGAATCGCAGCACGCCAGGCCTCCCTGTCCATCACCAACTCCCGGAGTTCACTCAGATTCACGTCCATCGAGTCAGTGACGCCATCCAGCCATCTCATCCTCTGTTGTCCCCTTCTCCTCCTGCCCCCAATCCCTCCCAGCATCAGAGTCTAGACAGCCAGATAATTTCAGGGCAACAGATTTTACCTTAATAATATCTTATTTCATTTTCATGGTCTTTTACCTGTTCTCTTCTGATGTGCTGCATCTGCTATTATTCCTCTCTCTTCTGCCTACCTTATACCATGCAATTGAGACCTCCTGCTCTTGGAAAATGAATCTATTTGACCTTTCCCACATATGGCTTACATTTTCTTTCTCTGCCACCTGCAAAAGGTCTGGCACAATAAGTACCCAGTAATGATATCTGGAAAGTCCTTCATGACTTTCTTTTTTAAGTCACTTTCAAAACATTGCTTGAAATTCACCTTCATTCATGGGGAGTTGTTCAAGGTCAGATTGATCTGTATCTGATCACTTAAGGTTACCTTAGAATATATTCAAGTTTGCACTAAATAACTTCCTCTTATTGGCCTATGTCTTGATATAAGTATTCTTTAACCCCATGTTTATGTATGTTCTTTCTTCCACCTAGGAAAATAATTCTGATGTCATTTATTTGTTACATACCACAATACCTAAAATAGCATTCCACACACAATAAGTACTCAAAATGCAGCTACCTGATACTTTTCTGAAAATTAAAATATTATCTACAAATATATTTTTATAGTTTTAAATATTTAAAGATGGTAAACTGAATATATGCAGTTAGTGTCTTCTAACCCTTCCCTAAAATAAAAGCAAAGATGGTGTGTGAATGTGTGTGTGTATGTGTGAGTGAGTGAGAGTGTTTGGTTGTTTTTTAAGGCATAACCTGTAAGGATAGAAAGAACTAACTCAGTTAACTGGAAAGCTAAATCCCAAACGAGACATACAAAAAGCCAAGAATCAATCCATCTGTAATATAAGATCTCATTAAGGCTCAGAAATTGGCAGGACCAAGTATTTCTGGAATCAGAGGGAAGGAAGAACTAAAACTGCTTTCTGGATTAAAGTTCATTTAGGAAGCCTAGCTGTCTCCCCTAGCCCCACCTTTCTGAAGTCTTTCCCTATTTCACACAGCCACAGGCCGATTCTCTATTATTCTGGCAAAATATCAGAATTTTGCTCTCTTGTAGAGGGCAAAACATAGGGTCTCTGGATTGCGTATATTTTACAGGCTGAACCGTGTGCATCTCAATGTTCCACATTAAAGTCACATCTCCAGTACTAGAGAATGCAACATATTTGGAAATGTGGTATTTTACAAAGTAAGTTAAAATGAGGTCGTTTGGATGGTTCCTAGTCCAATGAGCCTGATGTCCTTATAAGAAGAGGCAACAGGGACACAGACACAGAGGGAAGATCAGGTGAAGACAGCCATCTACAAGCCAAGGAGACATGTCAGGAGAAGCCAACCCTACCAGAATCTTAGTGTCAGACTTTACCTTCAGACTGTGAGAAAATAAACTTCTGTTATTATCCCACTAAGTCTGTGGTACTTTTTTATGGCAACCAGCTCAGAGGTTAGAGCGTCTGCCTGCAATGCGGGAGACCTGGGTTCGATACCTGGGTCGGGAAGATCCCCTGGAGAAGGAAATGGCAACCCACTCCAGTATTCTTGCCTGGAGAATCCCACGGATAGAGGAGTCTGGTGGGCTACATACAGTCCATGGGGTTGCAAACTGAGCGACTTCACTTTCACTTTAGTAGACTAATACAGGACAGTTGACAAAACAAATCTTAAAAAGGAAATTAAAGTTTACAGATACCCCTGCCTTCTTTTCCCATGTAATTTTTGAAATGTTGGGTGCAAGGTAGAAACTATTTAGAGACTCCAACAAAACACTGGCATCAGACTTTTCTGATCCAGCCACACAGTGAATGTTTCTTTTCTGATCCAAAGAAAGGATCCAGCCACACAGCCAATGTTATTGTCAGCAAGCAAGGCCCCACACACAGTTTCCAACTAGCTTTTAGAGTTCAACCCAGAAATACGCACAGACAGTCAAGGATCAGCAGACATTCAAAGGAAGCATCTAATATGAAAGACAGACCAAAACGAGGCTAGGCTACACAGGGAAACAAAAACTCTAAAACACTATCAGTAATTCTCAAAAAGCTAAGAGAAGAGAGCAAATAGGATGCTAAAACAAATAAACAAAAATCAAAAGAGTTCTCTGAAGTTAAAAATATGAAAGTAGAAATGAGTTACTCAACAAAAAGGTTAGAAGACACAGCTGAAAACAACTCTCAAAAAGTAGAGCAAAAGGACAAAATTGAAAATGAGAGAGAAAAGACAAGATACACAGAGAACTGGTTAAGAAGGCTTAAAATAAGATCATTTTTAGGGACTTCCCTGGTTGGTGGTCCAGTGGTTAAAATTCCACGGATGGAGGAGCCTGGTGGGCTACAATCCACGGGGTCGCAAAGAGTCGGACACGACTGAGCGACTTCACTTTCACTTTTGTAGACCAATACAGGACAGTTGACAAAACAAATGTTAAAAAGGAAATTAAAGTTTACAGATACCCCTGCCTTCTGCAGGAGAGACATGGGTTCCATCCCTGGTCTGGGAACTAAGATCCCACCCCATGCCGTGGGCTGACTAAGCCATAGCTACTGAGCCCACATGCTCTAGAGCGGTGTTCCTCAGCAAGAGAAGCCACCGCAACATGAAGCCTGAGCACCACACTAGCCAAAGCCAGAGCACATCAATGAAGACCAGGTGTGCCCCATCAAAGGGCCCAGTGCAGCCAAAAATAAATAAAAAAAAAATAATCCATTTTTTTTAAAGTCTTAAAAAAAAAAAGAACACTTCTAAAAAGTAAAAACAGACCATGGAGGGACGACAAATCAGTACTTTCCAGATACATGGGTCTTAAGCTTCCATAATGGAAAGATTAGCACAAAGGATGACCATTTGGCACAAAAGTTGAAAACAGACCTCCATTAAGGTCTATCAAACTATGAAATTTCAAAACACTTGGAACAAGAGGCAAATCCTACCAATTTCCAAAGAAAATATGGAGTGCATTCACTTTGTGAAAATTCATCAAGCAGAACACTTATAATATGCACCTTTGCCTGTAAGATGTTACACTTAAAATGAATGGTATTATCTTTAGGAAGTAAACTGGTACTCTTGCCTGGAAAATCCCATGGGTGGAGGAGCCTGGTAGGCTGTAGTCCATGGGGTTGCGAAGAGTCGGACACGACTCTTTAACTTTAACAGGGATAGGGCTTCTGTCTCTGGGGTTGCACAGAGTCGGACACGACTGAAGCGACTTAGCAGCAGCAGCAGTAGCAGAGGCAATAAACGTGCCTTCTCTAATAGAAAAAAATTAGATATGCCTACAGGGCATCAACTTTACTTGTTTTTGCACCTTTTGTAAAAGGGAACCTGGAGGAATGAAGGAGTGAAGGAATGAAAGGTCTAAATGGGTATTCTCCATTTAGCTATCATTACTGAATGACCCCATTATGCCTAAACATTAGATAGCAGAGTCAGAAATGTAATCTCTGTTTAAAAAAAAAAAAAAAGGGAGGGTAACAAACCCAATGCCCCATTTCAATTCTTTAGAAAGAGATACACAGAGAAGGCGATGGCACCCCACTCCAGTACTCTTGCCTGGAAAATCCCATGGATGGAGGAGCTTGGTAGGCTGCAGTCCATGGGGTCTCGAAGAGTTGGACACGACTGAGCAACTTCACTTTCACTTTTCACTTTCATGCATTGGAGAAGGAAATGGCAACCCACTCCAGTGTTCTTGCCTGGAGAATCCCAGGGACAGGGGAGCCTGGTGAGCTGCCGTCTATGGGGTTGCACAGAGTTGGACACGACTGAAGCGACTTAGCAGCAGCAGCAGCAGAAAGAGATACAAGGACCCTTTGGCTCACTCAAAGTGGCCCTCCAAATTCTGGTACAACTGAGCCACTGACATACATTTTCATGAACCCAGGACTCAAAATAACAGCATAGCCTACCTGTATCTTTCTTTGGAATAAATGAATTATGATTCTCCTGGGGATGACCAAGGCATTTCCAAGAAGTATTCTCTTTTTTCTTCAGGACGATCTCTATTTTTCCCACATTCTCAACAACTAGCACTGAAAAGAAGATAAACTCCATTTGTATTCATTGATATTAAATATGAGAGTTTATTTTTAAACCAGTCTCTCTCAAACAACCCAAATGCCCTGATCTGGTATGAATGACATTGATCATTAGTGAAATAAATAAAATTTTTGGTACATATTCCTCAAAATTGTTTATGCCTTATATGATGTTAAATCCAGTTTATCTTAAATTCAGACTAACGTCTTTCAAATTAATGTATCAGGGGCCAAACTAATACATAATGCTGGTTTTCATATAAGCTCAAATAGAGCCATGGCAACTAACACACAACTTAAAAAAAAAAAAAAACCTTAAATATACAAACTAGCCATTGAATGAATCGACAAAAGCAAATTTAATTTATACTGTATTAACATTTCTTGGGATCTGAGAGAGTCTTATGAGTGAATTCAGTAAACCAATATTGAGCTTAATAAACAGAAAACGCTCCAGGAGAATGAATCCCTATAAATTATCCTTATAATTATCAATCTTTGATAATTAAAAATGTTTTATATTATCTTATTTTTGAATATTTGAAACAGTTTAGAATATATGAATATAATATTAATCATATAATAAGCTTTATTTTTATTTTATTTTTTATTTTATTCTAAGTACATTTTTATTTTAAGGCCCTTTTAAGGAATGTGGGCATGAAAGGCCAGAAGACAGTCTTTTGATTATGGACAGTGAGATTCAAGAGGAAGCTTTTCTAGAGGATATTGACAGTGTGCTCAATACTGGAGAAGTACCTAATATTTTTGCAGCAGATGAAAAATAAGAAGTGATGAAGATAAATGCTTTTCAGGGAGTGCTGCTGCCAACTCAGAAAGGTTAGCTTGAAACTTTTCTATTCTTCAATATAAATATGGCTTGTGCAGAGAATTTTGGTAATCAAAAACTTTTTTTGTTTTTTTTTTAATTTAAAAAAGTTTTAAAAATATAAACTTATTTTAATTGGAGGCTAATTACTTTACAATATTGTAGTGGTTTTGAAATACATTGAAATGAATCTGCCATGGGTGTACATGTGTTTCCCCATCCTGAATCCCTCTCCCACTTCCCTCCTCATCCCATCCCTCTGGGTCATCCCAAGTACACCAGTCCTGAGGACCCTGTCTCATGCATTGAACCTGGACTGGCGATTCGTTTCACATATGATAATATACATGTTTCAATGCCATTCTTCCAAATCATCCCACCCTCGCCCTCTCCCACAGAGTCCAAAAGACTGTTCTATACATCTGTGTCTCTTTTGCTATCTCGCATATAGGGTTAGTATTACCATCTCTCTAAATTCCATATATATGCGTTAGTATACTGTATTGGTGTTTTTCTTTCTGGCTTACTTCATTCTGTATAATAGGCTCCAGTTTCATCCACCTCATGAGAACTGATTCAAATGTATTCTTTCTAATGGCTGAGTAATATTCCATTGTGTATATGTACCACAGCTTTCTTATCCATTCGTCTGCTGATGGACATCTAGGTTGATTACATGTCCTGGCTATTATAAACAGTGCTGCGATGAACAATGGGGTACATGTGTCTCTTTCAATTCTGGTTTCCTCAGTGTGTATGCCCAGCAGTGGGATTGCTGGGTCATATGGCAGTTCTATTTCCAGCTTTTTAAGGAATCTCCACACTGTTCTCCATAGTGGCTGTACTAGTTTGCATTCCCACCAACAGTGTAAGAGGGTTCCCTTTTCTCCATACCCTCTCCAGCATTTATTGCTTGTAGGCTTTTAGATAGCAGCCATTCTGACTGGCCATTGACCTCACTGCAGTTTTGATCTGCATTTCTCTGACAATGAGTGATGCTGAGCAGCTTTTCATGTGTTTGTTAGCCATCTGTATGTCTTCTTTGGAGAAATGTCTATTTAGTTCTTTGGCCCATTTTTTGATTGGGTCATTTATTTTTCTGGAATTGAGCTGCAGGAGTTGCTTGTATATTTTTGAGATTAATTCTTTGTCAGTTGCTTCATTTGCTATTATTTTCTCCCATTCTGAAGGCTGTCTTTTCACCTTGCTTATAGTTTCCTTTGTTGTGCAAAAGCTTTTAAGTTTAACTAGGTCCCACTTGTTTATTTTTGTTTTTATTTCCAATATTATGGGAGGTGGATCATAGAGGATCCTGCTGTGATTTATGTCGGAGAGTGTTTTGCCTATGTTTTCCTCTAGGAGTTTTATAGTTTTTGGTCTTACGTTTAGATCTTTAATCCATTTTGAGTTTATTTTTGTGTACGGTGTTCAAAAGTGTTCTAGTTTCATTCTTTTACAAGTGGTTGACCAGTTTTCCCAGCACCACTTGTTAAAGAGATTGTCTTTTCTCTGTTGTATATTCTGGCCTACTTTGTCAAAGATAAGGTGTCCATAGGTGCGTGGATTTATCTCTGGGCTTTCTATTTTGTTCCATTGATCTATATTTCTGTCTTTGTGCCAGTAGCATACTGTCTTGATGACTGTGGCTTTGTAGTAGAGCCTGAAGTCAGGGAGGTTGATTCCTCCAGTTCCATTCTTCTTTCTCAAGATTGCTTTGGCTATTCGAGGTTTTTTGTATTTCCATACAAATTGTGAAATTATTTGTTCTAGCTCTGTGAAAAATACTGTTGGTAACTTGATAGGGATTGCATTGAATCTATAGATTGCTTTGGGTAGTATACTCATTTTCACTATATTGATTCTTCTGATCCATGAACATGGTGTATTTCTCCATCTATTAGTGTCCTCTTTGATTTCTTTCACCAGTGTTTTATAGTTTTCTATATATAGGTCTTTTGTTTCTTTAGGTAGATATATTCCTAAGTATTCTATTCATTTCATTGCAATGGTGACTGGAATTGTTTCCTTAATTTCTTTCTGTTTTCTCATTGTGAGTGTATAGGAATGCAAGGGATTTCTGTGTGTTAATTTTATATCCTGAAACTTTACTATATTCATTGATTAGCTCTAGTAATTTTCTGGTGGAGTCTTTAGGGTTTTCTATGTGGAGGATCATGTCACCTGAAAACAGTGAGAGTTTTACTTCTTCTTTTCCAATCTGTATTCCTTTTATTTCTTTTTCTTCTCTGATTGCTGTGGCCAAAACTTTCAAAACTATGTTGAATAGCAGTGGTGAAAGTGGGCACCCTTGTCTTGTTCCTGACTCTAGGGGAAATGCTTTCAATTTTTCACCATTGAGGATAAAGTTTGCTGTGGGTTTGTCATATATAGCTTTTATTATGTTGAGGTATGTTCCTTCTATTCCTGCTTTCTGTAGGGTTTTTTTTTTCTTTAATCATAAGTGGATGTTGATTTTGTCAAAGGCTTTCTCTGCATCTTGAGATAATCACATGGTTTTTATCTTTCAATTTGTTAATGTGGTGTATTATGTCGATTGATTTGCAGATATTGAAGAATCCTTGCATTCCTGGGATAAAGCCCACTTGGTCATGATGTATGATCTTTTTAATGTGTTGTTGGATTCTGTTTGCTAGAATTTTATTAAGGATTTTTACATCTATGTTCATCAGTGATATTGGCCTGTAGTTTTCTTTTTTTGTGGCATCTTTGTCTGGTTTTGGTATTAGGGTGATGGGGCTTCATAGAATGAGTTTGGAAGTTCACCTTCCTCTGCAATTTTCTGAAAGAGTTTGAGTAGGATAGGTGTTAGCTCTTTTCTAAATTTTTGGTAGAATTCAGCTGTGAAGCCATCTGGTCCTGGGCTTTTGTTTGTTGGAAGATTTCTGATTACAGTTTCAATTTCCGTGCTTGTGATAGGTCTGTTAAGATTTTCTATTTCTTCCTGGTTCAGGTTTGGAAAGTTGTATTTTTCTAAGAATTTGTCCATTTCTTCCAAGTTGTCCATTTTACCGGCACATCGCTGCTGACAGTAGTCTCTTATGATCCTTTGTATTTCTGTGTTGTCTGTTGTGATCTCTCCATTTTCATTTCTAATTTTGTTGATTTGATTATTCTCCCTTTGTTTCTTGAGTCTGGCTAATGATTTGTCAATTTTATTTATCCTCTCAAAGAACCAGCTTTTGGCTTTGTTGATATAATAAGCTTTAAAAGGTGATTATATTTTATGAATTAAATGTGTTTTTAAATATTTAAAGTATATTTCTTTTTGCCTTTAGAAACAATATTAGTCTTCCTCACTGTAAACATAGAAATCAGCAGCAATTTAACAACTTTTAAAGACAGCATAGTCGGATGAATTCAATTCCATGAGCACTGATTTGAAGCTTAATAGACAAAAAAGTCCTTGACTTCAAAGAGTTTAATTAATATAATTTATAGATGGGGAACACATGTATACTAATTAAATTAAAATAAAATAAAATAAAATAAAACTAGCTTGAACATCAGGAAGTTCAAAAAAAAAAAAAAAGAACTTACTATGGTGTATATAGAAAAAGGAAGGTACAGAACCAGTGTAATGTAATCTCACAGTGCTTTAAAACGAGAAACCACATATATACAAATATAGAGTAGAATATTATTCAGCCTTAAAAAAGGGAATCCTGATAGCTGTAACAATCTATGATAAACCTAGAGGGCATTATACTAAGTGAAGTAAATAAAACAGAGAAGACAAATACTGCATGGTATCACTCATATGTGCAAATTAAAAAAAAAAGTCAAACTCAAAGAAAGAGTAGCAAAACAGTGCCAGGTGTCAGGGGTGAGGGGGAGATAGGAAGAGGTTGACAAAAGAGTATGAAATTTCAGCTATAAGGTGAATAAGGTCTGAAGATTTCATGTATAACATGGTGACTGCAGTTTGAAGATTTCATGTATAACATGGTGACTGCAGTTGATGATACTGTCTTATATAACTGAAATTATACAAAAGGTAAACATGTGAGATGATGGATGTGTTAATTTGATTGTGTGAATCTTCACAATGTATACCTTTATTGAATCAACATGTTGTATACTTTAAATCTTTAAATAGATCACAATTTTGTTAATTATATCTCAATAAAGCTAAAGAAAAAAAAAAACTACCATTCTCTGATGAGTCTTCTATTGTTAAACAGCTGTGTAAAATCCATTGTACATTTATATGTAATGATATACATAATTTAATATGCTTTGGGTCTTCTGCATTGCAAGCAGACGCTTTACCATCTGAGCTACCAGGGAAGTCCTTGTTAACATTAAATATTTATATATACACCTAAGAAAAACTTGTCTGGTCACATATATTTCTATAAGCTACACGTCAGGAGTAGGGCAGGAGGGAAGAATGGAAGACAAGAATTTTTTTTCTAATGAGAGGAAATGAAAAGGGCACAGATGAAATGAATAAGGGAAAAGGAACAAGGGGTAGGAGGAACTGAAACCAGAGGGAAAAGGTATATTTAAAAATTAACATATATGTTTATATAGAAAACATCATATCCCTGTTCTGCAACATGAAAATATACATGTGAACAATAAGACAAACTGCTGTCCCCTCATACATGCATATGTATATGTGTGTATATGTACATACATACATTACATTGGTAGCTGTGCCCCCATGGGTGTGTATGTATGTGTGTGTGTGTGTATATGTACATACATACATAATGTTGGTAGCTTACCAGAAAAATCTTCTTGAATCTCATGACTCAGGGCTGGAGAAAAAGAAAAAAAAATTCAGTTAAGATCCAACTTCAATTCCTACAGTCTACAAACACGGTATATGATCATTTAAATGGTTCTTTCATGCACTATTTTTTTCAAATCTCTCAAACATATCCTAAGAAACCATAAGAAAAACTGAATGCAACCAAAATGTATATACTTTGAGAAAAAATATTTAAATATATTCTTTTAGTTGTTCCATTTCTCTCCTTATTAACTAAAGAGTAAATATTCAGTTGCCCACAAGTGGGTAACCCACACTGGTTTAAGGGTGGTCCCAGCCTGACAAATCCTACAAACCAAGAAAGGAGCAGGGCAGGGAGAGAGGCAGCACATGAAACACACAAGCTCCAGGGTGTGCACAAGTACATGTGAGGGTAGGCCAGGTCTGGGTCTGGATAAATTTTTCTTTTCTTATTGTTCTCTAAGTTGGATAGTCATTTAGAAGAACTGTACAAAAAAGATCTTCACGACCCAAATAATCACGACGGTGTGATCACTCAACTAGAGCCAGAAATCCTGGAATGTGAAGTCAAGTGGGCCTTAGGAAGCATCACTACAAACAAAGCTAGAGGAGGTGATGGAATTCCAGTTGAGCTATTTCAAATCCTAAAAGATGATGCTGTGAAAGTGCTGCACTCAATATGCCAGCAAATTTGGAAAACTCAGCAGTGGCCACAGCACTAGAAAAGGTCAGTTTTCATTCCAATCCCAAAGAAAGGCAATGCCAAAGAATGCTCAAACTACCACACAATTGCACTCATCTCACATGCTAGTAAAGTAATGTTCAAAATTCTCTAAGCCAGGCTTCAGCAATATGTGAACTGTGAACTTCCAGATGTTCAAGCTGGTTTTAGAAAAGGCAAAGGAACCAGAGATCAAATTGCCAATATCCACTGGATCATTGAAAAAGCAAGAGTTTCAGAAAAACATCTATTTCTGTTTTACTGACTATGCCAAAGCCTGTGACCGTGTGGATCACAATAAACTGTGGAAAATTCTTCAAGAGATGTGACTACCAGACCAACTGACTTGCCTCTTGAGAAACCTGCATGCAGGTCAGAAAGCAACAGTTAGAACTGGACATGGAACAACAGACTGGTTCCAAATAGGAAAAGGAGTACGTCAAGGCTGTATATTGTCACTCTGCTTATTTAACTTCTATGCAGAATACATTATGAGAAACACTGGGCTAGATGAAGCACAAGCTGGAATCAAGATTGCTGGGAGAAATATCAATAACCTCAGATATATGCAGATGACACCACCCTTATGGCAGAAGTGAAGAAAAACTAAAAAGCCTCTTGATGAAAGTAAAGCGGAGAGTGAAAAAGTTGGCCTAAAGCTCAACATTCAGAAAACTAAGATCATGGCATCCAGTCCCATCACTTCATGGGAAATAGATGGGGAAACAGTGGCTGACTTTATTTTTTGAGGCTCCAAAATCACTGCAGATGGTGATTGCAGCCATGAAATTAAAAGATGTTTACTGCTTGGAAGGAAAGTTATGACCAACCTAGACAGCATATTAAAAAGCAGAGACATTATTTGTCAACAAAGGTCCGTCTACCAGTCAAGGCTATGGTTTTTCCAGTAGTCATGAATGGATGTGAGAGCTGGACTATAAAGAAAGCTGAGCACCAAAGAATTGATGCTTTTGAACTGTGGTGTTAGAGAAGACTCTTGAGGGTCCCTTAGACTGCAAGGAGATTCAACCAGTCCATCCTAAAAGAGATCAGTTCTGGGTGTTCATTGGAAGGACTGATGTTGAAGCTGCTCCAATACTTTGGCTACCTGATGCCAAGAGCTGACTCATTTGAAAAGAGCCTGATGCTGGGTAAGATTGAGGGCAGGAGGAGAAGGGGAAGACAGAGGAAGAGATGTTTGGGTGGCATCGCTGACTCAGCAGACATGAGTTTGGGTAAACTCCGGGAGTTGGTGATGGACAGGAAGGCCTGGCGTACTGTGGTTCATGCGGTCGCAAGAGTCAGACATGACTGAGTGACTGAACTGAACTGAACTGTGTGTCACACACTTTGCAGATGCTGTGGGTACCACAGTTAGGGAAAGGGAAAAATCTGTGCCTTTCCAGAACTTACATCCCAGAAGGGGGAGATGAAGTATTTTTACAAACATCTGTTCTCAAGTTCTCTGTTAATATGCTTCTGTGAAACTTCCCATTTTGACTCTGATTTAATATTAGCAACCAGGAGTTTCACATTTTTGACCGTGGAGCTTTCGTTTTCTCATACGTGTGCTAGCTACAGTTAGCTACGACGTGAACAGCACTAGCCATAAAATATTTGAAACATAATAAATGCTGACACAAAAGTCTTTGTTAAAAAAAAAAAAAAACATGACGGAGCTAATGAATAATATATACTTTTTTAGACATCTGAGTTTTTTGTTAAAACTCTCCCTAAGAGGCAATGTATATTAGATCTTACGCAGGTAAAAAATAAGATAGGATGTACTTCCAGAAGAAAGGTGTAAGAATTGAGGTTGATTAATCTAATGAATGGGGGAAAATAAGAAACAAAAAACATTTGTCAACTTCAATCAAATTTAGGAATAAATGTCCTTCATTAAGAAAACCATGAGCAGAATCCCAAGTCAGCTGAGATCTGGAGATTTTCAGTTTGTTTTACAAAAGTAAACAGAACATTCTTTACATAAGAATGCATGCTTAAGATACAGTTTTCTTCTTGTTGTTTTGGTTTGTTTCCTTTTTACTTTTTAACTGGAATATTACTTTCTTTGAAGGAGAAAAGGATGAAATCCTAGAGTCATTACAGGTGAGAAATGGATTAGGAATCTGCTACTAATACCTTTGATTCCAGATTTCAGTCCTGAGTTCTTTCTCCTGATATATCTGCAACCTCTCAAAACAGACAGAAGTGAATTATATGGTTGGGCTCTGGCTGTGAAGGGACAGGCACTGGAGGGTATAGTACAACCTTGTGGCCTAGGCTACTGTGATGTAGCCTCTGACTTCCCATGACAGAGCTGGCAGGAGACAGGCCAGGAAGAGTGCCTGGTGATGTCCACTCAGCAGGAGCACATGACAGGCAGGCCTCTGGAGATGTGTTTGCAGGTATTAAGTAATATGATCTTACAAAGCTGGGCCAGCAAGTATTTCATATGACTGATTTCGATCACATCTAATCAAACTGTTTAAACTTGGGAAAAGTGAGGTCATACTGCCATTTGCTAGCCCTTTCACTAGTCTAAAGAAATAATGGGGAAAAAACAAACAAACAAACAAACAAACCCCAAAACTGATCATAAAATGATAAACCAGGCTTCTCTGGTGCCTCAGTGATGAAGACCTGCCAATGCAGGAGACACAGGTTTGATCCTAGCCCAGAAGTTCCAACACGCCATGGAGCAGCTGGGCCCGCGCACCACAACTATTGAGCCTGTGCCCTAGAGCCCGGGAGCCATAACTACGGAGCCCATGTGGCACAACTGCTAAAGCCCGCATGCCCCGGAATCCATGCTCCACAGGAAGAGAAGACACCACAAGAAGAAGCCTATGCACTGCAGCTAGAGAGCAGACCCCACTCGCCACAACTAAGAGAAAGTCCACAGAGGAACAAAGACCCAGCACAGCTAAAAATAAGTAAATAAATCTTTAAAATGACAAACCAAAATGACAGTAGCAGATAAAATATTATAGTTTATCAAGACTCTACAACCAGTTATGACTATACTGTAACAAAAGTTGTTTCCATGAATATAGAATAAGTTACTTACCAACATGTACAAGGTATGAATAATCCTTGATAACTGTCTCGGCTCTAAAGGAATCATCCCGATGATCAACTATTACTGAATCTAAGTTGATATCCTTAAACAGAAATAGAAAAGGAAAATAAACTTTTTTCTAAACTCTATCACTATACATTTAAGTGTACAGTGGAAGTTCACATGGTAATTATTTACAGAGCCCACAAGCTAAACCCACATTACTCCTGTTTTTCGCTCTCTCATAGCACATTCTTCTCCTTCAAAGCATACATCATAATTTTAACTACATATGTGTCTATGCTTAATGTCTACCTTACGCACTCATCTGTAAACTCTAAGCATAAGGGACTGTCTTAACACAACTTCTTAAGCTCAGCTTATCAAAAAAAAATGTATCACTAACAACTTTTCAGATGTCTCTAGTTTCTACATAGCTTTGATGCAAGTTATTTTTCTGCCTTTCATTTACACAAGGAACACATCTTTCAACATAGTAGGCTCCCCCTTCCCCTCAGTCAGCCACCCTCTGTGCCTCACTGGTATCACCAATGGGAAGAGACGGATCCCAGGTTCCCTAGGCCCTGCCCTCTTGGTTCTAGACTGCTTGGTGAGGAGGAAGTAGGAAGTGGGACATGCAGTGCCTCTGGACATCCTGGCTCTTTCAGGCAGAGGCTGGACACTCCGGCGGGAACATCAAATCCTACTTCAGGAGGAGGAGGAACTCACTCACTCAGATACAGTTCTGCCATGGCAGAAGTAGCATGAATTCTCAGGAATCCTTGGCTGCCAGAATTTCTCTCTAAATCTCTATGGTTCCTCAAGTGTGGAGACCCTGCAGGCTGCTGGAGGATGTGCCTGGAGATGGTGTAAGTTGCCTGCTTATTCATCTGATTTTCCAGGTTGGACTGTAAGCCTGGTGAGGTCTCAGTCTCTATGAATCTGGCCCACCTGTAGATTTCTGAATTCTACAGCAGTGTCCAGAATGAAGCAGTGTTCAATAAATAATGAATGAGTTAATTCCCTAATTTTAGTTTCCAGAGGACATCTAAAGCTGGTTAGCAGCTTAAGCGTACTAAGACACAGCAATCCTCTCTCCTGTCTCTTGAATTCCAATTCAAGTGCAGGAAATCAGTTCATATGGTGAAGTTAAACTGCGACTCTCACTGCTGTTCAGTTCAGTTCATTTGTTCACTCGTGTACGACTCTTTCCGACCTGATGGACCGCAGCATGCCAGGCTTCCCCGTCCCATTATCAATTCCCAGAACTTGCTCAAACTCATGTCCATTGAGTTGGTGATGCCATCCAACCATCTCTTCCTCTGTCATCCCCTTCTCCTCCTGCCTTCAATCTTTCCCAGCATCAGGGTCTTTTCCAATGAGTCAGTTCTTCGCATCAGGTGGCCAAAGTATTGGGATTTCAGCTTCAGCATCAGTCCTTCCAATGAATATTCAGGACTGATTTCCTTTAGAATTGACTGGTTTGATCTCCTTGCAGTCCAAGGGTAACAGTCCACTGCTGTTATCCATGCATAAAAACAAACAAAATCACAGAAGAGCATATAAAATAATGGGTTGGCTGAAAGTTTTCTTCAGGTTTTTGTACGATGTTATGGAAAAACTGGATCGAACTTCTTGGCCAACCCACTACTTTCTGTTTTTTTTCCTGAGATGCTATGGCATGTTTGTTAAGAGCATATACTATGGAGCCAGCCTGTCTGGGATCAAAATGTTAGATCTCCCATTTACTGTGTGACTCTGCTAAACTACCTAATCTCTGTTTCCTCACTTGTAAAATAGGGATAATGAAAGGATCTATCTCATAGAATTGCTGTAAGTTAATACAAGATGAGTGCTCAGAAATGTGCCTGCATGTAGCTTTTTATTTTTTTCTGATGTTAAAAACTTGTTTACCTTCTGTTTAGTATATATGACGATGGTGACTAAAGAGTCTGTTTGGAACCAGTCATAGCTGTAAAATATTCAAAAAAGAATGAATAATTATATGCATTAACATAAATTAACCATTAAAGATATAATTTTAAAATATATACAATCAAAAAAACATACAATATAACACAATAGATACATGATTTAAAACATTTATTTTGAAACCTACAGTAAGAAATACATTTTTGGAAACTTTTTCACTAAATAATCAGACTCGCAATTATTTCTTAATTTAAAATGCCTATACTTCCATGTTCATGCCCCAACCATTAATGCCAAAGCAGCTGAGGTTAACCAATTCTTTGAAGACCTACAAGACCTTCTAGAATTAACACCAAAAGCAGATGTCCTTTTCATCATAGGAGACTAGAATGCAAAAGTAGGAAGTCAAGAGATATCTGGAGTAACAGGCAAGTTTGGCCTTGAAGTACAAAATGAAGCAGGGCAAAGGCTAACAGAGTTTTGTCAAGAGAACACACTGGTCATAGCAAACACCCTCTTCCAATGACACAAGAGATGACTCCACACATAGACATCACCAGATGATCAATACTGAAATCAGGTTGATTATAATCTTTGCAGCCAAAGATAGAGAAGCTCTATACAGTCAGCAGAAATAAGACCTGGAGCTGACTGTGGCTCATGAGCTCTTCACTGCGAAATTCAGGCTTAAATTGAAGAAAGTAGGGACACTTTCCTAGTGTCCCTAGGAACATTAGGCCAAACACTAGGCCATTCAGATATGACCTAAATCAAAAGCCTCATGATTTTACAGTGGAAATGACAAACAGATTCAAGGGATCAGATCTGGTACACAGACTGCCTGAAAAACTATGGACAGAGGTTTGTAACATTGTACAGCAGGTGTTGATCAAAATTACCCCAAAGAAAAAGAAAGGCAAGAAGGTAAACTGGTTGTCTAAGGAGGTTTTACAAAGAGCTGATGAAAGAAGAGAAGCCAAAGGCAAAGGAAAAAGGAAAGATATACCCATCTGAATGCAGAGTTCCAGAGAATAGTAAGGAGAGAAAAGAAAGCCTTCTTACGTGAACAATGCAAAGAAAAGAGGTAAACAATAGAATGGAAAAGAACAGAAATCCCTTCATGAAAATTGGAGATATCAAGGGAAAATTTCATTCAAGAATGGGCACGATGAAACGACAGAAATGGCAAGGACCTAAGAGAAACAGAAGAGATTAAGAAGAGGTGGTAATAAAACACAGAAGAACTATACAAACAATATTGCAGTGACCCAAATAACGACAATGGTGTGGTCACTCACCTAGAGCCACACATCCTGGAGTGTGAAGTCAAGAGGGCCTTAGAAAGCATTACACCAACAAAGCTAGTAGAGGTGATGGAATTCGAGCTGAACTATTTCAAATCCTAAAAGATGATGCTGTTAAAGTCAGCTCAATACATCAGCAAATTTGGAATACTCAGCAGTGGCCACAGGACTGGAAAAGGTCAGTTTTCATTCCAATACCAAAGAATGTTCAAACAACCATAAAAGTGCACTCATTTCACATGCTAGCAAGGTAATACTCAAGATCCTTCAAGCTAGGCTTTAGCAGTATGTGAACCAAGAAATTCCCGACGTACAAGCTGAATCTAGAAAAGGCAGAAGAATCAGAGATCAAAATTGCCAACATCCATTAGAGAAAGCAAGAGAATACCAGAAAAGCATCTACTTCTCGTCACTGACTATGTTAAAGCCTTTGACTGTGCTGATCACAACATACTGGAAAATTCTTAAAGAGATGGGGATACTAGACTAACTTACCTGTCTCCTGAGAAATCTGTATGCAGGTCAAGAAGTCAAGAAGCAATAGTTAGAACTGGACATGGAAAATAGACTGGTTCAAAAATTGGGAAAGGAGTATGTCAAGTCTGTATACCGCCACCCTGCTTATTTAACTTATATGCAGAATACCATGCAAAATGCCAGGTTGGATGAATCACAAACTGGAATCAAGATTGCTGGCAGTAATATCAATAACCTCAGACATGCAGATGATACTACTAATGGCAGAAATCAAAGAGGAACTAAAGAGCCTCTTGATGAGGGTAAAAAAGGAGAGTGAAAAAAGCTGGCTTAAAATTCAACATTAACAAAATGAAGATTGTGGCATCTGGTCCCATCACTTCATTGCAAATAGAAGGGGAAAAAATGGAAGATTTTATTTTCTTGGTCTCCAAAATCACTACAGATAATGACTGCAACCATGAAATTAAAAGACATTTGTTCCTTGGAAGGAAAGCTATCATAAACCTATACAGCATATTACAAAGCAGAGACATCACTTTGCTGACAAAGGTCTGTATAATCAAAGCTATGGTTTTTCCAATAGTCATGTACAGATGTGAAAGCTGGACAATAAAAATGGCTGAACGCCAAAGAATTGATGCTTTTGAACTGTGGTGCTGGAGAAGACATTTGAGAGTCCGTTGGACTGCAAGGAGATGAAACAAGTCAATCCTAAAGGAAATCATGAGTATTCAATAGAAGGACTGATGCTGAAGCTCCAATAATTTGGCCACCTGATAGGAAGAGTTGACTCCCTGGAAAAGACCCTGATGCTGGGAAAGATTGAGGGCATGAGGAGAAGGGTGACAGAGGATAAGATGGATGGATGGCATCACTGACTCAATGACCACGAGTTTGAGCAAACTCCAGGAGATGGTGAAGGACAGGGAAGAATAGCTTGCTGTACTCCATGGGGCTGCAAGGAGTCAGATACAACTTAGTAACTGAACAACAACAATACTTCACGTATACCAGCAAATACATGGACATATACTACAGGTATACCAACTTGGATAAAAACAAACCACCTCCTTGACAAGACACTTTTTATAAAGGTTACACATCTAAAATGCCTTGTATCAGAGCAATAACACAACATATTTTCTGAAGGAAAATGACAAAATCTACATGCTTATTACCTTGACTCTTTCCTGTCACAAATATATTACCCACGAAATTAACTCACCAAGGATGTTTAACAGTCAACAGCAAAAATTTAAGGAAAAGCTACATCATCTGTTTTGTAAAACTTCTGATCAAATTGATTTAGTTTTTGTTCTTATTACCTGTATACAGGCCCCCAGTGTGAATCTTACAAGAGATACCCCGAGGCCCTTAACTTAAAATTGTATATGAAATAACTTAACAGATATAACAAGTATAGCAGGATGCTACTGTTACAGACTCATCTTGTGGGGAAAGGTGGTAAGAGAAAAATGACAAATAATACACATAACCCTAGGGCATGTGAAATATCATTAACAAAATTATACATGGATTGCTTAATTTACTAAGACAGTGCAATACATTTCCAAGAATTTTCATTAAAAAACTGATAAAACAAACTAGACATGCAAAATAATGCTGTTGTTGTTTAGTTGCTAAGTTGTGTCTGACTCTTCTGCAACCCCATGGACTGTAGCCTGCCAGGCTCCTCCTCTGTGCATGGGATTTCCCAGGCAAGAATACTGGAGTGAGTTGCCATTTCCTTCTCTAGAGGATCTTCCCGACACAGGGGATGAACCTGCATCTCCTGCATTAGCAGAAGGATTCTTGACCACTGAGCCACTAGGGAAGCATATTACAGTTGAATAAATTATGGATACTTGATCAATTTCCATCATACGATGGAATACAGACCAGAAAATGCCTTTGCAGAATATTTCATGACATACAAAATTGATCACATAATATACTGTAATACCAATACTGTCAGAATAATACGGAAATAGGTACTACATGAATCAAAGTGGATAGAATAAACCAAATACTAAGAGTATATATTTAGGGTTGATGGGACCGACTTTTATCACTTTCTTTTGTATTTCCCTGTGTTTCTAAGTTTGCTACCATGAATATATATGTGATAATCAGAAAAAAATTGTTTTAAATAGTTCTTTTTTAAGTTGTGGTGTTTAAAATGGGTTAAACTTCAGTTATGCTAAAAGTTCATATTTAGGGAACAGCTCATTTTTCAACAATGCCTGATAAATGAGGCAGTGCAGTTCTTGTATCAAAAAAGCATGATTAATATAATAAGCAATAAATCAAACTTAGAGCCATTTTTTTTTAATGTGCATATTTTGGTGTAGAACTGATTAAGCTTTAAAGAAAGTAAAATTAGAAAGCATACCTTGGAGAACTAGGACCTTCTTTGGCAAGTGTATCTGTCACTTGGCTCTGAGGAAGCATGCCTTCACAAAGAAAAATAAACAAAATAGCTACAGTTCATCTATGTTGCATTTTTCTTTTTTTCACCCCATCTCTCCAGTAAACTTCTTATTGAAATATTATAAAAGGAGACAAGTCATAAATATACTACTCAATGAATTTCCATCTGTAAAACATACCCTTGTAACCATCACCCTCCCTGTGCCCTTCCATTCACCACCTCTCCCCCAAGATAATCACTATTCTGACTTTTAACATCATGATTAGTTTTTGCCTGCATTTGGCCTTTATGAAAAAGTGGAATCATAAAACATGCTTTCTTTTGGTCTGGGTTTTTGGGACAGTTCCATAGACGTTACAGTTAATGTCAAATTAGCATGATTAATAGTAAGCAATGAGTCAGGTCTGGAGTTTTCTGAGATGTTATCCATGCTGCTGAATGCATTAGTAGTTTGTTCTGTTTTACTACTGAGTATTATTATACTCTCTCAATATACCATATACCATATATTAGAATCTATTCATTCTACTGTTGATGGATATTTGGGCAGTTTTTGGTGATTATGTATAGTGCTGTTATTAATATTCTTGGTACATGTACACACTCATTCTTAAAGAACATCCATCTACATATCTGGTAGGTATACAGGACATGAGTATGTTCAGCTTTAGTAAATACTGCTAAACAGTTTTCCAAAAAGGTCATATCAACTTACAATTTTTACCATAAGGGTATGGATGCCTGGTTGCTCCAATACCTTGCTGACACGTGGTATTCTGTCTTTTTCATTTTAGATTTTCTTGTGGGTGTGTCTCAACATCACATTTTAAATGCCCACCAAGGCTCTGGTTTTTGAATTGTTTTTGAAAACTCTGAGAACAGGGAAGAGCTTCAGAGATTCTGTAAACATGAACTATTTTTCTTCTACAATGGGAGTGTACTCTTTGTGCAGGAAAAAAAAAATTAGGCTTTGGCGAGTCTTAGAATTCTCAATTAGAAGGCATGGTAATTATACAAAGTCAGTGTTGGGAGGCACCTAGGAGACACGGTAGTTTAGAGGTTTTCAAGATTCTTCTTATCCAGAGAACCTTCTGTTAAAACACGAGAGAATTGATGGACTTATGTCAATTTGAAGAGACTGGGTCTCTAGAGGAATGCTGGCTTCAGTGTTTTAAATGACGTTTAAATGATGACACAGAAAGCAGGCAGATGACATCTGTAAATATGCAGACTTAACCATATACACTTATATGTCAAATATTTGAGGCATACATATTCATATAAAAGAGGTAACTGTGCTGGCCAGACCACTGGACAATGTAATATCACATTTTTAAGGCCACTGTTAACTGACATGTTAAGTGCCATGCACCCAAAGGAAAGCAATGTGGTGGGAAAGAAAATAGCCAATCAGTAATTAGCCTTTAAGGAAAGGCTGTTTGCCTAGTATCATGTAAGAGTAAAGTATCAGCTGAAACCCAAGAACAGCCCTTCTTTTAATGCGGTGACCCTGCCAGACAAACAACTTCAGGTGGCACATCACACACTGCATGTATTAGTCTATAAGAAGACTGTTTCCTCTACTTGAAAATGAAGAGGTAATTCATCTGGCAATCTAGCTTGTTAGCTGAATTTCTACAACTTTCTTGTCCAAAACAGAAAGGAAAAAAATACATTTTAAAACATATATTAGTATTACAGTTCAGTCAGAGTAGCCCCAGGCAGTTTTGAAAGTCTCACACCAAAGTTTTTGAGGAGGTTAGGGGTAGTGTCAGTCATGATTCCAAATCATAGTGAACGGCTGAGGAGAGCTGCCGAGCCCAGAGAAGAGGGGATTAACAGGCTACTCAGTATCTGCATAGACACTGGAGGAGAGCCCTGTGCCTGAGGGAGAGGTGCCCTCAGCCTGGCATCGGAGGGGGGAACTCCAAGTCAACGCAAGTATAGTTAAGTCCCCTACATAAGAACCTTCAAGTCTCGAACTTTCAAAGAGGCAAACGTGCATTCACGTGTCCAATCATGTAGGTCAGTTCATGTGTATAGTGTACACTGTCACATGCATGCATCCTCTACACGTGGTTGTGCTTTTGTGTGCTTTACTGTACAGTTCTGTATAGAGTGCATGTGTGCTAAGTTGCTTCAGTTGTGTCTGACTCTCTGAGACCCCATGGACTATAGCTTTCCAGCCTCCTCTGTCCATGAGATTCTCCAGGCAAGAATATAGGAGTGAGTTGCCATGCCTTCCTCCAAGGGATCTTCCCCACCAAGGGATTGAACCTGTATCTCCTTTGCCTTCTGCATTGGCAGCTGGGTTCTTTACTACTAGTGCCACCTGGGAAGCCGAGTACAGAGTATACTAGCACAGTATCTTTATTTTAAGCCCAGGATACTTGGAAGCAAGTGCAAAAGCAGCCGTGATGCAGCTGGTATTGCTGTACTTTTCAAAGTACTATAAGACTAAAAATGTTTTCTTTATTTTTTTTTAAATTTATTATTTGTGTGAAAAGTATTATAAACCTGTCATACACTATTATATAGCCTATTGTGTTAGTTGAGTACCTAGGCTAACTTTGTTGGACTTATGAACAAATTGGACTTATGAAGACACTCTCGGAACAGAACTCATTCGTATATAGGGGACTTACTGTATTCAAGTTGAGGACAGATGAACACAAGTTCAGAGATGCCATAGAAAGGACTATAGAAAGAGTCATGGCTTCAATAAGGGATCTACAGAGTCCTGTCAAATCCTCTAAGCTTAGCAAGTAAACACATCTTTTGCATAAAGATATCTAAATATCCCAAATAATTCTGTAAGGCATTTTGTATACAGTCATGTAAATATGATTCAGTTTTTTACTATAAATGTATACGACTTACCATTTAAGACTTTCTTTTCCTCATGATAGTCTGTACAACAGTTTAGGAAAATAAAAAAGTTAGGTTAAGAAAAGTGTAACATCAGAGCAGATCAGTTTATATTATTGACATAAGGATAACAGCCCTCTTCTAAAAGGGCTTTCTTTAACAAAAGCCCTGAGGAGAGAAATAAGGCTGATAAACAGATGGCCTATCTTTTAAGTAAGTCATTTCATCTCTGAAGACTGCCAAGTCATTTCTGCAGATGTTTGTCTCAGAATTCACTGGGCTTTCCCCTCCTTTTCTGGATTTTTCTCCCCTAATATCTTGGTGAATTTCTTTAGAAAGCACATAAAGACCCAAGTTTTCTCCAGGTTGTCATTATCTAAATTAGTCAAAACTATCCAAAATTTATTAGATTACACTTTATATCAGAAACATACATATTAACCCAAAGAAAGACACCTTACTACCTTACTCTCTTAACTAGGTGAGCACTTAAAATGATTATTCAAATTTAAATGGCCAAGTGCTGAAATACGGTAAGATTTTTACTTGTTTATCAGTACAATCAATCATTCGGGTTACAAGCCAGAAAAAGTTTAATGGGTATTTTCAGGATGGCAACCGGCTCACAAGTCTATATTATACCTTGATCACCACAAGTTTTATAACCATATGTCAAAACAAAACCATCAGCAAGTTGCCAGAGTTCTCTTAAAAAAAAGAACGCCAAGCTAACACAAAATATTCAAGAAGTAAACTGAATTAATAGACATTACTTGTTAACATGACATCACCTTGTTTTGTAGAAAAAGAAACCAAAATATGTACATCCAAGCTTTCAAATTCTTTTATATTTTAATTTTCAATCAACCAGAGACCTCATAAAATTACTACCACTTGTCACTCACATCATAAAATAACTATGATTAAGGAGGTCAGATAACCATTCTTTTATTTTCCCCATTTTACTGAAATAAGTTCAGAGCTGAAAGGGATCTTAACAACACACACCAAATTATCATCCATTCCTCTCACTGAAGGTTGAAAATAGAGGTCAGGACTTGAATGAAACCCACGGCTCTTCAGCAGTAAAGCTGAGGTTAAACTTTATATCCCCTGAACTGAACACCATTTTTCTTAATATGCCATTGAGAGAGTTAGTACTTTCTCAAAAGACACAAGGCCTAAAGACCATTTAAATTATGTCTCAAAATGGGTTTTGTTTCTCAACCTCTAGATAAAAATCTAGTCATTGGTTTGCAAGGGATCACTGATGGTCTGGGTTGGCAACTGACCTCCATCCAATTTCACCTGTCTTTGCTACTGTACTTGTGATCATTGGTTTTATCTTAAAACAAATAGCAAACTCACCATAACAAAAGTAAATTAAGTCTAATTTCAGTGCACAACATATTTGGCAGTTCAATGAATCTCATTGACCATGTAAAATAATTTGCTTTTATCTAAGAGACTCACAGATTTTAAACACTTCTTCCAAGTAATTTGTTTCTAGGGGGAAAAAAAATCATCTCCTATGATTATTTCCCATCTGATGTGAATTGATTTGAACCTGTCAGATCCTGCAACTGCTTGTTTTCTGAGCTTCTTTTTTTTTTTTTAATATAAGAAGTACCAGCAAGAAGAGAACCTACTTAAATGATCTAAAAAACCTTTAAAGCTCTACAAGTCTTATCTTTGCAATTCTTTTGGAAAACTGAGTCACAGAAATAAGAGAGATTATTATTTACTATGAAGCATAGTCACATCTGAGTTATTTTAGGCATGAGATACTTTCCTGTTTAACAAAAAACTTAACATTCTATCTTGTTAATTAATTCTACTATTTGGTTGGCTCCATGGCCAAGAAAATTTGCATCTTCTTATAACATTGGTTAGAGTGCATTACTCTGATAAGAGCCTCTGCTTTCTGGAAAATGAAAGCCATTCAGTCATGTCCAACTGTTTGAGAACCCATGGACTATAGCCCTCCAGGCTCCTCTGACCATGGAATTCTCCAGGCAAAAATACTGGAGTGGGTTGTCATTTCCTCCTCCAGGGGCTCTTCCCAATCCAAAGAGCGAACCAACATCTCTTGCAGCTCTGGGATTGGCAGGCAGATTCTTTACCATTGAGTCACCTGGGAAGCCTCTAGTGTCTCTGAAGTGAAGTGAAGTCACTCAGTCACGTCCGACTATTTGCGACCCCATGGACACCAGGCTCCTCCATCCACGGGATTTTCTAGGCAAGAGTACTGGAGTGGGTTGCCACTTCCTTCTCCAGGGAATCTTCCCGATCCAGGGATCAAACCCAGGTCTTCTGTATTGTAGACAGACGCTTTACCATCTGAGCCACCAGTCTGGCAGGGAGAAAAACCAATCCAAGAACCACTGGTGTATACCAAAGGAAAATACATTATTCAAAAGAGGATAACTTGAATGAGGTGATCTCTACCTTACAAAAAGAAGTATCCAGGATTTCTTTCAAGGGTGAACTTTTCCAATTAAATAACTATTATTAGTTAAGGAAGGGATATATACCTACAAGCTTCAGTATCTGAACTTTTAAACTGAGCTTGTTAGAAGGGAATCCCTCTTCCACCTTGAAAGTATTCTCCTGGTCTATGGCTCTAAGTGCTTTATAGTCAGTAGCTGCTTGAGAAAACAGGAATGAAAAGTCAAAACATAAAGCATTAATATTGGAAATCATGATAAACCTATGAGAAATTAAGAAGAAACACCCAAGTGGTGCTAGTGGTAAAGAATCTGCCTGCCAATACAGGAGATACAAGAGATCTGGGTTTGATCCCTGGGTTGGGAAGATTCCCTGGAGAAGGAAATGACAACCCACTCCAGTATTCTTGCTTGAACAATTTCAAGGACAGAGGAGCCTGGTGGGATACAGTTTATGGGTCACAAAGAGTCAGACAGGACTGAGCAAGCACAAGTGTGTGTGTGCACACACACATATGCACATTTCTGACATGAGCTATGCCATTAGAAAATGTGACTATTTTACGGAATGACCATCATTACAAATAAATGCTGGAAAGGATGTGGAGAAAAGGGAACCTCCTACACTGTTGGTGGGAATATAAATTGATACAGTCACTAGTATGGAAAACACTATAGGGGTTCCTCAAAAATCTAAAAACAGTATTACCATATGATGGTGCTATGGTACCACAGCATATGGTACCTAATAGTACCATATGATGGAGAAGACTCTTGAGAGTCCCTTGGACAGCAAGAAGATCAAACCAGTCAATCTAAAGGAAATCAACCCTGAATATTCATTGAAAGGACTGATGCTGAGGCCACAGCTCCAAAACTCTGGCCACCTGATGCAAAGGGCTGACTCATTAAAAAAGACCCTAATGCTGTGGCAAAGACTGAAGGCATAAGGAGAAGGTGGTGACACAGAATGAGATGGTTGGATGGCATCATTGACTCAATGGACATAAGCCTGAGCAAACTCCAGGAGAGAGTGAAGGACAGGGCAGCCTAGCATGCTGCAGTCCATGCTGGGGTCGCAAAGAGTGGGACATGGCTGAGTGAATGAACAATAACCAGCAATCCCATTCCTGGGCATATATCCAGAGAAAACTCTAATTAAAAAAGATACAGGCACACCTAGCAACAAGAGTCACATTAGCCAAGACATAGAAACTATCTAAATGTTCATCAACAGATGAATGGACAAAAAAGATGTTGTATATATACACAATGGACCACTATTCAGCCAGGAAAAAGAACAAAACGAGGCCATTTGTAGCAACATGGATACACTTACCATACTAAGTGAAGTAAGCCAGAAAGAGAAAGACAAATACTACATGATATCACTTATATGTGGAGTCTGAAATTTGACAGAAATGAACCTATCCACAAAACAGAAACAGACTCACAGATGTAAAGAACAGACTTATGTTTGCCAAGAGGAAGGGGAAGTAGGGAAGGGATGGAATGGAAGTTTGAGGTTAGCAGATATAAGCTATTACATATAGGATGGATAAACAACAACGTCCTACTGTATGGCACAGAGAACCATATTCAATATCCTATGAAAAACCATAAGAGAAAAGAATTTCAAAAACAGATTGTGTGTGTGTGTGTGTGTATATATCTTTATCTATATATAGATATATAAGTGATTCACTTTTCTGTGCAGCAGAAATGAACACACTGTAAATCAACTATATTGCAATTAAAGAATACATATTCTTTAACTGAATATACATTTACATATATATACATATATATAAACAAAATGTGACTGTTTTAAAAAATGATTTCAGCTGGGATTTTGTCATTTTTTTTCACTAAATAATTATTTAAAATCAGGAAATAAAGGGAATTCCCTGGTTGTCCAGTGGTTAGGACTCAGTGCTTTCACCACCTGGGCTGGGTGCAATCCCTGGTCTGGGAAGTAAGATCCCATAAACCAAGCAGTAAAAGCACCATCACCCCCCCTTCCCACACCAAATTAAAATTTTAAAAGTACATTTAAGTCTGGAACAGTGCTGTCCAGAAGAAATATAATACAAGTCACAAGTATAATTTAAAATTTTCTAAAAACCACATTCAGTTCAGTTCAGTTCAGTTGCTCAGTCGTGTCTGACTCTTTGCGACCCCATGGACTGCAGCACTCCAGGCCTCCCTGTCCATTACCAACTCCCAGAGTTTACTCAAACTCATGTCCGCTGAGTCGGTGATGCCTTCCAACCATCTCATCCTCTGTCATCCCCTTCTCCTCCCACCTTCAATCTTTCCCAGCATCAGGGTCTTTTCCAATGAGTCAGTTCTTTGCATGAGGTGGCCAAAGTATTGGAGTTTCAGCGTCAACATCAGTCTTTCCAATGAACACCCAGGACTGATCTCCTTTGGGATGGACTGGCTGGATCTCCTTGCAGTCCAAGGGACTCTCAAGAGTCTTTTCCAATACCATAGTTCAAAAGCATCAATTCTTCGGTGCTCAGCTTTCTTAATAGTCCAACTTTCACATCCATACCACATAACCACATTAACAAAGTACAAAAAGAACAGGTCAAATTAACTTTAATAATATATTTTTACTTAATACAGCATATTCAGAATATTATCATTTTCACATGACAATGTAATCAATGTAAAGTTATGAGATATTTTGTAATTTTTCATCCTAATTCTTAAAATGTAGCACTTACACTTCCAGCACATTTCAATATGGAGAGAATTCCCATGCTCACTAGCCAGCCATATGTGGCCAGTGGCTATAATAGAGATAGCAAAGGATTAAAAAAAGGGCAAAAAGCAAGAACATTTCTCATCTTTGCCAGAGAATGAAGTGTTCCACATAAATAAATCAGCAGTGACTGAAGCTCACCTTTCCAAGCAAAGTTTCTCCTTTTATTCATTATTGACATCTTTCTAAAGCATGAAACAAACTACAATCCTTTTTAAACAAAGGATTATAAAAAGTACACTGATTTTTGGCTTGATAAGGGCTCACTAATATTACCGGTTTTATATTCTGACAGTTAGCTCTTCTGTGTTCTTTTCAGACATCACTCCCCCACTAGAAACCAGGTGATAAATGGAAAACTGTCCTCTCAAATCTGCTCAGCTATGGGGATGCCTATGAAATGCTACTTCTGGATCATCCCTGCACTGGGGTCTGGCGGTCACCCCACCTAAAACGTCGTGTCGGGGATCTCATATGGAAAGAAGTCCATGTACAAAATTTCTCTTCAGTATATCCATCGTCCCTCCCAACCCCTTGTAAATCCTCATGTTAGCAAGTCTCCATCTACTGCCTACTGTCTCTGTTTTCACCCTCTATTCCCATTTCATCTCTCTGTTTCCATTTCATCTATAAGTTCTAACAGTAGATTAGAGCATGTGAATACATGCTTGAGTTTGCCATGGAGAGTCACCATTCACTGCCTGCCCTCTCTTGAACTAGTGTAACTACTAATAGGAGCCCAATCTTTCTCAAATCCATCCCAGTTTGGACAATGACACTGCTACCCCATCTAATAGTTCTATCCCTAAATCTCAGGCCAGTAGACTGCAATGATCAACCCTGCCTATAGATAAAAGGCATATGAAATACTCTTAAAAAAATTTCACTTTAATTAATAAATATTTCTTTAAAATAAAGAATATTCTTTATTTCTAACATATTAAACCTTTCTCTTCAGTTACTCTGTCCCTTTTACATGATCTACTTCTCTTGTTAGCCTGCAATTCAAACTGTAACTTGTTAGATCTTAAAGTCTCTACTGTTTAAAAAAAAACACCTGATCCATTTATTGCAATCAACACGTTCCTGAAGAATTCTTGTCTTTGCTCCCTAATACCTTGCAAGTTGCCTTATATCTTTACCTGTTACTGGCCACACCCCAGCAAAACATTTATAATCCCCAAAGGCTTTATAATGAAACAGAGTTTCACAACCATGCTCTCACATGCCCTGTCAATAATGATGATAATACTTGATTTTTCCCAGAAACAGAGCCACGGTAAGACACATCAGTACATGCTGATAATTACAAGGGTACAAAAAGGGAACAGAAAACATAAGCAGCCTTAGCATCACAGAACAGAGGGGCAAAGGCAGCCACTAATAGCAACACCCACTTCTACTGTCCCTACCAACTGTTGCTTCTGATGCATCGAGTGTTTAGCAAACATTATTTAATCTTCACAATGACTCTGGGATGTTTCATTCTTAAACCCCATTATACTGCTGAAGAAAAAAAAAACAACTCATGTCTATTAACGGATGCTGAAGATCACAAAAGCGTATGAGTGTACCCTGAGGCAGAGATGAGATCTGACGCCGTGTTTGTCTATATGAAACCTGTGTTCTTCCTACAGATCATGCAGCCTCAGCAATCAAACTCAGGGCTACAGACAGTGGGAAAAAGGGAACTTTTAATTTATGAATGTACAGTATTTCAGAGTCCATGTCTCATTCTGGGTAAGAAATATGTTTGCACTTTGCTGAACCAAGTGGTGAGAAGGAGAAGGAATACTCATGACAGTTTAGTTCTTTACCATTAAGATTCAGTCAAATCCTCAGTTTCCTCAACCCTGCTGATTTTAGTTTCATAAATTTCCTTTCGTTAGTCTTTTTTAAAAAAATTATTAATTTATTTTAATTGGAAGCTAATTATTTTACAATATTATAGTGGTTTTTGCCATACATTGACATGAATCAGCCATGGGTGTCCATGTGTTCCCCATCTTGAAGCCCCTCCCACCTCCTTCCCCATCCAACTAATTTTATTTCAACCTTGTTACTAAATAAATTTAGGTTGTCATATTTTCTCTCAGAACTTTCAAGGTAATGTTCTATTGGCTTCTGTCTTCTACTGATATTCTAATAAATTAGCTGTAACAGCTTGTAAATTACATGAGTAAATTAGCTGTCAATTTACCGGTTTCTCAGTGACTCTGTCTCTCTCTGGCTGTTTTTCATATCTTCTCATTGTCTTTGTGTTCTTCAATTTGACTACAAAGAGAATATGTGTAGATTCCTTTTTATTTATCTTGATCAGGATTTGGTGAATTTGCTATCTCTGATATTTGTGATTTATCAATTCTGGAAAGTTCTCAGCCATTCAGATGCCTCTTCCTCATTCTCACTACTACTTCCTTCTGGAAATCTGATTATAAGTGTTAGATCTTATTACTGTATTCCGTGTGGCTCTTGAATGTTTTTCTATCATTTTGTTTCTCTGTACCACATCCTGTCCAATTTCTGCTGCTCAATTTTATAGTTCATTGGACTGTTGTATGTCTAATCTCTCACTATTTATGTTATGCACTTTTTTATTTCATCAGCTTGATTTTTCATTTCCAAAGATTCTATTTTTTTCAATACTACACAATTACTAGTCTCCTTCTTTATTATGTTATTAATTTATTCTTATTTTCCTAATCACATCAGACAAAGTTATTTATTCTGTATACAAATATTAAAGTCCAACAGGTGAAATTCTGCCTTTATTTCTGCTGACTTGTTTCCTCAAGCATTAATTTTTCACTGTACACTAATAACTGCTGCTCTATACCTGTGGCAATTTTGAGGGTTTTAGATTGAAAGTTTTTCCACCACTAAAAAGGTATCTATAAATCTGCGAAGCAGCCTGGGAAACCAATAATGGGAGACCATTTTACTTCCTGGTTTGAGGTTTCTAAGACTACATAGGTGGTATATATTTGAATGCCCAACTCATATATGGGTAAGACTGTGGCTACAAATTCTCAAAGGAAACTTCTCTTTCCTCTTCCCCATCACCTCATAAACAAGGTCAAGGCAGACTATCCTGACATCTCCCTTTGTTGTTGGACAGATTTTTCCGTTAAGCATTCACATTTCACTGATTATACAGACTTCAGGAGCCAAGCCACAGGCAGGGATCTCAGTTCTAATTCCTTCTCTTTACCGACCCAAGATCTGATTTTTCTTTTCCTATGTGACCATTAAAATTCCTGTGTGGCTCTAAGTTCAAGTATCTGATAAGTGTTTTCTGAAAGTGAAGGTATGAGAGCTAGCTTATCACTTTGAATTGTTCCACCTACTTTTTTCCCCTTAACCTGGCAACTTCCCTGTGGAATCTGCTCATTTTAAACAGCGTCTGCTGTATTTGGTGAATCATTTTGAAGGTTCTCTGTCTTTCATTTCCAGGCAGGCAGGAAGGAAATCCTGAGTCCTTTCATTTGTTTCATGCCTATGACACAGAAGCCTAAGGAGCTGGGACACTTTCTGACCATCCTGAATGGTAGTACAGAGAAGCATGTGACCTTTAGTACCAGACGGTGTAAACAAGACATGTAATATTTAGGGTGAAGTAAAGTTAGCCATTTAGAAATTTTAGTTAAGAACGTGTTCCCTGATGGCAGTGATCTGGTGAGCTCTGGAGTAGTTAAGAAAATAAAGGTATTTGTTTACAAAAGGAACCTGGTTTGGAAGAACTGTCGGACACTAAAGTTCAAACTAATTTGCTTTTGGTGTACTGGAAGACCTCGTCTACTGTGCATTGCTTTATCCACTTTGCAGATATAGCGTTCCTAAAAAATTGAAGGCTTGTGGCAACCCTGCATAGACCAGGTCTACTGGGGCCATTTTTCCAACAGCATTTGCTCACTTAGGTTTCTGGGTCACATTTTGGTAATTCTGGCAATATTTCAAATTTTTTTCATCATTATTATATTTGTTATGGTGATCTGTGATCAGTGATCTGATGTTACCACTGTAATTATCTGGGGGCACCATGAACTGCACACCCATGTAAGACTGCAAATTTAATCTATAAATGTGTATGATTTGACTGTTCCATGGACTGGCCATTTCCCTCTCTCTTCCTCTCCTTGGGTGTCTCTATTCCCTGAGACACAGCAATTTGATATTAGGCCCATGAACATAACCCTACAATGGCCTTGAAGTGTTCAAGTGAAAGGATGAGTTCCACGACTCTCACTTTAAATCAAAAGCTAGAAATGACTAGGCTTAGTGAGGAAGGCATGTCGAAAGACAAGACAGGCTGAAAGCTAAGTTTTCTATATCAAACAGTATGGAGATACACAAGATTCATGCTCTTTTCATGCCTGCTAACACAACATCTAGGCTTCTCTTGTGGCTCAGTGGTAAAGAAAGTGCCTGCCAAGCAAAAGACGCAGGTCTGATCCTTGGGACAGGAAGATCCTCTGAGGAAGGCAACTTCCTCCAGTATTCTTGCCTGGAGAATTCCATGGGCAGAGGAGCGTGGTGGGCTACAGTCCATGGTGTCACAAAAGAGTCAAGACACGAGTGAGTGACTAAACAACAACAACACAACATCGATTCTGTGGCCTGTGGATCAAAGAGTCATTTTGACTTTCAAGTCTTATTTAAGAAATATATTTTACAAGGCTATATAGCTGCCATAGATAGTGAGTTTTCTGATGGATCTTGGCAAAGTCAACTGAAAACCTTCTGGAAAAGAGTAACTTTCTAGATGCCACCAAAAACTTTCATGATTCATGGGAAGAGGCCAAAATACAAACTTTCAGAGGAGTTTCGAAGAAGTTGATTCTAACCCTCACAGATAACTCTGAGGGGTTCAAGACTATGGTGGAGTAAGTAACTGCAGATGTGGTGGACATAAGAAAAGAACTAGAATTAGAAGTGAAACCTGAAAATGTGACTGAGTTGCTATAATTTCATCATAAAACTTGATAGATGAGGAGTTGATTCTTTTTCTTTAAATATAAATTTATTTTAATTGGAGGCTAATTACTTTACAATATTGTATTGGTTCTGCCATACATCAACATGAATCCGCCACGGGTGTACATGTGTTCCCCATCCTGAAA
Organism: Bos taurus; assembly: GCF_002263795.3. Taxonomy (NCBI): domain Eukaryota; kingdom Metazoa; phylum Chordata; class Mammalia; order Artiodactyla; family Bovidae; genus Bos; species Bos taurus. The sequence goes on from NC_037336.1 coordinate 65,491,813, forward strand.
CCTCCTCCCACCTCCCTCCCCATACCATCCCTCTGGGTCATCCCAGTGCATCAGCCCCAGGCACCCTGTCTAATGCATTGAACCTGGACTGGCGATTCGTTTCACATATGATATTACACATGTTTCAATGCCATTCTCCCAAATCATCCCACCCTCGCCCTCTCCCACAGAGTCCAAATGACTGTTATATACATCTGTGTCTCTTTTGCTGTCTTGCATACAGGGTTATCGTTACCATCTTTCTAAATCCCATATATATGCATTAGTACACTGTATTGGTGTTTTTCTTTCTGGCTTACTTCACTCTGTATAATAGGCTCCAGTTTCATCCACCTCATTAGAACTGATTCAAATGTATTCTTTTTAATGGCTGAGCAATACTCCATTGTGTATATGTACCACAGCTTTCTTATCCATTCATCTGCTGATGGACATCTAGGTTGCTTCCATGTCCTGGCTATTATAAACAGTGCTGCGATGAACACTGGGGTACACATGTCTCTTTCAATTCTGATTTCCTCAGTGTGTATGCCCAGCAGAGGGATTGCTGGGTCATAAGGCAGTTCTATTTCCAGTTTTTAAAGGAATCTCCACACTGTTCTCCATAGTGGCTGTACTAGTTTGCATTCCCACCAACAGTGTAAGAGGGTTCCCTTTTCTCCATACCCTCTCCAGTATTTATTGCTTGTAGGCTTTTAGATAGCAGCCATTCTGACTGGCATGAAATGGTACCTCATTGAGGTTTGATTTGCATTTCTCTGCTAATGAGTGATGTTGAACATTTTTTCATGTGTTTGTTAGCCATCTGTATGTCTTCTTTTTTTTTTTAAATTTTTTTTTTTTGGATTCCAGCTTTTTTATTTATTCCCCTTTTAACAAAGTAGAAGAAATAATACAGGATTAAAACTGCAAAAGTAGTTAATTGGTAGAACACACATTCACACAAAAAACCTGGATAGGAAGACAAGCTTATATACAATGAGGAAACACACGTAAATTATGGTAGTTTGTAGGTTGTATACGAAACATTTAAAAAGTCAAACATGCTACACGGTGCCACTGTTTACAGCAATATTGAAGGGGAGAAAATAACACTAATTTAGGGACTGATATACCACAAGGTCCAGGTTTCACAGCATCAGTGCAATAAATTCACAAAACTATATTACAACTAGTTAATCAGTTTAAGAATTGTTCCCAAGTATATCACATTTCCAGCCCTCAGAGGTCCATTCCTACAGATTTCAACTACTCCATCTATGGGGACCAAAAGCAGCCAGTGTTACCATAAAAGGAAACTCTTGAGACTTATCTTTAAAGGCTTATTCTGGTCTTGAAAAATTGGTAGGATAAGGCTATTTTCTACTGAAATGAATCTTGACTCAACACAGGAAGACTTTTGTCCTTTATTGGCTGGTCTTGGAGTGAAGATCATGGACGTGACTCTTAACCTATTATGGACTTTAGTTCCAATTAACTGAAAGTCTGAAACTAAAAGTCCTAACTACCAACTTGTGTAAGCCTGCTACTAAAAAGCCTTTAAGGACATACTAACTTCAAGTTTAAGTGCAAGGGAACAAGAGTTCTAAAAGTTCCTGCCAGATTCCCCATTTGGGAGGAAGGAAACATTTAGGAAACACTGAGTTTCCTACAAACTGCTAAATTCTGCACAAGGGAGAAAACACACGCTAAGGCATGAAATTAGCTTCATCTTATTCCATGAGGCTTCTGCTCCCACACTATTGAAACAGAATGAGGAATGAATCTCAATTGGTCTGTTCATCAGAAGTGGTAAACTTGGTCTATACTCATGAAGCCAGTTTTTTAAGCAGACCATGGAAGCAGACGATAGAATAAGCTTCCTGAAGTCACAGACCACTATCCTGTATCCAGCTAAAAAAAAGATCAACTTGAACAGTTACCCCGAGTCACTGTTAACTGTACTAAAGGGTGAAGTTCACCACTATTTTATTTTAAAAGTAAGAGTTCAGTTAACCCTGGGTGACAAAAAACCAAGACGAGGAACTGAAGAAAGAGTTGTCCATATAAGGCCAGCTGCTAAGAACACACCCATGAAGACACTGGGTATAAAGCCTTGCTTAACAAGTCAGAATTTGTACTAAGGGCAGAGTGAGGGACAGCAGAGAGCTACTTCTGTAACATTTTAGTATCCAAACAGCATAACAGACACTGTTCCCAAGGACAATGTATACTCCATTAATCACACTGAATAAAGCAAATGCTTTATTCATTTTTCTTTTCTTTTTGTTTGAGAAGCTTGTTTATCTCTCTTTTGGCCATTCCAATGTACTTCGAAATGATCCCACGTTGGTTCAGTCCAGGAAGCAAAAGTAAGAAAGTCACTATCAGGTAGGTGAGAAGGAGGTTGTGGACTTGCTGTCCCACTCAAGCAACCGCAGCAAGAGAAATGATCATGGTCATGAAGTACATTTTAGGCTTTTCTTCCTTTAGTGTAAAGAGGCGTTTCCACCAGCCCACAGCTCTGCGTCGAGTTTTTACTAGATTGCTGCAAATTTGATGGAATCTTTGCTGTTGCTTGGTGGTCCATTTATTGGAGCCAAAAATTCTAGGTGCTAGAATGGGAACAAGGTAGTCAGCCAAGCACAAAAACCTAACAAAACAGGAAACACCAGATAGAACAGATGGATCTAGATAGTAGATAGAAACACCAAAGAAACCACACCCATGATGGCAGGTGGAAACCAGGCTCTTTCCCATCGGAGGACTTTATCTGCCATCAGCATCACTTCTCCCCATCCTTGCAGCTGCTCTTTCAGACTTGCAGTCTCTGCAGCCAACAGATTGGTGCTGCGATTATCTCCTTCCGCCATAGTTCTCGACATGCCGTATCAGTGAGCACAGGACGCCACCAAATCAAATCCTCCGCAGACTCCCTCGCCGCACCCCTAGCGCCCTGTATGTCTTCTTTGGAGAAATGTCTGTTTAGTTCTTTGGCCCATTTTTTGATTGGGTCATTTATTTTTCTGGAATTGAGCTGCAGGAGTTGCTTGTATATTATTGAGATTAGTTCTTTGTCAGTTGCTTCATTTGCTATTATTTTCTCCCATTCTGAAGGCTGTCTTTTCACCTTGCTTATAGTTTCCTTTGTTGTGCAGAAGCTTTTAAGTTTAATTAGGTCCCATTTGCTTATTTTTGCTTTTATTTCCAATATTCTGGGAGGTAGGTCATAGAGGATCCCGCTGTGATTTATGTCAGAGAGTGTTTTGCCTATGTTTTCTTCTAGGAGTTTTACAGTTTCTGGTCTTACGTTTAGATCTTTAATCCATTTTGAGTTTATTTTTGTGTATGGTGTTAGAAAGTATCCTAGTTTCATTCTTTTACAAGTGGTTGACCAGTTTTCCCAGCACCACTTGTTAAAGAGATTGTCTTTTCTCTGTTGTATATTCTTGCCTCCTTTGTCGAAGATAAGGTGTCCATAGGTGCGTGGATTTATCTCTGGGCTTTCTATTTTGTTCCATTGATCTATATTTCTGTCTTTGTGCCAGTACCATACTGTCTTGATGACTGTGGCTTTGCAGTAGAACCTGAAGTCAGGCAGGTTGATTTCTCCAGTTCCATTCTTCTTTCTCAAGATTGCTTTGGCTATTTGAGGTTTTTTGTATTTCCATACAAATTGTGAAATTATTTGTTCTAGCTCTGTGAAAAATACCGTTGGTAGCTTGATAGGGATTGCATTGAATCTATAGATTGTTTTGGGTAGTATACTCATTTTCACTATATTGATTCTTCTGATCCATGAACATGGTATATTTCTCCATCTATTTGTGTCCTCTTTGATTTCTTTCACCAGTGTTTTATAGTTTTCTATATATAGGTCTTTTGTTTCTTTAGGTAGATATATTCCTAAGTATTCTATTCATTTCATTGCAATGGTGACTGGAATTGTTTCCTTAATTTCTCTATTTTCTCATTATTAGTGTATAGGAATGCAAGGGATTTCTGTGTGTTGATTTTATATCCTGCAACTTTACTATATTCATTGATTAGCTCTAGTAATTTTCTGGTGGAGTCTTTAGGGTTTTCTATGTAGAGGATCATGTCTTCTGCAAACAGTGAGCGTTTTACTTCTGCTTTTCCAACTTAGATTCCTTTTATTTCTTTTTCTGCTCTGATTGCTGTGGCCAAAACTTCCAAAACTATGTTGGATAGTAGTGGTGAGAGTGGGCACCCTTGTCTTGTTCCTGACTTTAGGGGAAATGCTTTCAATTTTTCACCATGGAGGATAATGTTTGCTGAGGATAATGTTTATCATATATAGCTTTTATTATGTTGAGGTATGTTCCTTCTATTCCTGCTTTCTGGAGGGTTTTTTTTTTAATCATAAATGGATATTGAATTTTGTCAAAGGCTTTCTCTGCATCTATTGAGACAATCATATGGCTTTTATTTTTCAATTTGTTAATGTGGTGTATTACATTGACTGATTTGTGGATATTGAAGAATCCTTGCATCCCTGGGATAAAGCCCACTTGGTCATGGTGTATGATCTTTTTAATGTGTTGCTGGATTCTGATTGCTAGAATTTTGTTAAGGAGTTTTGCATCTATGTTCATCAGTGATATTGGCCTGTAGTTTTCTTTTTTTGTGTGGCATCTTTGTCAGGATTTGGTATTAGGGTGATGGTGGCCTCATAGAATGAGTTTGGAAGTTTACCTTCCTCTGCAATTTTCTGGAAGAGTTTGAGTAGGATAGGTGTTATCTCTTCTCTAAATTTTTGGTAGAATTCAGCTGTGAAGCCATCTGGACCTGGGCTTTTGTTTGCTGGAAGATTTCTGATTACAGTTTCAATTTCCGTGCTTGTGATGGGTCTGTTAAGATTTTCTATTTCTTCCTGGTCCAGTTTTGGAAAGTTGTACTTTTCTGAGAATTTGTCCATTTCTTCCAAGTTGTCCATTTTATTGCCATATAATTGCTGATAGTAGTCTCTTATGATCCTTTGTATTTCTGTGTTGTCTGTTGTGATCTCTCCATTTTCATTTCTAATTTTATTGATTTGATTTTTCTCCCTTTGTTTCTTGATGAGTCTGGCTAATGGTTTATCAATTTTATTTATCCTTTCAAAGAACCAGCTTTGGCTTTGTTGATTTTTGTTATGGTCTCTTTTGTTTCTTTTGCATTTATTTCTGCCCCAATTTTTAAGATTTCTTTCCTTCTACTAACCCTGGGGTTCTTCATTTCTTCCTTTTCTAGTTGCTTTAGGTGTAGAGTTAGGTTATTTATTTGACTTTTTTCTTGTTTCTTGAGGTATGCTTGTATTCCTGTGACCCTTCCCCTTAGCACTGCTTTTACAGTGTCCCACAGGTTTTGGGTTGTGTTTTCATTCTCATTCGTTTCTATGCATATTTTGATTTCTTTTTTGATTTCTTCTGTGATTTGTTGGTTATTCAGCAGTGTGTTGTTCAGCCTCCATATGTTTGAATTTTTAATAGTTTTTCTCCTATAATTGAGATCTAATCTTACTACATTGTGGTCAGAAAAGACGCTTTGAATTTACCAAGGCTAGATTTATGGCCCAGGATTTGTTCTATCCTGGAGAAGGTTCTGTGTGCACTTGAGAAAAAGGTGAAATTCATTGTTTTGGGGTGAAATGTCCTATATATATCAATAGGTCTAACTAGTCTATTGTATCATTTAAAGTTTGTGTTTCCTTGTTAATTTTCTGTTTAGTTGACCTATCCATAGGTGTGAGTGGGGTATTAAAGTCTCCCACTATTATTGTTCTATTGTTATTTCCCCTTTCATACTTGTTAGCATTTGTCTTACATATTGTGGTGCTCCTATGTTGGGTCCATATATATTTATAATTATTATATCTTCTTCCTGGATTGATCCTTTGATCATTATGTAGTGTCCATCTTTGTTTCTTTTCACAGCCTTTGTTTTAAAGTCTATTTTATCTGATATGAGTACTGCTCCTCCTGCTTTCTTTTGGTCTCTATTTGTGTGGAATATCTTTTTCCGGTCCTTCACTTTCAGTCTGTATGTGTCCCTTGTTTTGAGGTGGGTCTCTTGTAGACAACATATATAGGGGTCTTGTTTTTGTATCCATTCAGCCAGTCTTTGTCTTTTGTTTGGGGCATTCAACCCATTTACATTTAAGGTAATTATTGATAAGTATCATCCTGTTGTCATTTACTTTATTGTTTTAGGTTTGAGTTTATACTCCCCTTTTGTGTTTCCTGTCTAGAGAATATCCTTTAGCATTTGTTGGAGAGCTGGTTTGGTGGTGCTGAATTCTCTCAGCTTTTGCTTATCTGTAAAGGTTTTGATTTCTCCTTCATATTTGAATGAGATCCTTGCTGGGTACAGTAATCTGGGCTGTAGGTATTTTCTTTCATCACTTTAAGTATGTTCTGCCATTTCCTCCTGGCCTGAAGAGTTTCTACTGAAAGATCAGCTGTTATCCTTATGGGAATCCCCTTGTGTGTTATTTGTTGTTTTTCCTTTGTTGCTTTTAATATTTGTTCTTTGTGTTTGATCTTTGTTAACTTGATTAATATGTATCTTGGGGTGTTTTCACCTTGGGTTTGTCCTGTTTGGGACTCTCTGGGTTTCTTGGACTTGGGTGATTATTTCCTTCCCCATTTTACGGAAGTTTTCAACTATTATCTCCTCAAGTATTTTCTCATGGTCTTTCTTTTTGTCTTCTTCTTCTGGGACTCCTATGATTCGGATGTTGGGGCGTTTAACATTGTCCCAGAGGTCTCTGAGATTGTCCTCATTTCTTTTAATTCATTTTTCTTCTTTCCTCTGATTCATTTATTTCTACCATTCTATCTTCTACTTCACTAATCCTATCTTCTGCCTCTGTTATTCTACTATTTGTTCCCTCCAGAGTGTTTTTGATCTCATTTATTGCATTATTCAGGAGAAAGCAATGGCACCCCACTCCAGTACTCTTGCCTGGAGAATCCCGTGGATGGAGGAGCCTGGTGGGCTGCAGTCCATGGGGTCGCTAAGAGTCGGACACGACTGAGCGACTTCACTTTCACTTTTCACTTTCATGCATTGGAGAAGGAAATGGCAACCCACTCCAGTGTTCTGGCCTGGAGAATCCCAGGGACGGGGGAGCCTGGTGGGCTGCCGTCTATGGGGTCACACAGAGTCGGGCACGACTGAAGCGATTTAGCAGCAGCAGCATTGCATTATTCATTATGTATTGACTCTTTTTTAATTTCTTCTAGGTCTTTGTTAAACCTTTCTTGCATCTTCTCAATCCTTGTCTCCAGGCTATTTACCTGTGATTCCATTTTGTTTTCAAGATTTTGGATCATTTTCGCTATTATTATTCGGAATTCTTTATCAGGTAGGTTCACTATCTCTTCCTCTTTTGTTTGGTTTGGTGGGCATTTATCCTGTTCCTTACCTGCTGGGTATTCCTCTGTCTCTTCATCTTGTTTATATTGCTGTTTGGGGTGGCCTCTGTATTCTGGCAGTTTGTGGAGTTCTCTTTATTGTGGAGTTTCCTAGCTGTGGGTGGGGTTGTACAGGTGGCTTGTCAAGTTTTCCTGGTTAGGGAATCTTGTGTCGGTGTTCTGGTGGGTGGAGCTGGATTTCTTCTCTCTGGAGTGCAATGAAGCGTCCAGTAATGAGTTATGAGATGTAAATGGGTTTGGAGTGACTTTGGGCAGCCTGTATATTGAAGCTCAGGGCTATGTTCCTGTGTTGCTGGAGAATTTGCATGGTATGTCTTGCTCTGGAACTTGTTGGCCCTTGGGTGGTGCTTGTAGGTATGGAAGCATTTGATGAGCTCCTGTCAATTAATGTTCCCTGGAGTCAGGGGTTCTCTGGTCTTCTCAGGATTTGGACTTAAGCCTCCTGCTTCTGGTTTTCAGTCTTATTTTTACAGTAGCCTCAGGACTTCCCCATCTCCTTTCAAAGACAATGGGCTGCTTTTCTGAGTGCCTGCTGTCTTCTGCTGGCATTCCAAAATTGTTTTGTGGAATTTCCTCAGCGTTCAAATGTTCTTTTGATGAATTTGTGGGGGAGAAAGTGCTCTCCCTGTCCTATTCCTCCACCATCTTAGGACCGCCTCCTTGGAATGAGGAGTTGATTCTTATGGATAAGCTCAAAAGTGGTTTCCTGAGATGGAACCTACTCCCAGTGCAGATGCCTCTAACGTTGTTGAAATGACAACAAAGGATTTAGAACATTACATAAACTCAGTTGATAAAGTAGCAGCAGCAGTATTTGAGAGGACTGACTTCCCTGGTGGCTCAGATGGTAAAGCGTCTGTCTACATTGTGGGAGACCCAGGTTCAATCCCTGAGTCAGGAAGATCCCCTGGAGAAGGAAATGGCAATCCACTCCAGTACTATTGCCTGGAAAATCCCATGGACAGAGGAGCTTGGTAGGCTACAGTCCATGGGGTCGCAAAGAGTTGGACACGACTGAGCAACTTCACTAGTGACTTCTCTAGTGACTGATTTTGAAAGATGTTCTACTGTGGGTAAAATGCTATCAAATAGGTCTATATAATACAGAAAAATCATTCATGAAAGGAAGACTCAATCAATGTGGCAAATTCCTTTGTGGTCTTATCTTAAGAAACTCCACAGCTGACCCCAACTCTAGGAACCAACCACCACCCTGATAAGTCAGCAGTCATCAATATCAAGGCCAGACACTCCACCAGCAAAAAGATTACAACTTGCTGAAGGTTCAGATGATGGCTGCTTTTTTTTTCAGTAATAAAGCTGAAGGGAAAGAGCAAATTAGCCAAGATGGCATGGTCAGGCTCTCTCGTCCCATGGCCTCTCACTCTTGCCCTACGATTTGTAAATGATTATGTAATAGCTGAGATCACTTTTAGCACTGCCCATGAGGTGCTCCCTTGGTCATGGGCTACCTTGTGTGGTACGCCTGTATGAGTTTCACCATGAAAACCCTGGCTGATGCAGCACTGAGGCTACACTGGAATGACATCATGATTATGTTATTCAAGGTTATGTTATGGTTCTGTTATGGCTACATTATGGTTATGTTGTGGCTGCTGCTATGGCTGCTGCATCAGCCAGGAGAGAGGTTGTGTTATGGCTGCTGTTCCAGCCAGGAGAGAATAAATGTGTCTGTACTTCTTATAGCTCCTCGAATCTCCTTCCAGCCTTGTAGCTTCTGCCTTGCCTACCCTGGGTTCAGCAAACAGTCAAACAGTATGAACAGAAGACAACTGGCATCACGAACAGGATGAGCAATACAAAAGTGTTTTTCAATTAAGGTATGCACATTGTTTTTGTAGACATACTGCTATTGCACACTTAATAGACTATAGTAGAGGGCAAATATAACTTTTATATGCACTGGGAAACCAAAAAATTCATGTGACTTCCTTTACTGTGGTATCTGCTTTATTGTGGAGGTCGGAAACTGAACTTGCAATACTTCTCAAGTCTGCCTATGTACGTGTAATGCTTATTTGTTTTGTAGTAGTATTAGTAGAAAGAAAAAAGCCTTTTTGAGTATCTGTTACAATGTTATCATGCTGATTTACTCATATGAATTATTAGCCCTATCAATCTTTGCATAGATTAAAAAAAAAACTCGAGGCTCAGTGATAAAAAGAGCCATCTTTATGGCACCATTAACAGGCCATGGAACAAGGGTTCAAATCTAGGTAGGTTGACACAGCCAATGGAGGCCTCCATCAATAAAGCCTGGAAATACAAAACTCACTTAACTACATAAATAGTAGCAGAGTCAGGTCAAACAAGCCAATTTACTCCTACTTTGGATGTCAAAATCAAGAGTTGTTCAAAATAAATGACTCCATTCCATCTACAGTAAAGGACTTACACAAAGTGCTTCTGCTACTCTTACTGCATGTTGAAACCTTTGCAAAGGCACTTCTTTGCAAAAGAAGCTTAGGAGTAAAGAGATGCTCTCCAACATCATGCTGATTGCAGAGTGGCAGTTGTCAAGGTAAAGGCAAGAAATGGGTTTTTTTAAAAAAGTACTTTAAAATCAGAATATAGGTTGTCTATGATAAATAGTCAAGGAATGGGAGATAAAGATGGGAAGGAAAATTTCACTGTATAACTTTTTATATTTTCTGATTTTTGAGTCACGGGAATACAGTTACATATTCAAACAATTACACTCTAGGAAACTAGTCTAAAAGTCAACTCTAATCAAGTGTTCAAGCTACTGTATGTAACGAGACTGGTTACATAGTCTTGTAACAAAAGACTAACAAAACCCGAGTAAACAAAGTCCTTTCACTTCAATTATGTTTATTCCCCACACTATGAAAGTTCTCTCAAAACAGTCAAATTTTTCAGGTAAAGTCACTGTTTCATTCTAAATAACTTAAGAAAAACCTTTATAGTGGCTGGACTAGGAGGCCAGTGAAATGAGAATGATTTAGTCATTTATTTAAATCTATTTGCTGAAATCCCTCTAAAAGATAGTCCACCTGTGTCGAACACCAATGCCAGTTTATCCCTGGATCCACGTACCTTTAGGAAGAGCAGGTTTCATGGCCATCCTGCCCACCAGGCATTCTTTCAGCATGGATTCATAGTTGACCCAACGATGAACCTGGCATGGGAGAAAAGTAATATAAAAGCAACATGACTCCAACTCCATGAGATGCTACCATTTTTTTTCTGATCAAAACTAGACATTCTTACACTGCTCTGAAAAACTAAAAAGCAGATTCAATTAGCCAACAAGGGAGGGACAGAATGAGAGCATATGCAGGGATGGTTTAGAAAAATGTTCTCCAAGTGTCATCCGTAGACCTCTGGAGAATCCCGATGCCCAGATACCCATAAGGTCTTGACTAGTGTCAATACTGCGTTGGTTACAATGTTCATTTGGGTTTTTCCATAATGTCTTATGGGAAAACCTGAATGAACTTTTTGGCCAATTCAGTAACACTAAGATGTTATTTACCTTTTTCACTGTGTTAACATCTGCAACAGTTTTTGAAAAAGCAATGTGGGTAAAACCGCATCTTAGCATATAGCAAGGCAGTGGCCTCAACCATGATATTCTTTACCACCACAGACTCATGGGGGTGGAGGGAATTGGTTTCATTTGAGAATATCCTTCCTGAGGTAGGAAAAAAAAACGTTCTTAAACCTGAACCCTTGGTTTCAGGACTTTATTTATACGCTGTGTGACAAATGGGAAGTTCTCAAAAACACTTATGCTGCTAAGTAAGATGGTTTCCCTGAGGAAAAACATTTAGGCAATTGTTTGATTTGCATATCAAACTGTTTTTTCTTGAAAGGATGTTTATACGTAAAAGAAAATGCATGACTTATAAACTAGTTACTCGGACTTGGGTATCTAATAGACATTTTCTTCAAAATGAACAGAGTGAAACTGTCATCTCAAGGAAAACAACTAACAGTATTTGTTGCCAGACTTAAAAATGGGAATTAAATTTAAACAATCTTTCTGGAGGACATATTCTCAATATACACTAAAAATCTTAAAATATGCAACTCTTCTATTTAGTAATTCTGGAATTTACCTGGGAAAATATTTACATATACAGAAATATCCAGGCACCAGGACACTCATCATAGCACTATTTATATTAGCAAAATATTGGGAACAACCTAAAAGACCAATTGTAAAAGATCATAACAGAAAATCATAATATATTATTCAATAAATGCTATATAATAATTAAAATAATCAGGTCAAATAATACCGTCATCAGAATCTTTATGTACGTTTCCTGAATATATAAATTTACACTAAAATAGAAAATATGTAAAAATTATATATGTAATTATAAATGGGCAATCACTAATAGAAATTTAAATTTTATTTACCAAATATTTATAGAGTATCCAGTTATGTGTAAAGTACCATCTCTGGGGCTATGTAGAATTTTAACAGATAGATGAAGGAAAAAGATATTCAAAGAGGCAAAGGTACAGGATTTGTCAAAGCTAGCGATTCGCTCAAAGCACTTCAGTTTGCTCAAAGCAAGGTCCATGTTGAGAATATTTACCTTGATACATTACTTTTAGGCCCTCAAAAGCCAGACTAATGACCTTAAATGTATTATACTGTGTGAAATGGACTATCTCCTGCCACATTAATAAACAAGGATGAAACAGCCATCAGAGACTTCAGGCCTTCAAATGTGCATTTCTGAGCCTGGAGGGCCCCCAAAAGAGAGAACAATGCCTGCAATGAAGCAGCTGTTAGCTGAGGAACTTAAGGCTGTCACAGTCATCAGCCGTTACATCCCTCCCATGTAAGCCAGTGAGCCCAGGTTCAGTTCAGTTCAGTTCAGTCCCTCAGTCGTGTCTGACCCTTTGCGACTCCATGAACTGCAGCACACCAGGCCTCGCTGTCCAGCAGCAAACCCGGAGTTCACTCAAACTCACGTCCAGCGAGTTGGTGATGCCATCCAGCCATCTCATCTGCTGTCGTCCCCTTCTCCTCTTGTCCCCAATCCCTCTCAGCATCAGAGTCTTTTTCAATGAGTCAACTCTTCGCATAAGGTGGCCAAAGTATTGGAGTTTCAGCTTTAGCATCATTCCTTCCAAAGAAATCCCAGGGCTGATCTCCTTCAGAATGGACTGATTGGATCTCCTTGCAGTCCAAGGGACTCTCAAGAGTCTTCTTCAACACCACAGTTCAACATAATCAATTCTTCAGCACTCAGCTTTCTTCACAGTCCAACTCTCACATCCATACATGACCACTGGAAAAACCATAGCCTTGACTAGACGGACATTTGTTGGCAAAGTAATGTCTCTGCTTTTCAATATCCTATCTAGGTTGGTCATAACTTTCCTTCCAAGGAGTAAGCATCTTTTAATTTTATGGCTGCAATCGCCATCTACAGTGATTTTGGAGCCCCCCAAAATAAAGTCTGCCACTGTTTCCACTGTTTCCCATCTATTTCCCATGAAGTGATGGGACCAGATGCCATGATCTTCGTTTTCTGAAGGTTGAGCTTTAAGCCAACTTTTTCACTCTCCACTTTCACCTTCATCAAGAGGCTTTTTAGTTCCTCTTCACTTTCTGCCACAAGGTGGTGTCATCTGCATATCTGAGGTTATTGATATTTCTCCCGGCAATCTTGATTCCAGCCTGTGCTTCTTCCAGCCCAGCGTTTCTCATGATGTACTCTGTTGCTGCTGCTGCTAAGTCACTTCAGTCATGTCTGACTCTGTGTGACCCCATAGACGGCAGCCCACCAGGCTCCACCGTCCCTGGGATTCTCCAGGCAAGAACACTGGAGTGGGTTGCCATTTCCTTCTCCAATGTAGGAAAGTGAAAAGTGAAAGTGAAATCTCTCAGTCATGTCCGACTCCTAGCAACCCCATAGAATGCAGCCCACCAGGCTCCTCTGTCCATTGGATTTTCCAGGCAAGAGTACTGGAGTGGGGTGCCATTGCCTTCTCCGATGATGTACTTTACATTAAGTTAAATAAGCAGGGTCACAATATACAGCCTTGACGTACTCCTTTTCCTTTTTGGAACCAGTCTGTGTTCCATGTCCAGTTCTAACTGTTGCTTCCTGACCTGCATACAGGTTTCTCAAGAGGCAGGTCAGGTGGTCTGGTATTTCCATCTCTTTCAGAATTTTCCACAGTTTCTTGTGATCCACACAGTCAAAGGCTTTGGCATAGTCAATAAAGCAGAAATAGATGTTTTTCTGGAACTCTCTTGCTTTTTCCATGATCCAGCAGATGTTGGCAATTTGATCTCTGGTTCCTCTGCCCTTTCTAAAACCAGCTTGAACATCTGGAAGTTCATGGTTCACGTACTGCTGAAGCCTGGCTTGAAGAATTTTGAGCATTACTTTCCCAGCGTGTGAGATGAGTGCAATTGTGTGGTAGTTTGAGCATTCTTTGGCATTTCCTTTCTTTGGGATTGGAATGAAAACTGACCTTTTCCAGTTCTGTGGCCACTGTTGAGTTTTCCAAATTTGCTGGTGTATTGAGTGCAGCAATTTCACACCATCATCTTTCAGGATTTGGAATAGTTCAACTGGAATTCTATCACCTCCACTAGCTTTGTTCATAGTGATGATTTCTAAGGCCCACTTGACTTCACATTCCAGGATGTCTGGCTCTAGGTGAGTGATCACACCATCGTGATTATCTTGGTCGTGAAAATCTTTTTGTACAGTTCTTCTGTGTATTCTTGCCACCTTTTCTTAATATCTTCTTCTTCTGTTAGGTCCATACCATTTCTGTCCTTTATCGAGCCCATCTTTGCATGAAATGTTCCCTTGGTATCTCTAATTTTCTTGAAGAGATCTCTAGTTTTTCCCATTCTGTTGTTTTCCTCTATTTCTTTGCATTGATCACTGAGGAAGGTTTTCTTATCTCTCCTTGCTATTCTTTGGAACTCTGCATTCAGATGCTTTATGTTTCCTTTATGTTTTGCTTTTCACTTTTCTTCTTTTCACAGCTATTTGTAAGGCCTCCTCAGACAGCCATTTTGGTTTTTTGCATTTCTTTTCCATGGGGATGGTCTTGATCCTTGTCTCCTGTACAATGTCATGAACCTCCATCTCAGGCACTCTATCTATCAGATCTAGTCCCTTAAATCTATTTCTCACTTTCACTGTATAATCATAAGGGATTTGATTTAGGTCATACCTGAATGGTCTAGTGGTTGTCCCTACTTTCTTCAATTTTAGTCTGACTTTGGCAATAAGGAGTTCATGATCTGAGCCACAGTCAGATCCCGGTCTTGTTTTTGCTGACTGTATAGAGCTTCTCCATCTTTGGCTGCGAAGAATATAATCAATCTGATTTCGGTGTTGACCATATGGTGATGTCCATGTGTAGAGTCTTCTCTTGTGTTGTTGGAAGAGGGTGTTTGCTATGACCTGTGCGTTCTCTCGGCAAAACTCTATTAGCCTTTGCCCTGCTTCATTTCATATTCCAAGGCCAAATTTGCCTGTTACTCCAGGTGTTTCTTGACTTCCTACTTTTGCATTCCAGTCCCCCATAATGAAAAGGACATCTTTTTCGGGTGTTAGTTCTAAAAGGGAATTAAAAAAGGAGAATACTTGCTATCGGGCTACAGCCACTCTCTACAGATGAGGGATAGGGGATGTAAAAACAGATGGGTGCAGGATGCTGGCCCTAGATAGCTAAGAAACACTTCACTGAAGGAAATTATTTCAGTAAGCCCTGAAGCTAGTATCTTCCATGTTGCTCAGTTGTGTCCAGCTCTTTGTGACCCCATGGACTGCAGCACGCCAGGACTCCCTGTTCTTCACTATCTCCTGGAGCTTGCTCAAACTCATGTCCATCGAGTCGGTGATGCCATCCAATCATCTCATCCTCTGTCATTCCCATCTCCTCCTGCCCTCAATCTTTCCCAGCATCAGAGTCTTTTCCAATGAGTCAGTGCTTTGCATTAGGTGGCCAAAGTACTGAAGCTTCATCCTCAGCATCAGTCCTTCCAGTGAATATTCAGGATTGATGGGTTTGATCTCCTTGCCGTCCAAGGGACTCTCAAGAGTCTTCTCTAATACCACAGTTCAAAAGCATCAATTCTTTGGCTTTCAGCCTTCTTTATAGTTCAACTGTCACATCCATACATGATTACAGGGACCTTTGTCAGCAAAGTAATGTCTCTGCTTTTTAATACACTGTCTAGGTTGGTCACAGCTTGTCCATGGAACAAGTGTCTTTTAATTTTGTGTCTGCATTCACCATCTGCAGTGATTTTGGAGTCCAAGGAAATAAAGTCTGTCATTGTCCCATGTATAGAAGAGTGTTAAATTTCTTAGTTTGAGATATCTGGCTTTCCTTAATTAACAATAATCTTTCATGTTCAGACTATCTGCCCCCTTTGCTGCACACTTCTATAAAATCTGACTCCTTCCCTGCCTCCTTGCAGCTACTTGAGATGCTGCCTCCAGGAATGAAGTCCTAAGAACTCTCACTTTTCAGGTTGTGACTATTTTTCAGTCAACAACTGCCAATGGTGAGCCTCCGAGAGCTGCAGAGCAAGGTTCTAAGACAACTGTCTCTGAGAATACTACTTTAGTTGTCATGTTATCTAAATGGTGCTGAAGGTAAAGGTATCAGGGCAGTATTAAAATACTCGGGTGAGAGAGGGTGGTGATGACCTGACTAGAGGCAGTGGGGAAAGAGAAAAGGTGCAATATTTAAAGACAGAATCACAGAATTTTACCAGAAATTGGATACTGGGACACCTTTGTTACCAAGAATGTTGCCCCAGAATCATAACCCTGCCTATCCCTCATGTGGAAACTAACTACCCTTATCTGAGTTTCTGGCCCAATTAGAAAAGGACGAAGCTGCTCCTAAAGAACTTTCTAAAGAATCAGTTAGAACCAATGAGGCCCAAATGGCAAAAGACCTGCTGACCTCCAGTGGACTGAGCCCTCTTTATACATTCACTGTAATACATTAGCATGCTAAGGGACACATCCCCCAGTGCCACAACAGCTGACAATTGCCATGACATCAACCAGAAGAACCCAAAAAAACAAGTGAAAAGGAGTGTTGCCTCATTCTGGATCCAAACCACACCCCTGTCTCAGAAAAGTCATTAATATTCCTCCCACTCTTTATCAAATTCCCTCCATTTTACCTCAACCTTCTATATATATGGTGTCTCAGCCTGAGCAGGGTCAAGAAATTGATCCGCGAACTAGTTCTTGCTTCTCCATCCTTTGATCACTGAATAAAGCTTGTGCTGTTGCAGTCTCAACACTGGTTTTGTCATTGGTTGTATGAATCTGAGCAAAAAAAGAACCTCCCTGGTTGAGACAAGGGGTCTCGGCCTAGGCTAACACTCGGGCACAAGTCCAGGTGACCGATTTGGTAACACAACGAGAGAGGGCAAAGACTACTCAAGTGGTTTCAAGTTCTCATTTCCAGAAACAGGAAACAGAGGAGGGAAAAAGGGAAGAAGAATATGAGTTGATGTTATCTGAGGGTGCGCTAAGCTCAAGTATCAACAGGTTATCACACTGCCCATCCAACAACTGGAGATACTAAACAAGTAATCAGGAATGAGAAAAAAAACTAGACAGAAGTCTGACAGTAAAGAGATTACTTAACATTCTTTGTACAACTCAAATACTAAATATTAAAGATACAAGAAGTTTCACTATCATTTCTAAAATATAAAGTTTCCTTCTGTGAGGAAAAGTCATAAATAAGGGGAATGCAGCAATCTGGTAACTAGTGTGGACAAAGAATGCAGCCTGCCATTTTAATAAACAAGGATCTTGTAGCCATAAAGCGATCAACCACAACAGCTGCCTGCTATCGTGCCCTAAGGAGAATTCAGGCTTCTCTGGTGGCTCAGTTGGTAAAGAATCCATGTGAAGTACAGGAGACCTGGGTTGGAAGATCCCCTGGAGAAGGAGATGGCAGCCCAGTCCAGCTCTGCCTGGGGAATGCCATGGACAGAGGAGCCCAGTGGGCTACAGTCCATAGGAGCAACAAGAGAGTTGGACATGACTTAGTGACTAAACCATCACCACCCACCAAGGAGAATTCAGGACGGAGAAAAAGAGGATACTGGCTCTAGAGAGTTAAGGTGACATCAAAGGAGTAATTGATCTTCCTATACATAGAAAAACACTAAAATCATTAACTTGAGAGGTTTTCTTCTTGTGATTAGTAATAATCTTTTGATATTCAATTGATGTTTTTTTCCCCAGCAAAAATTCCTATAAATCCTGGTTTCTCCCTTATCTCTTTGGGAACACCTTCTCAAAGCTATCTGACAGGCTGCTTCTGGACTATAGTTCTCAATAATGCCCCGAGTGCATTTTTTTTTTTTTTTTTGTCAACAAAAGGATTGTAGAACTTGCTAAAGAACTTAACAATATAGTAGTTCTTATGATTTCCCCCCAACAAGCTTAAATAAGGTCCTTACAATCACATGACACTAAGAAATATAAACAGGACTAGATGTTACTGGAAATTCATCTATGGCAGAGTACATTCAGCCATCAAGAGGTTACAGGAGCCAACTAAAAACTGTCTCTTGCCATCTGCCTCTACAAAGATGAAGTCACCAGCCACTGCAGCCACTGACCTTCAACATACCCTGAAAGGAATTCAGGGCACAGATCAAGAATGAGACACTCTGTGTTCCGGTAAAAACTGGCAAAAAGGGCCTTCACAGAGTTAGACGTTTTCAGGAGAAGATTTTATGAGCCTAAATTCTTACATCTTCTCACACTTAGGAAGCATTAAAATCACTAAGAGTGACATCTGCTCTTTGTGACTAACAGCAAGCCTCTGACGAAATATGAGCTTGACTACATGTACCCCACTTCACTAAAAACATATGACCTCTCCCGCAACCCCACTGGAGCAGTTTCTCAGAGCTCTCTGAAATGCTGTCTCCCAGACTACAGCTCTCATTTTGCCACCAATAAAACTTAATCACAATTCTCACACTGTTTTGTTTGTTTTTTCCAGTTGACGCACAGGAGAGATGAAAATCTGGTAGATAAATTTTCCTGGCAAATGTTCCCAAACAGTTTTCTATTTCACTTGCATTGCTAGCAGATAACCAATACCAACCAAATTACAATGGGAATTTACCTTAAATTAGCAATAAGAGCCTCCCAAGGAGAATCCTAGTATCACTGATAAGCAAAAATGACTTTTTTCCAAGCCAGTAAAAACATTAATAGCAAATGATATTTGGCTATTTAAGCAGGTGCGTGTAAGTACATTAAAATACAAAACAAATTGTATTTCTGGTAGCCTGGTAAAAAAATAAATCTCCAAATGGATGAGAACATAAAAGGAACAGAAATTAAATTTCATTTGTTCAGAAGACAACTCTAAAAATAACTCAACTGGTTCAGGTATCTCAACTGGTAAAGTCCAGTACTACAACATGGTTATTAATCATCACTAAAATACAAAATAAAGCATTTGTCAGATGAAGGCAAATTTCTATTCCTAATTCATAGGCAAATTAAATGAGCAGTTGCTATTTATGAGCATCTTCCCACACTTCAAAATTCAAGCCAACACATCTGAAATTTATGCCACTATTTTCTTTCTATCACTGCCACACTACTGAACCTAAGAGTGTGGTCCCAACTAGGATAGAATGATCACTTTCAACACCTTACCTGATCAAAAAGGTCAGTGCCATCTGATCCTGCTGCTCTCATAAGTTCATCTTCTCCGCCAGGATGATACTCCATATATGGGCTGACATTATAAACAAAGCCTACATCAAATAAGGAGAAATAATACCCTAAATGAACTTCTTAAAAACTGTACAAAGTAGATGTACAAAGTAGATGTTTTAATAAATTTTTCCAAATACCTCCCACTTAACAAACCGTTACTCAGAAGTATTAAGGATATAAAGGGTCTGAGGTTTCACCATACTTGCAGGCTAACAAGTTAGGCTACTGGTTTCATGGGTCCTGACAGAAAACACGAGACTCCTAGGTTAGAGACAAAGGATAGCTGAGTACTTACATCAGCAGCAGTAACTAGAAAATTCGGCACCTATGTAAGTTTCCCAAGCCCCAGTTCCCACAGAGCTTTGTGAAGAGGGCCGGATAAGCAGCTGTACACTCAATGTGCTGCATGATGGAAAAGGAACCTTGAGCATAGGAAGCCCCGAACCTTTTATAAGGGGCAGTAAATACACCTGCCCTTTGTTCTGGAGGCAGACATGATCTCTGTTTATACTGAACAGTAAACAAATCTCTCCTTTCTTTGCTCTAGAAGGAAACATTACCTGTACCACTGAAGGATGATCACCATGCAAAAATTTCTGAAAAGGGGGCTAGAACAAGACAGAGTCAGTGCCTCGGCTTGCAAGATGTGCAAAAGACCTATAAGAGAACTGCCTCCCAACACACACAAAAAATCATGCAACACTGAATTTAATATTTTAAAAGTTCTCTCTCTTCCCATCCCTCTCCCCCAACCTCTCTCTCTCATATTATCACATTATCCTCTATTGCCCTGGCAGGAGAATCTGATGAAAAAGAATGGAGCTGTCATCCATAAATCGATCATCTCAGAAAAGGATGAAAGATGGGGACTGGGTCACTGAGGCACACTCTGTGAAAGCAAGCAGTTCTTTTCTGCACTTGTTCAAGGAATCAAGATTACTGTTTAAATCTTAGGAATTATTTCATCTTCCCAAAATACTTATTTCATCTGTTCATATATTTAACTATATTTTTGTTAGGAAACCATTGACAGAAACATTCCTGCCATGGCCAGGCAAGATAATAACCGCTTGAATGTTATCTCACAACATGGAACCCAGAACTGACAAAACTGCTGCCAGCTGGAAGAATTCAGGAGAGAGCATAAGGGGTAAGGAGACACCCGCCTGCCAACCTTCCAGAAACCCTTGCAATGGAAACCATCTTGACTGAGAGATGCAATCACAGGCACAAGTAAGATGATTGGCCAGAGACAAGCTGGAAAACTAACCTTATTATTATAAAACCTGAGACTGTGAGCCACATGGCAGAGCAGTCCTCCTGGGTTCTCTCACCCTGCTCTCTCCCGCCCAGGTTCCCCTTTCCAATGACGTCTTTTGCTCTGTCAGTGCATGTGTCTCCTTGGACGATTCATTCCCAGTGTTAGACAAGAGTCCACTCCTGGACCCTGGAAGGAGTCCACCTTCTGGTACATTTTTATCTTTTAAGAAGGAAGAATAGAAGTAACAAATAGAGGAGAAGAGCTCACTGAATAGCCTTCCCAAGGAAGTGAACTTCTTTTAATCCTTTATTTGAAAACTAGATAGTAGACAAACCTAGCCTTTCAAGACACCTCAAGAGTGCAAGGAGAACAACTGGTTTTCTTATTTCCAGGACTAATCCTTCTTTATGTAATGACTTCCATGAATTTAAATAAACTCAGATAATTTAAGATGTTCATCCTATATAATCACCTTTGAAGGGAAGTAGTTAAATTTCAAACCCAAGAAGGGTACTGCAGTTTCCCCACCAATTTAATTTTGGAAAATAATCAGCCAGTCTGAATTGCTTTATAAAATTACTTAAAGGAAATTTAGGCAACAAAAAGAGGTAAATTCACAAAATCTCCCTTTCAGCAGTCCTCCAAATAAGTCAGGAAAATGGGGGTGGGGGAAAACTGGTAGAGCACCCTCCTCTCTCCTTCCCCATAAACCTTTCCCAGCCAATTTAGAAGGAATTTTTGCTATTGTTTAATGCTCCGAAGTCCCACAGACCACAGATGTCTGAAGTAATGATTCAGTTCAGTTCAGTTCAGTCGCTCAGTCATGTCTGACTCTTTGCAACCCCATGAATTGCAGCACACCAGGCCTCCCTGTCCATCACCAACTCCCGGAGTTCACTCAGACTCACATCCATCAAGTCAGTGATGCCATCCAGCCATCTCATCCTCTGTCATCCCCTTCTCCTCCTGCCCCCAATCCCTCCCAGCATCAGAGTCTTTTCCAATGAGTCAACTCTTCTCATGAGGTGGCCAAAGTACTGGAGTTTCAGCTTCAGCATCATTCCTTCCAAAGAAATCCCAGGGCTGACCTCTTTCAGAATGGACTGGT
This sequence comes from Bos taurus, assembly GCF_002263795.3. Classification (NCBI taxonomy): domain Eukaryota; kingdom Metazoa; phylum Chordata; class Mammalia; order Artiodactyla; family Bovidae; genus Bos; species Bos taurus. The sequence goes on from NC_037336.1 coordinate 65,513,362, forward strand.
TGGATCTCCTTGCAGTCCAAGGAAGTAATGATTAGAATCAGAGTTATTCCCAATAGGTTTTTAAAGACAGAGAATGCATTCCAAACATTCAGAGTTCTAGTGTTTCTCAGGAACATGAAATCTATAACACACGATCATCTAATCTTCTGATGGAAATCCATGTGTTTCAGCAACAGCAGAGAGATGACCAGGCAGTTTAACAGCTATCCCTGATCAGCACAGAGAGCCTTATATCTCCCACATGTGTTCTTGACTGCCTCCCAGTTCTTTAGATCGACCCTCATCCTCTCATAATCTACCCTCCTTTTTGATGGACTCCAGACCTGAAGAACTTCTCACCCCCTTCAAATGGACAAAACTAGGAATGCTTATAAAATCCCTCACTGTGTGGAATTAAAGCCCAAGAAATGTTAGATCCAACCACATTTGGCAGTATTAGTAATTTGCTAATTATGAGACTTTCAAACCTGTCCTAAAATGCATCTCCCCTGGTTCAGAGACTCTCTTCCCTCTTTTTCTTCTTCCCTCTTATCTCTTTCCATTTTTTTTTTTCCAAAGCATTTCCTACCAACTAAAACTTGGACCCCTGACTGTGGCAGAAGAAAACAGTCACAAAGAACCTAGCTTTATGCTTTTCCTTCATGCTTTACTGTATTCTATTTACACCATGGGCTTCCCAGATGGCTCAGCGATAAAGAATCTGCCTGCCACTGCAGGCAGTGCAAAAGACTTGGATTCAATCCCTGGGTCAGGAAGAGCCCCTGGAGGAGTAAATGGCAACCCACTCCAGTATTCTTGTCTGAAAAATCCCATGGACAGAAGAGCCAAGCAGGCTATAGTCCATAGGGTTGCCAAGAGTCAGACACGACTTAGCAACTAAACAATAACAAATCTGCACCCTGCATGACTTTTAAATAGCACTTTCTAAAGCGCAAGATTTGTCTCCCATGAGTTCTTACCACTTGACTTTTAGAATTTTGCAACTTTCTAAATTTTAAAATGACATAATGTCTTTCTAAAGCTCTATTTTTTTGTTCAGGTGTGGCAGATTTACACAGCTGACTGCCCTCTAACTATAAATGAATAGTATTTATGGACCCCAAGATACAATCTCATTAATGCTAGGCTACTAATAAATTTTGCAAAACCTAAATCCTAATAATAACATTAAGAACAAGGATGGGTAGGAAGGGATTCATGAAACATCAATCCCAAATGGTGCGAAACTCGGCTGAGACCAAGATCCTCTAGTCATAGCCCAACGGTTGCTTTTAGATTATTTACACGGATGACTTTCAGTGGTAGAGGGAGATTTAAGGAGGCTACTTACTGACTTACCTACCTGTCTATCCCCTCCTTTGTGCTGATATTTTATTTTTTGTATTTTGTTTTTTAAACCCCAACCAGGAGTAGATAGAAGAAATGGACTGGCTGACTACTGTGAAGAACAGCAACTTAATTGCACAACATATACACATACCAAAGCATAATGTTGTACACCCTAAACTAACACAGTGTTATAGGTCAAATGTATCTCAATGAAGCTGGGGGATAAAAAAGAGGAGGAGGAGTCACTTACTAAAACTAAATCAGTTCCATTGGGAACATATACTTTAACGTTTAAATATACCAATAAAAATGCCATAGCAACATTCAGGGGGTACATTTTATAGCTCATTCAGCCTAGCAGAGCTGCAGTGCAATTGGAAGCACACTCAGAAAAACAGCTACACTGACCTCTTTAGGCAATGCACTGGCGGTATCTGTTCTAACATTTTCAACTAAATTATCTTGTTTATGTTATATATCTGGAACTCTGAGCTCTCACATAAGTTCCTAGAATAAAAACTAGCCACTTCAAAATTATCAAATAAATCACAGAATGACAGTCTTTACAACTTATAGACCAGAGATGTATTAATATGTCTTTTGTTACCTGAACGTTATTGATGGGAGACATTTCAATATCATTTTAGGTATAACCTGAATACTAATGTTGCCATTTTACATGCAAAGAGCTCTTCCATCTTAGCAAACACTGCCTCTGGTTTCTCATGTACATTTAAATTTGTGGTAATTTAAACCCCAACTGCTACTATGGGCGTCTTATCATAATACATTAATCTCAAGCTTGTGTAAGTTTGTGTGTACAAATTTTAAAAAGTGTAACAGAAAACATACCAGTTGCCAAACCTAACAATATTACTATGACTAAGCAATTAAAAGTGATCCTGAAGTTCCTAGGAGCTAAGGATAAAAGAGATACTAGTTATAGAAGTCTCATGATTTGATCTTAAAAAGTTTTAAAATGGAAACAAACAAACAGAGACTCATCAGTTCTTTAAAGGGGAGACTCCCTTCAAGTTTTTGATACTGATACTGTGAAAAATTATGAGTCCCTATATAGGGGTCATGGACCATATAATACATACCACAATTTAACAAAATGCAGAAACATTCTTCAGGGAGCAATTCTCCCATCCTCCCCGGCCCTGGGTAATCACAAAGGTACTTTCTGTCTCTTTAGACTTACATACTTTGGGCATTTTACATAAGTGGAATCACACAATATGTCATCTTTTGTGTTTACCTTCTGTCATTTAGTATACTATTTTCAACATTCATCCATGCTGCTGCACGTATCAGTACTTCATTCCTTTTTATGGCTGAATCATAGTCCATGTATGGATGGATCACATTTTATTTATCCACCCATCAGCTCAGGAACACTTAAGTTGTTTCCACTTAGCTATGATGAATAATGAATAATGCTGCTATGAACATTTGTGTACATGTCTTTATGTGGACATATATTTGTATTTCTCTTGAGTACACACATTGGATTGAATTTCTTGGGTCATATGGCAATCTGTGTTCAACTGCCAGATCATCTTCTGTTCTCTGCAGCAATGGGTGAAGTTTCTAGTTTCAGAGAGCTCTTTTTTTAGTCACTTCTCCAACTCTGGTTAGAGAGGAAAAGTGTTTTGCCACCTAGAGAACCTGAATCACACCTCATATCTCAAATAACTGAACTCAGAACTGGAATTCAGCATGCTTCAAACTATTCTTAACTCCTAGTTCTAGACGACAGAGAACAATGTAAGACTCAAGTGATGTATTATATCTGTTAATCTATCTCCCAGAGGAGGCTCTCACAATTTTTCAGGTTGGGTAACAATATATGTGAACCCTTTACAGCCCACCAATGAGGAGGGAACTGTATCCCCATGGCTCAGGCCACACACTGTAACTGATAATGTTTCATTTTGTCTTTGTTCTATAAGTCAGGGAGTTTCAAAGTACAGTTGAGGGGCTCCCCCACAGCTCAAGACTCTTTCAGTGGTCCAAGATCAAAACTTTTTCAAAGTGAAACTAAGATGCTGCCTGCCTTTCTAAAAATCTCATTCTTTCACAAGCGCATAAGATTAAAAACAGAAGGGGATGTCAGAATATAGTTGTCACCTACAAAGCCATACATTAAAGATATCTGCCAACATGTGAAACAATGCCACTTATTCACTATGTTTTGTTTTGGAAAACATAGTTATTTTTCATGAAAATATTATTATTTATGATAATATACAGTAAATTTATTTTTTTATTAAATTAAGAAATTCTTTCAATTTCTAAATATCAATAGATATGACCATCATAAACAAAAGTTCTTTGGGGTCCTCAATAATTTTTAAAGGAGTAAAGGGATCTTAAAACCAAAAAGTCTGAGAACTGCTACTAAGGAAAAGTGGTATTTTTATAATTAGATTTTAAAATAATTTTTGTTTTAAAATTCAAAAACAAATGTAACTCCAAAGCCCCACATTACATCCATCCAACAAAAATTTATTTAATGTTTATCACACATGTACAAACTATTATGACACTATACTGTGATATGCCTATGTATTACACTAATCACCACCGTTCATTTTTTTGGCTCTAAAATAAATGAAGGAAAAAAGGTGTGTTCACATAGTAAAATATGGCATATTTCATTGTATTCAATGCACAGCTCCATTTTTGCAAGTATTGTGACTACTCTGCCATCTTGTGTTCAGTAAAGAAACTGCACATTATTTTCATTATTTTATTTTAGAGATAAAATAATGAAACTATTTTTTTAAATTTCAATTTATTTATTTTAATTGGAGGCTAATTACTTTACAATATTGTATTGGTTCTGCCATACATCAACATGAATCCGCCACAGGCGTACATGTGTTCCCCATCCTGAACCCCTGGGCCCAGGTTTGACTAGGGGGTCAAACCTGGGCCCAGGGAATGAAAGCACCAAGTCCTAACCATTGGACCTTCATGGAATTCCACATATTTACTTTTCACATAGTATAGTTTTTCCTACACATTTACTTTCAACTCTTGTCTTTTATATTCAAAGCATATCTCGCATCATGTAGTTGGGTCTTGATACACATATACACACAGAAAATCTCTTTCATTAAAAATTTACATTTACACTTAATTACTGATGTGACTGAATTTAGAGCTACCATCTTATTAGCCTCTCTCCCCAGACCCAAGTTTTCTTTTTTTTTTTTTCCCTCCAAGTTTTCTGTTTGTGTCTCTATTCCTCTTTCAGAGACTTCTTTTGGGCTAACCAAATATTTTTTTAGAATTTCATTTTATTTCATCTATGGGTTTTTAATATACCTCTTAGCACTATATTTTAAGAGACTGTTGTAGGCATTCAGTTCAGTTCAGTCGCTCAGTCGTGTCCGACTCTTTGCGACCCCATGAATCACAGCACGCCAGGCCTCCCTGTCCATCACCAACTCCCGGAGTTCACTCAAACCCATGTCTATCGAGTCGGTGATGCCATCCAGCCATCTCATCCTCTGTCGTCACCTTCTCCTCCTGCCCCCAATCCCTCCCACCATCAGAGTCTTTTCCAATGAGTCAACTCTTCGCATGAGGTGGCCAAAGGACTGGAGTTTCAGCTTTAGCATCATTCCTTCCAAAGAACACCCAGGGCTGATCTCCTTTAGAATGGACTGGTTGGATCTCCTTGCAGTCCAACGGACTCTCAAGAGTCTTCTCCAACACCACAGTTCAAAAGCATCAATTCTTCGGTGCTCAGCCTTCTTCACAGTCCAACTCTCACATCTATACATGACCACTGGAAAAACCATAGCCTTGACTAGAAGGACCTTTGTTGGCAAAGTAATGTCTCTGATTTTCAATATGCTATCTAGGTTGGTCATAACTTTTCTTCCAAGGAGTAAGTGTCTTTTACTTTCATGGCTGCAGTCACCATCTGCAGTGATTTTGGAGCCCCCAAAAATAAAGTCTGACACTGTTTCCACTGTTTCCCCATCTTATTTCCCATGAAGCGATGGGACCAGATGCCATGATCTTTGTTTTCTGAATGTTGAGCTTTAAGCCAACTTTTTCACTCTCCTCTTTCACTCTCATCAAGAGGCTTTTTAGTTCCTCTTCACTTTCTGATTTACTTACAATATATATCCTTAAGCTTAACTAGTTTACTTCAGTTAATGTTGTAACCCCTTCACATGTAATATAAGAACCATTTACCACACTCCATTCCTGCCACTTTAAGGAGCTCTACAACACAATGTTATAGTTTTTGCTTGAAAAAGTCATGTATATTTTAAAAGATAAGGGGACAAAAGACTAATCCTTGTTTCCTCACATAGTTACTATCTCCTAAAGATCTGAGTTTCCATCTGGTATCATTAGCCTTTAACCTGATGGATTTCCTTTAGAGCTCCTTGTAGTATAGGTCTGCTGATACTAAATTCTTAGTTTTTGTTTATCCAAAAAAGTTCATCTTTATTTCATTTGTATCTTTAAAGTAGCTTTAATGATACAGAATTTAGAGTTGATGGTTTTTGTTTTTTTTTTTTTAAATCTTCAGCAATCTTTTTTTATAGGGTCCAGCTGTTTTACTTCTGGTTATTTTCAAGATTTTCTCTTTATCTTTGGCTTTCAGCAGTCTGAATATAACATGCCCCTATGTGATTTTCTTTGTATTGATCATGAATGGATTTGTCATGCTTCGCTTCTCTGGTGGCTCAGCTGGTCAAGAATCCGCATGCAATGTGGGAGATCTGGGTTCAACTCCTGGGTTGGGAAGATACCCCTGGAGAAGGGAAAGGCTACCCACTCCAGTATTCTGGCCTGGAGAATTCCGTGGGCTGTACAGTCTATGGAGTCGAAATGCATTGGACAGGACTGAGCAATTTTCACTTTCTTTCATTTTGAATTGATAATTTTAGGCCTTTCACCAATTTTGGCCAATATTTCTTTAAATACTTTTCTGTACCATTCTCCCATTCCCTTCCTTCTGGAATTGCCAATAAACATATATTAGACATTTTTATTTTATCTCAGAGGTCCCTGAGCCTCCATTCATTTTACTTTGGGTCATTTTCCTTTCTGTTCTACAGACTGGATAATTCCTATTAATCTATCTGCAAGTTCACTAAGCTTCCTTTTGTTAGTTCCACTCTGCTATTAAGCCTATTTGATAAAATGTTTTGCTTCATATAAAGCACTTCTCAGGTCTACATTCCCATTTTTTATAGTCTATTTGTTCATTATGAAAAATGATGAGACTTTCTGAGATTTCATATTTGTTCATTTATTATATAATCTATGTTGCTCTACTTCCTTGAGTATTGTCATAATAGGTACTTTAAAATCCTTGTGAACTAAATTCAACATATGGGTCACCTCAGGGTCAATCTCAAAGAGTTGTCCTTTTCCTTGAGCATGTCTAGAAACTCTGGATTATATTCTGGTCATTGTAAATAATATGTTGTAGAAAATCTGGATTCTGTCACATTCCTCCAAAGATTATTGCCTATTTTAATAGGCATTTAACTTGACTGGAGTCAAACTCCAAACTCTTGTTTCCCCTGTTGGGGAATGAAAACTAAAACCTCTGTTCAATCCTTTTAGCCTTAGTTAGGCTGCCCAGAGTTTGTCCATATGCAAGATTTAGACAGCTTATACTCCTCTCTGGATCATTTTTTCTGTATTCCTCATTTTTCAGTTAGTGCAAATGCTACAAATTGTGTCATCTAGTTCTTTAAGCCAGCCAAATTCTGGATTCTGTCACATTTCTCCAAAGGTTATTGACTATTTCAGCAGGCATTTAACTTGACTGGAGTCAAACTCCAAACTCTTCAAGCCAAGACTGGGGGTCTACATCTAAATTTTAGTCACCCTTCACAGTACCAAACTGGGCATGACCTCAAGTTAAATGCCATAAGAAATGGCAATTCACCCAGTGATAATTCCTTCTTACAAGTACAGATGAACCTTACCCTCTAGTTTCTGTCTGCTTTTGGTTGCTCACCAGTGTTTTTTTGATAGCTTTTTTTTTTTTTAATATGTTGTCCTGAGTTTATCGTTGGTATCTGCAGGACTGTTAGCCCAAAAGGAGTTAATCAGCTGTAACAAGAGCAGAACTCTGCACATTATTTTAGAAAACTAGGCAATTAACTTGCTACTTTCAATCGAGACAAATGGAAAAGAAAGTAATGAAAGACAAATGGATTTTATAATGATTAAAAGTAAATCATTTGGAGGCCTTGGTATTTAAGAACAATAAATAGAATGTTGGCTTGCAAGGTTTTGGATAATAGAGTATTTTAGGACTTCCGGATTAAAAGCACTCATTTGCCTCTCACACTCCTCAAATCTTTCTAATGACTACAAAGAATAAATAAGACATAAAACCACAGAGGCACAGAAATTTGAAGAGGAGAAGACAACAATAAAATTTTGGAAGACTGACAAGCAAATGATAAGCAATAATATAATTAACAGAGTGAAGAAAGGTGAAATAAAGCCTATGTGTAAACTGGAGGGGAGCCAGTATGTGCAACAGAACCCTCAAAAGGTGAAGTAATCAGAAACCCCAGGTAGTTCTGAAAGTGAGCATGTAGGATGGTCTACAATTCAATATAAAAAGCAATATGATGCTTAAATCCTCTCCTGCATCCCATACAACCAAGTAATAAGCCCCTCCCTACCTAAATCCACAAGAAGTGTAGGCTTACTCCCTAGGGCAATGAGATACAGCACCCTCAGGGAAACAGCACAGTTAGTGGAGGAGAGGCCTGAACTGAAAACAAGAAGTAAAAGATCATGTGTCAAAATATTAACAGGATCCACCTCCTACCACCCATCACAGCAGAACATTTGCAGATGATTGGAAAATTGTAGCCTAAAAGAAAAAGATTTAGACAAAGGAGGCTGGGGATCCCTGCCACTGTGCTTAGTTGCTCGGTCGTGTCCGACTCTTTGCGAACCCCATGGACTGTAGCCTGCCAGGCTTCTCTGTCCAAGGGGATTCTCCAGGCAAGAATACCCGAGTGGGTTGCCACGCCCTCCTCCAGGGGATCCTCCCAACCCAGAGATGGAACCCAGGTCTCCCACATTGCAGGTGGATTCTTTACCGTCTAAGCCACCAGGGAAGCCCTTCCTGCTACTGCCCTGAGTCAATTCATAAAAAAATGTTCTGTCTGAACACATGGAACTTCCATTCAGCTTTCTGGGCCATTACTGTCACCATGAAGGGGCAGAACATTTGACCAAAGCCTCTACAATTAAAATTATTATATTGGGACTTCCCTGATGGTCCAGTGGTTAAGAATCCACCTTCCAATGCAGGAGATTTGGGGTTCAATCCCTGGTTGGGGAACTAAGATCCCATGTGCCGCAGGGCAATTAAGCCTGTGCACTTCAACTAGAGAAGCCTACGTGCCATGACGAAAACCCAGCATAGCCAAAATACATAAATAAACACACATTTTGTAAAAAAAAAAAAAAATAGTATCTTAAGTACTTACTGTCAAGTTCTGCTGCACAATTTTTAAGGAGGGGGGCGAGGAGACTAGAAATGAGACCAGCACTACCTCAGAGACATGAGAATCAGGTAGCAACTGTCCTGAATATAACTTAGAAATTCAAACTGCACCAAACAACTTCAATGATGGCCAGCCCAGTTAGGAAAAGGGCTAAAATAATCTGGTCTGGATGCCTTAGTTTGCCCAGGAAAACTGAAATGGAGCATAATAAAGGTCTCCAGCACTTCAGAAGGTCAACTGCAAAGTTATCAAAGGTCATCTAATGTGACATTATTATGTGACATTATTAGTACTAGGAAAAATAGTCCTGACATTTAACTAAAAGGAAATTGATGTGTAAAAGCATTAAAAATTAACCAGCAGTCTGAGGAGTCAGTTACACTCGAGTATTTGGGGGAAAAAATCCACAAACTTTTCCTAGAAAGAATAATGACCAAACATTATTAACAACAGTTACCTTTACTATTCTTAAACTGATTTACAACACACAACAGCATTAAGCAAGGCATCCTATCTCTAAAGGATCAGTTTTCCAACCCCCTCTTTCCTATTTCATGTGATAATTTCCCTGTCTGTGCCTTAGGGCTACCAATGAGAGTTACCCCAGCTCTGAACTGCCCTGCTACTAAAAAAAAGGCCAACTATGTTCTTATGCTTTGAGTTATTTCCTATTTTCCAAAACAAGCAAGCTGCAAAGATTAATTAAGATGTAATGCTGTGGGCTTCCCTGGTGGTGCAGTGGTTAGGACTCTAAATTCCACAGGATGACAAGGCCCTTTGAGGAAATGGGACACACGAACCACTTCTCATCACCTTTGACAGACCACAGCAAAGAGAGATGATGCCAGGACTTCCCTGGTGGTCCAGTGGTTAAGACACTGCACTTCCACGGCAGAGGGTGTGGGTTCGATTTCTGGTTGGGGAACTAAGGTCCCACGTGTTGTGCAGCATGACCAAAATAGAAAAAAAAAAAAAGAAAGAAAAGAAATGTTGCTATAAAAACTGAATTTTAACCAACTCTTTTAGGGCCAAGTATGCCAATTTAAAACTCCAAGAGGCCCAGACACATGGGGACTCTGCACCCACTCAATTCTTTTTTCATGATCCTGTACCTCATGAGATGATCATGAAAAAGTGTGAACAGGGAGGATTTGAGAAAGGCCCATAGGTGGTCCAGGTGCATAGTACCTGCTCTAAGACTTGCGGCTAGAGCAGGAGAACCAAGACAAGTTCATTTACATTTTAGGCCTGCTGGAGCACAAGGTGATGATCGTCTACTGGGGAAGGAGCAAGAAATTCACCGATGTCACAGATCAACCCTAACAGGTAGCAAAAGCAGTCTGCTGCTGGGTAGGGATAATAAAGCCTCGCATATGCGAGTCCCTGCACTGACAGCAGGCAAAGGTTAGCTGCTGTTGGAAAGAGCAGGATACACACATCCTCCTTTACTCTGCACTGACGTGAGGCAAATGCAAGCCAAACACTGGAGGAGGGACAGAAAGCCCACTCAGGCCAGATTCTATGCAGATATGAACCAGATGTCTTCTAGCACTGGAAGACAGGTGGGGAAACTGCTCAGCCCCACACCCTCTGCCCTGCTCTCCTCCTCCTCCCCTTCTGATACAGAGCAAAGCTCAGCTGCCACAGACAAGAATCTCCCTGCATTCTTAAACCCTGCACTGAGTCAGAGACAGTGGGGAAGTGACAGAATCACTGAGAAAGCTCTGCCCTTGGGGCTCAGGTAACAGAACTGGCCTAAGATTGAGGTTCTAACAGGAAAACTGCAAAACTCCTTCCAGCACCTAAATCTTACATCAAACAAGTAAAAGCGGTCTGCCCCTGGGAGGGGGCAAGAATGTGATGAGAGACACTTCATAAGTATACAGGCCAAGCTGTCAGCTAAGAGTGGTACTGCTGCTGCTACTGCTGCTAAGTCGCTTCAGTCTTGCCCGACTCTGTGCGACCCCTTAGATGGCAGTCCACCAGGCTCCCCCGTCCCTGGGATTCTCTAGGCAAGAATACTGGAGTGGGTTGCTATTTCCTTCTCCAATGCATGAAAGTGAAAAGTCAAAGCGAAGTCGCTCAGTCGTGTCCGACTCTTAGTGACCCCATGGACTGCAGCCTACCAGACTCCTCCATCCATGGGATTTTCCAGGCAGGAGTACTGGAGTGGGGTGCTATTGCCTTCTCCAAAGAGTGGTACAGGAGCAACTAAAAAAGTCCTCCAACACTGAAGGCTTCACATCAAAACACGGTAGTACTAACCTACTACGAGAGGAATCTGAAGTCAGTGGTACACCTATGGTAACGGTAACCACCACCCCAAACTTAGCTCAACAAACTAGACTGACTCATCCTAATTACCAGAAAAGGTATATGAGTTCTGAATATAAACATCTAAGGTTCTACTCTTCATCTATAATCAATGTGTAACACTCAATCAAAAAATTACAAGAAACATTTTTCAAAATGATAAAAACCACTGTCAAGAGAGAAAAATAGCAACAGACACACTTAGAGATGATGCATATATTGGAACTTGTCAGATAGAGACACTGAAATAACTTTTAATATATTAGAAGATCTAGTAGAAAATAAGGTTGACACTTAATAAATGTTCAGCACAGAGATGAAAGATGAATTCCTCTGAAGGGTGAATCAGCAGACTGGATACAGTAGAAGAAAGAAAAAGTAAACTGGAAAGAATAAGTAAACTGGAAGAAAAGTCAACAGTAATGATTAAATTGAAACACAAAGAAAAAATGAGTGAAAAACCAGAATGGTGCCTTTTAGAGCTATGGGATAATACAGACTAACACATATGCAACTGGAATCCCAAAAGAAGTAATGAGTAGAAGTACTTGAAGAGATAATGGCCCCAAACTTCCCAAAATTAATTTAGAGAACTCCAAGTAGTTCCCTGGTGGCTCAGAGGGTAAAGCGTCTGCCTGCAACGTGGGAGACCTGGGTTCGATCCCTGGGTCAGGAAGATCCCCTGGAGAAGGAAATGGCAACCTACTCCAGTACTCTTGCCTGGAAAAATCCCATGGATGGAAGAGCCTGGTGGGCTACAGTCCATGGGGCTGCAAAAAGTTTGATACGACTGAGTGACTTCATTGACTGAAGTAGAAAATATAAAAAATATATATTAATAGTCAAACTGCTGAAAAACAAAGCAAAATTTTAAAGGCAGGCAGAGGAGAGAGAAACCTTATATCCTACAGGAAAACAGTTAAGAATAACAACAGAGTTCTCATCTATGCAAACTAGAAGATGGTGTGATATTTTTAAAGTGCTGAGGAAGATAAATGGCTGAACCTAGAATTTTACACTCAATGATAACACATCCCTAAATGAAGACAAAACAATGACATTGTCAGATGAAGAAAAGCTGAGAATTCATTGCCAGAAAACCTGTACTACAAGAAATGTGAAAGTCAAGTCTTTAAGGGAAATCTGGATCAACACAAAGAAATAAAAAGCACTGAAAATGGTAAAAATATGGGTAACTTTTTTCATTTTCTTAATCTCTTTAAAAGATAAGTGATGGTCTAAGCAAAAACAGTAATATATTGCAGGATGTATAGAGTATGCAGAATAAATAATAAGGATTAGACAAGACACAAGAGAAAGAAATGGAAGTATAGCCTATACACTCTTATACAAAAGTATAAGGAATAAGTTAACAGTGAAGATAAAATGGATTCATTAAAATGTAATGATGACTATGTCAACAATGCAGGAGACCCGGGTTCAATCCCTGGGTTGGGAAGATCTCCTGGAGAAGGAAATGGCAACCCACTCCAGTACTCTTGCCTGGAAAATCCCATGGACAGAGAAGCCTGGTAGGCTACAGCCCATGGGGTCGCAAAGAGTCAGACACAACTGAGCAACTTCACTTTCACTTTCATGTCAACAACAGATGATACCACTCTAATGGCAGAAAGCAAAGAGGAAGTAAAGAGCCTCTTGATGAGGGTGAAAGAGGAGAGTGAAAAAGCTGGCTTAAAACTCAATATGAAAAAAACTAAGATCACAGCATCTGATCCCTTCACTTCAAATAGAAGCAGAAAAAGTGGAAGCAGTGACAGATTTTCTCTTCTTGGGCTGTAAAATCACTGTGGATGGTGACTGCAGCCATGAAATTAAAAGACACTTGCTTTTTGGAAGGAAAGCAATGACAAACCTAGACTGTGTATTAAAAAGCAAAGACATCACTTTGCCAACAAAGGTCCATACAGTCAAAGCTATGGTCTTCCTAGTAGTCACGTATGGAGGTGAGAGCTGGACAGTAAGGAAGGTGGAGTGCCGAAGAATTGATGCTTTTGAACTATGGTGCTGGAGAAGACTCTTGAGAGTTCCCTGGACTGTAAGGAGATCAAACCAGTCAATCCTAAAGGAAATCAACCCTGAATACTCACTGGAAGGGGTTTTGCTGAATCTGAAGCTCCAATACTTTGCTCACCTGATGCAAAGAGCTGACTCACTGGAAAGACTCTGGTACTGGGAAAAATTGAAAGCAAAAGGAGAAGAGGGCAGTAGAGGATGAGATGGTTGCATGGCACCACTGATCAATGGACATGAACTTGGGAAAACTCTGAGAGATAGTGAGGGATAGGGAAGCTGGGCATGGTGCAGTCCATGGGGTCACAAAAAGTCAAACACAATAACAACAACAACGTGTCAATAATGGTTGACTCAGGACAGGTGAAGGATTTCTAGAGATCACTGCATCACCTTTACAACTGTTTGTTGTTTTTTTTTTGTAAGTTTGAAACTTTTTCAAAATAAAAGGTTTAACTGAAAATATTAATGACCAAAAATGGCCCTGAAGAAACCTCCAATATTTATTTAACCCCTGCCGAGTGCAAAGCCTGCAGAAGACAACATGAAGCTGTACAAGGAAAGATAACATATGAGCTCCATCAGGCTGCAGTTTACATTCTATGAGACCCCAAAATGAATAACTGACCATAGAATATATTAGAAAACTGTCTAGAAATAACAAATATTTTGATTAAGGAACTGATATATTTCCTAACTCCAAGAGCCAATCATCTGGAAATAGCAAAATTACAAGTCTCTCAACTGGTTACTATTTTGTGAAATCATTAAAATATCCCTACCGAAGGTTGTTTAAAAGTTCTACACATGATTCAAAGGATACTTACTGAGCACTACCCATGAGCCATGCCCTGTACTAGATGATAGGGGTAGGGAGAGAAACAGTAAATTAATACCCTGAAACTCAATTTAAATTAAAAGACAGTAATAGATGAAGTGTCCCAAAAGATAATATATTAAGTGGGTGCAAAAGTAATTGAAGTTTTTGCATTGTTGAAATTTGCCATTTGATATTGGAATATGTTCTAAATAAATACAGTTATGTTACATATAATTTTAATGCACATTTCTTGCTTTTATGTTTTTTTGCTAATGACATTCCTTGCTGTTTATTTTATATTTACTTTAGACTATAGAAATTATGTTAAGACAAAAAACAAATTTGAGTGATTTTCTTATTGGAGTTCAAAATGGGTCATAAAGCAGTGAAGACAACTTGCAACATCAACAACACATTTGGCCCAGGAACTGCTAATGACCATTCTATGGTCGTTTGGCATTTGAAGCAAACTGGAAGGGAAAAAAGATTGATAAGTGGGTACTTCATGAGCTGACCACAAATCAAGAAAATTATCATTTGGAAGTGCCATCTTCTCTTATTCAATGCAACAATACTTTATCAATCAGATTGTGATGTGCAACAAAAAGGTAACGACTGGCTCAGTAGATGGACTGAGAAACTTCAAAGCACTTTCCAAAGCCAAACTTGAGCCAAGAAAAGGTCATAGTCACTGTTTGGTGGTCTGCTGCTGGGTTGATACACTACAGCTTTCTGAATCCTGGCAAAATCATTATATCTGAGAAGTATGCTCAGCAAATCGATGAGATGCACTGAAAACTGCAAAGCCTGCAGCCGGCACTGGTCAACAGAAAGGGCCCAATTCATCTCAATGACAATGCCCAACTGCACGTCACACCACCGATGCTTTAAAAGTTGAACAAATTGGGCTATGAAGTTTTGCCTCATCCACCATATTCACCTGACCTCTTGCCAACGGACTACCATTTCTTCAAATGTCATGACTTTTTGCAGGGAAGACGCTTCCACAACCAGCAGGATGCAGAAAATGCTTTCTAAAAGTCCGCAGAGTCCTGAAGCACAAATTTTTATGCTATAGGATAAACAAACTTATTTATTGTTGGCAAAAATGTGTTGACTGTAATGGTTCCTATTCTTATTAATAAAAAAGTGGTTGAGCCTAGTTATAATGACTTAAAATTCATGGTGAAGTAAAACTCACTCAGTAGTGTCTGACTCTGCAACCGCATGGACTGTAGCCTGCCAGGCTCCTCTGTCCATGGAATTCTCCAGGCCAGAATGCTGGAGTGGGTAGATATTCCTTTCTTCAGGGGATCTTAACAACCCAGGGATCGAACCCAGGTCTCCCACACTGCAGGCAGATTCTTTACCATCTGAGCCACCAGGGAAGCCCAAAATTCATGGTGCGAAACCATAATTACATTTGCACCAACCTGACATGTTCTAACAGAGGTCCTATATCAAATGCTGAGGAAGAAAGCCCAGGGGAAGAAGCAAATTCCAAGAGGACCAGGCTAAGAGGAGAAGATTGAAAGGAAGAAACTGTTGGGAGAACGAACTGTGTTTAAATAATGGTTAAACAACTGCCTGAGATCACAGAGGAGGCTGAAGAGAATTGATAGGAGCACATAAAGGGTTAAGACTTAGAAAAGAGTGAGTGAGCCTTAGAAAGAAAATTTTTGACTTTTTAACAAAAGGGAGAGAAGAAAGAATACAGGTATCACTAATTTGAAGTTCCTCATATTCACAATGAATACCTATATGTTGCATTTGAGCTTTTTAAAAAAAATTATTTTAATTAATTTTTATTGGAGTATAGTTGCTTTACAATAGTGTGTTAGTTTCTACTGTACAGCAAAGTGAATCAGTTATATGTATACATATACACCTTTTTTTTTCCTTACACAGTCACACCATCCAGACCTTGCACATGCTTTTTCCGGAACCTATAATATTGTTCCCTTTCCTCTTTAGTTAACACCCACTTATCTTTCATCTCTGCTCAGTCCTCCACAATCTTCACTCTTGACACAGCAGACCTCTCTTTCACAATATTCCTCAGTCTTGGTTAACGCTTTGTGTTCTGCACTAGATTATAAATGCCACAACAGCAGGGGCCACCTCTGTTCTAAATACCCAGGTCACTACCCAGGACCTGGTACAGTGCATGACATATAGTAGATCCCAAGAAATATCGCTTACACGAGTGAACCAATGCACAGAAAGAGAAAGGTAAAACTTAGAGCCCGAGTGACAACTATACACAAAGTCACACAAAAAAGTAAAAGCTATACTTCACTAAATTTCTAAAAATAAAAATAGTCTCAATCCTCATTCAGGTTTTGCAGTAATATCTTATGGAAAAACCTGTATGACTTTTAATTAGTAATGTTATTTAGCACAAGAGGAGAGCTGCAAGCAGTAGGCACTTCACTGTAATCTCATAATGAATTAGTTCACAAATGGCACTCACAAGTGGGTTACAGCACAAAGGCTAAGCCAGGATCCAATCTAGAGTTGCTGCTGCTGCTGCTGCTAAGTCACTTCAGTCGTGTCCAACTCTGTGTGACCCCCTAGACGGCAGCCTACCAGGCTTCCCCATCCCTGGGATTCTCCAGGCAAGAACACTGGAGTGGGTTGCCATTTCCTTCTCCAATGCATGAAAGTGAAAAGTGAAAGTGAAGTCACTCAGTCGTGTCCGACTCTTCACGACCCCACGGACTGCAGCCCACCAGGCTCCTCCGTCCATGGGAGTTTCCAGGCAAGAGCACTGGAGTGGGGTGCCATGGCCTTCTCCGAATCTAGAGTTGAATATGATAAAACAGAAAGCAGTGCAATGTGGTTTAAGCATAACAGCTTAGAATCAAGTTGCCTAGGTTAAAA
Organism: Bos taurus; assembly: GCF_002263795.3. NCBI lineage: Eukaryota > Metazoa > Chordata > Mammalia > Artiodactyla > Bovidae > Bos > Bos taurus. Next base: position 65,530,261 of record NC_037336.1, read on the forward strand.
TAGTGGCTCCATTCTCATCAGCTATGACTTTGGCAAGGTACTCTACTTTCTGTAGTGGCATAAGATTTAATATCCCTGACATCTACTCTACTTCCAGCAACTGCATCACTTTTTGTTCAAGGAGTCATATCCTCCCTGACACTTCAGTCTGGCCCCTCTCTAGGCTACAGGATGAACTTGTAACCTCGGTTTAAGTGAGTAAGTTACACCATTTTCCCCTAAATAGAACCACTATTCTAGCAATGAGAACATGATCAAAACTGTGTCGATCAGAGCCAATCCCAATAATTTTGTTAGTTACTAGATAAAAGGGGTAGAAATCTTCTCTGATGGCTCAATGGATAAAGAATCTGCCTGCAATGCAGAAGACACAAGAGATGTGGGTTTGATCCCTTGGTCAGGAAGATCCCCTGGAAGAGGAAATGGCAACCTCCTCCAGTAATCTCACCTGGGAAATCCCATGGACAGAGAAGCCTGGTGTGCTACAGTCCATGGTGTCCATAAGAGTCAGATAGGACTGAGAGTGTAATCCAATATCCTGGAGAAGGGAATGGCTATTCATTCCAGTATTCTTGCCTGGAGAATTCCATGGACAAAAGAGCCTGGTGGGCTATAGTCCACGGGGTTGCAAAGAGTCAGACATGACTGAGTAACTAACACTATACTACTGCCGATATTAAATATTACATACTAAAGTAAATATTTTCTATAGAGACATTTTATGTCTCTCTTGGGCTGATCAAGCTGAAATTTGAACTGACATAAAAATGGTGTAATTGTTAGAAAATGAAGAATACTTTAAAAAGGAGAAAAAAAATTTATACCATGATCTGTGGTACAGCTTTAGATTAAAACTTGTGTCCGAACACTATCTCTGACCTACAAAGCTAGATCTGGCATACATTTAAGAAGGTATCATTAATATTTTAAATTAGAACAATTAAGAAGAAAAAGAATTACATTTAGTCCTGTGCTTTCTTCTACTTTCCTAGACGACTGTGTCAGAAATTACCAGTAATCTGTCTCATGTTCATCCTACTTTGTTGCCTTTGACAACATCCTGGGTTATCTATTACCTCCCGAACTTTTGTACGAGCTAAAAACTTTCCTAGTCTCATGTCAATCCACTACACCCACCAGACTGATCTTTCCAAGGCCATCTCTGATCATACTGTTTCCACATTCAAACATCTCCAATAGTTCACACTGCTATCAAAATTAAGAATACATTTCTCAGCCTGGTTTTCAAGGTCCTCCGCAATCTTCCCTAACATGCCTTTATAGTCTCCTTTCTTACAATTCTCTTAACACGTAGGCTAAGCTCCAGAACACACCTCCAGCTTTTCTGTGTCTACACCCTTAGTTATGCATTTCCCTCCACTTGGGTGTGCTTCTGCCTCACTTCCCATTGAAATCCTCAACACCGTTTCAAGGCTTATCTCTATCACAAAAGCACTCTGATTTTCCTAACCCATGTCTCCCTCCCTGAAATCTGATCTCACTTTCCTTATAGCCCTCATAGGGCACTTCTCTGGGTCTTGTCCAACAGTCATTTACTTTCTCCTGCTAGAGTGGAAGATCCCAGGGCAGTGTCTCAATCAACTGCTTCTTTATTAAAATTAAAAACCAAACTCTGTCAATAGGAAAAAAAAAACAAACACATCTTACTTGGCAATCAGGGGAGAAGTCTTATTAATAGGGTAGAATATACTCTTCAATAGAAACTCTAAAAGAATTTAACCTTAAATCAATGACCTCACTGGAAGAGTGCCAGCCATTCAATTCACTGTGGGAGATATGTAGCTGGAAACAACATGTATTATGTTTCAAACATACCAAAACAGTCCCTGGTCTCCATCAATATATCAAATGAATAATAAAGTATTGCTGTACTATAACAACGACTCATTTATTTAACAGCATTAGGATGTGAAGGGTTCACATGAGAGACTTTTCTGGAAAAGTGGCTTCCTACTGCAGAAGAAGTAGGAAATGGCAATCCACTCCAGTATTCTTGCCTGGAGAATCCCATGGACGGAGGAGCCTGGGGGGGTTACAGTCCATGGGGTCACAAAGAGTCGGACACGACTCAGCAACTTCACTCACTGCAGAAACAGGTCAGACATGCCTGTAGCCTGGACCAGCTGAGAGATGCTCATGGGAAAACTGACCTCCACTTCACAGAGGCCAGCAGAAGACACTCAGGAAGAATGGGGACAGCACCTGCTGCCAGTGACCTGCACCTGGTAAATGGGTCTGCAGCACAGACAGAAGGCAGGAAGGGTATTAGAAACAGTTTATTTCCCTGAGAAACTTCCCAAAGAGCATCTGTCTTAGAACAAGCTATCCCAGCCCCTGCTGGAAGATTCCATACCCTCTGCTGCTGGAAAACATTCTACACACTACTTCCATCTGTAATGAGTTGACTTGTGTATCCCTCATACTCAGATGTTAAAGTCTTGCAGTACTTCAGAACATGACCTTATGTGGATACGGGGTCAATGCAGATGTAATCAGGTGAGGTCATAATAGAATCCGGCAGGCTCCTCTCCAATATGACTGGGTGTCCTTATAAAATCAGCAAATCTGGACACCAACAAGCATACAGGAGGAAAGTCATATAAAGATGAAGTCAGAGATCAGGGTGATTTTCCAACAAGCCAAGCAACTCCAAAGACTGCCAGCAAACCACCAGAAGAAAGGTGAGAAGCATGGAACAGATTCTTCTTCAAGCCCAAAGACAGCCTGATCTCAAAGTTTAGCCTTCAGATCTGGGAGATAATAAATTTCTGTGCTTCAAGTCACTCAGTTTGTTATATTTTGTCTGTGCCTACTTAGCAAACTAACAGGGCTACTGGTGTCTTTCCATTTATCCTATCCCTGATTGACTGGGACAACCACACACCTATTCAAGTAACCAAACTTCTTGAAAATGATAAGTGTTGCACTAGTTCAACAAACAAAGGGATGACCTCAATGTACCAAGCACTGAAGACAGGGCAGGTAACTGACATGGTCTCTGCCCTCATATGGGTGACAGTGTTACCAGGATAACTAACAACAATGGCCTCCCTGGTGGCTCAGATGGTAAAGAATCTGCCCACAATTCAGGAGACCCAGGTTCAATCCCTGGGTTGGGAAAACACCCTGGAGAAGAGAATGGCAACCCATTCCAGTATTGCCTGGAGAATTCCAAGGACAGAGGAGCCTGGTAGGCTACAGACCATGGGGTCACAAAGAGTCAGACATGACTGAGTGACTAACACACACACACACACACCCCCCAAATCAAAATTATACTGTGATAAAATTACAACAGTGATAACAGCAATAAGTGATTCATTTCCTTTCTTCTTTAAACTGAGGAAAGCAAATATACTGAACTCTTGCTGGATGACTCAAGGACTCTGTCGAGACCCAGCGTAGAGCTGTAAGCCCTTCATTGTTTTTGCTTCCCTCACCATGCCAGGTTGGCAGACACCACGAAATCTACTTTCATCAGCTACTGTTCTATTTCTCTGCTCATTCTCCCCAATCTATCTATTGAGTTGGTCAAAAATTTCATTCAGGTTTTTCTATAATATCTTATGGAAAAATCTGAATGAACTTTTTGGCCAACTCAGTATTTCCAATTTGTTGCTTCTAATTTGTTGTGGGCTAGGAAAATCAGGTAACTAATATTGCTAACAAACATGGATTAAGTAATAAAAATTGCTGCAAATGAGAACAAAAGATCCTGCTTTAATGTGGGCTTTCTGATTTACTTTAGAGTTTCAGAGACACTTTTTTCCTATGGAATTCTGTTGTAAGACACAAAGGTGGAACATTAATGCATTTAAACTAGATGCTGCTGAATAATTTTATTACTTTGTATTATATTATCTGTCAAACGCTTGTTTTCTTTCAAAGGGAATACAGTACAGGAATACTGTATGAACACTGATTTAGAGAGAAATACTGTTCAAATTCAGAATTAAAGAATTTATTTATTGTCCAGCATAAGGCATGTTTTTTACTAACTGCAAATGTTTGTTACTAACTGAAAATTGTGTTTACAGTTACTAACTGTAACTAACGTTTTGTTACTAACTGTGAATCATATTACCAAGTAACAGGGCCAAGAAGTATACGGCATTACAAGGGGAAAGCCCGCCAAAACATTCTGCAGTACACAGTAAATTCCACCTACCTCTTATGCATATCCAACAGTCATCTTTTTTGTTGTGTTTTTTAAGTTCTTCTTCAGTTACTTCAATTAATCTGCCTTTTAATCCCGTTAGGTCCTTTCCACTTTTGGTCAGTCGAATCCAATCCATGAGACTTCTGCCCTGTTTCAGAGGGACCTCAAAAAGGAAAAGGGAAGAATTCAACGTGGCTTCTTCAAATCAGCTGAATTTCCTTCCCCCTCCTGCTGCTTGTCTTCAGGACACTTCATTACTCAGATTCCCACTCAAAAGAATAAGAAAACAAATCTAAAAATTCTAAAAATCTTCTTCCATCTTTAGGAGGATGTATTAGAATTACAAATGGAACATTAACGCCTGGGCCATGAGATGGGGTTTAGAAATTCTGGACACAAATGTCAATCTAATGAAATCACAGTCCAAGGGTAATACTGACCCCAGAGTCAGAAGAAAAGTTTTGGTCCTGGCTCTATCACTAATATGTTATAGCTGCTTACCAACCTGGACCAACAATTTTTTGCCTTAAAAAATCAAATGAGATTTGATAGAAGAAAATAGAAACAGCCATTCTGACTGGTGTGAAATGGTACCTCATAGTGGTTTTGATTTGCATTTCTCTGATAATGAGTGATGTTGAGCATCTTTTCATGTGTTTGTTAGCCATCTGTATGTCTTCTTTGGAGAAATGTCTATTTAGTTCTTTGGCCCATTTTTTGATTGGGTCATTTATTTTTCTGGAGTTGAGCTGTAGGAGTTGCTTGTATATTTTTGAGATTAGTTGTTTGTCAGTTGCTTCATTTGCTATTATTTTCTCCCATTTCTGCCATCTCTCCCTCAATCAAAACCACTATGAGGTACCATTTCACACCAGTCAGAATGGCTACGATCCAAAAATCTACAAATAATAAATGCTGGAGAGGGTGTGGAGAAAAGGGAACCCTCTTACACTGTTGGTGGGAATGCAAACTAGTACAGCCACTATGGAGAACAGTGTGGAGATTCCTTAAAAAACTGGAAATAGAACTGCCTTATCATCCAGCAATCCCACTGCTCGGCATACACACTGAGGAAACCAGAAGGGAAAGAGACACGTGTACCCCAATGTTCATCGCAGCACTGTTTATAATAGCCAGGACATGGAAGCAACCTGGATGTCCATCAGCAGATGAATGGATAAGAAAGCTGTGGTACATATACACAATGGAGTATTACTCAGACATTAAAAAGAATACATTTGAATCAGTTCTAATGAGGTGGATGAAACTGGAGCCTATTATACAGAGTGAAGTAAGCCAGAAGGAAAAACATCAATACAGTATACTAACACATATATATGGAATTTAGAAAGATGGTAACAATAACCCGGTGTACGAGACAGCAAAAGAGACACTGATGTATAGAACAGTCTTATGGACTCTGTGGGAGAGGGAGAGGGTGGGAAGATTTGGGAGAATGACATTGAAACACGTAAAATATCATGTAAGAAACGAGATGCCAGTCCAGGTTCGATGCACGATACTGGATGCTTGGGGCTAGTGCACTGGGACGACCCAGAGGGATGGTATGGGGAGGGAGGAGGGAGGAGGGTCTAGGATGGGGAACACATATATACCTGTGGCGGATTCATTTTGATATTTGGCAAAACTAATACAATTATATAAAGTTTAAAAATAAAATAAAATAAAAATTAAATTAAATTAAAAAAATAAAAATAAAAAACCAATATGGTGATGTCACAAATGCCATTAAAAAAAAAAAAAAGAAAATAGAAAAAATTGGCTAACGCTGACTTTCTGGACTTTCAACATACACAGGCTATTAGAACTCACGTGAGATAGAAAGATGTTTTCTAAGAATCCATCCACTGAGAAACAAAGGTTATCAAGTAATAGAAGATAATAAAACTGCCACACTCTAGGGAAGGGGTTGGCAAACTGGCCTGTTCCTGTTTCTGTTTCTGTGTAGCCCTTGAGCCAAGAATAATTTCTACATGTGGTGGTGCTGGTGATGGTGAAGAGATTGAGTCCTTATGACATCCTCAAAGCCTAAAATATTTATTATCTTGCCTTGTCCACAAAACTTTGCCTGCACCTGTTCAGAGGGTCTAATAACAAGATGTTTGGGATTTTGCAGGGTTTTGTTTTAATACATTTTCAAGGCTTTTTGATAAGGGGTATTATTATGTCATTAGTATTTTAACCAGTTAAGACACCCTAGTGGAAATTTTTCCACACATCTAACCTGTATAACTAGTATGTAACATAGTACCAGATAACTGTTTAATGTAAAAGCAGTCACATTATTCAAGGAAGCTTATTGCTATAGACTGAATGTTTGTATCCCCCTACCAAATTAGGTTGAAATGCTGATCCTTGATATGCTGGTACTAGGAAGTGGCACCTTTGGTGGGTGATGAGGTTGTTGGGATTAAGGCCCTTATAAAAGAGGCCATATAGAGAGCTCCCTCACCTCTTCCACCAAGTAAGGACACTGAAAAGATGGCTGCTGCTGCTAAGTCACTTGAGTCGTGTCTGACTCTCTGCGACCCCAGAGATGGCAGCCCACCAGGCTCCCTCGTCCCTGGGATTCTCCAGACAAGAACACTGGAGTGGGTTGCCATTTCCTTCTCCAATGCATGAAAGTGAAAAGTGAAAGTGAAGTCACTCAGTGGTGTCCGACTCCTAGTGACCCCATGGACTGCAGCCTACCAGGCTCCTCTGTCCATGGGATTTGCCAGACAAGAGTACTGGAGTGGGCTGCCATTGCCTTCTCCAGAAAAGATGGCTACAAAACAGGAATCAGGCTCTCACCAGACACAAAACTGGCCAGTTTTGCACTGATCTTGGAATTCCCAGTCACGATAAGGCAAGAGGTAGGTGGGCCCCCCCAGGGTAAAGTCATTGGAGATTCATTCCTGGTGGACCAAAACTCCAAGACTAGAAAATCTGGACAACTGAGAAAGATCTCCCTGACTACATCTGTGCAGAAAGGCTCTTTGGAAGTCAAAAGGGGACTGATGCCAACTGATGCTCTTTACCCATAGGCTCATTGTCCATCTTGGCTAAAAGATGTCCCCCCACACATGGGAGGATTCTGAGATATATCAAATACAGTCTCTGAACCAGGGAAATCAAAATGACTGGCCAAAGGAAACCCAGAAAATATGCCCCATGTAAGTAATTCAAACTGCCATGAGGACACGTGTAGTGAAGTGAAGTTGCTCAGTCATGTCCGACTCTTTGCAACCCCATGGACTGTAGCCTACCAGGCTCCTCCATCCCTGGGATTCTCCAGGCAGGAATACTGGAGTGGGTTGCCATTTCCTTCTCCAGGAGATCTTTCCAACCCAGGGATCGAACCTGGGTCTCCCATATTGCAGGCAGACGCTTTATCATCTGAGCCCCCAGGGAAGTACGATTCAGCAACTCTCTCTTAGTCTGCCTGTGTGTCTATCCACGTGTACTGTACTCTTTTTCCTCCCAATAAATACTTTACTTGTCTCACCACTTCCTGTCTTTGTGGGAATTTTTTCTGCAAAACTGAAGGTCCAGGGCCTTGTCACTGACCGCTAGTCTATTGGCTAGGATTCAGTGTTTTCACTGCCACAACTTAAACTCTGGCCAGGAACCGAAGCCCCGCTTCAAGCTGCTACAGGTCGAGCTGACCTGAGATCAATTAGAAGTGTGAGAAATAAGTTTCTGTTGTCTATGAAGCACCTATGGTATTCTGTTAGAGAAGCCCAAAGGGACTAAAACATTTAAATATCTCAATTCCCTAAATCATATCTATTTTAGACATTCAATTGTCCTCAAAACAGCCAGGTTAATAGGTCTGTGGTGTCTTGGCAACTTCACATTCCTTCTTATTAATCCTCATCATCCATCCTTACCATCACTAACTACAACTCTCTAGGTCTCTTGGTCTTCATAAATGAAGTGTGAGAACACATATGATTTTTCCTATCCCAAACCAAAATCACTTCTCTTTCACCATTCCACACCTGTAGGGTAGTTAAAAGTTATCTTTTGGAAATGCAGATCTAATCCAGGGCCCTGCCTCCTTCAGTGGCTCCTCATATTTCTTATAATGTTTCTAAATTCCCTACAGAGGTTGACCAGGCCCTTTGTAATCTGGTCAGAGTTGACTTCACTAGCTCCATGTCTGAACTTTTGTCCCTTCCCATTCTATGCTTTGCAAGAGTGCATGTTCAGTCAGTCTCATCCCACTCTTTGCAACCCCATGGACTGTAACCCGCCAAGGTTCTCTGTCCATAGCATTTCTCAGGCAAGAATACTGGAGCGGGTTGCCATTACCTCAATCGGGGAATTTTCCTGACCCAGGGATCCAACCAGTGTCTCCTGCATCTTTTGCATTGGAAGGCGAATTCTTTACCACTAAGCCATCTGGGAAGCCATTCTATACTTTGCTATGCTGTGCTTAGTCGTTCTAGTCGTTCAGTCGTGTCTGACTCTTTGTGACCCCATGGACTGTAGCCCACCAGGCTCCTCTGTCCATGGGGATTCTCCAGGCATGAATACTAGAGTTCTATATTTTAGGCAAATGGAAGATGATTCGCCCCTCCCAGCCACAGACATTACTTCCTCCAGAAGCTTTCTCTGGCACCAACTTCTTCATGGTCATAACAGACTATTATAGTCCTTAGGCATTTATAACTGTGAAGTCCACTGGATTAAACTCTTTGAAAACAGAGCTGTTGGGGCCCAGTGCAGGCCATGCAAGATGAATACTTGGACCACCCTCTTGGTCTCCTTGAAAGCAGGAAACAAATCTCCCCTGTGGAAGGTGCCCTTCCTGTACTGGAAGGTAGAAAGACATCCTTCTCTCAGAGATAGGAAATTCGGGGCCCAGAAGACTATAAGCAAGCCGTGTTACTTCTTTACTAATCTACTACCCAAGCCCAAACTTTGCTTAAATTCCTTACTAATTAAGTACCCAGACCCAAGTTTCTTTGTGCCATCAATTCCTCTCAAATTTGGTATCATGCAGGGCCCTGTTGGGATCCTTAGCTTTTCTGTGTCCCTCACTTTTTTGATTATTGGAAACAGCCTTCACTAAGCCTCTGTGACCTTCCCTGAGTTCCAATGGGCAGATCCAAGCAGTTGCTAATTAGGGAAGGGAGGGGTGGTGAGACCAGGGAGAAACAGTCAAGAGCAGTCTTGGGGCAAGGTCCTGTTTCCCCATCAAGTCTGCATGCTCAGTTGCTTCAGTCATGTTGACTCTTTGCGACCCTATGGACTGTAGTCTGCCAGGCTCCTCTGTTCATGGGATTTCCCAGGCAAGAATACTGGAGTGGGGTGCCATTTCCGCCTCCAGGAGATCTACCTGACCCAGCGATCAAACCTGCATCTCCTGTGTCTCCTGCATTTCAGGAGGATTCTTTACCCACTGAGCCACCTAGGAAGCCCAACAGTATCTTTGAGCTGTTTTGCAGGAAGTGAAACCCCTTCTAGGTGGGGGAAGTTATGGTATGCTGTCCACAAGCATATAGACCCCCAGAGCAGTTGGACCTGAAGGTTGTCAATGTTGACTCCTATTTGTGGTTGTTCAGTCGCTTAGCTGTGTGTCTGACTCTTTGCGACCCCGTGGACAACAGCACACCAGGCTTCCTTGTCCTTCACCATCTCTAGGAGTTTGCTCAAATGCATGTCCATTGAGTTGATGATGCCATCCAACCACCTCATCCTCGGTTGCCACCTTCTCCTCCTGCCCTCAATCTCTGTCAGCAGCAGGATCTTTTCCAGTGACTCCTATTTACCTCACCACCAACCCATCGGAAGAACTGTCCACAAGCTGATCACACCCTTTTTTACCACAAAACTTGTCACTATCTTGCCCAAGTTAGGACACGTGGTTTTGAGGACAGGAGCCTGACATGTCTCCCTTTGCCTGGCAAAGCAATAAAGCTATCCTTTGCTACTTCACCCAAAAATCTGTCTCCAAGATTTGATTCAGCACCAGTATACATGGAAGCTGAGCTTTCAGCATCAAATTTATTATCTAAAAGCTTAAAAGCATGAATAAAATTTAAATCTTTTCTACTGCTAATCTGTCTTGTGTCAGCTTTATCAGTCTAGCCACAAGGACTCAAGAGGGATGGATAAAAGTGGAAATTTCTCCCTCCCCAAAAGAGACCATATCTCCAGCATATGGTAGGTTCTCAATAAATACTTATTAGTTGGTTATTATAAATAACATTAGCTACCATACTGAGTGCATTCTCTGCACCAGGCACTGTGCTATGGGTTTTTCCGCACAGCAATCCCTCAACAATCAATGAGGCTTGCGTAAAAGCCTACAAGCTAGTAACATCTAGTAAGTGCTTACCATAACCCAGGACTGTGCTGAGAAAAACATTAGCTCATTTAATCCTATGAACAATCCTATAAAATGGGTATTATTCATATTAGTCCCATTTACAGCTGAGGAAAGAGACTCAAAGAGGCTAAAAGGTAGGGATGGAAACAGAATGAGTCTTTCTCACTCAAAAGTCCATGCTTCTAACAATTATGATACACAAACCTCCCCAACTAAGTTCTGTCTTCTTATCTACAACCCATTTCATACAATCCTGACACAGGTTCTCACATGTTCCAGATTAGCCTGTTTTGAAATTGAGCAAGGCCCTGAGGGACCCTCCCGGGTTCATGTCCCTACTTCTTGTTTCTAGAAAAAGCTTTAGCCTCCGAGGCCTTCCCAAATTCCAAAGAGCAGTCTCAAACAGCTAATAACTACAGATGTGAGAAAATGCAGAAATCAAGGAACATTGGTCAAGCAAGAAAATAACATAGCCACAGGACTCCTAGTCCCTCCTGAATGGATATAGTTAACAACCTAATGTCCTTGAGTTGTTTTAAAGAAACCAGAACCTCAAGGGATAGAAACTGCTAACCACAAACATACAGATCCTAGACTGGCTGGAACAAGACAGAGGATTGAGATTTCTAAAATATCACTATGTTACCTCACCAGCAACCAAACAGAAGAGATCCACAAGCTAACCATGCACCCTGAGACTCTCATCTCAAATGCGGAATTTAAAAATCTTTGCCTGAAAGCCAACAGGGAGTTTGGGTCTTTTGGTCATTAACTGCCTGTTCTCCCTGCTTGTTGTTGTTCAGTCACCAAGTTGTGTCCAACTCTTCGAGACCCCATGGACTGCAGCATGCCAGGCCTCCCTGTCGCTCACCATCTCCCAGAGTTTGCCCAAGTTCACGTCCATTCCATCAGTGATGCCATCCAACCACCTCATCCTCTGTCACCCTCTTCTCCTCTGCCTGCTTGATGCCCTGCAAATAAAAGCTGTACTTTCCTCCACCACAACCCAGTGTCAGTGGATTGGCTTTGCTGCATGTCAGGCAAGTGAACCCAAGTTCAGTTCAGCAACAAGTTCACAAAGCGGGGGAAAAAAAAAAAACCACAAAAATCAGTGTGAGTCTGAATTGCACAATAAACTTATTTTATTCACTTTCTGGACCCAAACACTCACCTGTGAGTGTTTGGGTCAGTATCATTTCCTTTAAATGATACTGAGAACGTGGCTGGTAGTTTTAAAGGAGAAGGGGAGCAACTCTCATATTCTAATTCAGAGGTTCTTTCTTTGCAAAGTTTCTACTATTTAGCCAAGCATTTAAGGAGAGAAACAGGTCAAACCCCAAGGAGAGGACAAGTGATTGGATGGTTGGCCGATATACGGAACAATAAAAGAAAAGTCACCATCAGAGTCATACCATATAAGCCTCTTTCAAGGCAGTATTTCTTAACCTCAGTTTCCTTTGCTGTGAAATGGCGATAACAAAAGCACCCACTTCACAGGATCACTGGAAAGATTACACAAGGTAATACATGTAAAGCACTCAGGCTGTCAGTAAGCACTTAATCAATTTCAGCTATATTATTATAGTTGGGGTTTGAGACTTCTGAAAGGCTAATGAAAGCTACAGATCTCTGAACCCATAATTCTGACCTAGGGTCAAGCTCCAGGTCCATGGAGAGAATTCCTAGGGTCAAGCTCCAGGTCCATGCGGAGAAAACAAAGTTGATGAAGTTCCCAAATGACGTTAATGCTAAAGACTCAAGAGTCCAGAAATAAAGAAAGGAATGGCCTGATCAGGTGGAAGTCTTGAAAACAAAACATGAAGATGTGGTTATAAAATGAGGAACTAACAAACAACAGGAGCAAGCAACATTCATATTGCAATAAACATGGGAGACAATTTCATTAAATTCTGCAAATATAAAACATTTGCATCCCACCTGTTAGTAACAGTAATTATGTTCAACAAAAACTTAAAAGAGTATTATATTAGCTTCAAAATTAGCAAGAGATATCAGTAGAAAAGACAGTGATAAAACAATCAAGTACCAGAGGAAGAGAGAAAGGCAGTGTGACTTGGAGAAGTATCCCTAAACCTAACAGTAGGTTTGTATATAGAAATTTGTTCTCTCTTCTCCAATCTTCCCTAGCTTCTGGAGTCCCCACTCTTGGCGGGATAAACACTGGTCACTGCTACTATTGCCCAGCCTTTCTCCTCTTCTAAGGGAACCCAGATCGCTCACAACTTCTTCGGAAAATGAACAAAAGAACGGAGATCAGGTTATGTTGAAGGAAGGAAGCCAATACAGAGTACCTAACAATATGGGAAGCACGGAGCCTGTCATTACCTTATATCTGAATCTGATTAGTGGGAAAAAGAGTTGGAAGAAGGGAATTGACAGAACGGGATAAAGGGATGGGAAAGAAAAGGGACCAGCTGGTAAGAGATGGAGGTTAAGAGAGTTCCAGGATTGGAGAACGCATGGGATCTGAAAGAGATCGCCAGCAAGGGTAGGAGGGGATGAAAGCCAGAGATGGGGACAGGAGGTGGGAGAGGGTACGTAAGGAGAGAACGGACTGTGCCGGAGCCTGAGATCCCGGCAGGAAGAGAGGACTGCAGCGCGCTTACCTTGCTACGCCCCCCGGAGGCGACGCGCTGCTGCGAGCTGGGGCCCGGGAAAGACTGGGAAGGGACGTTCAGCATCCTGGACCCCTGGCCCGGGCCTTACCCGGGGTCCGCCGCCCGACTCGACAGCTCAGCTCAACGCCTGTGGAGTAACACCTCCCGCTCCGGCTCCGAGGCCGGGCAGAGGCCAAGCCCCCGACCCACTTCCGGGGTCGTCCAGGGTGAGGCGCGCCATGACGCAGCACGTCGAGGCTGCGTGAGGCGGAGCCAACAGGGCGAATGGAGAGCGGGCAGGGTTGGAACCAGTGCAAACTACGCATGCCTCATTCGTCCTGCACCCTGAATTTCAGCACTGCAAGGAGGTGACAGCTATTCTGTGGAAAGATTAAAGAGTGAAACTGTTGCTAAGCCTTGGTGCTGACCGAATCTGAGAATAAATTTCTAGAGATGCCTGTGAACCCAGAACACAACTGTCTGTCCATTGTTAAAGCACTACCATCACGCTGCTTGAAATATGGAATAAAATAACACTATTAAGGCATTTTGATTTGCCAGAAACTCTCTTTTAAGGAAGGCATCAATCTGTACAGAAAAGAGAACTTTTAAGAGCTGAGATGTCAAATGCAAACAGGCACTCCTGTGAGGTGCAGAGAACACTTAACCTTTAGGAACTCTCGCTAATGACTAGTGAACGAGTTGAAGAGGTTAGTAAAGTCTTGCTCTGCTCCATTCACCCACTGACAAGGTCTTCCTCATCTAACTTCCTCTCTTTCTTGAAAGATAGAGCGAAATGTAGACTAATGCAGCTTACCCCCGAATGTTGTGTTGCATAGTTAGCCAAGTTTAAGAGTCAGATAGGTTTAGTTTCATGGCAGCCATGAAATTAAAAGACGCTTACTCCTTGGAAGGAAAGTTATGACCAACCTAGACAGCATATTAAAAAGCAGAGACATTACTTTGCCAACAAAGGTCCAACTAGTCAAGGCTATGGTTTTTCCAGTGGTCATGTATGGATGTGAGAGTTGGACTGTGAAGAAAGCTGAGCGCCGAAAAATTGATGCTTTTGAACTGTGTTGTTGGAGAAGACTCTTGAGAGTCCGTTGGACTGCAAGGAGATCCAACCAGTCCATTCTAAAGGAGATCAGTCCTGGGTGTTCTTTGGAAGGACTGATGCTAAAGCTGAAACTCCAGTCCTTTGGCCACCTCATGCAAAGAGTTGACTCATTGGAAAAGACTCTGATGCTGGGAGGGATTGGGGGCAGGAGGAGAAGGTGACGACAGAGGATGAGATGGCTGGATGGCATCACTGACTCGATGGACATGAGTCTGAGTAAACTCCAGGAGCTGGTGATGGACAGGGAGGCCTGGCGTGCTGCGATTCATGGGGTCGCAAAGAGTCTGACACGACTGAGGGACTGAACTGAACTGAACTGAACTGAGGTTTAGTTTGGATGCCACCCCTGGGGTTAATAAATGAGCAACCTTATGCAGGTTACTTTAATATCTCAATGCCTCATTTTCCACTTACACAATGGGTTTAGGTTTTACTTAGTAAGGATTAAGTGAGATGTCTGGCTAATGGTAGGCACTCAATAAATGTGACTGTGGCTCTTAATACTATTCCAACACATTAATAACAGCAGCACAAATACTGTGCAGGCAAACACCAGTATCTAATGCTCAAGGTCCATGTTGGTGATCTGGTGGGGTTTTGCATATCTATTGAGGAACACATACATCTTGAGAGTAGAATCCAGTGAAAGGAAAGTTTTCAAGAGAAGAAATATAGTTCTAAGTAACTCTCTCTATCCTCTTTCCATAACTAATTTTTCCTGACTCTGAAACATGGTTTGAACTTGTTCTATTTCAATTGCCTTGTTCTTAAAGTGCCTGTAAATCAATGATTGTAAGGGGGCATTTCTTAGCTAAGCAATGGAAACACTTGTATTTCAGCTACTTGTAATTGAAAAGACTGTATTTGAGCTAAAAGAATTTCATGATCATAATTACTATGTTACCTCTATCTACCATGCAAAGTGCTTCTGTTTTCTCTTTCATTAAAAAAAAAGGATGTATTCTTCTATAAAAATTTTTTAAGCTAATCACTAAGAATTTCTTATTTCACTTCCCAGGAGAAAATTTTTTACATGAGAATATAGGACCTGGGAACCAGAGCAATGGAAGGTGATATTATTGGAGAATGTTTCCTATCTGCCACATTTCTTAGCTCCCTTGTGTACTGAAATGAAAAAATGATTATCAAATTCTGGCATTTTGTCTCCCCCTTTTTAGACTCCACTTAAGTAAGATGTTTTGTTTTAACTCTGGGGATCCCTCAGTGTGGTGCCATAAGTACTAAACACCCATGCTATTTTACTACTGAATTTAAGGGCAGCAGAAGAGTATTAAAGTGAGAATAACTTGACTCACCATTCATTAAAATTGCTAAAATTTAATATTCCTAACATTGATTCCCAATCTTAATTATAGACAATGTTTACAATCTTTTTCACCATCTGCTGGCTAATACATAATAGTAACATGTGATTGATAACATAAGGTGATTTTCCTCATTACCTAATAAGATAATACACATCTGTAACTACAACATCTAATGGGGATCAGTAGGAAATACCAGATATTACAAAACTCAGTCTTGAAAATTAAATATTGTTATTCTTTGAAAAATCATACATAAATGTTTTCAAAATTATAAACAAAGATAAATTTGTAATTTGAGGAAGCAATCTAAATTATCTTTTGTAAGCTCCAAATGTTTACAATACAATCAAAACACTTGTAAACAGAACCTATTTTTAAATTCCAACATTGTATTATAGTGTAGGGATAAAAAAGGCCCAACTACCATAGTAATTACTAAATATTTCATTTTATTAATAACTTATATACAAATAAATTAATTTTAAAAGGATTATGATACATTTGTACACTAATCTAATTTGTACCTACAAACTTTGAATGTCATCAAAACTAATCAGGTTAATTTTCACAGATCAGCTCCTCAGTTTCGTCTTCACTATCAGAATCTTCATAAAATGAAATTGTGGCTTGAATTGGAAAATTTTTCAGAAGAGCTTCTGCTTCTTGATATAAGTAATCATAACACTTTGATTTTGGCCAAAATAGTCTGAAAGAAGCAGACAACATAATATGCTTTATTTTTTTTTCCACATTCAGAATCTTTGTTCTCATGAAATGCTCAAATTTCAAGAGCTCCATATATTTATCAACTGATTTATGCATTTAAATAGAGTTTAAAATGCTGGTGTTACAGCCTTCATGGAGTCTATTTGATAAAGTATCAATAATTGATTCACTGTTTTAAATCTTTATCCAAGTTATAAGTTGGATCACATTCACATTAAACCCTCCATGAGCTTAAGATCAATATTTAGATAGCTTACTTCAGGCATTATGGATATACTTATTCTTACAAAATACAGAAGAAAGTTTATCTTCCAATTTCCAAATTCCTTTGGGGAAAAAATGAATCCTACCATGACATTAAATATTGGGATGATAAAAACTTTATAAAGATGACAAAATATTATGCACGTTACACAAAGGCAGAAATTACCTAGCATCTTGTTTGACACTCAGACTTAGTTTGTAGATGTAGATGGAACCAAATCAAGTTTAGAAACATATAAAAAGCAACTTTTTCAAAAGGCTATCTCTGACCCCAACCTTGATCCCATCTCTCTCCCTTTTCCCCACCCAACTAAATTTGGGAACAGTATGTTGAGATATTGAAAATAATACTGATTTTGTGCAAATAATTTGCATGTAAATGTGATTACCTTAAAATTTCAAATTTACAACAAATATTAATCTTACCATCTGATCTTCTATTATTTTTCATTCAGGGGAAATAAAAGGATAAGGTTGCACCACCAACTAGAGTGCCTGGTATTTTAGTGTACAATAAATAGCCTCATGTGTCCAAATCAGATTGATTCTAACAAAGAGAAAATTTCATTATATTCAGTATGCTTCATTTTAAAAAGCAAAAATATAGGCAATGTAGTTGATAAATGTTTCTAGCCAAACAGTTAAGTTTATAAATTGGGTGCCTAAATAAGCAATATCAGTCATCCTATAAATATTTTAGTAATCTCTTATGCCAATCATAACTCATAATTCAAAGACAGATAAATCATGATCCCTATCTTCAAGAAGTTTATAATTGAGTAAAAAGAATCAGAAACACACAATAATATACAAGATAGAACTTAAAGAGAAATACAAAGAAATGGCTACATTAGTTCAGAAAAGAAATTGCTCCTAAAAAATGCAATTGATTTTCTAATGTGTAAAACTGTCAAACCCAAAGAATGTTGTTTAATTATTTTCACACTCTGTCTCCCCAGAATCTCTCACTGGCCATTTTTCTTACAGGGACTTTACACTTTGCTGACTTCTTCCCTGTTCTGTTTAATTCTTCCCAGTCAGGTTTGTGTACCTCTCTTTCTCTGTAGACAGGTTAGATGCTGGCCTTCCCCCAGCATCTTATCAAGAATGATCATCTTTCCTTTTTCACTCCTCCAGATGACCTGACTCACTGCCATGATTCCCTTGTTTATTTACCAAAGCCTCCTAAGTCTGTATTTTCACTTAAGAACTGGACTCTGGACCACTGACCTGTATATGCAGCTCTTTACTGGACAGATCTATTTGGAGGCCCCATAAGCACATGAAATATGACAAATGGGAACTCTGACATGCTATCTTGTTCCCAAGTTATCTTTTAAGCCTTAATTTCCATTTCATTAGTATAACATTCACCTGGTCATCAGCCACCAACCTGGGAACCATTCTGTCTTTTTACTTCTATTTACCTACCATATCCAAAACATCATAAGCCTAAGCCTAATCTACTCTGTCAACTAAGCATTCCCCAAATTCACCCAGTTCCATCAATGCCTTAATTGCAATAACTTCCAGTTTCACTTTTGATGTTCTAACTAAGGCTGTATACAATTTCCTTACTGATTTTTCTGAAGCATAAATCTGATCACATTATTTTAATTAAAATCCTTGAGTAACCCCCAATACCACCTACAGAATAAAGTCCATAAGTTCCCAATGCCATACACAGGAGCAGGACAAAAGTCTTGTACCAAGGTGTACAAGATCTGCTCTGGCTTCCCTGCTGGAGTAACCACAGCTCCACACACTCAAATGCCAGTTCCTTGATGCTCCCAGAAGGAACTGTGCTATTCTTTTTCCTCTCAATGTCTTCTGCCCCACCCCACAAGTTCTCCACTGGGTTAACCTCAAGACTCAGCCAGGTAATCACATCTACGATACACAGTTCCCTGACACTTTCCCACCTCCCCCCTCCTGGTAGAGTTAGTCATAAAATTGACCAAAGTAAACCATTATAACACTTCCAAAGGGCTATGATTATCTCTTCCCATGTTCTTCACTAGTGATAGCAAAGGGTAGGAAATTAATCAACACTAATTGACTACTATGGTCTTCCCCCGGTGGCTCACATGGTAAAGAATCTACCTGCAATGCAGGACACCCGGTTGGATTCCTGGGTCAGGAAGATCCCCTGGAAAAGAGAATGGCTACCCACTCCAGTATTCTTGCCTAGAGAATTCCATAGACAGAGGAGTCTGGCAGGCTACAGTCTATGGGATTGCAAACAGTAGGACACAACTGAGAGACTAACACTTATTGACTACTACGTGCTATTATAAACACATGCACATTCTACAAACTTTATACAGCTCTTCATTTAACAGCTCTCTAAAGCAGGCAATGAAGACTTAAGCTTTCACCTGATTAAAAGCTACTAATCATCTTGCAGGAAGACTGACTTCCTGTGGCTAGGAACAGCAAACTAGCTCTTAATTGTTAGGTCAAATAACTTTCGATCGCTTTTACGGTCCTGTAATCTTTGGGATTTTCATTACGTTTCCATTTTCTCTTCCGTCTCAAGTTCCATTTGTTGATTTGTTCGGTTTGCTGTAAACCGCAATTGCGAACACCATTCTTGATTCTGATTTGCAAAAAAGAATATTTCCATTCAGCCTGGTGTGAAGCCAGTTTCACTCAAACCTTTTGGCATTAAAAAGAAATTGTTTCGCAGGCACAAGACGTCATCACTCTACTTTTACTAATGCTACCGCGTTCCCTCTTCATAATAGATATTGTAAAGCGCTTACTGAGTGGGCACTGATTAACCGTTCTTTAGGATGAGAGCGTGAACTACATTTTTCAACTCCCTGAGCAAAGGACCTCTGAGACTAGGAAGATAAATCTTGAAGGTAGATTTTTCCAAGAGAGAAAAACTTCGGGATCAGCTGCTGAGCAGGGCTGTGCGAGACCCTTCCCTGGACCTGCTGGAGCCCTTCGATGAGGCCCGTCACTCACCTGACTGGGTGTCTGTATTGGGAAAGCTTTCCTGAGGCGTCCGTTATTCCGGGGCCATCTGGCATCTGAGGGGGTGTAAGGAAACGGATCGCAGTTATCACTCACCCCTTTCTAAAAAACTGCAAACCCGGGCGACCAAGCGTTCCTCCTGTCGGCAGGGAATGTGACCCCGGGGGCTCAGAAGCCTCCCTCCCGGCTCGATCCTCGCGTCCCGGGAGCGGCGGACGCACTCACCGCACAGCACAGACAAGGCCACCGGTAGGGCCACCTGCTGGTGCGGTAATACGCCAGGGGCAGGCCAGGCGCGCGTCTCCCTGGGGTCCCGCGTACCCTGCGCGGGTCGATCAACGGAGCCCCTGGGAGGCGCGGCCCGCCACGCGCGGTTCACTCACCGCCTCCACGGCGTTGTGCGGCGCCTCCTGCTCCTTCTCTCCTCCGTCGTCAATCCACGGTCTCCAGAAGACTGCGGATCTGCGAGGTGGGGAGCACAAGACGCGCAGAGAAGATGCGAACCTAGACCCAGGAGACCTGACCGCAGCTGAGCCAGGGCAGGGTGGGTGTGGGGCTGGAAGATCCGAGGGGAGGAGCCGGGAAGGGGCAGGCGGGAGGGATGGAGCGGGGTAAGCGCGAGGCGGGGCCAAGGCGTTGTACCCGGAGTCCGCGCCCCTGTGCTGCATCGGAAGATCTGGAGCTGGCGGCGGGCGACAGAGGTGCACGCACTGGCCGCTTCCATTCTCCGTACGTTTCGCGATCTCCATGGACAGGCTGGCCCCTGGCACCCACCTGGCCCGAACCCAAAGCTTTATATAGCCCCCGGGTCCCGGAGCATCTTTACACGCTCGCTCCCTGTCTCCCCTGCTGGCGGAGTAAACAAAAAGGCTGCGCGTGAAGGCGCAGCGGCCCGAACCCCGGGGACGAACGCGTGCAACTCCCAAATGGCCTGGGAAGCTGTTTTGCCAAGCGATTGTTAATCACTCTTTCACCCTTGGCTGCGGGGGTAGGGTGGGATACAACATTCCTCAGAGCATCCAATTTCCAAGTGATGAGGCTAGGAGGGGTTAAACCTAAGCGATTCTACACGTTTTGTGTATTTCTGCAAAAAAGGCCAAGTGGCAGGTCATTGCTCCGTTGTCCCATGGCTTTTGGCCTTCGGCAAATGCCACTGGCTCTGGACTCCTTAGGAAAGGAATATTGGTTGGTTTTTTGTTTTTTTAGTTCCTTGTTTCTTTTTTAAAAAATATATTTTAAAACGATTTGTTTGGCTGCACCAGGTGGTAGTTTCAGCGTGTGGGATCTAGTCTCCAGACCAGGGATGGAACCGGGTCCGCTTGTATCCGGAGCCTGGCGTTGCAGCCATTGGATTACCAGGCAAGTCCCTTGTTTGTTTGAACCTAGGAAGTCCTAGGTTCCTACATCTGCCTATTATTATTTGAAGATGAAAGAGTTGCAAGAACTGAATTATAAAAGGCATGTTCCGACCTAGAGGACCAGAGAGTGGAGTCATAGGATTTGGGCCTAGAGCTCTTCCAACATCTTATCAGTGTCCTCCAAAATAAGTCTTGAGTGTCATCTATACAATTCTGTCACTCTTGGAATTGTGCCACTCAATGATAATTAGCAAATTCTTTTGTGGTTGATGGTTGTGTGTAGAATAATAATGAAGTCTTAAAAGTTATAATGTAGAACCAGTTAATCAACCCCTCTGTGCCTGTGTCTCTTATTTAAGTTACTTCTTACTTATCATAGAGGTCCATGAAACTTGTCATAATTTTTGTTCAAAATAGCTGAACTTCCTCTTGAAAGTTGTAGAGAAAAACCCCAAATGTAAACTGTAATGTTTCTGCTATTCATTCAATTACTGTGTAGGAAAGAAATCCATCCAATTAATACCCAAGAACCTATAATGACCTACCTGTCAGAAAGGTGAAATAGGGTTTGCTTCAGATAATGAAATCAGTAAGGATAGGTATCTAATGCATGTTTCAGTGCCCTAGATTTACTGTTAGGCTAAATAAAATAAAACTTACAGAATAGTTGCTACAGTGCCTGACACACAGTAA
Organism: Bos taurus; assembly: GCF_002263795.3. Taxonomy (NCBI): domain Eukaryota; kingdom Metazoa; phylum Chordata; class Mammalia; order Artiodactyla; family Bovidae; genus Bos; species Bos taurus. The sequence goes on from NC_037336.1 coordinate 65,551,870, forward strand.
GCTCTCTATAAATTTTAAGTTATATAAAAAATGTAACCCTTAGCAGATGCTAAACTATCTGAGGAAAAGGCTTATCATTTCCATTTTGTAAACATCTTTTAGGGTGTCTATAATGTGCTAAGTTCTGTGTTTTCCATATATTATTGCAGTAAGATAACCCCCTATTCTCAAGAGGATTACAGCCGTGGCCATCTATGGCTATCACAGTGGCTGTATGAGCAAAGGTTTTTAAAAATTGCCACATTCAATAGCAAAAGCACATTTTAAGCCAAGAAGTAATATCAGGAGAGAATTGATGTGCGTCAAAACTAGAAAACCTTCTTAAAGTAAAAGAAACCAAAATTGGGATTTCAAGAAGGATCAGTTGAGGACTAATGGACTGTGTGTGTGTGTGTGTGTGTGTGATGCAAGAGTGGAAGGACCAGTGCTTCACGGGGTTAGGTGTTGCTGGAGCAGAGATGCTGTTGAGGAGAGTGAAAAGGCCTGGAGTATTAAGAGTCTAATATACCATGACAAAGCATTTCAGTGTTATTCTGTAAGCACTGGTGAGAGATTTTAACAGGAGAGTGGAATAAACAAAGTTTGTTTTATAAAAGTTACTCTGATAGCCATATGGACTTAGGGAAGCCTGATCCTAGAGACAAGGAAATCATTTACAAACTCACTGAAATAGTTCAGGCAACAGATAATGAGAAGATGTATACTAAGGATGGAAATAAAAGAAAATATTTGAGGGATACTTGGAAACTGAATCTGTAGAACTACCTGAATCAGGAATGTGGGTGGACATGAACGTGAAGTCTAGATATGCTTCCAGGTGCCTAGCCTGCTTGAGTGGGTAGATATTGATGGCTCAGAAAACACAAAGAAAATGGAATAGAGGAATAAGAGCAGGTGAGAAGAGCATGTTCCTTCATTCTGTTAATAGTGCTCAGGGAAACAGCAATGAATTTGGTTTTGGATTTTGAATCAGTTAGGCCCAGCTGATCCAGACAGCAATAACAACAAACTCCAAAAAATATTAGAGGTTTATTTCTTACTCAAGTCATATATATATATATATATATATATATATATATATATTTGATGAGAGATTGACACATCATCTTCACTTAAGGATAAAAAGTTTGGAGCCTATTTCCTCTGGAAAATTGCCACTTGGCATAACAGGGGGAAGGGAATAAAATTAATAGATTTTAGAAGGCTTAGGAACACATACATTGAGCAGATATCTAGAGGACAACCAGAAATATGATATCTGGAGTTTAGTGGAGAGTTTAAAGATATAAATGTAGGAATCATTTTAAAAAAGAAAAAGAAGTAGAAATTAAAATGATAGGAATTGATTAGTTTTCCCATGGAAATTTTGTAAGTTTGAGACCAGGACCAAAGACAGAGCTCTGAAAAGCAAAATGAGAAGATATGCAAAAAATAAATGAAACAAAATGAAAAAGAACAAACACTTGCTGTACAAGAATGGTGAAGGTGGCAGAAGGTACATTACTAGAACAAGGTGTAATGGAAACACAGGAGGAAAGCATTCCAACAAAAAAGGAAAGATCTGAGGTATTAAGTGATACCAAGGGGTTTATAAGTGACTTTAAAACAACGTATTAAGTGTATGGAGGTGGAAAATTCTTTTTACAGTAAGTTGAGACATGAAGAAATAAAAACTGTGAGATGATGTTACCGTTTTACAGGGGATAAAAAGAGAGAAGGGAAAGGCTGAATCAGTGGAGGGATTTTGGTTTTGGTGTGTAAGAGACAGGAGAATGATGGTAAGATGAAGAGAGGAAGCAGGGAAGGAGAAGCATCTACAAAGAGAAAGCACTGGACCTGATTGATAGCTCATGGTCCTTTAGGGGGAAGGAAACAAGGAGATCAATAGCCCTCGGGAGGATTTTCATATGATTGGAGAGTATGTTTCAGTGATAACAGTAATCCAGGCCTGGGAACAAATCAAGAAAGCAAATTTAATCAAGGGGACTAGAAATGGTGTGGGGAAGGGTTGGTATATTGTGATGATGAGAAATAAATCCTAGAGGACTTCAGTTGTCTTAAAACGGCAAAGAAAATAGGAATAAATTCCTAGAAGGAAAAAAGGAAGAATCAATGATAAATAAATATTTAAAAAAGAATATAGGGCAAGATTTATACTTGATAAAACTTAGGTAAACTGAGAAATAGAAATATGGATTATTAGAGCTACAGGATCATAAACTTTCCATTTATACATTTATTCCATTTATGCCACCTATTAATACAGACATTATTATACAGTGAGATTATACAGTACTTATGGCAGAAAGTGAAGAGGAACTGAAAAGCCTCTTGATGAAAGTCAAAGAGGAGAGTGAAAAAGTTGGCTTAAAGCTCAACATTCAGAAAACGAAGATCATGGCATCTGGTCCCATCATTTCACGGAAAATAGATGGGGAGACAGTGGAAACTGTCAGACTTGATTTTTGGGGGCTCCAAAATCACTGCAGATGGTCACTGCAACCATGAAATTAAAAGACGCTTACTCCTTGGAAGAAATGTTATTAAAAAAAAAAAAAAAGAAATGTTATGACCAACCTAGATGGCATATTCAAAAGCAGAGACATTACTTTGCCAACAAAGGTCCGTCTAGTCAAGGCTATGGTTTTTCCAGTGGTCATGTATGGATGTGAGAGTTGGACTGTGAAGAAAGCTGAGTGCCGAAGAATTAATGCTTTTGAACTGTGGTGTTGGAGAAGACTCTTGAGAGTCCCTTGGACTGCAAGGAGATCCAACCAGTCCATTCTGAAGGACATCAGCCCTGGGATTTCTTTGGAAGGAATGATGCTAAAGCTGAAACTCCAGTACTTTGGCCACCTCATGCGAAGAGTTGACTCATTGGAAAAGACTCTGATGCTGGGAGGGATTGGGGACAGGAGGAAGAGGGGACGACAGAGGATGAGATGGCTGGATGGCATTACCAACTCAATGGATGTGAGTTTGAGTGAACTCTGGGAGTTGGTGATGGACAGGGAGGCCTGGCGTGCTGCGATTCATGGGGTTGCAAAGAGTCGGACACGACTGAGCGACTGAACTGAACTATCTTTCTCTATCTGACTTATTTCACTTAGAAAAACTTCCTCAAGGTGCATTCATGCTGTTGCAAATGATGGGATTTCCTTCATTTTTACAGTTGCTCATTGAGAGGTTTTTTGACTACTGATTCATCTTCTTTTTTAATAGTGGTTCTGCTCAGATTTTCTATTTTTTCATCATTCAATCTTGGTAGGTTGTATGTTTCTAGGAAATTATCCATTCTAAAATATGTGCTTTATATAACATATCAATATGCTTTCCATAACACATCAGTGAGAATTAAAGTTAGAATGAAAAATATAAAAACCTTAATTCCTTCAACAAATATTTATTGAACACCCTCTGTGTGCCAGACACTTCTAGCAACTCAGGAGATGTCAGTGGACAAAACAGAAAAAATTCCCTGCCTTAGACATCTAAGCTACAAGCTTTTATATTTTACCTTAAATAGATATTATAAATTCACCTTATACATGGTACATGTGGACTCAATATGCTTTTTAAAAAAAATCTTTGGATTTATGAATGACTACAGGATGAAAGAAAGCGGGCATGTCCTGGAGAAGGGATACTAGGTGAGAGTCACTGAGTAAGAAGTATGGAAAAAATCGAGACCACATTAGAAAAATAGACAAGAGCTTCTGTCTAATCCAGAAAATAATAACCAAAAAAAAATAAAAATTAGGCCTTGAGCTAATTTCCCATTTTGAATGTGACCTGATGTTTCCCTGCTCTTTTTGATGGACAGGATGACCTCAATTTGGGCATGACTTACTCTCCACTTAGAGACTGAGGTGAGAAGCTGCCATGTGCAGGAATGCAGGGAAGATAGGGACTCACAGCTGCTGCTGCCACCACGTGCCTCCTGAGTGAGACCTGTTTGCTTGTTCAAAAGCAGGGCCAGTCTCAGTTCTTATATATCCTCTCTCTTTTTTAATTTATTTTTTAACTTCTTATTTTATATTGGAGTATAGATTATTAACAGTATGATAGTTTCAGGTGGACAGCAAAGGAACTCAGCCATACGTATACACGTATCCATTCACACCTGAATTCCCCACCCATCCAGGCTGCCATATAACATTGAGCAGAGTTCCCTCTATTATAGTCCTTGCTGATTATCCATTTTAAATATAGCAGTGTTTATACATCCCCTCTTACCCATGATTTTATGAATATTACTTTTTAAAATTATAATATCTCTCTGCTTAGCTAGACTCTTTTGTAAAAGATTGTACATACAAAATGCTCCTTTCTGAGAAAAGGATTCATTTGTCTGTGAATGCCAACAGAATCAAACTTGTTAACATTTTGGTATTTTATTTCAATTATGTAATTACGTTTTCACACATAAAACCTGTGAAAAAGGCAGTATAAAACCCTGAACAGGAGGGAGAGGAGAGGGAATTTCAAAAGGGAGGGGATATATGTATACCTATGGCGGATTCACGTTGAGGTTTGACAGAAAACAGAGAAATTCTGTAATTATCCTTCAGTAAAAAATAAATTAATTAAAACCTGAATATAAATATGTATGAGAGATCTTTTTGAAGAGATGTTAATTTTTTCAATTTGCTTACTTTATTTATGGTTAATGAAATATGATGGTATCAATAGCTTTAAAGATCTAAAAGGTTATTCTTTGTAGAAAATTGTTTCATCCCCACTCTGAATTATGTACAATAAAAAACTGTTAATGTTGTTGTTGTTTAGTCAGTTAGTCATATCTGACTCTTTTGTGATCCCATGGACTGTAGTCTGCCAGGCTCTTCTGTCCATGGGATTTCACAGGTAAGAATACTGGAGTAGGTTGCCATTTCCTTCTCCAGGGGATCTTCCCGACCCAGAGATCAAACCCACATCTCCTGCATTGCAGGTGGATTCTTTATCACTGAGCCACTGGGGAAGCCCCAAAATTGTTACTAGCAGTATATATTTTCTAAAGCTAAATTTTGTATTCATAATCTTAGTAACACAGAAAAGATTTATCCCTTACTGTTTGGATGGATATGAAGCAATATACATTATGGATATGAAGCAGTATACTTTATGATGGAAGTGCATTAAAGAATGGCTTCCTAATCATACTCAGCTTGGACTTGAGGAACTAAACAGTGCAGTCAAAATCAAGCCTTTTTCTTAATCTATTTTTTTTTTTTTTGGCTGCATCACACAGCAGGTGGAACTTCCCTGACCAGGAATCAAACCTGTGCCCCCTGAAGTAGAAGCACAGAACCCTGATCACTGGACCACGAGGGAAGTCCTCAGGCCTATTTAGATGTTTCTGATAGGCTGGTTTTTAAAAACATGCATCTTTGGTAGAAAAAGTGATTGTTAGGATGGCTGTGATCACTTTAGAATTTATTTTAAAGCAGACATTTTATTTATACAGTCTCAGGACAGTTCTAGGTATTTTTATTGCAGTGATCTCCCTGAGGTTCCACCTGAATGGATCATCCATAGCAATCAGATCAAGTTATTTAGAGGAGATTGTGCTGGGTCTGTAGTAAGGACATAGGCCTCCAAAGCATCAAGTGCAATGACAGGCTATCTGAGAGGTCTTTGTCAGCAAGGTCTCTACTACTGCTGATTTGCCAGAACTAAGACCTCACACGGAGGCCATTATAAAAGGAGCTTTTATAATGAGTCACCCTAACTTGAGATAGATCCAAAGACCAAGCCAGTGTGCTCAAGTAGCTGGGAATTTTATTTTGCATTATTAGAAAGTCAAACACATGAAAGTATTCTAAACTCAATAATAAGCTAAAATTCTCTTTTTTCCTTTACAGTTGAATTGGCACTTCTATGATCAACATTTTATGTCAATAAAATTTTGTTTGAGGTAGTTGACTTAATAGAGGTCTTTTTTTCAATCTGAAGATCAGATTCTTTGTGAAAGGTGGCATTTCCAAACTTGAGGCATTTGAGAAACTTCCCAGGTTTAAGATAAAGATAACAGTTGTGGCAAAAAACTAAAAACTGAGCAGAGCGAGTCCGTGTTGTTTTTAACCAAGAAGGTGCTCACAGATGGCTCAGAGAGAGATTTAGCAACTCTGTGCTAATCACACCCGTACATGGGAATATCTCCATTGAAAACAGACAGACTCCAAGTAACCCTTTCAGTAACTTGCATACTTCATTAATAACAATAAAGTATAATATTTAATGGCCTAGGGACCTCCCTGGCCATCCAATGGTTAAGACTTCAGCTTCCATGCAGGGGCTGTAGGGTTGATCCTTGGTTGGGGAGCTAAGATCTCACTTGCCAAAAAACCAAAACCTAAAACAGAAGCAATATTTTAACAGATTTAATTAAGACTTTTAAAATGATCCACATTAAAAAAAACTTTAAAAAATGTTTAATGGCCTAAAATATTCCATGCTTTGTTTTATAATTACAGTTGGATGTATATTATTATAATCACCATGAGAGTTCACGAGACATAGTTCCCATTCAAAGTATATTAAAGATATAAAAGTATTGTAAATTCTGGCCAGACTCGTTTCTTGACATTTCTAAACTGTGTTAACCCCAGATTAAATTATTAGTTTAATTTCTCATACTTAATAAATTATCTGAAATGAAAACACAATATGTAAAAAAAGTATCCGTTTGGCATAAAAAGATTGATTTATCTGTGTTTACAGTGTTTTACCACATCTGACACCTTATGTGAAATATCCATTAATTATATAGTTACAATGTCCTATAGTATTACATGTCAATGACCAAAAGATGATAAGCACCAAGATTCAAGTTTAAATTTTGCTTTCAGAATATAACATAAAATAGTTTTCTTTCCCAAGAAAACTTTCTCAATTAAATATCTGTTGATCAGCCACTATGTGTCAGACACTGTATTAAACTTTTAGTACAGTGTAGAATAAGACCAACATGTTTTCCAGCTCTTATAGGGCTTATATTCTAGTTTGGGAAACAGAAAATAACAAATGCATGCACAAGAAATTACAGATTTGCAAGACTGCTATAGATGGAATTAGAAGAGTAATTTAATATAAAGTAATCTGAGGAAGCCTCTTTTAAACAGGGTGGTCAGGAAAGGCCTCTGAAGAGATGACATATAAGCTGAGCCTTGAAGGAAAAATGGTAGAGTATTATTTCCTGAATGATCTATAAATCATTCCTGCTGTAACCAGACCATACAGGATCATAGCAGAAAATATGTAGCTGCTCTTGTGGCTCATACTGTTAGTGAGAGACCAGACAGCTGTTGTGTGGGTTGTTCTAGAAAAGGAAGAACATATTGGATAGTATTTTTCTGTATTTGTTTCTGACTTTTATTAATTACTTAGAGAATTACTTGGATTATAGAATGAAATTTATATTCTTCAAATACATAAGTGTTTCCAGTTTAATGGGGAGTCAAATTTTAACTGAAAGCATTAAGTGTAAAAGGTATGATGCTATAATGTATCAGCAGTGACATGTGCAGAATAATTTAAGGAAACAAAAATGTAGTAGTAGCAGATTGAGTAGAATTAACTTTTTGTTATTATTGAATAGATTATATATTACAAGCTAAGAATGAGATATCAGTAAAAAGTTAAATGAGACTTTGTGTATCTTTAATGCATCTAAGCATTCATTAGGCACTCTATGACAACTGACTAATTAAAAGAAGGAAAACAGACAAATATGATATTTATAAAACATCTCTGTAATTTTTTTTTTTTTTGGCTGAGCCATGTGTCATCTAGGATATTAGTTCCCCAACTAAGAATCAAACCCTTGCCCCCTGAAGTGGAAGCGCAGATTCTTAACCACTGGGCCACCCAGGAAGTCCTAAAATGTCTCTGAATTTTATCTTTTGTGTTGGTCAAAAAGTTCATTTGTGGAGTGGTACAGAAAATCCAAATGGACTTTTTGGCAAATCCAATATTATTCCATAACAGTCTTGGGGACCACAATGAGACATTTCAGTTGTCATGATTATGCAGGAACCTACTGGTTCCCTAGTCCATAGCTATTCCCCATTCCCACTCTCATTTTTACTGAAAGAACCCCATTTTGTGCCAATATCAAGCAGTCAGATGTTTTTGGAGAAGCTATGTCCTTCTTCAACCACAAAGAGGGAATTGTGTTGGTTTCAGCCAATCATGGTAACCTCCAATTCCACTATCCCAGGACTGATTTGAGCTTCTCCACTGGCCAGGGATTGGTGATCCACTTCTGACACATGATGTTTGAAAACAAGTCAGTGTTAACGGTGGCAGAGTGATTTTAGGAAAAATCTTTCTTGCTGTCTAAAAGAAACACATGGGAAAAAATATACCACTCCTCTATGTTCTATCTCTTGATCTTATATTTACTTTTGATGTCAGTATTTGGGGCTGGTAAGAATGGATATGAGCCAGGATCCAGAAACTAACAGGTTAGAAGGATATAAGGATCCTGGGAACATTTTAATGCAGTTGAGGTTATCAAATAATCTTCAGTGGAAATACTCAACATCTGGATTCCTTATATGAAAATAGTAATTTTCTTATTTCAATTTTAGCCTCTTTTAGATGAGTTTTAGTTATTTGCAGCAGAGTGTATCTTCATTCAGTGACTAGTTCTATTCTCAGGTAGTGTTTAGTAGGTTAACTGAATATATTTTTTTATAATCTAAATATATAATTGACTTAGTATTTCACATAGATAAGGTCAAAATACTCTTCTCAGCAATGGGATGAGTATTCACCAGGCAATGCTCCTTGTATGTGTGTGTACTGAGTCGTATCCGACTCTTTGTGACCCCAAAGACTGTAGCCCACCAGGCTCCTCTGTCCCTGGAATTTTCCCAGGCAAGAATACTGTTGCCATTTCCTTCTCCAGGGGATCTTCATGGCCCAGGAATTGAACCCACATCTCCTGTGGCTCCTGCATTGCAGGTGGATGCTTCACTAATGAGACACTGGGGAAGCCTGCTCCTCATATAGGTATATTCAAATTGTTATCGTTATCTCACTGATTCTTAAAATCTTTGTGGTAGAGAAAATGTTTTTTAGTAGTTCTCTCTTTTGAAAGACTAAATTGAAATTTACCAAGCAAGATATTATCTAAGGTGGTTCTTAATACTTTTAGTCTCAGGACCCCTTTAAACTCCTAAAAATTATTGAGAATAATTATTTGAACTGTGGTGTTGGAGAAGACTCTTGAGAGTCCCTTGGACTGCAAGGAGATCCAATCAGTCAATCCTAAAGGAAATCATTCCTGAATATTCATTGGAGGGACTGATGTTGAAACTGAAACTCCAATACTTTGGCCACCTGATGCGAAGAACCAACTCATTGGGAAAGACCCTGATGCTGGGAAAGATCGAAGGCAGGAGAAGAAGGGGAAGACAGAGGATAAGATGGTTGGATGGCATCACCGACGTGATGGACATGAGTTTGAGTAAGCTCTGGGAGTGGGTGATAGACAGGAAAGCCTGGTGTGCTGCAGTCCATGGTTTCGCAAAGAGTCAGACATGACTGAGTGACTGAACTGAACTGATTTCAAAATAAAAAGTTAAGAGCCCCAAGGACCTTTACTTAATGTGCGTTATATCTGTCAATAGTTACTGTATTAAAAATTAAAAGTGAGAACATTTCAAGCTATGTATATTTATTCCTTTAGAATAACAATATCCTGTTGCATAGTAATATAAAATATGTATTTTATAAAAATAACTTTTTTCTAAACTAATTTCTTTTGCAAATCTCTTTAATATTTAACTTTATAGAAAACGATTGGATTCTCTTGTCTGCTCTGCATTCAATCTGTTGCAGTATGTCATCCTGGTCGAAGTACATGAAGGAAATCTGGTCTCAAACAAGTATGTTTGGAAAAGAAAGCATTTTTTTTTAACCCTTACATGCATTCTAGAGATTCCACAGAAGTCCTGCATACTTCATAATCCACTAATCTAATATGGTCAGACGACACCAAAACTTTAAGGGTCCATATTGTTTCATTTTCCATCATCAGGTAGTCACAAGCAAATACTTGCAAAAATTAGAAGAATTAGAGCCAGTTCTCTGCCTTAAGGAAAATTTCACTCTCTATGATCATGATAAATGACTCATCTGTTAACCAACCAAATTTGACTTATCTTTAAAAATTATTGAAAAAAAATTCAGGAGACTAAGAGGAGAAGCCATGAGCTCAGAATCAGTTGTGAAATGCTTTATCTGGTAGTCACTAGGTTTCTCCAGGAATTCTGGGAGGCTCATCTTAGGTACATGGCAGGGTGCTCTTCCTGCCTGTCACTTGAAGTCAGGTATGGCTTTGTGATACATGGTGGAAGTGATATGTCTCATTTCTGAATGGAAGCCTTAAGAACCAATGGGCAGTTGTCATGTACCTTTCCTCCTTGTCTGGATGGAGGAGATTGTGGCAGTCTGAATAAGGAAGATATGGAGGAACTCCCACCCACCAGAAGCAAACTTTGCGGTTTTTAACTAGTGAGATTTTGGAGTTGTTTGTTCCTGATATGACATAGTCTGTGCTGCCTGATTCATTTTACCTTTTGATCTGTTAATAAAGAATGCCATAGAAGCAAACACTATAATCATAAAATTCTTCCTATAATCTTAACAAGCTAGAAGTCTAGATAAGGGTTATTTTGCTTTTGACCAAAGGTTTGTAGGGAAAGAAATGTATTTAACGTGATCTTTGAAGCAAATCATAATGATCAAAAAGCAATGCCAAATTGAGGTGAATTTCTAATTATGTAGGCAGCATTTTGGAGTTGTTTTTATCAAAATAGTTTTCATTCATTCTAAAAATATTCATCTACTAAAACTATGTGAAGACTCTGCTAGACTCTAAGAAGGTATATCAATGGGATCCACCCTCATGGAGTGATTTATCACCTGAAAACTTTATAGAAACTATGAGTCTAAGTCAGACTTTAGCCCCTTATATTTTTTAAAAAGTACCATTTTTTTTAATGATACATAATAGAATCTCAAATTAGCAATGACAAACAAAATTAAAGTTTCTTTTTCTCCTGTAAAGTAAAAATAGTTTAATGAGTAGACATTCTAAGGTTGGAATAACAGCTACTTTTAATCGGGGACCCACAGAGTTTCCTTCTCTCTGTTCTACCACCCCAAGGGTATGGACTCTGCCTTTGTTGCCCTAGATAGCTGCTAGAGATCCAGGCCTCACATGTACACACTGGGTATTCTGGGAGAAGAGACAAAGAAGAAGGGTAAAAGGACTTATGATTGATTATATTAAGAAGGTGTTTTTGGAAGTTGCCATATAACTTTCATTTTTATTTTCTTTGGTCAGAATTTAGCCAAATAGCCACACCTAGCTGTAAGGAGAATTGGGAAATAAAGTCTTTACTGGGAGCAGCCCTTTCCTTTCCTAAAAATCAGGGATATTTTTACCAAGGAATAATGAATATTGAGATGGCAACTAGCAGCCTCTGCCACACTGTTCTGTAGCAGTTATTATGTAAAACTACCTGCAAGAAATTTTATCAGAATAATCCATAAATTAGTTGATTCCCTACTTCATACTTGGGGCTTCCCAGGTGATGCTGGTGGTAAAGAATCCGCTTGTCAATGCACGAGATGTAAGAGATGAGGGTTCGATCTCTGAGTTGGAAAGATCCGCTCAGGAAGGGCATGACAACCCACTCCAATGTTCTTGCCTGGAGAATCCTGTGGACAAGAGGAGCCTGGTGGGCTACAGCCCATGGGGTTGCACAGAGTCAGATATGACTGAAGTGACTTAGTACGCATGCACACTACTTCATACTTATAGATTCAGCGGGCTCTGGGAGTCTGGAGCTATCATGCCTTCGATCATAGCACTAGGTATGATTAGAAAGCAAATTTCTCTAAGTTTGGACAAGTGAGACAGGATAAATTGGTCTACTGGGATTACCCTTAATCATCGAATGACACCTGAAACGATTATATCTTGAAGGGAATCTTTTAGCTAGAGTATATCTTTTATAATTTTTAATATGTATAATCTTGAACTTATAGAAAGGTTGCAAGGGCCTCTATATGCCGTTTACCCAAGTTCACCAATTGTTAAACATTTTGCCCTTTGTATCTTTCTCTCTCTCTATGTATGTATATATATATATATACACGCACACACTCATTTTTCTCAATTATATGAGAATAAGTTGCAGTCATTACACCTCTTTACTCCTAAACACTTTAGTGTGCATATCTTCTAATCAAGAACAATTTCTTTAATAATCACAGAGCAATTAACAAAACCAGGATATTCTACCTTGATACAATGACTATTATCTAATCCCCAGTAAATATTCAAATACAACCAATTACCCTAATAATGCCCTTTATTCCTGTTTTTCTTTTCTCCCTATCAAGGATCCATCCAATCCAGGAATATACACTGATTTTAGTTTGCATGCCTCCTTAGTCCCCTTTAATCTGTAACAGTCCCTTAGTCTTTTTGTCTTTCATGACCTTGGTATTTTTTTCAAGAGTAGTGACCAGTTATTTTGCAGTTGTTTAGTTGCCAAGTCATGTCCAACTCTTTGTGACCCCATGGACTGCAGCACAGGCTTTCCCAGTGGCTCAGAAGTAAAAAAGCCTCCTGCAATGCAGGAGATGCAGGTTTGATCCCTGGGTCAGGAAGACTCCCTGGCAGAGGGTATGGCAAGCCACTCCAGTATTCTTGCCTGGAAAAATCCCATGGACAGAGGAGCCTGGCAGGCTACAATCCATAGGGTTGCAAAGAGTCAGACACGACTGAAGTGACTAAGCATGCACACACAGATTGTAGCACGCCAGGCTTCCCTGTCCTTCACTGTCTCCTAGGGTTTGCTCAGATTCACTGAGTTGGTGATGCCATCCAATAATCTCGTCCTCTGTGGTAAGGTGGTAACCTTCTCCTCCTATCCTCAATCTTTGCCAGCATCAGGGTCTTTTCCAATGAGTCGACTCTTGGCATCAAGTGGCCAAAATATTGGACCTTCAGCTTCAGCATCAGTCCTTCCAGTGAATATTCAGGGTTGATTTCTTTTAAGATAGACTGTTTTAATCTCCTTGCTGTCCAAGGGACTCTCAAGAGTCTTCTCCAGCACCACAATTTGAAAGCATAAATTTTTTTGTATTGGGGCATCACTGATTAACAAACAATGTTGTAACAGTTTCAGGTGAACAGCGAAGGGACATAGCCATGACTTATATGTGTTGTTTTTAATTTTTTACACATAACCTAAGGCTGATTCATGTTGATATACAGCAGAAACCAACACAATTTTGTAAAGCAATTATCCTCCATAAGCTTTTAATGTCAAATATATTGGTTTTATGAATTTGGAATTGTATAGTTCAAATAAACATATAACTGCTTTGAAAGATCCTTAAGTATTTTTACAACATTCAGGGAACTCAAATCAGTTTGGCTGGATTGTACCCACTCTGTACAGCCAAACACATAAAGACCTTGTTACAAAGGATCTGTGGTTTCACAGTCAAACTCCAACTCTGATTAAGCTCTGCACTGCAACAGGATTTAAGGCATCTATATTTTGGATGCAGAGGATTAAAGAGCCCACTTTATCTCATCACACTCTCCAGGAAACAAATGCTCCAGATATCAGCCTGGCACCAGCAAATGCTCCCTCCCCAGTTGCCTCACTAATGCCTCATCTTTAGGTAAACCTTCGCTGAGAGGTTTTCTTTTTTGAGGGGTAGGAGCTTTCCTAGTGGCTCAGGGTAAAGTATCTGCCTGTAATGCAGGAGAGTCGAGTTCAGTCCCTGGGCATGACAACCCACTCTTGTGTTCTTCCCTGGAGAATTCCATGGACAGAGGAGCCTGGCAGGCTACAGTCTATGGGGTTGCAAAGAGTTGGGGATGACTGAGAGACTAACACACACACTTTCTTTTTTTAATACAAGCATAGAAGATTCTTGGGGAAAAATTCATTTTAATGACTAACCTTTATAGGTATTTCTTAAAAACATGATCTATATACTTTATATGGGTGACATTACATAGTCACCATCCTTGATAAGAATATTCCTGCCAATTTCCTCATCTTCCCTTGGAAGGTCCAGATCATAGGAGAAAAAGTATTCAAGTGAATCTCACTCTTTTCTGTCCAAAATTGCTCTCTTCCATATTGAAACACATTTAAGAAAACACAGAAACCACAACCAAACTCTTTGGAGACTAAGCAGTCTAGTCCAGATTTGGTAAACATCTATACTTTGCACTTCCTTTAAAGAAAACAGAAAGCGCTGGTTTGGCTGGAGATCACTCTATGTGTTAATGAAAACACTCCACATGGCCCAAGTGGTTTGTGACTGGCAAGTGTTACTCACACAAGTACCCGAGAAAAGACCATGTTCCACATAGCATAGGAGGCAAGCTTTGTCCCATTCATGTCATTTGTTGATACTTTAAAGGCACCAATGTTCAAACTTGAGTTTCTCTAACTAGTCCTAGTGTCTATTTGTCTCTCTCTAATTCTGTTTTACAATGTCATGCCATACTTTAATACCCTCTCACAGAAAGTGAAAGATTATTCAGTGTTTGGGATAAAACAGACTGTAACTTAAAATTCTCCTTCATTTGGCTTAATTTCCATGTATTTTAGGTATTTATTGATCATATGCACCTTTATTTGATTAACTAGAACACTGAGGTCAGAAGGTACTAGATGAAGAAGTTAGACTTACATAACCCAATAGGAACAGAATCCAGACTGTATTTCAAAGGGCTTCTGATCACTCAAGATATTCAAAGGACTTTAGAATAGGCCAGGTGAATAAGGAACGTGTGCTGTTTTAACTCTTGGACTGACTCAGCCGTTCCAGAGAACAGTGTGAAATAAAGCTCTTTGAAATATAGAATTTTAAGTTATAGTCTATTTTATCCTAAATACTGAATAATCTTTCACTTTCTGCAAGAGGGTATTAAAGTATGGCATGACATTGTAAAACAGAAGCAGAGAGAGTCAAATAGACACTAGGACTAGTAAGAGAAACTCAAGGCCATATGGCCCAGTAATTCCACACCAGAATATATACTCAAAGGAATTGAAAAGAAATGCCCAAACAAAAATTTGACCATAAATATTCAGAGCACCACTATTTCCAATAGGCAAAACAGAAACAACCCAAGTGTCCAAAAGGAAGTTTCTTTCTAGAAACAACCATATCAAAGGCACTCTGTAGGGACTCTCATTCTATATGTGCATTATTTAGCTTCCAAATTACTTAATGAATTCCAGAATAATCTAAAAAGGAGGCAGGGTAGGTAACCAAGATGCACATAAAGTCTAACCAGCTGCCGGTGGCCCCTGGAAGCCTGCGGCACATCCACACACATGGTCCGTGCAGTATGTCAACGCAGACACTCTTCTCTGGAGTGGTTGAGTCAGCCTGAGGGTTAAAGGAGCACACATTCCCTTACTCACCTGACCTGTTCCAAAACCCTTTGAATATCCTGAGTGACCCCAAGCTCTTTGAAATACAGTCTGGATTCTGTTCCTATTGGGTTATGTAAGTCTAACTTCTTCATCTTGTACCTTCTGACCTCAGTGTTCTAGTTAATTAAATAAAAGGGCATTTTGTGAAGGAAAGTAGATCTTGGTGCAATTATGGCAGGCGGCTTCTTTTTCTTTTTAATAATGAGAAACATAATGGAAACAAAAGTTTCCAGTGGCCTACAGAGGCTTCCCAAAACTTCCACTGTGAAAACTGAATGCCTCAAGCCACACATGAGCCAATGGCTCAGGGGCCCACTGTGTGTGGTTTTCCTCTAGAACTGAGCTGCTTCACAGGTGAGCTGCTTCACTGTGACTTGATCGTTAACTGCAGTATCCTTGGAAGTTTTTCCTAACTTGGGAGGTCCAGATACTCTTCAATTACCCAAGACCATCATTTGCCTTGTTTGCTTCCCCTAGATCCAGAGCATCAAAATCAATTTGAACCTAATTTTGCTCTGACTTTGGACAATTTATTGAAATCACTTACAAAGCCTCAGTTTACCTATCTGTAAAATACCCCTCAGGTTTAGGGTAAGTCAACTGAAACAGGTGTTTAAAATGCTGTCATAAAGACATACAGATGGCCAAAAAGCACATGAAAAGATGCTCCATGTCATTAACTATAAAGGAGATGCAAACCAAAAGCTACAGCAAGACATCACTTCACACCTCCTAGGAAAGCTAGAATTAAAAAAAATGAAAAACAGTAAATGTTGGTGATGATGTGGAGAAACTAGAACCCTTGTATATGGCCGGTGGTAATGAAAAATGGAAACTGTGAAAAGTAGTCTGGAAGTTTCTCAATAAGTTAAGCACAGAATGACTATATGACCCAGTAATTCCACACTAGAATATATACTCAAAAGAACTGAAAAAAAGTGCCCAAACAAAAATGTGAACATGAATATTCAGAGCACAACTATTTCCAATAGGCAAAACATAGAAACAACCCAAGTGTCCATCACTCGATGAATGGATAAACAAATGTGGTACATCCAAACAGTGGAATATTACTCACCCATGAAAAGGAACAAAGTGCCGATGCATGCTGCAACACGGATGAAATCTTAAAAATAATACACTCAGGAAAAGAAGCTAGATCTAAACAGCTGCTTATTAAATGAATCAGTTTATATGAAGTACTCAGAATAAGCAAATCCATAGAGACAAAAAGCACATTAGTAGGTGCCAGGGACTGGTAGGAGGGGAGGCTGGGAAGGGGTGTGGGGTTTCTTTTTGGGGTGATGAAAATGTTCTGGGACTAAATAGGGGGGATAGTTGTACAACACTGTGAATATTAAAATGTTACTAATGATACATTTTATATTACATGTACTTTATCACATTAAAATTTGTTGTTGCATAGTAAGCATTCCATAAACATTAGTTATTATTACTAGATAACTTTAGGCATTTTAAGTGTCCTCAGAATAAAATTATCTAATGGTTATTATCTAACAATATTATGCATTGGATTTCATTCTATTGCTTTCTAACTGATACACTTCTTATCTCCAACTGAACTGCGTGCTCTATCAGATAAGGATAAAACTTCATTATCCTTCGTCAAGCCATCCTTGTGCCTAAACAGAACTTTCTGTGTGAACTGATCTGAGAGATGCTGAACGTCTTACTTGTTCCAAGGTCCTTACCCCATGGACTTGCTCTGAGCTCCGAAATTCCACACGAGCAGGACTCTAATGTGTAAAGCACTATGACTCTACTGTTGAACTGCAGGCTTATTATCTAGAAGATAGTTAATAATTATATTAAATGTAATAATTAATAATTGCATTAAATGTAACATCTTAGTGAATTAAGTCAGTCACCAAAGAAAACATCTGAGGACATGGGACCTTGGTAGGGGATGAGTGAGGTAACAGTTTGGCCTACCAAGGTGATCTTCAGTGCGTAGTTCTGAACCACCAGGGCAGTGGGAGGAAACACCTGTGGAGGAGGGTAGCTGAGAGGAAAGAAATCTGAGACACAAATTTCACTTAGTTGAGATTTTGTGTTCCATATCATTATGTCTACCCCAATATAGCGGGTACCCAGTATGAAAACCAAGATGTTTCTTTAGAATGAAGTCATGAGTGAATGAATGATGTCTCAAATAGGTTTTAAAAGGCCCCCTTCTCTTTTTTTTAAACTTTTTTTTTTGTCCTTGCCACATGGCATGTGGGATCTAGTTATCAGATATCAAACCTGGGTGTCCAGCACTGGAAGCACAGTCTTAGTCACTGGACTACCAGGGAAGTCTCCTACACCCTCTCTTTTATCACCAATGTAACTAAAGTAATAATAATAGGAGTTAACATTTTTAGAGCTTATCATGGGCTAAACAACACATGTGATTATTTGATTCAATCTGCTCATAATCCTATGAAATAATTAAATTCATTGTCTTCAATCTACACACACACACACAAAGGACACTGAGATTTAGAAAAGTTGAGCAGTTTGCCCAAATTAAAGCCTCACAGAGTTGGGTCTTTATCCATCTAGAACCTTCACCCTACCCACTACACTGACTATTCTCATGCGCTCTTCCACTGTTCATGGGAACATCAGCATGTGCTGAATTGACGTTAGAGTATGAGTCAGAGCCAGCGGTAGCAAGAAGCAATCCCACACACTGTGGGGTGGAGGGCCACTTTGGTCATTTCCCTCTCTGCTCTTGACAGTCACCTGTATTTCCCACCTGAGCCTGGAAGCAGTAATTGTTAATATCAAGGCAAGATCATCGTAGCCACTATGAGGAGAGCATATCAAGTGCTCATTCCAGGTGGGCTGGCATTCTCTCTCTGTGGAAAACTAAACAGAAAGATGTCTTGAAATAATGTGATTGAAACTTGCAATTCCATCTGGCCACAGGTGATATTTGTTGCAAGCGCTATGTTTAGCTTGTGTGGAATATCCACAGCCCATTTTATTTCTTTTATTTTGTTTCAACATATTTACCGAGTAGCCATTCATGAGCTTCAGTAACACATAAGCTATGCCAGTTATGTTTATTTAATGACTTCTCAGAATAGCCAATGACCAGCAAACTTCAGACAATCCAAACACCTGGGCTGAATATTTCTTAGCATTGCTACTAACTATTGTATACATTGGGCCAGTTGTCCTTACACCTGTGTAGATTTGTGTATTGCATTTATGTGCTTTCAACACAGGTGAAAGAAAAGTAAGACTTCGGATACAAAACAACTGTGTGTGGAATGTCATACAACCAATTCATCTGGTAATATTTGGAATTTTTCATTCTCCACTCCAGTGTTTGTATAGTGCCTTCAATTAATCTGCATATGCATAATTTAGGAAGACATAAGTAGACTAAGTTGATTTAGCAATCACTTTTCATTCTATATCATTCTCTTCAATGGATCAAAAATTCAATATGGCTTTTATCTAGAACTGCTGCTGTATTCTTGACTTGTAGGCTTTTCCTTTCACAGCTAAGGCTATAGCTTTTCATCCAGTTAACTGTAAAACCTTAATCTCTTCCATGCTGTGATATTCTCCAGAGACAGTGAGCAGGGAATGTTTCAGGATTTAAATTCAAGAGTGGTGTGACCAGGAGCAGCTGTCCCTTTCTGACTTGAGCAGAGGCATGCAGTGACTGGGGACAGGTTACAATCCTGTCTATGCACATGTGGTAACGTGTTACTCCAAACACCCAACAGTCCTGGCTCCCCTCAACTCTACACACACAAACCCACATGCTGGCAAATGGCTACAGTGCTGCAACCAGATGGGTGAGTGGCCTGAGAGTTGCTGAGACCATATGATGCAATCAGAAATTTGACTTGCTGGAGATATTAATTACCTTTCATTCAGGTAAATACTATAATGTGCTCAGGAGGGAATTGTTATTTGGAGTGGACTCCTGTTCTAGAGCATGGGCTAACAGGAGACTGCTCTGGTTGGTCGCTTTAGGATCTACACTATCAACAAGGCTTCCTGAAAAGATAACTAAAGGACTCCCAGATTGGGTAGGCACATGTTTACACCAAGCAGAAAGTAACAACAACAACAACAAAATTTTCAAAATTTGTAGTTTGGTTTCTGACCTTTTGCAGGAATCAGTATCAGTTCAGTTCAGTCGCCCAGTCGTGTCTGACTTTGTGACCACATGGACTGCAGTACGCCAGGCAGATGGGCTCATGCATGCTCCTGCAAAGTGGCTTCAGTCGTGTCCGACTCTTTGCAACCCTATAGACTGTAGCCCGCCAGGCTCCTCTGTCCATGGGAGTCTCCAGGCAAGAATACTGGAGTGGGTTGCCATGCCCTCCTCCAGGGGGTCTTCCTGACCCAAGAACTGAAGCTGTGTCTCTTACGTCCCCTGCATTGGCAGGCGGGTCCTTTACTACTACTCCACCTAGGAAGCCCCAATCTTGTGAGGTGAGGTAAAAAGTACATGGATGAAAATCCAACAGGCTGAGAATGGTGAAACCAAGGCGCAGAAAGACATTTATGGGTTGTTGACGAAATTTTGGAAGAAGACAATAAATATCCTTAGGGTTTAGAATCCATTAATATACTCTTCTATGACATGTAACTGAAGGTTTTCTAAACTGTTACAACCTATATTCATAAACTATCAGTCAAGTAAAAGATAGTTCTAAAATCTGTGATGTTAAATACTAGAGAAAGGATAATTAAAGCAGAAATATTTATCAAATACACACTATGTACTAGATATTCTTCTTAATGTTATTAGACATACTCATCGGAAAAGCATAACAGGCATTACCTCGGCTATAGTAGAAAACGTAGAACTTGATCTGGGCCCTGAAAAGTGGTTAGAATTGACACAGATAGTAGATAAGAATGGAGATCTTTCCAGGGAAGAAAAGTAACCTGAACAAAAGTAGGGAGGTGTGAAAGGGCTTGACTTCCTCTGGAGACAGTAAACAGGTTTCTGCATGGAGAGATGATGCACTGGGGAGCAAAGACAAGTCAAGCTGGGTGGATGAGGCTTGATTACTGAAGGTCATGATAGTCAGAGGAGTTTGGGCCTGATGAAGTAATCAAAAAAATAATGACGGTCAAAGAAGGACTGTGAAGAAAATGATGGCAAAATTACATGCAGAATGGAATGGAGGGGATAGAGTCTGGGAATAGATGGGCCAGTTAAAAAACTGTTACAGAAATAATAATATTAATAGGACATTATAATAACAACAGCTAATGCTTACATGGCTTCCCAGATGGCTCAGTGGTTAAGAATCTGCCTTCCAATGCAGGAGACACAAAAGACAAAGATTTGATCCCTGGGTCAGGAAGATCCCCTGGAGAAGAAAATGGCAACCCACTCCAGTATTCTTGCCTGCAGAATCCCATGGACAGAGGAGCCTTGTGTGCTACAGTCCATGGGGTCTCAAAGAGGCAAACATGACTGAGCACACACACCCAAAACAAAACACAAATGCTTATATAGATTTTATTATAGGCCAGACTCTATTCTAAATGCTCTCCATATAGTAATCCATCTAATCCTCAAATGACTCTGTGAGATGGGTAGGAACACTTTCACAGATAAGGGTCTGAGCCACTGAGAGTTTTCCAGACTTAGCAAAGGTAAAAGTTTAGACAAAGCAGTAATACAGTAATTAAGTAGTAATATGGGCATGAGGGCTTAGGCTAGGTTAATGTATTAGGGATAAGAGAAAAGAGAGCCTAGTAAGCTCTGTAATCTTAATAGCATACTTCTTGCCCCCAAAGTCATCAACAGAAGCTCATAAAGTTCTCTTTGCCCAATATTTATGCTTCTAGAATCCCTTGTGGACCTTGTCTCTCAAACTTGCTTATTGCATCATTCAGGTTCTATGCTACAAAACCTTCCCCATATTTCTCACTGCTGTTCTCAGTCCTCTCCAATGGACTTGCTACTTTGATCTCTCAGTGGGTGGGTTGATGTGTGATGAATCCCAAGTGTCCAGTGCTCTGGTCACATGGTCACGGCCCACCCCCTTCCCATTCCCATGCCCAGGCTGCCTTAGATCTTAGAGCCCCAGACCTCCAGCTCACTCTGCAGGAAGAGCAAGCAGGATGCATGTGAAGGACATTTACAGAGGAAGATTGGATTGTTGATGAATTGAATGAAAGGATAATGTTCTAGACACCAACATCTCCAGTCTCCAGAGAAGTACTCTGTATTACCACCCATAGAAGATGTACTGTATTAGTATTACCACCCACAGAAGATGAGATCCATGATAAGATCAATCTGGATATGAAATGATAGACCTGTAGACTAATAGTGTCAGAAGGTATTCGTATTAGAGGGTTATTGAGTCAAATCCTATGTTGGGTTTGTATGGAACATGCAGGCAGAAGGGTTCTAGGGAGTTAATAGGTAGATGCAGCAGCCCAGTATGAAGCCTGGGGCCTCAAGATACTGGTTTGTGAGTCAAAAACCTAGTCATGGGAGTGAATAGTGAACTGGGCTGGGTGAAGCAAGCAGATATCAAGAGAAGAATCTTAAGGGCTCAGGGGACAAAAGCTCAAATAGGAGGCATGAAAGTACATAGAAACCAAGGAACCAAAATGGAGACTGAGAAGGAAGAGAAAAGGAGGAGAAGCTGGACACCAGGGCCAAAGAACTCAAGAAGGGAAGAGAGTTTCAAAGAGTTTTTAACCTGATTCAAAGTAGGACATCTTTGGTTGCTTCCAAGTTTTGGAGATTATGAATAAAGCTGCTATAAATATCAATTTGCAGATTTTTGTGTGGACAGAAGTTTCCAGCTCCTTTGAGTAAATACCAAAGGGTATAGTTGCTGGATCATATGGTACTCAGCCATTAAAAAGAATACATTTGAGTAAGTTCTAATGAGGTGGATGAAACTGGAGCCTATTATACAGAGTGAAGTAAGCCAGAAAGAAAAACACCAATATAGTATACTAACACATATATATGGAATTTAAAAAGATGGTAACAATAACCCTGTATATGAGACAGCAAAAGAGACACTGATGTATAGAACAGTCTTTTGGACTCTGTGGGAGAGGGAGAGGGTGGGAAGATTTGGTAGAATGGCATTGAAATATGTATAATATCATATATGAAACGAGTCACCAGTCCAGGTTCAATGCACGATACTGGATGCTTGGGGCTGGTGCACTGGGATGACCCAGAGGGATGGTATGGGGAGGGAGGTAGGAGGAGGGTTCAGGATGGGGAACACATGTATACCTGTGGCAGATTCATTTTGATATATGGCAAAACCAATACAATATTGTAAATTTAAATAAAATAAAATTAAAAAAAAAGAAACCACTAAACTGCCTTACAAAGTGACTGTACCATTTTGCAATCTCATCAGCAATAAATGAAAAGTTCCTACTTTAATTTAAATTGATTACAATTAAATCAAATTTAAAATACATTTTCTCCAAAGCACAAGCTCTATTTCAAGTGTCACGTGTAGTTAGTGGCTACT
Source organism: Bos taurus (assembly GCF_002263795.3). NCBI lineage: Eukaryota > Metazoa > Chordata > Mammalia > Artiodactyla > Bovidae > Bos > Bos taurus. The sequence goes on from NC_037336.1 coordinate 65,574,872, forward strand.
GCCTTGGGCAGAGCGTATACAGAACATTCCATCATCGCAGATAGTTGTGTTGGACAGTTATGTTTTATAGATTCAAGGGATTATATTTTTACAGGATAAGTACTTGGTGTATGTGCTATCTGAAGATCAGAAAGTCTCTACATAATGCCAGAATGATCTGACACTTCTGTTCTTTTGCTCCTGTCATTAATTAAAATTTCTGCCTAAGTGAATCATTGTTAGACATAGTTAAGGTAATTTGCCACTATTCCCAGATGTTCCCTGCAGTTTTGAATGTCTATCAAATTGCTATTACCTTTTCATAATTCTTAATTCGTAGTTAGGGATATGGATTCCCTATGTATTCCTTGAGCCTCAAGCTCTAGTTGAGGATGTAAAAGGAGAAGAATCTGAGTTCACTAGGAAATCAAGATCTGGTGGTTACCCTTTTGTCCAACTTGAATGACAGAGCATTTCATAAGGATGGCATGCCCTGGTATAAATAGAATACAGTCTCTGACTTAAGTAGGTACCTTAGAGCCAGTTTCTACTAGACCATAGCCTAAGACATGTGGAGCAGACCAAATTAACAAGAGCATTAAATAAATAATGGATATAACTTCAACTAAATAATCAAGTAGAGTAGATAAATAAACCCTCAATTGGCAGGATGTTCTTATCAATCCTATATCCAATCAATGTTGGCTGATCACCAGTCTTCTTGATGTGAATGGAACACGGTAGCGTCCATATGTTGTCCTCCATGTAGTACTTTTTTTTTTTTTTTACAGGAATATATGCTATTCTGCTGAGGATGATTCAATGTCATGCTCAGATCATGCAAAGTTGTAATTGCAACTTTAATAACTTTGCTGTATTTTGCTTTTCCATTGTAATCGTCATCTATACACTTATATACTTCAGAACTTTATGATGTTTCTTTCCAAAGATATAAAATAGAAATGCATAGCAAGCCTTGGGATAAATATATATAAGTTTTATGCCCCTGTAAATATATATAAGTTTTATGCCCCTGGTCCTATGCCAATGCCTTTCTGTTTTACATGCAAACACACATAGGCACACACACACATTCACAGGTGCATACACACCCTGGACCTTTAGCTGGGAAGAAAACCTTCCAGTAAATCCACTTACAATGTAACAGCAGCTTTTCATACTTTCCATTGCAAGACCAGAGGAAAACATCAGTATTTCTGCTCTCTTCAGAACTTGATAAGAATTTTTGAATGGTGACTCTCAGAAGACATTTTCCATCTTTCTCTCACTCCTCTATCTTTCAAAATGCTCTGAAAAGGAGCATTATGCTAATTTTTCTGTTGAAAATCATCCAGAGTTTCTTGTGAGTCATCAGTTGGAGGAGTAGTATGATTCCATGCTATGGCTGAGTAAACACGGAGATTTGATTTCAGACTGAGGACAAATTTCAAAGTGCAAATATAAATTACATAGTTGATCCTTTTTTCTCCCTCTTCTAAGCAATCCTACTAGGCATCCAATAAGAGGGTGAAAATCACTCCATATGAGTCCCCACTTTTCATTACATTTTTTTTTTGGTTGAAATCATTTCTTTCTTGAATGCCTCTTTCTCCCAACTTGGGTCATCTTTATAATTGATTTTTTTAAAGTTAAGTAATTTTGATTATTATTATTGTTTGGGTAATGAATGGGGGGTTTTCAGGACAAAGCACCAAGGAACTGTTCTTAGAAAGAGTTTCATACAGGAAGAGCTGGGGCAGACTAGAACACCCACAAATAGATCTTTATTTCTAACTATGTGGGCATATGGTTCAGAGGTAGATGAACAGAAACAGGCTACAAGGGCAGGAAGAAATGGCTGAAAATTACTTTGCATCTTCTAATCACATGAGAGTTTATTTCATTACCTCGTATTTTTCATTCCTGAGAAAGGGGTACAGGTCATAACCTATAGCCACAATGAAGCAAGAATACTAGAAAGGAGAAACATCTATCTAGTTATTTGGCCATTCAGCCGATTTGGGAACTTTTATGTGAAAGGAAGGAAAGAAGGAGACAATTAGAAGGAGGATGAAAACATATACCACTTAGAGGAGAGTGGGTAACCTGGGGAAGATTTTTAACTTCAAATCCTGTCATCTCCTTGACCATGTTGAATTAGTGCTGGCTCTCATTGAACCATTGACTCAGCTTATGACCAAAGATAAACCACTTGATCTGTCTCTGAATTGCAAATCTCCTTGCCTCGTAAATTAAGGATTTGGAGACGAGCAGAACTTTAGGACTTTGTGAAAGGAGAGAGTAAGAAGAATGACCATGAGGTCCAATAATAACAATATTTTACTTTGAGGGCAAGAAAAGAGAGACTTGTCAGGAGGCATCTTGATGTCCTGGATCGGTGATGTATACTCAGTGGACTTGGCTTCTTGCATAAGTCTTTCCCACTGACTCATAATCCATCCTTCTATGCAAGACCTTGTGTATTTGCTCATCAGAGCAGCTTGAAACAGGGAGCTTGGATTCCCTTCCTGGGCATTTGCTTTGGTGGAAACGCTCACACAAACTAATGTGATGGAGTCTCTTTGTAGGACAATTTGATCTTTCCTTTTATTATTATCAAGAGGAAATGCTGTTTGGTTGTAGAGATTTAGAGACAAATTAATGTCCTTTATAGTGAAAGGTAGGATGGGGGAGAGGTATAGCAGATGCTGGTGTCCCCACCCTCAATAGGCTTCCAGCTGCCAACATTTGTGCCAAGCAAGGACCTTCTCTTGCTACTGGAGCCCACACCCCCTCCCATAGGGCAGGCCTGACACAGGCAGAATCATTGCCCCTCCCTTGAGCAGCCCTCATTCAATGACTGAAACAGCAACCGGTGGAAGTTGGTGTGTCAGTGTCCCCACTCCCTCACCCTTACTGGGTGCATGGTCTCCACTGGCTTTCAGGGTTTCCCCAGGAAAATTAGGCCCCACTCATATGGGAGATAGCAGGCTTCCCTTTACTGGGTCTCTCCTCCCTGTCTCTCTTCACCACTCTCCTCTGGCTACAGCCTTCTCTTCCCAGACAGTTACATTTGCTGTTTAGTTCTTATCTCAGCGTTTGTTTCTGTGGGACACCAAACTAAGATACAAGTCATTGGAAATTTGGCTAATCATACATAGTTTTATTTAAAAGGAAGTCTTTTTTTTTTTTTTTAGGTATTTCAAGATTTTGAGAAATGATTACAATTTCTTTTTTTTTTTAGATTTTTTTTGTTTGTTTGTTTGTTTGTTTTAAATTTTATTTTATTTTTAAACTTTACATAATTGTATTAGTTTTGCCAAATATCAAAATGAATCCACCACAGGTAAAAATATCTGTGCTGGGTGTTCTTAAGCACTGTAGAGATATAAATCTTACCAATCTTTTCAAAACTTTCTGAGTTGAGATATTCAATAAAAAGTGTATGTTTGAATCTTCTGCAAGAGCGCAAGATAAATGCTTTCAATGTTTTCTTTCCTTTTTGATTTTAAATGAGTTAAACTTTAAACTGGACAAATCCCTTAACAACATTAAGATTTTTAACTTAGTTGTAAAACTGTATACAATCTGTCATCACCCAGAAGACAAAGTTGATATATAATTATCTCATTATTTCACACTGGCTCTCAATTCTGGTTCATTTGTACATCAGTTTCTTTTATTAAAAGGTAAGTAATTGTAATAGTTGCCACCCACTTTTACAGAATTTTCAATTTAATTGATATTTTCATGATACAATTCATCTATTGATATATTCTTTTTAATAATACTAAAACGATCTAAATGCATTAAAATACAGTGATGTAACAGCATATGATAAAAATGAAGTTTCTTCATGAAGACATGAAATTTAAAGATTGCCTGGGATCAGAACTTCATTCTGATACTTTCAAACTATGTAACCTTGGTCAATTTACTTAATCTTTCTGTGCCTCCGTTTGCTTATCTGTGAAATCAGGATAATAACTGTCCCAAATATATAAAGATTCTGTGTGGATTGATGCAATTTTAATTGTAGAGCACTTCCAGGTGCTTGGCCCATGCTAAGAACTCAATAACATGGCAGCTATTCACATTTGGACCACATAATGTCATCTCCAGCTCCTTTCAGGAGCATTTTTCTTGTTCAGAGTTGGGTCATACCCTGAGACAATGTGAATGACCCTGGATCAATATGCTTCTTTTAGAGGATAACTGTGTTTCAGTGAGTAAATTGGAAGTTCTCTATCCTTTCCCTTCTTTCTCCATCCTTGATCACAGATTTTACCAAGAAATGAAAGACAATCATGATTAAAACACAACAAGATGTCTTCCTGAGATGCAATACTTTCCTGAGTCTCTGCAGGAATGGTACAGGAAGAGAGTAGTTAATTTACTTCGTCATCATCCCCCTACCCTACATCTTCCTGTCTTGTAGCTTGACAGTGACATGGCAACTGGATAATCATAGTCAGAACTCCCCCTCCTCCTCCTCTCCTCCCACTTCACTGTCTTTCCACTGTTTTACACTTTCAGTTCAGTTCAATCACTCAGTCGTGTCTGACTCTTTGAGACCCCATGAACCGCAGCATGCCAGGCCTCCCTGTCCATCACCAACTCCCAGAGTTTACCCAAACTCATGTCCATTGAGTCGGTGATGTCATTTAACCATCTCATCCTCTGTCATCCCCTTCTCCTCCTGCCTTCAATCTTTCCCAATATCAGGGTCTTTTCAAATGAGTCAGATCTTTGCATCAGGCGGCCAAAATATTGGAGTTTCAGCTTCAACATCAATCCTTCCAATGAACACCCAGGACTGATTTCCTTTAGGATGGACTGGTTGAGTCCATCAGTGCAAGGGACTCTCAAGAGTCTTTTCCAACACCACAGTTCAAAAGCATCAATTCTTCTGCACTCAGCTTTGTTACTCATTGTATAATGTGGTGCCTTTCAAATATGTATCCCTTTTGTGAGTCATCTATTGACTTGATTTGCTTGTGCTTTTTAATCTGATGATTTTTTGGTTGGCAGATGATAGTGTCTGACAGATTTTCTTATCCTAATGAAGGACCATGCAATTAGGGTGTTGTACATGTCATTGTCTTCATAAATCTTAGTGAGTTTCCCCTTATTTCCCTAAGTTCCAAGATTTCCTGGAAATATCATAGGTATTATGCATGTAAAGTCAATTTAAGCAAACAATACTGAATGTAAGAAACAGATGTATAGAATTTTCCTCAGTATTCTAAAATTAATCCTTTAATTTTTTATTTGCACATATTAACTGAGTAGCAATTATGTAACTGGCACTGTCTGGTAATTCAAGGAAGGAGAAGCAGGAGAAGCTGGAGAAAAAGTAGAAGAAGAAAAGGAGGAGAAGGGAGAACGGAGGAGGAGGAGGGGAGCAGACATTTCTAAACCTTCATAAATTTATGGTCTTTGGGGAGATAATAGATAATTAGAGGTAAACAAGTACCTAGCACATTAAGTAAATAGTACATTGAGTAAATTCCTGCTCCCACAAAAGCCTGGACTCAAATCACGAAGAGTCTTCCCCTTCTCTTAATCTGTGGGCTGATGTGTGAGGCCTCCATAAAGAAATCAGTTTTAAAATTCTGATACTAGTACTGAATCTCTAAAAAATGTGAGAAGTCATTACTTCTCCCACATTTCCTCTTCCCTCTTCCCCAAAATACAGACTAGGAGTGAAGTAGAAATTTAGAAAAGAATGATAGAAATGCATTTTGGAAGATGCATACTCAAATTCTCCTGCATGGGCCTGAGACCATGTCAACCGCACAGCTGATGATTTTTCTTATCGGGAAATGAATGGGATTAACTGACTGTGTTTGCTCTTTCTTGCAATAAGGTTTGATGGGTGCTTTTTTGGGAAGGTAGATTTCACAAACTGTAACAAATGGAACAAGATTGCCAGGAGAAATATCTCAGTAACCTCAGATATGCAGATGACACCACCCTTACGGATAGAAAGTGAAGAAGAACTAAAGAGCCTCTTGATGAAAGTGAAAGAAGAGAGTGAAAAAGTTGGCTTAAAGCTCAACATTCAGAAAACTAAGATCATGGCATCCAGTCCCATCACTTCATGGCAAATAGATGGGGAATCAGTGAAAACAGGGGCTGACTATTTTTGGGGCCTCCAAAATCACTGCAGATGGTGACTGCAGCCATGAAATTAAAAGACGCTTACTCCTTGGAAGGAAAGTTATGACCAACCTAGACAGCATATTAAAAAGCAGAGACATTACTTTGCCAACAAAGGTCCGTCTAGTCAAGCCTATGGTTTTTCCTGTGGTCATGTATGGATGTGAGAGTTGAACTATAAAGAAAGCTGAGTGCCAAAGATATGATGCTTTTGAACTGTGGTGTTGGAGAAGACTCTTGAGAGTCCCTTGGACTGCAAGGGTATCCAACCAGTCCATGCTAAATGAGATCAGTCCTGGGTGTTCTTTGGTAGGACAGATGTTGAAGCTGAAACTCCCATATTTCGGCCACCTGATGAGAAGAACTGACTCATTTGAAAAGACCCTGATGCTGGGAAGGATTGAGGCCAGGAAAATAAGGGGACGACAGAGGATGAGATGTTTGCATGGCATCACTGACTCAATGGACATGGGTTTGGGTGGACCTCAGGAGTTGGTGATGGACAGGGAGGCCTGGAGTGCTGTGGTTCATGGGATCGCAAAGAGTCGGACATGACTCAGCGACTGAACTGAACTGAACTGAACAACTGGAACAAGCTGGTCACAGGTGGTTCAGTGGTAAAGAGTCTGCCTGCAATGCAGGAGACACATGAGAGGAGGGTTCGATTTCTGGGTCAGGAAGATCCCCTGGAGTAGAAAATGGCAACTACATAGTCCATGGGGTCCCAGAGAGTTGGACATGACTGAGCACACACATACACACACGCATGCATAACAAGTTGCAAACAAGCTGTTTGTCTGCTGTTTTCTGGGTCATTTTTAGAGACTAGAGGGGCTTCTGGATTGAACTGTCCTCAAATGAAGACATGGAGTTAGTGTGTAGCACAGTGGTTACGGCAATCCACTCAGGTACTACTGCCTGGAAATCCCATGGACAGAGGAGCCTGGTAGGCTGCAGTCCATGGGGTCGCTAAGAGTCGGACATGACTGAGTGACTTGACTTTTACAGTGATTACCATTTTTGTCACATAAGTGTCTGGAAAGAGAATGCCACTCCTTTCTGTAAGGCAATAACCTAGTGTTTTAGGTTCATAGCATGACTGAGCAGAAAGTGCAGTGAGCTCCCACACATCCTTGGAGCATCTGCTAATTTCTCCAGGACTGGTTCTCCAACTGCGAAGGGAGAGATTGATGTGGCTCCAGCAGGGAGACCAGGAATGTGACCAGGTGATCGTGCTTGTGCTCAGCCGTGTCCAACTCTTTGTGACCCCATGGATGCTCCTCTGTCTGTGGGGATTCTCTAGGCAATAGTACTGGAGTGGGTTGCCATTTCCTCCCCCAGGGGATCTTCCCCATCCAGGGATGGAAGCATCTTCTGTGTTTCCTGCATTGGCAGCCGGATCTTTTACTGCTGCACCACCAGGGAAGCCTGAAAGTAAACAAATCACAATGGGCTTGTCTGGGATAATGAGCTTAGATAACCTAGATGTGCATATAACTCTGGGTCCTCAGCCCCTAAGATAGAGGTTCAGAGGTAGTTGGGCATTTGGGAAAAAAATCTCACCAACAGAGGACCAAAAACCTGTCTGGGTAATGTCCAAATGTATAACATTATTCTTAGTATAGAATAAATGAAGGCGTGGTGGAAAAATTAACTGGCCTTGAAGTTTCTTGGAGTCTTCAAACTTCCTTCTCCATTGCTTAACTTGGAAGAATCCAAATTAAGCCCAGTTCAGAGAAGGGAGTTGTTGCTGACTTTGCCAAGTGATGAAAGTCAATGTTAATGGGCCTATTCAGGGGCACTTGAAAGGAAGATGTGGTTTATAAACTAGACTTTGGAAGATGGGTAAGGTTTGAATATTCACAGTATACTATTCAGGGTTCAGTGCAAAGCTCATAGACAGATGGATGGAAATGGTAATTTATACTGACAGAGGTTAAGGAGGCCTTTTCAGTGAATTGCCTTGAAGATAACCTGAGATTTAAAATATTTCAAAGAGGATCTCATCAAAATTACTCCAAAATTTATATCCTTGAGACCAATGTGGAGTCAGTTGAGGAAGCTTGAGGATGAAGCAGATTTCTAACATGTCATTTTAAGGTGCTGGTGTGACTGTGAAGCAGCCTGCCCTTCAGATGGGTGGAAAAATGAAATTGAAGCAAACTGAAAGGGAAAGATGGGAATAGAGATTAAGAGATCACTCCCTGTGGAGGTCCTAGCTGCAATTGTAAGAGGTGAGGGTTCTCTCTGGAGTCCACAGAGTGATGAGTACAGAAGGCAGATAAGGAGATCATATGGATCTATGTGATGTGGGAGGCTAAGGAAGAGACAGGCCAGAACAGAGCAGAAAAAGAAGACTTGCAAGGCTGAAGGACAACTGGGGACCCAAAAGTCAGCAAAAAACAAAAGAGAAGGGGGAGTTTCAAGGAGCATGTGATCAATAGCCTAAAATGTTATAAGATCAAGTAGAATGGAAACCAAGGAAAAGCTGTTGAATGTTGTTACATTTGAGGGAACAATTTCAATAACGATGGAGGAAAATGTCAGAACATGGGGAGCTGAAGCAATGAAAGGATGTTAAGAAAGATGTGATGTGTTTGAGCAGGAAAGGAAGGAAAAAGGTGAAAAGCAAAGGTGAATTTTAGGTGAAGCTTAAGATAAGCTTCACTGCCTCATAGTTACATGTACCTCTTCCAAGGCCCTAAGAGGAACACTAGCAATGGACTAGCATTTGATTGTAGGTTTTGTGTATTTCTCGAGAGAAAGATATTTTTCCTACAGTTTGTTGTAAGGCCATTTCCTTTCCACTTACATTTCCCCTCCTCAGTATGGGATGCTGGGATACAAATTAAGGGGAAGTTGAATTGGAGATATACTTAGTTTGGATTTATTGGAATCATGGGATAAAAAGTCACATCTGGGTATAGTTAAATTACTGCTTGTTTACCAGATATAAGAATAGCTTTCAGATATATATTATAAGCTATTCTTATATTGAAAGAGTATATATAGCTTCTTCCTATTCTATCCACATCATGACATGAGGACATCAACAAAAAAATAGGTCAAGTGTTCTTTATATCCTTTTAAAAGAATACTTAAAATTTGTCATTTAGTGAAAACTTGAAATTCCCCTAAATCTTGTAACTCATATAGGAAAGAAGCTTGACAGACTCTTCTAAAACTGGCATCAATTCCAAAACTTAACATGCACTTCCCAAGAACAAGTTATGAACCACTTCCCAAATTTTTTTCAGACTAAATAGAATAAAAACCAAGGTCCATCAAGCATGTTAGAGGAAAATCTGAATTATTTTCCTTTTATCAATATAAAAAAATGCTATTACAAATGCTGCTATTTGAGGAATCTAACAAAGAATATGATGTTTCATCTGGATTTTTAAATCAGCATCTTAAAAAATGTCTAACTTGTTATGGTTTATTTATTTTCTCCTTCTAAATGTATGTGATGATTTGGGAGAATGGCATTGAAACATGTATAATGTCATTTATATGAAACGAGTCGCCAGTCCAGGTTCGATGCACAATACTGGATGCTTGGAGCTGGTGCACTGGGACAACCCAGAGGGATGGTATGGGGAGGGAGGTGGGAGGAGGGTTCAGGATGGGGAACACATGTATACTTGTGGCAGATTCATTTTGATATATGGCAAAACCAATACAATATTGTAAAGTTAAAAAATACAAAAAAAAAAGAAAGAAAAAAAAAATCTTCCACATTTTCCAATATACCTTACTGCCTAAACTAGTTAAGAATTACCCCCTTATTAAAAGAAAATTACTTAAAAAAAACAATAAATGTATGTTCACTTTTAAAACTAATCTTGTGTTATTAAGCTCCTACCATCCTAACCACAATACCTTCAGGATGTACCCAGTTTATATTGTTTTGTTTTTTGAGGGTAGAGGATAGATTTGAACCAAAATAATAGCCTACTTACTGTGACAAGCAGTGATTTCAACTTCCTAATGATCTTTCAAATTAAATATTACTGTGCCTGTTATATAAGTATTATAACTGTTATATAAGTGTATTATCATCAGCTCAACTCAGTTGCTCAGTCATGTCCAACTCTTTGTGACCCCATGGACTGCAGCACGCTAGGCTTCTCTGTCTATCACCAACTCCTGGCGTTTACTCAAACTCATGTCCATCAAGTTGGTGATGCCATCCAACCCTCTCTGTCATCCCCTTCTCCTCCGCCTTCAATCTCTCCCAGCATCAGGGTCTTTTCCAATGAGTCAGTTTGCATCAGGTGGCCAAAGTATTGTAGTTTCAGCTTCAGTATCAATCCTTCCAATGAATATTCAGTACTGATTTCCTTTAGGATTGACTGGTTGGATCTCCTTGCAGTCCAAGAGACTCTCAAGATTCTTCTCCGATACCACAGTTCAAAAGCATCAATTCTTCGGTGCTTAGTCTTCTTTATGGTCCAACTCTCACATCCATATATGACTACTGGAAAAACCATAGCCTTGACTAGACAGACCTATGTTGGCAAAGTAATGTCTCTGCTTTTTAATATGCTGTCTAAGTTGGTCATAACTTTTCTTCCAAGGAGCAAGTGTCTTTTAATTTCATGGCTACAGTCACTAACTGCAGTGATTTTGGAGCCCGTGAAAATAAAGTCTCTCACTGTTTCCATTATTTCCCCATCTTAAAGGATTGTTCCCCATCTTAAAAGATTGTTTCCTCATGTGCTATCTTAAAGGAGAGCAAACTAGTAATTTCCCATACTAGACTGTCTCTGACCTCCTGAAGTGATCGTTAGAACATGGCTATTCCCCACCATGGTGGGGTCTTGGCCTCTCCTAGAAGAGATCTATTTCCATTTCTAATAACGTGGTTTGACCTGTAAACAGTTGTACGCAGCGGAGTGTTAGTATTTATAGAGTACTAATGCATAGCGGCACAGGAGCAACTGATCATAACATCTAATACAGATTCATGTATACAAGCCGTGCTCTGCAAATATTTGATGATAATGCTGTTTGATGCGTTTTCAAAGTGAACACAAACATGGTTCTGTTGCATGATTCACATCTTCTCTCCTTCAGACATATGTTTATGGTAGAAATCTATCTCCTGGGTTATCCTGGGTAAAGTGCTCATTAGAAGCAATGGCATGAACTGTACATCACACCCTTTCCAAATCTATGCTTCTTTTACTCAAAACATTCCCAGATTTTTTTTAATCATGATTATTATGTCCTAGTATATTTCCAATTAATTTCTGCCTCTCTTTGTCATGCCCCTTCCTTCTTCCTTCTGTTCTCAGCATTTCAAGTGCGTGTGTGCTCAGTCACTCAGTCGTGTCCAGCTCCTTGTGACCCCATCGACTGCAGCCCGCCAGGCTCCTCTGTCCATGGAATTTTCCAGGCAAGAATACTGGAGTAGGTTGCCATTTCCTACTCCAGGGGATCTTCCCAACTCAAGGACTAAACCCATGTCTCTTGCATCTCCTGCATTGATGGGTGGATTTTTTTAGTCATGCCCCAGCCTCCCAAAAATGGTGGGAGCATTGGAAACAGGACAGTTTGTAATTCAAGCAGACCCCATAGTCTGTACCATATGATCCAAAAAGCTAATTTAACAATTTTTTTAAAGCCTCAGAATGGAATAATTGCTCTAACTATCCAGGAATGATGTCCTAACCCTTAAGTAAATATTTACTTTGAAAAATAGTATCTTGGAAAATTATTAAGAACAAGATCATAAATTTTATTTTTACTGCATTTATAACTCTTCTGTACCAAGTGAGCTGGCTCCAGGGAATGCTGATGTTACATTTTTCAAAGATAAAAATCATGTTAATACTTCTGTGTCGATAATAAATAAGAACAGAGAACTTTTTTGAATGTGGCATCATACAGAATCTTACACCAAGAGTTTGACAGGCATTTATTTTATGTTCTGATACAATGATGAGAAAAAGGTACGAGTTTGATTTTTTAAAATTTTTATTAGAGTATAGTTGGTTTAAGATGCTGTGTTAGTTTCTCCTATACAGCAAGGTGAATCAGTTGTATATATATATATATATATATATAAATACACATACACATATATATCTACTCTTTTTTAGATTCTTTTCCTATATAGGTCATTACAGAGTATTAAGAAGAGTGCCTATACTATACAGTAGGTCCTTATTAATTATCTATTGTATATATAGTATTGAAACTTCATGTCTGACTCTTTGTGATCCCATAGACTGCAGACCACCAGGCTCTTCCATCCATGGAATTTTCCAGGCAAGAATACTGGAGTGGGTTGCCATTTCCTACTCCAGGGGATCTTCCTGAGCCAGAGATTGAACCTGAGTCTCCATGAACAGAGGAGCCTGGCAGACTACGTTACATGGGGTCATGGTCAGACATGACTGAGCAACACTTTCACTTTTCACATGTAAAATAGATAATCACCAAGGACTTACTATACAGCACAAGAAACTATACTTAATGTCTTACAATAATCTGTAATGGAATAGAATCTGAGAAAGAATATATATGCACAAATGTATATTTGAATCACTTTGCTGTACACCTAAAACTAACACATCATTGTGGATCAACTATACTTCAATTTAAAAAAATGCATACTCACAGGTTCTTATACAAATTGACAATAAGTAATACGGAGACTCTAATACAACCTCAAACTAAGAACCTGATATAAACCCTTGAACCCTTGAATACTGCAATGTTGGGTTTTACTCTGTAACAAACTACCTCAAGTCTTAGTGATTTAAACAACTGCCATTTATTCAGTTCATGGTGCTGAAGTTCAATAATTTGGACTAGGCTCAACTCGGCAATCATCTGACTTAGGCAGGCTTAGCTAATCTCTACTGGGGGGTCCCTCCTAAGTCTGAAGTTGCCCCCCATTCCCATCATATTGCAGTCATTAGGTTCCAAAAGCAGCAATTAGAAGTGTGCCAAGCCCAGAACGAATGGTACATTGACTGTACCACACTCTACTGGCCAAAGCAAGTTACCAGGTTAGCCCATCATTAACCTCTTGGTGGAAGGAGATGCAAAGAATTGGCCAGTTTTACCATTCACCACGTCCCTGAGTTCATTTTCTTTCCTGAACCCTCGCAGAATGTTTTTACTGTCAAAGTGATGCATTGACCTGAGATTTATTTTTAATTTTATCTCTTTGAAACAGTGCTCATCTCTCCAGGACATGCTTTTTGCTTTGTCTTCCTACATTCTCCTTTTTAAAAAAATTTTTTCCTGAGATAATATTTACATAGTACTTTGGCATTAGGGGGGCTTCCTTCGTAGCTCAGTTGGTAAAGAATTCACCTGCAATGCAGGAGACCCTGATTTGATTTCTGGGTCAGGAAGATCCACTGGAGAAGGGATAGGCTACCCACTTTAGTATACTTGGGCTTCCCTTGTGGCTCAGCTGGTAAAGAATTTGCCTGCAATGTGGGAGACATGGGTTCCATCCCTGAGTTGGGAAGATCCCCTGGAAAAGGGAAAGGCTACCAACTCCAGTATTCTGGCTTGGAGAATTCCATGGACTATATAGTGCATGGGGTTGCAAAGAGTTGGACATGACTGAGCAACTTTCACTTTTATTTTCTTTGATGTTAGGAAGTTCTTTCACCAAATGGATCATTTTATGTAACTCTCACAACAATCATAGATTGTTAGACAAGGCAAGCATTTTAATTTCCCTTTTATACTAAGGAAATAGTAAGTCAACCCCTTTTATACTAAGGAAATAGTAAGTCAAATAGATTAAATCAGGTACTGGGCCTCACTCCAACAAGCTCCTGAGAATCAGTCCAATGTTAAGGTTTCAGGAGTCTTGGGATCCAGTTGTTAAACACTGTCATTATTAAAAATAAAATATATTAAAAATAAAAGTAATAGATACTCACATCTCATCACTTTCTAATTATTGGGTTGGCCAAAGAGTATGTTGGGGTTTTTCCATAAAATGTTATGGAAAACCTGAATGAACTCTTTGGCCAACCCATTATTTTTGTGTTCTCTTAAGGTTACTTATATCTATTGTATCTGTATAATGGAAACAGTGTATAATGGTGTGCTCTTTACTGCCCATTTTCCCAATCCCACATTCAGCAACATCACACTGGTAGCTTGAAACTGGCTATAAGGGAAATATTTACATGGTGGAAGTCAGCGTTCAATTTTTCAGTCTGTTGACTATCTATCAAAAGAAAATGAAGAAAATGTTAATAAAACAGATTAAACTTAAAAATGTGTTTAGTCCATAGCTGTTACATTGTGAAAAATTGAGAAAATCTCCTTCTAATATTTAAGTGCTGTTATCTGACTTAGTGAAGAAGTCACGTCATTGACAAATAAGAGAAGATCTAACACAAATCCTTCATGGCCTCACTTTAGTCTTGGTAACACAAGTACAATTATCAATCAACATTCATGTCAAAGCTATCCCCAGAGAACCAGGTGCTAAACATGTCCCAGCTCAAGTTCACACAGCTGAAGAGTGTTAAAATCAGAGCCTAGAGACTTCCCTGTCAGTCAAGTGATTAAAACTCCACACTGCAGTGCAGGGGTGCAGGTTCAATCCCTGTTTGAGGAACTAAGATCCCACATTCTTTGAGGCAAGGCCAAAAAAAAAATTAAAAAATAATAAAAATTAAATAAAGAAAGCAGCTCGCCCTCCTGCCTCAAGCACCTTTAAAAACAAATCAGATCCTGCACGCCTAACTTAGCATTCTTCTCAAACCCCTTGTCCCTCCTCTCAAAGAGAAAATAGGACAAAGATCATTGATTGTAGACAAAAATTTGGTTCTTTCCTCACATTTCATCTTACAGGTTCACTTTCTTTTCAGAAGTTTAGGTATCGGAGCGGTCTGAAACATTAACACTCAAGAATTTTACGTTTTTGTAAATGTAAAAGGAGAAAAAGAATCTCTAAGTCCACTTTTCATACTGTAGCTCACAGCTGGGAGGCCAAATCAATGCTTATTAAGTTCACGACATTTCATTGGGCCAGAAATAGGCCCTGCCACTTATTAGCCATATGACCTCTCCCCTTTTTCAACATTAAAATAAGAATATTAATAGTAACAGTGACACGACTGAGTGACTGAACTGAACTGAACTGATGATTACTGAATGGGATTTTATCAGGTTTAAACAAAATAATGAATATAATTTACTCTGTATCACACTTGGCAGTACTGAACAATCAAAACATGTTAAGAATCACTGAAATTACTATTTCACTAGGATGGAGGGTGTAGTAGGAGGAGATAAGTAGATGTGGCAGATGGGGTTGCTTGGTGGAGTCTGTCCCATCCACAGGCTTTCTCTCTAGCCATCTTCCAATGATTGGTGTGAGGATGCCGGAGTAACCCAGTCAGGGTCAATTAAGTAAGTGAAAGAATTTTTTAATGGACAGACTTGACTAGCATAGACCTTTGGCCTTTTGCTGTTCTCTCTTCCTCTCTCTGTCTGCCCAAAGGTGGAGCCAAATGAGACAATTGCCATGATTATAGAAGCTGAGAGGCTGAAGATGGCAGAAAATAGCTTGGCTCCTCAATAACATCAATGAGCTACCAGATGCCCTGGACTGCCATCCTCTGGACCTCTTGATATGTGAGAAAAATGAAATCCTGTCTACTCAAGCCACAGTTAGTGTGTTTTCTATTATTTGCCACTGAAAGTATTTCTAACTAATAAAGTGTCAAAATTAGAGGTGGGAGTTAGACGGAAGAACAGTGGGTGAGAAACTGCATTTATGAAAAACAGTTGTTTGTTTAACTTAATAAACACCTTCTAATAGTCAACAATATATATTTCTATAAAAAGTATTGATCACATAGTCAGGAAGTTCACAAAATGGCAGAAAATACCCAATGAAAAGGTGATATAATTTAAGAGATTTCCTCTGGAGAAAGTGAAATCCATTTTATTTCTAACTTTGAACACATTCAAGGATGAGACAAATGCGTGACAGCAGGTTGGAAGTTTAACCTGAGGAAAGATTACCTAAGAAAAAAATGGACCATATAACTGTTAGAAGAAAAACATATATAATTTATATATGTATAAATTTCTACTTGACTTCCCTGGTGGCTCAGATGGTAAAGCATCTGCCTACAATGCAGGAGACCAGGGTTCAATCCCTGGGTTGGGAAGTTCTCCTGGAGAAGGAAATGGCAACCCACTTCAGTATTCTTGCCTGGAAAAATTCCACAGATGGAGGAGCCTGGTGGGCTACAGTCCATGGGGTCACAAAGAGTTGGACACAACTGAGCGACTTCACTTTCACTAACTTCTAAAGAAGTTTTCCTAATGAAGGATTGCCAGGACAAGAAATATGGACTACAGCAGTTGGTATATTCTTGCCAAGAGTAACTAATCTGGGGTAAGTTCTCATTAAAAAAATGATATTGAAAATGATAAGCCATATTCACTGTGATTAATTAAGGAAAGCACGTTATTCTATTTCTTAATATCCTTAATTTAAGTTACAGGAAAAAATAGCATGTAGCCAGGTAAGATTTCCTCTGCAACATTCATTTTCTGCCTACAGTGATGTCTGGAAAAGTGTTTTCTCTTTGTCAGTGCTTAGTGCTCAGTGGCTGTGAAAAACTTAGGGCTTCCCTGAGGCAGCATCTTAAACAATTAACAGCATAGTAAGATTCAGTTCTTTCTCATTCAAAATGTGATTTTGTTAACACTAAGAAATGAAAACACCTTTAGGATGCTCTGAACTGAGTACAGGTTGGGAGGACTTGCTACTAGGTAACTGGCCCTTTAAAGGGTATATGGTCCTTAGCAGCCCAGATGCAGCAGTCAAAAGCTTTAAACATTCTGACTAGCAGTGGCTGGTGATGGGCTTTCCTAAATTTTCACTCTCCATCTATTTAATGATCCATACTAGAATTTTGCCGGGTATTGAGCTCAAGTTCATTGATCTGCATTTCCAAGGTTCACCCATCAATATATGACTTTTTTTTTTTTTTTTGGCTGTGCCTCATGGCATATGACCGGAGAAAGCAATGGCACCCCACTCCAGTACTCTTGCCTGGAAAATCCCATGGGCGGAGGAGCCTGGAAGAGTGCAGTCCATGGGGTGGCTGAGGGTCGGACACGACTGAGCGATTTCACTTTCACTTTTCACTTTCATGCATTGGAGAAGGAAATGGCAACCCACTCCAGTGTTCTTGCCTGGAGAATCCCAGGGACAGGGGAGCCTGGTGGGCTGTCTATGGGGTCGCACAGAGTTGGACACGACTGAAGCGACTTAGCAGCAGCAGCAACAGCATGGCATGTGATGGCTTTCCTGGTGGACCAGACAGTAAAGTATCTGCCTGCAGTGCAGGAGACCCAGGTTTGATCCCTGGGTCAGGAAAATCTCCTGGAGAAGGGAATGGCTACCCACTCCAGTATTATTGCCTGGAGAATTCCATGAATGGAGGAGCCTGAAAGGAGCCCACGGGGTTGCAAAGAGTCGGATACAGATGAGTGACTAACACTTTTCATGGCATGTGGGATTCTTGCTCCCTAACCAGGGATTGAACCTGAGCCCCATACCTTGGAAGCACAGCTTCTTAACCACTGAAATACCAGGGAAGTCCCATTTAATATCTGAATTTTAAAAAATGATGGCCACATTCTCCTACTTCGGGCAACAGAACTCTGCCATGAACCCCCAAGCTTATCCACAGAGGATCTGTGAATATATCTCTAAGAATCTTGGGTATAGCACAAGCCAAGTATCTTTCAATACAGCTGGGGAATAAAAGAATGTAATCTATTGCCGGGGACCAGCCCCGGCTGATCCAGGGTATTCGAAGGAGAGACGGCATAGGCGAGGATCAGGATACGATAGCTTCAATTAGATATTAATTAAAGATATAAAGAGTAATAGAATAAGGATAGCTCAGTAGGAAAATTCAGTGGAGAAAAGAGGCTGAGTAGCTTGGTTTATGCGGGAGACCAATAAAACTTCAAGACAAGAAGTTTGCACCACTTACGTAGGCCGCAGGCGTCCTTCCGTTCTCCCGAAGGAGAGGAGACACTGAGGCCTCCCCGGTCGGATCTTAGAAGCCCAGGCATAATTAGTAAGCATGGTGGGTTCCGCGCTCCAGATGGAGACTCAGCCAGAGTGGGAGAGAGAGCGACATGGGGAGACCAGTATTTCGAGAAACTGATCCCAATTCTTTATTTTCCAGAGTCTGTTTTTATACACCGAGATGTTATACAAAAGTCACGTGGGGACAGCAGTCCTGACTTTTATTAAAGTCAGGTGCTTCACACAAATGTATACAGAGGTCTTAGGGGTGTTACATCATCTTCTGGCCAGGGGGGCCTGCTGACAATTTACGACCCTCTCCTTGTGACAGAGGTCAGTCAACCAGGACACTTATTTCTCCAGGGCTGATTATTCTCAAAACAGACGCCACCCAAATAAAGTTACATTCCTACAGGGTGAGGGTGTAGTGGGTTTTAGTTAAGGAAAGAATTTACTTAGCCTAAGGTCTAACGTGATTAATATCAAAGGTTAATTCTATATATTCATTAATGTGTATAAGGGCAGGGGATGTGGAGACTTAGCAACAAACATTGGCTGAACAAATGAAAAACCCTTCACCAACACAATTTCTAATTAGCCCATTATACTTATACTAATAGTTTTCTAACTTTTCTAAGGAACCTGTTTTTAGAAGGTTTAAAGCATCTCGTGCCTCTCACGGTTGGGAGGCTGTGAGCAATCACATGTGGCCGGACAAGCCTGTCAGGCAGGCTAGAGAACCTTCAGAGGAGTTTGTAGGTTAAAACAGTCTTATCACGCCCAGGAATTATTATTAACTGGATCTCTAGGTTAACTCCTTTTCCGAAAGAGGTGGTGAGGGACAGCCCCCTGTAAAGTCAGAGGTGTAGGTGAGAGCACAAAGAAGTAAAGTAAGCAGGCTCTGGTTATGGGGGTAGACGCTCGAGGATTTCCAGGGGAACTCCTGAGGCTCGATCCCACCTTTGCGTATGTCGAGCCTCCTTCCTCATGACCTTTGTCACGGGCGGAGTACCTCACTCTGGCCCCCAACAATCTATGATTTGTGTCCACCTGCAATTTTAAAGACATTTAAAGAAGCAAGTGATTTGGGGGCTTCCCTGGTGGCTCAGTGGTAAAGAATCTGCCTACCAATGCAGAAAACACAAGTTTGATCCCTGATTTGGGAAGATCCCACAGGCCACAGAGCAACTAAGCCCGTGCACCACAACTATTGAGCCTGTGCTCTAGAGCCGGGGAGCCACAACTACTGAAGCCTGTGGGCCCTAGAGCCTGTGCTCTGCAACAAGAGAAGCCACCACAATGAGAAGCTCATGCACTGCAACTAGAGAGTAGCTCCTATTTGCTGCAGCTAGAGAAAAGTCCTCACAGCAACGGAGACCCAGTACAGCAAAACGAAACAAAACAAACAAAAAACCCCAACACAAATGAACATATGTGCAAAATGGAAACATACTAACAAGACATAAAGACAGTGGTTTCAGGTTGGGGAAGGCAAGATTGAGAATTTGGGGTTAGCAGATGCAGACTATTATATATAGAATAGATAGGCAACAAGGTCCTACTGAATAGTACAGGAAACTATATTCAATATCCTATGATAAACCATAACGTAAAGAATATGAAAAAGAATATATGTGTATATAACTGAATCAGTTTGCTGTGCAGCAGAAATTAACACAACATTACAAATCAACTACATTTCAATAAAATAAAAAACATCTGTAATGCTTGATTTAAAAAGTTTCTTATGACAAAGGGATACCACATAACATCAAGAAGCTATTTTCTCTGTTGTTTATATGCTTTTAAACTTAGTTCAAAATTCAAAATGAATGCTAATGTTGCCTGCAGTCTATGCATTGCACATCACTTCCATTCTCATACCCAGACAATTTATAGCCTCTTTTTTTTTTTCTTCAGTGGAAAACAGCACTTTGGTCCCAGATCAAACCTGTTCTCTCTGTCTGCGCTCCACTCTTGAAATTTCTTCAGATTTTTTTTATTTAACAGAGCTAGATCTCTGATGTCTAAAATCTATTCACTAGTTTATCTGCCAAAATAATTCTAAATCTAGCCGTAGTCGTCTTCATCTTCTCTAAGATGTAATCTCATATTAACTCATTATTGTGGATCTATTAAATATGCCATAGGATTAAGGGCTTGAGTTATTTTTTCAGGAACTGAACACTTGGTTTGGCCACTCTCTGCTCTCAAAAGTCTGGATATTTACCCCAATTCCCATGCTTTCAATCATACTAAAGCTAATACAGAATAAAGTGTCATTTAAAAAAACAAGTTTGTGACTGTCATCTCCCTCTTATACAGATGTCAACTTGAAGCAAATTAGCATCTTAAAGTTCTAAGAAGTTCCAAAACAAGTTGTCTTCAATGACAGGGTCTGTGGATTGTTAAGATTTATCTTCCTGGTAACAAACAGGCTGATTGAAAATTTTTTTCAAGAAGGTAGCTGTGCGCCCCCTGCTGGTAGACTGCCTCATTGGTAAGGCAACTCGCTGGTGGAAAGGCTCATTTGTTCCCTAGTCCTGTTTCATCTTCCCTGAGATCAGAACCATCTCTAGGTCGCTCTCTTGACTTGTCCATTTCTTAACAGCCTTTTAAATGCAGGGCACATATTTTGCAAATAAAAGTGCCAGATGGAAGAACTGTAATATCTGAGTTCTAGGCCTATTTCTTTT
Organism: Bos taurus; assembly: GCF_002263795.3. Lineage (NCBI taxonomy): Eukaryota > Metazoa > Chordata > Mammalia > Artiodactyla > Bovidae > Bos > Bos taurus. The sequence goes on from NC_037336.1 coordinate 65,595,761, forward strand.
TTTTTTTTTAATTGGAAGATAATTGTTTTACAAAGTTGTATTGTTTTCTGTCACACAAGAGGAGTCAGTCATAACTATATATCCCCTCCCTCTTGAGCCTACCTCCCGACCCCCTAAACCACCAGCCCACTCCTCTGGGTAGGTACAGAGCGCCCGGCTGGGTTCCCTGTGTTATACAGCAGCTTCCCACTAGCTAGCTATTTTGCACACGGTAGTGTATATATGTCAATGCTACTTTTTCGATTTGGCACCCACTCCAGTACTCTCGCCTGGAAAATCCCATGGACGGAGGAGCCTGGTAGGCTGTAGTCCATGGGGTTGCGAAGAGTCGGACACGACTGAGCGACTTCACTTTCACTTTTCACTTTCACGCATTGGAGAAGGAAGTGGCAACCCACTCCAGTGTTCTTCCCTGGAGAATCCCAGGGACGGGGGAGCCTGGTGGGCTGCCGTCTATGGGGTAACACAGAGTTGGACACGACTGAAGTGACTTAACAGCAGCATCAGCTCCTTTCCTTGCTGTGTCCACAAGTCCATTCTCTCCATCTGCATCTCCATCCTTTACCTGCAGATAGGTTCATCAGTACAAGGCCTCTTTCTCTTCTTGATGCAACATGTGATTTGGGGCAACCTGATGTCTCTGGACTGGACCTCAGTTTCTTAGGACAATAAAGGCCATGATTCCTAACATCAAATTCTGGGTGGTGGTTGGCATGTTTGAACCATAGGATGATCCTCTTCGTATTTTTCCTGCAGGGGAACAATAAGGCCTGGAGTTACCAGTGAACCTGTTGGCTTTCCTTCATCTAGATGAGGGTTTCTAACCTCAGCACTAATTGACCTTTCTGTCCACATAATTCTTTACGGTAGGGGACTGGCATATATATTGTAGGATTCATAGAGGCATGTCTGGCCTTTACCCACTAGATGTCAGTAGCATGCCGTCTTCCAGGTGTGACAACCAAAAGTGTTTCCAGATATTGCCAAATGTCCCCCAGAAGGCAAAATTGCACCTAGTTGCCAACCACTGATTTAGAACAGCAGGGGGCCCAAAGTGTTCACCACTGGACCTCTTGAGTCTGTGTTCCCAGGGAGCATGTGCTCATGTGGTCAGTCACTCAGTCATGTCTCACTTTGTGACCCCATGGACTGTAGCTCTCCAGGTTCCTCTCTCCATAGGATTGTCCAAGCAAAATACTGGAGTGGGTTGCCGTTTCCTCCTCCAGGGGATCTTCCTGACCCAGGGATCCAGCATTGGCAGGCAGATTCTTTAGCACTGAGCTTTCTGGGAAGCCTGGGGAGCACAATGGCAAGTAACTATGACAGCAGAGTATCTAATGTCCTTACTGAGTTTTGGTTTGCATCCTGGCGAGCAGTCTTCTGTGAGTGGCACTATGCCACTGTGTTGTGAATTTAGACTTTGTGGGTGGAGCACCTGTCTTTGGTTTGTGATATGCTTGTCCACTAAGTTTCTACAAAGAGAAGTGCTATGTTTGTCACCCAGGATTTGGACTACATCACTAGTGCCTAGTCTGTTTGCTTTCTGGATCTTCTCCCTATCTCCACCTTATCACTGGCCAAAACATAGACCAAAACTCTGTCCCTTTGTCATTCCTTGTATATTACCTTTGTTATATTTTGCTTCAGTCCTCTTGACTTTATGTTAAACAAGGTTTCCCTGAGTTTGAAAGTCAACAGTCCTTTGAGCTGAATCCCAATTCCTAACAACAATGCATACTGGAATTTTAATTTCTGTACTCATTGTATATAACGACTAAGCCGTTGCCAATATCATTTTGGAAAAAATAGAATTGAAGGATTTCTAGAAAAAATATTATTCCCAAATAAATGTCATTTCCTTAAGGAAAGATTTTCTGCTGAAGTGTATCATACAAATAGAGGACTTTAACTTTTAATCAAGTTAATGGCCATGTTTATGATGTTGCTATACAAGAATTTATGTAAGAAAAAAAGACTTGCTAATGAAACTATAGGAATTTAAACAATGGAAATGTTTTAGTAAGTGGGATAAAAATGCAAAAATAGTTCAAGTAATATCCTAAAATTTGGTCAGTACTAAGAACTTAGACTAGGTTGATACGATATTCTTGATTTTATCGTTGTTTTAAAATAGTGTTAATATAAAATTATAAAGCATAGTTTTAGGTCTCAGTTGTGCAGACATAGAGTTCTATTTTTATAGACAACTGACACTAAAGGCTGAATTATTTTAGAAGAATATCAGGACTGCAAACATATAAACAAATATATTTGATGAAATTGAATCGTAACGGCTGGGGTTGATCTTGTAATTTTTAAAATATTTAAAAAATATTTTGCAATTTTTCTGTTATTCTCTGATCATCTTAACTCTAAAAAATCTATATGCTCATCTCATACATTAGATCCAATAAAGACAAAATTGTATCAGAAAAAAATTAATAATCTTTGTATTTATTTAAGCCAACATAATCAAATATGAAATATATGTTATATATGCCTTGTGTTAGAAAAAATATATGTTAGAGAAATAAATGCCTTGTGTTAGAGAAAAATTAATATACAGTTCTTATTATATAATTCAGTGTGCAAATCATTAAGAAAAAGAAATAACAAAAATAAAAAAAGTGAAGAGGCAATTAATTTAAGAGGGAAGAACTAGGTAAATGTTCTTAATCTTGCTAAAAGAAAGATAAAAATTTATTTAGTTATATTGGCAAAAATTATAGCAATTCATAATAGCACTGCTGAAAGTTGTTGGGATGTGCACATTAATAAAAGTATTAGTTTAAATTAATGTTTAAATTTATATTTATTTTGACTTGCAGGGAAAGGTTTCTCATTGCAAGTATACTTTTGAAATTTTTTAAATTGAAATATTGTTTATTTATGATGTTGTGTTATCATCAAGTATACAGCAAAGTGATTCAGTTCTACATATATATATATATAGTTTTTTAGAATCTCTTCTATTATAGGTTATTGCAAGATACTATAAGTATAGTTCCTTGCACTATACAGTAGGTCCTTGTTGGTTATCTATTTTAACTATTTTATATGTAGTTCAGTTCAGTCGCTCAGTTGTATCCAACTCTTTGTGACCCCATGAACCACAGCACGCCAGGCCTCCCTGTCCATTACCAACTCCGGGAGTTTATCCAAACTCATTTGGTGATGCCATCTAACCATCTTATCCTCGGTTGGCCCCTTCTTCTCCTGCTTCAATCTTTCCCAATATCAGGGTCTTTTCAAATGAGTCAGCTCTTTGCATCAGGTGGCCAAAGTATTGGAGTTTCAGCCTTGACATCAGTCCTTCCAATGAACACCCAGGACTGATCTCTTTTAGGATGGACTTCTTGGATTTCCTTGCAGTCCAAGAGACCATAGTTCAAAAGCATCAATTCTTCAGTGCTCAGCTTTCTTTATAGTCCAACTCTCATATCCATACATGACTACTGGAAAAACCATAGCTTTGACCAGACAGAACTTTGTTGACAAAGCAATGTCTCTGCTTTTTAATATGCTGTCTAGGTTGGTCATATATGTAGTAGCATGAATAATTTAATCCCAAACTCCCACTCCCTTTCCCCTTTGGTAACCACAAGTTTGTTTTCAAATGGAGTCTATTTCTGTTTTTTAAATAAATTCATTTGTATCACTTTTTTAGGATTTTACATATAAGAAGTATCATATTTGTCTTCTCTATCTGACTTCTCTTAGGATGATAATCTCTAGGTCCATCCGTGTTGCTGCAAATAGCATTATTTCATTCTCTTTTATGGTTGAATTATATTCCATTGTGTATACGTATCACATCTTTATTCATATTCATCTGTTGATGGACATTAGGTTGCTTCCACGTCTTGGCTAGCTGCTATGAACACTGGGGCCATGTATCTTTTTGAATTATTGTTCTCTCCAGAAATGGCAACCCACTCCAGTATTCTTGCCTGGAAAATCCCATGGAAGGAGGAGCCTGTTAGGCTACAGTCCAAAGAGTCGGACATAAATGAACGACTTCACTCACCAGATACATGCCTAGGAATGGGGTCACTGGATTATATGATAGTTTTATTTTTAGTATTTTAAGGACTCTCCATGCTGTTCATCATAATGGTTGGAACAATTTACATTCCCACTAACAGTGTGGAAGAGTTCCTTTTTCTCCACACCCTCTCCAGCATTTATTATTCATAGCCTTTTTGAAAATGGGTATTCTGACTGGTGTGAGGTGATACCTCATGGACATTTTGACTTGCATTTTTCTAATAATTAGCAGTGTTGAGTATCTTTTCGTGTGCCTATTGGCCATGTGTAAGTCTTCTTTGGAGAAATGTCTATTTAGATCATCAGTCCTTATTTATTTATTTATTTTTTCTTCTTTTTTAAAAATTTTATTTTATTTAACTTTACAATATTGTATTGGTTTTGCCATATATCAAAATGAATCTGCCACAGGTATACATGTGTTCCCCATCCTGAACCCTCCTCCCTCCTCCCTCCCCATACCATCCTTCTAGGTCGTCCCAGTGCACCAGCCCCAAGCATCCAGTATTGTGCATCGAACCTGGACTGGCGACTCATTTCATATATGATATTATACATATTTCAATGCCATTCTCCCAAATCATCCCACCCTCTCCCTCTCCCACAGAGTCCAAAAGACTAAGGAGACATACAGATGGCTAACAAACACATGAAAAGATGCTCAGCATCATTCATTATCAGAGAAATGCAAATCAAAACCACTATGAGGTACCATTTCACGCCAGTCAGAATGGCTGCGATCCAAAAGTCTACAAGCAATAAATACTGGAGAGGGTGTGGAGAAAAGGGAACCCTCTTACACTGTTGGTGGGAATGCAAACTAGTACAGCCACTATGGAGAACAGTGTGGAGATTCCTTAAAAAACTGGAAATAGAACTGCCTTATGATCCAGCAATCCCACTGCTGGGCATACACACTGAGGAAACCAGAAGGGAAAGAGACACGTGTACCCCAATGTTCATCGCAGCACTGTTTATAATAGCCAGGACATGGAAGCAACCTAGATGTCCATCAGCAGATAATGGATAAGAAGCTGTGGTACATATACACAATGGAGTATTACTCAGCCATTAAAAAGAACACATTTGAATCAGTTCTAATGAGGTGGATGAAACTGGAGCCTATTATACAGAGTGAAGTAAGCCAGAAAGAAAAACACCAATACAGTATACTAACACATATATATGGAATTTAGAAAGATGGTAACAATAACCCTGTATACGAGACGGCAAAAGAGACACTGATGTATAGAACAGTCCTTATTTATCTTAATTGGGTTATTTGCTTTTTTGATGTTAAGCTTTATATGTTATTTGTATATTTTGAAAATGAATCCGTTGTTGGTAGCATTGTTTGCAAATATTTTCCCTCCTTCTGTATTTTATCTTTTTGTTTTGTTTATGGTTTCCTTGACTGTGCAAAAGCTCTTAAGTTTAATTAGGTCCCATTTGTTTATTATTGCTTTTATTTCCATTACTCTAGGAGACAGCTCTAAAAGAATATTGTTGCAATCTATGTCAAATCATTCTCAGAAGTCAGAGGATGCAGCTCAAGGAGACAATCTGCTGAATAAATCTGTATGTCTCTTATGTCCTGGGATCCCAGGGATTTCTAAACTGTCATATTAGCCCACACACAGCCTTTACGAATTTGTTAGAATTTCAGTTGTGTTCCTCTTACTCACACTAGGGCTGCCACTTCAGTGCCCTGTGCTCTGGCAAAACAGAATTTCTTAGGTCTCATCTCTCCTTGGAAGGGCTTGATGATCTCTAGAATTCAGCTCACCTCAATTGCTTTTGATTGCATTTCTCCAACGAGCTGAAATAAATGTATGATTTTGAATATTGCAAGACTTTTTTTTTTCTCAGTATAAGAATGATATTCTCACAAGGCTTCTACTGAAGCAGAACTCCTGCATATTGGAGTCTTCCCAGGTGGGGCTAGTGGTAAAGAACCCATCTGTCAATGCAGAAGACATAAGAAATGGGGGTTTGCTCCCTGAATAGGGAAGATCCCCTGAAGGAGGGCGTGGCAACCCACTCCAGTATTCTTGCCTTGAGAATCCCATGGACAGAGGAGATTGGTGGGCTACAGTCCACAGGGTTGCAAAGAGTGGGACATGACTGAGTGACTTAGCATGCACGCATACACACACACATACACACACACACCTGCATTTTTATGTATGAAATGCCTTGATCACCACCGTAAAAAGGACACTTCTTTTGCCATTTTATCTGGGATATGACAATACACAATAGAGAAAAAGTAAAAATCTCAAAGCCTTTTTCTCTCCTTACTCCAGTATATGTTTTGAAAAGGGAGGCATAGCAACAGGAAGTCATATGCTGTAAATCTTGTTTTCCCTAACTTTTCTATTTTTGGAGTTTCCCTGGTGGCTCAGATGGTAAAGCATCTGCCTGCAATGCAGGAGACCTGGGTTCAATCTTTCCACTTGTATTTTCTTTCACTTTATGTTTTAAGGTCTATTGAAACCTCCAGATAGATCTGGGCCAATAAAGAACATGAGAGGGATAGCCCTCTCTAGCCCATTGGGAAAACTGACTGTAGGTTTTGGAGGAAACCTCATCAAAGGCCCTTCTAATATGGTGTGGTGTGGACAAGGCTAAAGAGATGATGTGGTGTGGACAAGGCTAAAGAGATGAATCTGATGTAGCAATCATGCTTCCCATGCTTCCCACTGGGAATAGAAAGAAGTACAGTTGCTGGATGAGGAGACACCTGGCAATACAATAAATCATCTGTAGTGAGGGATTGCATAATTACTAAATGTCAGACAGCTCCTCGACATTTACCGATATGGAAAGGAAAGCCTGCTGGCTATGCTGGTTCTCTCTGTGCAAGCAGGGAGTGAAGGACCTGCCATCCTACTTCCTTCAAGAGAGAAAAATTTCATTTCAAATAGACCGTAATAGAATACACAGAAGAACTGTACAAAAAAGATCTTCACGACCCAGATAATCACGATGGTGTGATCACTGACCTAGAGCCAGACATCCTGGAATGTGAAGTTAAGTGGGCCTTAGAAAGCATCACTACGAACAAAGCTAGTGGAGGTGATGGAATTCCAGTTGAGCTATTCCAAATCCTGAAAGATGATGCTGTGAAAGTGCTGCACTCAATATGCCAGCAACTTTGGAAAACTCGGCAGTGGCCACAGGACTGGAAAAGGTCAGTTTTCATTCCAATCCCAAAGAAAGGCAATGCCAAAGAATGCTCAAACTACCACACAATTGCACTCATCTCACACGCTAGTAAAGTAATTCTCAAAATTCTCCAAGCCAGGCTTCAGCAATATGTGAACTGTGAACTTCCAGATGTTCAAGCTGGTTTTAGAAAAGGCAGAGGAACCAGAGATCAAATTGCCAACATCCACTGGATCATCGAAAAAGCAAGAGAGTTCCAGAAAAGCATCTATTTCTGCTTTATTGACTAGGCCAAAGCCTTTGACTGTGTGGATCACAATAAACTGTGGAAAATTCTGAAAGAGATCGGAATACCAGACCACCTGATCTGCCTCTTGAGAAATTTGTATGCAGGTCAGGAAGCAAGAGTTAGAACTGGACATGGAACAACAGACTGGTTCCAAATAGGAAAAGGAGTATGTCAGGGCTGTATATTGTCACCCTGCTTATTTAACTTATATGCAGAGTACATCATGAGAAATGCTGGACTGGAAGAAACACAAGCTGGAATCAAGATTGCCGGGATAAATATCAATAACCTCAGATATGCAGATGACACCACCCTTATGCCAGAAAGTGAAGAGGAACTCAAAAGCCTCTTGATGAAAGTGAAAGTGGAGAGTGAGAAAGTTGGCTTAAAGCTCAACATTCAGAAAACCAAGATCATGGCATCCAGTCCCATCACTTCATGGAAAATAGATGGGGAAACAGTGGAAACAGTGTCAGACTTTATTTTGGGGGGCTCCAAAATCACTACAGATGGTGACTTCAGCCATGAAATTAAAAGACGCTTACTCCTTGGAAGGAAAGTTATGACCAACCTAGATAGCATATTGAAAAGCAGAGACATTACTTTGCCAACAAAGGTCCGTCTAGTCAAGGCTATGGTTTTTCCTGTGGTCATGTATGGATGTGAGAGTTGGACTGTGAAGAAGGCTGAGCGCCAAAGAATTGATGCTTTTGAACTGTGGTGTTGGAGAAGACTCTTGAGAGTCCCTTGGACTGCAAGGAGATCCAACCAGTCCATTCTGAAGGAGATCAGCCCTGGGATTTCTTTGGAAGGAATGATGCTAAAGCTGAAACTCCAGTCCTTTGGCCACCTCATGCGAAGAGTTGACTCATTGGAAAAGACTCTGATGCTGGGAGGGATTGGGGGCAAGAGGAGAAGGGGACGACAGAGGATGAGATGGCTGGATGGCATCACTGACTCGATGGACGTGAGTCTGAGTGAACTCCGGGAGTTGGTGATGGACAGGGAGGCCTGGTGTACTGTGATTCATGGGGTCGCAAAGAGTCGGACACGACTGAGCGACTGATCTAATCTGATAAGTCGGTAGATGTAACAGCGTCCAAACAATGTTTCACAACTGTAACAATTTAAAAATAAACGCATTTTTACTTAGGCCTTATGCATGAGAAAGGCATTTGGGGCAGGATTTAATTCAAGCACCCTCTGCATATAGAGTGGTTTGAAACTATTTTGAGATCTTGGTTAATTTAGAACAAATAGAACACTCTTTTGATGCATAAACTTAAAAATAGTCACTTCTAAAATAATCTTATGCACATATTCAGACCTCTACCAAACATCAGTGCCATTGAGCTATCAATATTATTCATGACCCAGGAGATAGTCCTCTGAGTTTCAGCAGTAATGACAGTAGGAAAAATGAGAAAATAAACCAAAGGTTGTAGAGAACCAGGAAATAAACCAAAGGTATAAACCAGAAAGAAAGATGGCTCTTTTTTTTTTTTTGAAGATTTTAGACATGAAACTGAACCCCACTGAAGCTGAAGAACAGGTGGGATGAATTTTAAAAAGGAAACCATCAACACAATAAAGAAACAAACACAGAGTGGTAGATTTTAAAATGAGAGTTTACATGTGGTTCCTGCTTATAGTAGAAGTGCCAAAAATATTAACTGTAGTAAGAACAGTATAGGTGAAAGACGACTGATAATCAGGGGTGATGGAAAGTGGGGGTACAAGGATGCACGAGGATGCACAAGGATGAGGAGTAAGAGTAACGTGGCAGCCCAGGTATAACCAGTGAGAAATCTGCAAAGTTTGCCATAACATTTAAAAAATCCTGATCTGAAAACCTGCCATCCACTACCCCATGCCTGAACCATCAGTAAACGAGCAGAATATATTGTTCTTCATATAACAGTTCCTCACATCAACAAGATATTTCAGGTAGTTCAGGCTATGAAACCATGAATAGTACAGCATTTCCTGTGACACAAGGACAAGTGAAGGCAAAATACAATGAAACACTGTTGCCTGCACAGTAGGATGTATAGAAGATGTTAGAACATAATAACATAAGGTAAAGTTACAAATAATTTAAGCAAGAGAAAAAAAACGCTCAGTTTAAAGATCAAGCAGATAAATTTAAATGCGTCAATTCATATATTTTATTGAAAAAAAGAGTTAATAGGGTGATTGGTAAAATCTATTTACAGAACAGGAACAAATGCTTGAAAAAGTGAAAATATTAAAAAAAGTATTTGTAATTAAGATCAAGGACATTTCAAAGTATTACACATTCTCAGTTGTCACCATGTGCCTTTTGTTGCTAGAGAGTTGTAGAGAGAAACCAGAAGAAGCAAAGAAATTATCACTAGGTAATGTTACTGCTGCTACTGCTGCTAAGTCGCTTCAGTCGTGTTCGACTCTGTGCGACCCCATAGACGGCAGCCCACAAGGCTCCCCCATCCCTGGGATTCTCCAGGGAAGAACACTGGAGTGGGTTGCCATTTCCTTCTCCAATGCATGAAAGTGAAAAGTGAAAGTGAAGTTGCTCGGTCGTGTCCTATGCTCAGTGACCCCATGGACTGCAGCCTTCCAGGCTCCTCCATCCATGGGATTTTCCAGGCAAGAGTACTGGAGTGGGGTGCCATTGCCTTCTTCTAGGTAATGTTCAATTTAGTTCAGTTCAGTCGCTCAGTCGTGTCTGACAAATTTGAGACCCGATGAACTGCAGCACACCAGGCCTCCCTGTCCATCACCAACTCCTGGAGTCCACTCAAACCCATGTCCATCAAGTCAGTGATGCCACCCAGCCATCTCATCCTCTGTCATCCCCTTTCCTCCTGCCTTCAATCCTTCCCAACATCAGGGTCTTTTCCAGTGAGTCAACTCTTGGCATCAGTTGGCCAAAGTATTGGAGTTTCAGCTTCAACATCAGTTCTTCCAATGAACACCAGGACTGATCTCCTTGAGGATGGACTGGTTGGATCTCCTTGCAGTCCAAGGGACTCTCAAGAGTCTTCTCCAACACCACAGTTCAAAAGCATCAATTCTTTGGCGCTCAGCTTTCTTCACAGTCCAAGTCTCACATCCATACATGACCACTGGAAAAACCATAGCCTTGACTAGATGGGCCTTGCTTGGCAAAGTAATGTCCCTGCTTTTTAATATGCTATCTAGGTTGGTCATAACTTTCCTTCCAAGGAGTAAGCATCTTTTAATCATGGCTGCAATCACCATCTGCAGTGATTTTAGAGCCTCCCCCCAAATAAAGTCTGACACTATTTCCACTCTTTCCCCATCTATTTCCCATGAAGTGATGGGACCAGATGCCATGATCTTCGTTTTCTGAATGTTGAGCTTTAAGCCAACATTTTCACTCTTATCTTTCACTTTCATCAAGAGGCTCTTAGTTCTTCCTCACTTTCTGCCATAAGGGTGGTGTCATCTGCATATCCGAGGTTATTGATATTTCTCCTAGCAATCTTGATTTCAGCTTGTGCTTCTTCCAGCCAGCCTTTCTCATGATGTACTCTGCATATAAGTTAAATAAGCAGGGTGACAATATACAGCCTTGACGTATTCCTTTTCCTATTTGGAACCAGTCTGTTGTTCCATGTGCAGTTCTAACTGTTGCTTCCTGACCTGCATATAGGTTTCTCAAGAGGTAATGTTAGTACTTTCTAATTTATTAATTAGATATTAATATTAATTAGTTTATAAATTAGTATTGCTAATTCAATAAGAAAAAGATAATATTCTCAAAGAAAGAGTGGGCAAAACTTATAATGTGAAAATGCAATAATAAAGAACACAGATGGCCAATAAATTTATAGGGCTTTCCAACACTGGCTCAATGGTTAAGCATCCACCTGCCAATGCAGGAGACACAAGAGATGTGGGTTCAATCTCTGGGTTGAGAATATCTCCTGGAGAAGGAAATGGTAACCCATTCCAGTATTCTTACCTAGGAAATCCCACGGGCAGAAGTTCCTGGCAGGCTAGAGTCCATGGGGTTGTGAAAGTCAAAAATGACTTAGTGACTAAACAATAAACTTATAAAAGTGTTTGTCATCACAAGGAAAAACTAAAACTATGATTTATCAAATCAGAAAAAAATGTAAATACTACCTGTCCAGTGTTAGCCCTAGACTGGGGAAATAAACACTTTCATTAACAGCTATATTATAAATTTAAATATTTCATTGCAATTTGACAGTGTGTATCAAAAGCCTTAAATGTGTTCATAACCTTGTGTCCAGAAATCTCAATAAGAGAAATAAGTTTAAGAAACCTAATTGAGCAAGAGTGACAATATAGAATGGCACATAGAAAAGCTGGAGAAAGTTGTAATTGAATTTTAATTTTGTTTTCTCTTCCTGTCCAAATGCTGATTTCAGATAATTCCTGATTCCCTTCTCCAAGATTAGCTAGCCCAAAGGAAAAACATCAGGAAAAAATAGAAAATCGGAGAAATCCCTGAGGTGACTGTATGAAGATGGCGTGGCTTTTACCTGGAGTAGGATCCAACCTACTCCAGGTAAGGGGAGTAAGGATCCAACCCAGGTGAGGGGAAAAAAAAAAAAACAAAACACAGTGTCAGTTCCTGCCACTTTTTAAGAAAGAAAATCAGAGCAGTGCAAAAGCCCTTGTTTAGAAGTAGCTAAGGAAAACAGGCCACCTCATGCGAGGCCATGTGAAGAGTTGACTCATTGGAAAAGACTCTGATGCTGGGAGAGATTGGGGGCAGGAGGAGAAGGGGATGACAGAGGATGAGATGGCTGGATGGCATCACTGACTCGATGGACGTGAGTCTGAGTGAACTCCAGGAGTTGGTGATGGACAGGGAGGCCTGGCGTGCTGCAATTCATGGGGTCGCAAAGAGTCTGAACTGAACTGAACTGAAGGAAAACAGGAGGAGATGGATTAACTTCTGGAAGTCACATCCTCGCCTTTCCTCTTTCAAACTACCAGGGCTGAGGAACTACAATTGCCCAGTGGGAAGGTTGGTGGTCAACCTGTCTTAACAGACTCAAGTTCAAACTGGAAACAGCTGACTCCAAGTTTCCGAAAAACAACTTAAACAAACATCTTACTGTTTAGGCTGTGTGAGGCTTTGAGGACATGTAAGTTTTTGTAAAAGAAAAAAAAAATAGTGAGCTTGATCATTGAAAGCAAGTTACAGTTCATTATTTGTTAAGTAAATCATAGTTTAATGGATCTAATTGATGACTACCCTCAATTTTATGGTTCACATACTTTACCTTTGGTATTTTTCTAAGACAAAAATAAATTTTACCAAGGTGTTTAGTCTTATTCATTTGACTGCATAAACTTCATAGATCTATTGTGTCATCTCTTAAACTTCTTCTTTCTCTTGTTTAGGATGTGAGTGTGTGCATGCTAAGTCTCTTCAGTCATGTCCCATGGACTGTTGCCCACTAGGCTCCTCTGTCCATGGGGATTCTCCAGGCAAGAATACTGGAGTGGGTTTCTATACCTTCCTTCCAGGGCATCTTCTTGACCCAGGGATTGACCCAGGGATCTCTTATGTCTCCTGCAATGTCAGTTGGGTTCTTTACCACTAGCATGGTTCTTTACCACTAGAATGCCTCATTGAAAACTCATTCAATCTTCTGAAATCTAAAGCCTTTGGTTTCATTACAGAAACTTTGTGTTTGATTATAGGATTTGGCTCAGACTCTACTTAAAGTTATATAATGCATATATGGGAAAAGGAGTACGTCAAGGCTGTATATTGTCACCCTGCTTATTTAACTTATATGCAGAATACATCATGAGAAACGCTGGGCTGGAAGAAGCACAAGCTGGAATCAAGATTGGTGGGAGGAATATCAGTAACCTCAGATATGCAGATGACACCACCCTTATGCCAGAAAGTGAAGAGGAACTCAAAAGCCTCTTGATGAAAGTGAAAGTAGAGAGTGAAAAAGTTAGCTTAAAGCTCAACATTCAGAAAACTAAGATCATAGCATCTGGTCCCATCACTTCATGGAAAATAGATGGGGAAACAGTGGAAACAGTGTCAGACTTTATTTTTTAGGCTCCAAAATCACTGCAGATGGTGACTGCCGCCATGAAATTAAAAGATGCTTACTCCTTGGAAGGAAAGTTATGACCAACCTAGATAGCATATTAAAAAGCAGAGACATTACTTTGCCAACAAAGGTCCATCTAGTCAAGGCTATGGTTTTTCCCGTAGTCATATATGGATGTGAGAGTTGGACTGTGAAGAAAGCTGAGCGGGGAAGAATTGATGCTTTTGAACTGTGGTGTTGGAGAAGACTCTTGAGAGTCCCTTGGGCTGCAAGGAGATCCAACCAGTCCATTCTAAAGGAGATCAGCCCTGGGTTTTCTTTGGAAGTAATGATGCTAAGGCTGAAACTCCAGTACTTTGGCCACCTCCTGTGAAGAGTTGACTCATTGGAAAAGACTCTGATACTGGGAGGGATTGGGGACAGGAGGAAAAGGGGACGACACTGAACTGAACTGTCCAAATAAAAGGATTAAGGACTATATAAAGTATCTAAAAACAGTGCCTGCTCAGATTATGTATTCTGCTATTTGTACAATAAATGGTGTCACTGCTTAAACATATGGAAAGCCAGTACATAACAGAAGCACAGACAGTAAGAAAACAAATCACTGAAATTAAGCCAGAATCTTAATACATTTAATCTTATAATAATCTTGTTTGAAACAAGGATAAATGATCATGAGAAGGAACCAACTATATATCTTGGAAAAACTGAAGTGAACAAATGGGCTGAATATTCAAATAAACACAGCTAATCAAACAAGTGATCTGGAAGTAAGCTAAGAAGTTCTCTGGCAAAAGAATAAAGAAATGGCCTTTAAAACTTAAAACATGGAGTTGCAACAAAAGATTTAATTAGAGTTCCAAGAGGAAAGAAATCAAGAGATATATTATAGTGAAATTTTAAAGCATTAAGGATGAAAAAGTTTGCCATTAAGTCATCATTTAAGGAAAACTGATGTATTAATTTTTGGGGGCTCCAAGATCACTGCAGATGGTGATTTTAGCTATGAAATTAAAAGACAATTACTCTTTCGAAGGAAAGTTATGACCAACCTAGATAGTATATTGAAAGCAGAGATATTACTTTGCCAACAAAGGTCCGTCTAGTCAAGGGTATGGTTTTTCCAGTGGTCATGTATGGATGTGAGAGTTGGACTATAAAGAAAGCTGAGCACCGAAGAACTGATGCTTTTGAACTGTGGTGTTGGAGAAGACTCTTGAGAGTCCCTTGGACTGCAAGGAGATCCAACTAGTCTATCCTAAAGGAGATCAGCCCAGGGTGTTCATTGAAAGGACTGATGCTAAAGCTGAAACTCCAATACTTTGGCCACCTCATGTGAAGAGTTGACTCATTGGAAAAGACTGTGATGCTGGGAGGGGTTGGGGGCAGGAGGAGAAGGGGACGACAGAGGATGAGATGGCTGGATGGCATCACTGACTCGATGGATGTGAGTCTGAGTGAACTCCGAGAGTTGGTGATGGACAGGGAGGCCTGGCGTGCTGCAATTCACGGAATCGCAAAGAGTCAGACACGAGTGAGCGACTGAACTGAACTGAACTGAATGCATATATATTTTTTTATATCCTGAAATGTAAATGACAACTTGATAGGATATAAAATCCTAAGATTTAAGGCTTTTTCCTTCAATTCTTTGAAAACTCTACTCCATTGTCCTTTTTTTCAATTACTGGTAAAATATCTAAGTCGTTTGATTATTGTGTGTGATTTTGATTTTCCTATCTGCAAGTTTTTAGAATGTACTTGATTTTTTTTTATATTTTTGAACTTACCTTTCTAAAACCTGAAAAATATCTGCTTTCTAAATTACTAATGTATTTCTATCTGTTGTGTATTGCCATGCTACAAATCGCCCCTAAACTTAGCAGCTTATAACAACATTCATGGTGAACTTAGTCTGTGGGCCAGCAATTTGTGTTAGGCTCTGCTGGACAGATTTTCTGTTGATCTTGCCTTGGCTCACTAATGTGATTTTAGTAATCTGGAGGCTGGATTGAAGATGGATGATATAGAACAACCTCAATTTTGGTGATTGGCTTCTGTAATCTAATTTTCTACCTTGTGTCTCTTCAGCAGGGTAGATGGAGCTTGTTCACAAGACGTGTGCTTTCTTAAAGGGCAAGAGCAGAAGGCATCTTAAGGTCTAGGCTGGGAATTCACTCAGCAATGCTTTTACTATATTCTATGGTCAAAGCAAATCGCCTACCAGTCCAGTTTAAGAAGTAGAGAGGTAGACTCTAGCCCTTTATGGGAGGAGCTGCACAGATCGTGTGGCCATTTTATATCTAGCACAGTGATATTATCCATATAGGATTATGGATCTGCTTAATCCCAAGAGGGTGAGTATCAAGCTTATCAAAGAAAATATTCTGTTTCTACTGGAGTGTCTAATTCTAAGAATTCATTTTGAGATAACGAATGACAGAAAATAAGGAGAAACACCAGCAGTAAGGTTTTTAATAGATAATTTTAAAAGAAGAATTATTGTTAAGAATGTACAGCAATCAATTCTTGTTAATTATGGAGAAATAGAGATGAAAGTAAATAGAAATGGTGATGTTGTAGGAATTTATGAACAGTGTTCAGTGAGGTAGTTTCCATCTTGGGGAGTCTGCTTTGTAGTTTATGAGCTGTAAGTGAACAAGTCTACCCAGAAACTATTCTCCATGGAAAAAAGTGTTGAAGGAAAGATAAAGCAATGGAAAAGGAGGGACAGTCCATGAAGGGAGTGAGGACTATATTTGTTGATTATTTAAAATGAATCAGGGGACACAATGGAAAGAGCTCAAAGAAGATTCAGTGTAGCAGAAGAAAGGTGAGCCAAGGTTCAAGCATTTTGAAGGAAACTATTTGTGCTTGAGAATATTTGATACAATTACCCCTCCCCATTTTTTTCTGACAGAGTGATGTCTCTAGCTGTTGATTGTGATCAACAAAGGACGTGAAGACCTTGAAAAAAATTTTTGTTTGGCTAGTAAAGAAAGGAGAATCAACATAATTGTACATAAATAAGTTGGTTCAATGACCTGGCAGCTTAGAACTGGCAACATGTCAAAAAAGAGTAATAAATATTAATCCACCTTTGTACAAAGATGAGTTGCATTGAACTCTGAGTTATTGTAGTTATCTCAAGGCAAAAACACACTGAAGTTGGAAAAAGTCTTTAGTTCAAGAGGAGAGGGGCAAGTGGCTGCCATTCCAAGGATCAGTCTGAAAACAGTTAAACCTTTCCTCTATGACTGGATGAATGTGGTCTTGGGAACCCACATGTGTCTCAAGCCACACCAAACACCTGACAGCCACCTTTCAGTTTCCTCTTTCAATTCACCTACCATCCACCTGCCTGTCAGCTAAAAATAATATTATTTAATATTGTTTCTAACAGAGAAGACTGTCTCCTGAATTGGCAGGCCGGTTCTTTACCACTAGTGCCACCGGGGGAGCCCATAATTGCATAAAACCTGCTAATAGGGAAATCCTGAAAGATCTCTAGGAGATCAGCCCACTAACCTACTACATGCTTAGCCTCGAGCAATCTCTAGGTGACTTCATCAAACAATTTCTAGGGTTTTTCCAAAACACTGATTGGAACAAAATTCAGGCTTGCACACAAAATCCTGTTAGCTAAAGAAAATCACCCTGTCAATAATTCCACAAGGAATGCTGCCCTTAAAGGTACCATTAGCAGCCAAATCTCCATTATGGTCCAAAGGGATATTTTCCCAAATGATAACATAGAAAAATGACTTGAGAAGCCCAACAGTTGGCCTCAGGAAAAGAAATACAAGGTTGTAAATTTCACAATTGTTCATTTGTTAAAAAGAGAAAGCTCTGATTTGACCAAACAACAACTTAGTCATACTGGAGACTCTAAAATTCCCAGTCCTCCCCACTGAACATGCAATAAACTACTGATCTATTGTCAAAATGATAAACTTCATGAATCAGTTTTGGTGAAGAAACATTAATAAGATCACAAAAAGTGCCTCCTTCTTTATAGCCAAACTGTTCTCACTTCCTGTTGATTTTTCCTCTGAAGAATATTTTTCTTGGCTTCGACGGCAGGAACTACATCATTCCCAATAACATTGACCAAAACCTGTTATTTCCTTTTTTTTTTTTTTGGTATCCATTTTTTCCAGAATAAAATTAATGTTATATCTTTTACTATTCAAACTAACTTCTTCAGGAGACATAAGAGATGTGTGTTCAATCC
Source organism: Bos taurus (assembly GCF_002263795.3). NCBI lineage: Eukaryota > Metazoa > Chordata > Mammalia > Artiodactyla > Bovidae > Bos > Bos taurus. The sequence goes on from NC_037336.1 coordinate 65,613,564, forward strand.
TTTGGTTAGGAAGATCCCCTGGAGGAGGGCATGGCAACCCACTCCATTATTCTTACTTGGAGAAAACCTATGTACAGAGGAGCCTGGTGGGATACAGTCCACGGGATCGCAAAAAGTTGGACATGACTGAAGCAACTTAGCATGTACATACTAATTTCAAACTCCATCCTTTAACTCATTCTATTTCTTTATTCATGGATATTTTTCTTTTCAGTCCATCAACATTTACTCTTTTTTCAAGATTCATTTCCTATCTTATTCTATTCCCAGATTATTCCAGCTCACAACACACTCACTTTTGTCCAATATTTTATGCCTTAGCCTCTTATTGTCCTCTGATTGTATCAGTTCTAACTCTTCTTAACCAATTGGAAGATCTTCAAGGGAAAGCATTATCCTGACTCAGACTTTCAATAGTCTCTTTCCAATTCCAACATCCTTTTCAATTAAAATCCTGCTAAGCAATAAGAATGAATGAATATTAACATGTACAAGTAGATTGCTGAATCTCAAAATAATTATAACTGAAATAAACCAGACAAAAAAGAGCACACAACAGCTTGAAATCTCTAGCTAATGTCTAATCTGCAGTGATAGAAAGCAGATCAGTGGTGCCTGTGAAGTTGGGGAGTGGGGTGGGGTGAGGAGTTAGTGGTATTTGGGGGTCAGGGAGAGAGTGGACATCAGAGTAGGGAGGTTCTTGAAGGTAAGAACACAAAGGAGAAAAGAAATTTTTTAGAGTAATGCATGCAGTCATTATCTATGATGATTGGTCCAAAGCCACAAAACATATCAGATTTATCAGTAAATACACTTTTAAATGTGGAAATTTTTGTATGCTTATTATATATTAATAGAGTGATTAAAAACTCTACTAAATAAGCAAGAAGGAAACATTCAGAAGTCCTATTGCACAAGCATTATATCCTTGTTGTTAAATTAAACCTTAAGAGCCCAATTAAAATGCCTCAGTCTAAATTTAAAGATATTTCTTAAACAGGCCCTAACTGATCTTCCCAAATTTACTATCCATTACTTGTTTTACATTCCAGTTCTCCCACCAACGTGGTAGTCTTGTTTCTGATACAACCTTCTGTCATTGCCATTTCTGTAATATTCTGGCTATGCCTTTACCATGTTCCTTGGTCCCTACTTTCTTCTTATGTAGGGGATTCTCTGTGGTGTTGGAGAAGACCCTGTGGTGTTGGAGAAGACTCTTGAGAGTCCCTTGGACTGCAAGGAGATCAAATCAGTCAGTCCTAAAGGAAATCAGTCCTGATTATTCATCAGAAGGAATGACTGAAGCTGACACTCCAATACTTTGGCCACCTGATGCGAAGAACTGACTCATTGGAAAAGACCCTGATGCTGGGAAAGAAGGGAAGGCAGGAGGAGAAGGGGACGACAGAGGAGGAGATGGTTGGATGACATCACTGACTCGATGGACATGAGTTTGAGCAAGCTCTGGGTGTTGGTGATGGACAAGGCAGCCTGTTGTGCTGCAGTCCTAGAGGTCACAGAGAGTCAGATATGACTGAGTGACTGTACTGAACTGAATTGAAGGGCTTCCCTGGTGGCTCAGAGGGTAAAGCATCTGCCTGCAATGCAGGAGACATGAGTTCAATCCCTAAGTCAGGAAGATCCCCTGGAGAAGGAAATGGCAACCCACTCCAGTACTCTGGCCTGGAAAATCCCATGGACAGAGAAGCCTGGTAGACTACAGTCCATGGGATCACAAAGAGTTGGACACGACTGAGCTACTTCACTTCACTTCACTTGATAGCTCAGTAGGTAAAGAATCCACCTGTAATGCAGGAGACCCTGGTGTGAGTACTGGGCTGGGAAGATCCACTGGAGATGGGATAGGCTAAACACTCTAGTATTCTTGGGCTTCCCTTGTGGCTCAGCTGGTAAAGAATCCACCTGCAGTGTAGGAGACCTGAGTTTGATCCCTGGGTTGGGAAGGTCCCCTGGAAAAGGGAAAGGCTACCCACTCCAGTATTCTGGCCTGGAGAATTCCATGGACTGTCTAACATACATGAGATTGGAACAAAAGCCTAATGGAGTGAATTGTGAACGCTAACACCAATCATAATGTATATTGTAAAATGTGCAATGAATTCTTGTACATTGTATAATGTACTCTTATATAATGAACTTTTGATCAATTTTAAGCTGTAACAACTTCACAAGGTGATGTTTATTCTATCATTCTCTAAAAAAGTATTGATACATCTCCAGCCAATAATGTGTTAATCTCAGCCTATGGTTGACACTCTTTTCTGAGCTATTCTTGTACTTAGCGTCCTTATCTTATCTTTGAGGCTTATTGGTGAGATCGTCCCTGGTGGTTCAGATGGAAAGATTCCTTCTGCGGTGCAGGAGACCTGGGTTTGATCCTTGAGCTGGGAAGATTCCCTGAAAGAGGGCACTGTAACACATCCCAGTATTCTTGCCTGAGAATCTGCATGGGCAGAGGAGCCTGGCAGGCTACATTCCATGGGTTGCAAAGAGTCAGATGTGAGAGAGTGACTAAGCAGAGCCCAACACACCATTGAAAATCAGTTCAGTTCAGTTGCTCAGTCATATATGACTCTTTGCTACCCCATGGACTGCACCATGCCAGGCTTCCATGTCCATCACCAACTCCCAGAGCTTACTCAAACTCATGTCCATTGAATCAGTGATGCCATCCAACCACCTCATCCTCTGTCATCCCCTTCTCCTCCTACCTTCAATCTTTCCCAGCATCAGGGTCTTTTCCAATGAGTCAGTGCTTCTTATCACGTGGCCAAAGTATTGGAGTTTCAGCTTCAGTATTAGTCCTTCCAATAATATTCAGGACTGATTTCCTTTAGGATGTATTTTAAGATGGCGGAGTAGAAGGACTTGCGCTCATCTTCTCCTGAGAGAACTCCAAAATTACAACTTGCTGCTGAACAACCATTGACAGGAGAATGTTGGATCCCACCAAAAAAAGATACCCCACATCCAAAGGCAAAGGAGAAGTCCCAGCAAGATGGTAGGAGGGACGAAATTGCATTTAGAATCAAACCCCATTGGAAATCAACTATACTTCAATTTAAATAAGTTTTTTTAAATTTTAAAAATGAGCAAAACACCATTTTAGGTAAGAAAAGATATGGATGTTAAATAAGGACATGAAAAGATGTTAACAAAATTAGCTATTGAGGAAATTAAAACCCATAGTGAATGGTCATTACATGCCTATTAGAATGGCTAAAAAATAAATAGAGATAATACAAATGCTAGTTAGGATGCAAGAAATTGGATCATTCATATGTTTCTGACAGAAATGTAAAATGGCAAAACCACTTTGGAAAATAATCTGGCAGTTCCTTTTAATATTAAAATGGACTTACCATATGACTTAGCAATTAAACTCTTAGATATACAGCCCCAGGAAATGATAGCTTATTTCCATGCAAAACATTTGTACACAGAGATTTTTTGTGGCTTACTTTGTAGTAGCCAAAAGCTATAATAGCCAGAAGCCTGAAGAGCATTAGTGGATAAATGCTCCTATACACCTATACAAAGTATAGGTATATGTACATGCTATACATACACCTATAGCAAAGAATATTAGTTGTTCAGTTGCCAAGTCATGGCCTACTCTTTTGAGGCTCCATGGACTGTAGCCTGCCAGGCTCCTCTGTCCATGGGATTTCCTAGGGGAGACTACTAGAGGGAGTTGTCATTTCCTTTTCCAGGGTATCTTCCTGACCTAGGAATGATATCTGTGTCTCTTGCATTGTCAGGCAGATTCTTTACCACTGAGCCATCAGGAAAGTCATGTAAAGAGGTAGAATGATGTCCCAGCCTTGTGTTAATGGTACAGTTATGTGTATTAATTATGGTAATAATTGCACAAAGCTACAAATGTGATAAATTTGCGGAGATACACGTACATACAGGTACACACATGGGTACTGCTGTAACCAGTGAAATCTGAACAGGTTGTATGGATTGAAACAATGTCAACATCAATATCCTGGTTTTGATAATGTAAAATCTTAACATTGAGGGAATTTAGGTAATGGGTGCCTGGGAGAATTCCCTGTACATTTTTTTGCACTTTCCAACAAATTATTGATACTTTTAAACTGTGGTGCTGAAGAAGGCTCTTGAGAATTCCTTGGACAGCAAGAAGATCAAACCAGTCAATCTTAAAGGAAATCAACCTTGAATATTGATCGGAAGCACTGATGCTGAAGCTCTAATTCTTTGGCCACCTGATTCAAAGAGCCGACTCATTAGAAAAGACCTTGGTGCTGGGAAAGATGAGGGCAGGAGGAGAAGGGGCGACAGAGGAAGAGGTGGTTGGATAGCACCATTGACTTAATGGACATGAGTTTGAGCAAACTTCAGGAGATAGTGAAGGAAGGGGAAGCCTGGCATGCTGCAGTTCATGGGGTGGCAAAGAGTTGGACTTGAATGAGTGACTGAATAGCAATGAATTTATGGTTGTAGCAAAATATACTTTTGAAAAGTGAGAATGCATGTGGTCTTGCTATACATGGCCAGATCCTTTCTGTACTATTTTGCCCTGGTCTTGTACTATTTTGTGCTTGTACTATTTTGCCGTGGTCCAATACTTTGGCCACCTGATGTGAAGAACTGACTCATTGGAAAAGACCCTGCTGCTGGGAAAGACTGAAGGCAGGAGGAGAAGTGGGTGACAGAGGATGAGGTGGCATCAGTGACTCGATGGACATGCATTTGAACAAGCTCCAGGAGTTGGTGATGGGAAGCCTGATGTGCTTCAGTCCATGGGGTCTCAAAGAGTCAGATGCGACTGAGCAAATGAACTGAGCTGAACTGAACTGAACTGATAATAATGACACAAAAATTCATGAGACGTTCCATATTTTGAGGGGGCTTCCCTGGATCTGTTTGCAATGTAGGAGCCCTGGGTTCAATCCCTGGGTTGGGAAGATCCCCTGAAGGAAGGCATGGTAACCCACTCAGAACTCTTGCCTGGAGAATTCCCGCCTGGAGAATTCCCATGGACAGAGTAGCCTGGTGGGCTACACTGCATGGTGTCTCAAAGAATTGGACATGCCTGAGCGACTAAGCAGACACACACTGGTATGAAAGATTTCATGTTTCATAAATTAGCTTTGCTAATTTCAGAGGCGAGTAGAGAACTGGTGTTCCAGCATGTGCTTAATTTGCATTTCTCTTATTATGAATGTGTTATGACAAAGAATATCGCTGTCAAAGCATATTCACATGAACTGTAAATCTTTCCCAATCCCAAACTTAATTAATGATTTTAAGGATATAAGTAAGAAGCAGATGGAGACAGATTTTATTTTTGAAGGGCAAGAAATCTTCAGACACTGCACCCTGCTTGTCTCATTCTACTTCAGTAATATGCAATTTGAATTCAGATTAACAGATGTCATCTGAAAAATGTATGCAAATACACTGCTTTCGAAGGCAGTTATTTTACTTTGGGGGCTCCCCAGTTTTATGCTAGTTTATACTTACACAGATTTAAAAATACCCTACAAGATTAAATCCCATCACCAGCTCTGCCCAAAAAATCTAAAATTTCTCTGTTTATGTGTGATAAGTGATAAACAAGCAGAGCTGCTGCAAGGACCTCCTTCCCGAGCTGTTGGGGTAATGTTGATTCTCTGAAGGGTGCAGATGACAAAGAATCAAATCTAAAAGCCTTCAGATTTCATGTTGTTTGCCCTTTTAGACAAACTTGGGACCAGATGCTATGCTATGCTATGCTAAGTCACTTCGGTCATGTCCGACTCTGTGTGACCCAATAGACAGTAGCCTACCAGGCTCCCCCATCCCTAGGATTCTCCAGGCAAGAACACTGGAGTGGGTTGCCATTTCCTTCTCCAATGCATGAAAGTGAAAAGTCAAAGTGGAGTTGCTCAGTCCTGTCTGACTCTTAGCGACCCCATGAACTGCAGCCTACCAGGCTCCTCCGCCCATGGGATTTTCCAGGAAAGAGTACTGGAGTGGGGTGCCATTGCCTTCTCCGTGGGACCAGATACCTCTGTCTTTTTCTTATTTCTTCCTTTTGGAATCAGAATGCCTATTTTATGCCTGTTCTATCTTGGGAGATACACACTTTCTTTGGTTTCATAGGTTCATAGCTAGAGAAGAAGTTGCCTTATGATGAATCATACCTTGAGTCTCATCCATACAGGATTTAGATGAGACTTTGGGCTTAGACTTTAGAATTAAAGTTGAAATGAATTAAGACTTTTGGAACTGTTATTACCCCATGAACTGTAATCTGACAGGCTCCTCTGTACATGGAATTTTGCAGGCAAGAATACCGGAGTGTGTTGCCATTTCCTTCTCCAGGGGATCTTTCTGACCCAGGGATCAAATTCTTATCTCTTGCATCTCCTCCATTGGCAGGTGAATTCTTTATCACCACACCACCAGGGAAGTCTGCTCAAATCAGTTTTGGTAAAGGATGTCTTTCCATGAATCTGTTTTTTGGGGGTCAAATTTATTAGCACCATTTTGCTCATATTATTTCTTTATTATTTTTTAAATGTCTATAGGATGTGTAGTGAGGTTCCTTCATTAATCTAATGTCTTTATCTTTCTATCTCGATCAACATTACTTGCATTTTTGAACAACTTGAAACTGGTTTTGCTGATCCATTCTTCTTCTTTTTCTATTTCCTTGATTTCCACTCATTCTTTTCTTCCTCTCATTGTATCTTGAGTCTACTTTTGTCTTCTATTTCTTGATTCTTAGCATGGAAGATGATTATTGACTTTTGACCCCATTTTTTTTTTTCAATCTAACTTTTTAAAAATATAAATTTCCTTTGTAGCACTGCTTTAGGAGCATTCCACTGATTTTGGACTGTCAGATTTTTATTTTCATTCAGTAAATTTTTAAAAGTGTTCTTTGTCATATATTCTGTTATTTATGAATTATTTGTTCCTTTATTGTTTTGTTTCTAAATATTTGCGACTTTAACAGATACCAGTTTTGATAGTCTTTTTAAATTTCTTTCTTTTTAATGAAACAATTGATCTACAACATTATATTAGTTTCCACTGTACAACAGGAGATGCACCATATAAAAACATTATGAAATGGTCATCATAACTTAGTAATTATCTGTTTCCATGCAAAGTAATTACAATATTATTGGCTATGTTCCTTATGCTGTATGTTATATTCCTCTGACTTATTTATTTCATAATGGGAAGTCTGAACCTCTTAATCTCCTTTAGCTGTGTCAACTTAAAAAAATGCACAGTATCAGAGTTGCAAGTTAAGTTTTATTTGGGGCAAAATGAGGACTGCAGCCCAGGAGACAGCACCTCAGATAGCTCTGAGAAATTGCTGCTAAGAGGTAGAGGGGAAGGTTGGTATATATGTGATTTCGGTGAAGAGAGGGTACATGTAGTCAAGCACATATTTTCTTTCAGAATGTTTCTGCTTGTCACAAGGAGTGGCTATCACCATGAAGGATTTTAGAGCTTTTCTAGATATGAGGAGATAGGAGAATTGGACTCACAAATCGGCTTCAGAAAATATCTAACTATGAACACAGAGTGCTTCATTTCTGCTCTCTACTCTGAACTCCTTTCAAGGGGTGTTAAAAATCAGCAGCTGCAGCAGCACATGATTTAATCTTTGCAGAGGTAGATGGCAAGTCCCTGTTTACAGTTGACATCTATTTCACACAATCCCTCACACTCTCCTCTCTGGAAACCACCCATTTGTTTTCTGTATCTATGAATGTGCTTTCATTTTGTTTTGCTTGTTTGTTTGTTATGTTTTTTAGAATCCCCATAAAAGTGGGACATTACAGTATTTGTCTTTATGTCTGACTTGTTTCACTTAACATGATGACTTCTAGTCCATCCGTGTTTTTGCAAATAGCAGCATTTCATTTTTTTTATAACTGAGCAAAAGTCCTCTGCGTGTGTGTCTGTGTGTGTGCCTTTGTGTTTATTCATGATAATAGACACTAAAGTTGCTTCCGCATCTTGGCTATTGTAAATAATGTGGAAATAAACAGTTAAGTGCTAATCTCCTTTTGAATTGTTTTTGTTTTATTTGGGTAAATACCTAGAAGTGAAACTGCTGAATCACTGGCAGTTCTACTTTTAATTTTTTGAGGAAATCCTATACTGTTTCCCTGGTGCTTCAGGGGTAAAGAATCTGCCAGTTAACGCAGGAGACACAAGATACTCAGGTTCAGTCCCCGGGTTGGGAAGATCCCCTGCAGAAGGAATTGATAATTCACTTCAGTATTCTTGCCTGGAAAATTCCATGGACAGAGGAGCCTGGCAGGCTACATTTCAAGGGGCCACAAAGAGTCACACATGACTGAGCACTAGAACGGTAAAAGACAGTGGTCCAGTCTCAGCTTTTTGGCATGTGGGTCTCTGGTTTTCCCAACACCATTTATTAAAGAGACTGCCCTTTCCCCATGTATATTCTAATCTGCATTGTTGTAAATTAATTGACCAAAATATTTTTAGGTTTTTTCCTAGGCTCTTTTTTTTTTTTTTTTTGCATTGATCTATGTGCCTCTTTATATGTCCATATCATACTGTTTTGGTTACTATAGATTTATTACACAGTTTAAAACCAGGGAGGGTGAGCCTTCCAGCTTTTTATTCTGTCTCAAGGTTGTTTTGGTGATTTGGGTATTTTTGTGGTTAGATACATCTTTGTCACTTGACTTCACTTATTAGTTTTATTTTTGTAATGTAAAAATGTCTCACCTGTATGTAGACATTGACCAATCTGTTTTCTACTTTTGAACAATAGATCTTCCTTAATAAGACCTTCCCCTAGCAAACGCACACAACATAAAAAATCATTTATTTTCATAAGGGACACATTTGGTTGAGAGGTAGTTAAAGAATACTGGGGTTTGTAGGGGAAACGAAAAAGTGACATAATATAGGGGAAAAGTACGACTGGTGACCAGAACCATCAGAAGATAATTAGCCTACTTATTTAGTCTGACTCATGCCATTCAGTTCAGTTCAGTTCAGTCGCTCAGTTGTGTCTGACTCTTTGCGACCCCATGAATTGCAGCACACCAGGCCTCCCTGTATTGGAGAAGGAAATGGCAACCCACTCCAGTGTTCTTGCCTGGAGAATCCCAGGGACGGGGGAGCCTGGTGGGCTGCCGTCTATGGGGTCGCACAGAGTCGGACACAACTTAAGTGACTTAGCAGCAGTAGCAGCAGGCCTCCTTGTCCATCACGAACTCCCGGAGTTCACCCAAACTCATGTCCGTCGAGTTGGTGATGTCATCCAGCCATCTCATCCTCTGTCGTCCCCTTCTCCTGCCCCCAATCCCTCCCAGCATCAGTCTTTTCCAATGAATCAACTCTTCGCATGAGGTGGCCAAAGTACTGGAGTTTCAGCTTCAGCATCAGTCCTCATGCCATTAGCAGTAGTTTAAATACAGTTTCAGATACTTTTTATTCATTTTTAATATGTACTTTTTTACTTAGCACCTTCAATAGAAACAAAAATTGTATTTAAAAGGAAAATTACAGTTTTGTTTAGTTTACACCAGAATAGCTCAGAAATTTTCTACTTGATGTTGAAATGATTTCTCCAAGTGCTCAGACACTAAGAAAGCAGCCTCTTTCACTACATGGATTGATAATTGTGCTCATAAGGCAAAGTACTTTGAGTTCAGTCCTAGAATATAAATTAGTTAAAAACTCTCTTCAGTGCCCAAAGTTGTATCTTGTAAGAATAATCTCTTACAGGAGAATTTGCATTGCTTACCTGGCAATATATAAATGAGCATTGAAAGAAATATCAAAACTTGGAAAATCCCATGGACAGAGGAGCTTGGAAGACTACAGTTCATGGGGTCACAAAAGAGTTGGACACGACTTCATGACTAAATAACAACAACAAGCTTCCTTTGACACAGATATTGACATATTCATATGTAACTCAAGCATTCTGAGATTAATTAGGGTTCCACCAGACATGTAACTGAATTCTAAGGAGAGGTTGGCTGAGGGGATTATTGGCTGATAACTTTGAAAATACAAAGATGAATCAGGGATAATAAGGACCACAAACTTCTCATAGTCATTATAAAATTTGATTGCTTTTATTCACAGAATTAAACTGATCAACCTGTAATAGCATAAATTTAGGCTACTAAATTGGTATTAAGAGGAGCTTTTCAATGAAGAAACATCCCATAGCCCAAGCAAATTTTGAAGTCGTGAGCTTCTTCCAAACTGTTAAAAATAAACCTCCTGTGAAAATAGAAATATTTATGTTTCCGTTAATAAAATTATGAAGAACTTAGAAATACAAAAGTATACAGAGTAAGGTAAAATTTCTAATTAAAGGATTTGTAACATATTAGTAGTCCTGTGAGACAATAGCCTTGTCAAAGTATAAAAGAAAATGCATTGTTTGGGGCAATCTAACAGTAAAATGAAGTGCTATTTCCCTTATTTGAGAATGAGATGCATTCAAAAATTCTCACACAATGTAACAGTCACAATATTTTATGGAATAAATTAAATGCACCTACTATGTATCATCACTGTGTTACAAATAAAATTGTTGAGACCCATGTTAACCCTTTTCTTACTCTTGTTTGCAATGTTTTCTTTCTAGAGTGAATGTTTTCCCTGGAGGAAGGAGATCTCATGATGTCCAACTGGCACTAAAACTAAGTGATATTTGCCAACTTAGCCTCCCTGAACTATAGGGTTAGTCCATGAAAAGATGGACTAGGATAGCAGAGACTCCACAGTCCTAATTTTAAAACATTGATATTTAAGTGTTTGTTAGTTCATCAATACTTCTGTATTTTCAAGGCAGGCAATACTGGATAGTAAAAAAAAAAAAAACACACCAACAAAAATTGTAGTAAAACACAACCCAGGAGAGGGCAATGGCACCCCGCTCCGGTATTCTTGCCTGGAAAATCCCATGGGCGGAGGAGCCTGGTAGGCTGAAGTCTGTGGGGTCGCTAGGAGTCGGACCTGACTGAGCGACTTCACTTTTACTTTCATGCATTGGAGAAGGAAATGGCAACCCACTCCAGTGTTCTTGCCTGGAGAATCCCAGGGACGGGGGAGCCTGGTGGGCTGCCGTTTATGGGGTCGCACAGAGTCGGACACGACTAAAGCGACTTAGCAGCAGCAGCAGTTTTATTTTGCTTCAGAATATCCTTTAGGACATGTTATTTGTCTTCAGTGGATCTTTTTACTCCAAAATGTAAACACTGTCATCAACATACTGTTTTTAAGGACAATAAATAAACTGATGTGTGAAAACATGAAACCTAATATCTATTATTTAATTGATATTCAAAAATCTTATATAACTCTGTATCTCTGCACTCTGTCTTCCTAGTTGCACCCCAGCCATCTGTTTCTTATTATATTCTCTGTCTTGGTGGATGAGCACACCTTACACAGGGGAGAATTATACACCAATAATGAAGGGTCTGATTATCATGGATTAGCACTTTTGAAATGTAATCTAAAACTTAGAGTATTTTTAGGGTAGCAATAAGTATTTTAAGAAGAAATATATGAAAGTGTTTATTTTAGAACTGTCACTATTGCAGAAACTGCATGATATGTGAGGTCCTAGAAGGGTAGTTTTCACTAACTGTTATAATTATATTCAATATATCTATAATATAGCAGGTATTCAATCATTCCTGTTGAATGGATCATTAAATATATTTAGTTCTCAAATGACTTTAGTTCATTTAGGTTTCATGGACAGTATAACTCATAATCATACCTGTGCTTTTATTTATCTTTTGAATGAGTTTTACTGCAGTCATAAGTGCTTTTCCCATCTGCTGAAGTTACTCATGAGAACATTACGATCCTGATCTGTGAGTGGCCTGTGTGGGAAACCCACTAGGAATTCTGCTGAACTTTCAAAGTATGGGCGATATAATACTGCTTCAACAAATTCTACGGCCAGCAGAAAGTCCATGGTGAAGTCTCATTCAGTTTCAGAAGAATAGAATGATCTAAAGAAATGACACAAAATTAGATGCATGAGTTACAAAATATTTCATTATACATGCAAATTAAAGTCTAAATGTGTCTTTTCTCCCGTGTTCCTTAGGGATTTTATGCTATATATTACATAGTTGACTGAAGTGAACCTACAATTTCAGTATATTGTTATTAATCCTCACACTATCTTCTACATTGTGCCTGGCTGAAGAATCTACTACATAGCAACAGAGATGGCAAAACTTTGAATCCCAATTTTTAAAAACTGTAGCATCCTAAGCAACCGCTCTCTTACTTCTACCAGATTTATTCTTTGTGATTTCTGATTCTATTTCTCCTGTATCTAATTTCTGTGCCACTAATGTCTAACATCACTTGTTTTCCACAAGCACAGTTCAGGGACAGGGTAGTATGAGCCAGTTTAATGAATAGAAGATTATTTAACAGGGATTTCTGAAAATTATTCAACAACATACATAATTGATTCATGTTTATTGTGTGTATATGCTTATATAATTTTTTAATTCATAGGAAATAAGAAATGGACTAGGATTTTGCTACAGTAATCGAATAATCTTCTCGAATAAAACACAATGAGGCTCAAGGCCGAGGGACAAACAAACAGATCAAACAGAGGATCAGGGTTACATCTGAGTTCATCTAATTTGTAGACTGAAATGGAAGACTCAATTCTTTCTTTCAGTGAACAACTTTAAAAACTGAACAAAATATTAAAAACATGTTCTTTAATGAGAGAGTGGACAATGATTTTGAGAAATTGTAAGATCAAAATCCAAGAAAAAAAGTATGATGGACTGAAAATTTACATGTTGACATTTATATTAAAGAGGAAGAAATACCAGAGTGCAGACTCTCTCTCTCCCTCTCCTTTCTGTCTTCTCCACATGAGGACAGAAGAAGGCAGCCATCTGCAAGTCAGAAAGAGGGCCCTCACCAGAAGTTGACCATGCTGACACCTTAATTCCTAAGTTATAGCCTCCAGAATTGCAAGAATATCAATTTTGGTGATTTAAGTCACCCAGTCTATGGAATTTGGTTATGGCAGCCCAAGTTCACTAATAAGAAGGGAGAACATGATACAGGATGTTCAGAGCTGGTGCACTGGGATGACCCAGAGGGATGGGATGGGGAGGGAGGTGGGAGGGGGGTTCAGGATGGGGAGCACGTGTACCCCCGTGGCGGATTCATGTTGATGTATGGTAAAACCAATACAATATTGTAAAGTAATTAGCCTCCAATTAAATAAATTTATACTAAAAAAAGAAGGGAGAACATGTGGTAAGTATCACATACGAGGAGATTTTTCCACCCAAGGGAATGGATGCTTTTGAAAGCTGTTGCTCTAATGTTTACATGATAAGAAGAGTCTTTGACAAAATTGTGCAACTGAGAGAAGAAACATCAGAGTTAATGAATAACTAAATGGTAGTCTACACACACATACACACACAAGCATACAAAATATCAAGCCATTGAAGATTATGGAGTAGATTTTTTTTAAACCAGAAAAAGGGATTAAATAGCAAAGAAAAAATTGATCTACACTGAACATTTTCCATGTTAAGAAGACTTCATTAAAGGAGTGAGCCAACAAGCATAAACTGAGAAAAGGTACATTCAAGATATATAACTGACAAAGTGTTAATATTTAATCACTGTAAATTCCTCCAAATTGATAAGTGAAAGCTAGGAATTTCAATTAAAAAATTTAAGTCTGGGAACTTCACAAAAGAAGACATCCGTATAGTTTGCTAAATATCAAAAAAATTGCCACCTTATTTAGTAATGTAGGATTTGTAAGCAATTTTCACATTTAGATACTACTACTCAAAAGAATGGATAAAAGCATGAAAGTGACCATTATCAAGTATAAGATAGAATATGATGCAAAAGAACCTATCAACACTGCTGGAATGAATATTAATTTGTGTTCAATACAAATTATTTGGTATATATCCTCTTTGACGCAGAAAATCTCTTCACCAGACATTTAGACATATGCTTGCTGAAAGACCAGAATGAGAATGCTTGCAACAAGTATTTGTGAGAGTCAAGAATTAGAAATAACACACTGGTCCTTTTATGGTAGAATGGCTATTTAAACTATCATATACTAATCTGTCATTACACAGATATGAAAAAGACAAAATTATTGCTGCACACAAGATAGATGACCGATTAAAATTTCAGTGGAAGAAATCAATTGGTATTGTGCTATTCCATCCATACAAAGATTGAAAACAAGCAAAAATAATCCATGGTGTTAGAATAGTAGTTCCTTTTGGGTAGAAGGGAAAGAATAGCAAATGAAATGAGGACAGGGGCTGGTCCTGCAGTATGGTTAGATTCTGTTTCTTGCCCTGGGATTGGTAGCATGGGACTTTTATTTTGTGATAACTCATTATACTGATTACTTAGGATCTGTGTACTTCACTGCATACTTGTAATCTGTCAATAAAAAGCTATTATAATTACCTTTCTTCTCTATTATGGCATAGGAGTTAGAGTGACGGAAATATTTCTTTATACATGTGGAACTCAGTGATAGAAAACATGGTTAATGGACTTGGAACACTAAATATATTTTTCTAATCTGAATCAATTCAATTAAATTAATGGATTCATTATTTACAAAAATCTCACTATTCCTGTTTTGACTATAATGCTTAAAAACCAAAATGCACATAATCTAAAATTGTTCAATTCTCTGAAACAAGATTTTTGAAAAGCTTAAATGAAATAATGCATGCAAAGTACTACACACCGCTTGACTCACAGAAGCACTCAAAAAAGTAAATGACTAAAGGAGACAGCAGGGGCTAATATATTGTACTGTTAAGATGTTTATAAAGTAAGTCTGGAGGTGTTGATTTAAAATATGTTGATGCAACAGGCATGGCATCACTAAGTCTAAAAAAGTGCATAGTGTCAATGTTTATTGTAAATGGGCGACTTTAACACTAAAAGACATTGGAATAAGCATAGAGTGATGAGGGATGGAGAAAAAAAAGAATCTGCAGTGATAAAGAGGAAAATGTGCTTAGTCGCTCAGTCGTGTCTGACTCTTTGCGACCCCATGGACTGTAACCCGCCAGGTTCCTCTGTCCCTGGGGATTCTCCAGACAAGAATACTGGAGTGGGTTGCCATACCCTCCTCCAGGGTATCTTCCCAACTCAAGGATCAAACCCAGGTCTCCTGCATTGCAGGCAGATTCTTTACTGAGTCACCAGGGAAGCCTAAAGAGGAAAATAGTAAGCGTTTTTATGAATAGGTGAGAAGATTTTTTTGCCAAGGCCATTCACCTTTGAGTATATAATTTTTTGCATTTGAATCCAAAGATATTTCACTCAGAAAATCAATAAAAAAAAAAACTTTACAAAAGGAAGTTCCCAGAGATATTCACAATTGAAAAGAAGGCTCTCTTCAGGGTTTTCTGAGATTCCATATCTAGGTGCTGTTATAGAGGAATTCTCAGGGCTTCCCAGGTGGCTCAGTGATAACAAACACATCTGCCAAGAGTTGCAGGAGACACAGATTCAATACCTAGTTTGGGTTGATCTCCTGAAGTAGAAAATGGAAACCCACTCCAGTATTCTTGCCTGGAAAATTCCACAGACAGAGGAGCCTGGCAGGCTACAGTCCATGGGATTGCAGAGTCAGACATGACTGAGCACCTGAGCATGCAGAGGTATAAAAACACCAAAAATTTTGTTCAAGGCTATTTTGGGACAAAAACTCATGTTAATGACTGAATGTAGATCATTGAAGTCACTGCATCTAAACTCACATTTATATTAAGAAATAACTCTTTGAACTGAAGGAGGTGATGAACAGTACAATAGGCAGGAGGACAGAAGTTGACAATTGGATTCAAGGATGACCTAGAACCAGGGAGACAAGAAGCCTAGAAGAGAAACAGGAGCAGGACCAGGATCCTGGACTTCTCCCACAAAAAGCCCTTACTTTACAAATACCTAGAGAAAGCTGACCATGCTTAGCAGCAGACTTCATTGTAGTCTTTGTCTATTATTAAATGAAATTTACTGTATTTACCTAGGTGTATGTTAAGCATGTAAGTTTCACATAGTTTATCTTACTACATTTTTATCTGTAAAAAAAGAGAAAATGACCTCTCTTTAAGAAATTACTTAAACTATTACGAGAATCAGATAACTAGATGAACCCCATAAAATTACCAAACAACATGCTATGTATTTTAAACCATTTTTTTTAGGAGGATGAAGGTTGGCGTTGCAAATTGAAACCCAGTGAGAATTTTTTACCACACTATTTCATAGCTACCTTATATAAACAAGTAGAAATTAATTGCACATTGCATCAATTAAAAAATAATGATTGGACATGAAGAATGACTTTGCTATGAGATATACTGTCAAATAATGTATGGAACGTCCTCTCAAAAAACCTGTAAGCAACCACCTATCTTTTCATGTATATCTTCCTTGATAGACCAGATGACTGATGAATTGCAAATAATAATGGAAAAACTATTTCTTGATACCTTTTGAAACTATGAGTAATGAATATTTGAGGCAACCACATCTTACACGTTAAATTTTACAATTCCAGAAAGAAAGCCAGAGTTTAATCGCATCACATAAAGCAATTCTCTTACACATCACTGAACTTCGGTTTTGCCACATCAATGGCAGCTCGGTGGGCTGCCCACATCTTAAAGATCACTGTGTCCTCATCTGTGTCATACTGAGAAATACTGCTGGTAGTGGAAACTATCTTTCTGGACAGCAGGTACTGCAGAATGAGAAGTGATTTACTTCAATAACAGATTTTAAAATAAATTTAATTACCAGTGTCATGAAGTCCTGAAAAAGAACACTGTAATACACTCATCTAGCTGACTGTTTACCAATGAAATTTATTTTCAAAATAAATTTTAACACTTAGAGATGTTATTTAGCTTAACCTATTTGCTTTACAGATGGATGTATACCAATTTATTTGCAGAGACAGAAGTAATTTGGTAATTATTACATTAATTTTCTGAAAAACCTTTCTATAAATACAATTACACCAATTTGCTATCAACTAGTAATATTTCAGGCTACTAATAGGAACAGTACAAGGAGGTAGGGACAAAACTTTGAACTTAAAATTTCATATGCATATTAATGTGAAGTTTAGTCTATTTTTAAATCATAAATCCCAACAGAAGAACTTCAGTGTCTTCATTCATTCTATTCATAAAAATATCATTGCATTCTTTTACCTTATAGAACCTGTTGGCTACATCCATAACTTGTGGATAGTATGCACGGCATTCTTCAATTGAATAACAGAAGTTAGATCTGTACTCTCAAGATAGTAACTCTACCTCATATGGCAAATTCCCCAGAAACTCTGATTCAATTGCAAGCAAGGAAATACATAATAACCACATAGTAGTTAAAGCCTGTAAAAAAAATAGGATGGAGGTATCTGGAGCCATTAATTGTCTATAGAAAGTAGGAGTTAACCAAATGACTAATGCTTAATCTATATAATTTATCTTCTTTATTCTACAAACCATGTTGAATTTGTTGGCTCTAGGAAATGCACATGATTATGAAAACTTAGGGCTCATCACAGTCAGGAAAGTTTCCACTGGGGACACACTCTTGGTGCAGTTATTTGTATATGGGTCTACATTCACATACAATTAATGCAATTCAGTTCCAAATTATTTATGTCCTATATTTATTTATCCCTCACATAGGAAGTAAAGAATAAGATTTGACTCAGGAAAGTACTCCCTTCAGTTTGGTTATATATGTTGTAGCTGTTTAGTCCCTAAGTCTTGTCCAACTCTTTGCAACACCATGGACTGTAACCTACCAGACTCCACTGTCCATGGGATTTCCCAGGCAAGAATCCTGGAGTGGGTTGCCATTTCCTTCTCCAGGGGATCTTCCAGACACAGGATTGAACCCGAGTCTCCTGATTAGGAGGGTGGATTCTTTACCACCAGGGAGGCTCTGGGTATATATATATATATATGTGTGTGTGTGTGTGTGTTAGTCACTCAGTCGTGTCCAACTCTTTGCAACACCATGGACTGCAGCTCGTGAGGCTCCTCTGTCCATGGAATCCTCCAGGCAAGAATACTGAAGTGCGTTGCCATTCCCTTCTCAAGAGGATCTTCCCAACCCAGGTATTCAACTCTGGTCTTCCACATTGTGGGCAGATTCTTTATCATCTGAACCACTGGGGAAGCCCAGGTGTATACATGTAGATGCTGCTAAATATACATGTATATGTCACATGTGGAGATTCTTTGCCTATATTGTGGAAGAGATTTTGGTTTAACCATCTTCTTCTATCCTCTCAGCTACCTTAGGGATGGTTCTGAAGCCCAACCAATTCTCTTTCCACACAACCTTGAATACATTTTCTGTTGTAACTTGCTATTTTTCTTCTGGGTCTTTCTGGTGGCTCAGTGGTAAAGAATCCGCCTGCCATTGCAGGAGATTTAGGTTCTATCCTTGGGTTCAAAGAGACCCTGGAGAAGGAAATGGCAACTCATTCCAGTATTCTTGCCTAGGAAATCCCATGGACAGAGGAACTTGGTGAAAGACAGTCCATGGGGTCACAAAGAGAGTTGGGCATGACTTAGGGACTAAGCAATAACAATCTTTCTTCTTTTCTTGGCACTCACTCATTTCAACCAAGTCCTCACTCTAGTATATTCTGTCTTAGGACTATTTATCTACTTCCAATTCCTGGGTTCATCTTGTCCACCAGGATTCTGATGGCTCCCAGGACAGGGTTATTCCTAGGTGTACTCCTCAGCTTGGCTTCCATCATAGGAATGAATCTACATCTTCTATTATTGAAACACATCCCCCCACAATCATGCTTGACATTCAGAGGACTATTCTGATTGTTAATCTAGCTGTCAAAAAGAAGGTAAGGTAATAGTGATACAAAACGTGAGAAGAAGACACAATTGATAGGTATTTGAAGGAATATTTTCAAGCCTTTTAATGACAAATCATTTTCTTACTATTTGAAATTTGGTGCACTAGTTGAACTCATTCCACTTATTTCTACTCTTAACCTTAATTTTTAAATTTGAGTGTATGATTGTTAATATAAACTTTACCTTGGACTGTCTATACTAGGACTAGAAGAATTTTGTTAATTACCCAGTACAATCTTTATTTTGAAATGTACATTTACAAGATCCACTTTTTCAAAACTTTGTAACTAGTGAAGTTATATTTCTCAATAAAACATTCAGTTCAGTTCAGTTCAGTTGCTCAGTCGTGTCCGACTCTTTGCCACCCCATGAATCACAGCACGCCAGGCCTCCCTGTCCATCACCAACCCCCGGAGTTCACTCAGACTCACGTCCATCGAGTCAGTGATGCCATCCAGCCATCTCATCTTCTGTTGTCCCCTTCTCCTCCTGCCCCCAATCCCTCCCAGCATCAGAGTCTTTTCCAATGAGTCAACTCTTCACATGATATGTTGGAAGAAGCATATATGTTGATATTACCTATAGTGAAATTCATCTTTATGGCCTAAAATAAGATTGCAATTGAAAATAAGAAATCATGACAAGTTTTTGGTTTTTTTGCATATTAGTGGCTTGCTGCTGTGTCACTTCAGTCGTGTCCGACTCTGTGTGACCCCATAGACGGCAGCCCACCAGGCTCCCCCGTCCCTGGGATTCTCCAGGCAAGAACACTGGAGTGGGTTGCCATTTCCTTCTCCAATGCATGAAAGTGAAAAGTGAAAGTGAAGTCACTCAGTCATGTCTGACCCTCAGCGACCCCATGGACTGTAGCCTTCCAGGCTCCTCCATCCATGGGATTTTCCAGGCAAGAGTACTGGAGTGGGGTGCCATTGCCTTCTCCGTTAGTGGCTTAGGGAGTTAAACTAGAACAGTGATTAAGAAAATGAATTTTTGAGATAGATAAATGTTGACACTTTATGAGTTTTGTAATAAAAGGGAAATTACTCAACTTCTCTCAACTCTGTTTGATTATCTGTATTATGAGGATATTAATTTTAAGATCATGGTAAGGGTTGAATTAAACTATCTCTCTAAAAGGCTAGCGTGAGGCTGGGATGCAGTGAGAAATAAAGAGTGACTAGTTGGAAAAGGGACTGGGAATAGGGGAAATAAGCAACAGAAAGTTTGAAAAACTAGGTACATGTAAGGATCATTTTCTTCTTCAGTATCTATCTAAAAAGAACGATGTGCTGTAGATCTTAACATAGACATAGCCATAGAAAGAGTTACCATTCATATTTGTTTTTTTAAATTGACTAGCCCCCACCTCAGGGAAGTGCACAGAAAACTGTATATATTTACAGAGTAAATATCAAGATTTAACCCAACTTAGCTGCCATCTATGGGGTTGCACAGAGTCGGACATGACTGAAGTGACTTAGCAGCAGCAGCAGCAGCAGCAGCAGCTTACCCTATAGAAAAGCAGAGTGAGCAAGCCCCACAACCACAGATCAATAAAGAAGCATGGTGAAAATATAACACTTACCTCCCCAGCCACTGTTGATAGATATGCAGCCAGAGACTCCAGACTCATAAGCACACTGTGAACTATTGGGAGGCTCTGAAAATCTATCTACAGAGTAAACAGAGTAGGTGAAAAGAGTTAAACCTTGAATAGAAAGTCATAAGAGAGGAAAAGACTCATATGCTCCCCCACAAAGAGTAAGAAGAGGGTTATTCCTGCTAATGATACAGTGTATTCATATGAATAGCATTTCATTCACTTTGAGAGCTCAAAGCTTCTTAGAAATTCCAGCCTGTACAGACCCTTTCTTGCATTTTTTTCTGGTTTTTTTTTTTTTTCTGTATTATTTTCTTTATACCATATTTATTTTCTTTACTAACTCCTTCTTGACTAAGCTGGACCTGCAGAGTGTTTCACAAGGCAGTCTCTGTGTGTCCTTCTTTTCTTCCTAAATCAATCAACTTCATTGCAATAATTCAAGTGTGCAGAATTTGTTTTTTTTTTTTTCTATATGAAGGCACCACATTCTAGTCCTTGTTTCATTCTAGACTCCATCTAGTAACATCCAAAGAAGACAATTTAAAAAAGAATTTGATGAGAATGGGAAGCTAATTCAGTTCCAGAATCTCAGTAATAAGATAATTGATTTAAGAAGTAGTGAGAGCAAAATACAGATGGAGAAATTCACCCCAACTGAAGCAGAAAAGAGAGGAGCATTCTGGAAGCACAGAATTCCGAGCATCACACTTGACTCCATTTCCCCATCCTACTTGTTTAAGTGCAGGAAGAGACTGCTGTATTCTGGGCCCGTGCCTCCTTGTTTTCAGCCCTTTTTTGTGCCTGAACCTTACAACTTACAGGAAAGAGACTGTGCAGTGAGGGCCATATCTTATTTACTCTTTCTACTAATATTTAAGAGGCAAAACTCAGGCTTTCAAGGAAAAGTATGTTCCTTACTTTAGTTTGTGTGAAACCTCACCCTGGGTTTCATAGCTGAAAGAAATTTTGTCATATTTCCTCTAATTATCTCACCTCATGCAGCAGAGATATTTTGTTACCACCTTGCCCTGAGAAGCTGTGTCTACTCAGTGGCTAAGTCGTGTCCAACTCTGTGGGAACCCATGAGTCTAGCTGGCCAACTCCCCTGTCCATGGGATATTCCAGGGAAGAATACTGAAGTGTGTTGCCATTTCCTTCCCCAGGGGATCTTACTGATCCAGGGATGGAAACTGGGTCTCTGGTGTCTCATGCCACGGCAAGCAGCTTCTTTACCACTGAGCCAGATGGGAAGCCCAGGCTCTCAGTAGTCTCAGCAGTAAAGAATTTGGGACAAAGACAACAACAAAAAATATTTGCTTTTCCAAACAATAAGCTTTTTCAGTTTACAGGAATTTATATAAAAACTGCATTTTTAAGCCAGAAAGTCTATAAAATGTAAAGAAAAGGTATACCGTATACTTTTACTAATCAAAAGAAGTGTTTAATAGGTCCTAAGAGAGCCTGAATACTAGAAGATAAATGATTATATTGACTGCATACTCAATCAGCATTCAGAGAGTAAAACAGATTAGATATTATGACTTTCAATAACAATGAAAGAAAAAAACAACTTTCCTTGCCTTTAATTAAAATGCACATACCTGTTTTAAATAGCTCTCCATACATTAAAGTTACCACCCAATGTACATTCCCTGTATTGTTTTTGCCAAATGAAGCAAAATATTTGTCTGATTCTGTTATAAGGATCTTACATATTCTTAGTCGATCCATATATTTCCAGGGATCAATGATTATCTTGTTATTCTGCACTGGAAATTCTGCTATGTCTCCATTAATCTGGTCCCAGAAAGGGAGAGAGTTGTTGTTTGCATTGGTGGTTGGCCCTGGATCTGGGGCCAATCCCACAGAAAAGTTCAGGAAGAGAAAAGCAGGGATCAGCAAGGAAGACCACATCCTCTCCCTGCCTGTTGTACTTAAGTGTAAGTCTCAACCAAAAGCAAGTTATATAGCAGATGGGAGGTAGTCTTCTGGCCAATTAGAAAATGACGAATAAACTGCCCAACAAGCACCTGAATTGATGAGTAAATAATGAACATCTGCCAACACGGATTTAGCAACTAAAATTGTAAAGGCTTCAGATAATTGTAAAATGCTTCAAATAAATTATTTGCACAGATAATTTATTGAAAATAGGTATTATTTCCCGTAGTTTAAACTATGTAATCATTGTCAGTTTTTCTAAAACAACATATTAAATTTAACCCAAAGGAATACTTTCATGTTTTCCTGTTTTATTGTGAAATAGTTGACATGCCATTGCCTAAGTTTAAGGCATATAGCATGAAAGGTTGCTTTACATATTTTGTAAAATGATTACCACAAAAGTTTCAGCCAATATCCATCCTCTCATCTAAATACAATGAAAAGAAAGAAAAAATAGGGAAAAGCACTTTCTTCTTGTGATGAGAACTCTTAGGTTTTACTGTCCTCACAACTTTTTAATATATAATACAACAGTGTTAGGTTTTCCTGGTTTCTCAGTGGTAAAGAATCTGACTCCCAAGGCAGGAGACCTGGGTTTTATCTATGAGTTGCGAAGGTCCCCTGGAGAAAGAAATGGCAACCCCCTGCAGTATTCTTGCCTGAGAAATCCCAAGGACAGGGGAGCCTGGCGGGCTATAGTCCACAAAAAGTCGTACATGACAGAGCATGCACAGGCACTGCAGGGTTAGCTATAGTCATCGTGTTGTACATTACATCCCTAGTATTTATCTTATAACTGGAAGTCTGTACTTTCTGACCAGCTTCTTCATTTCCCTATCCTCCTGACCACCTCCTCTGGTAACCCCAAATATGATCTCTTTTTCTACACGCTTTTTTTTTTTTTCCTTTCAGATTCTGCATATGAGTAAGATCATATAGTTTTTTTCTTTCTCTGACTTACTTCACTTAGTATAATACCTTAAAGGTCCATCCATGTTGCAGCAAATGTCAGGATTTCCTTGCACTTTATGGCTGAATAATATTCCATTGTATGTGTTTATCACAACTTCTTTATCCTTTCATCCATCAGTGGACACTTAGATTTTCAAGACTTGGCTCTTGTAAATAAAGCAGCTATGAATATGGGGTGCAGATATCTTTTCTTAGTGTTTTTGTTACCATTTGGATATACTCCCAGTGGGTCTCCCTGGTAGCTCAGACAGTAAAGAATCTGCCTGAAATGCAGGCGACCTCAGTTTGATCCCTGGGTCAGGAAGATCACCTGAAGAAGGGAAGGGCTTCCCACTCCAGTATTCTTACCTAGAGAATCCCAAGGACAGAGGAACCTGATGGGCTATAGTCCATGGGGTCTCAAAGAGTCAGACATGACTCTTTCATACTCTAACACTTCCATAATTCCAGAAGTACAATTGCTGGGTCATATGGTAGTTTTATTTTATATTTTTTGAGGCTCCATACTGTTTTCCATAATGACTATACCAGTTTACAATCCCACCAAACGTGCACATTCATGCTAGCATTTGTTGCTGCTGCTGCTGCTGCTACATCGCTTTAGTCGTGTCCAACTCTGTGTGACCCCATAGACAGCAGCCCACCAGGCTTCCTGTCCCTGGGATTCTCCGGTAAGAACACTGGAGTGGGTTGCCATTTCCTTCTCCAATGCATGAAAGTGAAAAGTGAAAGTGAAGTCGCTCAGTTGTGTCCGACTCTAGCGACCCCATGGACTGCAGCCTACCTACCAGGCTCCTCCGTCCATGGGATTTTCCAGGCAAAAGTACTGGAGTAGGAGGGTGCCATTGCTTTCTCCGCTAGCATTTGTTATCTGTTGTCTTTTTGATAATAGACATTGTGAGGTGGTATAACTGTGTGAGGTGGTATCTCATAGTGGTTTTCATTTGCATTTTCCTAATAACTTGTGATGTTGAGCATCTATTTATGTACCTATGGATCTTTTGTATTTCTTCTTTGGAAAAATATCTTTGTTTTTTACCCTGAGTTGTTTGAGTTTTTTGTATGTTTTGTATACTAAACCCTTATCAGATAAAGTAAAAGTGAAGTTGTTCAGTTGTTTCCGACTCTTTGTGACCCCATGGACTGTAGCCTACCAGGCTCCTCCATCCATGGGATTTTCCAGGCAAGAATACTGGCGTGAGTTGCCATTTCCTTCGCCAGGAGATCTTCCCGACCCAGGGATTGAACCCGGGTCTCCCGCATTGTAGGCAGACGCCTTACGCTCTGAGGCACCAGGGAAACTCTTAACAGATAAGAGTTTTGCAAATATTTTTTCCCATTGTCCCGGTGGTCTTTTCATTTTGTTGATGGTTTCTTCCTCTTTTTAGTTTGATGTAGTCTTGCTGATTTATTTTTAAATTTGTTACTTGTGGTTTTTTGAATTATATTCAAAAAAACATTAATGAGACTATTGATGAGCTTTGTTCCTATGTTTTCTTCTAGGAGTTTCATATGTTCAGTTCTTAAATGTAAGTGTTCAATTCATTTTAATTTAATTTTTGTAAGTGTGTTAAATATGGGTCTGGTTTTATTCTTTCACATGTTTTTATTCAGTTATCCCAGTGCTATTTATTGAAGATTGTCTTTTCTGCATTGAGTATTCCTGGCTTCCTTGTTAGATACTAGTTGATTGATTATGCTTTGGTTTATTTCTGGGCTCTGTATTCTGTTTAAGTGGTCTATGTTTCTGTTTTTATGATGGTAACCTAGTGTTTTGATGCCTAGAGCTTTGTAATATAGCTTGAAACCAGAAAGTGTGCCTTGCTATATAAGTGCCTTGTTATTTTTTCCTCAGGATATTTTTTGGCTATTCTTAGTCTTTTGTGGTTCCATATAATTTTCAGAAGTGCTTTTTCCTACTTCTGTATAAATGCCTTTGAAATCTTGATAGGGATTAGTTTGAACTTAAAGGTGGTTTTGGTAGTATCAATTTTTTGACAGCATTATTTTTTCCAATCCATGAGCATAATGTATCTTTCCATTGATTTATGTCTTCTTTGATTTCTTTCATCAGTGTCTTATGATTTTCAGAGTAGAGATCTTTAGCACCTTTATAAATTTACTTCTGTGTATTTTGTTTTATTTATATTGTTATAAATGGAATTGAATCTTCACTTTGTTTAAGAATTTTGTTAGTGAACAGTGTTGCTACTGATTAGTGTATGTAAATTTTGTTAATTTGTTAATTTTCCAACTTTCCTGAATTCCCAGGATAGATCTAACAGGTTTTTTCAGTTTGTTTGTTTGTTTTTTGCATCTAACAGTGCTTCAGTGTAGCTCTACATGAATTCAGCCTATCGGGAGATTCTTTTAGCCTCACGAATCTGAATGTTTATTTCTCTCTCCAGATTTCCGAAGTTTTCAGTCATTTTTGCTTTATATGTACTTTCTCTCCCTTTCTTCTTTTCTTCTCTTTTTGAAGTTCTCATATTGCAAATGTTTTGTTTCATTGTGCCCCATAATTCCATAGCTGTCTTCAATCTCTTTTATTATTTTTTCTTTTTCTCTCCTGTCTCAGTAATTTCCACTGTCCTATCACTTTAGTTCATGGACTATTTCTCTGCATAGTCAGTCAGTCTGCTTTGTTGCTCTCTATTAAATGCTTCATTCAGTTATTGTATTCGTTTTCTCTAGGATTTCTGTTTCTTTTTTTAACAGTTGCTCCTTTTTTATTTTTTTATCAAACATCTCATTCTGTTGCTCATGCGTTGGTTTCCTAATTTTGTCAAGTTCTCTTTCTGTGTTTTCTTATAGTTCACTAAACCTTCTTTTAGAGAATTAGTCTGAGTTTTTTGTCTGACAGTTTATAGTTCCCCATTTATTTGGAGTCAGTTATTAGATCTTTATTAGATTCCACTGGTCTTGTCATATTTATCTGATTATTTTTTCTGTGTATTTGAGTAATAGGATTTCTTTTCCAGGCCTTATAAGTTTGTTCTCGCAGATATTTTTCTTTACTGTTCAGCTCAGTTTGGGTTTCTGGGTGTGTCTGCTGGTAATGTTTTAAGGCAGGAGGAGCCTGCTATTATGGTCTATTCTGGGGCAAGACACATGTTCCACCTTTGAGGATGGAGATGGGATGGGGTGCACCACTGGCTGAGGACAGTTGGCTAGGACTTCTGGCTTGGTTTCCTACCCAAATGAGGTTGCAGAATGGAATCTACGACTGCATGAGTTCTTTGGTCAGGACCAGGTAGTATATTCTGTAGTAGGTGGGACTATGAATTAGCTTCCCTACTCTGGCAGGGCAGCAGACCAGGACACAGGGATTGTATAGCTCATTGTTTTCTGGTCCAGATTCAGCCTGAGTGTGTGCTGAATTTTCTGCTGAGGCCACCAGCTTTGCTCTGCAGTTGCGGGGAGCCGTGGGCTATCCTCTGGTCAAGTGGTACTGCCCTCCAACTTTCCTGATGAACAAGTGCTGGGGTCCAGCCCCAGCTGATCCAGGGTATTCGAAGGAGAGACGGTGTCGGCAAGGATCAGGAAACAACTGCTTAATTAAACGTTAATTAAGGATATAAAGAGTAATAGAATGAGGATAGCTCAGTGAGGAAATTCAGTGGAGAAAAGCGGCTGAAATAAGGATAGCTCAGTAGGAAAATTCAGTGAAGAAAAGAGGCTGAATAAAATTCCAAAGCAGGGAATTAACGTCACCTACGAAGGCCGCAGGCGTCCTCCCGTTCTCCCGAAGGAGAGGAGACACTAAGGCCTCCCTGGTCGGATCTTAGAAGCCCAGGCAAAATTAGTAGGCTTGATGAGCTTCCCCGCCTCAGAGGAAAAATTCAGCCAGAAGGTGAAAGAAAGAACGACATGGGGAGACCAAATTTTGGTGAACAAAAAAAAGGGGCATACTTTATTTTCCAAAGTAGTTTTATACCTTAAGTTGTGCATAGAGGATAATGGGGGAAGGGGTAGAGTCATGCAAGGACAGCAGTTCCTGGTTCTAATTGAAGCCAGGCTTTCAAACTTATCATATGCAAAAGTTCAGGTGATTTACATCATCTTCTGGCCAGGAGGCCTGTTAACATTTTAAGAAACTTATCTTTCTCTAAAGGTGATTATTCCAAAGTCAGGCACCAGCCTCCAAAAAAGCATTGGACAAAGCTGCATTCCTATAGGACAAAGGTGAGGTGGGCTCAGTCAAGAAAAGAATTAACTCAAGGGTCCAAGGTTACAAACATTGAGGCTACTACTTACATTTCTATACACCCATTATATCAATCAATACACTGCCAAGGACACAGTAGGTAAGGGGTATGGAGACTTAGCAGCAAACATTGGCCCAACAAGTGAAAAACCCTTCACCAATACAATTTCTAATCAATCTTTTAACTACTCAAAAGAATCTGTGTTTAGACAGTTTAGAACATCTCCTGCCTCTCACAGTTGGGAGTCTCTGAACAATCACATGTGGCCGGAAAAAACCTATTCAGGCAGGCTAGAGGACTTCCAAAGGAGTTTGTAGGTTGGAACACTGTCACACCCAGGAATTGTTAACTGGAGCTGTAACCTAACTCTTTCTTCAGAGAAAGGTAGTGGGGGACAGCCCCCTGTAAAGTCAGAGGTGTAGGTGAGAGCACAAAGCAGAAAGTAGGCAGACTCTGGTTTTGGGGGTAGATGCTCGAGAATTTCCAGGGGGACCCTGAGGCTCGATCCCGCCTTTGTGTATGCCAAGCCTCCTTCCTCATGACTTTGCCATGGGCGGAGCTCGCTCCCCACAAACAAGGCCACTGGGTTTGCTCTGCAAACTATAAACTCCGTCTGCCCTTCTCTCAGCTCAAGTGCTATTGGACCACACAGCTTCAGGGAGTTGTTGCCGATGTTCTGGTCAGATTGGGCCAGGTTATTGTTTTACAGTCACTAAGTCATGTCTGACTCTCTGCATACCCACAGATTTCAGAATGCCAGGCTTCCTTGTCCTTCACTATCTCCCAGAGTTTGTTCAAATCCATGTCCACTGAGTTGGTGAGTTGGGTTCCATCCCAGGGTTGGGAAGATCCTTTGGAGGAGAACATGGCAACCCACTCCAGTATTCATGCCTGGAGAATCCCATAAACAGAGAAGCCTGGTGGGCTACAGTCCCTAGGGTGGCAAAGAGTCAGACAAGACTGAAGTGACTTAGCATGCACAAACTGGTGATACTATCCAAGCATCTCATCCTCTGCTGCCCTCTTCTTCTTTTGCCTTCAGTCTTTCTCATCATCGGGGTCTTTTCCAATGAGTTATGTGTGATTTTTGTCTATTCATCTGTCAATGGACAATACATTTGCTTCCTTACTTTGGCTATTGTAAATGATGCCAAAATAAACTCTAAAATGCAAATATCCTTATGAATTATTTTTTTCTTAGGGTAAATATCCAGAAGTGAAACTGCTGAATCACATGGCAGTTCTACTTTTAATTTTTTGAGAAGCCTCTATACTATTTTCCACAGACTCATAGATATTGTATTCTTGCCTGGGAAATACCATGGACAGAGGATCCTGGCAGGTTACAGTCCATGGAGTCAGAAAGAATCCATCAGGACTTAGTGACTAAACAACAACAACAACAATACAGGGAACAGATTATTGCTGGGGGTGGGGTGGGGAAAATAGGTGAGGAGTTAGAGACACAATCTCCCAGATACGTAATAAATAAGCCATGAGGATGTAATATACAGCACAAGAAATATGGTCAATGATATTATAATAACTGTATGGGGTCAGATGATTACTAGACTTATTGTGCTGATTATTTCATAATGTATACAAATGTCAAAACACTATGTAATACATTTGGGACTAACATAATATTGTATGTCAACTATTTTCAAGAATAAATAAAGAATGCTCCTGAAGCAACTCTAGAGTCACCTTTGCCTGGGACTAGTTTTATTTACTACTAAAAAGTGACATTCATGGAGTATTTACTGAATGTTGTACTTATTCAATAAAAACTCCTCCATATGGTTGGAGGAAACTTGAATGAATGATGGCCTTCTAGGAACTTAGGGAATTTGAAGGCTTATGCACCCCCGGAAAATGTTTTTCCTTTTGTCTTGTAGAGTTTCATTCTATACCTATGCCGATTGCTATTCAAACAAAAGATTGGAGGGGAGGAGAACTCTAAGCAAATTTCTGAAGTTCTGTCTTTGCATGCTTTCCTTTTTATCCTGGCATTATACTTTGCAAATTCTGATAGCTTTAATTTCCCTAAAGTCCAACTTTTTTCTCCTCAATTCAGGATAAGCTCTGGAGTCTTGGGTTTTTGCCTCTTGAGCTTAGCAAATGGCAGAAAATTATGGCTTTTAGGACTCACTAGATTTGTTTCCTTTTTTCTAAACCATTACTTCCCTCTCCTGATTGCTTTCTCCTGTCTGGAAATAAATTTATATATTTTATCCTGGTTTTTAGTTTTTATGCAAGCAGCAATTCCAGTTGGAGTACCTTTGTAATAGGCTGAAGCAGAATTTCTTAAACCTAAAAGATTTGAGCATCTGGAATAGAGTTTCCAAATTCTTTATCCTCAGGGACAATAGTGACAGATCTTGGCATAACATTCATAAAAGAGGCAAGGTTTCAGTGTTTGGGTCCTATCAGTGGCATTTCTATCTTAGAAGTCAGCTCTGAACTATTCAAGAGCAAAAGGCCCAATCTGATAATTCTTTTTTCCTAGACTTGAAACCAGTTACTCCTGCAGGAACAATCAGGAGGACAATTTTTTCTTCCTCAGAACACTACTGACATTAAGAAAAAAATATCATAGACAAAGTAAATATTCTGAACCTTACTAAACCTTACTAAAAAGACTTTTGCCCATAAAAATATTTTAGATACACATCAAGAGGATGGTATAAATTCTTGAAGGTTAGAAGAGAAATATATAAAGAAAGAGATGACTTTTTTCTCAGTGCTTTAAATATGGACCACATTATCTAAAATTCTCTAGTAATTGCAAGTCCAGAAACATTGTTGAAGTTCAAAAATCTAAGAAAAAGAGATCTGATGTCAGAAGCAAGTTCAGTTCAGTTCAATTTAGTCACTCAGTCGTGTCCGACTCTTTGCACTCCCATGAACCGCAGCACGCCAGTCCTCCCTGTCTATCACCAACTTCCGGAGTTTACCCAAACTCATGTCCATTGAGTTGGTGATGCCATCCAACCATCTCATCCTCTGTCGTCCCCTTCTTCTCCTGCCCTCAATCTTTCCCAGCATCAGGGTCTTTTCAAATGAGTCATCTCTTTGAATCAGGTGGCCAAAATATGGGAGTTTCAGCTTCAACATCAGTCCTTCCAATGAACACCCAGGACTGATCTCCTTTAGGATGGACTGGTTGGATCTCCTTGCAGTCCAAGGGACTCTCAAGAGTCTTCTCCAACACCACAGTTCAAAAGCATCAATTTTTTGGCATTCAGCTTTCTTTATAGTCCAACTCTCACATCCATACATAACCACTGGAAAAACCATAGCCTTGACTAGATGGACCTTTGTTGACAAAGTAATGTTTCTGCTTTTTAATATACTGTCTAGTTTGGTCATAACTTTCCTTCCAAGGAGTAAGCATTTTTTAATTTCATGGCTGCAGTCACCATCTGCAGTGATTCTGGAGCCCCACAAAATAAAGTCTGACACTGTTTCCATCTATTTGCCATGAAGTGATGGGACCAGATGCCACGATCTTAGTTTTCTGAATGTTGAGCTTTAAGCCAACTTTTTCACTCTTCTCTTTCACTTTCATCAAGAGGCTCTTTAGTTCTTCACTTTCTGCCACAAGGGTGGTGTCATCTGCATATCTGAGCTTATTGACGTTTCTCCTGGCAATCTTGATTCCAGCTTGTGCTTCCTCCAGCCCAGCATTTCTCATGATGTACCTGCATATAAGTTAATTAAGTAGGGTGACAATATACAGCCTTGATGTACTCCTTTTCCTATTTGGAAACAGTCTGTGCTTCCATGTCCAGTTCTAACTGTTGCTTCCTGACCTGCATACAAGTTTCTCAAGAGGCAGGTCAGGTGGTCTGGTATTCCCATCTCTTTCAGAATTTTCTACAGTTTATTGTGATCCACACAGTCAAAGACTTTGGGATGGTCAATAAAGCAGAAATAAATGTTTTTCTGGATCTCTCTTGCTTTTTTGATGATGCAGTGGATGTTGGCATATTTGATCTCTGGTTCCTCTGCCTTTTCTAAAACCATCTTGAACATCTGGAATTTTACAGTTCACATATTGCTAAAGCCTGGATTGGAGAATTCTAAGCATTACTTTACTAGCGTGTGAGATGAGAAGCAAGTTAGTGTGACTTAAAAAAGAAACCTCTATCCTTTGACCAGCATACCCTTAAAGTTGCAGATGAAATCCCTTTATCTAACAATTGAGCACACATTCCTGGAACACTAAGTGCAACTAAGTGCTTGCTAGAAAAGTGTCAAGGATGGGAAGGAATTCTGGGTAGGTTAGTACAAAATATTTAAAGTAATATTAGGTGAATTTTGAAATGACGTGGAATGGGAAATTCTTGTATAAATAGGAATTCTTATATCTTTATGTTGCCTTTTTATTTTTTTGTATAGTTCCTGGTGCTCTAGTCTATATTAGTTAATTAGCTACAAATGAGGAAGCCCGTACGTTTGTGAATTTCATCTTAAAGGACACGAGGCCTTTGAGTTCTGTCACTTCATGTACTGTTTTACACCCCTTTTACAGTTTTCTGGGGCAAAAATTTCTTCTTAATAGTGGTTCCAGGGAATGGATTCTTGAAAATGGAAGCATAAGGACTCTAACTGATTCTGGTCTCCTCCCTCACGAATATAGTCCAAACTCCCTTAATGAACATCAGTACAATTTTTAAGCCTGACTGGCTAAGCAAACAAGCAATATTGCTACTATATAATATTTATATAATATAAATTTTAAAATATTCATGGTAAAAATCTTATCCACAAACCATCATTATCCCCATTTATATTTCACTTTCTTGGTATTTCTTATCTGTTTTATGTCTTTTAGATATAGTTTGATATTTTAGGGGTTCTCAGTTTACCCCAGCAAAAGCCATATATAGATGCCTATCTTTGGATATGCATTTCAATGCAACAGTTTTCTGGAGCTAACCATAGCTGTAAATTATCTTCCAATTTTTCTGTAAAGTTTTAAGGAATAAAAGAACTCATCATAAGAGTAAAATCCGTTCAATAGAACAGACATATACAGTAGCAGAATAGAAAATGTATTGACACTTTTATGATGACCATCTCAATGATATTTGAATTCTTTGATAGAATGACTATCATTTTATGGAAAAATAAAAGAACTAGTGAACTCACTTTGATGTCAACCACAAGGAAAGGAAAACACATTATTTGACCACTTTCATTTACTTTTCTTCTAATCTGTAGACTATATCAAATAATGTTAAATTCTAAAAATTGCCTGCATCTCATATCTCTTCTTGTTCCAACTGTATATCCTCACTAGTTTGCACTGTGAAGTGATTCAGTTTTCTACAAAGATTGTGTTGTCATAATATCATTTCATGCACTTAATCATCTTGCTTCATAGAAAAGTTCTGAGATTCAACACAATGGTTTGGGGGAAGTGGGTTTCTCTGAGACTTGTCCTAGGCTTGTTTTGATGAGTTGGCCCCAAACTTGCATCAATCTTAATTACCTATCTTGTCAGAAGAACATATAAGAGAATCCTGGAACAAATAAGAGAGGTGTTTTTCCAGGTATTGCTGGGAGAAGGTGGGGTAGTGGAAGGAAGAAAAAAGAAATGTCTTCTGGAGATGTAATATTCAGTAAAAACAGTATTCTTGGGGGTTTGAACACTACTCTGCCCAGTATAAAAAAGAGAACTGCTGGTCTTGGGAGATGGATACGATCTGTCAGACAATAGGGCCTAATTAACTCACAGACACTGGAAGGATTTTCTTCCAAGCATCTGCTAGCACTTGGTTACTAGAAAGAAGTAGTTAGCAAATGGACTGTTTGTTACTGAGGCAGCACACTTGCCATCAGGTCTATGCCAGGACACACAGAGTTTCCTATTGCACTGCAAAAAAAAAAAAAAAAAAGTTACAAACTTAGTGACTCAAGAGACACAGATTTATTATATTATACTTCTGGTTTCAAAAGCCCAAATATTGGCTTCACTGAACTTAATTCGAGGTGTTCACAGGACTGATTCTTTTTGAAGCTTCTGAAGGCAAAATCAATTTCCTTGCATTTTACAGTTTCTAGAGGCCACTTAAATGTCTTGCGATCCCTCCCTTTCATCACTGCAACCTGTGGTCTGGTCCTCACATCTCACTCGGATCATCAGGCATCTTCTTTATAAGGATCTCGTGAGTCCACTGGGCTGAACCTGATAATTCAGCTTAATGACCCCATCTCAAGATCCCTGAATTAATCACATCTGTTAAGTCTCTTTTGTCATGAAGTGTAACATATTCTCAAGTTCAGGGTTTAGGATATTGTATTAATATTAGTTTTCCAAGGGCTGTCTTAACAAAATACCACCAACTGAGTGACTTAAACAACAGAATTTATTTTCTCACAATTCTAGAGTCTAGAAACCTAAGATCAAGGTGCTGCTAGGATTGATTCCTTTCCAGGCCTGTGAGGAAGAGTCTGTTTCATGCCTCTCCTCTAGCTCCTGGTAATTTGTTGGCAATCTGCCATTCCTTGGCATGTAGAAACATTGTACAAGCTTCAGTTTAATATACTATCACTGTAAAATGGGTTTATTATATTGCTATTATGTCATGTCCAGGATATCATGAATTAAAAATGAAACTACGTACCCTGTGGTATCTAAGTCCCACAGTTTTAAGCCAGAACCATGTGCTGTGCCCATGGCTTGTGCTTCACAATGATACATGAGTACCTGTGTTGTGAAAACTTATTGCTTAGGGTCTAGCTTATTGTTATCCTCCCAGGTCAGATGGAACCAGAACTTACTAAGCAGTACCTCTGGCGGTTATCTTGATAACAGGATATAAATGGTATATAATTAGTATATAGAGCAAATTGATTTGGTGAGTTAGGAGACTTAGGAAAAAATAGGAGACTAACTGATATGAGGTGTTATAAACATTATGTTAACCTTTCTGTCACCACTATAAGATGACCTGGAAAGGTCAGTTTTCATTCCAATTCCAGAGAAAGGCAATGCCAAAGAATGTAAAAACTACCATACAATTGAGCTCATTTCACATGCTAGGAAAGTAATGCTCAAAATCCTTCAAGCTAGGCTTCAACAATACATGAACCAAAAACTTGCAGATGTACAAGCTAGATTTAGAAAAAGCAGAGGAACCAGAGATCAAATTGTCAACCTCTGCTGTACCATAGATAAAGCAAGAGAATTCCAGAAAAACATCTTCTTCTGCTTCATTGATTATGCTAAAGCCTTTGACTGTGCAGATTACAGCAAACTCTGGAAAAGTCTGGGAATACCAGACCACCTTACCTGCCTTCTGAGAAACCTCTATGCATGTCATGTTCAAGAAGCAACAGTTAGCACTGGACATGGAACAACGAACTGGTTCAAAACTGGGAGAGGAGTATATCAAGGCTATATATTGTCACCCTACTTATTTAATTTATTTGCATAGTTCATCATACAAAATTTCAGGCTGGCTGATTCACAAACTCGAATTAAGATGGCCAGGAGAAATATCAACAACCTTAGATAAGGAACTAAAGAGCCTCTTGATGAGGGTGAAAAAGGAGAGTGAAAAAACTGCCTTAAAACTCAGCATTCCAAAAACTAAGATCATGTCATCTGGTCCCATCACTTCATGGCAAATAGATGGGGAAACAATGGAAATAGTGGCAGATTTTATTTCCTTGGGCTCCAAAATCACTGCAGACAGTTACTACAGCCATGAAACTAAAAGACAACTTGTAGCTTGAAAGTAAAACTATGAAAAACCTAGACAGTGTATTGAAAAGCAGAGACACCACTTTGCCAACAAAGATCCATCTAGTCAAAGCTATGGTTTTTCCAGTAGTTATGTCTGGATATGATCATTGGACCATAAGGAAGGTTGAATGCCAAAGAATTATAGTCCAACTCTCACATCCATACATGACCACTGGAAAAACCATAACCTTGACTAGATGGACCTTTGACAAAGTAATGCCTCTGCTTTTTAATAAGCTGCCTAGGTTGGTCATAACTTTCCTTTCAAGGACTAAGTGACTTTTAATTTCATGTCTGCAATCACCATCTGCAGTGATTTTGAAGCCCAGAAATATAAAGTCAGCCACGGTTTCCACTGATTCCCCATCTATTTGCCATGAAGTGATGGGACCAGATGCCATGATCTTAGTTTTCTGAGTGTTGAGCTTTAAGCCAACTTTTTCACTCTTTTCTTTCACTTTTATCAAGAGGATCTTTAGTTCTTCTTTACTTTCTGCCATAAGTTCAGTTCAGTCTGTCAGTCGTGTCTTTGCCACTCCATTAATTGCAGCACGCCACGCCTCCCTGTCTATCACCAACTCCTGGAGTTCACTCAAACTCATGTCCATAAGTCAGTGATGCCATCCAGCCATCTCATCCTCTGTCGTCCCCTTCTCCTCCTGTCCCCAATCCATCCCAGCATCAGAGTCTTTTCCAATGAGTCAACTCTTCGCATCAGGTGGCCAAAGTACTGGAGTTTCAGGTTTAGCATTAGTCCTTCCAATGAACACCCAGGGCTGATCTCCTTCAGAATGGACTGATTGGATCTCCTTGCAGTCCAAGGGACTCTCAAGAGTCTTTTCCAATACCACAGTTCAAAGCATCAATTCTTCAGTGCTCAGCTTTCTTCACAGTCCAACTTTCACATCCATATGTGACCACTGGGAAAACCATAGCCTTGACTAGATGGACCATTGTTGGCAAAGTAATGTCTCTGCTTTTGAATATGCTATCTAGGTTGGTCATAACTTTCCTTCCAAGGAGTGTCTTTTAATTTCATGGCTGCAATCACCATCTGCAGTGATTTTGGAGCCCCCAAAAATAAAGTCTGACACTGTTTCCACTGTTTCCCCATCTATCTGCCATGAAGTGATGGGACCAGATGCCATGATCTTTGTTTTCTGAATGTTGAGTTTTAAGCCAACTTTTTCACTCTCCTCTTTCACTTTCATCAAGAGGATTTTTAGTTCCTCTTCACTTTCTGCCATAAGGGTGGTGTCATCCTCATATCTCAGGTTATTGATATTTCTCCCGGCAATCTTGATTCCAGCTTGTGCTTCCTCCAGCCTAGCGTTTCTCATGATGAACTCTGAATAAAAGTTAAATAAGCAGGGTGACAATATACCACTAATACCACCTAATAAGTCCACATAATTTTGGCACTTGGGTTTAACTTCTCTGTGGCATGTGAAATCTTCCCAGACCAAGGATCAAACCCGTGACCTCTACATTGGCAGGTGAGTTCCTATCCACCGCACCACTGGGAAGTAGAAAAACCTGTTGTTGTAACATCACCAGGTATCTTGGGGAACAATCTAAAATATCCAAATTTATATAACAACAATAGAGACTGATTATATAAGAAAATATATAAATTTACCTTTGAAAGATAATATATACAGCTATTTCCATCAACAGCTTGAGAAGGTGTTGGATGGTAAGGGAAAAAAAATATAAGAAAACAAGGAAATATAAGGATATCCAGAGTGTTATGATATTGGCTAATGTGCTATTTTAGGAAAACCTAAGCTTTCTTTCAGATAATGTAGGTTCCAATGACTACATAAATCACAGTTATCTTTTGTGCACAAGAGACTATGGAGTTATCTTTATAAGAATTATGATCATACCCTTGAGAAATATATTGCAAAGAAGTATTAACAATATGGCTAAGAGTCACATTAGAATAATAATCTAATAATGAGAGTCCCTTGGACTGCAAAGAGTTCCAACCAGTCCATTCTAAAGGAGATCAGCCCTGGGTGTTCTTTGGAAGGAATGATGCTAAAGCTGAAACTCCAATACTTTGGCCACCTCATGCGAAGAGTTGACTCAGTGGAAAAGACCCTGATGCTGGGAGGGATTAGGGGCAGGAGGAGAGGGGATGACAGAGGATGAGATGGCTGGATGGCATCACCTACTCCATGGACATGAGTTTGAGTGAACTCCAGGAGTTGGTGATGGACAGGGAGGCCTGGCGTGCTGCAATTCATGGGGTCGCAAAGAGTCAGACACAACTGAGCGACTGAACTGAACTGAACTGACTGAATCTCCCAAGAAAGCTTAAAGAATCCTTAAATAATTCTGGTCACATTTTTGAATGGCCAAGACAAAAACATCCAAGATTTATGTGAGAGAGTTCTGACTATGAAATCCCATCCCATTCATGCTTATTTAAGAATTTTTTCACAAATTCTTGCTATTATATCAGGCAAAGTCATAGG
Source organism: Bos taurus (assembly GCF_002263795.3). NCBI lineage: Eukaryota > Metazoa > Chordata > Mammalia > Artiodactyla > Bovidae > Bos > Bos taurus. The sequence goes on from NC_037336.1 coordinate 65,651,507, forward strand.
AAATTGTACACTTAGTATTTTTCTGAGTAATTTCAATAATTTGGTACATACTTACAAAATGTCTTCTCATGCCAAGGACTGTGTTATTCTGTTCTCACAGGGATGAAGTGGAGTCACTCAGTCGTGTCCAACTCTTTGCGACCCCATGGACTGTAGCCCACCAGGCTCCTCCATCCATGGGATTCTCCAGGCAAGAGTACTGGAGTAGGTTGCCATTTCCTTCTCCAGGAGATCTTCCCAACCCAGGGATTGAACCCAGGTCTCCTGCATTGTAGGCAGATGCTTTACCGTCTGAGCCACCATTGAATTTTACAGGGAATCTCACAGGGAAGTAGTAGTTAAAATTACATTCTTTACATTCTTCCTTAGAAGTGTTGTTGTTCAGTCATCAAATCATGTCTGACTTTGCACAACCCCAGGGACTGAAGCACGCCAGTATTCCCTGTCCCAGATGTGTACAAGCCTATACAGAATTTGTCCTGAAGAAATTTTGCATACCAAGCTTATGATTTATTGACTCAGCTTTGACTGGGCTTCCTTGGTGGCTCAGAGGTAAAGAATTTGCCTTCATTGCAGGAGACTCAGGAGATGTGGGTTCGACCCCTAGATCAGGAAGATCCCCTGGAGAAGGAAATGCAGCCCACTTCAGTATTATGTGCTTCTCTGGTGGCTCAGATGGTAAAGAATCTCCCTGCAATGCAGGAGACCCCTGTTCAATCCCTGCGGGAAGATCCCCTTGAGTAGAAAATGGAACCCACTCCAGTATTCTTGTCTGGAGAATCCCCATAGACAGAGGAGCCTGGCAGGCTACAGGCCATAGGGTCTCAAAGAGTTGAACATGACTGAGCGACTAACACTTTGATTATGTGTTTCCACTTGTTTAATTTGCTTTTGTTGCCTCTGCATTGGGCATCTATTACAATGTCAAGGAACTTGAGATGTATATTTTGTTTTAGGACTTTTATAGCTCAGGTGTTATTCTCAAGTCTTTCTTAAATTTTGAGTTAAGTTTTGTGTATATTGTAAGATAGTCATCCAGTCTGTTTTTTTTTTTTTTTTTTTTGGACACATGAGTCTTCAGTTTTCCCAACTCCATATATGAAAAGAACTGCCCTTTCCCCATGTAACTCTTGCCTCCTTTGTTGTAAATTGATTGACTGTATCTGTTTGGGTTTATTTCTGGCTCTCTATTTACATTAATCTATGTGACGACATAGGATGAGATGGCTGGATGGCATCACTGACTCGATGGATGTGAGTCTCAGTGAACTCAAGGAGTTGGTGATGGACAGGGAGGCCTGGCGTGCTGCGATTCATGGGGTCGAAAAGAGTCGGACACGACTGAGCGACCGGTCTGATCTGATCTGATGTGCCTCTTTGTATGGCAATACCATACATTTTTGGTTTGTTGTTATTGTTCAGTCACGAAGTCCTGTCTGACTCTGAACCCTATGACCTGTAGCACACCAGGCTTCCCTGTTCTTCACTATCTCCCAGAGTTTGCTCAAACTCAGGTCCATTGAGTCCATGATGCCATCCAACCATCTCATCCTCTGTCGTCTCCTTTTCCTCTTGTCCACAATCATTCCTAGCGTCAGGATCTTTTCCAGTGAGTCAACACTTTGCATCAGGTGGTGAAAGTATTAGAGCTTCAACTTCAGCATCAGTCCTTCCAGTGAATATTCAGGGTTGGTTTCTTTTAGGATTGACTGTTTTGATCTCCTTCCTGTCCAAAGGACTCTCAAGAGTCTTCTCCAGAACCACAGTTAGGAAGCATCAATTCTTTGGCACTTAGCCTTCTCTATGATACAATTCTCACATCCATACATGACTACTGGAAAAACCATAGCTTTGACTAGACAGACCTATGTTGGCAAAGTGATGTCTTTGCTTTTTGAATACACTAAGTTTTTTGTAGCTTTCCTTCCAAGGAGCAAGCGTCTTTTAATTTCATGGCTGCAGTTACTGTCTGCCATGACTTTGGAGACCAAGAAAATAAAATCTGCCACTGCTTCCACTGTTTCCCCTTCTATTTGCCATGAAGTGATTGGACTGGATGCCATGATCTTAGTTTTTCTAATGTTGAGCTTCAAGTCAACTTTTTCACTCTTCTCTTTCACCCTCATCAAGGGCTCTTTAGTTCCTCTTCACTTTCTGCCATTAGTGTAGTATTATCTGCATATCTGAGATTATTGACATTCCTCTTGGCAATCTTGATTCCAGCTTGTGTTATCCAGGTCGGTTTTTCGAATGCTACACTCTGCATAGAAGTTAAATAAGCAGGCTGACAATAGACAACCTTGTCATACTCTTTTACCAATTTTGAACCAGTTTGTTGTTCCAAGTTTGGTTCTAACTGATGCTTCTTGTCCTGCATATAGGTTTGTCAGAAGACAGTTAAGGTTATCTGGTATTCCTATCTCTTTAAGAATTTTCCACAGATTGTTGTGATCCACACAATCAAAGGCTTTAGTGTAGTCAATGAAGAAGAAGCAGATGTTTTTCTGGAATTCCCTTGCTTTTTTCAGGATCCAATGAATGTTGGCAATTTGATCTCTGGTTCATCTGTTTTTTGTAAACCTGGCTTATACACCTGGAAGTTCTCAGTTCATATACTGTTGAAGCCTATCTTGAAGGATTTTGAATATTGACTTGCTAGCATATGAAATGCAGAGAAGGCAATGGCACCCCACTCCAGTACTCTTGCCTGGAAAATCCCATGGATGGAGGAGCCTGGAAGGCTGCAGTCCATGGGGTCACTGAGGGTCAGACAGGACTGAGCGACTTCACTTTCACTTTTCACTTTCATGCATTGGAGAAGGAAATGGCAACCCACTCCAGCATTCTTGCCTGGAGAATCCTAGGGACAGGGGAGCCTGGTGGGCTGTTGTCTATGGGGTCGCACAGAGTCGGACATGACTGAAGTGACTTAGCAGCAGCATATGAAAAGAGCATGATTATATGGTAGTTTGAACATTCTTTGGCATTGTCCTTCTTTGGGATTGGAATGAAAACTGCCCTTTTCCAGTACTGTGGCCACTACTGATTTCAGTTTATAGTTTTAAACTAGAAAGTGTGATACTTCTACCTTTTTCTTCTATCGCAAGTTTGTTTTGGTGATTTGGGTATTTTTAGGGTTTGATACATTTTGTCACTTCAGTTATTAGTTTTATTTTTACAAAAAGATATCTAAAAAAAGCTGTGACCAAGGCCCAGAAGAAGGATGGCAAGAAGTGCAAGTGCAGCTGCAAGGAGAGCTACTCCGTGTACGTGTACAAGGTGCTGAAGCAAGTCCATCTGGACACCGGCATCTCGTCCAAGGCCATGGGAATCATGAACTCCTTCCTCAACGACACTTTCGAGCACGTAGCTGGCAAGGCATCGTGCCTGGCGCATTACAACAAGCGCTCGACTATCACACCCAGGGAGATCCAGACTGCCGTGCGCTTGCTGCTACCTGGGGAGCTGGCTAAGCACTCCGTGTCCGAGGGCACTAAGGCTGTCACCAAGTATACCAGCTCCAAGTAAATATAATGTGCCTAGCCACTGTTAACAGAGAAGGCAATGGCACCCCACTCCAGTACTCTTGCCTGGAAAATCCCATGGATTGAGGGCCTGGTGAGCCTGGTGACCTCCATGGGGTCGCTAAGAGTAGGACACGACTGAGCGACTTCACTTTCACTCTCACTTTCAAAGATATCTCACTTGTATTGAGACATTGAATACAAAATAAACCTATTTTGACTTTCAAAAAGTGGCTTTTGCTTAATATGTCCTTCTCATCAGGAACAACAGATAATATAAAACATCATTTATTTTCATAGGAGGCCGCTTTGGTGGAGAGGTAGTTAAGGAATACTGGGTTTTGAAGGGAAATTAAAAAGTGGCACAATATTGGGAAAAGGTGTGACAGGTGGTCAGAAACACCAGAAGATAATTAGCTTACATAGTTTGATTAGTGCCATTAGCATTGATTTAAATATGGTGAGTTTCAGATAATTTGAACTCATTTTTATTATGTGCATTTTTCATTTAAGGGCTCCAATTATAACAAAAATTATATTTAAAAGGAAATTTTTAGTTTTGTTTAGTTTACACTAGAGTTCAGTTCAGTTCAGTTGCTCAGTCATGTCTGACTCTTTGCAACCCCATGGACTGCAGCACACCAAGCCTCCCTATCCATCAGCAACTCCCGGAGTTTACTCAAACTCATGTCTATTGAGTAGGTGATGCCATCCAACCATCTCATCCTCTGGCATTCCCTTCTCTTCCAGCATTCAAACTTTCTCAGCATCAGTTCAGTTCAGTTCAATTCATTTGCTCAGTCGTGTCCAACTCTTTGCGACCCCATGGACTGCAGCACATCAGCCCTCCCTGTCCATCATCAACTCCCAGATTTAACTCAACTCAGGTCCATTGAGTTGGTGATGCCATCTAATCATCTCATCCTCTGTCACCCCTTCTCCTCCTGCCTTCAATCTTTCCCAGCGTTAGGGTATTTTCCAACGAGTCAGTTCTTCACATCAGGTGGCCAAAGTATTGGAGTTTCAGCTTCAGCATCAGTCCTTCCAATGAATATTCAGGACAGATTTCCTTCAGGATGAACTGGTTTGATCTCCTTGCAGTCCAAGGGACTCTCAAGAGTCTTCTCCAACACCACAGTTTAAAAGCATCAATTCTTCAGCACTCAGCTTTCTTTATTGTCCAAATCTCACATACATACATGACTACTGGAAAAACCATAGGTCTGACTAGATGGACCTTTGTTGGCAAAGTAATGTCTCTGCTTTTTAATATGCTAAGGTGGTCATAGCTTTTCTTCCAAAGAGCAAGCATCTGTTAATTTCATGGTTTCAGTCACCATCTACAGTGATTTTGGAGCCAAAGAAAATAGTCTGCCACTGTTTCCCCTCTTTCCCCATCTATTTGCCATGAAGTGATGGGACCAGATGCCATGATCTTCATTTTCTGAATGCTGATTTTTAAGCCAACTTTTTCCACTCTCCTCTTTCACTTTCATCAAGAGGCTCTTTAGTTCTTTTTCAATTTCTGCAGTAAGGGTGGTGTCATCTGCATATTGATATTTCTCCCTGCAATCTTGACTCTAGCTTGTGCTTCATCCAGCCCAGCATTTCTCATGATGTATTCTGCATATCAGTTTGATAATCAGGGTGACAATTTATAGCCTTGATGTACTCCTTTTGCATTTGAAACCAGTCTATTGTTCCGTTTCCAGTTCTAACTGTTGCTTCCTGACCTGCATACAGGTGTCTCATGAGGCAGGTCAGGTGGTCTTGTGTTTCTTTCTCTTTAAGAATTTTCAAGTTTGTTATATTCCACATAGTCACAGGCTTTGGCATAGTCAATAAAGCAGAAATAGATGTTTTTCTGGAACTCTCTTGGTTTTTTGATGATCCAACAGATGTTGGCAATTTCATCTCTGGTTCCTCTGCCTTTTCTAAATCCAGCCTGAACATCTGGAATTTCATGGTTCATGTACTGTTGAAGCCTGGCTTGGAGAATTCTGAGCATTACTTTACTAGTGTGTGAGATGAGTGGACTTGTGCATTCTTTGGCATTGCCTTTCTTTGGGATTGGAATGAAATCTAAACTTTTCTAGTCCTGTGAACACTGCTGAGTTTTCCAGATTTGCTGGCATATTGAATGCAGCACTTTCACAGCATCATCTTTCAGGATTTGAAATAGCTCCACTGGAATTCCATCACCTCCACTATCTTTGTTCATAGTGAGGCTTCCTAAGGTCCACTTGATTTCACATTCCAGGACGTCTGGCTCTAGGTGAGTGATCACACCATTGTGATTATCTTGGTCGTGAAGATCTTTTTTGTACAGTTCTTCTGTGTATCCTTGCCACCTCTTTTTAATATCTTCTGCTTGTGTTAGGTCCATACCATTACTGTCCTTTATTGTGCCCATTTTTGCAGGAAATGTTCTCTTGGTATCTCTAATTTTCTTGAAGAGATCTCTAGTCTTTCCCATTCTATACTTTTCCTCTATTTCTTTGCATTGATCACTGAAAAAGGCTTTCTTATCTCTCCTTGTTATACTTTGGAAGGCTGCATTCAAATGGGTATATCTTTCCTTTTCACCTTTGCCTTTCAATTCTCTTCTCTTCACAGCTATTTGCAAGACCTCCTCAGATGACCATTTTACCTTTTTGGATTTCTTTAACTTGGGGATGGTCTTGATCCCTGCCTCCTATACAATGCCATGAACCTCCATCCATAGTTCATCAGGCACTCTGTCTATCAGATGTAATCCTTTGAATCTATCTCTCATTTCCACTGTATAATCATAATGGATTTGATTTAGGTCATACCTCAATGGTCTAGTGGTTTTCCCTACTTTCTTCAACTTAAGTCTGAATTCAGCAATATAGGTTTCATGATCTGAGCCACAGTCAGCTCCTGGTCTTATTTTTGCTGACTGTATAGAGCTTCTCCATCTTTGACTGCAAAGAATATAATGAATCTGATTTCAGTGTTGACCATCTGGTGATGTCCATGTGTAGTCTTCTCTTGTGCTGTTGAAAGAGGGTGTTTGTTATGACCAGTTCATACTCTTGGCAAAACTCTAATTAGCCTTTGCCCTGCTTCATTCTGTACTCCAAGGCCAAATTTGCCTGTTACGCCAGGTATTTCTTGATTTCTTACTTTTGCATTCCAGTCCCCTATAATGAAAAGGATATTTCGGGGGGGAGTATTAGTTCTGGAAGGTCTTATAGGTCTTCATAGAACCATTCAGCTCTAGTGTCTTCAGCATTACTGTTTGGAGCATAGACTTGGATTACTGTGATACTGAGTGGTTTGCCTTGGAAACAAACAGAGATGTTCTGTCGTTTGTTAGATTGCATCCAAGTACTGAATTTCAGGCTCTTTTGTTGACTATGATGGCTACTCCATTTCTTCTAAGGGATTCTTGCCCACAGTGTACATATAATGACTATCTGAGTTAAATTCACCCATTCCAGTCCATGTTCGCTGATTCCTAAAATGTTGATGTTCACTCTTGCCATCTCCTGTTTGACCGCTTCCAATTTGCCTTGATTCATGGACCTAATATTGCTCTTTGCAGCATTGGACCTTACTTCCATCACCAGTCACATCCACAGCTGGGTGTTGTTTTTGCTTTGAATCTGTCTCTTTATTCTTTCTGGAGTTATTTTCCCACTGATTTCCAATAGCATATTTGGCATGTACTGACCTGGGTGTTCATCTTTCAGTGTTTTATGTTTTTGCCTTTTCATTCTGTTCATGGGGTTCTCAAGGCAAGATTACTGAAGGGGTTTGCCATTCCTTCTCTAGCGGACCATGTTTTCTCAAAAGTCTCCACCATGACCCATCCATCTTGGGTGACCCTACATGGCATGGTGCTGGGGACCAGCCCCAGCTGATCCAGGGTATTCGAAGGAGAGATGGCCTAGGCGACTATTTATATGCTAATTAGAGATATAGAGAACAATAGAATGAGGATAGCTCAGTAGGAAAATTCAGTGGAGAAAAGAAGCTGAGTAGCTTGGTTTACGCGGGAGACCAATAAAACTTCAAGACAAGAAGTTTGCACCACTTACGTAGGCCGCAGGCGCCCTCTCGAATAGCAGAAGGTGCCTCACCCTAGACACCTTCTCGAGTGGGTCTTAGAAGCCCAGGCATAATTAGTAAGCGTGGTGGGTTCCGCGCTCCAGATGGAGACTCAGCTGGAAGTTAAAGGGAAGAATGACATGGGGAGACCAAGCGCTGGTGAACAAGGCCCGTAGCTTTATTTTTAACAGGGGCTTTTATACCCTAAGTTACACATAGAGGATAATAGGGGATGCAAAGTCAGCAGTCTTTGATTCTTATCAAAAACCAGGGTTTCTTTCCTGCAAATTTATCGTATACAAATGGTTTAGGTGATTTACATCATCTTCTGGCCAGAAGGCCTACTAACATTTTATGACTCTTGACAAGGACTTATCAACAAAGACTTATTTTCTCTAAGAGTAATTATTTTAAGGTTTGGCACCATCTTCCAAAGATAAAATTGCATTCCTATAGGGCGGATGTGTAATGGGTTTACAACAAAGAAAGAATTTATTACCTTAAGGGTCTAAAGTTACTAACACCAAGGCCACTACTTATTTTTTACTATATACCAACTATTAATTAATACACATTCAAGGATACAATTCAGGGGATGTGAAAACTTGGCAACAAGCATTGACTCATCAATGAAATCCTTTACTAGTTTATTCTGACAGTTTTTAACTCTCTGAGAGGCTCTAAGCTATTTGAATATCTTAAGCTTCCCGTGCCTCTGGAGGCTAGGAGACTGTAAACAATCGTATGCATAGCTGCAGGAGTCCGGGTAAACTTGTCAGGCGAGTTAGAGAGCCATCTGAGGGGTTTGGATTTAAACACTCCTAATTGCCCAGGAACTTTATTAATTGGAGCTGTAAGTTAACTCTTTGACAGAGAGAGAGAGATGGTGGTAGGGGACAGCCCCCAGTAAAGTCAGAGGTGAGAGCACAAAGCAATAAAGTAGGCAGACTCTGGTTTTTTGGGGGAAAATGCTTGAGAATATCCGGGGGGACTCCTGAGGCTCGATCCCGCCTTTGCGTATGCCGAGCCTCCTTCCTCATGACCTTTGTCATGAGCAGAATGCCTCACCGGCTCCCCGCAGCATGGCTCATAGTTTCATTAACACAGGCTGTGGTCCATGTGATCAAATTGGTTAGTTTTCTGTGATTGTGGTTTTCAGTATGTCTGCCCTCTGATAGAGAAGGATAAGAGACTTATGGAAGCTCCCTCACTGGAGAGACTGACTGAGGGGGGAACTGGGTCTTACACTAGAGTAGCTCAGAAATTTTCTACTTGATGGTGAAATGATTTCTCCATGTGCTCAAATACTAAAACAGCAGCCTTATTCATTACATGAATTGAAAAATGTGCTCATATGGCAATGTACTTGGAGTTCAGTCCTAGCATATAAATTACTTAAAATGTGTCTTCAATGCCCAAAGTTGTATCTTATAAGAATAATATCTCAGAGGAGAATTTTCCCTGCTTACCTGGCAATCTATGAACGAGCATTGAAGATAGTATCAAAATCTTAAATATCAATAGTGTAACCTGTCTTTGGCACAGATATTGACCTATTCATGTGTAACTCAGGCATTCTATGAAACTAATTAGCTTCAACCAGGTTGGTAGCTCAATTCTGAGGGGAGGTTGGCAGGGGGATTATTGGCTGGTAATTTGAAAATACAAAGATGAAGCAGGGATAATAAGAATAACAAACTTTTCGCAGTCATTATAACATTTGATTGCTTTTATTCATAGAATTAAACTAATCTACACATAATAACATAAATTTAGGCTACTCAATTGGTATTAAGAGTAGCCTTTTAATGAAGAAACGTCCCGTAGCTCGAGCAAATTTTGAAGTCATGAGCTTCTTCCAAATTGTTAATAATAAACCTCCTGTGAAAATCAAAACATTTATGTTTCCAGTTAGTAAAATTATGAATGCAACTTTGAAATCTAAAAATATACAAAATAAGATAAAAATCCTAATTACAGGATTTGTAATATATTAGTAACACTGTCTGACCATTAGGCTTGTCAAAGGATACAGGGAAATGCATTGTGTTGGACAATCTAACAGCATAAAAGAAGGGCTATTTCTCTTCTGCTCATTTGGCAGCATATATAATAAATGATGAGCTGTTTCCCTTATTTGAGAATGAGATGTATTCAAAAAATTCTCACACAATGTAATAACCACAATATTTTATGGAATAAGTTAAGCACAAATTGTTGAGACCCATCATAACTCATTTCTTACTCTTGTTTGTACTGTTTTGTTTCTAGAGTGAACCTTTTCCTGCGAGGAAGGAGACCTGGTTGCTGTTCAACTGTCCCTAAAACTAAGTGATATTTGCAACTTAGCTTCCCTGATCCTTAGGATTAATCCATGAAAAAATGGGCTGGTACTGAAGAGACTCCACAGTTCTAATCCTAAATGATTGAGATTTAAATGTGTAAGATTCACTAGTTCATCAAAACTTTCATATTTTCAACGCAGGTTATATTAGATAGTGAAGAAAAATGAAAACCTCAAAAACTGAATTTAAACAAGCTGTAGTTTAAGTTTGCTTCAGCTACTTACAAAGTATATCATTTTGGACATGTTATTTAATGTCAAATGAACTTTTTCTTTAAAAATGTAAACAATGTTATGAAATTCATACTGTACCTAAGGACAACAAATAAAATGATGTGTGAAGACAGAAAGCTTAATATCCATTATTTAACTGATGCTCAAAAATTTTATATAACTGTCTGTCTGCACCCAGTCTTCCTACTTCCAGCCCAACCATCTCTGTTTCTTATCTTCTCTGTCTTGGTGGATGAGCACACTTTGCACTAGGGAGAATGACACAACAATAATGAAGAGCCAGATTTTCACAGACTAGCAATTTTGAATCCTAAGCAAGAACCCAGAATATTTTGGGGGTAGCAATAGGAATTTTAGGAAGAGACATATAAAAGTGTCGATTTTAAAACTGTCACTATTTCAGAAGCTACATGATATGTGAGGTCCTGGAAGGGTAGTTTTCAGTAACTGTCGTAATATTACTCAATATATCTATAATATAGCAGATAATCATTCCTGTTTAACAAGTTATTAAATATATTTTGTTCTCAAATGACTTTGGTTCACTTAGGCTTCATGGATAGTATAACTCATAATCATACCTGTGCTTTTGTTTATTTTTGTAGTGAGTTTTGCTACAGTAATCAATGCTTTTTCCCGTCTGCTGAAGTTACTCATGAGAACATTGCGATCCTGATCTGTGAGTAGCCTGTGTGGGAAACCCACTAGGAATTCTGCTGAACTTTCAAAGTATGGGCGATATAATGCTGCCTCAAAAAATTCTGCGGCCAGTAGAAAGTCCATGGTGAAGTCTCGTTCAGTTTCAGAAGAATAGAATGAGCTAAAGGAAGGACACAAAGTTAGCTGCATGAGTGACAAAATACTTCATTTAAACGCAAATTAAACTCTAAATGTGTCTTTTCTCCCATGTTCCTTAGGAATTTTATGCTATTTATTAAATAGTTGCCTGAACTGAACCTACAGTTTCATTATATTGTAATTAATCCTCACACTATCTTCTACATTGTGCCTACATTAGCTGAAGAATCTAAGTGAAAGTGAAGTCACTCGGTAATGTTCGAGTCTTTGCTACCCCAAAGACTGTAGCCTACCAGGCTCCTTCCTCCATGGGATTTTCCAGGCAAGGTTACTGGAGTGGGTTGCCACTTCCTTCTCCAGGGGATCTTTCCCACCCAGCGGGTGAACCCTCGTCTCCTGGATACAGGAAGATGTTTTACCCTCTGAGCCACAGGGAAGAATCTATTACATAGCAGCAGAGACAGCAAAACTTTGAATCACAACTTTAAAAAAATTGTAGCATCTTAACCAACTCTTACTTCCACTAGATTTACTCTTGGTGCTTTCTCATTGTGTTTCTCCTATATCTAATTTCTGTGCCACTAATGTCTAACGTCACTTGTTTTCCACAAACACAGTTCAGGGGCTGGATACTATAAGCCAGTATAAAAGATAGGTTATCTAATAGCAATTTCTGAAAATCCTTCAACAACATACATCATTGACTCATGTTTATTGTGTGTATATGCTTATATGCTGCTACTGCTAAGTCACTTCAGTCGTGTTCGACTCTGTGCGACCCCAAAGACAGCAACCCACCAGGCTCCTCCGTCCCTGGGATTCTCCAGGCAAGAACACGGGAGTGGGTTGCCATTTCCTTCTCCAATGCATGAAAGTGAAAAGTGAAAATAAAGTTGCTCAGCCGTGTCTTGACTCTTAGCGACCCCATGGACTGCAGCCTACCAGGCTCCTCCATCCATGGGATTTTCCAGGCAAGATTACCAGAGTTGGGTGCCATTGCCTTCTCTGATAATTGTTCCTAATTCCTAGGAAATAAGAAGTGGACTAGAAATTTGCCATAGTAATCAAATCACCTTCTTGAATAGGACATAACAGGGACCAAGGCCAGGGGACAAACAAACAACAGATGGTTTCTCTTGAGTTCATTTAATTTAAAGACTTAAATGGCATGCTCAATTCTCTCTTGCAGAAAACAACCATAAAAACTGAATAAAATATTAAAAACATGTTCTATGATGTCAGAGTGGACAACAATACTGAGAAATCATGAATTCAAAATTTAAGAAAAAAGGTATGATATTTTGAAAATTTACATGTTGAAGTTCATATTAAAGAGGAAGAGAGATTAGAGTGCAGATTCTCTCTCTCTCTTCTCCATGTGAAGCCACAGATGCTATGATGCAAGAAGGCAGTCATCTGCAAGCCAGAAAGAGGGCCCTCAGCTGAAGCTGACCATGCTGGCACCCTAGTTCTGAACTTGCAGCCTCCAGAACTGTGAGAAAATAAATTTCTGTGATGTAAACCAACTAATTTATAGTATTTGCTGATGGCAGCCCAAGTTCCTAATAAGAAGGGAAGACTCAAGGCAATGATTGATTTTGAGAGGTATTGCTCTAATGTTGACATGATGAGAAGAGTCTTTGATAATATTGTAGAGTGAGAGAAGAAACATCACAGTTAGTGATGAACTATTAATAAATAGGACTCTACACACACAGAGAAACATACAAAAAAAAAACCCAAGCCATTGAAAATCACTGGGTAGGTTTTTTCTTTAAAACCAGAAAAAGAATTAAATATTAAAGGAAAACAATTAAGAAATTGGTCTACACTGAAAACTTTTCAAATTAAGGAGACATCATTGAAAGAGTGAACTGACAAGTATAAACTAAGAAAAGCTACATTCAAGATATGTGATATGTGACTCTTAGATGAACTGCAAATAAAAATGGAAAAACTGTTTCCTGATATTATGGAAAATATGAGCAATGAACATTTGAGGCAACCAAAACTTAAACATTATGTTTTACTATGCCAGAAAAAAAAAACAAACAGAGTTTAGTTACATCACATAAAGCAATTGTCTTACACATCACTGAACATCGGTTTTGCCACATCAATGGCAGCTTGATGGGCTGCCCACATCTTAAAGATCGCTGTGTCCTCATCTGTGTCATACTGAGGAATACCGCTGGTAGTGGAAACTATCTTTCTGGACAGCAGATACTGCAGAATGAATAAGATCTATGTCATTAAAAGATTCTAAAGTAAATTAAAATACATTTAATTACCAGTATCATGAATTCCTGAGAAAGAACATGTGACATCCTCATCTAGCTGATTGTTTAGAAATGAAGTTTATTTTCAGAATAGATTTTAACACTTAAAAATGTCATTTAACTTTGTTTGCTTTGTAGAAAGATTTATGCTGTTCTATTTGCCAAGGCAAACATAATTTGGTGATTATTACCTGAATTCTATTGAAAAATGTTTTTATAAATACAATTATGCCAATTTGCTATTAACCATTAGGAACACTTCAGGATACTAAGTAGAACGATTACAGGGGGAAGGGACAAAACTCTAACATAATTTCAAATAATTATAAATGTGAAGTTTAGTCTATTTTTAAATCATAAATCCCAACAGAAGAACTTCATTCAGTGTTTTCATTCATTCCATTCATAAAAATATCATTGCATTCTTTTACCTTATAAAACCTGTTGGCTATATCCATAATTTGTGGATGCGCTGCACGGCATTCCTCAATTGAGTAACAGAAGTTAGATCTGTACTCCTCTCGAGATAGTAACTCTACCTCATATGGCAAACTACCCAAAAACTCAGATTCAATTGCAGCAAGGAAATACATCATAACCACATAGTAGCTAATGCCTGTAAAAAAATAAGATGGAGACATCTGGAGCCATTAACTATATATACAAAGTAGGAGTTAACCAAATGACTAACGCTTAATCTATATTATTTATCTTCTTTATTCTCTGAACTATCATGTTGAATTTGTTGGCTCTAGGAGATGCATATGATTATGAGAACTTAGGGTTAAACACAGTCAGGAAAGTTTCTATTAGGGGCACATTCTGGGTGCAGAAAGTTGTATATGAATTTACTTCAGTTCAGTTCAGTTCACTTGCTCAGTCATGTCCGACTCTTTGCGACCCCATGAATTGCAGCACGCCAGGCCTCCCTGTCCATCACCAACTCCCAGAGTTCACTCAGACTCACGTCCAGAGAGTCAGTGATGCCATCCAGCCATCTCATTCTCCGTTGTCCCCTTCTCCTCCTGCCCTCAATCCCTCCCAGCATCAGAGTCTTTTCCAATGAGTCAACTCTTCGCATGAGGTGGCCAAAGGACTGGAGTTCCAGCTTTAGCATCATTCCTTCCAAAGAACTCCCAGGGCTGATCTCCTTTAGAATGGACTGGTTGGATATCCTTGCAGTCCAAGGGACTCTCAAGAGTCTTCTCCAACACCACAGTTCAGAAGCATCAATTCTTCGGCGCTCAGCCTTCTTCACAGTCCAGTTTCTATCTAAAATGAACAATGGCTTCCCAGGTGGTGCAGTGACAAAGGATCCGCCTGCAAATGCAGGAGATGGCAAGAGATGGGGATTCAATCCCTGGATCAGGCAGATCCCCTGGAGTAGGAAACGGAAATCCGTTCCAGTATTCTTGCTTGAACAGAGAAGCCTGCTGGGCTACAGTCCATGAGGTCTCAAAGAGTTGGACACTACTGAGCGTATGTCCACATGTCTGACACAAAATGATAATGTGCTATACATCATTAATTTAAATATCACCATAGCAGATTTATCATTCATGTTTTTTTTTTTCAATTGATCATTTCCTGGGAGATTGCACAGAAAATTGTATATGTTTACAAAGGAAATATCGAGATTTAACCCAACTTAGCCTATCCTATAGAAAAGCAGAGGTAGCAAGGCCCACAACCACAGATCAATAAAGAAGCATGGTGAAATATAACACTTACCTCCCCAGCCACTGTTGATAGATATGCAGCTAGAGATTCCAGACTCATAAGCACAGCGCGAACTATTGGGAGGCTCTGCAAATCTATCTACAGAGTAAACAGAGTAGGTGAAAAGAGTTAAACCTTGAATAGAAAGTCATAAGAGAGGAAAAGACTCATATGCTCCCCCCCAAAGAGTAAGAAGAGGGTTATGCCTGTTAATGATATGGTCCATTCATATGAATAGCATTTCACTCACTTTGAGAGCTCAAAGCTTCTCAGAAATTCCAGCCTGTACATACCCTTTCTTGAATTTTTTTCTATTTTTTTATTTTTCTTTATTATTTTCTTTATACCATATTTATCTTCTTTACCAACTCCTTCTTGACTAAGCTGGACCTGCAGAGTGTTTCACAAGGCAGTCTCTGTGGGTCCTTCTTTTCTTCCTAAATCAATCAAGACTTCATTGCAATAATTCAAATGTGCAAAGGTTTTTTTTTTTTTTTTCCTATATGAAAGCACCACTTTCTAGTCCTTGGTTCATTCCAGACTCCATCTAGTAACATCCAAAGAAGACAATTTAAAAAAGAATTTCATGAGAATGGGAAGCTGATTCAGTTCCAGAATCTCAATAATAAGATAATTGATTGAAGAAGTAGTGAGAACAAAATACAGATGCAGAAATTCACCCCAATTGAGGCAGAAAAGAGAGAAGCTTTCTCCCTTTCTCAGAGAGGATGCTGAGTTTTGAACATCACACTTGACTCCCCATCCTACTTGTTTAAGTGCCGGAAGAGCGTGCTGCATTCTGGACCAGTTCTTCCCTGTTTTCAGCCCTTTTTTTCTGCTTGAACCTAACAACTAACAGGAAAGAGACTGTGCAGTGAGGGCCATATCTTATTACTCTTTCCACTAATATTTATGAGGCAAAGCCCAGGCTTTTAAGGGAAAATATGTTCCTTACCTTAGTTTGTGTGAAACCTCACTTTGGATTTCATAGCTAAAAGAAATTCTGTCTTATTTCCTATAATAAGCTTACCCCATGAAACAGAGATATTTATAGTATCACATTTATCTGAGTAGCCTGTCAGGCTTTGTAAAAAACAAGATTTTTTTCATCTAGAAGGGGACATTTCTTCTTCAAACAATAAGCTTTTTCAGTTTACAGGAATTTATTTTAAAAGCTGCAGGAATTTATGTTTAAACCAGAAAGTCTGTAAAATGTAAAACAAAGGTGTGACAAATAACTTTACTAATTAAGAGAAGTATTTGATTAGGTATTACGAAAGTCTGAGTACTTAAACGATTATATTGACTGCATTGGTTATATTGACTGATTGCATGAGCATTCAGACAGTAACACTTAAATAGATTAGCTGTAATGCCACTCCTAGCATCAAAGAAAGAGAAAAGCAATTTTCCTTGGGAATAATTCAAATGTACATACCTGTTTTAAATAGCCTTCCGTATAATAAAGTCAATGCCCAAAACACATTGCCTGTATTGTTTTTTCCAAATGAAGCAAAATATTTGTTTGATTCTGTTATAAGGATCTTAAATATTCTTAGTCGATCCATATATTTCCAGGGATCAACAATTATCTTGTTATTCTGCACTGGAAATTCTGCTATGTCTCCATCAATTTGGTCCCAAAAAGGTGGGTAGTTGTCATTTTCATGGGTGGTTGACCCTGGATCTGGGGCCAATCCCACAGAAGAAAAGCTCAGGAAGAGAAAAATGGGGATCACCAAAGAAGACCACATCCTCTCACTGCCTGTTGTACTTAAGCATAAGTCTCAAACAAAAGCAAGTTATATAGCAGACGGGAGGAAGTCCTTGGGCCAACTAGAGAATTATGAATACCTGAGCAGGTTCAACTAGAATCTGAATTAATGAGCAAATAAATGAGCATCTGCCAATATAGATTTAGTGATTAAAACTGTTAGAGGCTGTTACAAAACACTTCAAATAAATCATTTGCACAGATTATGTTTTGCTGATAGACAATTATTTCCTGTGGCTTAAATTACCTAAACATTGTCAGTTTTCCTAAAACATTGTATTAAATTTAACCCAAATTCTTTCATTGTTTTCCAGTTTTATTGAAAAACAACTGGCATACATCATTGCCTAAATTTAAGCATACAGCATTACAGTTTGATTTACATATATTGTAAAATGATTATCACAATAGTTTCAGCCATCATCCATCCTCCCACCTAAATACAATAAAAAGAAAAGGAAGACAAAAAGGGAAAACACTTTTCTTGTGATGAGAACTGTTAAGATTTACTGTCTTCACAATTTTTAAATATATTATATAGCAGTGTTAGCTATAGTTATCTTGAACATTACATCCCTAGTACTTATCTTGTAACTGGAAGTTTGTACTTTCTGTCCAGTTTCCTTCTGTTCTCTATCCTCCTAACTGCCTCTTCTGGTAACCACAAGTATTAGCTCTTTTTCTACAGTTGCTCAGTTCAGTTGCTATCATATCCAACTCTTTCCAACCCCATGAACTGCAGTACGCCAGGCTTCCATGTCCATCACCAACTCCTGGAGCTTGCTCAAACTCATGTCCATTGAGTTGGGGATGCCATCCAGCAACCTTATCTTCTGTCATCCCCTTCTCCTCCTGCCTTCAATCTTTCCCAGAATCAGGGTCTTTTCCAATGAGTCAGTTCTTTACATCAGGTGGCCAGAGTATTGGAGTTTCAGCTTCAGCATCAGTCCTTCCAATGAACACCCAGGACTGATCTCCTTTGGGATTGACTGGTTTGATTTCCTTTCAGTCTAAGGGACTCTCAAGAGTCTTCTCCAACACCACAGTTCAAAAGCATCAATTCTTTGATGCTAAGCCTTGTTTATGGTCCAATTCTCACATCCATACATGACTGCTGGAAAAACCATAGCTTTGACTAGGTGGACCTTTGTTGGGGAAGTAATGTCTCTGCTTTTTGATATGCTGTCTAAGTTGGTCATAGCTTTTCTTTCAAGGAGCAAGTGTCTTTTATTCATGGCTTCAGTCACCATCTGCAGTGATTTTGGAGCCCCAAATATAAAGTCTGTCACTATTTTCATTGTTTCCTCATCTATTTGCCATTAAGTGATGGGACCAGATGTCATGATCTTAGTCTTCTGAATGTTGAGTTCTAAGCCAGCTTTTTCACTCTCCTCTTCCCCTTTCATCAAGAAGCTCTTTAGATCCTCTTCACTTTCTGCCATAAGAGTGGTATAATTTGCGTATCTAAGGTTATTGATATTTCTCCTGGTAATCTTGATTCCAGCTTGTACAAAATGTCTGGCATTTCGCATGATGTACTCTGCATACAAGTTAAATAAGCAGGATAATATATAGCCCTGAGGTACTCTTTTCCCAATTTGTAACCAGTCTGTTGATCCATGTCCGGTTCTAACTGTTGCTTCATGACTGCATACAGATTTCTCAAGAGGCAGGTAAGGTGGTCTGGTGTTCCCATCTCTTTACAAATTTTCCAGTTTGTTGTGATCCACACAGTCAAAGGTTTTGGCATAGTCAATAAAGCAGTAGTAGAGGTTTTTCTGGAACTCTCTCTAAAGGTACTATGAGTACTTTTTCTACAAGTATTGTTGTTTTTTTTTTTTTTTTTTCAGATTTTGGATATAAGTGAGATCATACAGTATTTGTCTTTCTCTGCCTTATTTCACTTAGCATAATGCCTTAAAGATCCTCTATCCATGTGGTAGCAAATGTTTGCTTTTCTTTGCACTTTAAGGTTAAATAATATTCCATTGTATGTATTTACCAGAACTTCGTTAGCCTTTCATCCTTCCATGGACATTTAGGTTTCCCTGTCTTGGCTATTGTAAACACCGCTGCTATGAAGTTGGGGTTTTAGATATCTTTTCATTAGTGTTTTTGTTTCCCTTTGGATATACTTCTGGAGGTAGATTTGTTGGATCATATGGTAGCTCTATTTTTTATTTTTTGAGGCCCTTCCATAATGTTTTCCCTAGTGGTTGTACCAATTTACAATCCCTGCTCCCCACAGTGCACAGAGTTTCATTTTCTTCATATTCAAGCCACCATTTGTTATCTCTTGTCTTTTTGACAGTTCATATTCTAATAGTGTGAGGTGATAACTCATTTTGTTTTACATTTGCATTTTCCTAATAAATTGCAATAATGAGCATCTATTTATGTACGTGTTGATCTTTTGTGCATCTTCTTTGGGGAAATGGCTATCTTTTTTCTGAATTATATGAGTTGTTTGTATATTTTGGATATTAGTCACTTATCAGATACATGGGTTGCAAATATTTTTTTCCCATTATGTACACTGTCTTCTCACTTTGCTGATTGCTTCTGTTTTTTAGTTTGATGTTGTCTTGTTTGTTTATTTTGGGATTTGTTTCCTGTGCTTTTTGTATCATTTCAGAATAGTATTGACAAAACTCATAACGGTGTGCTTTGTTCCTATATTTTTTTTTTAGAATTTTCTTCAAGGAGTTTCATGTTTTCAAGTATTGCATTTAAGTCTTGGATTCATTTTGAGTTAATTTTTATAAGTGTGTAAGGTAGGTCCAGTTTCATCCTTTCACTTATATTTATTCAATTATTGCAATACTATTTATTGAAGACATTGTCTTTTCTGCATTGAGTGTTCTTGGCTCCCTTGTCTGATCTTGGTTGAGTGACTATGCTTGGGTCTCTGAAGTGTAGGGATGGGCTCAGCCTCATGTCCGTATTTTAGGATTCTCTCACTGCTGTCTTGTCCCTAATAGATGTTAGCCCTGTTCTTGTGACAGAACTGTCTATGTCCCCCTCTTGGTGATCTCACTCTTCAATAGTTCTATTTCTATGTAAAAGATATCTCTCAGGTGACACTACCCCCACTCTGCCAAGAGGACAAAACCATATTTTTTCCCTTAGGACAGATTAGAAGATGAAACTTAAAGCTTCTCTATGATCCAGTACAGTTTGTAGTGTACTTTTTTGTTGACTTGATAGCTTAGTGGTAGGGAGGGAAGAGAACTAGCATTTATTTACCTCTGATTACTTGTTAGGCTTTTTTAAATTATTATTTCATGTAATTTTACAATTATTCTATTATCACTATTTAAAAGATTCTTATCACTATTTTAAAGATTATAAAAACAGGGCCAAAAAACATTTAGGCATATTGCTTGGTGCTTACATATGGATAGAAATTATGGTTGTGTCTAAAATGTAGAGCTTTGTGTAGCGTACATAGAAGAGTCTTATCCTTCAGTCAGTACTGCTCTTGTATTGTCTAATGTATTTCAGGAATAAAAATTAAAAAAAAAACTTTTACATTTAATTTAACATATACATTTTCACTTAACCTACAAAACAGTAACAAATATTTTAGGCCTGTGTCATGCAATCAAAAATTTTCAGCATGCCAAAATTAGTAAAACATGACCAATATTGAGAGAAAGAGCAACAAATAAAAACAACACAGAATTGAAAATATATTAGAATTATCAAATAAGAACTGAAATTAAGAGAAATAAATTTTATTGAATGTATAAAACCAGTCTAAGAAACTCAACAAAAAATAAAGACTATAACTGCCAATACACATTATAATCAAATTATAAATATCAAATTCAATCATAAAGAGAAAATTTTAAAATCAACCACTACTAAAAAGTCACTGGAAACAGTAAAAACAAGAGAGCAGCATCTGTAAATCACTTAAAAAAAAAGAAGAACCTGCTTCTATACTTACCAAAAATATTTTTCAAAAAATGAAAGCTACATAAAGACTTTTTAAAGCATACAAATTCTAAATCAATACATCATAGATACTCACTACATGGAATTATTAATGCATGTTCTTCAAGTAGAATAAAGATGATACCAGAAGACTACCAGACATAATAACTACATGTGTAAATATATGAGATATTTTTTCTTAATATTATTTAAGTCTCTAAGAGATTATTGACTTAAAAATAACAATTTCAATATCGCAGCATTTAAAACATGTGAAAGTAGAATCTATAACAATAAATGCATAAAGGGGAGAAATAGAAGTATGTCTATCATCCAGTCAAAGATTATAATACTTAAAGGAACAAGAAAGAATGCCTCATTTTGCCACATGGACCTGGGAATTCTAGCCAGAGTAATTAGGAAACAAATAAATAGATAAATAGTATCCAAATTGGAAAGGAAAAAATAAAATTATCTCCATTCTTTGATGATATAGTCTCATATGTGGAATAAGAGAAAGAATCCACAGATTTCCACAAAATAGCTGATAGAACTAATAAACAAGTTCAGCAAAGTCACAGGATATAAAATCAAGACACAAAAATGAGTTATGTTTCTGTGCAGTTACAATAAACAATCTGAAAAGAAAATTATTTACAATACTATCAAAAAGAATTAAATATTATTGTGCTCAGTCACTTAGTCAAGTCTGACTCTTCATGGCCCCATGGACTGTAGCCTGCCAGCCTTCTGTCCATGGAATTTTCCAGACAAGAATACTGGAGTAGGTGGCCATTTCCACTCCAGGGGATCTTCCCAACCCAGGGATCAAACCCATGTCTCTTATATCTCCTCCCTTGTCAGGCAGGTTCTTTACCACAATACAACCTAAAGTAAACTGAAAGAAACTAAAGACTTGTATACTGAAAACAATAAAAAGTGCCTGAAATAAAGAAGAGGCAAATAAATGGAAAAATACCTCTATTCATGAATTAGAGACTTACTATTGTGAAGATGTCAAAACTATCCAAAATGATCTATAAAATCCCAATGGTGTTTAGTGCAAAAACAGAAAAATCCATCCTAAAATTCACTTGGAATCTGAAAGGACCTTGATTATCGAAAACAATCTCAACAAAAGAACCAAGTTAGAGCCCTTATACTTCCTGATTTCAAGCCTTATTATAAAGCTATAATAATCAAAACAGCATGACACTAATATAAAAGACAAATAGATGAATGGAACAAAATAAAAACCCCCAAATGAACACTTACATTTATGGTCAAATGATCTTCAGCAAGGTTTCAAAGATTATTCAATGGGAAAAAGACACTCTTTTCAAACCCTTGTACATGGAAAATTGGATACCCACATGCAAAAGAATAAAGGTGGATCCTCATACCATTTACAAAAAATAACTCAAAATGGAGCAAAGATCTAAAAGTAAGAGCTTAAAATAAAACTCTTAGAAGAAAACATTTGGCAAAACTTCATGACATTGTATTTTGCAGTGATTTATTGGCTATGTGAGCTATTTTTAGTCACAACACTTCTGATACCAAATGTGTTGGGTTTTTTCCTCAT
Source organism: Bos taurus (assembly GCF_002263795.3). Classification (NCBI taxonomy): domain Eukaryota; kingdom Metazoa; phylum Chordata; class Mammalia; order Artiodactyla; family Bovidae; genus Bos; species Bos taurus. The sequence continues at coordinate 65,673,780 of NC_037336.1, forward strand.
ACCAATCAATTCTTCAACTGGGTATTGTATAATGTAATTCAATTTTGACACTAACTACCCAGAGTTATCTTAAGACTCCACTAGTTTAAGAGCTCGGTCCCACAAAACTTCTCAGATCAGACGCCAGTCATAAGATCAGGCCCCTAGGTTACTCACTCTTCTGTTTAACTTGACTATGAAGTTGGAGGTGTTTCCACAATCTACCTCTTTCAGGCCCAATAATTAGTTAGAATGGCTTGCAGAATTTGGGAAGGCACTTTATTTACTATTATAGGTTCGTTATAAAGAATAAAGCTCAGGAAGTAAAAATGGAAAGATACACAAAAGGCAGGGTGAGGGAAGTAGAGTTTCCATGTCCATTCTGTGCACATACGTTTCCCAGTACTTCTATGTTTTCACTGAGCTGGGAACTCATTTAGGACTTTTTGGTGGGATTTGAGTGCATAGAATTTATTGATGAAATTACTGGCCATTAGCAGTTAATTTAATCTCCCACCCTTGGAGGTTGAGGATAGGACTGAAAGTTCTCAGTTTCCAATCAGAACTTGGTCTTTCTGGTAACCATCCCCATCCTAAAGCTATCGAAGTCTCCAAGAGACATTGTATTAGAATGAAAGAGAATCTTATCATGTATCACTTAAGAAATTCCAAGGATTTTAGTGTCTTTATTTCAGAAACCAAGAACAAAGCCCAAGAATCTTTCTATGACATCATACTATAACATGAAACATAGAAACAAAATAAAAACTACTCAAATCAAACTCCTGGAGATAAAAACTACCATGTATGAGATGACAAATATACAACCAATTAGATAAACAACTGGTGATATTAACAACCACTAAGTGCTGAAAGAAGATTAGTAAACTTGAAGACATAACAAAAGAACCTACAAGGAACAAAGAAAAAAATAATTAAAAAATGAACAAGACATCAGTGAGCTGTGGGTGAACTCCAATCACCATAAAATATATGTGATATTAGTCCCAGAAGAAGGGGCAAGATAAAATTATTTTAGAAATAGTGGCTGAAAATTTTCTAAAGTGAATGTCGACATTCTACGAATCTAGACTGAAATGGGTGAATTTAACTCAGATGACGATTATATCTACTCCTGTGGGCAAGAATCCCTTAGAAGAAATGGAGTAGCCATTATGGTCAACAAAAGAGTCCGAAATGCAGTACTTGAATGCAATCTCAAAAACGACAGAATGATCTCTGTTTGTTTCCAAGGCAAACCATTCACTATCACGGTAATCCAAGCCTATGCACCAACCAGTAATGCTGAAGAAGCTGAATTTGAATGGTTCTATGAAGACCTACAAGACCTTTAAGAACTAACACCCCCAAAAGATGTTCTTTTCATTATAGGGGACTGGAATGCAAAAGTAGGAAGTCAAGAAACACCTGGAGTAACAGGCAAATTTGGCGTTTGATTATGGAATGAAGCAGGGCAAAGGCTAATAGAGTTTTGCCAAGAGAACGCACTGGTCATTGCAAACACCCTCTTCCAACAACACAATAGAAGACCCTACACATGGACCTCACCAGATGGTCAACACCAAAATCAGATTGATTATATTCTTTGCAGCCAAAGATGGAGAAGCTCTATACAGTCAGCAAAAACAAGATCGGGAGCTGACTGTGGCTCAGATCATGAACTCCTTATTGCCAAATTCAGACTTAAATTGAAGAAAGTGGGGAAAGCCACTAGACCATTCAGTATGACCTAAATCAAATTCCTTAAGATTACACAGTGCAAGTGAGAAATAGATTTAAAGGACAAGATCTGATAGATAGAGTGCCTGATGAACTATGGACCGAGGTTCATGACATTGTACAGGAGACAGGGATCAAGACCATTCCCATGGAAAAGAAATGCAAAAAGGCAAAATGGCTGTCTGAGGAGGCCTTTCAAATAGCTGTGAAAAGAAGAGAAGCAAAAAGCAAAGGAGAAAAGGAAAGATATAAGCATCTGAATTCAGAGTTCCAAAGAATAGCAAGGAGAGAAAAGAAAGCCTTCCTCAGCGGTCAATGCAAAGAAATAGAGGAAAACAACAGAATGGGAAAGACTAGAGATCTCTTCAAGAAAATTAGAGACACGAAGGGAACATTTCATGCAAAGATGGGCTCGATAAAGGACAGAAATAGTATGGACCTAACAGAAGCAGATGATATTAAGAAGAGGTGGCAAGAATACACAGAAGAACCGTACAAAGATCTTCACAACCAAGATAAACTCGATGGTGTGATCACTGACCTAGAGCCAGACATCCTGGAATGTGAAGTCAAGTGGGCCTTAGAAAGCATCACTACAAACAAAGCTAGTGGAGGTGATGGAATTCCAGTTGAGCTATTTCAAATCCTGAAAGATGATGCTGTGAAAGTGCTGCACTCAATATGCCAGCAAATTTGGAAAACGCAGCAGTGGCCACAGGACTGAAAAAGATTAGTTTTCATTCCAATCCCAAAGAAAGGCAATGCCAAAAATGCTCAAACTACCGCATAATTGCACTCATCTCACATACTAGTAAAGTAATGCTCAAAATTCTCCAAGCCAGGCTTCAGCATTACGTGAACTGTGAACTTCCAGGTATTCAAGTTGGTTTTAGAAAAGGCAGAGGAACAAGAGATCAAATTGCTAACATCTGCTGGATCATCGAAAAAGCAAGAGAGTTTCAGAAAACCATCTATTTCTGCTTTATTGACTACGCCAAAGCCTTTGACTGTATGGATCACAATAAACAGTGGAAAGTTCTGAAAGAGATGGGAATACCAGACAACCTGACCTGCCTCTTGAGAAACCGATATGCAGGTCAGGAAGCAACAATTAGAACTGGACATGGAACAACAGACTGGTTCCAAATAGGAAAAGGAGTACATCAAGTCTGCATATTGTCACCCTGCTTATTTAACTTCTCTGCAGAGTACATCATGAGAAACGCTGGGCTGGAAGCACAAGCTGGAATCAAGTTGCCAGGAGAAATATCAATAAACTCAGATATGCAGATGACACCACCCTTATGGCAGAAAGTGAAGAGGAACTAAAAAGCCTCTTGATGAAAGTGAAAGTGGAGAGTGAAAAAGTTGGCTTAAAGCTCAACATTGAGAAAGCTAAGATCATGGCATCTGGTCCCATCACTTCATGGGAAATAGATGGAGAAACAGGGGAAACAGTGTCAGACTTTATTTTTGGGGGCTCCAAAATCACCGCAGGTGATGATTGCAGCCATGAAATTAAAAGACGCTTACTCCTTGGAAGGAAAGTTATGACCAGCGTAGATAGCATATTAAAAAGCAGAGATATCACCTTGCCAACAAAGGTCCGTCTAGTCAAGGCTATAGTTTTTCCAGTGGTCATGTATGGATGTGAGAGTTGGACTGTGAAAAAAGCTGAGCGCCAAAGAATTGATGCTTTTGTACTATGGTGTTGGAGAAGACTCTTGAGAGTCCCTTGGACTGCAAGGCAATCCAACCAGTCCATCCTAAAGGAGATCAGTCCTGGGTGTTCATTGGAAGGACTGACGCTGAAGCTGAAACTCCAATACTTTGGCCACCTCATGCGAAGAGTTGAGTCATTGAAAAAGACCCTGGTGCTGGGAGGGATTGGGGGCAGGAGGAGAAGGGGACGGCAGAGGATGAGATGGCTGGATGGCATCACCGACTTGATGAACATGAGTTTGAGTGAACTCCAGGTGTTGGTGGACACAGGTGTTGATGGACAGGGAGGCCTGGCGTGCTTCAATTCATGGGATCACAAAGAGTTGGATATGACTGAGCAACTGAACTGAACTGAACTGATAACTCATACATCCAACAAGATGAACGAACTCCATTTAAAATAACCGTGAAGAAAACTACACCAAGGCATATCATAATTAAATAATTCAAAACCAGTGATTAAGGTAAAACCTTAATATCAGAGAGGCTTAAAAACATATTATGTAAAAAATAAAGATAAGCTGATTTCTTCTCATACACACACACACACACAATGCAAGTAACATAGTGCAATACCTTTAAATAAAAAAAATAATAACCTAGAGTAAATAAATAAATAATAACCAAAAATATTTTTTAAAGAAATAAAATAAAGAAGCATTCAAACATATCCAAGCTAAAGAACTGGTCACCTTCAGAGCCACAGCACTGGAAATGTTAAAGGATGCTTAGGCAGAAGAAACAGCAAATCTTATGGAAACGTAGATCTGCAGAAAGGTGAGAAGAACACAATAAATAGCAGTTGCATGGACAAACACACACAACTTTTTTCCTTAAAATGTAAAACCCTGAAAAGATAACCAGCTATTTGAACAAAAATGGTGAAAATGTACCATGAGGTTCATAACTTATACACAAGGTAAATATATTATCCTAGAAGGTGAAAATGGACATATATTAAGATGCTTATACTATACATGCCATGGTATAAAAATCACTTGGAAGCTGACTGGGATAAGTTAATTATGTATGTTATAACCCTGAAGCAATCACCAAAAATATGAATCCAAGTCATTGATAATAAGCGATACGTTTATTGAGCCTAAGACTAAATAATAGTCAAGATGTAAATTCTCCTAAATTTGAAACATAGATTCAGTTGATGCAGCCCACATTTGTCTCAAAACAAGCTTCTTGCAAATGTGAATGAGCCATGTTTACATTGCTCAAAATTTATATGGATTATAAAATTTATATGGAAAGGCAAAAGAACTCAAATAGTTAAAACAAATGCCCCCGCCCCCTCCCCCCAAAAAGAATGAAGTTGGAAGACTAGTTGATTTCAAGACATTATAAAGTTAGAGTAATCAAGACAGTATAGTATTAATGAAAGGATAGATCAATGGAACAGAACAGAGAACTGAGAAATAGATGATACAAACACTGTCAATTTATTTTTGACAAAGGTGCAAAGGCAGTTCAATTGGAATATTTTTAAGAAATGTTGCTTAGAGTAAATGGATATCCATATGCAAAAATATAAATCCTGGGTTATGCCTCACAGTTTGTATAAAAATTAGCTCAAAATGGATTACTGACAAAATATAAACTGCACAACTAAAACTTTCAGAAGAAAACATAGGGAAAAAATCTCCATGATGTTGATTTTAGTGATGTTTTGAGATATAACACTGAAAGCACAATCTGAAAAAAGAAAAAAAAAGCACATGTATGTAGATAGGTAGACAGACAGAGATTTACCAAAATCAAATTTCTTGCTCAGCAAAAGACACTGTTAAGAGAATAAAAGGGAAAGTCACTAACAGAAAGTATCTGCAAATAACGTAGCTACTGTAGGTCTTATATCTAGAATGCATAAGGAATTCGTAAAACTTAAGATTTAGAAAACAATACACCCAATTAAAAATGGGTAAAAGAGCTTCCCTGGGGGCTCAGGTGGTAAAGAATCTGCTTGCCAATGCAGGAGACCTGGGTTCAATCCATGGATCCAGAAGATCCCTGAAGAAGGAAATTGCAACCCACTCCAGTGTCGGGAGCCACGTTAGGCATTAGTGACAAAATGGAGGCACGGTCCCCAGCCCCCTCTCCTCATTCCGCAGGCCCGGATCCCAGGATGAAGGAGTTAGGCCTTGTAATTCTGACTTGTCCTTTCCTCTCCTCAGCTGAGTTGACTGAAAAGGAATGTTAAGGTGCTTACTGTTCTTAAGAGGAGCATGAGAAGGCACAAAGCCTTCTGCAGTTGTGTTCAGAAAATAATTCATAAAGTTAACTTTTGACATTTGTTCAAGGACTTTTACAAAAGAGTGTTCCAGGATGAGCACATAGGCCGTAGCTTGAGGCCATGGGAGAGATTGATATCTGAAGCCTATTTGTGAGGAGAATGTTTATGGCAAAGGCGTTTACTGAATTTAGGGCTTAGAAATAATTAGAACAGTTAGAAGTTAAAAATTTAAGGAATGTTGTAAAGTTAGCACATTTTACTATAGCTTATAGAAGTTAGGAATTTTTAGAGACACTATAGCTAGAAGCCTTTTTAAGAGATAGTGAGCTCAGGATGTTAGGGGCAAACAGGATTTAGGAAGATAAGTAGTAAATTGAGGAATGTAGCATGAGCTACAATGTAATCACAAGTTAACTATAGGACACATTAGAAGAGGTAGATAATAGATGATAAGGCTGATTCCGAGAGAATCACTGAAGCAGGAACTCTGTTTGAAGAGCAACAATGATTTATGGAGATAATAAATCTGGGAGAGGGGGAACTGAAAATGTCAAACCTCTGGCCTAATGTTTTTTGTAAAAGTATAAAAGAGAATCTTAAACTTGGAATAAACAGGCAGTTCATAGAAAACTGAGAGGCTGTCTCATTGGCCGACACTGTCATCTCTTCAGGTTGAATCCCTGGCTGCTGGAGTTGGACTCTGGCACTCCAGTATTCTTGCCTGGAGGATTCCATGGACAGAGGAACCTGGGAGTCCATGGGGTCGCAAAGAATCAGACACGACTGAGCAATTAACACACACACACAAAAGGTTTGAACAGATACCTCATCAAAAAGATATATGATTGACAAATAAACACATGAAAAGATGTTCAATATAATTTGTCACCAGGAAAATGTAAGTTAAAACCACAATAAAATACCAAAGCACACCTATTTCAATGGTTAATACTGAGGGAAAAAAACTGATATTAATAAATGCTGGCCAGATGGGCAGCAACAGAAACTCTCAGTTATTGCAAATGGACATGCAAAACAGTAGAGCTTTGTTGGAAAATAGTTTGTTTATGTCTTATAAAGTTAAACATAGGTTTACATATGACTCAAGTGATATTTTTTTATCTAGATACTTCCCCAAGTGATTTGAAATTTTACTTCAAAAAAAAAATATCTTTCCTGTACATCAATTTTTATTGCTGTTGTTCAGTCGCTCAATCATGTTCAACTCTTTGTGACCCCATGGACTGCAGCATGCCAGGCTTCCTTGTCCTTCACCATCTTCTAGAGCTTGCTCAAACTCATGTCCATTGAGTCGGTGATGCCATCCAACCATCTCATCTTCTGTCATCCCCTTCTCCTGCCCTCAATCTTTCCCAGCATCAGGGTCTTTTCTAATGAGTTGGCTCTTTGCATCAGGTGGCCAAAATACTGGCATTTCAGCTTCAGTGTCAGGCCTTCTAATAATATTGAGGATTGATTTCCTTTAGGATCGACTGGTTTGATCTCCTTGCGGTCCCAGGGACTCTCAAGAGTCTTTTCCAACACCACAGTTCAAAAGCATCAATTCCTTAGTGTTCAGCCTTCTTTATGGTCCAACTTTCATATCCATACATTACTACTGAAAAAACCATAGCTTTGACTATACAGATCTTTGTACATCAATAGTAACTTTAATAGTCGCTAAAATAAAACTAGGCTTCACTGGTGACTCAGATAGTAAAGAGTCTGCCTGTGGTGTAGAAGACCCAGGTTTGATCCCTGGGTCAGAAAAATCCCCTGGAGAAGGGAAGGGTTACCCACTCCATTATTCTTGCCTGGAGAATCCCAAGGACAGAGCAGCCTGGTGGGCTATGTCCATGGGGGTCACAAAGAGTCAGACACGACTGAGTAACTAACACACACACACACAAAATAAACTAAAAATGGAAAACAATCCAGAAGTTGTTGCACAGGTGAATGGATAAACTAGAGTGCATAGTTTATCATAATGGAACTCTAGTCGATCATAAAAAGGAACAAATTATTGATACAGGAAACAAAAAAGGGTCAAGTGCATTTGTTAAACAAAAAAAATTCAAGAGCAACATGGGGTGTGATACTCTTCATATGAAATTATGGAAAAGACAAAAATATGGGATGAAAACCACATTTGTCATTGCCAGTAACTGGGTCTGGAGAAAAGGTTGAGTACCAAAGGGTAGTAAGAAGGGGTAAATATTTCTGTGACAGAATTGTTGTATGTGATACTATGGTGCTGGGAACACATGTGTGCGTGCTCAGCCATGCCTGACTCTTTGTAATCCTCTGGACTGTAGCCCACCAGGCTCCTCTCTCCATGGGATTTTCCAGGTAAGAATACTGAAGTGGGCTGCTGTGCCCTCCTCCAGGGGATCTTCCCGACCCAAGGATCAAACCTGAATTTCCTGTGTCTCCTGAACTGCAGGCAGATTCTTTATCACTTGAGCCATTGGGGAATGTGCTAGGGATATGACTCTATGCATTTGTCAACATCCATAGATCTGTATACAAGAAACAGTGGATTTCCCTGTGTGCAAATTCTATAACATTTTGATAGGATATACTATCAGACCAGATCAGATCAGTCGCCCAGTCGTGTCCGACTTTTTGTGACCCCATGAATCGCAGCACACCAGGCCTTCCTGTCCATCACCAACTCCCAGAGTTCACTGAGACTCACGTCCATCGAGTCAGTGATGCCATCCAGCCATCTCATCCTCTGTTGTCCCCTTCTCCTCCTGCCCTCAATCCCTCCCAGTATCAGAGTCTTTTCCAATGAGTCAACTCTTCGCATGAGGTGGCCAAAGGACTGGAGTTTCAGCCTTAGCATCATTCCCTCCAAAGAAATCCCAGGGCTGATCTCCTTCAGAATGGACTGGTTGGATCTCCTTGCAGTCCAAGGGACTCTCAAGAGTTTCTCCAACACCACAGTTCAAAAGCATCAATTCTTCAGCACTCAGCTTTCTTCACAGTCCAACTCTCACTTCCATACATGACTACAGGAAAAACCATAGCCTTGACTAGATGGACCTTTGTCGGCAAAGTAATGTCTCTGCTTTTTAATATGCTATCTAGGTTGGTCATAACTTTCCTTCCAAGGAGTAAGCACCTTTTAATTTCATGGCTGCAGTCACCATCTGCAGTGATTTTGGAGCCCAGAAAAATAAAGTCTGACACTGTTTCCACTGTTTCCGCATCTATTTCCCATGAAGTGATGGGACCGGATGCCATGATCTTCATTTTCTAAATGTTGAGTTTTAAGCCAACTTTTTCACTCTCCACTTTCACTTTCATCAAGAGGCTTTTGAGTTCCTCTTCACTTTCTGGCATAAGGGTGGTGTTATCTGCATATCTGAGGTTATTGATATTTCTCCTGGCAATCTTGATTCCGGTTTGTGTTTCTTCCAGTCCAGCATTTCTCATAATGTACTCTGCATATAAGTTAAATAAACAGGGTGACAATATACAGCCTTGACGAACTTCTTTTCCTATTTGGAACCAGTTTGTTGTTCCATGTCCAGTTCGAACTGTTGCTTCCTGACCTGCATACAGGTTTCTCAAGAGGCAGATCAGGTGGTCTGGTATTCCCATCTCTTTCAGAATTTTCCACAGTTTATTGTGATCCACACAGTCAAAGGCTTTGGCATAGTCAATAAAGCAGAAATAGATGTTTTTCTGGAACTCTCTTGCTTTTTCTATGATCCAGAGGATGTTGGCAATTTGATCTCTGGTTCCTCTGCCTTTTCTAAAACCAGCTTGAACATCAGGAAGTTCACGGTTCACATATTGCTTAAGCCTGGCTTGGAGAATTTTGAGCATTACTTTCCTAGCGTGTGAGATGAGTGCAATTGTGTGGTAGTTTGAGCATTCTTTGGCATTGCCTTTCTTTGGGATTCAAATGAAAACTGACCTTTTTCAGTCCTGTGGCCACTGCTGAGTTCTCCAAATTTGCTGGCATATTGAGTGCAGCACTTTCACAGCATCATCTTTCAGCATTTGGAATAGCTCAAATGGAATTCCATCACCTCCACTAGCTTTGTTCGTAGTGATGCTTTCTAAGGCCCACTTGACTTCACATTCCAGGATGTCTGGCTCTAGGTCAGTGATCACACCATCGTGATTATCTGGGTCGTGAAGATCTTTTTTGTACAGTTCTTCTGTGTATTCTTGCCATCTCTTTTTAATATCTTCTGCTTCTGTTAGGTCCATACCATTTCTGTCTTTTATCGAGCTCATCTTTGCATGAAATGTTCCTTTGGTATCTCTGATTTTCTTGAAGAGATCCTTAGCTTTTCCCATTCTGTTGTTCTGTTGTTTTCCTCTATTTCTTTGCATTGATTGCTGAAGAAGGCTTTCTTATCTCTTCTTGCTATTCTTTGGAACTCTGCATTCAGATGTTTATATCTTTCCTTTTCTCCTTTGCTTTTCACTTCTCTTCTTTTCACAGCTATTTGTAAGGCCTCCCCAGACAGCCCTTTTCCTTTTTTGCATTTCTTTTCCATGGGAATGGTCTTGATCCGTGTCTCCTGTACAATGTCACGAACCTCATTCCATAGTTCATCAGGCACTCTATCTATCAGATCTAAGGCCCTTAAATCTATTTCTCACTTCCACTGTATAATCATAAGGGATTTGATTTAGATCATACCTGAATGGTCAAGTGGTTGTCCCTACTTTCTTCAATTTCAGTCTGAATTTGGCAATAAGGAGTTCATGATCTGAGCCACAGTCAACTCCTGGTCTTGTTTTTGCTGACTGTATAGAGCTTCTCCATCTTTGGCTGCAAAGAACATAATCAACCTGATTTCGGTGTTGACCATCTGGTGATGTCCATGTGTAGAGTCTTCTCTTGTGTTGTTGGCAGAGGGTGTTTGTTATGACCAGTGCATTTTCTTGGCAAAATTCTATTAGTCTTTGCCCTGCTTCATTCTGTATTCCAAGGCCAAATTTGCCTGTTAATCCAGGTGTTTCTTGACTTCCTACTTTTGCATTCCAGCCCCCTATAATGAAAAGGACATCTTTTTTGGGTGTTAGTTCTAAAAGGTCTTGTAGGATATACTATAAGAAGATGAAATGTGGACTCTAACAAACCTATCTCTATGTCACAAACACTGAAAAGTGTGAGATTGAAAAGAAATTGTCTGAATAACTTTGTAAAACAATATTTTGCCTAAATGAGTAAAACTAAAGAAAATAAGGCCTCCCCTGGGATACATATGACAAAAATGCTGAGGTCTTCAGTCCAGAGTTCACAATGTGAAAATCACTCAAGTTCTTGGAGGAGACTGTATCAATATCATTGGAATCTAATGCTAGGAGAATGTAAAAAAAAAAAAATGAAAGCACAGTGGAGTGTCTCACCAATTGCTAGTTGTCAAGAAATGTTTGCTGATTTAGTAGACAGCTTTGATCATATAAGATTAGTGACATTAGCAAAAGACTTTTAAACTCAATGATAAACAACTCATATACATCAGATCTCTATTTCGGGAGGTCATCCTAAAATTTTGGAAAGTTCCACCACCTCAAAATTATACAATAAGTAATTTATTAAAATTTGCCAAAAATGAAAAGAAAGTCTATAGAAGTTTGAAGGATTGTCTTAATAGAAGATGAAATTGTACATAGAATAATTTTGAAAAAAGTAATCAGTATGTCTCCTGTTCTAAATAGGCCAGAGAGAAATGTCATATGCTTATAAACTGATCATTAAGGAAATAAGATTACATCAGAATATCCTAGCTTAATGATACTAGCCTGTGGGTTCAATTGTTTACTTGCCCAGGTTTTGTGTCCATGGGATTTGACTTCTTTTGGAGAGTCCTCTGCAGGGACAAAAGTTCCCATCTTAAGAGCATGAATGCACAGCCATGTTTGCCTATCGTAAATATATAAATCAGTCCTGTGTTTAAAATAAAATTTTATTTTGTTTTGTTTGGCTGATTAATGTGAACCAAGTATGTAAGTACCATCAATGTTGGGCATAAAAACAAAGTAAACTTTTTGTTCATGAAAAGGAACAGCAGATCCTGGGCAAGGACTGAGGAAATTTTACCTGAGGACAAGGTCACTTCCTTTGTGGTCAAGGCCATTCCATCTATGGCTTCTTAAATGGTTCCATCTGTTCAATTTTCCAGTAATGGAACAAAAATTTATTGAGTGTCTATATTATGAGCCAGGTATTGTGTAAGGGTCTAGGAACAAAACATTGAACAAGACATAGCTTGTTCGATGGTGGTGCTATGTCCCGTTGAAGAAAGTAGATAAATGAACAAGGCTTATGTTGTAAATGCTTACATACTTGTGAGTTTGGGGTCTTCTGAGAACACAGAGTAAAAGCATTTTAGTAGGAAAGGAAAGGCAAGAACTAATTCCCAATTTTTAGCTACACAAACTTGAAAGGAAGGGGTCCTTGCTGAGGGTGCTGCTCTTGCCTAGGCTGGGATGCTCATGTCATGTAGTACAGAGGGAAGGAAGGGTGAGAGACTTCCAGAGAGATAGAGAGAAATCTACACAAAGAAAAATGATCCATACCCATACTCAGCTAAGCACTCATGTAGTGGAAAATAAGCAGTTTCTGAGCCTAGCTCTTTTTTTAAAATTGAAGTATAGTTGATTCACAATGTTTTGTTAATTATTTCTGTATAGCAATGTGATTCATTTATACATATACACATACACATATATATATATATTCTTTTGCATTTTGGTTTATCATTGGATATTGAATATGGTTCTTTCTGTGCTATACAGTAGGACCTTGTTGTTTATCCGTGCTATATGTAAAAGCCTTGCATCTGCTAACTTCAAACTCCTGCTCCATCTCTCCCCTAAACACTTCCTTCCCCTTAGGCAACCACCAGTTTCTTCTCTATGTCTGTGATTCTGCTTCTATTTCATAGCTAGGTTCATTTGTGTGATACTTTAGATTCCATGTATAAGTGATATTGTATGATATTTGTTTTTTTTCTCATTTAACTTGGTATGATAATCTCTGGGTGCATCCATGTTGCTTAAAATAGAATTATTTCATTATTTTGTATGACTGAGTAGTATCCTATAGTATATATGTACCAAATCTTCTTTATTTGAGTTGTTTCCATGCTTTGACTATTGTGAATAGTGCTGCTATGAACAGAGGGGTGCATATATCTTTTTGAATTGTAGCTTTGGCCCAGGAGCAGGACTGCTGGATTATATAGTGATTCTATTTTCAGTGTCCCGAGGAACCTCAATACTGTTTTCAACACTGGATAAGCCTAGGTCTTAATCCTATTAAGGAGAAATGATCTGTTGTACATTAAATATTCATTTAATTTTCTATATATGCCACTATGAGGTAATTTAAGAGAGGGTTGCTTCAATATTGTGTTGAGTGGTGGGGTTTTTATAATGTTAAAAAACAGAAATCATGGATAGAAAAGTCATTAATGGCATTTTTACTTCTAGTAAAAACATATATAATATACATATATATGTATATGGGTCTGCATTTATAGCTGTCATGTTTCAATGATTTTACTTAAATAAGTGGTGTGATTTGCTTCAACATTGACATACTAAAATGCATTTTTATTTTATATTTCTTTTGATTTCTTTTCCATGTTTCCTGAGTCTAGAGAGTAATTATCTCTCTATATAAAACATTTTTGCACTTTACTTTTTAAAAGGATTTATTTACTTATTTATTTTACTTTTTGGCTGTGGTGGGTCTTCATTGCTGGCATGTGGGCTTTCTGTAGTTGCAGCCGGTGGCAGCTACTCTTCATTGTTGTGTGCGGGCTTCTCATTGTAGTGACTACTCTTGTTGGGGAGCACAGGCTCTAGGTCTGCAGGCTTCAACAGTTGTAGCACATGGGCTCAGTAGTTAGGGTTCCTGGGTTCTAAACCAGGGGCTCAGCTGTTGTGGGGCATGGGCTTAGTTGCTTCCTGGCATGTGGAATCTTCCTGGACCAGGGATCGAACTGGTGCCCTATGCATTGCAAGGCTGATTCTTGGTCCAGACTTCCACTGGATCACCAGGGAAGCCCCCTGTACTTTAAATACGACCTTAGTTTTCCAAAAGTATAATGACCTCATGTTCCAAAGGAAAAAATGTGCATACAACTCAGAATTGTATATTTTTATCGTGCTGGAAAATGATGTCACTAAAGGCAATGCTTCTCATGATATTTCATTTGTTAGGAAACTACTAATTTATCAGGCTTAATTAGTAGTTTTTACAGTCATGTGACTTGACTTATAAGAGCAAATATCTGACTATTTCAATATCATTTCTTTAATAGTGTGTCCAACATTTTCAAATGCAGGAATTGCAGGTAGAGTCCTTTTCAAGGTGCATGTATCTCTCTGATCCTTCTTCTGTCCTCACTTCTCTCTAACCTAGCCAGAAAAGGTTCTCTGATTTTAAAGGCTCATGTGCTTAGACTTGACTCACAAGAATAAGTCAGTATAATCTACCCATCTGAATGTCTGTACACTTAATTCCATCTGCAACCTTAATTTCTGTATAATTTGAGGTAATAAATATATCCACAGGTTTTATGGGTTAGGGTGTGGCCCTCTTCCTGGACCCTAAAGAGCAACCTCAGGTGTCTTGCTCAGGAGGCTACAAATATAAAAATGCCACCTATGACTTAAAGTATCTTTGATATTGAAATAGGTTTTTTATCAGAGAATTCTGATGCAGACCTTCACTGCAAACTTCCCAAATGTCTGGCCACAGTTGTCAGAGAAGAATAAGGGTCTCTTCTCTTCCACATTACAAAAATTACATGTTACTTCTTGTGGTGATCAAACCCTGAACTCTCCTAACAAGAAAATTAAGGAGATGTAGTTCCCTGCCAGTTTAAGGGATAAAGATGATGAATCAACAATATGCAACACATTTGTACAGTCCATATATTTGTCAGTTCAGCATATGTAACATCCTCCTATCCTTTCAAATACCTATAAAAACAGCTTCATGATCAAACATGATGGCAACAACCCTCTTACAAAAGAATTGGGTTATTCCACTCTCCAGATGGTGGGAAATCCAAGTTTTGTCATTCAGTTTCTATACCCGTCTATGGTTGGTTAAAGATCACTCCCCTTCCAGTTCATTAAAATTCCTCCTTTGACATTCTGTGACACAACGACTAGTATTTCAGGTCAAACTTCCAAGAAATAATAGGAGATGGAACCCGGGAGAAACCAATTAAAATACAAAAATATATAAATAATCTAACAAGGAAAAATATGCCTAGTTTTTATAGTAGCATTATTGAAACTAGTCATGGGAAAGTTAAAATTTGCTTTTTCCATACTCATTCAAATTCTGGTCTTGGTTGTATAACTGGGAATATCTCAACCTTGTATTCTTGAAGTGTCTCTACTGTAGTAGTATTGGCTTGCAGAACTCTCCTATTAATTATTGCCACTAGTTTTAAAAGTACTAAAAAGATACCTAGATAGTCACCTGGAAAACAGACACATTTCTCCTCGTTCCTTGTAGCAGCAATCCTAACTCCCCTGGACGATGAATATCAGTCACCTAGGAAATACAACAATACACTTTTTTTTTTGGTGATTAAGAAATATAAGAGTCCAAAATTACTGAATAGCAGTACTTCTTTTGGTTCTATAGAGCTTGAGACCTACAACATTTAAATCAACAGAGCACAAAACTGAAGGCATGAGAAGAGAAAAATGTATGTGTGTAGCCCATTAGAGGAGACGTTAAGCGCTTAAGTTAAAAGTTAATCACTTGCATTCTCTATCACTTGGTTCACAGGCTGAGAATTCTAATGAAAGAAAAGTCACCACTTAATAAAATTGATTTATATTATATTATGTGCTGCCTAGGATATCGCCTTGGAGATAAGGTTTAAATGGGATATAAGCTCTTTTACAGTTATATCATGTTTGTTTCTTATGGTGAAGACAGTGAATCCCTTGGATATTTACCAGTTAAAAAAAACACCTTTATCAGAAACAATGCAAAGTGAACTGTTATACTAATAATTAGGGCATTACACAAAACTACAAAGATGGTATTGGCAGAAGATTTTAACTGGGGAAAGCAAATGCACTTAACAGAATGTGGTTCTATTTTCAATGAGTATAAACTCTTGCACCTCCTATGATGGAAGGAAGCTACTGCAATTCACCGGCTAGCAGGAAGTCTGGTGATACTGTGAGGGTGTAGTACCCTGTTCGGGGCTTATAAATGTCTGCTTATTTTCTGGTTGAGCATTCAGCAGACCACCTTACCTGCCTCCTGAGAAATCTCTATGAAGGTCAAGAAGCAACAGTTAGAACCAGACATGGAACAACAGACTGGTTCCAAGTTGGGAAAGGAGTATGTCAAGGCTGTAAATTGTCACCCTGCTTATTTAACTTCTATGTAGAGTACACCATGCGAAATGCTGGGCTGGATGAAGCACAATCTAGAGCCAAAATTGCTGGGAGAAATATCAATAACCTCAAATATACGGATGATACCACCCTTATGGCAGAAAGTGAAGAGGATCTAAAGAGCCTCTTGATGAAAGGGAAAGAGCAGAGTGAAAAATCTGGCTTAGAGCTCAACATTCAAAAAACTAAGATCATGGCATCTGTTCCCATCACTTCATGGCAAATAGATGGGGAAACAATGGAAATAGTGACAGACTTTATTTTCTTGGGCTCCGAAACCACTGCCGATGATGATTGCAGCCATGAAATTAAAAGATACACATGGAAGAAAAGCTCCTTGGAAGAAAAGCTATCACCAACCTAGACAGCATATCAAGAAGCACAGATATTGCTTTGCTGACAAGGGTCCATATAGTCAGTGTTATGGTTTTTCCAGCAGTCATGTATGGATGTGAGCACTATGAAGAAAGCTGAGCACCGAAGAATTGATGCTTTTGAACTGTGGTGTTGGAGAAGACTCTTGAGAATCCCTTGGACTGATAGGAGATCCAACCATTCCATCTTAAAGGAAATCAGTCCTGAATATTCATTGGAAAGACTGATGCTGAAGCTGAAACTCCAATACTTTGGCTATGTGATGCAAAGAACCAACTCACTGGAAAAATACCCTAATACTGGGAAAGATTGAAGGCAGGCTGAGCCAGGGATGACAGAGGATGAGATGGTTGGATGGCATGACTGACTCGCTGGATTTGATTTTGAGCAAGTTCTAGGAGTTGGTGAAGGACAGGGAGGCCTGGCATGCTGCAACCCATTGGGTTGCAAAGAGTCGGATACGACTCAGCAAATGCGCTGAACTGATTCAGCAGAAGTAATATTCAGATCAGCTTTGGTTAGAGGAAAATTAAGTTGCTGAAATATTTGCTTGATATCCCCCAAGTCATCTTCACCACTGATGTCCTTTTTAAGTCTCTGACTACTGACATTGAGGTAGTGTATATCTGTACCTATGGCCATCTAAGCAAAGTGAAGAAGCAGATGCATTATTTAAAGTTCTTTCCACTGGAATATTCCTCCCCTTCCATTTTCCATCAGGTCTGTACTTGAAGATTATGGGAGTCTATTTCCAGTTTTTGCCAGTGTAATATGCAAAACTAACAGGTATGCAGGCAATGTGGAGAGATTTTTTCCCTTCCTCTTTCTACATCATCTGAAATGAGAGACTCTCATGAGTTCAGAAGTGTGAACTGGAAGTGAAATAGCCATGTGGCAGGAATAGATGTTTCTAACTTCTTTCCCATGGTGACTTCTCATTATGACTAAATGACTTTAGAGGAAAAAGAGACAAATTATGATTATCACTAGAGTAACCCAGGTATATTTGCCAACAAGATGTACACATTCAATTTCATAGGAAAAAATTTCCCACTTCTTCTCACCTCATAACTAGCCATCTCCACTAATTCATCACTGACATTTCAATAGTGTGCCTCATTCAAACAACCTTGTTTCAAATAAGATTGAATTAAAAGTAATTCTGGTATTAATTTGCTGTGATTGCTCAGACTGTTCATTTAATATATATATAAATCATAGTCCCTTCTTGTATATGTACGTGTGTTTATATATTACACACACACACACACACACACATATATATATAATCTGAAGGTAAATAAAGGATATAAAATAAACATAGTAAAACTTCCTGGATTGTGGATATTGTTTAATATATACCATGGTTTATACTGTCTTAATGTACATTCAATAATACCATATTCACTTTTTGCTACTACAAAGTGTTGCAAAAAATCATCTTTCATGTTTCATTTCTGTATACCAACAGCAAAAGATCAGAAAGAGATATTAACAAAACAATCCCATTTACCATCGCATTAAAAAGAGTAAAATACCAAGGAGGTTAAGGGCTTCCCTGGTGGCTCAGTGGTAAAGAATCCACCTGCAATTCAGGAGGTACAGGAGACTTGGGTTTGATCTCTGGGTTGGGAAGATTCCCTGGAGGAGGGTATGACAACCCACTCCAGTATTCTTGCCTGGAAAATCCCATGGACGGGGTGCCAGACAACTACCGTCCATGGGGTTGCAAAGAGTTCAACACAATTGAAGTGACTTAGCACACACACATGTAGGGAGCAAAAGACTCATACTCTGAAAACTAGAAAACGTTGATTAAAGAAACTGAAGATGACACAAGCAGATGGAAAGATATATGGTGTTCTTAGATTAGAAGAGTCAATATTGTCAAAATGACAATACTATCCAAGGCAATCTAAAGATCCAAAGCAGTACTGGTGAAAATACTCAAGGCATTTTCCCACAGAACTAGAATAAATCTTAAAACATGTATGGAACCAAAAAAGACCTCAAATAACCAAAGCAGCCTTAAGAAAGAAGAACAATGTTGCCCCATTTTCAAAATACATGACAAAGCTGCGATTCTCAAAACAGTATGGCACTGGCCCCAAAACAGATACAGAGTTCATGAAACAGACTAGAACATCCACAGATAAGTCCACACTCATATGTCACTTAATTTATGATAAAAGAGGCAAGAATATACAATGGGGAAAGATAGCTTCTTCAAAAAATGGTGTTTGAAAAACTGAAGGGCTACATGCAAAAGAATAAAACTCCACAAAAGTGTACACTATGTAACTATGTCAAAAATAAAAAGAAAGTTTATAATAGTTTGAAGAGTTGTGTTAACAGCACATGAAACTTTTTCTTAATAACTTCAGAGAAAATAAATACTCTGTCTTGTAGTCCTAATAAGACCAGAGAAATGTAACAGTACTCCTATTACTCTATCTTCAAAGGCTTGATTCATCAGAATGACCCAAGCCCCTAAGCCCAAACAGTTAATGATTCAAGCTCTTAAACCCAAACAGTTGATTTCTCCTGTACAGATTTTATTGAGTAATCTGGCTTCTTCAGTAGATTCCTCTGCAGGGCCAAATGCCATGTGTTGAAAGCATGAATGTACAGCCAAGTTGGCATCTCTATTGTAAATAGATAAAAGTGTTCCTTCTTTTAAATAAGCTTATCTTGGACTTAGTTAATGTAAATGAATTGCTGGAGCTCTGACAATGTTGGGCACAGGAACAAAGTTAATGTTCTGTGTCTACATGTCTACAAAGATGAACTCAAGATCTTCAATAAGATGAGCTAGTTTAGGAAGCCCTTCATTTCTAAAACATGTTCTATTTGCTTCTTATTCATTACATTTTCCAATAAGTCAGCTGACATTTTTTGATTGTTAAGAATGGGAGAAAATACTTGCAAATGAAGAAATGGACAAAGGATTAATCTCCAAAATATACAAACAGCTCATGAATGCAGGCTAAGTCGCTTCAGTCATGTCTGACTCCTTGTGACCCTATGAACTGTAGCCCACCAGGCTTCTTAGTCCATGGGATTCTACAGGCAAGAACACTAGAATGGGTTGCCATGCCCTCCTCCAGGGGATCTTCCTGACCCAGGAATCAAAACCAGGTCTCCTGCAGCTTCTGCACTGCCGGTGGCTTCTTTACCCCAGGTCACTGGGGAAGCCCCCAAACAACTATAGAGTTCAATCAAAAAAACAAAAAACAAAACCAAACAAGCCAGTTAAAAAATAGGTGGAAGACCTAAACATTTCTCCTAAGAACACATACAGATGGCCAAGAGGCACATGAAATGCTCAACATCGTTGCCTTCTCCTCAGTAATTATTAGAGAAATGCAAACCAAAACTACAATGAGGTATCACCTCACACTGATCAGAATGGCCATCAGCAAAAAATCTACAAACACTAAATGCTGGACAGGGTGTGGAGAAAAGGGAACCCTCATGCACTGTTGATGGGAATGTAAATTGATACAGCCACTGTGGAGAGAAGTATGGAGGTTCCTTAAAAAGCTAAACATAGAACTACCATATGAGCCAGCAAACTCACGTTGGACACATACCCTGAGAAAACTGTAACTCAAAAGGAGACATGTACCCCAATGTTCATTGTAACTCTGTTTACAATAGTCAAGACATGGAAACAACCTAAATGTTCAAAGACACTTGAATGAATAAAGAAGATGTGGTACATATATACAAAGGAATATTACTTAGCATAATATTAGTAACAAAATTAGGTCATTTGTAGAGATGAAGTTGGACCTAGAGTCTGTCATACAGAGTAAAGTAAGTCAGAAAGAGAAAAACAAATATCATATATAAATGAAAATATTTTAGAAAAATGGTACAGATGAAACCATATCCAGGGCAAGAATAGAGATGCAGATGTAGGAAATGGATATATGGACACGGGGGCAGGATGTGATAAATTGGGAGATTGGGATTGACATATATATACTACCATGTATAAAATAGATAGCTAATGGGAACTTGCTATAAAGCACAGGGAGCTCAGCTTGGTGCTCTCTTATGATCACATGTGTGGGATGGAGTGGGGTGGGATGGAGATCTAAGAAGGAGGGGATATATGGACACATACAGCTGATTCACTTCATTGTACAGCAGAGACGAACACAGCATTGAAAAACAATTATACTCCAATAAAAATAAAGTAGGAAAAAACCCCAACAAAACAAAGGAAGCAGGCATTGTGCTAGACACTAGGACTATAATATTGAAAAAGACATTGTTCCTGATACTTGGAGCTCAGTCTGTAGAAATACTGATAAGCGGATAAGTGACCCATAGCTTATACAATGAAAGCTATCATAAGTACAGAGTACCATGAAAATGTAGAGGGCAACACAGCTGGAAAGGAGAGTCAGGAGTATTTCTTATATTACAGTCATATGGTTTTGAAAGGACCTCATTCCTCACTTAGATGCTACTCTTCCCTAGGACAGGGAAATAATAGCATTTAGTGTGGGATGGGAGGAGAGAAAGAGGGAAGAGGGAAGATAAAGTAAAAGTCTTCTGGACAAATTACAGAGATATCAACCACAAGGAAAAAATGTCATATATCCATGTCTGGTTGACGATTTATATAGCTGAAAAATCTGTTTATAATTATTTAAGTCTAGGTCTTAATTTCATTAAATTTGTAAACAGTATATTTTTGCATGTTTAATATTCACTTAAATATCATGAGGAGGTAACTCAAGGAAAAGTTGTTACAATACTTTGTTAGGTGATTAATAGTTTATCTTGGTGGAGAATGACATCATTAATGTGAAAACCATTCATGGTTTTTTTTATTCCTGCTTTAAAAACATATAAGTGAGTATAGACTTGTAACTGCTTTATTTAAGTTACTCCACTTATAGGAATAATGTGATTGACCATTTACATCTTAAAATTCATATTTCATTAATATTAATTTACTTCAATTTCTCTTTCATGTTTCATTGGAGCATCCTGCTATATTTTCATTAGTATATAGGTATGTTATACTTTCTGTAATTTTCAATTACTGGTTATAAGATAGGTGTCATAAAGCATTTGATGTTAAAAGTGGGTCAGTCAGTCAGTTCAGTCATTGAGTCATGTCCGACTCTTTGTGGCCCATTGGACTGCAGCATGCCAGGCCTCCCCGTCCATCACTAACTCTTGGAGATGACTCAACTCATGTCCGTTGAGTGTTTGTGATGCCATCCAACCATCTCATCCTCTGTCGTCCCCTTCTTCTCCTGCCTTCAATCTTTTTCAGCATCAGGGTCTTTTCAAATGAGTCAGTTCTTCACATCAGGTGGCAAAAGTATTGGAGTTTCAGCTTCAGTATCAGTCCTTCCAATGAATATTCAGGACTGATTTCCTTTAGGATGAATTGGTTGGATCTCCTTGTTGTCCAAGGTACTCTCAAGAGTCTTCTCCAACACCACAGTTCAAAAGCACCAATTCTTTGGTGCTCAACTTTCTTTATGGTCCAGCTCTCACATCCATACATGACTACTGGAAAAACCATAGCTATGACTATTTGGATCTTCATTGGCAAAGTAATGTCTCTGCTTTTTAATATGCTGTCTAGGATGGTCATAGCTTTTCTTCCAAGGAGTAAGCATCTTTAAATTTCATGGCTGCAGTCACCATCTGCAGTGCTTTTGGAGCTCCAAAAAATAAAGTCTGCCACTGTTTCCACTGTTTCCCCATCTATTTGCCATGAAGTGATGGGACCAGTTGCCATGATCTTAGTTTTCTGAATGTTGAGCTTTTAAGTCAACTTTTTCACTCTCCTCTTTCACTTTCATTGAGGCTCTTTTGCCGGGGTCCAGCCCCGGCTGATCCAGAGTATTTGAAGGAGAGATGGCATAGGCGACCTATTTATTTAAATATTTATCAAAGATATAAAGAGTAATAGAATGAGGATAGCTCAGTGAGGAAATTCAGTGGAGAAAAGAGGCTGAATAATTCAGCCAGAAGGTAAGAGAAAGAACGACATGGTGAGACCAAGTTTCGGAGAACAAGGCCCGCACTTTATTTTCCAAAGTAGTTTTTATACCTTAAGTTATGCGTAGAGGATAATGGGGGAAGGGGTAGAGTCATGCAGCAAGCCAGGCTTTCTTCCTGCAAACTTACCATATGCAAAAGCTTAGGTGATTTGCATCATCTTCTGGCCCAGAGGCCTGTTAACATTTTAAGACCCTTTCTTCAGAAAACTTATTTTTCTCTAAAGGTGATTGGTCAGGAGCCACCCTCCAAAAGCATTAGATAAAGTTGCATTCCTACAGAGCAAAGGTGTGGTGGGCTATAACAAGAAAAAGAATTAACTCAAGGGTCCCAGGTTACAAACATTAAAGCTACTACTTACACCAATTATATTAATCAATACACTGCCAGGGACACAGCAGGTAAGGGATATGGAAACTTAGCAGCAAACATTGGCCCAACAACTGAAAATCCCTTCACCAATACAATTTCTAATCAATCTTTTAACTACTCAAAAGAATCTGTGTTTAGACAGTTTAGAACATCTCCTGCCTCTCACAGTTGGGAGTCTCTGAACAATCACATGTGGCCGGAAAAACCTATTCAGGCAGGCTAGAGGATTTCCAAAGGAGTTTGTAGGTTAAACACTGTCACACCCGGAATTATTAACTGGAAGTGTAAGCTAACTCTTTTTTCAGAGAGAGGTAGTGGGGGACAGCCCCCCGTAAAGTCAGAGGTGTAGGTGAAAGCACAAAGCAGAAAGTAGGCAGACTCTGGTTTTGGGGGTAGATGCTCGAGAATTTCCAGGGGGACTCCTGAAGCTTGATCCCGCCTTTGCGTATGCCGAGCCTCCTTCCTCATGACCTTTGTCATGGGCGGAGTTCCTCACGCTGGCTCCCAGCAGTGATAGAATTCCAGTTGAGCTATTCCAGATCCTGAAAGATGATGCTGTGGAAAGTGCTGCACTCAATATGTAATATGCAATATGCACTCAATATGCAATATGCCAGCTCCCGGCATCTCCCTCTTTTTTATTTCTTAAAACAGCCAGATGCAGCTCAGTGGCGAGCTTTTGAATGTTCTGCTGAAGAATCCTGACAATACAAGGAAGAATGATTATGAGAAGCAAAATTAGAACTAAAGATATTAGACAGAATGTTTTTTCCAGAAATAAAGTTAGAGAAGGTGTGAAATAAGTCATTAGCTGCTCCAGCGGCGGTAAAATCCAGTCGAGAGTGTTCCAGGGTCTGTATTTGATTATGAAGTTTCCCTAAGTCCAGGCCAATGTCAGAGCTGTTCCAAACACCTGAAATATGATTTGTAATTTTTTTCCCATTTATAATCTGTCTCGTTTACCTTTAAAGATGTCACGCATATCCACCGGTAATCAGCGTGGCAAGACAGAGCCATTTTCACTTTTAAAGCCTGTAACTCAGTCCCAATATGCATTATTGCCTCTTTCAAGGCATCTACTCTCATCTCCAACTTTCTATCTATAACTTCCTGTGTTGCTAGAGTTAAAGAGACGTTTTTAGACATAGTATCAACATATTGGGCAGTATGTACCTGTTGAGTCAATGATATTGCTGCAGCAGTAACAGAAGTAATTGCTGCTATCAAAGCTGATATTCCTAAAATAAGTAAGCCCACAAATCGTCCCGATCACATTAAATCTTGTAGTTGTAACACAGCAAGACTATAGTTATATCAATAAGTGGTTACATCATAAGATAAGGTGGACATTGTAACATTACAAAGGAGCAAACATTATATTGAGGGTTTAAACAAGATGAGAGCATGCATTGTTCACAAGTCACTGCATTGGTTCCACCAGTGAAAGTCACATGTACATTAAGTTTTCCAGAATCATTGGTAAAGAGAAAAACATAAGGAGAGGGTAGACAAGCCAAAACAGAATAAGTAGAATTATTTTCTGGTTGGAGTTCGCACTGCAGCAGCCCCGTCAGTGTCGCCAGGATCTCGATGTTTATCTTGCCTCCCCTTCTGGCGGGCTCCTCTTTTGTGATCGAAGCAATGGGGGAACTGGATGTCTGGGGGACTGCAATATGTCGAATCAGCCTGTCCCGGATGTAAATTGGAGAATCTGCATCCTGTGGAAAAATACAAGCACATCCTCCACCGCTAGTTAATAATGGGTCAGGACCCTTCCATTGTCCTGAGAGGAGGTCCTTCCATTTAACTAATGGTTTTGCATTTAATTGCTCCAGGCACCAATGACGAAGCATTGCAGTAGTTCCAGCCAGATCAGTATTTAGAATATTTATTACGAAAAGAGCAAATGTTTATTACAAAAAGAGCATGTTGCAAGATTTGATGGGGACAGCTATACTTAAACTCCCCTTCTTTTAGTTTTTGAATTTGGATTTTTAATGTTTGATGTGCTCTTTCAACAATGGCCTGTCCCTGGGGATTATAAGGGATGACAGTATTATGTTTAATTTGAAACTTTATACAAAATTCCTGAAAAGACTTAGAAGTGTAAGCAGGAGCATTGTCAGTTTTCAAAGCTTTTGGCAGGCTCAAATATGAAAAACAAGTAAAGAGATGTTGTATTACATCTTTAATTGCTTCCCCTGTACGAGCAGTTGCAATAATAACATGAGAAAAGGTGTCTACAGTTAAAGAACAAA
Source organism: Bos taurus (assembly GCF_002263795.3). NCBI lineage: Eukaryota > Metazoa > Chordata > Mammalia > Artiodactyla > Bovidae > Bos > Bos taurus. The sequence goes on from NC_037336.1 coordinate 65,698,920, forward strand.
GGACAGTTTTCCAAATGAAGAAACATGAGTTAGATCCATTTGCCAGAGTACGTTAGGTTTGAGACCACGAGGATTAATTCCCATAGGTAGACTATTATAAACAGTGGGGCAATATAAGCAAGAACACACAATTTCTTGAGCAGTCTCTCTGGGAATTTGGAATTGATATCTTAAAGCAGTAGTGTATTGATGAAGTGAGTGAGAGGCTCTGGCCTCCTCAATCACAGTAGCCACTGTATTTCTGGTTAACAAGTTAGCCAAATCATTAAAGGCATTTTAAGGGCCGGGCAATCTGGAATGAGCCCGAATGTGTCCAATGAAAAATATTTTATTTCTTTTCCAAACTTGTTGCTGTAATTTAGTTAACAAATGAAATATGGTAGTTTTATTTTCAGACAAAAACTGCAGTTTCAGTGTGTGGAAACAACCCGACAATATACTGAGAATCAGAATAAAGGTTAAATTCCTCATCTGCAAACATAGCAAAAGCCTTTATGACTTGTTATTTCAGTGCTCTGAGCTGAAGTTTTCCTGTGTTTCTAAAACCTTTTGGTGATTTTTAGTAACTATGGAGGCTTTACCGTTTACTGACCCATCAGTAAAAACTATCTGAGCATTTGGAATAGGAGATTGTTTACATCTGACAGGAAAAATAACTGGATGTCTGGATATAAAATTCAGCAAAACATGCGAGGGTAAATGATGTAAAATTTTGACCAAAATAGTTTCCTATAACAATCTGCCAATTTTTATCAAACATTAGAAGAGCACCAAGTTGTTCCTTATTATATGGAATTACAATTTCTGATGGCTCTTTACCAAATAATTCAACGTTCCGCTTTTTTCCTTTAATATCAAAGTAGCTGTCAATCCTGGATAAGAAGCCGCTACTTTTTTAGTTTGAGCGGGAAGATGGACCCACTCTAGGGAGCCGTTTTGCTATAAAACCAATTTTTTGTCTGGCCACCCCAATTACACCTATGGGGGTTTTATGGCAAAGGAATTGTCAAGCGGTTGTCAATTTAATTTTTAAAATTTTTTAAATTTACATTTTAACAACATAAATTTAGGGATATGTTAATTTAGGTGTAATGTTTAGTTTAGGTCTCTGTATAAATTTAAATAATAAATGTATAACCTCCTTATCTCATTTTGGTATACAGATATACCTAAATGCAAAATGTATTTATATATGTATTTATATATGGCAACAAGTATAAACTTATTGACATATAATATATATAAATCAATATGCTTGAATTAATCTTTATAATTAATATATTAATTAATATATATTACAGCAATACAACACGTACACAGCTAATACCAACCAACACAGACCAATGTACTGCAATAATACATGTCACACATACATAATTTTACAGTATATAAAACATGTATCATCAGAGCACATCAATCCATACCAATTAATATCAGCCACACACACATTATATTACTGCAATATATATTTAATTATACAGTATATATATAATATGCATACATAGTATACACATTAATTTATATACAAATTGATTAAGTATAGATCTATAAATAGAATTAGATATACCTTTATTATGTTTTATTTATACCCATACCTAATTAGGCAAACTGTAATTAGGCAAATATATTTATATTACGTATTTATAACAATATATAAAGTATTGTTAATTGTACCACCTGTTGATAACTAAGAAATTGAGAAAACCCTTCTCTGAGTATCTCCTATTTGAGACAGCACGTCCCTCCCCCATAGGGTAAAGGGGAGCGTAGGAACTACATAGGGTTGGAAAGTTCCACAGGTATCCTCAAACTGCCAATCTAACATTTTTGAACTTTTAACTACTGTAGGGGCTTGAGGGCAAATGAAACAAAATTTGACCCCTGAAATCTATCAGGGCAACTTGCCAATTATCACTATTTTGTAAAAGACTTGCAGTTGATCCTTATTGAGTGAAATTATTATATTTGTTACTTCTTTTCTAAAAAGTTCCACACTTCTTTTTTCCTCCTTTTATAATTAATTGTGCCACCGAGCTGGGATAAGATAACACTATTTTTCTTGGGGTCACTGGTAGATGGAACCAATAGGCCTTTTTGTCACAATCACCCTGTAGGTGTGTTTTATGGCAAGAATAATTTAATCTCATCTTTTGGTAATATTAATCCTAATTAACTGATCATTTAAAGTCTCATCTACTTTAACAAGAGCTGTCTGTCTTATTAGTCAACTTTCTCTTAGAACTGGAATTAGGATCGCTTTTTAAGCAATCAAACAAAGGCTTTAAATCTGCAGTAGTCAGTTTTAAATGTGGGCGTATCCAATTAATGTCCCCTAATAATTTTTGGAAATCACTTAAAGTTAGTAAACAATCTCTCCGCAGCTTCAAAGGGGCATTATCAGTTTTCAAAAGTTTTGGCAGACCTAAATATGAGAAGCAAGTAAACAGGTGTTGCACAACATGTTTATAAGCTTCTCCAGTTATCGTTTTGTAAACCAAATCTGGTCTATAGCTTTTTAGATGACAAGCAACCATCTAATCTTTGCTTGAATACTTCCAGCAACAGGGAACTCACTGCTTTTCAAGGTTTTAAACTCTCCCTCACCTTTTTCTCTACAGCATTCCCACCCCGCATACCACTTTCTCTTATCCCACCAACTCATTTTCAGTAGTATGTGTTGGCCAGGAGCTGGGTCAGTCTTTCCCATAAATGTTAAGAGACGTCTGTTCCTGTGTCTAATAGCCCTGACATTTTATTTTCTTGAATTAAAAGATCTTTTAAAGGCCTTGGAGCTGTAATTTCCTGCACCCAAAAGGCTAGATCACTAGATCTAAACACTCTGTGGCTCTTAGCTTGAGAAGTCAGGTTTTTTCTTGTCTGATAGTAAGGTAAAAGCAAAAGCTGTGTTACTCTTGGACCTTTATTAATTTGCACAGTTTTGGTAGGCGGCGAGATCAAAACTTTAATTTCTCAGTATAATCAGAATCTAGTACACCATGCACCATCGAAATTCCTTGAAAAGAAAGCGAGCTACGCCCTAGCACAAGTCCTACAATGCCCTCAGGCAGGGGGCCAGCCACTCCCATTGGAATCGGAGCAAGGGCAAGTCAGGGGTTGATATTGTTGCTAAATCCCCTTACCGGTCCTCTTTTTTCTTAGCCTAGGTGAGACCCCCCTGAGGGGGTTTTCTCCAAAGAGCACAGCTCTGCATATTGTGCACGCAGTCTGTTTTAAAATCTCCACTGTTCAAAAAACTTTTTATCTTCCTCAGGCTTAGGCAACACTTTGAGAGGCTTTGGGGGCAAAGTGAGGAACTCTTGGGCCCTGGAAAGCACAAACGGAGGCAGCGGTGATCGCCTTAAATCAGAAAGTGGTGGATAAGTTTTTTTTTGTTTGTTTGTTTGTTTGTTTTTAAAGGTTTGCGCAGAGGGGGAGGGAGCTCGCCAGGGCGCCTGGTCCCAGCATCTCTTACAGTCTCTCTCTCTCTTTCTCTTTCTCTCTGTATCTCTTTTTCTAACTTCCTTTCTTCCTTTCTCAATCTTGCTGCATTCCCTGATTCCTTCCTTCTCTGTTCCTCTCTCCTTTTCACTCTTTAGCTCTTTCTCTATCTTTAGATCTTTCTCTATTTTCTTTCCTTTTTTCTTTTTCTTTTTCACTTTTTAAAAAATTTTTCTCTCTTTCTCTCTCTCTTTTTTTTTTTTTTGCTTGGGTGAGGCCCCCCTGAGGGGGTTTTCTGCAAGGAGCAGGCTCTGTATATTGTGTATTTTTTAAAAGCTCCTTTGTTTAAAAGAAATCTTTTTTATCTTTTTCAGCTTTAGGCAATGTTCTGGGAGACTTTGGATGTAAACTGGGGAATTTTTAGGCCCTGGGAGGTGCAAGCGGAGGTGGAGTAGTCGCCTTAAATCAGAAATTGTTGGATAAATTTTTAAAGGTTTGTGTAGAGGGGGAGGGGGCTTGCCAGGGCGCCCGGCCGCAGCGACATGTAAGCCCTCTCCTTCCTTGGGAGGTAGAGCACAGTCTCCCTCCTTTTCTTCGTCAATGGCAGAAAATATGATCTGCGCAGAAGGTGGAGAGCCACTACCATCCACCACTATAGCCTCTCTCATAGGCTATCCCACAGCCTCCTGATGAGGGTCCAGAACATTTTTAATCATATTTATAGGTTAAGTTTTTAGTTGTTTTTTACCTTCACCCAAGTATCTAAATTAACAGTAGCCTCTTTAACAGTTTCAAGATTACTTGTATAAAGAGTTGCCATTCTTAGTTTCAGTGTTACCCATGTCAGAAAATTAAGTATAATAGAAGATAAAGCTTTTAGCTTTTAAAAGATCAGGCTTTTCTTTGGCCTTTTAACTTTAGAAACCGTTTTCTCTCTCTAAGTCTAACTCTTTAACACTTTCAACACTTCCCACTCTTCTGGCCCTGTCTATCCTACAGGGGGGTCCGTGGCACTCTTGAGTGGGGTCCTAGCCGTCCCGAACACTGGAAGAACAATAGGGCTGATGACCCAGATTGTTCCGAGGGAGGAACACTAGGCTGATGACCCAAACTGCTCCATGGGGGAACAAGAGGGCTGATGACCCAGTTGTTCCAAGAACGGGGAGCAATAGGGCTGATGACCCTGATTGCTTTGGGGAGCTTACCTTCGAAAACACCTGTCTTGGGCTCCACCTGCCGGGGTCCAGCCCCGGCTGATCCAGGGTATTCGAAGGAGAGACAGCATAGGCGACCTATTTATTTAAATATTTATCAAAGATATAAAGAGTAATAGAATGAGGATAGCTCAGTGAGGAAATTCAGTGGAGAAAAGAGGCTGAATAATTCAGCCAGAAGGTAAGAGAAAGAACGACATGGGGAGACCAAGTTTCGGAGAACAAGGCCCGCACTTTATTTTCCAAAGTAGTTTTTATACGTTAAGTTATGCGTAGAGGATAATGGGGTAGAGTCATGCAGCAAGCCAGGCTTTCTTCCTGCAAACTTACCATATGCAAAAGCTTAGGTGATTTGCATCATCTTCTGGCCCGGAGGCCTGTTAACATTTTAAGACCCTTTCTTCAGAAAACTTATTTTTCTCTAAAGGTGACTGGTCAGGAGCCACCCTCCAAAAGCATTAGATAAAGTTGCATTCCTACAGAGCAAAGGTGTGGTGGGCTATAACAAGAAAAAGAATTAACTCAAGGGTCCCAGGTTACAAACATTAAAGCTACTACTTACACCAATTATATTAATCAATACACTGCCAGGGACACAGCAGGTAAGGGATATGGAAACTTAGCAGCAAACATTGGCCCAACAACTGAAAATCCCTTCACCAATACAATTTCTAATCAATCTTTTAACTACTCAAAAGAATCTGTGTTTAGACAGTTTAGAACATCTCCTGCCTCTCACAGTTGGGAGGCTCTGAACAATCACATGTGGCCGGAAAAACCTATTCAGGCAGGCTAGAGGATTTCCAAAGGAGTTTGTAGGTTAAACACTGTCACACCCCGGAATTATTAACTGGAAGTGTAAGCTAACTCTTTTTTCAGAGAGAGGTAGTGGGGGACAGCCCCCCGTAAAGTCAGAGGTGTAGGTGAAAGCACAAAGCAGAAAGTAGGCAGACTCTGGTTTTGGGGGTAGATGCTCGAGAATTTCCAGGGGGACTCCTGAAGCTTGATCCCGCCTTTGCGTATGCCGAGCCTCCTTCCTCATGACCTTTGTCATGGGCGGAGTTCCTCACGCTGGCTCCCAGCAGTGATAGAATTCCAGTTGAGCTATTCCAGATCCTGAAAGATGATGCTGTGGAAAGTGCTGCACTCAATATGTAATATGCAATATGCACTCAATATGCATTATGCCGGCTCCCGGCACTCTTTAGTTCTTCTTGACTTTCTGCCATAAGGGTGGTGTCATCTGTAGGTGGTGTATCTGAGGTTATTGATATTTCTCCCAGTAATCTTGATTCCAGCTTGTGCTTCATCCAGCCCAGCGTTTCTCATGATGTAGTCTACACAGAAGTTAAATAAGCAAGGTGACAATATACAGCCTTGACGTACGCATTTCCCAAATTGGAACCAATGGTTCAAGTCTGGTATAATTCTTTTAAAAAAAGAAAAAAATAAGGTAGGAAGAAGTGTCCAAATTTTGTGGCTTTGACTTTGTGTAAGCGTTTGTGGGGAAAGTGAGAAATAGCTAGGTGTTTCAGTCTATAAACCTAGTGATCCTTGGTCTGCTCTGGCAAAATATTTGTATAAATTATTGCCAGGTATATAACAGACTAACTTTTCTTGTTCAAAGAAAAGTTGCGACATTAGAAGAAATGACTAAAATTTTCAAAATTTTGGCATTTGTTAAATTCAAATTCCTACGAAAGAGAGGGATTTAAACTGAATGTAGCCAATCTGTAAGCAGAGTTATAAGAGACTACCCCTCTGCTCCAGGAAGCACTCTCTGCCTTGAATTCATAATACACAGTGACCAAAACCCAGGTAATTTGGGACCTTTCCATGCATTCATTTTCAGAAGGAAAGTTTTAAATTAGATATGTTCTTTATATTGCATATCATTTAGTAGGAACAGAGAAAAAGTGTTTTTTTTTTTTTTTTTTTCCATTTATCAGTAATTCTAATATGAAGAGTTCACCTGGATCAGATTGGCAGGACCGCACAGCACTTAAAACTCTAAACACTGAGTTTTAAGTTAACCAGCAGGTACAAGGATTTAGGTTGGCTTTGTTCAAAGAAGGAATTGGCAAGACTGTTAGACTTGTGGGGAAAGTACAGATGCCTCTATGAGAGTGATAGGAATACAGCTGGCAACCAAGACCACTAACTCTTCTCCATGTTCACTTTCTCCCTTCTCTCACAGTAATTTTATACATAATACTCACTGCATCGTTTGTCCTTCCATATACATACTTTGAACAAAGCCTCTATTTTTCAGCATCTCTGTTGACTAGATACAGCCCAGTGACGTGCCGAGTGGAATACGAGCAGATTCTACCTACACATGAGCAGACTCATGTGTAGAATTTTCAAACGTATCTTTCAAGATTTTAGGAACTTATCCTTCATTCCTGTCAACTGGAATGTAAACGTAAAATGAACGAAAGTCATCTTGTATCAGGTGGACGGATTCTAGACTAAAGAGGTGAAGAGCAGATAAAAGAAACCTCATTTTTATTGCAAATATTACATACTGTGCACTCTGCCCCACCACCTAAAAAACATGAGGACTATCTTACACCAACAATACCGACTGCTATGCTTTTCTTCCTTGGAACTTACTCTGAAACCATTCTGTATAATAAGCATATTGAATAGCACTTCACTTAACATCTTATTCTAAAATAGTATTAATTTGATCTTTATTTGATTCTAACAGGGTGTTTTCTTAAAATACATAACTGCCATTAAGTTTAAGATTTATAATTTAAACTGATTATCTCTAACATTTAACTGAGAGAAAAACTGTGCTGAATAAAAACTAAGTTGAGAAAAGTTATGTATTACTACTAGCACAAATAAATGCTTTCATATAACAAAGTTACACATACATATACAAGAGAGTACTGTTCTCTAAAAATGAAGTCTACGTGTTTGTGGCAGAATGTAGTCTGGAACATGTGTCTGATTGACAGACGTCAATCAGAAATTAGTCAGCAAAACAGTAACCACTCTCGTTGCAGGCAGAAATATTAACACAACTTAGGTGACTGAAGTTAGGCCGAGAGGAGAAACCCCACGACCAAGGAGCAGTGGCTGCAAAGGCACAGGAGGGCTGAGAGGAGCTACTCCACGTTAAAGGTCAGGAGGCGTGGCAGTGAGGAGATACCCCTCGTCCAAGGTAAGAGAAACCCAAGTAAGACGGTAGGTATTGCAAGAGGGCAACAGAGGGCAGACGCACTGAAACCATAATCACAGAAAGTTAGTCGATCTAATCATGCGGACCACAGCCTTGTCTAACTCAGTGAAACTAAGCCATGCCGTGTGGGGCCACCCAAGATGGGCGGGTCATAGTGGAGAGGTCTGACAGAATGTGGTCCACTGGAGAAGAGAACAGCAAACCACTTCAGATTCTTGCCTTGAGAACCCCATGAACAGTATGAAAAGGCAAAATGATAGGATACTAAAAGAGGAACTCCCTAGGTCGGTAGGGGCCCAATATGCTACTGGAGATCAGTGGAGAAATAACTCCAGAAAGAATGAAGGGATGGAGCCAAAGCAAAAACAATACCCAGTTGTGGATGTGACTGGTGATAGAAGCAAGATCCAATGCTGTAAGAGCAATACTGCATAGGAACCTAGAATGTTAGGTCCATGAATCAAGGCAAATTGGAAGTGGTCAAACAGGAGATGGCAAGAGTGAATGTCAACATTCTAGGAATCAGCAAACTAAAATGGACTGGAATGGGTGAATTTAACTCAGATGACCATTATATCTACTATGGTGGGCAGGAATCCCTTAGAAGAAATGGAGTAGCCATCACAGTCAACTAAAGAGTCAGAAATGCAGTACTTGGATGCAATCTCACAAACGACAGAACATCTCTGTTCGTTTCTAAGGCAAACCATTCAATATCACAGTAATCCAAGCCTATGTCCCAACCAGTAACACTGAAGAAGCTGAAGTTGAACGGTTCTATGAAGACCTACGAGACCTTTCAGAACTAACACCCCAAAATGATGTCCTTTTCATTATAGGGGGCTGGAATGCAAAAGTAGGAAGTCAAGAAACACCTAGAGTAACAGGCAAATTTGGCCTTGGAATCCAGAATGAAGCAGGGCAAAGGCTAATAGAGTTTTGCCAAGAGAACGCACTGGTCATAGCAAACACCCTCTTCTAACAACACAACAGAAGATTCTACACGTGGACATCACCAGATGGTCAACACTGAAATCAGATTGATTATATTCTTTGCAGCCAAAGATGGAGAAGCTCTATACAGTCAGCAAAAACAAGACCAGAAGCTGACTGTGGCTCAGATCATGAACTCCTTATTGCCAAATTCAAACTTAAATTGAAGAAAGTAGGGAAAACTACTAGACCATTCAGGTATGACCTAAATCAAATCCCTTATGATTATACAGTGGAAGTGAGAAATAGATTTAAGGGACTAGATCTGATAGAGTGCCTGATGAACTATGGATGGAGGTTCATGACATTGTACAGGAGACAGGGATCAAGACCATCCCCATGAAAAGAAATGAAAAAAGCAAAATGGCTGTCTGAGGAGGCCTTTCAAATAGCTGTGAAAAGAAGAGAAGCAAAAAGCAAAGGAGAAAAGGAAAGATATAAGCATCTGAATGCAGAGTTTCAAAGAATAGCAAAGAGAGATAAGAAAGCCTTCCTCAGTGATCAATGCAAAGAAATAGAGGAAAACAACAGAATGGGAAAGACTCGAGATCTCTTCAAGAAAATCAGAGATACCAAGGGAACATTTCATGCAAAGATGGGCTCAGTAAAGGACAGAAATGGTATGGACCTAACGGAAGCAGACGATATTAAGAAGAGGTGGCAAGAATACACAGAAGAACTGTAGAAAAAAGATTTTCATGACCCAGATAATCACAATGGTGTGATCACTGACCTAGAGCCAGACATCCTGGAATGTGAAGTCAAGTGGGCCTTAGAAAGCATCACTACGAACAAAGCTAGTGGAGGTGATGGAATTCCAGTTGAGCTATTTCAAATGCTGAAAGATGATGCTGTGAAAGTGCTGAACTCAATATGCCAGCAAATTTGGAAAACTCAGCAGTGGCCACAGGACTGGAAAATGTCAGTTTTCATTCGAGTCCCAAAGAGAGGCAATGCCAAAGAATGCTCAAACTACCACACAATTGCACTCGTCTCATCTGCTAGTAAAGTAATGCTCAAAATTCTGCAAGCCAGGCTTCAGCAGTACATGAACCATGAACTTCCTGATGTTCAAGCTGGTTTTAGAAAAGGCAGAGGAACCAAAGATCAAATTGCCAACATCCTCTGGATCACGGAAAAAGCAAGAGAGTTCCAGAAAAACATCTATTTCTGCTTTATTGAGTATGCCAAAGCCTTTGACTGTGTGGATCACAATAAACTGGAAAATTCTGAAAAGGATGGGAATACCAGACCACCTAACCTGCCTTTTGAGAAACCTATATGCAGGTCAGGAAGCAACAGTTAGAACTGGACATGGAACAACAGACTGGTTCCAAATAGGAAAAGGAGTACATCAAGGCTGTATATTGTCACCCTGTTTATTTAACTTATATGTAGAGTACATCATAAGAAACGTTGGGCTGGAGGAAGCACAAGCTGGAATCAAGATTGCCAGGAGAAATATCAATAACCTCAGATATGCAGATGACACCACCCTTATGGCAGAAAGTGAAGAGGAACTCAAAAGCCTCTTGATGAAAGTGAAAGAGGAGAGTGAAAAAGTGGGCTTAAAACTCAACATTCAGAGAACGAAGATGATTGGCATCTGGTCCCATCAATTCTTGGGAAATAGATGTGGAAAGAGTAGAAACAGTGTCAGACTTTATTTTGGGGGGCTCCAAAATCACTGCAGATGGTGATTGCATCCATGAAATTAAAAACCATGAAATTAAAGATGCTTACTCCTTGCTTTTGAACTGTGGTGTTGAGGAAGACTCTTGAGAGTCCCTTGGACTGCAAAGAGATCCAACTAGTCCATTCTAAAGGAGATCGGTCCTGGGTGTTCTTTGGAAGGAATGATGCTAAAGCTGAAACTCCAGTACTTTGGCCACCTCATGTGAAGAGTTGACTCATTGGAAAAGACTCTGATGCTGGGAGGGATTGGGGGCAGGAGGAGAAGGGGACGACAGAGGATGAGATGGCTGGATGGCATCACCGACTCGATGGACGTGATTTGAGTGAACTCTGGGAGTTGGTGATGGACAGGGAGGCCTGGTGTGCTGCAGTTCATGGGGTCTCAAAGAGTCGGACACGACAGTGAATGAACTGAACTGAACTGAGGTGACTGATGAGTTATTTTTAGGGCTGAAGGAACACAGCTCATGGAAAACTGTCACTGAATCCAGGAAATCAGGAGGGTGAAAATATATAGTTCTATATTTTTAATATTCTCAGATACTTTCAGTTTTGAAGCAGGTTTTTCATAGGTTAATTCCCAGAGTCTGTTATGCAACCTGCCTAAATATCTCCTACATGTGTTAGAGAAGAATAAGGGCTGCTACTTCTCTTCTTGAATTTTAACTATTTTGGGGTATAAAAGGGCAATATATTGTTTTAAAAATAGGTAAGATATTTGGTATGTTGAACTTTACATTGTTCTAAGAATTGAGATTCCTATAATGAAAGTGTAGTATTGTCATAATAATTTTACTATAGTGTGATGTATCATGCTCAATTCTCTTCAACAAAGTATTGATGAATACTCATCTAGTCCTTTCTTTAGAAGCTAAATTAAAGATAAAACTACAACATCTTGAAGGATGGAGATGGAGGGATTTAGTTAACCGAAATTTCAAATTTATGAAAACTCTCTGTGTAGATATAACTGTGGAAGCAGTTTTTGCAGAGTTGATCAGAAACAATTTTGTGGTTCTTAAAATTGAACATTTGTTGGCCAAATGTAAGGCTTATTGTAGAGAGCAGACATGGTTTAAATTTGATTATGGAAAACACAGGTTTGTTATACTTTTATAAACCAGTTTATTTTTTAGATGTTATTACATTAAATGCTGTATTTTTCCTCAGTTCTCATTCTAACAAAAAAACTAACGCATAAGCATATACTACAAATCTGATTCTAGCCATTATGAATATGATACACTTTGAAAGCTCTTCAGTCCATTCCAGATGCATATCTAACACCAGGTGTGTGCTTGCTCAGTTGCTCAGCCGTTTTTTACTCTTTGCAACCCCGCGGACTATAGCCCACCAGGCTCCTCCCAATATTGCCTAAGCTTTTTCCTGCGTTTTAAGCATGAAAGGCTTTACATATATTTAACAACCACAGAGTTCTTCCCTCATTTATAAGACTGTAAAATTACATGCATAAATAAAATCGATTTTTGGAGTGATTTTACTGTTGCCTAAATATTAATAAGATCCTTCCTCTTAGGTAGGTGTGAATGCACAGGCATCTTCCAGTAATTTTGTTGGTTTAGTGAAGAACTCATGGATTGAACAAGCATATGGCTTGTTCCTGAAAGTTGCTGGCGATATTTTAAATGATGAGTAATATTAGAGTCTTACTACTTCAAATCATCATTTCTACTTGATGTTAAAACACACTTTCAGTCTCATATTTTTCCTCCAGAAATGCCATTAAATTTTCTATTTTATTAATATAATAATCACTGAGGAAACAAAGCCTGAAAATATTATATTGTGTTTATAAATTAAAATAGAAAATAATGTGTGAAAAAGAAGTCATGGACCCTCCCTCCCAAAGCAAAAAAATTGCAAGGACGTTTTCTAAAAGCTAACTTACTACCAATTTCTGCCTATAACTCTTAAAAATGTAATGGAAAGTAAATATCTTCATATCTGCATATTTGAACCACAGAACTACACATAATCAGAACACTCCTGAATAAAAACAACTAGCAGTATGATATGACAAAGGAGGCAATGCATAAGCGCAAAACGAGGTTAACTAGACCATCACTGCCTAACATTCTGTATATAAACACAACATAAAACCTCTTGTTAACATATAATACCAGAAGTGTGTGCCATCAAAACTGAGTGTTCCAATTAAAAGAAGCAAATGCATTTAAACAAATAAATAAAATACAACAAAAGACTGAGTATTAATAAGTGACATAATCTAAAGCCATCAACTACCCAGAGTGAGAACAATGTATGTTAAGCATAGTGAATCCCTACATTCTTGCCTTTAGGACAGGCTCCTCTGTCCATGGGATCTTCTAGGCAAGAATATTGGAGTGGGTTGCCATGCCCTTCTCCAGGGGATCTTCTCAACCCAGAGATTGAACCTGTGTCTCTTTTGTTTCTTTCACTGACAGGCTGGTTCTTTACCACTAATATCACCTGGGAAGCTTATTCTATAGGTTCTACAAATTCTCTGATTTTTACCTTATATAGTATGGCTAGACAAAGCATTATAAGTTCAGTCATAGATATAAGCCATCACAATGCATGATCAAGAAAGGAAGTGTGACTTCTAGATATTTCATCCAATGTTTCTGCAACAACACTTAACGGGACACCTTTATGGCTTTCCCACAACTGGCCTGACCTCTCTACGTGTCCTTTGCAACATGCTCTTTGACTGACCTGGAGGTAATATGTAGCCTCTCTATTCCTTTCCTGGGTTGCATTACTTCTGTTTTCTTAAGTGCTTTTGAACATTAAAAAAAAATTAAACATGAAAGCCTGCCAGATTAATGGAAACAATAATTTAAACTGCCTTACCAGAATTTTGCCCTTTCAGTTCTGTGGATTTCAGACATAACCAAAAATTTTTTCCCCAACTTCTAGTGTTCTGAACCTGCTTTGGCCCTTCTCTAGCTCCTATGTTATGTTGAGAAAGAAGAAACACTTTATAATAGAAAATTTGACAGTTACCCTTTCAGCCTAGTTCGATAATAAAAGTGTCTTGCTGAACCAAGTTATACCATAATTGAATCATTTGTACTCTTAACAGTAAAAATATCTAAATTAATGAGGACATGGAAAGAGGCAGTTTATGCATTTTTAATTATGTTGAAAATAACTATTTAGATATTATAACTAAGTTCTAGGTTTGAAAGTTATAAACTATCTCTTATCTTTTAGGACATGAAGAAAAAAGATTGAGTGGAGAGTCAGAAGCATTTTATAAATAACTTGGATGTTCCAAATTTAGGTTTTTATAAGCTCCAATTTTACTGACAGCATGAATAAGATATTGTATTTGGAAAACATCGGTGAAAACAAGGGAGAGCAAACGTTTGAGAAAAATGGCTTATATTTATACATTAGGCAACCAGCACCATCTAGTGGTCATCCCTATGATGAACCATTCTCTTCATTTCCAATGTTAGAATTCAGTCACATGCCAAATTTTTTATCAGATATTTTCAATTAGGTTAAAGTAAAATAAACACAGAAAACAATATAAACTGAAATCTAAGCATTAGTTCTAATGTTTACATAATATAAAAATGAAATACACAATGTTATTCACAACTCTTCGGTTTATGAAAAATAGGATTTAATATGTTGAGCCTTAAACAGTGTTCAACTGCTTTACCCATAAGAAGGACAAAATTTCCCTATACACAAGATACAGGATTTACTTTTACCCATTTTATCCTTAAAAGTTAAATTGATATTTAATTGATAGAACTGGCATAGATTTACCAATATTTATTTTACTCAAATGTTTGAAATCAGATAAGAAAAACAGATTTTAGTCCTTGGATACACATATCATGGCAGTAAGGGCTGGTATACATGTAAAGAAATAATAGCTAATTGTTACTTGGGACAAAATAAAGCTTGCTTGTGTTTTTTTAAATTTTTCATGGCAAGTTTACAAATGAATAAACAAGAGTTGAATACAGACTTAAAAAAAATCAAAAATAGACAATTCCTTGGAGAAAATATTTGCAAATGATACAACCGACAAGGGCTTAATTTCCAAAACATACAAACAGATAATGCAGCTCAATATAAAAAATAATTGGCAGCAGATCTAAATAGACATTTCTCCAAAGAAGACGTACAGATGGCTAAAAGGCACATGAAAAGATACTCAATATTGCTAACTGTTAGAGAAGAGCAAATTAAAACTACATAGAGGTATCACCTCATACCAGTCAGAATGGCTTTCTTCAAAAAGTCTACAAATAATAAATCCTGGAGAGAGTATTGAAAAAGGGAACCCACCTACACTGTTGGTGGGAATGTAAATTAGTGCTGCCACTATGGAGAACAGAATGGAGGTTCCTCAAAAACTAAAAATAGAGTTACCATATGATCCAGCAATCCCATTCCTGGGCATATATCCAGGTAAAACTCTAATTTGAAAAGATACATGCACCCCAATATTCATTGTGAAACTACTTACAATAACCAAGACAAGGGAACAGCCTGTGTCCATCAACAGATGAGTGAGTAAAGAAGATGCAATACAATGGAATATTAGTCATAAAAAGAACGAATAAGGTTATCTGCAGCAACATGGACGGACCTAGAGATTATCATACTAAGTGAAGTCAGACAAAGAAAGACAAATACCATATGATATCACTTACATGAATCTAAAAAAATGATATAAATGTACTTATTTACAAAATAGAAATAGACTCACAGACATAGATGATAAACTTATGGTTACCAAAGAGGAAATGAGGGGAGGGATAAATTAGGAGCTTGGAATTAACAGATAAACACTACTATAAATAAAATATATAAGCAATAAAGTCCTATGGTATATCACAGGGAACCATATTTAAAGTGGAGTAATAATTGATAATGGAATCTGAAAATATATATATACATATATATACACACAGACAGACATATGTACATACATACATATATGAATCACTTTGATGGCTCCTCTGTCCGTGGGATTCTCCAGGCAAGAATACCAGAGTGGGTTGCCTTTTTCTCCTCCAGGGGATATTCCCGACCCAGGGATCGAACCCTCATATCTTATGTTTCCTGCATTTGCAGGCGGGTCTTTACCACTAGCACCACCTGGGAAGTCCCTGTAAACCAATTATAATTCAATCTTAAAAAAGAAAATAGATTATTTCTATTGACATAATTCAAATGCTCAAAAAGATTATTTCAAATAAAACAATAATATAATATACAGTATGGATAGTGAAAACATCAACAATATTGCAATCTGAAAAAAAGAGGAAAGAAATGGGGGAAAGAGATTGTTAAGTTATGCTCATATCAAGTGCCAGACACTGGGTGGTGCTCCATGAGCCTCTGTCATCATACTTCATCTCCATGATAATTCAAGAGACAGACATCATTTGCTGCCCCCTCCACCCTATTTTATGAATAAAGAGATGAAGTCCCATTTCTTTGATCACTCAACCAGTACGTGACAAATCTAGGTTTGAATTCAGGTCAACTTGACTCCAAAATCAATGCTCTCAGTGCTTATCAAATCATTATATATATATATATATATATATATATATATGTGTGTGTGTGTGTATGTGTGTGTGCGCTAAATTTATACCCTGCCCAAAAAGCATTACATATGGTATTAGCATTTTATTTAAGTCTTCTAAATGTTTTGTAAGCCCTGGAAAAAATGGCTCCGGGGTGTGTCTTGAAAGATACCCCACTGGTCAAGTCTCACTTTTATTCATCAGTGAACAAAGTCTTTCATTTCACGCATTTATTTAACTATTATGTCCTCATGAGACTAGATAAAGTTTAAAATAACAATCTATGTTGAAGACAGCATAGTAAACTGAATTTATACAGCATTAAAGATTTATTCATTCAAAAATCATGTATTACGTACCTGCAGTGTGCCAGTCCAAACACAAAGACAAATGACACAAACTGCCTGAATACCAGGAATTCGGTGAAAATACATGCAAACAAATATTCACAACACTGAATTCTGTCTTATGAACTATAGTAGTAGAGGAGAAGTGGGATAGTGGTGTCTGCTTGAGTGAATCTTTCAGCACTCACAGAGGAAATGTTTGAACACTGCCATTCACTTGAGTTCATTGAGGTGCAATGGAAGATCATGCCAGTTAGGAAAAGGAGTCCATGTAAAGGCAAGAAAGAGATGGAAAGCAGTAGATGGGCATGAGACACGTTTAGAAAGAAATAATCAAGGGTAATGACCCCCCTATGGCCTTAGAATAATGGGAAATATGCATCATCACCAGATTGCAGGAGAGTCTGGTGTGAGGAGAAGCTATTGATTCTTGCACATTAACTGGTCTAACCTGACAGGTTTTTCAAGAGGCAGGTCACATGGTCTGGTATTCCCATCTCTTTCAGAATTTTCCACAGTTTATTGTGATCCACACAGTCAAAGGCTTTGGCATAGTCAATAAAGCAGAAAGAGATATTTTTTCTGGAACTCTCTTGCTTTTTCCATGATCCAGCAGATGTTGGCAATTTGATCTCTGGTTCATCTGCCTTTTCTAAAACCAGCTTGAACATCTGGAAGTTCACAGTTCACATATTGCTGAAGCCTGGCTTGGAGAATTTTGAGCATTACTTTACTAGCGTGTGAGATAAGTGCAATTGTGCGATAGTTTGAGCATTCTTTGGCATTGCCTTTCTTTGGGATTGGAATGAGAACTGATCTTTTCAGTCTTGTGACCACTGCTGAGTTTTCCAAATTTGCTGGCATATTGAGTGCAGCCCTTTCACAGCATCATCTTCTAGGATTTGAAATAGCTTAACTGGAATTCCATCAACTCCACTAGCTTTGTTCGCAGTGATGCTTTCTAAGGCTCACTTGCCTTCATATTCCAGGATGTCTGGCTCTAGGTCAGTGATCACACCATCATGCTTATCTTGGTCATGAATATCTTTTTTGTACAGTTCTTCTGTGTATTCTTGCCACCTCTGCTTAATATCTTCTGCTTCTGGAAGCAACAGTTAGAACTGGACATGGAAACAACAGACTGGTTCCAAATAGGAAAAGGACTACGTCAAGACTATATATGGTCACCATGTTTATTTAACTTCTATGCAGAGTACATCATGAGAAACACTGGGCTGGAAGAAGCACAAGCTGGAATCAAGATTGCTGGGAGAAATATTAATAAACTCAGATATGCAGATGACACCACCCTTATGGCAGAAAGTGAAGAGGAACTCAAAAGCCTCTTGATGAAAGTGAAAGAGGAGAGTGAAAAAGTTGGCTTAAAGCTCAATATTCAGAAAACGAAGATGGCATCTGGTCCCATCACTTCATGGGAAATAGATGGGGAAACAGTGGAAACAGTGTCAGACTTTATTTCGGGGGGCTCCAAAATCACTGCAGATGGTGATTGCAGCCATGA
Source organism: Bos taurus (assembly GCF_002263795.3). Lineage (NCBI taxonomy): Eukaryota > Metazoa > Chordata > Mammalia > Artiodactyla > Bovidae > Bos > Bos taurus. The sequence continues at coordinate 65,716,886 of NC_037336.1, forward strand.
AATTAAAAGATGCTTACTCCTTGGAAGGAAAGTTATGACCAACCTAGATAGCATGTTCAAAAGCAGAGACATTACTTTGCCAACAAAGGTCCATCTAGTCAAGGCTATAGTTTTTCCAGTGGTCATGTATGGATTTGAGAGTTGTACTGTGAAGAAAGCTGAGCGCTGAAGAATTAATGCTTTTGAACTGTGGTGTTGGAGAAGACTTCTTGAGAGTCCCTTGGACTGCAAGGCAATCCAACCAATCCATTCCAAAGGAGATCAGTCCCGGGTGTTCTTTGGAAGGACTGATGCTAAAGCTGAAACTCCAGTACTTTGGCCACCTCATGCGAAGAGTTGACTCATTGGAAAAGACTGTGATGCTGGGAGGGATTTGGGGGCAGGGGGAGAAGGGGACAACAGAGGATGAGATGGCTGGATGGCATCACCGACTCGATGGATGTGAGTTTGAGTGAACGCCGGGAGTTGGTGATGGACAGGGAGGCCTGGTGTGCGCAATTTATGGGGTCACAAAGAGTTGGACACGACTGAGCGACTGAACTGAACTGAAGTTTCTCTGCCTGACACCATTCCCAAAAGTCATTAATTATGTGCTTCTTATTTTGATAACAATTACTATATAATACAGTTGCAACATTTTCTCTTAGCAATTTTTAAAACTGTAATATATTTATTGCGAAAACATCAAACTATATACCTCTATACTTTTTCCCTCACTCTGCTTTACACAGTAGTAAGTAGGTGACCATAAAAATGACTGTGCAAGCTGACATTGTACAAAGTGCTCTTAAGAGTCAATGGGAGCTATTAAAACTGTTTCATGGTCTTTAAAAATTCTGTCTAAACATTAAAGAATCATGTCTGCTATGTACGTGTGTTAAGTCGCTTCAGTTGTGTCTGACTCTGGGACCCCATGGACTGTAGTCCACCGGGCTCTGCTGTCCATGTGATTCTCCAGGCAAGAATACTGGAGTCCGCTGCCATCCCCTCCTCCAGGGCATCTTTCTGATCCAGGTATCAAACTGGCATCTCTTAGGTCTCTTGCATTGGCAGAGGTGTTCTTTACCACTACGGCCATCTGGGAAGCCTCAAAACTGTCATTTATAAATGTACAAGCAAACAAAAAATAGTAAAACTAATATTTATCTAGTACACTATAATTTAAAACTGGAAACCATTGAGAACTGAGTGCCATGTCTCTTGGTAAAACACATCTGAAATAGTACAAACAGTCCCTTCCTTCTTCTCATCATATATCTTACAATAAAGAGCAAGTATACCTTGGTGAATTGTCATACTTTTTTTCTAAGTTTGGATCAGCATCCAGCATTCTACTCTTGCAATGTTGTGAAATATCTCAGAAGGTCCCTGTAATATGAACATTTGTGCTGTCACCACCTTTTAGGCCTCTTCATCCTCACACCCACTTTCTTCATTTATGCCTTCATCAGATTCCTCTATGGAGAAGGCAATGGCAACCCACTCCCATACTCTTGCCTGGAAAATCCCATGGACAGAGGAGCCTGGTGGGCTGCAGTCCATGGGGTCGCTAAGAGTCGGACACGACTGAGCGACTTCACTCTCACTTTTCACTTTCATGCGTTGGAGAAGGAAATGGCAACCCACTCCAGTGTTCTTGCCTAGAGAATCCCAGGTACGGGGGAGCCTCGTGGGCTGCCGTCTATGGGGTCACACAGAGTCGGACATGACTGAAGTGACTTAGCAGCAGTAGATTCTTCTGACTGCATACTTAAAGTCTCTCAAACGGCAGCAGTGTCAACATTCTCCCAATCAGCTGTTCTTCCACAACTCCATTCTTGTTTTGATTCCCCTTTCACTGTCCCTGTTATCACAGTTCATTGATTTGCTACATTTTCATTTTGGCTGGCCTTTTTGATACCCTCTTTGGATTATCCAATCGTGTAAAATGTCAGGGGACTTCCCTCGTGGTCCAGTGGTTAAGATACTGCCTGCCAATGCAGAGGACATGGGTTCAATTCCAAATCCAGGATTTGACTTCCAGTAGACCTTGAGCCTTATTATATATTCATTGTAATATATTAACATATTCTAAATGACACACCCACAAGTGCCATGACTTTTTCTTGGTCATTACCAACCCAAATGCAAACCACAGACTTCCTTCCATTAGCATAAAACAGGGTTGACATCTTGTAAATGTAACAAAAAAGAATCATGTAGCATATACTATTCCTGTGTCTGAATTCTATCATTCAACATCATGGTTTTGAAATATATTCATTGTTGTATGTATCATCACATTCATGTTGCTGCATCACAGTTTAGTTGTCTGTTCTATGGCTCATGGCTATAGACCATGCTTGGCTTGAAGCTATTGTGAATACGGCTGCTACAAACATCTTTTTTACATGTCCTTTGCTAGGTTGATGTACTCAGTTTCTTTTTAATTAATTTAATTGGAGTTTGATTTATACCTAGGAGTGGAAATGCTGAGTCATAGAGTAGATATTTGTTTGTCTTTAGTAGATACTGTAGTTTTCCAAAGTAGATGTATCAGTTTAAACTCTCACCAGTGGGACTTCCCTGGTGATCCGGTGGTTAAAGTTCCACCTTGCAGTGCAGGGGACATGGGTTTAATGCTTGGTTGGGGAATTAAGATTCCCACATACCTCACAGCAATTAAGTGTTCATTCCACAACTAGAGAGCCTGCATGCCTCATATGACACAGCAAAGATCTGGTATGCTACAACTAAGACCTGACACTGCCAAATAAATAAATAAATATTAAGAAAGAAAAACCTCCCACCAGCAATATGTGCAACTGATTGCTCTACAAGTTCTTCATACTTGTTTTTGTCATTAAAAGAAAATCTTAGACATCTGCTGAATTTGTAATGGTATATGTCATCATGGCTCTAATTTGCATTTTCCTAAAGATTGCCGTTTCTGAGCACATTTACATATGCCCATTATAAATTTGGATATAATTGTTTATGAAATGCTCACTTACGTTCTCTATCCTTTTTTAAAATTAAGCTATCAGCATTTTACCTAACGATTTGTGAAAGTGTTAATCACTCAGTTGTGCCCGACTCTTTGCAATACAGGGACTGCAGCCATTCAATCTCCTGTATCCATGGAATTCTCCAGGCAAGAATAGTAGAGTGGATAGACATTCCCTTCTCCAGGGGATCTTCCCAACCCAGGGATCGAACCCAGGTCTCCTGCAATGCCAGCAGATTCTTTACTACTTGAGCACCGGGGAAGTTGGAGTTATTTTTATATTTTCTGGATACAATTCTTTTGTCAGATGTGTATATGGCAAATATTGTCTCCCATTCAGTGAATTCTCTTTTAATGTATCATTCTTTCTTGGTTCTCAGATCTTCACTTCTGGATTTATTTTCTTTCTTGAAGTACATCCTTTATATAGTTTTGTTCTGAGAAGTCAACTGATTGTAAGTCTTCCCTGTTTTTGTTTACTTGTAAAGGTTTCTTTATTCCTACTTTTAAAAATTATTGTTTCATGGATGTTAAGAGTGTCTCCCCCAGAACCCTTGCTTCCAGCTTCTCCTTTGGTCTTGGTAAAGTTTATTGTTTGCCCAGCCTTAACTTGGTAGCCATCTTCTCAAATTTCACTTATATCATCTGTTGGGAAATTGGGTTTTTTGTCCTTCTTGAGATATTCTGTACTTTAATGAGAACTGGTTTTATCTACTAATTCCAGAGAGTTCTCTGTATCACCTCTTTGAATATTGCCTTACCTCAGCCGAGCGCCAGTCTCCCAATTTCTCTTGTTCTAACTCTAATTAAATAAGTATTGTTGTTTAGTCGCTAAGTTGTGTCCAACTCTTTTGAGACCCCATGGACTGTAGCCTGCCAGGCTCCTCTGTCCATGGGATTTTCAAGGGAAGAATATTGGAGTAGGTTGCCATTTCCTTCTCTATAATAAATATTATGCCTTCTAAAACTCATCTGAATGTCTTTTAATATCTCTTTTATACTTCATTTTGTCTTTTTTGTTGCATTTTGGGTGATGACTTAATTACTACTATCCCTACAACCTTCTCTCCTGTTGAGCCATAACTGTTTTTCTAATATTTTAAATGTTTATTTTATATTCTTACAAGGACAAGAACATTAGCATAAGTTTCTGTTTCAGACTGTCAACCAATATACAAGACACATTAGGCTTACCCAGCATCAAGTTTGCTTAGCTTAGTGAGGGGTAAAAAGCACGATGCAGAGCAGGAGAATCCTGGCAGTATCTCATGTGCACTGTCATAGCACTGGGATCAAGAAATGACAAAACACATTAAAAGTGTGAGTCATATCAGCATAGGGAAGCTACAGAGACTAAAGACCCTCAGCTTGGTTACCTAAAGGGCATTCTTTGGTGTGGCTCCAGTACATTAGAGTATATAATATATATAATAAACAGAGTGTGTAATAAACTTCTACTTACCAAAGAAACTTAATAAAGTACACTTGATTCAGTCCAGACTATAATGTATTTAAAATTTTTCACAATTTATAAAGTTATAAGTAAAACAATCCAGTAGATGTCAGTAAACACTGTTTGTAGTTGAATGAATTTATTTCTTTTTCGGTTGTACAGTACAGTAGGTATTGAGTCTTTGTCAATATACTGTTCCCACAATACTTATAAAGAGTTTTAATTTTACACTCTTAATAAAATATTTGGGCTTCCCTGGTGGCTCAGTGTTAAAGAATCACCTATCAATGCAGGAACCACAGGAGATGGAGATTCAATTACTGGGTCAGGATCCCACTCCAGTATTCTTGCCAGAAAAGTCCCAAGGACAGAGAAGCCCGGTGGGCTAAATGGGGTCGCAGAAGATTCAGACATCATTGAGTGACTGTGCACACACACACATACATAATAAACAACTGTGGCAGTCATGGATATTGTGCTTAGATTTAAAAATAGTACAAGTCCTCTTAAAGTGAAAAAGTGAAAGTGAAGTCGCTCAGTTGATTCTGACTGTTCGCGACCCCACGGACTGTAGTCTGCCAGGCTCCTCCATCCTTGGGATTTCCCAGGCAAGAAGTTGCCATTTCGTTCTCCAGGGGATCTTCCCAACCCAGGGATTGAACCCAGGTCTCCCTCACTGCAGGCAGATTCTTTGCCATCTGAGCCAGCAGGCAACTCTGCTCTGAGTAGGTCAAGTAATAAATAAAGTCTTCTAGGTCCGTTCTTTCTCCCAGTGGGTACCCTGATTCCACAGACCCTGCTAGCAGTCATTTCTTCATTTCTCAAGTTATAATCAAAACACATAGACATAGTGGCTCTTAAAGCCACAGCAATGGTCCTTTGGACTGTGGCAAAGGGCTCATGGAGTAGAAACAGCTGAACCGAATCCCTGAAAAACATCTTCACTTACTTCTGGCCAATATGGTGATCATAAAACAATATTGTATCTCAGTGTACTGGCAGAAGTCAATGCCACTCTCAAAGATTTCAGGATGATACATAGCATGTTAGATAGAAAAAAATTATTTGGGAGAAAAAGAAAATGGGAAGGAGACAGGAAGAACCAGGTGGGGTTGGGTTTGGGGTTCCACTATGAGGCAGTGTGGTCAGGGCAGGCATTTGTACGATGAAACCTGACGGAAGTGAGGGACTGACCTGTATGGCTATCTGAGCAAAGAGCTTTTCCTGGTGGAAAGAAAGCAAAGGAAAAGGCCTGGAGGTAAGACTGCCCAGTCCTGTTGGATGAACAGTGAGGTGGCCAGCATGACTTGAGCACAGTGAGTGAGAGGACAAGAGGTCAGAGAGGTAACAGGAACAGATTTTGTAGGGCTTTGCAGATCATTTCAGGAATTTTGGGTTTTACTCTGAGTGAGGTGGGAAGCGACTGTGGTGTGAAATAATATGTTCTAATGAGGTCAGTCTTAGTACTGTGTTAAATGATGGTGATTGCAGCCATGAAATTAAAAGATACTTACTCCTTGGAAGGAAAGTTATGACCAACCTAGATAGCATATTCAAAAGCAAAGACATTACTTTGCAAACAAAGGTCCGTCTAGTCAAGGCTATGGTTTTTCCAGTGGTCATGTATGGATGTGAGAGTTGGACTGTGAAGAAAGCTGAGCGCCGAAGAACTGGTGCTTTTGAACTGTGGTGTTGGAGAAGACTCTTGAGAGTCCCTTGGACTGCAAGGAGATCCAACCAGTCCATTCTAAAGGAGATCAGTCCTGGGTGTTCTTTGAAAGGACTGATTCTAAAGCTGAAACTCCAGTACTTTGGCCACCTCATGCGAAGAGTTGACTCATTGGAAAAGACTCTGATGCTGGGAGGGATTGGGGGCAGGAGGAGAAGGGGACGACAGAGGATGAGATGGCTGGATGGCATCACGGACTCAATGGACGTGAATTTGAGTGAACTCCGGGAATTGGTGATGGACAGGGAGGCCTGGCGTGCTGCAATTCACGAGGTCGCAAAGAGTTGGACATGACTGAGCAACTGAACTGAACTGAAACAGGAAAGGCGAGAACGGTTACAAGGTTACTGCAGAAAACCAAGAAAAGATGATTGAAAGTGGGTCTCAGTGGTAGCAGTAGAAGCAGTAAAGAGTCAAACTGCAAATTTTTGATCATAAAACAGTTTTCATTCTCTTGGGCTTGAGTTTCTTGTATTCCAGACTTTTGGGATATATTTGGATTCTGACTCTTTCTTCCCAGGGGTTTTACATACCCTTTTCCTTTTAGAAGAAGGTTGTAACTTAAGCCTTTGGATAAACATTCAAAAGTCTCATTAATACTGACTTTGATCTTAAAACAAATACTTTTTATATTAAAGTCTTGGTTATAAAAACCAAACATGTCTCAAAGAACACCTTTCTTTCTTCATTTCTCACCCCCTTTCCATTCCCTTCCCCAGATTGTTTAATTCAGTTAGCAAGAAGGCAGCATTGATTATTGGAGGTCTTGGCATCTATCTATGCAGCCCCATCATAGTGTGAAATCTGATCATTGTGCTCAGCACTATGGGCTTCCCAGATGGCTCAGTGATAAAGAAATGGCCTGCAATGCAAGAGCTGCAGGAGATGTGGGTTCTATCTCTGGGCGAAGATCCCTCGGATTAGGAAATGGCAACCCAGTCCAGTATTCTTGCTGGGTTAATCCTATGGACACAGAAACCTGTTGGGCAACAGTCTATGGGGTCTCCAAGAGTTAGACATGGCTGAGCTCAGGCCTATAGGTCCTTGGTTGTGGGTGGCAGAGTGAGGAGTAATTACCTCACTTCTCCTGGCTTCTTTAACACAGGTAAACATGTTTCAAGCATGTTTGTGTACTCGTGTCTGACTCTTTGTGACCCCATGGACTGTAGCCTGCCAGGCTCCTTTGTCCAGGGAATTTTCCTGGCCATGAATACTGAAGTGGGTTGCTATTTCCTACTCCAGGGGATCTCCCTGACCCAGGGATGGAACCTGTATCTCTTGCATCTCCTGTGTTGGCCGGTGGTCTTTACCGCAGTGCCACCTGGGAAGTCAACCCAGGTAAACTTTTCCTTGAAGAACTGATTTCAATCCTAGTTAAAGAATATTTTATTTTTTACAAGATGATAGTTGTTAAACATGACAGAGAACATACACACATGCAAAACAAACTTTATTTTCAGTCTCCCAAAATCTTCCATAGGTGATCGTGAAGTATATTACATCTTTCAAATTCAAGAAAGCCAGAAACACAGTACATAAAAGGACTTGCATTATTAGAAATGTTATATATGATTTCCACTAGATAGCTCTTGATGATTTACAACTGAACTAAGACATGCATTCTCTTGAATTTCTAATCAAAGAATTATACTTACTAAAAGTACAGACTTAACTGTTCTCATATAACATATAAAAATACTAACCATTATTATTTGAAAATTAACAAACTGGTTTGTGAGTTTCAAGAATTTGCCAAAGTTGTTAAGAAAGGATTCTCAGTGGACTTCAATAATCAAATGTGGGGACATAATCTTTTAAAAGTTTTTGTTTTTATGTGCACAAACAATGAAAATACTTAAAAGTGAAGCATCAGAAAAATTCAGAAATCATAAATAACAAATATTACCATATCAAATCATACCCAATAATCCTTAGGGTACTGGAAATCAGGATCCATTTCCACTTAAAAAGGAAGAAAAAAAAGGTACAGAGAAGCAAGTTAAGTCAGAATATAAGCATTTATGAAAGATTTCTCATTGTAATTTTTTTTCTGTTGAAAAGTTATTTCATGATTTGTCTTCATAAACTAGTACTAAAAGAGTGAATAATTTCTATACATAATATAAAATAATGAGGAGATATGAGATTACCTATATTTTTGTCTACAGCCCGACCTATGCACCAAGTCCAAAGTTGGCCATTAAATTCCTGTATAATACCTGTATGGCTTCCCAGGTGGCTCAGTGCTCAAGAATCCACCTGCCAATGCAGGAGATGCAGGAGACATGGGTTTGATCCCTGGATCGGGAAGATCCACTGAAGGAGTAAATGGCAAACCACCCCAGGAAAATTCTTGCTTGGAAAATTCCATGGCAGAGGAGCCTGGCAGGCTGTAGTCCATGGGGTCACAAGAATTGAACAAAACAGCACACATGCATAATTCCTGTACAATTCTCTATCATGTCATTTTGTTAGAGGCAAAACAATGTTGTCCCTGTATACTTACTACATAAATGATATATAAATGAAATGGCTTCCATACAATCCTAATAAACATGTATCTAAAGGGTTATCTAGTGTACAGTACATAAATTAATAAAGCATATTATCAGGTCTTTGGTGATATTGCAGTAATGAACTCTGGTTATTAAGGCACAGGCGAAAAAGTTATGGAAACTTCCTGTAACTCACAGTGTTTTGACTGTCAAGTGTCAAACACATTTTTCACTATATGTTTCTAAAACTAAATGAAAATGTGAAGTTAAACTTATTTCCACAGCTCCAAGGGAATCACATAAGAAACCTGGTTATTTTATTTATTTATTTATTAAAATTTTTAAAATTTTATTTATTTTTAATTAATTAATTAATTTATTTTACTTTAAAATATTGTATTGTTTTTGCCATATATTGACTTGAAACCTGGTTATTTTAGATCATTCTCATATAATTATTTTTTGTTATTTTTAACAATAACGATAACACTAAAAAATGGCAAAACAAATTCTAAGGAAAGTGAAGATATTTGGTGAGCTTTTATCCTATTTTAAAATTTTTCACTAAGAAACTAAAGTATAAAAGTAATTTTCAATTGCTTAATTGTCAGTAGTGGGAATAGAAACCACAGAAAAATGTGCACATTAAATAAACATGTCCCAAGAAACAATAAAAAAAATACATGTAGATTTTAGCACAGCAGAATAGACTGTGAATTTTATATCCTAGGTTGCTCTTTAAGTTTTATCTGTTAAACTTTTAATGTTGTCTTCGCCTTCGCAATGGCCCAGACTCCTTTTGGGGCTATTTTTTCAGCTAAAAGGCTAGGTTTGCTTTTACATTGCAACATTTATGTTCACTGCCCAAGTGGCTTCTGTCACATCTCGTTATTTTTTATGTTCTTCAGTTTTGAAGATTTCTGTAAGAAAAAAAGATTAAGAGGGGTCCATCAGAAACATGTATTAGAAATAGTCAAGAAAGAAACTACTTGCTTTCAAGTAATGTTTGTAGGACACTCACCTGCCTGTAAATTTTTTGAGAACTGAGAACAAAATAAGAACCAAAACAAAACAAACAAAAAACCCCAAACTCCAGGAACTAACGTTAACCCTTCAAAAACAAAGTAGATATTTCTGTGAGATAATACATTAAATTTGTTAAGTGTCTTTCAGTTTACAATGTGCTTTTCTTTGTGTTTTAGTTTATGCTTATAAAAACTCTTTTATCTGGTAATGTAAAGCAAAAACCTGACTCCAAGGTGAAGTTAAGAGACTTGCCTAGCAATCACACAGCTAGTAAGAGGCTAGAGCTTGATTGTGCTCTAAAAAATGTCCAATTGCAGACCTATCACCTCAGCTGTGACACAATGGCTATGCACTGGAGTTCAAATCTAGTGGAGGAGAAAAGGGTACCTATAATGTTAAATGAAAAAAGCCAACAGGTCTCAAGCAAAAGCTATACAATCTCGAGTTTCTAATAAACATGTGCACAGACTTGACATTAAGACATCATATACACCCATGGCTGATTCATGTCAATGTATGGCAAAAACCACTACAATATTGTAAAGTAACTAGCCTCCAATTAAAATAAATTAATTAATTTTTTTTAAAAAAGACATCATGTCACATTCTCAAGGAAAGAAAGCTACCCTGCACTCTGTGTTCGGGGAAGATGGACGCTTCTTTGCATTATGGCTGTGTGGAGCATGGGGCGTAAAAAAAAAATTCTAATGGCGTGAACTATAATGGTCAAACAGGACAGAAAACTGATCATTTCTTTCACTTGTGCACTCCTCATTGCACTAATGATCTACTAGTAAGTGCTTAGCCTCGTGGACCTGGAGAGGAACTCTCTGAGGTTGTTGCCCCTGAGCGTTCATTAGCCTATGACTTCCTCCCTACCTCCCTTCCTGCCTCCCTTCTCCTCTGCTTCCTTCCTTTCTTCCTCCCTTCCTTCTTGCCTTCCTCTCTCCTCTCCTCCCTCCTCTTCTTCCCTTCATTCCTTCTTTCTTCCTTCCTTTTCTACTACACACTGGCTCTATAACCTTAAGGAAGTTACTTAACCTTTGTGTACCTTATTTCCTCATCTTTGAAAACAGGTCAGGGGAAGGGACAATAATGCCTATCTTACAGGGTTATGACAAAGATCAAATGAGTCAATAAATGTAAAAGTTTTATATTTTGCAATAAAGAGTTTTACTGTTTCATCAACTGTTACCTAGTTTTACTATCTGTGTAAAATATAAGGACAAAACATACAGTCTGTGATCTCTGAGGAGTTCACAGACTTACTGGGAAAAAAGAAAGGGGATGTCAAAGCAGAAAAAAGTGGAATTTCTCCACACATCATGCTAATTCCCCTAACGGCCTAAATTTATTTTCTTCCATCAACTCCCCCTCAGTGCTAAGTGAGGCTGGGGGCTGGAAGGTGGGGTCGGATGAGAGAAAGATCGTCTAGACCCCGTGCTCTCTTTGATTTCACTCTCCTCATCATCCACCATCCCCAACTGCTGCCTTTAGATTTTCATGTCTTCCTTTTATCACAAACAGCAATAAAACTACATACTGTGGAATATACATTATAGATAAAAGAACACAGGATTCTTAGGCAGTATGCCCAGATATAATCCCCACTTCCACCACAGACTATCTTTGTGACTTTATCTGCAAAAAGGGATAACAACCAAATTTCTCCCTGACAGCATAGCTTTTCCTAAGGGGAGAGGCTGGGGAAGGCAAATGAAACAGATACACTGCAGTACAGAGAAACAATCTGAAGAACTCGATCTGAATCCTGATTCTAAGATTTACTGGCTGTGTGTCTTGAGAAATCTCTGAATTCCATTTTCTTACAAGTGAGTAAGTTTTGGTAGCAATAACAGAATCATAGCATTGAGGAAACATCAAATGTAATAACGGACCTGCAAGTGCTTTGTAAAATGTAAAGTGCAACAGAAATATTACTTGCTATTACTATCTCATAGTCACACAAACCTGTAGCTTGAAAGTTCAATCTGTCATCTTGACAGTTATTAGTCTTACTTTCCCTTGTCAATAAATTGATTTAAGATAGTACAGAGTTAAGCAGAAACATGGGAGGGGAGGAATTAAAATAATTAAATTATCTCAATGTAAAATAATAGGATTTCAACAATCTTAGTTTTGGAAGGGACCTTATAAGTTGCCTCTCTCTGCCTGAATTAGCCCCTTCTTCCACCCAGGGCGGGGATCCCCTCAATGATGCCTGTGCTTTAATGGCCAGCTGAAGTTAAGACACAGCTGATTTCATGTTGAATAGAAACTTTATTCTTTATTGAATTAAGTTGCAAGAATTCTCAAAATGTGAAGGAACTGATTTTTCTGACAATTATTTAGGTTTTAAAATTCAAATTGATTTAAAGCTATCAAACCTTTTGGCATTCATCGACCACTCCTTTGGAAAATGTCACCAAATTAATTTGGAGGTGATGTTTCTTACCTTGAATTGAATACTATTTTTGAAAATTCACAATTACTTAGATGATGATGTTAACTGAAGGCTGTGGAATCATGTACACTCAGTTCCTGAGAGTTCAAGCCAAATACTTCATCCACAGAAGAACAGAAACAGAATGAAGTTTTATTTTGTTTTGTTTTCCTCTCAAAAATGTGTTCTTCAATAGTCAGAATAGTTCTTCAATAGTCAACATCTATGTGAGAACAGATGACTGTTTAATCCACAAAATGAAGGTTTAAAAATATGTAAGATTAGATGAGATATTTTTTGAATGAGAGTATTAAAGTCAAAGAAAATCTCCATTTCATCTGATTTTTGAGGAATCCAGTTCAGGTATATCTAAAAATGCTTTCAGTTCAGTTCAGTTCAGTCACTCAGTAGTGTCCGACTCTTTGTGACACCATGAACTGCAGCACGCCAGGCCTCCCCGTCCATCACCAACTTTACATTCTCTTATAAAGCTGATTTTTCCCAAACAGTTAACTGAACCAAGGCTAGTCATGCCCTGAATTTTCCCTTTTGAGAACTTTGAGTGTCCTTTTCCTCAAACTGCTCAACCTTATGTTGAAAAGTAAAACTTGCAGTAACCACATCTACCTGCTCTAAGAAGCACTTTTTTGTGAAACTTTCTAGAATCTCTTCCAAACATCTTCAACTGAATTTTCACCCATGTACCCTTCCTCTACTTACTTTCCTTTAGCATCTTTTGTCTAAGTTACTGGTTGAGAGGGAAAAAAGCAAATGATACAAATTTATTCTTCTTCTCATCTGTGGTGGTTACAAGATATTATGTCAGTTTTCAAAGACGAGACTTATACTCCTGGCAATTGTTTTTGCATTTTGATAGTTGTCACACATAATCTGTCAAACAGAATGGGTTTCTGGGCTTCATTTCTCTATTCAAGAAATATTTATTGAGAACTGGCAGTAAGCCAGGAACTCTTTTAAATCTAAGGACAGAGCAAATGGATAAAAATTCCTATCCTCATGGAGCCCACATGTAGGGAAGATGGCCCATAATCAAAATAACGAAGCAAGGTGTGCAGCATGTGAGATGGCATAAAGGAGATCAGTAGACCCCTATGAAGAGATTACAATTTCAAATAAGGTGTTCATGAAAGGAATTGCCAAGAAGGTAATGGCTAAGGAAAGACCTAAATGAGACAAAGATAAAAGACATGCAGAAGGAAAAACACCAATACAGTATACTAACGCATATATATGGAATTTAGAAAGATGGTAACAATAACCCTGTGTACGAGACAGCAAAAGAGACACTGATGTATAGAACAGTCTTATGGACTCTGTGGGAGAGGGAGAGGGTGGGAAGATTTGGGAGAATGGCATTGAAACATGTAAAATATCATGTATGAAACGAGATGCCAGTCCAGGCTCGATGCACGATACTGGATGCTTGGGGCTAGTGCACTGGGACCACCCAGAGGGATGGTATGGGGAGGGAGGAAGAAGGAGGGTTCAGGATGGGGAACACATGTATACCTGTGGTGGATTCATTTTGATATTTGGCAAAACTAATACAATTATGTAAAGTTAAAAAAAAAATCTCAAAAAACATGCAAATTTCTAGGGGAAAGACTATGCCACTTAGAGAAAATAGCCTGTGGTGTGTTGAGGATGGAGTGCCCCTAGGGTTTCTGAGACGCAGCTGGGAGGCCAAGGTAGACAGAAGTGGAGAGATCCCTGGAGGATTCTGAAGAAAAGAGTTACATGATCAGATTTAGGTTTTAACACATTCACTCTGGCTGGCCTGTTGAGAATGGAGGATACTGAGGCAAGGGCAGAAGCAGATTGACTAGTTAGGAAGCTAATACAAGAATCCAGATGAAAGATGATGATGGCTTGGACAAAGTTGATGGCAGTGAACTAGGTGAAAAAACAAAAAAGATAAATTCTAGATACTGTTTGAGGATAAAGCCAATAGGAATTGCTGATGGAGTAGGTGATGAGAAGGGGAGAAGAAGAGACAGGTTGTTCATAATTTTCCTACTGTATTACCTTTCAAAGTGTCGTCAGACCTCAGTATTACAATCACCTAAACACATGTTGAAATCAATTCAATTACTGTTCTTTCTTGAGAACTTCTGAATCAGACTCTCTAGAGCAGGGGTTAGCAAAGTTTCCTTCTAGAGGGCCAAATCGTAAAAATTTTAGGCTTTACATATGGTCTTGGTCAAAACTACTCAATTCTGCTGATAAAGCACAAAAGCAGCTACAGACAATGTGCACATGAATAAGTGTGGCTCTGTTGCAGTAATACTTTATATAAAAATTGAAATTTAAATTTCAGGTAAATTTTCATGTGTCAGAAAATATCTGATAAATATTTTATTTTAAATATGTATTTTATCTTAAATATCTTAAAATATTTTTAAGTGGTTGAAAAATAAAAAAGACAAATATTCTTAGCTTGAGGGCAGTACAATAACAGGCAATGGGATGCATATAACCCACCAGAGGTTGTCAACACTACTAGAGAGAAAAAATCCCAAGAATATGTATTTTTAACATGCTCATTAAATGACCATTTTATGTACAAGAACTTAGAGACTCACTGAGACAAATTTTCAAAGTTATCTGTTCCTTTTTGCTTTGCTTAATTTATTGGCCAAATTAAAGATGGGCCTTGTGAATAAAATAAAAAACAGAATTGATTGAAATAATAGGTAAAAGAAAGTCCTTTGCCAATAAGAAAAAAAAGGTTAGGAAAAAAAGGGAAAGGAAATTTAAAATGATAAGATTAGAAGTTATTAATAAGGAAAATTAGGAAATTGGGGAGAGGCTCAAAAGCTCATTATTTTTAAGAAAACTCTATAGTTTCAAAAAATGCATTTACCATTAAAAAGGATCAATTAATGATGTGCATATGACTCTATAAAGGTCAAAGGCAAAGATCAACATACAGATCCAATCCCTTGTTCTACCCAAGTTAAAATACTGTCACTGGTCATTAAGAAAAATATTACTTTGCCGTGTGAAAGAATAGCACTTTTCTTTGCTCTGTGCACAGAACTCCCGTCTGCTGTAGGAGCCCTGTAGCAGGTCTCACTTATTATGAGTTTACATTGTGACATCTTTTTCCTATTTTATCACAGAAAATGATACACTTGCTTTAATTGGTTTTCTTTCTAGTGTTATACACAAATTATAAAACCATGTGGGGGCAACAATAAAAAAGTGAATATACTTAAACAGATTTGTTAATTGTAATCATACTACTGAAAGAGTGATCATCCTGGACTTAAAGTAATTTATTTTGTTTCTTCATTTTGTATCTCTCAACTTTATCTCTACTTTGCTGCCACCGCCTTTGCTGACAATCTTCTTTGTCTCAAGACTTAATTCACCAAAACTTTATTTCTGAGATGTAAGCAAGCAGAAACTGACAATTTTAGAGAAATAACTTTTAGTAAACTCAAACACAGTTTCCAACCTGAATAGATAGGTCTAAAACTATTAGCAAACACCTTTTAATTTTTTAAGAACTGACTTTTGAAAAAAAAATAAGTTTATAAGTATCTAGTGAGCATTATGAAAAGTGTGAGTGGTGATGAGAAGAGAAAGGAAATGAAGAGTAAAGTTTCAAACAGGCCATCTCAATAAGGTGTCTTCATCTCATATGCCTAACACCTAAAGCTGAAAGATATATTTCTTCAAATCTCTAATAGATTAACATGTGACATGGTTACTATTATGCCACACCAGTCAATAGGCAGTAGATGCTAAACAAAGACTATGGTAATATGAATAATTTTCTAGTGTCTACTCTCTGCCAGTCTCATTATATAATTTCATATGAGGCAGGCGTTTTTATGTTTAGTTTTCAGATAAAGAAACCAAATCCCAAAGAAATTCAACATTCTTTGAATTAGAATTCAGTCTTGGGTCTGTCTGGTGGCAAAGCCTACACATTTCCTCTATACCCCACCATCTCGCAGAATGTTTCCCCAGTAGATAATGTTCCTACTGAGGCACAGTCTGAGGAGAGGATGAAGTGGAGAGAAAAGAAAACAAAAAGGTTGAATTGCCTGGAGAACTGTTTTTCCCTTTCAATATGGTATATAGTTTTGCTTTTATAATTAACATTCTGCTGCTGAGATCTCCCATTGGTGAAGGCTGACAAGTCAGATTTTCCATGAAGAGCAAGCACTGCAGGAAATAAATTAATCTCTAGGGAAGAAGAGGGGCAAGGCTGTCAGTACTCACACAACTGCCTAATAGGAAATGATGTTTCAGAATTGTTCAAAGAAAGAAATGACTGTGGGTTCTCCTTCCAGGATATTCTTCAACATTTAAAGCTTCCAAAAAGAGGGAAATATTAATAGGTTGCTATAAAAGGAAGAGCAGACTTATAATGTTTTACTTTAGGCTGTCAGTATTTCTAAACTGAAAACAGTATTCCCTGGAAATGTGAGATTTTCTACTGGTGTCATTATTTTGTTTATATTATGAAAAATCTGCACTGATGTTAAGTAGAAGGACAAAAGATATACCAGATTTTTGGATTATCAGTTTGAAATTATTCGCTATCTTAAACAATGATTTTCTTGTCGTTAGGAGTAAAAGTAATTATTGAGCTTAAAATTACATATTATCTAGAATAACAATGAATTATTGAAGTCTGCATTTAATAAAACTGAAAAACAAGGACATATTTTATTATTTCTAAAGTGCCTACCTTTAAATAACATATATTCAGTCATTCAGTCAAGGTCTTTAAAATGGAACCCTCACCTTATTTAATTCTCAAACAGTTTTATAGAGAAGTTCCTATGCTTTGATTCCCAACATATAAGTAAAATCTAAAGTTTAGAGTAAACATTAACATTGAATTAAAGCTCAGTATAAAGAATTCTTTATCTTCTTATAAATCCATTCTTTCTTTCTACCTTCTGCCATGACCTTAATGAAAACCTTTTCCATGAAACTTGTTTCCTCTTATCTGTTTAATTTACCGTAAGTATGTTTCTAGATGTGGTGAATTGTTTCTAAGTGAATCTTAACTTAGAGATGAAAGTCTTAACTTATCATAGTGTCATGACTCTATGATATCAAAAAAGGCCATCTAATCACATGCTTTTAGAACTGAAAGGACATCAAAATTACCTGGGGCATCTCATATTTTGATGAGGAAAATATAATTCAGAAAAATGGAATGCCCTGTGAAAGGCTGTGCAGCTAGCATGTACAGCACTGGACCTAGACCTTACTGTCCCTGCATTTTGTTTTCTGGCCCAGGGATCTTCTCACTACTCAACAAGTCTAACTAATGGAGGGTGAGTCGTGGCTTGGGTTTAATATAAAGATGTAGGATAATTAGAATATAGTTGGAGCTTCAAAAGCAAGGAAATTTCATTAGAGAATGTTGATCAGAAGAGTATAAAATTTACTCAATAGAGAACATTTACGTAGGGTAAAACCAAATATATAAAGAGGAAAAAAGAAAACCGTTCTTCTGTTTAGCCAGTCAGATCACCAGAAGAAATCTCTGCAATTAATGTGTGACCTACACAATAACCAGATCCTTCTCACAACTATATGATAATCCTCTGGTACCAAACAACTTTGCCCTGGGATGAAGGAAGCCACTTGCCCACGGTCATGTCCCCTTTCCAAAGGCAGCCGAACCCAATGATGGACTGAAGCGGGGGCCATGAAAACCTGGCCCCCTGGTCCTAACGCAGGACAACTCAGAAGAGCCACACCAGTTCCACAGTGCCCTGTGCCATCAGCTGAGGTCTTTCTTGTGACTCCATTATGATTTCACTTCTCTGTCTGTCCAGACCTGCTTTCATTCCTCAACCTATGTGCTGTTCCACAAAACACTTCTCAATAAACTTTCCATATGCAAGTCTACCCTGGAAACTGGATGTGAAACAAGTAGCTCAAAACAAACACTTGCACTTAACACATGTCATCTCTTCAAAAATAGTGCTGTCACTGATTAACCATGGAAACTGTGCTCTTCTTGAGCTACTGCAGCTGAGGTAAGGAGGCGGAGGGGTCCTTTAGGGAGGCTCAAGGCTTCCATGTCTCTGTAGGATCGCATTGCTTCAAAGATTCAGAGGATTCAGTGACACATCTCCAAAAGATTTCTAATCACTTTTCATGTACATAAGATTCATAGAGGCCATGAAATTCCCAAGAGGATAGAATTCTCAAAGGGAAATACTATGGACAGAAACTCAGAGACTATAAGAGACATATCAAGCGGTCAGAGCCAGGACTTTGCAAAATATACAGTCAGGAGGCAAAATTTTCCTTAGCTATCAACTCATAAATATGCAGACACTAATTATAGTAGCCATAATTCAACTGGAGTGTATTATGTACTATACTAACTTTGGGCTTCTCAGGTGGTGCTAGTGGTAAAGAACCTGCCTGCCAATGCAAGAGACTTAAGAGATGCGGGTTCAGTCCCTGGATTTGGAAGATCCCCTGGAGGAGAGCATGGCAATCCACTCCAGTATTCTTGCCTGGAAAATCCCACGGACAGAGGAGCCTGGCCAGCTACTGTCCATAGCATTGCAAATAGTCAGATACAACTGAAGCGGCTTAGCATGCAGACATACTAATTTTAACCTATTTTATCTAATGTAGTCATTGAAATAGCCTGTAGTATAGCACTATTATTAACCCAACTTTACAAATAAAGAGATAGAGATGTTAGCAAATTGTCTGTGGTACACAGCTGGTAAATGCAGTAGCCAACGTTTAACGTTTAGTCTTAGGTTCAGAATCCAAAAGTTAACTACGTAATCATCCTACTTTCAGAGAACTGTTCTTTTGGTAATTTATGGACAAAACAATGTGCAGACTTAATAATGATGTTCCCTAAATAAGATATGGGCCTTGTCAAACAGCCAGAGCGAATCGAGGATCCAGAGAGGAAGGTCACCCTTGAGATCTGGTGTGGTATTTTCATCAGCTTCTTAAGTGAAGAGGAGCTGGGACTGACTGCACCGATCCTGTGGCAGAATTTCCTGTGCTCCCGGCCACAACAGAGCAAACTCTCATTACACTATGTGTTCAGCCATTTAGAGCGAATCTTCTAGTCGTCTGTAGTGAATTTCAAAATAAATAATTCCCTTCAGTATAATTATTAGATACAGATCTGAAATGGTTCCACTTCATCTAACTGAAAGAAGAAGGTCTGGGTGTCCAGAAGGAGCAAAACTGGAGAAGCAGCTCCCCTGTCTTAATAAGGTTTTGTTTGGTTTTGCTTTGTTTTCTCTGCGATACGCTGCAGAGACTCTAAAACTGCCATTCTCACCCGAAGAGAATTTAGGAAATGACTGACTTGTGTCTAAAATTTAAAAAGAGGAGAAAACTCAGAAGGAGTATGATTTGTCCATCCTGAACTATCAGGTAGTTAATGAATATTCACAGATGAGCTACTCATTCAAAGTACAGTAAATGTTAAGTATAGATCCAAAGGGGCTTCCCTGGTGGCTTAGATGGTAAAGAATCTCCTTGCAATACAGGACACCTGGGTTTGATACCTGCATTGGGAAGATCCCCTGGAGAAGGAGATGGCAATCCACTCCA
Organism: Bos taurus; assembly: GCF_002263795.3. Taxonomy (NCBI): domain Eukaryota; kingdom Metazoa; phylum Chordata; class Mammalia; order Artiodactyla; family Bovidae; genus Bos; species Bos taurus. The sequence continues at coordinate 65,736,614 of NC_037336.1, forward strand.
GTATTCTTGCCTGGAGAATCCCATGGACAGAGAAGCCTGGTGAACTATAGTCCATGGGGTAGCAAGAGTTGGATACGTCTGAGCTATCAACACACACATAGATTAAAGAGCCTCTTTTTAATGAAGAAAATATATGAAGTTTCACAAAAGTGAATTTTGAAGAATTATATTTCTGCTTTACTTTTGTATTCTTATTATGGAACTGTCATATAATTATAATTCACAATGAAGATAGACTCTACAATTTATTGTAATTTCAAATGGGAAAGCAATTGCAAATATTGCCCAGACACATACTGTGTAGTTTTTAAATAAATTCTTGTTGAAATTAATGTAATAAAGCAGATTTCATTTTACTCTCTTGAGTAAAGTTAGTAAGTCTCACTTGCCTAGGACCATCACTTTAATTCCAGGTCCTCTTTTTTCTTAAGCCATCACTAACAGGCAATAGGTTCAAAGCAGTTCCTACCCTGGTCTGTATCATACTCTGCACTGATTCATTCACAGCACAAACCTGGAACTCTCATATAGCATCCCAGGAAGATTCACACACAGGGGAAGATCAGATAATAAGTTTTCCAATGATTGAAACAAAAACTTTGATCTCAGCAATTGTGTTATCTTGTACATTTTAGGATCCATAATCTTAAGGAAAAAAATAGTTTCCGATGAATTAATAATAGCCTGAGACTCAGCACACTGCAGCCAATTTTCACTGCAGTAGTTGTTTCTTTTATAGTCACACTTGGTTAGTATTTGAAATTTGGAGGAATTGCAATATGCATGGTTTTCAAAGCCCTTTACAGAATTTCATTTTTATCATTCAGAAAGAGTCAATGAAAAGGTAATAAGAAAAGCTCTATGGGATATTTTTATAGGAGTGTCAGAAGCCAGTAAGTTAACTACATGAAAGAACCCAGATTGCACAGTCAGAGTTTGAGCAGAAACACTTCAGAGACTTTATATCTAGTATTTTGACTTTTACATGCCCTTGGAGGAAAAAAGAGTGCTGGCTACAAAATCAAATAAGGAGGGAAAAAGAACAAACCATATGCTTAAGCATAATTACAGTTTCAATTTTTCTACAAACGAAATGTGAAGTTTCAAAGATAAAGTGTAATAGAAATTGAGCTTCTTTGGTGTGTTTAAAAATATTGCCAAGAAAGAAAATTCTCATTTCCCTTGCTAACTTATCCCAGATTTCCACAATATGGAAGTTAGTCTGGGTAACTTAATTGAATGTTATCAACTTCTTGACAAGTCCATTTGCTCTTGTTTTGCTTTTAGTAGAGATGAAAAATATCAGAACACTGTCTCTATAAACTAAACTATTATAATTCAAGTCTGCATTAGGCTACCCATCTGACACTTTCTAAAATTAAAAGCATCTCAATTATCTTGACCTCTTCTCAAGCTATTAATCCTTCTTGTTAAATCTAGCAAACATATAGCAATATTATTGTTATGATAATACAAGCAGTATTAGAATAAAAACACTTCCTTGGGCATGAAAATCATAAATGAGAAGAAAAATCTAACAACAGCAAACAATGAACAGATCTTTTGTCAATGTGAGTGTTTAATATTATGCTTCACTTAAAACTAAATTTCAGTGAGATTCACAGGTCTGGGCTGTTGCTTTTATCGAGTCATATATTCCAAACAAAATGGTAATAAGAATCTGTACATTTTGCCTTTGTCATAAAGGCAGTTAAAACCAGTATCACAGGCTTAACCAACCGGTGGTTGCATTGGTACCTGTTACTGCAGTTGCCTCAGTCTTTCTCTTCTCTTTCTCCAGATCAGCCAAATCATTTTGACAACCAGCTGGTACTTTTGAGTCCAGACCAGCTTGATTTGAGTACAGTTTCTTGGATCTGTCTACGTGGACACTCTGAAATGACACAAACCAGAGTGATTGATTTTGCAAGTAAATTATCAGTCCAAAATAAATGCTACCCAGTGTATGACAAGGATACTTATCATATGGCGAGTTATTTCTGTATATCTGAAATCAAACAGTCCATATGTCAAAGTGGGTTACAGATTATATCTTCAACAATATACTTTGGTAATCTAGGTGTTGAATTTTTGAGGCAATCTAAGTGATTCAAGTAACAAGTCCTCTCAGACACAGAATATTATCTTCAAAACCCATTTGTGTACATTACTTTCTTATGAAGCTTATAAAATATTGTTTGCTTCATTTTTATTCTTAATAATTTAGTAATACAGACTTTCATTATATGTTACATAATTATTTATTGTATAATAAAGAACAGGTTTCACTTCTGTTATTATCTACACCTTTTATATTATAAAACTAATCACAATATTTACTTTAAAATAACCCACATTTTTATCAACATTATCCAAGTATGACAAAGCTCCTCTAGTCAATTTTAGAATGGTAATTCATCATAACAATGAATTATTAAAGTAAAACATCAATGGACTCTAAAACACATCTCACATATAAGAAATGTCATAGTGTCTGATGTTGCCCTGACATACTGTATGCTTCAAAAGAATCATCAGAGAGGAGCAAGCACTAAATTGAATTTTCAATTTAAATAGGAAATTGAATTTTCAGCACATTGCTCCTTACTGAAATTCAGATTAGAAGTTTTTCAGTTTGGATATGATTACAAAATATTCAGAGATTCATGGAGTCAAAAGTAGCCAATCAATTTTGGCCATCCACACTAGCCATTTTGGTTCACTAAAGAGTAGGATAATGAACAACTTTCCTTAGGTTTCTCTTATAGACTCTATACAGCATTAAATTCATTAAAACGTCATTAAAAGCTTGAATCAAAGGCTTTTAAAGTTTGGGAAGAGCCAATAAGGAAATTAGGGTCCATCATAATTAAACAATATACCCAGATTAACAGAATGAACAGTGCCAAGCCTCAGGGATATGTCTCCCAACCCTTAGTCCAGTGCTCTTCCATCACTCATTGATCTATGTATTCATTCAATGGACCAGTTGTACCAATGGCCCCAGTTCTTGCTCCTCTCTGTATCCATGTCCTTCCTGTATGATTTTGCACTGCCTTCTTACTCTGACTTTTGATTTGTCCATGTGACTTTTGCTAGACCAACAGGAAATTGACACATGTGACACACAGTTGAAAATGCTTGCACAGTTGGTTTTACTCATTGGTGTCCTTCCCCTACATCGTGAGAACATGCCCAGACTAGACTTCTGCAGGTTGAACAGGACAGAAATTAGAGTCAGGCTACCCCAGTCATCCTGGTTGAGACAACTAATGGCTAGAAGAGTCTTAAATACTTGGTCAAACCCAACCAGATCAGCTGAAACTAACTTAGGTCAGCTGCACTCCAGAGCCTCATGAAAAATATGTTTTTATCTGGATGTCACTAAGTTTTTCTGATGAATGAACAGCATTGTGTGACAATAGATAACTGGTACATCCAACAACCATTTATATTTAGTATCCCAGATACTGGGAACATTGGGAGAATATAAACATAAATATAAATAGCCTCAGACTCTAAGTTGTTCAATTATAATTTCTTAAACCAGTGATCCCCAACTTTTTTGTCACCAGGGGCTGGTTTCATGGGAGACAATTTTTCCATGGACCAGGGTGAGGGGGAGTGGTTTCAGGATGATTCAAGGGCATTACATTTATTGTGTTCTTTATTCCTATTATTATTACATCAGCTCCACCTCAGATCATCAGACATTAGATCCCGGAAGTTGGGGATCCATGTTTAGATCTCTGCCAACTATTTAGGCAGAGAATTAGAAGAGTACAGTAGAAGAGTACAGAAGCCATTTGTTGATAATTCTTAAATTCCTTCTTTTTTTTAAGAGCTCTGCTTTGTATTGAATGTGTTACTAAAGAGGTTTAGTCAAAAAGACCAAAGCTCTTGTCATCATCAGGCTCTTCAGATTCTTCTATCTTTGCTTCTACTTCTTTCCCTCAGTAGGGGCAGCAGTGGTGGATGGGGCTGGACCTCCTTCTGGGTCTGGTCCACCAGGTCCTGCGTTGTAGATGAGGTTCCTGACGCTGACACTGGCCAAAGCCTTTGCCAAAAAGCCTGGCCAATGTAATGACAAAAGATGGAATCCTGATGGTACTATGGGGACAACTCAAAAGATCAAAGCTTGAATATTGATATTTATTACCTAGAACTGTACTTGTTGATATTTATTAAGCCACTGTACTTGTTTATATTTGACTCATCCACAGCCCATAAAAGCTAAGTCCATCATTTGATATGAATTTTTTAAATTATTTTCAAGTGTGTAGTACCTCATAGCTTTGAAAAAAAATATTTTCCTGATTTTGAATTAGATACTTAGGAAAATATATTATTATCTCAAGTTATTAGATGAGTATTAAATCATGGTACTTATTACTGAGAAGTACTAAGAAGTAAATTAAGTTCAAAAGGAATGCAGTTTCCTGCTTTTTCATACCAAATTCAACTGATGACATTAAAACACTGAGGAGAAAATGTTATAAAAGTTCATGCAAATTATGTAACTAATGTATATCCCAGACTTCAGAGAAGAATGAAGAATTTAAATAAAATTCTTAAACCTGAAAGCTTAACATGAAAGGCTGAGGAAAGAAAATGAGCTCTTGATCAGAATGGTTCAATTATTACAAAAGCCTGGAGCTTCTTGGTGTAAACCTCTGGGCAGGTTGAACATTTTATATATCAGCATTTCAACAATTAAGAACCCCACTTTGCTAGAGACAGTACCCACATTTTGATCTCTTCTAGGGAAGCTCAGTGAAGCTTTCCAAGCTCTTCTTTGCTTTAGTTACTACAGCCAATGAAAAGGGAGGTACTCATCTCTTAAGCTACTAACCCTGCCATGACGTCCTCTAAACCCTGTTCACTTAGCCCTTCCCTCCAGGTCCCTGAGTCTTCAAACCATCCCCAGGTATTGATTTTGTGCTGCAGTAAAATTCCCATAATGCTCCATTTTTCAGTGCCAATTTCTCTTTATTGAGCACCAGTTCCCCACCCCACCCCACCCACCCCCCACCCTCTACCTCTTGCTCTGCCCCGTGGCTTTCTCTCCTTCTTTCCTATCTCTCAAGTTCTTCCACTGTGCCTTCAGAACTTTTCTCCATGTGACTCTGCTATTTCATTCATCTAGAATGTTCTTCACAAATGCTTCCTCATTAATTTTACTAAGTCTGGAGTTCCTACACAGTTTTCAACACCATGTAGTCTTTAGCTAGCAACATTTTTTCCAAGTTTTTGAGAAACTTGTACTTCTACTGAAATGCAATTTTCACAAATACAATTAAACAACAGTTAGTTAGCTTCATGTTTAATTGATATCTATCTTCTGATTAAAACAGAAATCCACTGAAAATAAAGATGATGTCTATACTATTTTTAGTCCTTATTTTGGCATTTAAATATAGTATTGAATAACTGTAAATTAAACAAAGAAATGCATGAATAAAATACAGACAATTTTTATGACTTAAAAAAAAAGAGGCCAGCTTATCAATGGCCAAGACACAGTCACATGTTCACATGTTAAGAGTGATAGCCACTCGTTCTTAATAGTAAAACTTATATAGTTGAAAGGCACACATATTTTAACTTCTTTTATCCATCAAAAAAACACATCACAAATCCCGTGCTTTTAAATGAACTTACTGTTGCAATCATTGCAAACACTATGTCATGTAACATCTCACATATTTCTCTGATTCACGTTAGATAGTCACTACCTATGGAAATTATAAATCAAATAATGGTGATGTCAGGGAAAGTGAGAACCTGAGAACTGAGTATGTATAAACAGTGGCCCCATATTCCCAAGGCATGAAATTGTGGCCTAACAATAATAGAAGAAATAAAACCCTCTGTTTGGCACTGCTGCAGTGATATCAAGCTTTTAACCTGAAGATCAAGTCCGAGAAAAATGAGAAAAATAAGATGTGTGCAAAGAATAGAGAGGAACGCAGATAAATCTGAACTGGCAGTCATTGGGCCTTTGTGACCACTCTATAGTACTTCAAAAACAGATCCTGTTCATTTTGTGTAACTTCCATTTAACTTGTCATTAGAAATGAGTCATTAGCATCCTGTCTGCTAATATAAAATGACTATTAAATTATTTGTCATGTTATTCTTGGCTTGCAGTTTAAATACTGCTTTTAGTGTTCCTGCTGAAAGCAATGATCCAATTACAAGATATTGGATATTTTTCTCATGCACAAAGAAAGGAGCAAATAAACATTGTCCCAAAAAAGTTAACTCAGATAGCCATGGAAAAAAAATTGAAAGACTTTTTCAAATCTATCTTTCGTCTCATACCTTAGGCCATGTTGTTGGGTAAAAATTACCCTTTTCCAAACAATTCATTGAGATTCCCATTTTGTGATTATATTCACTTGTATCTTTTCTCCCCAAGGACAAATAACGCTTGCTTTTCCTTAGAAAGCCACATAGGGACTTCTTGGTCCAGGAACTAAACATCATCCACTTTTAAAATAATGTGAAATATTCCAGTTAATGTACTTTACTTTTTATTTTGCAAAAAATCAATCACTCTCTTAACAGACTTACAAAAGTGACCTCCTTCTCTGCTTATATAAATAACTTCTCTTTTACACTGCCTGTACTTTTTCATTTCAGGTACTGAATTCAAGGGATACTTGAGAAGAAATTTCAAATGTGAAATATTCAGGGAAAAATTTCTCATGAACTTTATTCCTCAGAATTAAATTCTACTTAAAACAAAAAGGCAACAATAATTCGAGCTTATACATTAAAATAAACAAGCAAAGACCAAAATCTAATCACAAGAAATATAGGTTTGCTCTGCACATTCAAATTATCACTCCAGGAGAACATGTGATTCTCTATGTAGTCTGTGTTCTAGTATGTGTGTGTTCTCTTTGGTTCATTTATGGTTGAATCACCATAAATAATGTAGAAGGTTATCAAGTGGTTTGGAAAAAGTAATAAATTTCTCATTGTGCACTATAAAGATTTAATTAAATGGAGACAAATGTTTGGTTTTTTTCCTGAGGAAAATATTTAAATAAGCAAGAATATCAACTGAAAAGCAATCTAAAGTTGATCATCCATATAAACAGTCCTCTGTTTCATACAATAATTTGAGGTTTCATACAATCATCCATTTACACAAATTAACTGTCTTTTCTGCAAAGAAAACATTCTCTGTACCAATTGAAAGAGAATGCTTTTGAGCTTGCTCTGTCCAATTCCAAAGACAAACCATCTCTGAAACATTTTCAGTCCCTTCCAGCCTTAGGTTGTTTGCAAGCAGGTTGCCCAGACCTGTGATATGCATGCCCATTGGAAGCCCATTGGAAGCCCACCTTCCTTTCCATTCCCAGAGCTTCAGGCTATGGCCTCTCTGGCCTTTCTGAGAGCCTTTGCTGGCATCGCTCACCCTCCTCAGCCAGGGCTCTTCCCTCCTCTACCATTACACACCTTCTTTGCGCCCTGGGATAACACTGGCCAGACTCTGAGCTGGCAGCTGACTGGGGGCCTCAGCAACAATCCCAGGTGTATGCACACATGTGGCTTGACACTTAGATGCTATTGGGCCTAATTGTGGTTAACAGGTGGGACCAAGCCCTCTTATCCCAGCCTGCTCCAAGGACTGCCCAGAAGCTTAGACATTTGCAAGATCTGGGGTTTTCTATTTGCCTTGTCCTTTCCCTTGGGTCAGAAAAGAGACAACTGGCCCATGGGAAATAAAGATGCCTGTATCTGCTTCCCTAGCTGCCCTGATAAGAGATGAGAGTCTTCCATCTCTGCCCTTCAGGGCCCTCCACTTCCAGCTGGACTTGCTGGGGCCAGATCCAAAGGAGACTATCCCTCTTGCAACTACGATTAGAGATTTTATCATGCATCATATATCACAAATCACACCATGCTTTCTGGGAAAGAAACCCTTCAGTTATTACTAAGCCTACTTTAAACCTTTAAGCCTACTTTCAAAGACCTGTTTCCAGAACATATTATGTACCAAAGAAAGTTAACAAGTACTCATATATTGCATTGCATCATTCTCTCTTTCCCCTGCTGAAAACTGGCAACTAGACAATTTGACATCTACAAATCCCACCATCTTAATTTGATGTTTATTTGACCACTGTCTTGGCAAAAAAAAAAAAAAAAAAAATCAAATCCTAGTTTATAGGTATAAGAAGAACTCAAAATAATAATACACTTTGATTGAAAGAAATTTAAGAATTTTCCTCCAGATTCTCAGGGCAGAGAACCTCTTCACACTGTTCTGTCAAGCTCAATTCAATCTACTTCTTGCCACTCTAATTTTCTATGAATTAAGCCGAAGATGAAATGGAAACTTGAGGTAATGCTTGACCAACATACCTTTATTTTAAAATAAGGTCAGAAGAGACAGCTACTCTGTACATTTGTTATTCTTAAGGAAATAAATGAGAAGTCTGGCTGCCCTCAAAAGATGTTAGACTTGTTAGATCATGGACAGGCATGTAAAAGTGTTTGCTGTTTTAGAGGGGCTGTGACAACTGCATTCCCTATAAAATACAGCAGTTGGCTTACTTACAGTGTTACTATTATGAACACAGGAATAGCTCTTTGTGTAGAAATATATTTTCTTCTTTTTCATTATTTGGCCTTCCTGAAAGTTTTAAGATCATTAATTCATATGGTTATTATAACTTTCATGGCTCCTATTTTAATTGGAAAATCCTAACTCTTAGACTTTGTAAGGGCAATCTGTGGCCAAAGGGCAGGAAAATTAATCTTAATTTGAATTAGAGAAACAGAAATTCTAGCAACATAAATTATGTGACACATTTTTTGTTTAGATTAGTTTTGGTGAAATTAGTTTTGAATCAGTGGACATACGAATAGCATTTGAAAAATGTCCAGCAGAGCAAGGCTTGCTGCAGATGGCAGATGGGAACTGCAGTCTACCATATAATAGTTCTGTATCTAGAAAAAGAATTTAAAATTCATTTCTTAAAAATTACATTTGAAACCATTTTAACCTTCTGGGTATTAAAATGCAGGCTTTCACATGGGTCTTTGAAAGGCATCCATCCTGGCGACCTGATTTAAAACATTGCTATACTATGAATTGAGTCATCAACAACTTTGATGAGTATGATTCATCTATTTCTTCAGGTATTTGCATTCTATGAAATGCTAAATGGCACTCTTGCCACTAAAGTGCTGCTAAAATGCAAAACTCTCCTGTTCTTGTGAAAGAGTGCCCAACACAGGATGTCATCCTCAAAGGCTGCTTCCCACCTCCTCACCTCAAGCCTGGCCACACTTCTGTGAAACCCGTTCCCCATAAGGCTGCTTTCTGACCTCTTTCTGCTCATACACCCCATTCTCCATGCCCTTTATAAAGCATGCTCTCATACCACCATCCAACAACGTCTCTAAATTCCTTACACAATCTTGGCATGATCCCTCCATCATCTCTAGGATCCTCTCCCACTTTGCTCACAATGGTTTTTTTAGCTTCTGTCCAGCTCTTTGCCATTCCTGTACCAAAATGACATCAAAGGATTTAACATTTCATGCCTCTGTAGCACTTTATTTTCTGCTCATTTTTAAGTCTCTTGTAAGTGCAAAGTACAGTTAGAATTGGATCTCACTGTCCTTCAGAGTTTCTCCATCATCCAGGTCTTGGGTCCAGCATTCTCCTCTGCACACACTCTTACTTAGCCCTGTTCTGCCCTCTCAGTCTTCAGTTCACTTTTTCCTTCTAGCTTCCTCCTTATCTCACTTGTTTTCCCACCCAAGGGATCCTTGGAACCCACGTTAACAGTTTTCACATTGTGGTTGTTAAGATTTTCATTTTCTATTCCACTCGTTTTGCTAATTCCTAGAAGTCACTTTCTGTTCTCTCACTTCCTGAAAGGTGGCTCATTGCTGTTAGTTGTTGTTGTTTTTAAAGTCTTGTAACTTTCCCATTTGTCTCTGACATAAGTTCACGTTGCCTGGTGACATCGGGTCCTCAGTATTGCTCAGCAATCTGAGGATCGCCACTTCAGTTCCTTGTGAGGCATGCATAGATGATGTTTCAAAATCTTCCCCTCCTTTATCAAGCTGAAGTTGCAACCTGGTTTCCTCAATCATATTTAATCAGTTAATTCAATGAGATCATGGCTATTTGAAATCAATTTCCACAGCTTTCCTTGTCTTTTTTCAGAAAGTCAGTTAATCTCTCTTCTTTCACATTGACTTGCAAAATGTCCTGTCCACTTTCTAAAGTATGTGCCTCTTTCTCTTTGACCCTGTTTCTCTGTGACCCTTTCTTTCCCACCTTTCCTTTGTCTCAATTACTATGCCCACTTCCACACTATTCTCTGACTCTGCCTCTCCACTGCTTTGTTCATTTTCTGCCAAACTTTAGCGAGAGTGGACTATTCTTATTGCTCCTTTTCCTTTTCTCCTACTCATGTATTAACTGATATTTACTGCATAGAATCTGGTTTCTGTGCCTGCCACTTGACTAAAAATATTTTCACCAATAACTTTCTAATCATCAGTCATAAATCCCATGGTCTTTCCTCAGACCTCATGGTTCCCGAGCTTTCTGCTGCACATAACTCTGTTACCAACCTCATCATTTTTTAAAAAATGTTTTCCCCTCAGTCTCCAGAAACACTGTACTCTCTTCTCTCTTGGATCCTCATTCACTCATCTCTTTCATCATCTTTTCTCTTTCCTGCCAACCTCTAAATCAGTGATCTCTAAACCTTTCTGACTGCATGTTTTTAATAATAAAAAATTTAAGCATAAAACATAAATGTGATGCATGTGTTTTGTTGTTGTCATTCAGTTGCTAAGTCATGCCTGACTCTATGTGGCCCTGTGGACTGCCGTCTGCCAGGCTCCTCTGTTCCTGGGATTCTCCAGGCAAAAATACTAGAGTGGGTTGCCATTTCCTTCTCCAGGGGATGCATGCACAAATACACAAAATTTTACATATGTACTCTACTAATATATATGAATGTGTGTATATTTACTATACAACATACGATTATAAAACAAAGTAGGAAATTTAATAAAGTGGAAGTAAAAATATTTTAAGCAAAATTTTATTTCATTTATTAATAATACAGAGAAAAATGGAATAGTTGTCATTATTTTTTAAATCTTGATTTAACACTTTGTGATACAGCAATTCAATTGTTTCCTTCATAATTAAGTTGATTTATAGACTGAGTTTAAGTGGGTGTCACCAATGAAAAGTAGCGCTTCACAAAAATACATTGATCTAAATGGAAAAAGTACATTGTTAATTGCTCTCACTAAATCACGATGCTTATATTTCAACAAAGTCTACTGATTTTGCAAAGATAATGTAGTACAAAGTAATGTAGTACAGCTAGTAATACCTTATCTTTCCTAACATACAACTGTTTTTTAAAACCCAAACAGATTTGAGTTGTCAATTAATTAAGATTTTAAATACTGTGTTCAAAACCCACTGAAATTCTTTGGAAGCGTTTGTAAATGATTAAAAATTTTGTTTCTAAGTTTTTAAAGTTTGTAAGATGAGAGGTTTTATATGTTGTATGCTGTTTTCAGGAATTAAAGCTCATAGTATCAGAAATATTTTTAAACCACCCTTTAAAAAATATTCCTTATAAGTGATTTTTTAGTTATCTTTTGTCCTTTTTATTGAAAGGCTAGCTCAAATGTGTATGTATGTATTGCTCTAAGTTATAGACAACCAACAAGCAATTGGAATCATGAATTAGGTAGGCAAATTTGAACACTTGACTTATTGTAAAATAAATCTTAATAATAAATCTTCAGTTTGGGAAAAAATAACTTGCTGTCAGATAATTTATAAATAAATCTTTATACCGCACAAAAGAATGCCATAATCATTCCCGCCTCACAAAGTGTAGTGCCTTGAGGATCCACCTACATACTTTACTTTTGTTTCTATAAATTAACCATATCCAAAACATCCTGTAGAACTTTGTAAACTCCTGGCTACAATTTCTTTGCTATAGTAACTTGCATATAATGACACTGGGAGTACATTTCATATGTGGATTCACCGCTCTAAGCCTCCTGTAGGATCACTTTAAAAATTCTAGATAAGGGAGCTCCTCTATCAACTAGCTGAACTTCATTCACCCATAAAGCAATACTTTTACTAAAGAAATCATTAAGGGAGAGAATCATGGCTTCTCCAGTGCATTAAACAATATTTCATGGGTTCCATTATTGAGGCACAATCTAGCAAAACAAATGAACATGCATGTTGTCAGGAAAAATTGAACTCTCGCACAGCTTTATAGAAAATCTCCCTCACTGAGTCATTTGTTTGAATAAATAACAATAACAGCTAACATTTATGTAGTGCTTACCAAGTGTCAGGCACCATATTTTATGCCTTTTACATATACTAGCATATTAAAATCTTAAGCTTTTTTCTATACATCTTATAAGGTTATTTTCATAAAAAGAAATGGTTTTAATTTGTCACCATATTGCTTCTTTGTGTTACATTAGCCATTTTTAGGAAGAACTAGTTTACACAATAATATGTAATTTTTTCCCTTACTACTATGAGAAAAACTCAAGTTAACACTAATTACAGTGACTTTTAAGTACAGTGAAGTACTAGATTTAGAATAACATAATTATAAACAGCACTGAAAAACTATGTCTTCATATTCTTATTGCTTAGTTTTAAAATATATTGTTAATCACTAAGGTTTCATTTTCAGTTGCTAATGTCATATAGCACAGTATAAAATACGGTGAAATTTGCTGTCAGAGTGTTTGTAAACCCTTATTTCAACCTTTTTGATAATTTCAGCTTTTTGTCTGACATCTTGATGGGTTTGACTAGTTAATTTTTTTTCCTTTTAATGTGGCTGATGGAGAAATACTGGAAGTATAATAGAGTATTAATAGCAACTTAGTAACTCTCTCATGCCTCAACCCACTCACATTTTCAATTCCTCTTCCCCAAAGCTAACCACTACCTTGACTTCTGATAGCATAGTTCACTTTTATTTTTTGTTTGGAAACTTTTCATATTTTGGATAACAGAGCATATTCTCTTTTGTGTCTGGATTGTTTCTTCTTATCCAAAAGTTCAGAAAGAATTCCATTGTACAAATATACCAAAATTTATTAATATATTCTACTACTGAAGAAGACTGGAGTTGTTTCCAGGTTTTAGCTATTACAAATGACACTGCTATAAATATTCTAATGCATGTCTTTTTGTACACATGTATATACATTTATTTCTGGTGCACATATGCATACATTTCTGTAGGCTCAAAATTGTTAGGTCATAGGGGATGTATATGCCTAGCTTTAGTAGATCCTGCAAAACAATTTTCCAGACTATAGTCTCACAGAGTATGTGAGATTCAGTTTTTTCATATTCTTGCTAAGATTTGATACTGTCTGTCTTTTTATTTAACCACTCTATGAATCTATAGTGTTACCTCACTGTGGTTTTAATTTACATTTCCCAGGTGACTAGTGAAATTAACTATCTCTTCAGTGTTATACTGGTCACTGTGAAGCAACTGTTAGTACTTTGCGAGTAACAACCACTCAATTGTTCTGCCCATTTTCTGTATTGTGCTGTCTGTAATTTTGTCATTGACTGGTAAGTTTTATATACTCTGAATACAAGTCTTTTTTTAATATTCCTTATTTATTTTATAAATAGTCTTCCCTTCTCTGTACCTTATCTTTTCACTCTCTTAACAGTGTCCTTTGTAATATAATCTTTATTTTGTATTATGTGTGTGCTCAGTCACATCTGACTCTTTGCAACCACATGGACTGCAGCCCAACGGGCTCCTCTCTCCATGGAACTTTCCAGGCAATATACTGGAGCAAGTTGCCATCCCCTATTCCAGGGGATTTTCCTAGCTTAGGGATTGACCCTGCAGCACTTGCGTTTCCTGCATTGGCAGATGGATTCTTAAATCGACAGTTTTTTTCTGTAATTAAAAAAGATTGTCCATTTTGTGAGGTCTGATTTTATTCAAACTAGAAAACAAAGTTTTCAAACACCTTGATGGGGTTTATCAAGTCTGCAGTGCAGTGCAATTCCCTGAAATCCAGGGTGCCACCATGTACCTGGGCAGAGTCCCATCTTAGGATATCCAATCTCTTAAATCAGAAGCAGGACCCAGTGACCCAGAACTGCTCTATAATTTGAGTTGACAATGATCATCAACAGCTGCCAACTTTATAAAAACAAACCAAAACCTACTATACAGCAGAGGGAATTCTACTCAATGCTCTGTGGTGACCTAAATGGGAAGAAATCCAAAAAAGAAAGGCTATTTAAACATATATCTGATTTGTTTTGCTATACAGTATAAACTAATAACAACATTGTAAAGCAGATATACTCTAATAAAAATTTTTTTAATAAATAAAAACAAAAGACAACCAGATGTTATGTACCTCCTAATAGAAATACACAGCACTCTTTATGGAATAGTCCTTCCAAAAAATCAAATCTGAATCTTCCAAGCTTCAAGAGTCAATTGACTCAATGGACATGTATTTGAGCAAACTCTGGGAGATAAGAAAATATGTCAGAAGAACATCTTCAAAGGAAGTGAACTCACAGGCAAAGCAATCTTAGAATGCATGACATCTACAATATATTTCATCTAGATTATATGGCAGAAAGCAAAGAAGAATGAAAGAGTCTCTTGGTGAAAGTGCAAGAGCAGAGTGAAAAAGCTGGCTTAACATTCAACATACAAAAAACTAAAATCATGACATCTGGTCCCATCACTTCATGGCAAATGGATGGAGAAAAAGTGGAAACAGTGACAGATTTTATTTTCTTGGGCTCCAAAATCATTGCAGCCATGAAACTTAAAGATGCTTGCTCCTTGGAAGAAAAGCTATGACAGTGTATTAAAAACCTGGACAGTTTATTGAAAAGCAAAGACATCACTTTGCAGACAATGTTCCATATACACAAAGCTATGGTTTTTCCAGTAGTCATATATGGATGTGAGAGACAGACCATAAAGAAGGCTGAGCACTGAAGAATTGATGGGTTTGAACTGTGGTGCTGGAGAAGACTCTTGAGAGTCCCTTGGACAGCAAGGAGATCAAACCAGTCAATCCTAAAGGAAAATATCCCTGAATATTAGAAGGACTGATTGCTGAAGTTGAAACTCCAATACTTTGGCCTCGTGACGTGAAGAGCCGATTCATTGGAATAGAGCCTGATGCTGGAAAAGACTGAGGGCGGGAGGAGAAGAGGGTGGCAGAGGATGAGATAGTTGGATGGCATCATTGACTCAATGCACATGTGTTTGAGCAAACTCTGGGAGATAATGAAGGTAGGGAAGCCTGGCATGCTGTAGTCCGTGGGGTCACAGAGTCAGACTGAACAGCAACAACAAGAATATATGGCATGTGGTAGACCAAGGAAAAAACTGATACACAGAAATCCTATGTGAAGTACAAGAAATCTAAAAAGAGAAGGTGTTTGGTAAACAACTAAAATATCACAGTTAATTTCAGTTTCTACACAACTGATCTATTTAACTGGCAAAAGAAGAGCATTTCCACTCCTGAAACCACAGGGATACGATTGGTAAAATTTTTGCTGTAGAAAACTATAGAATTAATCCAATTTCTCAAACAAACTGAGAAAAAACAGAAAGAAATCTATAGATTAAAAGATTAAAAGATTAAAGATTAAAATCTATAGATTAAAACATGTCATTCAATTGTAATCTTTACATCTTATTTAGAAAAAACATTTAATAGACAGCCAGGCAAATTTGAATTCTAACTTGATAATAACATTTAGGCCTTATTTCTAATGTTGTCAAGAATATAACAATATTGTTTAAGAATCTATATCTTTTAGAGATACCCACTGAAATATTTGATGCATAATGGCCTATGTGGGAAAATCTAAAAGAGTGTCTATAGGGCCTTTCCCTGGCAGTTCAGTGGTTAAGACTTGGCCTTCTAATGCATGAGGAGTGGATTCAATCCCTAATCAGGAAGCTAAGATCCCACGTGCCTTGTGGCCAAAAAACCAAAATAGGAAACAGAAACAGTATTGTAGCCAATTAAATAAATACTTTAAAAAAGGTTCACATTAAAAAAAAAACTGTAAAAAATAAAAGCGTGGATATATGTGTTATGTATAACTGATTCACTTTGATGTATACCTGAAACTAACATAACGTTGCAAATCAACTATACTCCAATAAAAATTTGAAAAAAAAAAGCCTTAAAATTTTAGCTCTTAAGAAAATAAAGTAAAACGTCGTTTCATTTTTGCTTTAAAAGTTAGGTTGTAAGCAAATAGCAACAGTGAGGTTGTGACTGTATTTCGGTAGTAATTTTACATTCCCACCAGATGGCAGTCTTCCCTGACTCTTCGCAGGTACCTTACAGAATCTAGCTGTTCATTGCTTGCAAAGCAGTGAGATTACATCCGTGTACTCGGATAGAATATTGGAAATCTGCCAGAACTCCATGGCTCCAGGATTAAATATCTCTTTGAAAAGAGACTTCCACGGCAGAGGTTTTTAGTTTTTCAAATGATATGTATATCTCTGGGACAACGGCTATTTACATAAACTCTAGGCTTACACCGAGTTTCTCAGGATCACATTTGGCACCTTTTCTTGATGATCAGGATGCCAACAGGCTGGTAAATGCACCAGAGAAGGTTTCAGAGTATTGTGTTTCTCCAAGCAGAGCCAAGTAAGAAGAATTCAAATGCCACCCGTATCTCAAGTATTCTCATCTAATCTCAGCTCCTAGAGTGTTTACTTAAAACATTTTCATTTTCTTGGCAAAGAGCTACGTAAATACATTCAATTTTACCTCTTTTATACATATGTCCTTGAGATATTTTGACTAATGTGTTAGGTTTGAGAATTTTACTCTCCAACTACATGTGCATGAATAGATCATAAACTAATTCTAGAAGAAAAGGCTTGTCTCAATGATCAGTGACATTTCCAATTGAGAATTTATCTATCTTTGCAATGTTGGAGAGAATGTCACTGCATTTTCAAATTTAATTATTTTTTATTTTTACCTATAACAAATTCATATCCCTGACAGGGATCAGTACTAGTAACTATTTATTCAATAGGGAAGTCCACAAACCCCTCTATTTTATATAGGGGGGATAAATTAGGAATATTCTCACAGGGGCCTTGTGAAAAGAATCTTCTTAGTCAAGGGTGTGATGGTGACTGAGGGAGTACTGACAGATAGCAGAACATATAATTTCAAAATATGACTACAGGAGTTTAGGGCATGCCACCTCAAAACATGTTGCCTTAGTATATTGATTATTTTGAGCTGTAGGTACTTGGAAAATAGCAAATGCAGGGAGAGTCTGCCTCTGGACTCCCCTTATCTGATTAAAAGATAGATCTTCCAAAACTCAATTGTCATAGATCTCCTCCCTGGGGGTTTCAGGTTGAGATTGGTTGGCTCTTATCACAGAAAAGACCAGAAGTCAACACCACATTCAGACAGACTTTGTCACAAACTATCATAGCTCTTATCTTTTTTCTAAGGATCTCTTCTTCTTTCTCGATAAGGATGAAAGATTTCGATGAGGATGAAAGAGGAGAGTGAAAAAACTGGCTTAACATTGAACATTCAAAGAGAAAATAAAATCATGGCATCTGGTCCCATCACTTCATGGCAAATAGAAGGGGAAACAGTGGAAATAATGACAAACTTTATTTTCTTGAGCTACAAAATCACTAGGATGGTGACTGCAGCCATGAAATTAAAAAATGCTTGCTCCTTGGAAGAAAAGCTATGACAAACCTAGACAGCATATTAAAAAGCAGAGACATCACTTTGCCAACAAAGGTCCATCTAATCAAAGCTATGGTTTTTCCAGTAGTTATGTATGGATGAGAGAGTTGAGCCATAAAGAAGGCTGAGCACTTAAGAATTGATGCTTTCAAACTGTGGTGATGGAGAAGACTCGTGAGAGTCCCTTGGACACAAAGAGAACAAACCAGGCAATCCTAAAGGAAATCAATCCTAAATATTCATTGGAAGGACTGATGCTGAAGTTGAAGCTCCAATACTTTGGCCACCTGATGCAAAGAGCTGACTCATTGGAAAAGATCCTGATGCTGGGAAAGACTGAGGACAGGAGGAGAAGGAGGCGATAGAGGATGAGATGAATGGATGGCATCACTGACTCAATGGACATGAGTTTGAGCAAACTCCAGAAGATAGTGAAGGATAGGGAAGCCTGGTGTGCTGCAGTTCATGGGGTCATAAAAGAGTTGAACATGACTTAGTGATGGAACAACAACATATTTCCTAAAAATCATTGATTCCCCTCTAAAGGGCCTATGTTCCCCTACCCTTTCCTGATTAAGATGGTATTTAAACTTAAATTCTAAAGCTATCTCTTTGGGATACTCAGTTACCCTAGGTGTTACCAGGGTTACTCTCATTTATACATGAGGTCTGCTGCTGCTGCTGCTGCTAAGTCGCTTCAGTTGTGTCCGACTCTGTGCGACCCCATAGACAGCAACCCACCAGGCTCCCCCGTCCCTGGGATTCTCTAGGCAAGAACACTGGAGTGGGTTGCCATTTCCTTCCCCAATACATGAGGTCTACATGTTAATAAACCTCTGCTTTCCTTTTGGTAATCTGTCTTTTATTACAAGGGTCTCAACCAAGAACCCAGAAGGGTAGAAGGAAAAATAACTTCCCTGGTGGCTCAGAGGTTAAAGCATCTGCCTGCAATGCGGGATACCTGGGTTCAATCCCTGGGTCGGGAAGATCCCCTGGAGAAGGAAATGGCAACCCACTCCAGTATTCTG
This sequence comes from Bos taurus, assembly GCF_002263795.3. NCBI lineage: Eukaryota > Metazoa > Chordata > Mammalia > Artiodactyla > Bovidae > Bos > Bos taurus. Next base: position 65,755,462 of record NC_037336.1, read on the forward strand.
GCCTGGATAATCCCATGGATGGAGGAGCCTGGTGGGCTATAGTCCATGGGGTCACAAAGAGCTGGACATGACTGAGCAACTTCACTCACTTCACTCACACTATTCACATCTACCAGAGAAAAGCTCAGCTATGGAACAAAGCTATGGGAAGTCCCACCCTGCCCCCAGATTCTCGTTCTCTCCCTGTCACCCTACTTCACACAACAGTCTGCTGCACATCTAGAGAATACAAACTATTTTTCATATGCATAATATAAAGCAAGTGTTAGAATTCAGTATAAATTTAAGTTAAAAAAAAACACCTCATTATCCAGAACTAAATTCACAGTCATTCACAGAGAATGGGGCTATAATCCAGTTGCCTAACAATGTAGCATATGTGGATACAATCATGCATGGGAAAGGAAAATTTTCTATGGATGGAGCATTGGGGACTGAATCACATAGGGAAACAAGGCAACTAGTGGAGGCTCTGGTATTGTTCATGAGAGTTGAAAACAGAGACATTTCTATTTTATTTCAACAGCAAAGAGTTTTAGGTTTATCATATAAAATTAGAGTTTTCGATTTAATTTCTCTGGTATTTAAAATTTAAATGCTATGCTATAGCCCAAAGGACAAACTCTAGACCACCTTCTGTGACCCTTAGGATTATTTCTTAGCCCCATTTAATGCCTCCTCTTCTATACTTTGCAATTACATGAGCAGGCCCTGACTTTGCTTTCTTTCGCGTCCACCCCACCACACAGTGTGCTCCTGGCAGTCTCTCTGCTTGTTCACCTTTGAAATTTCCAGTGGGTTCTTAATACCTGCATGGTGGATTAGTTAATCAATTATTAACTCATGGTTGGCCTTCTGACTAGGCTATTTCTGTAAAATTTTAAAATGCCTGGGAAATAAATGCCTATCCATGGTTCTCTGGGAAGACTTGAGATACCTCGGTCTGATATTTATTCCTGTTGTAGCAAACTTCTTTAAACTGGTTGGCTTAAACAGCAGAAATCTATTCTCTAAAAGTTCTGGAGGTCAGAAGTTTGAAATCAAGGTGTAAGCATGGCTCTGTTCTCTTTGGAGGCTCTGGAGAAGAAGCATTTTTGACATCTTCTGGTGGCTGTTGACATTTCTTGGTGTTCCATGGCTCATGGCTGCTTCATTTCAGTATTGGCCTCATTGCCTTTTCCACTGTGGTTTTGTGTGCCTAAAATTTCTCACTTTTTGTCCTATAAGATGTAGATGATGTCATTTACGGTTTACCTGTTAATCCATGATAATCTTTTCCTTTCAAAATCTTTAACTTAATCACATCCTTGCCATATAAGGACATACTCGTTCTTTCGTCATACAAGATAAGAGTTAGATTTTCATGTGACCAAGATGTAGACACTTTAAGGTACTCCATGTAGCCCACCACAACCTGAGAGTAAATAATTAACCACATGAGGATACAAAGTCCAAACTGAATTCAGAGTATCTATCACAAATGCAGTGTTTTCTTGGATAGACCTAACCCTAGATGTTTCTATAGCTCTGAAGAGGAACTCTTAGATATAGCACCCAGATGAACTGCTATTGCTAAGTGAGCTGTAAATGAACTGACACCTCCCAAAGAACATGAGGATGCAGTGATTAAACTGAAGAAGACCCTGGTGATAAAAGAGTACCTCAGGAGACAGACCTGATCAATGCCTTTTAGTCCTGTCTATTGGACAGGCCAGTACTGTGAATATCTGGGGATGGAGACCTCAAATACACGCCATCCAAAGAGAAGTATTTGGGAGCTAGATAGTTCCCCGGTAGCTCCGACAGTAAACATCTGCCTACAATGTGGGAGATCTGGGTTCGATCCCTGGGTCAGGAAGAGCCTCTGGAGAAGGAAATGGCAACCCATTCCAGTACTTTTGCCTGGAAAATCCCATGGACAGAGAAGCCTGGTAGGCTACAGTCCACGGGGTCACAAAGAATCAGACATGATTGAGCAATTTCAATTTCACTTTTTCACTTTCCAAAAGATGGATAAGAAGCCCAAGTCGAAAAACAAATTTTCATTTCCAAAGAACAAAAGAGTTGAGAGAGCAAGAGTGAGCAAACTGTGGGGTAAAAATAAATGACAGTTACTACTTCCCTGGTGGCTCAGATGGTAAAGCATCTGCCTACAATGTGGGAGACCCAGATTCAATCCCTGGGTTGGGAAGATCTCCTGGAGAAGGAAATGACAACCCACTCCAGTACTCTTGCCTGGAAAATCCCATGGATGGAGGAGCCTGGTAGGCTACAGTCCATGGGGTCACAAAGAGTCAGACATGACTGAGATATTCACTTCACTACTTCCAATTACTTCCAAGGGTTAAGAATAAAGAGAAAAAAAAAAAGAAGCACCAGTGTGAGAAGACGGTGGTATGTGAAATACAGAGGGCCTGGGCAGCCTACTTAGTGCTGTAAACCTAACAAGCTCTTCAGAACTAAAATGAGACTTTATGTAAATCTGCACTCAACCACTTTGCCATTATTCTTGTATGCTATGACTCTGTTATACTAATTATTAAAAGCTTATGGTAGCTTTAATATCATTGATTAAAGGGCTCACATTCAGTTGATATGCACTGGTACCAAGCAGACCAGCATCTCTTCTCAAATAAGGCATGGTTCTAGGTCAGCGCCCGTGTCCATTTTCTTCAGTATCATCTAATCATATGCATGGTCATGTCAAGACAGAGTTGGAAAAAGAACCACTGGAGAAGGGACACTTGGACCTTAGGATAGAGATTCTACCCCAATTCCTCCAGGGAAAGAGACAGAAAAATGATTAGAACTTTGGCAGTAGGAACCTAATTGGGTTTCCCCCCCTATTTTATGGGTCTTTTCTGGGAAGCTGGGAATATCTTATCACAAAGAACACCTAAAATCATTTAAAATATCCATGAAATTAGGTGCTGGTAACTCAAACACCTTCAAAGCCCATGAAGTAGGGCTGAAAATGGAAAACAGAAAAAACAATAAGGAGCATAATTGTGACTGACTTTGGGAGGTGGAGGGAGAGTGCAGTTACCAGTTTTTGACCCTGTTTAATGACAGTATCTTGTCAGACAAATACTACAGAAGTTTGGAGCCCTCTAGAGTATTCGAACATTGCTAAAACTTTTTAATGGATATAAATTTCAAACTGTTCATAGTCATAGCCCAGTAGTTTAAAAAAAAATTGAACAAAAGATTAAAAGGTGATTTTTAAAAAACTCAATTGCATGGCCAATCCAACTGATTTTCCACAAAGTGCCTCTTAATTGGCCTAAAACTTCTGAGTGGAATGTGAAATTGATGACTATATGCAGGGTCAGCTTCATTCTGCTATTGCTATATAAAGACATGAAGGCATAAACAACCTGACCAGTTTTTTTTTTTATTTTACTACTTAAAAAAAGAGATAGTATATGGTTACAAATGGCTGTGGAAAAGGGAGAAATTATTTACTGAAGCATCTGTGATGGACATAGCATCAGACCTCCAGAGAGCATTTATGAGTTACTAGGATTCCAAAATACAAACTATAAACTATTTCCTGCAATAATTTTTATGAAAAAAGAAATAAGAATTTAGTAGGCATTTTATGATATATATATGTATCTGTGTATACATATATATTTTTTATATTATCAGCAAGTGTTCTAACTAAAAATCAAAAGCTTTTAAAAAATTTTGCCTTTGTAATCATGTTTGAAAATATTTTTACTTTCTTGTTCCCCTCATTGTGTATATATATGTGTATATATATATATATATATATATATATATATATACACATATGACATGTTTTCTTGCCCACATCTTAAAAGTTCTTAAATTTTATAGATACCATCTATGTGAACCAATAAAACTCTACAAATACTGCAGTTCTATAGAAAAATCAGCTTTAAATTTGTAAATATACTATCTAACCTCACCACTTCTCAGTAAGCGTGTGGTTAATAGACACAGAACAGTGAAAGATAACAGTCCAAAATACATGAATTATAAAAATATGAATAAGCTTACCAATTTCTTTAAACTTGTCTATTAAGTTTTCTAGTGTGTTTTCAGTATTAAGGGTCAGTAACCTATGCAAGCAAGAGAGCTTCAAAAAAACATCTGTTTCTGCTTTATTGATTATGCCAAAGTCTTTGACTGTGTGGATCACAATAAACTGTGGGAAATTCTTTAAGAGATGGGACTACCAGACCACCTGACCTGCCTCTTGAGAAATCTGTATGTAGGTCAAGAAGCAACAGTTAGAACTGGACATGGAACAACAGACTGGTTCCAAATAGGAAAAGGAGTATGTCAAGGCTGTATATTGTCACCCTGCTTATTTAACTTCTATGCAGAGTACATCATGAGAAATACTGGGCTGGAGGAAACACACGCTGAAATCAAAATTGCCGGGAGAAATATCAATAACCTCAGATATGAAGATGACACCATCGTTATGGCAGAAATTGAAGAAGAACTAAAGAGCCTCTTGATGAAAGTGAAAGTGGAGAGTGAAAAAGTTGGCTTAAAGCTCAACATTCAGAAAACAAAGATCATGGCATCTGGTCCCACCATTTCATGGGAAATAGATGGGGAAACAGTGGAAACAGTGTCAGACTTTATTTTTGGGGGCTCCAAAATCACTGCAAATGGTGACTGCAGCCATGAAATTAAAAGATGCTTACTCCTTGGAAGGAAAGTTATGACCAACCTAGATAGCATATTGAAAAGCAGAGACATTACTTTGCCAACAAAGGTCTGTCTAGTCAAGGCTATGGTTTTTCCAGTCATCATGTATAGATGTGAGAGTTAGACTATAAAGAAAGCTGAGCGCCGAAGAATTGATGCTTTTGAACTGTGGTGTTGGAGAAGACTTGAGAGTCCCTTGGACTGCAAGGAGATCCAACCAGTCCATCCTAAAGGAGATCAGTCCTGGGTGTTCATTGGAAAGACTGATGTTGAAGCTGAAACTCCAATACTTTGGCCACCCAGTGCGAAGAGCTGACTCATTTCAAAAGACCCTGATGCTGGGAAAGATTGAGGGCAGGAGGAGAAGGGGACAACAGAGGATGAGATGGTTGGATGGCATCACCAACTCAATGGACATGGGTTTACATAGACTCTGGCAGTTGGTGATGGACAGGGAGGCCTGGCATGCTGCAGTTCATAGGGTTGCAAAGAGTCGGACATGACTGAGTGACTGAACTGAACTGAACTGAACCTATACCTTAATTTATATAAAATTATGTTTTTTTATTTCTTTTGGAATTTCTTCTGATTTTGAAAATAACTCCTAAAATACCACTGTTTGCTGTTGTTTATCAAACTTCATTTGCAATATTATAGAATTAGAATTACTAAAGTTGGAAGAATCTGCCAGATATATTATGCTCTCTTTTCCATAATAAAATAAAAATGCAAAATGGAGCATTGAGGAAGATAAGCCAATTAAAGATTTGCAACATTTCTAGAATAAAATTTTAAGCCTTAAAGCAAACAAAAGTCTAGAGACACAGCAGAAAGTATTCAGCTAGGAATTTAGAAATTGATTTTACCACCAGCTTCTTCAAATCCCTAAGTAACCTGTGGAAGTTGTTTGTGGTTACTCTGCTTTTCAGTTAATCCTTTGCTATGCCAACTCATTCTCATAACAGACATGCTCATCTAATCAATATCTCAATCCACAAAATGGGAATTATAGTTACTGCTTGACCAAGATAATGGTCAAGGTTACACGAGGTGTTCAGGCTTGACAGAACACAGAAGAAATCATTGGAACACAGGTACCTTCCCATCAGGTGACAGTTGATCCCCATGCAAATAATTAACACCAGTGAAAAATGACAAAAGAAGTGGTTACTGTAGAATGAGTAAATGAAAACAATTTAAACCAGATCTTTGCAGAGCAGTCAATAGAATTACATGAAATTCAGGGGAGAAAAGGATATGGATCATTGTGGGGAACAATATTGTGGTTCCTAAAGCAATTAAACACAGAATTACTATATGACCTGGCAATGTAACTTCTGGATATACATCCAAAAGCATAGAAAACAGGGACTCAGATGGTTGTATATCAATATTCACAATAGGCAAAGATGAAAACAAACCACATGTCTACTGACAGAAGCATGGATAAACAAAACGTAGAATATTATTCAGCCTTAGAAAAGGAATTGTGACACATGCTACAACATGAAGAAATTTTAAAGTTATTATGCTAAGTGAAATAAGCCAGACTCCAAAGAACAAATATAGTATGGTTTCACTTATATGAGTTACCTAGAGTAGTCAAAATCATAGTGATGAAAAGCGGAATGCTGGTTGCCAGTCAGTGGGGGTAATGGATCTTACTGTTTAATGGGTACAAAGTTTCAATTTGGGCATATGAAAACGTTCCTGAAACGGATTGTGGTGACAGTCGTACAACAATATGAATACACTTAATCTCACTGAATTGTATTCCTAAAAATCAATTGAAATGGTAAATTTACATCATGTATTTTTCATCACAATAAAAATGTTATTAAGAGTATTTCTTCCTGTTTAAAAATAATTTGTTGAAAAGGCTAACAAATAAAAGATCAAATTATTCTTATAATGATATATAGCATGCTAAAAGATGATTCATAAACGAAAAAGTGGCTATTCTCTTGAGGAAGGTAAGCATCCAAATAAGTGGTGCACAGGAGACTGAAGGGCAAGAAGCACCACTTAGGTGACTGTCTTCTCTTGGCTAGTTTTGCTTTTTTTTTTTTGCAAGTTGTTCAGTCATATCTGACTTTTTGCAACCCCATGGACTATACAGTCCATGAAATTCTCCAGGCCAGAATACTGGAGTGGGTAGCCTTTCCCTTCTCCAGGGGATCTTCCCAACCCAGGGATAGAACCCAGGTGTCCTGCATTGCAGGTGGATTCTTTACCACCTGAGTCATAAGGGAAGCGCAAGAATAGTGGGTAGCCTATCCCTTCTTCAGCAGATCTTCCCGACCCAGGAATCAAACTGGGGTCTCCTGCATTGCAGGCAGATTCTTTACCAACTGGGCTATCAGGGAAGTCCTGATAGCTTTTGCATTAGAGTCTCTTAATTTCAAAGTTGTCACTTGTGTGCTAATCTGGGTACCAAACACTCCAGATATGAAGCCTAAGCTTCAAGTTTTATCTTACCCAAAGGTAAATTCAATGCAAAAGTCAGGTTGACATTTAGAAATTAATGGATATGTATGGAATGAAGCAAAGAAGTTCATATTAGAAATATGCTTGGTGTTTAAGAGGAATTAAAGAATGAGATATCTGGGAAAAGAGCAGGACAAAATGGTAATGCTCAGAGGATAAGTTTTCTAGTCTTTAAATGTAATGCAGATAAAGTATAAAGGTTTCTTAAATTAGACTCTATTAAGAAAAATGTCTACAAGTATTTTTTAGTTGCTATGTTATTAGCTTTGTGGGCAGAAGCTAAATTCAAACAATTCTGGACATCTTGTTGTGCCCCAGGCTGCCTGACATATATGCAAGGATGAAGAAGATGGTGATGAACTCAATTCCTTTCATAAACCTTAACCCAAATTTCTCAGGTACATAATGTATCACAAAAGCAAATCTTGTATTTAGAATAAGTTATGTTGAAAACATGAATAAGTATTGAAAAGCTAGTCTATGTTTCTCAATATTATTATAGTCATTTCTGTATTATGCCTATAGGTGTTTCCTTAGGTAAAAGTACAACAGCTCACTAGGTTTTACTTTCAACAATTTAATGTTACCTTTGGAAAATTGCTTTTGGCCATGAAAAAAAGACTAGATAGTAAAGATAAATAACTGAGATCTGTACATAAAACTTTTATTAAATCACTGAAATTGACCAGCTTACCAAAATTTTATATCATATGCAATAATCAGAGTTGCCCCTAGAACAGACTTTTTACTGCCCGCTCTCGGCAATTATTCTTCAATAAGTTACAGAAGCTGAAAATGTCCTTATTGGGTTTGCCAGAATCATCTGCTGACTTAGCTCAGGAAGTTAAAGAGTGGTTTATCCTTTGGAAATTTTCAGCAGAAACAAAATTTGTCTTTGGTAGTCTCTTTTTCCTCATTATCCCACCTTCCATTTCCCATCTCCCTTTAATATCCTTATATTACCCCAGATCCTTCATACTGTTTTAAATGTACAATGGAAAAGTATGAGAGAAAAGACTAATATAAAGAAAGAAAACACAGTGGAACTTATGCTAAAATGGCTCCTGAGCTTCAGAGATGTTTAAACAAAATCCTCTCTTTAACTTCATAAAGCAATCAAAGCAAGGTGACGAAAAACAGCACTCTTAGATGTATCTAAATTGAGAGAGCATAAATTATTCCCCAGATCTTACAGAAAGTCACTTGGAAATATATATCAAGACTTTTAAACATTATTATACCCTTGACCAGTAATTCTACTTGTGAGAAAAAAGCCTAAGTAACTAATTTTAAATATAAACAATTTTATAGAGGAATATTGAAAATGGTCATTAAAATGACAATTAAAATTCCAAAAAATACAGGATAACAGTAGGGAAACTGTGGTGAATTCATATAAAGTAGATATTTAAAGTCATTTAAAAAGACAACCTACAATATCTTTATGCTATAATTTTATACGGAAAATAACAAAAAGATACAGGTGTGTTATACAATGTACCTGTACTACTGTGTCAAACTGTAAGTAGTTAGGGATATTATGTTATGTGAAATAATAGGAAAATACAAATATTATATGATCTCAGTTCTTAAAAACAAACAAAAAGCTCAGAGACACAGAGAACAAATTGTGGTTGCCAGAGGCTGGGGGTTACAAGAGGGCAAAATGAGTGAAGGAGTCAAAAGGTATACATTTATAAGTAAAATATAAATATGACATAGTTATGTAATAAACAGCATGGTGACTATTGTTAATAATGCTGTTTCATGTTTGAAAGTTGCTAAGGGGGTAAATCTTAAAAATTCTCATCACAAGAAAAAAAATTTTTAACTATGTACTATAACAGATGTTAACTAGACTTACTGTGTTGATCATTTCACAAAGTATACAAATACAGAAATACAAAATTATTATGAAATAATACATTATATGTCAATTATACATTTATTATTTAAAAAAAAGAAACAAGGATGTTAATCATAGTTCTGTTATTACTACATAACATTGAGAAAGTCACACTTTCTCAGAAACTCCATGTTAACCTATAATAATATAATTATGAAATGCTTTGTGAAAATGAAAGTGTCAGTAGCTCAGTTGTGTCCAATTCTTTGTAAATGCATGGACTCTAGCCTTCCAGTGTCCTTTGTCCATGAAATTCTCCAGGCAAGAATACTAGAGTGGGTAGCCATTTCCTTCTTCAGGGCATCTTCTGAACCTAGGGATCAAATCCCAGTCTCTTGCATTGCAGGTGGATTCTTTACTGTCTGAGCCATATTCATACTTCAAATTATTTCATAGTGAAAACAGCCTAAATTGAAAGTCAGGAGATTAAATGTCATTCCCAGTTTGACTCCTAACTTTTTAATTGATTCTAGGCTAGGCAATGTATTAGGAATAGCATACCTACACGTGAAATAGTAGCATAAGATGAACTTTAAGGTCTCACTCCATTTAACATTCCATGATTCTTTCAATATGGCCCCTATAACAATTTCATATGTCAGAATATTGCTATTGGCAAAAAATTTCCTCACATGTAAAACCTGATCTAGCCCTGAGGATATTATGCCTCGTTGAGTCTAGAGCTCACTGCATGGTAAAAGCTATTTTCCTTTATCTGGAAAAGCACGTAATTATTCAGTCTATGCCCCTCACAGTGTGAGCAAATTCTTTAGTTTCCATTGTTCAAATATGACAAGAGCATAAAGATAAGTAGTGATTATAAACTGACTGTAAGCAAGCAAGTGAACTCGATATTTATTCAAACTCCAGGATTGATGCTCTCTATGTCAAGTTAATGGGGAGGAAAAGTCTTCATGAAACTACATATGAAGCATTGCACATCAGCAGCTTATTTTGAAAGAATATTTGAAACAGAGAAGAATGATCTATATTCATAAAAAGGCTGTATCACACTTTCAATTCTTTGGATTTTTGTTGCATGTCCAATATGCTTTTACAGGAAGTGGCATCTCAAATGTAGCAGTAAACCCACAGGTGAGTCTGAAGTAGATACCTTAGGACCAGAGATTTTTTTTAGAGACTTTTTGAAAGGAGGTTAAGACTCCAATTAAGTAATCTTATTGTATAAGATCCTGACAAAGCATTACCCGGCCATAAGGTTAAAAGTTCCTGGACCTTACTAGATTGAAGATGAGGTTTAAGCTGTAAAATAGGCCTTATTCTCTGGACTTTGAACTGGAAGTTTATTGGAGCATAATACATCATAGAGAATTGTAGCCAGCTCCAATGACCATAATAACCCCATGTCTCGAGTACTACAGAATATAGGGATAGATTCAGAATTTTGAGTGGATCAAAATATTAATTAAAAAGGCATTTTGTTGATCTTGTCTGGGATACTAATAAAAGCCATTCCTAACCTCTGCTCACTTCTTTATAAAATGGGAGCACTATCTCCCAGAGCACTTGGAAATGCTTGTAAAAAATGTTCTATACAAATAAAATGTCATTGGTCTCATTACAATCATTGTTTATTATGGGAATATTATCACACTTCTGTCCAGGTCTCAGTCAACTAACTTTGTGGGACCTGAGCTGTAATGAGAAAGCTGTCCTTGCAGGGCAGAGAAGGAATTATTGGTATCCTGTTCCAAGTAAAGCATATGCTGATCAACTGCAGTTGAAAAATAACTATCTCTTAAGTGAAAATTAAATAAGGACATCTCATCATTTATATATTATCTTTATGGGTCAATTATAGTTTCTCCTCATAGCCTTGACCAGCATGGAAAGTTATCACTTCATACATATTTCAGTATTGAATTTGTTTATTTGATTTTATATATACCTCGTATAGTATTTTGTATGGTCAACCCAAAAAAGAAAACACAAAACAACTCGCTAATTATGGGCAACAGCTTCTTTATGCCTAATCACAAATTCTAAATTAGAATGTTAATGCATCATTAATATAAGAGCTATCCTCTTAGTAAATGTTTGGATTTAGGTACTCAAACAATAGAAAAAAAAATATGGTAAAACTCAATCTTTTTATCTGATTTAAGGCAGGAAAAATCTGTTTGTTCCCAGACTGGATAATTACTTACACAATTTAAAGTTAATGGTTGAGATTTATGGGAAAGTTAAAATATGATATAAAAAAGCAACTTAATATTCATTTCATATTATTTAAATGCTTTACAAGGCATAGATTATACAGGCAGTCCTCAATTTACAAGGGACCATATTCCTACACTTGGATAAAGTTATTGAGAGAATTTTCTATAAATTTTCTCAACCATATGTCTAAGCTTCTGGACTTTCTCATAACAGTTGTTTCAATGTAGCTTAACTTTAATACAAATAATATTTTCAAGCTGATTTAATATATAATTTTTATAGTGAAATGTGTATGAAGCTACAACTTATGATGCCGTGGCCCAATGATGTTATTATGGACCTAGATTCTTGCTTCGCTCCACTTTGTCATTCTTAGCATGTCAATTCTGTCAACTTTTCAACTCTGGTCATAGCCACAAGATGACTGCTAGCAGCAACTCCAAAAAATGTTTCTTTGTTCACATCCACTGTAAGACAGAAACATCTCTACTCAACTAAGAATATACTTGCTCTCTTTGGTCTCAACTAGGCAATCTTGGATCCTGTGACCGTCTCCAAACCAATCATGGTTGATAGGAAAATTGCATCAAGTGAATCATAAAATAACCTTGAAGACTGGAACAGAGGTTTTTGAAAAAGGGTTATATTAGGAAGAAGGAGGACAGCAGTGCATTCTGGGCATTTTGAATGCTGCTTTACAATCTGGGAAAGATTGTATGATGGATTGGATGAAGAAAGAGTGGTGATTTGTGGCAACTGTTCAAATTAGTGAATTGTTTATAAATTACCTACTGATAACCTGGGAAATTTTTATAATGTCCATAATGAAACATGCATGTAGGACTATGCTTCTAGAAAATATTGTAGCTAATTGGAAAAATCTCCCAAGAAATCAAGTTATTTTAAAACTTTATCACATTCATTATTTTCAAAAGACCTCCTCCTTAAAAAATTATGTGACACCTTGTTATTTTGGTAATAGATTCTTTAAGCAAAAGTCTTACTCTGCTGATGGGTGAGGCCTTTATCTTCTAAAACTGCAAGTATCTACAGAACACATTTCTTCCAAAAACACATAATGCTCCAAAACTATACCTGGCATTAGCATCATCATCACTAATTAGACACAGGCAAAGGAATCCAAGGATAAAGCACATGAGAGGCATTGACTCTCTAAATGAAAAGGACCTAAATACTATTTCAAATCCTAAAAGATGATGCTGTTAAAGTGCTACACTCAATATGCCAGCAAATTTGGAAAACTCAGCAGTGGCCACGGGGCTGGAAAAGGCCAGTTTTCATTCCAGTCTCAAAGAAGGGCAATGCCAAAGAATGTTCAAACTATGGAACAATCGCACTCATTTCACATGCTAACAAAGTAACACTCAAAATTCTTCAAACTAGGCTTCAACAGTACATGAACTGAGAACTTCAATGTACAAGTTAGATTTAGGAAAAGCAGAGGAACCAGAGATCAAATTGCCCATATTCTTGGATCATAGAAAAACCAAGGGAATTCCAGAAAAACACCTACTTCTGCTTCATTGATTATGCTAAAGCCCTTGGCTATGTACAGTTCAGTTCAGTTGCACAGTCATGTCCGACTCTTTGTGATTCCATGGTCTGCAGCATGCCAGGCCTCCCTGTCAATCATCAACTCCCTGAGTTTACCCAAACTTAAGTCCATTGAGTCGAACATGCCATCCAATCATCTCATCCTCTGTCATCCCCTTCTCCTCCTGCCTTCAATCTTTCCCAGCCTCAGGGTCTTTTCAAATGAGTCAAGTTTTCACATCAGGTAGCCAAAGGATTGGAGCTTCAGCTTCAACATCATTCCTTCCAATAAACACCCAGGACTGATCTCCTTTAGGATGGACTGGTTGGATCTCCTTGCAGTCCAAGGTACTCTCAAGAGTCTTCTCCAACACCACAGTTCAAAAGCATCAATTCTTCTGCACTCAGCTTTCTTTATAGTCTAACTCTCACGTCCACACATGACCACTGGAAAAAACATAGCCTTGACTAGACGGACCTTTGTTGGCAAAGTAATGTCTCTGCTTTTTAACATGCTGTCTAGGTTGATCATAACTTTCCTCCCAAGGAGTTAGCTCTTTTAATTTCATGGCTACAATCAGCATCTGCAGTGATTTTGGAGCCCCAAAAAATAAAGTTTGCCACCGTTTCCACTGTTTCCCCATCTATTTCCCATGAAGTGATGGGACCAGATGCCATAATCTTGGTTTTCTGAATGTTGAGCTTTAAGCCAATTTTTTCACTCTCCTCTTTCACTTTTATCAAGAGGCTCTTTAGTTCTTCTTCACTTTCTGCTATAAGGGTGGTGTCATCTGCATATCTGAGGTTATTGATATTTCTCCTGGCAATCTTGATTCCAGCTTGTGATTCTTCCAGCCCAGTGATTCTCATGATGTACTCTGCATATAAGTTAAATAAGCAGGGTGACAATATACAGCCTTGAGGTACTCTTTTTCCTATTTGGAACCAGTCTGTTGTTCCATGTCCAGTTCTAACTGTTGCTTCCTGACCGGCATACAGATTTCTCAAAATGCAGGTCAGGTGGTCTGGTATTTCCATCTCTTGAAAAATTTTCCACACTTTACTGTGATCCACATGGTCAAAGGCTATGGTATAGCCAATAAAGCAGAAATAAATGTTTTTTTGGAACTTTCTAGTTTTTTTGATGATCCAGCAGATGTTGGCAATTTGGTCTCTGGTTCCTTTGCCTTTTCTAAAACCAGCTTCAACATCTGGAAGTTCACAGTTCACGTATTGCTGAAGCCTGGCTTGGAGAATTTTGAGCATTACTATACTAGCATGTGATGAGTGCAATTGTGCGGTAGTTTGAGCATTCTTTGGCATTGCCTGTCTTTGGGATTGGAATGAGAACTGATATTTTCTGGTCCTGTATACACTGCTGACTTTTCCAAATTTGCTGGCATATTGAATGCAGCATCATCTTTGAGGATTTGAAAGAGGTCAACTGGAATTCCATCACCTCCACTAGCTTTGTTCGTAGTGATGCTTCCTAAGGCCCACTTGACTTCACATTCCAGGATGTCTGGCTCTAGGTGAGTGATCACACCATCATGATTATCTGGGTCATGAAGATCTTTTTTGTATAGTTCTTCTGTGTATTCTTGCCACCTCTTCTTAATATCTTCTGCTCCTGTTAGGTCCATGCCATTTCTGTCCTTTATCGAGCCTATCTTTCATGAAATGTTCCCTTGATATCTCTAATTTTCCTGAAGAGATCTCTAGTCTTTCCCATTCTGTTGTCTTCCTCTATTTCTTTGCACTGATCACTGAGGATGGCTTTCTTATCTCTCCTTGTTATTCTTTGGAAATCTGCATTGAAATGGGTATATCTTTCCTTTTCTCCTTTGCTTTTCATTTCATTTCTTTTCACAGCTATTTATAAGGCCTCCTCAGACAGCCATTTGCTTTCTTGCATTTCTTTTACTTAGGGATGGTTTATCCCTATCTCCTGTACAATGTCACAAACCTCCATCCATAGTTCATCAGGCACTCTGTCTATCAGATCTAGACCCTAAATCTATTTCTAATTTCCACTGTGTAATCATAAGGGATTTGATTTAGGTCATACCTGAATGGTCTGAAGTTGAACGGTGCTATGAAGACCTACAAGACCTTTTAGAACTAACACCAAAAAAGATGTACTTTTCATTATAGGGGATCGGAATACAAAAGTAGAAAGTCAAGAAACACCTGGAGTAACAGGTAAATTTGGCCTTGGAGTATGGAATGAAGCAGGGCAAAGGCTAATAGAGTTTTGCCAAGGGAGTGCACTGGTCATAGCAAACACCCCTTCCACCAACACAAGAGGAGACTCTACACATGGATATCACCAGATGGCCAACACTAAAATCAGATTTATTATATTCTTTGCAGCCAAAGATAGAAAAGCTGTATATAGTCAGCAGAAACAAGACCAGGAGCTCACTGTGGCTCAGATCATGAACTCCTTATTGCCAAATTCAGACTTAAATTGAGTAAAGTGGGAAAAACCACTAGACCATTCAGCTATGACCTCAACCAAATCCCTTAAGATTATACAGTGGAAGTGAGAAATAGATTTAAGGGAGTAGACTGATAGACAGAGTCCCTGATGAACTATGAACAGAGGTTGGTGACATTGAACAGGAGACAGGGATCAAGACCATCCTCAAGAAAGAGAAATGCAAAAAGGCAAAATGATGTCTGAGGTGGCCTTACAAACAGCTGTGAAAAGAGGGGAAGCAAAAGCAAAGGAGAAAAGGAAAGACATAAGCATCTGAATGCAGACTAACAAGGAGAGATAAAAAAGCCTTCCTCAGCAATCAATGCAAAGAAATAGAGGAAGACAACAGAATGGGAAAGACTAGAGATCTCTGCAGGAAAATTAGAGATATCACGGGAACATTTCATGAAAGATAGGCTCGATAAAGGACAGAAATGGTATGGACCTAAGAGAAGCAGAAGATATTAAGAAGAGATGGCAAGAATACACAGAAAAACTGTACAAAAAAGATCTTCACGACCCAGATAATCATGATGGTGTGATCACTCACCTAGAGCCAGACATCCTGGAATGTGAAGTCAAGTGGGCCTTAGGAAGCATCACTACAAACAAAGCTAGTGGAGGTGATGGAATACCAGTTGAGCTATTTCAAATCCTGAGAGAGGACGCTGTGAAAGTGCTGCACTCAATATGCCAGCAAATTTGGAAAACTCAAGAGTGTCCACAGGACTGGAGAAGGTCACTTCTCATTCTAACCCCAAAGAAAGGTAATGCCAAAGAATGCTCAAACTACTGCACAATTGCACTCATCTCACATGCTAGTAAAGTAATGATCAAAATTCTCCAAGCCAGGCTTCAGCAATATGTGAACCGTGAACTTCCTGATGTTCAAGCTGGTTTTAGAAAAGGCAGATGAACCAGAGATCAAATTGCCAACATCCTCTGGATCATCGAAAACGCAAGAGAGTTCCAGAAAAACATCTATTTCTGCTTTATTGGCTATACCATAGCCTTTGACTGTGTGGATCACAATAAACGGGGAAATTCTGAAAGAGATGGGAGTACCAGACCACCTGATCTGCTTCTTGAGAAACCTGTATGCAGGTCAGGAAGCAACAGTTAGAACTGGACATGGAACAACAGACTGATTCCAAATAGGAAAAGGAGTACATCAAGGCTGTATATTGTCACCCTGCTTATTTAACTTATATGGATAGTACACTATGAGAAATGCTGGGCTGGATGAAGCTCAAGCTGGAATCAACTTTGCCCTGAGAAATATCAACAACCTCAGATATGCAAATGATACCACCCTTATGGCAGAAAGTGAAGAGGAACTAAAGAGCCTCTTGATGAAAGTGAAAGAGGAGAGTGAAAAAGCTGGCTTAAAACTGAACATTCAAAAAACAAAGATCATGGCACCCAGTCCCTTCACTTCATGGCAAATAGATGAGGAAAAAAATTGAAACATTGAAAGACATTATTTTCTTGGGCTCCAATATAAATGCAGATGGTGACTGCAGCCTGAAAATAAAAGACACTTATTCCTTGGAAGGAAAGTGATGACCAACCTAGACAGCATATTAAAAAGCAGAGACATTACATTGTCAACAAAAGTCCATCTAGTCAAGGCTATGGTTTTTCCAGTAGTCATGTATGGATATGAGAGTGAACCATAAAGAAGGCTAAGCACCGAAGAATTGATGTGTTTGAACTCTGGTGCTGGAGAGGACTCTTGAGAATCTCTTGAACTGCAAGGAGATCAAACCACTCAATCCTAAAGGAAATGAACCCTGAATATTCACTGGAAGGACTGACACTGAAGCTAAAGCTCCAATACTTTGGCCACCTGATGCAAAGAGCCTAGTCATTGGAAAAGACCCTGATGTTGAGAAAGATTGAGGGCAGTAGGAGAAGAGGGTGACAGAGGATGAGATGATTGGATGGCATCATTGACTCAATGGGCATGAGTTTGAGCAAACTCCCGGAGATAGTGAAAGACAAGGGAAGTCTGGTGTGCTGCAGTCCATGTGGTCACAAAGAGTCAGACACAACAGAGTGTAAAGAACTACAAATACTTTTCAAAGTGTTAGTTGCTCAGTCATGTCCGACTCTTTGTGACCCCATGAACAGTACCTTTGTCCATGGAATTCTTAAGGCAGGAATACTGAAAGGGGTTGCCATTCCCTTCTCCAGGGGATCTTCCTGACCCAGGGATTGAACCTGCTCTTCCACATTAGAAGCAAATTCTTTACCATCAGAGTCACCAGGCTATCCTTTTCAAAGGAAATGTTGTAAAAGACTGGTTAGTTCAACTTCCTAGTCTAAGCACGTTTTGGATTTATACTGAGATGTCAATGAACAAGAATTGTGAGGTTTTCAATAAAATGTTTAACACTTCATATTTTTATCCAAAATAAACATTTTTTTCCAACACCTTAGAGAATGCTGGAAGAAACCATCTGGCATATCAAGATAACGTTTTATATGTTTTTTTACTTTAATATCAACTTACCATAACTTTTAAATATGTATTTGTATAAACATCCTCCACAATCAAAGCAGTATCATAAAATTTGCAATATTCTCATCCTACATATCATGATTTAGTAATCACATGTCATGATTTAGTAATCAATAGTCAACATTATGGAGAAGGCAATGGCACCCCACTCCAGTACTCTTGCCTGGAAAATCCCATGGATGGAGGAGCCTGGCAGGCTGCAGTCCATGGGGTCGTGAAGAGTCAGACATGACTGAGTGACTTCCCTTTCACTTTTCACTTTCATGCATTGGAGAAGGAAATGGCAACCCACTCCAGTGTTCTTGCCTGGAGAATCCCAGGGACAGGGGAGCCTGGTGTGCTGCCGTCTATGGGGTCGCACAGAGTCGGACACGACTGAAGCGACTTAGCAGCAGCAGCAGTAGTCAACATTAATTCATCCAAGTATGGAAAAAGATTCATGGTATGTAACTAGGAAATGTCATTAAATAATATTCCTTTTTGAAAAAGAAAGACTTTATCATCATTATCTTTAAAAAACTAGAAATTTCATTTCAACACTGTTCAGTGTAACTTCCTAAAAATCTATATATAAAACTACCAATATGTAGTAGGTACCAAGCAGCTACTAATTTGTATGACTTTATAAGAACAACTGTACAGAGTTGCTGTATGGTTAAAAAGATAGCAACAAAAATCTCACTAACTTTTCACTAACTGAGGTAGATCAATGCCTCAAATGCAACTATGAAATCTTGGACACATTTTACCATATCTAAGATTATTATGAATCAATTTCACATTTGTAGAAGCATAAAGAAAGAAGCACAAAGATGGAAACTATTGTGTGACATTCTCTAACAGAATATCTCCATGAACAAATTCAATTTTATTCAACATGAATGCCCATTGCCTCTAATGGCTACTTTTGACAAAATGATAATAAAAACAATCGGATCAGAATGATCAGTATACAAAACATTTCAGAAAGCATTCTGGAACTTTTAAATGAGGCTTTTGGCTTTTTCCTCTGAGTCCTTTCATTGTCACTCAACTGCATCATCTAGAATTTTCCCTAATTATTAACTATTTACTAAAATGATAGCTACTTTATTTAGCTGAAGAAATAAAGTTTAGAGTGATAGTGTATTTTGTAGTATTTTGATATGCTAGTCAAATTAATTCCAAAAGTGAGTTTCATCAGAGTGACTCACTGCTTAGCTTTTATGAGGGAGTGGTAATGTCACTTTGAACTTTGAAATGTGCCTTCTCTGCAGTCTAATTATTTATATCCTAATAGAAAATGCCATAACACTGGGTTTTTCTCCTATTAAGTGAACAGCATATAATGACTTTTCAATTGAGATTTTTCCTCATTAGAATGTTCCTACCAATTTGTGATTTTTTTTTGTGACAAAAAATCATAACAAAATAGTGTCATGATCAAAAAATGGCCACTACTTTATTTAGAAAGAAAAGTAGGAAATAAAAAATATCTGTACAGCAAAGTCAAAAGAACATTCTTTTATATGGTAATAGAACTTTCCAGTAGAACCTTCTGGAATGAGAGAAATATTCTATATCTGTGTTATCCATTACACTAGTCAGTGGCCACATGCAGTTATTTGAACACTTAAAATGTGACTGCTGCTGCTAAGTCGCATCAGTCGTGTCTGACTCTGTGTGACCCCATAGATGGCAGCCCACCAGGCTCCTCTGTCCCTGGGATTCTCCAGGCAAGAATACCGAAGTGGGTTGCCATTTTCTTCTCCTGAAATGTGACTAGTTGAACTAAGAAACTCTATTTTTACTTTAGTTAATTTAATTTTAAGTAGCCCCCATGGCTAGTGACCATATTAGTCATGAAGTAATGTTACTTGTTTCTACAATTATAATTTGAGTTACTGATGATGTATTTAAACCTTAGGGAAATATATAGATTCTTGAATAGACAAAAATGTACTTAAAATGTAAGAGTCTCTAAAGGGACTAGTATGTTTAGGTGGTTTGTATGTAAAGAGAAATTAATTCACTTACATAGCTACATAGGTAGGTAATACAGAATAATATATATGAATAAACTGTATTAGCTTATAATTAATTAGTTTAGTATCAACAATCACCAACTCTTAATGGGTTATAATATAGGTTTATTTGTTATTCCTGTTATATGCTTGTCATAGTTCAGCTGTAGCTAAGATCTGAGACCAAATTGAAGAAGTGGCTACTATCTAGAACTTAATTCTTGAGAACAATGGTGGAACCAAGCACAGGATCTAAAGCTTCTTCTTGGAAGTGGCATGTGTCGTATGAGTCACATTTCATCAGCTAAGTCAAGACACATGGACCAGTTTGATATCAATGGTAACAAAAATATTATCTATCTTCAAGAATAACCTAGTAAAGAAAAATCAGATAGATAAGGGCAGCAAATATTTTTACAATAATACAACTTATTCTCCATAGATATATATATAGCCACATATAGCACATATATATACATATACAAATATATAGAGATATAGCCACAATCTATGCATTTATGTGTATGTATACATATATATATGCTTAGCCTCATTACAAAAAAGATATGCATCAATTATAATTATATATAAAACCAACAGATTACAAAAAATAAAGAATTGAGAACACAACAAAATTAGAATCAAAACGGAGAGTATACAAAAATCAAACCATAGGTCCTTTACAGTTGAGAGAGCTGAATTGCAGACTTCCTAGTACGCCAAATGATGGCTACATTATCAATTCTAACACTTATATTAATCTTAAGAGGAAAATAAATCCATTTCTTAGAGAAATATGGCTTTTATTAGTAGAATTTATGAAAATTCTGTATGATAATGAAAAAAAACTTATTTCTTAATTACCCTGAAATAAATACATATTATAATATATATCACTATACTAAATAAAGAACTCAATGCCTATCAGGTTTTCAATAGATGTTTGTTGAATTTTAAAAATAACAGGAATGTCAAGTTTCCTATAGCAGAAACTCAAAAAGTCACTTAGAAGAAAGAGCTCAATAACAGAGAATATCTTTTACAAGAAGGGAAGTATATGGATAATTGTGTAATTTGATACACACAAAAAATTTGGAGTATATTGAAGAATGAATGGACTACAGATTATTTAGGTAAGCATTCTTGAAAGAAAGTATTCTTGGACCATTTCCATGAAAAATGAAACTGGCTCTTTATTGGGTAACGATCAAAATTATAATAAAGGATTATGAGACTTTTTAATCTGTTTAATATTTTTAAGCAGGTACGTAGGTAGTTGGTGCAATTCTATGCACAATTGAAGGACTTATAATGCTTAACAAAAGAACTCAATTCTAGAGATTCAAAGAATATTGAAAAAGATACTAAAAGACTGAAGTCATAGTGTTATGTACAGAAAATGGTTATATTTTCAGAATTTAGGAAGAGTGTCCTTATTTTAATTAGTTAAAAAAAAGAGTTTAAGGGCATTCACTGGTGGTCCATTGGTTGAGTTCACCTTCTGATGCAGAGGGTGCAGGTTCAATCCCACATGCCTCTTGGCCAAAAAACAAAACATAAAACAGAAGTAATACTATAACAAATTCAACAAAGACATTAAAAATGGTCCACATTAAAAAAATGCTAAAAAAAAAGGTGCTTAATATATAAGTATTACTGGACATAGGATGATTAAATTAATTACAGTACTTTAAGGGAGTTTGATTACAAATAAATTTCTGTTTATCATTATTAAATAGAACACGGCATAGTACTCTCATAAATTTTAATTGAATTATTCAATGAGTAATATTTATAAATAACCTTTGAGATTTACTCAGTTATCATAGACTGAAGATAATCAAAATTACATCTCCACCTATAATCTCTTCCCTCATCACTGAACTTAAATATATAATATATATTCAACTATCCTCCAATGGGTATAGTTGTATGTGCAAGGCATTTTAAACTTATATCTAAAACTTAATTACTCCCCTTCTCTCAACCATGTTGGGCTTCAGAGGAAAGAGGTGGCTCAGACGAAAAGAATCTGACTGCAATTCAGGAGACACAGGAGACATGGGATTGATTGCTGGGACAGAAAGATCCTACAGATGAAGAAATGGCAATCCATTCCAATATTCTTGCTGAGAAAATTCCATGGAGAGAGGAATATGGCAGGCTACAGTCTACAGGGTCACAAAGAGTCAGACATGACTGAGTGATGGGCACATTCATTTATTCTCAATCATGATTCCTTACCAATCGTCTCTATCTCAGTAAATGGCAAGTTATTTCTTCCAACTTCTCAAATTAACAACCTTGGTGTCCTCCTTGACTCTGTGTCAGCTAAATTCAGTTCAGTCTCTCATTCGTGTCCAACTCTTTATGATCCCATGGACTGCAGCACTCCAGGCTTCTCTGTCTATCAACGACTCCTGTAACTTGCTCAAACTCATGTCCATTGAATTGGTGATGCCATCCAACCAGCTCATCCTCTGTCGTCCCCTTCTCCTCCTGCCCTCAATCTTTCCCAGCACCAGGGTCTTTTCAAATGAGTCAGCTCTTCGCATCAGGTGGCCAAAGTATTGGAGCTTCAGCCCCAGCATCAGTGTTTCCAATGAACACCCAGGACTGATCTCCTTTAGGATGGACTGGTTGGATCTCCTTGCAATCCAAGGGACTCTCAAGAGTCTTCTCCAACACCACAGTTCAAAAGCATCAATTCCTCAGTGCACAGCTTTTTTTTATAGTCCAACTCCCACATCCATAAATGACTTCTGGAAAAACCATCGCTTGACTATACAGATCTTTGTTGGCAGAGTAATGTCTCTGCTTTTTAATATGCTGTCTAGGTTGGTCATAGCTTTTCTTCCAAGGAGCAAGTGTCTTAATTTCATGGCTACAGTCACCATCTGCAGTGATTTTGGAGCCCCAAAAAATAGTCTCTCACTGTTTCCATTGTTTCCCTATCTATTTGCCATGACGTGATGGGACCAGATGCCAAGATCTTAGTTTTCTGAATGTTGAATTTTAAACCAGCTTTTTCACTCTCCTCTTTCACTTTCATCAAGAGGCTCTTTAGTTCTTCACTCTCTGCCATAAGAGTGGTGCCATCTGCATATCTGAGGTTATTGATATTTCTCCTGGCAATCTTGATTCCAGCTTGTGCTTCATCCAGCCTGGTGTTTGTCATAATGTACTCTGCATAGAAGTCAAATAAGCAGCATGACAATATACAGCCTTGATGTACTCCTTCCCCGATTTGGAATCAGTCTGTTGTTCCATGTCCAGTTCTAACTGTTGCTTCTTGACTTGCATATAGATTTCTCAGGAGGCAGGTAATTGGTCTGGTGTTCCCATCTCTTGAAGAATTTTCCACAGTCTGTTGTGATCCACACAGTCAAAGGCTTTGGCATAGTCAATAAAGCAGAAGCAGATGTTTTTCTGGAACTCTCTTCCTTTTTAGATGATCTAGCAGATGTTGGCAATTTGATCTCTGGTTCCTCTGCCTTTTCTAAAACCAGCTTGAACATCTGGAAGTTCATGGATCATGTACTGCTGAAGCCTGGCTTGGAGAATATTGAGCATTACTTTGCTAGCGAGTGAGATGAGTACAATTGTGCAGTAATTTGAACATTCTTTGGCATTGCCCTTCATTGGGATTGGAATGAAAACTGACCTTTTCCAGTCCTGTGGCCACTGCTGAGTTTTCCAAATTTGCTGGCATACTGAGTATGACACTTTCACAGCATCATCTTTCAGGATTTGAAATAGCTCCACTGGAATTCCATCACCTCTACTAGCTTTGTTTGTAGTGATGCTTCCTAAGGCCCACTTGACTTCACATTCCAGGATGTCTGGCTCTAGGTGAGTGATCACACCATCATGGTTATCTGGGTCATGAAGATCTTTTTTGTACAGTTCTTCTGTGTATTCTTGCCACCTCTTCTTAATACCTTCTGC
Organism: Bos taurus; assembly: GCF_002263795.3. Classification (NCBI taxonomy): domain Eukaryota; kingdom Metazoa; phylum Chordata; class Mammalia; order Artiodactyla; family Bovidae; genus Bos; species Bos taurus. The sequence continues at coordinate 65,779,236 of NC_037336.1, forward strand.
TTCTGTTAGTTCTATCTTGTTTCTGTCCTTTATTGTGCCCATCTGTGCATGAAATGTTCCCTTGGTATCTCTAATTTTCTTGAAGAGCTCTCTAGTCTTTCCCATTCTATTGTTTTCCTCTATTTCTTTGCACTGATCACTGAGGAAGTCTTTCTTATCTCTCCTTGCTATTCTTTGGAACTCTGTCTCATATATCTATCAATGAATTATGTATATGTGCAACTGATTCACTTTGCTATATGGTAGCAAGTAACACTCCACTCCAGTACTCTTGCCTGGAAAATCCCATGGATGGAGGAGCCTGGTAGGCTGCAGTCCATGGGGTCGCTAAGAGTCAGATACAACTGAGCGACTTTACTTTCACTTTTCACTTTCATGCATTGGAGAAGGAAATGGCAACCCACTCCAATGTTCTTGCCTGGAGAATCCCAGGGACGGTGGGGCCTGTTGGGCTGCACAGAGTTGGACACGACTGAAGTGACTTAGCAGCAGCAGCAGCAGCAGCAGCAGCAGCAGCAAGTAACACAACACTGTAAAGCAACTATACTCCAATAAAAAATTAATTCTAAAAATAAAATAAAATAATGCCCTTGGTAAGGATTCAGGAGACATATTACACGGTGGCTTTATTCAAAGGCAATGAGAACACTGATAATCACACTGTAACTCAGCAGCAGCTTGTGTATTTTCTCACTTTGCACATTCCCTAATTTAATTTCTGATAGCTATATTTCCTTACTTCTTACTTAATGCTTCCAGAAGTTGTTCCAACTCTGCTTTACCTGAAGAGATGAATATAAATGTTATTATTTGTTCTGCCCTCTCTCTTTCCTTCCACATTATAATAAAATTAGACCACCCTCAACTCCAGTAGGAGTTTATGCTTCATTTTGTTCTGACATCTCCATTTGTATAGGCCACCATGGGGGAAACCTCATTAACTTTGAATTTCAAAGCTTCTTGTAAACTACAAGTGTCCTATAAATCCTGCTACTGGAGACCCTAGCATTCTCAAGAGATACTCCCTGAGACTTTCAAGAATTTTCAAAGTCAAAAATACTATTATAGTTCATAATTTCTTCCTTAAAAATTCAGAAATACAGAGTGAAAAAGAAGGTAAGTAGTTTCTTCTAACTCTTAATGGTCTTACAAACACAAGGCCAAAATCATATATAAAGCTATTTGAGGAATAAGAATTGCTACTCTCTTAGGTCTCTTTACTACTCACCAACATCATCAGTTGGCTATATTCTGGAAATTTATCACAAAGCAACAAAATTTTCACCATGTCATGAGTGTAGCTGTATAGAAGATGAAGAAGAGAGAAAAATAAAAGCCCAAATTGAGATGTATGGTGAATCTAACTCCAGCACATTAGCTTCAAAGCATAAGAGATTCAATTTTGTTTGTAAACTGCAAATTATCACATACTATTGTGTCTAAATATTGTGTAGATGTAAGACTTACTGGGATGGGAAGGAGTTACAAGCCAAGAAGTAGTAGAGTACAAGCAATCATCTGAGTTCTGACTCTGCAGCTTAAAACAGTCATTTATTGTTGCTGCTGTTCAGTTGCCAAGTCGTGTCCAACTCTGAGACCCCATGGACTGCAGCATGCCAGCCTCCCTGGTCCTTCACTATCTCCTAGAGTTTGCTCAAACTCATGTCCCATTGAGTCGGTGATGCCTTCCAACCATCTCATCCTCTGTTGTCCCCTTCTCCTTTTGCTTTCAATCATTCCCAGCATCAGGGTCTTTTCAAATGAATCAGTTCTTTGCATCAGGTGGTCAAACTATTGGAACTTCAGCTTCAGCAACAGTCCTTCTAATGAATATTCAGGACTGATTTCTTTTAGAATGGACTGGTTGGATCTCCTTGCAGTCCAAGGAACTCTCAAGAGTCTCCTCCAACACCACAGTTCAAAAGCATCAATTCTTCGGCACTCGCCTTTCTTTATTGTCCAATTTTCACATCCCCATACATGACTACTAGAAAAACCACAGCTTTGACTAGACAGACCTTTGTTGGCAATGTCTCTGCTTTTTAATATGCTGTCTAGATTTGTCATAGCTTTTCTTCCAAGGAGCAAGCGTCTTTTGTTTCATGGCTGCAGTCACCATGATCTTGGAGCTCAAGAAAACAAAGTCTGTCACTGTTGTCATTTTTTCCCCATCTATTTGCCATGAAGTGATGGGACCAGATGATATGATCTTAGTTTTCTGAATGCTGAGTTTTAAGCCAGCTTTTTCACTCTCTTCATTCAGTTCATCAAAAGGCTTTTTAGTTTCTCTTCACTTTCTGCTATAAGGGTGGTGTCATCTGCATATCTGAGGTTGTTGATATTTCTCCCAGCAATCTTGATTCCAGCTTGTGTTTCATCCAGCCTGGCATTTCTCATGATGTACCCTGCACATTAGCTAAATAAGCAGGGTGATAATATACAGCCTTGACATACTCCTTTCCCGATTTTGAACCAGTTTGTTGTTCCATGTCCTGTTCTAACTGCTGCTTCTTGACCTGCATACAGATTTCTCAGGAAGAATGTAAGGTGGTCTGGTAGTCCCTTCTTTTTAAGAATTTTCCACAGTTTGAATGTTTATTTTCATGGAAGGAATGCTTAATTTATAAGTAAAAAATAGTAGCTCTTAATACATAGTTAGCCTCTTTTCTATTCTACTTCCAGAAATCAGAGAATTCCCTTCCTCAGCTAAATAAACATGTAAAATTTATTCAATAGGTCCAATACATTCATGAGTTATTTATCAATGATTTATGATAAAATGTCCATAAATGCATTTTCTTTCCTCTTACAATCTCTTTCTCTGGGCCGTGCAGATACACAATAGTTTATCTAGTTCTGAGCTTAGCTACTTAATGATTTCTCCATTCATACAGATTATAAGTTGGTAGAGGAATATGATGCTTCTTTTATTTAATTAAAGAAATGTACTTTCAAAGCTAAATAAATATTAACTAACATTATTTGTATTCCAGGGATTCATCTTCCATCCCTTCTAACTAACTTAAATGCCATGCTGTGCTTCTGGGTTCGTTAACAACTCTAGGCACATTTCCCTCCATTTGCCTCTGTCAACCCAGCAAGCTGTTTCTTCTGACTTCAAAGTGTGAATGTTTTTGCTTCATCATCGAATTTGTCATTTGTAGTGAGACTTGGCTTACCTAAAAAGGAACCATACTTTCCAATAAAGACAAGAGAATAGGGATACTTATCACCACTTTATTTTAAAATATGCATGCCTCTTCTTCAAAAAGAAGAAAGACAGGGGACTTACTTTTCTTGAAAGAATAAAGGCTAAATGTGAAAAAGAGCTTAAAACAGTATTAATTACATTTTAAAAATTCAGAATATTATAATTACACAATACAATTATAAGCTGAATTATTTATGCATTCAGACAATTATTCAGATTAGAATTTTAACAGTCTCAATAATATGTTTCTAAACAAAAGTTCTCAGGTTACTCATCATTTCTACACAGTTACCTAGGTAAAGCTCATTGTTGAATGTAGAAGTACCACTTTGGGTTTATTATATTGGCTTTGCTGTCTGCTATCAGGTTCTAATAGTTTTTGCAGACCTGGTCTTAGTGATTAAATCACTTAGTAGTGATTTAATTTGTTTTAAAATAGTTTACCTTAGTAAGACTATTATGAATTAACCTTCATAAATAAATACACTTTGAGATATTTCAGTGTCAGTAAATCTCCATAAAGAACATTACTCTATAAAATACCAAAGTGACATGGTCATCAGTTTTCAGCAATTTAACTCAGAATGAAATGCTGTGATTGATAAAGACTTTTCTTTAAAAAATTTTTTTAATCCTATCCCTTAGCATAGGATCAGACTTTCTTGCTTATCATATGGCTAATCTGGAAGAATCTTTTAACCTTAAACAACACAAAGTTGAGCTCAATCTAAAATCCAAGTATTACAGTGTTTCAAACATATCCAAGACAACATTCATTTCTAATTTACTTTGCAGACCTTTCTTTACCAGGTGACATTCTAAATTCTGGTCAGTTTATGACTCTATAGGGACATGGAAACATTACTTATATTAAGAAGAATTATTTGAATTTCTAAAGCTACATTTCAAATGATAAATTTAAAGAGGAAAGAAATAAACTTGAATAAAACTAATGCTTTTAAGGATTCCATTAAATTGGGTTAATCATTTAAGTTAACTGTCTTTACTTTGTTCTAATCAGTGGTTTAAGATGCTGTTTTAAATTTTTTAGTTTATTTTATTATGAATACATTAAAATATTCATTTCTGAAGACTTATGTGCTTGGCAGCATATGAAATATTTTCCTATAATATCTTCTTTGATCTCCCCCAGGAACTTACTAGATTCATTTTACAAGTAAGGAAAGAGAGGAACAGAGGTGAAGCAACATGTTCAGTATCACTCAGTCCATAAACTCAGGTTTTGTGTCTACAGTCAATCATTCTTATTGTTCTGGATTACAAAGATTTTATCTATACCCCATTAGATAATGGAACTTAAAAATTACCTTTATATTCCATAGCAATCACTAACCTCACTTTGAAAGTTGGAACTATGAAATTATTTGATTATATATGGTTTACCTAAGCACAATTTAAAACCAAAGATGAGATTCTTTCAAGTTGTACCTTAAATTTTTCCCATTCTTTTTATTTCTACATAAATACAAAATTAATATATGCATATCTCTTACCTCATTATTTTTCCCTCCTTTTTCCTCAGGGTCACTGTACTCAGCATAGCTTTCTTCATGTAATAATACATCTTGAATACTTTTATTTTATAATATATCTAAATCTGTCCCACTCTTAAAATGCAATTTGCAGCAACAAGGATGGTCCTAGAGATTATCGTACTAAGTGAAGTAAGCCAGACAAAGACAAATATATGATATCGCTTATACATGGAAGCTGAAATGATAGAAACAAACTTATTAATACATACAAAAGAGAAGTACATCCACAGACATAGAAAACAAATTTATGGTTACCATAGGGGGAAGGGGGAGAGAGGGATAAATTAAGAGTTTGGGATTAACATATACACACTACCACATATAAAATAGATTATCAAAAAGGAATTTATAGCACAAAGAACTATACTCAAAGTTTTTTAATATCCTATAAGGGAAAAGAATCTGAAAGAATAGACACATACATATGTAAAAGTAATCACTTTGTTGTACACCTGTAAGTAACACAACATTGCAGATCAGCTATACACTGAAGAAAAAAATTTTTAAATAAATAAATAAAATGCATTATGGATATTCTTAGATTATAGAATCTCTCCTATTAATAGATATTTATATTGCTTCCATATGTTCATTATTTGAATCAATGCGACAATGGTTATGCTTTTGAATGCACCTATGGAGGCATTTTATAGGTCACATAATGTTAACTGGAAATGCTAGGTCAAAAATATTCATACAGGGTATAAGGGAACCTGTTAGCTCAAACTTTTTGATTATCTTATTACCTTTCTTTTCCCCTAGTGAATTCAAATATCTTATTTTAAAACTTGTATATTTGTGATTTTTAGTGAGATTAAGCAGTGTTTCACTTATTTCATGTCATCTGGATTTCTATAAATTTTCTATTCATGTCATCTGCCCACTTTTCAGAGAGAGTGTTCACCTGTTCACTAGGGATTTTTAAGGAAGAGTCCTTATATTTGAACTAAAAAAAGTTTCTTTATAATTGAATTGTCTAAAGATTAAACTTTAGAGGTTATCCTCTGAAAAAAACTTGGATGTTATGGTTCATTTCTGTAAAGCCAGAATCATTCAAATATTCAAATATTTTCTTGTTTCTATAATTCCATTCTTCTCTTTAGTAAGAGAACTTGCCAGCAGATTATAATTGTTACGGTTTTTTCCTGGAAATAAGAGCAATAACTTTTAAATCTAATGTTATTATGATGTTTACACTCTCGGAGAAGTCTAAAAATGTAAAAAGTTCTACTGAATAATTTAGAAGTCCAACCTTTTCATTTAGTTGTAGCTCACTTAAGGGAGGAGGTTGGAAAATACTCCATAACTAAGAAATTCTTATTTTATAAAAATAAAATTTGTATATTAGAATTCTATTGGCTCTGCCAGTCATGAGCTCTTAGCATAAAAATCAAGTCATGCTAAATCAAGATGATAGAACTAGATACATTCCAGAGTTCAATGTCTATGTGTGTATAAAGATACACTGATTCAAACTAAACACAAAAATTCTCTAAGTTACTTTTTTCATGGTTTTGAGGATGAAAAATGGTTAAGAATCTAGAGGTAATCCCAAGATTTTGCTGATAAGAGAATAAAACTTTGGCCTGAAATGTAGTTCCTTTGGGAGTAAGGCAATGAATGTAGCTTTTTGTAATGGTCTCATATAATCAAACAATGTGGAAGCATTGAGACCTATCAAAATATTTTTGAAGTACCAGCTTATTAAAGAATCACTATTTCTGATTAACACACATACTCCAAATATATTTCAGCATGACTAGTATGCCAAGTTCTAAGCTAGAAACTTTCAAAAGAAAAATTTATATTTTTAGAACACGTTTGAGCCTCTTTATCCTATTTCCCATCATTAAAATGAAGACACTATTAAAAATACTCAGCAATTTCTTTAAAGTATTTTATGTATTTAAAAAAATTATATTTTCCTATGACTGATAAGCAGATACAAATCTAAACTTCCACTAAAGGATTTTAAAAGATTTTTTTTAATGACAACAGGAAAATTAAGAATATTTTCATCACATATGTGACATCTGGTATCTTCTTTACTGCCAAATCTATAAGTGGCTTAACTTTCATTTAACTTTGGGAAAAAAAAACAAACTTCAGAAAGAATTTAAGCAACCAGAAGTATAGTAATTAATACAACAATAGCTATACAAAACTCTAATAATACTGGCTATGTAATTATATGTCAGAGAAAAAGAGTTAACCTTAACTCAATTTCAAAGTGAGGAAATCATAATTAGGCAATTCATTCATTTTTATTCCATATAATCTATTTTTAGTGACTTATGAGTGTCTCAGATACCTATCAATGAACTACAAATCACCCCCAAATTTAGTGGTTTAAAACAACACCATCTTATTATCTCCACCACTGTGTGAATCAACTGAGTTCAGCTCTATTAATGTCATCTGGGTCTACAGCATCCAAGATGGTGCACTGTGTCTGACACTTTGGTGGAAAATTCTGGGTTCTGCTGGGATGTCGTGATGATTTGAGTATCCCAACGGGCTCTTCAATAAGAGTCTATTTTTGTACATGGCAGCTCAGGGCTCTCTTAGAATGCAAAGTAGAACCTACCAAGACTTCTTCAGATTTAGACCAAGAACTGGCTCAGTGACACATATACTACATTTAGTTGGAAGACCAGGAGGTGTGGCTCATTGGGCGCTGTCTAGCTAAACAACTCCAGAGTATTGCTGTCTTGGCATTTATTTGGTTTAGCCAAGCACCCTGAAGACCTTAAACTAATACCAGCCCTTCATGTAAGATTGTGTTCTAGATGACAACCTGCAGAGTCACAAGTAAATGTAAGTTTCTAATATGACTTCCCCAAAAGCCCTTGTGACAAAATCTCCTTTGTCTCCCAGGGTCTTCCCTTTACACACTCCACAGAGCTTACTAAAACCTCTTTTATGGTCTGAATTGATCAATCCAGGCTTAGGTCAGGAACCCCAAAGTACCCCATCGGGACCCCAATAAAGGCATGTGCCCCTATTCCTGCCAGGTCTCTGTTGGATCCTTGACTTGGCTATGTGGACCCCCAGGCTCGTCATGTACTTTCTCCAGGACCTGTGAGTACTCAATTTTCAGTCTTAATTCTCTTGCAGTCTTCTCCTGAACCTCAGCTCACTGACAAACTATGACTCAACCTAACAAATGTTTATTTAAACATACTTGTCATCTCCAAAAATTTCCTTGGGACTCTGTTTTTGTTGTTGTTTTGTGATAAGACCACTTAACATGTTATCTATCCTCTTAAGACAGTTTTGAAGTAAATACTTCATTGTTAACTATAGGCATTATATTGTAAATTAATTTCAAGATTACTCATCTGGTTTAATTTTTACCCATAGAACAACTCCACATATTCCCCTCCCTTTATCACTGGGTAACTACTATTCTATTACGTATATCTATATATTTAACTCTATTAGTCTTTGCCCTGCTTCATTCTGTATTCCAAGGCCAAATTTGCCTGTTAATCCAGGTGTTTCTTGACTTCCTACTTTTGTATTCCAGTCCCCTATAATGAAAAGAACATCTTTTTGGGGTGTTAGTTCTAAAAGGTCTTGTAGGTCTTCATAGAACTGTTCAACTTCAGCTTCTTCAGCATTACTGGTTGAGGCATAGACTTGGATTACTGTGATATTGAATGGTTTGCCTTGGAAATGAACAGAGATCATTCTGTCGTTTTTGAGATTGCATCCAAGTCCTGCATTTTGGACTCTTTTGTTGACCAGGATGGCTACTTCATTTCTTCTGAGGGATTCCTGCCCACAGTAGTAGATATAATGGTCATCTGAGTTAAATTCACCCATTCCAGTCCATTTCAGTTTGCTGAGTCCTAGAATGTCGACATTCACTTTTGCCATCTCTTGTTTGACCACTTCCAATTTGCCTTGATTCATGGACCTGATATTCCAGGTTCCTATGCAATATTGCTCTTTACAGCATCGGACCTTGCTTCTATCACCAGTCACATCCACAACTGGGTATTCTTTTTGCTTTGGCTCCATCCCTTCATTCTTTCTGGAGTTATTTCTCCACTGATCTCCAGTAGCATATTAGGCACCTACTGACCTGGAGAGTTTCTCTTAGTATCCTATCATTTTGCCTTTTCATACTGTTCATGGGGTTCTCAAGGCAAGAATACTGAAGTGGTTTGCCATTCCCTTCTCCAGTGGACCACATTCTGTCAGATCTCTCCACCATGACCCGCCCATCTTGCCCCACGGGCATGGCTTAGTTTCATTGAGTTAGACAAGGTTGTGGTCCTAGTGTGATTAGATTAACTAGTTTTCTGTGAGTATGGTTTCAGTGTGTCTGCCCTCTGATGCCCTCTTGCAACGCCTACCATCTTACTCGGGTTTCTCTTACCTTGGGCGTGGGGTATCTCTTCACGGCTGCTCCAGCAAAGCACAGCCATTGCTCCTTACCTTGGACGAGGGGTATCTCCTCACTGCCGCCCTTCCTGACCTTCAACGTGGGATAGCTCTATACATGGACATCACCAGATAACCAACACCAAAATCAGATTGATTATATTCTTTGCAGCCAAAGATGGAGAAGCTCTATACAGTCAGCAAAAACAAGACCAGGAGCTGACTGTGGCTCAGAACATGAATTCCTTATTGCCAAATTCAGTCTTAAATTGAAGAAAGTAGGGAAAAATCACTAGACCATTCAGGTATGACCTAAATCAAATCCCTTATGATTATACAGTGGATGTGAGAAATAGATTTAAGGGCCTAGATCTGATAGACAGAGTGCCTGATGAACTATGGAATGAGGTTCGTGACATTGTACAGGAGACAGGGATCAAGACCATCCCCAAGAAAAAGAAATGCAAAAATGCAAAATGGCTGTCTGGGGAGGCCTTACAAATAGCTGTGAAAAGAAGAGAAGCGAAAAGCAAAGGAGAAAAGGGAATATATAAACATCTGAATGCAGAGTTCCAAAAAATAGCAAGAAGAGATAAGACAGCCTTCTTCAGTGATCAATGCAAAGAAATAGAGGAAAACAACAGAATGGGAAAGACTAGAGATCTCTTCAAGAAAATCAGAGATACCAAGGGAACGTTTCATGCAAAGATGGGCTAGATAAAGGACAGAAATGGTATGGACCTAACAGAAGCAGAAGATATTAAGAAGAGATGGCAAGAATACACAGAACTGTACAAAAAAGATCTTCACGACCCAGATAATCACGATGGTGTGATCACTGACTTAGAGCCAGACATCCTGGAATGTGAAGTCAAGTGGGCCTTAGAAAGCATCACTACGAACAAAGCTAGTGGAGGTGATGGAATTCCAGTTGAGCTATTCCAAATCCTGAAAGATGATGCTGTGAAAGTGCTGCACTCAATATGCCAGCAGATTTGGAAAACTCAGCAGTGGCCACAGGACTGGAAAAGGTCAGTTTTCATTCCAATCCCAAAGAAAGGCAATGCCAAAGAATGCTCAAACGACCGCACAATTGCACTCATCTCACATGCTAGGAAACTAATGCTCAAAATTCTCCAAGCCAGGCTTAAGCAATATGTGAACCGTGAACTTCCAGATGTTCAAGCTGGTTTTAGAAAAGGCAGAGGAAGCAGAGATCAAATTGCCAACATCTGCTGGATCATGGAAAAAGCAAGAGAGTTCCAGAAAAACATCTATTTCTGCTTTATTGACTATGCCAAAGCCTTTGACTGTGTGGATCACAATAAACTGTGGAAAATTCTGAAAGAGGTGGGAATACCAGAACACCTGATCTGCCTCTTGAGAAATTCGTATGCAGGTCAGGAAGCAACAGTTAGAACTGGCCATGGAACAAGAGACTGGTTCCAAATAGGAAAAGGAGTTTGTCAAGGCTGTATATTGTCACACTGTTTATTTAACTTATATCATGAGTACATCATGAGAAACACTGGGCTGGAGGAAGCATAAGCTGGAATCAAGATTGCCGGGAGAAATATCAATAACCTCAGATATGCAGATGACACCACCCTCATGGCAGAAAGTGAAGAGGAACTCAAAAGCCTCTTGATGAAAGTGAAAGTGGAGAGTGAAAAAGTGGGCTTAAAGCTCAACATTCAGAAAACGAAGATCATGGCATCCGGTCCCATCACTTCATAGGAAATAGATGGGGAAACAGTGGAAACAGTGTCAGACTTTATTGTTCTGGGCTCCAAAATCACTGCAGATGGTGACTGCAGCCATGAAGTTAAAAGACACTCCTTGGAAATAAAGTTATGACCAACCTAGATAGTATATTAAAAAGCAGAGACATTACTTTGCCAACAGAAGTTCATCTAGTCAAGGCTATGGTTTTTCCTGTGGTCATGTATGGATGTGAGAGTTGGACTGTGAAGAAAGCTGAGCGCTGAAGCATTGATGCTTTTGAACTGTGGTGTTGGAGAAGACTCTTGAGAGTCCCTTGGACTGCAAGGAGATTCAACCAGTCCATTCTGAAGGAGATTAGCCCTGGGATTTCTTTGGAAGGAATGATGCTGAAGCTGAAACTCCAGTACTTTGGCCACTTCATCCGAAGAGTTGACTTATTGGAAAAGACTCTGATGCTGGGAGGGATTGGGGGCAGGAGGAGAAGGTGACAACAGAGGATGAGATGGCTGGATGGCATCACATGAACTCCTGGAGTTGGTGATGGACAGGGAGGCCTGGCGTGCTGCGATACATGGGGTCGCAAAGAGTCGGACACGACTGAGCGACTGATCTAATCTGATCTGATCTGATATATTTAACTATTTTAGATGCCTCAAAAGAGGAATCAAGAGTATTTGTCTTTTTTTGACTGACTTATTTCACTTTTTATAATGTCTTCAAGGACCATCCATATTGTCACAAATTCATAGGCTTTCCATCTATTTTAAGGTTGAATAATATTTCACTGTATGAATATTTTATATCTTCTTCATCCATTCATCTGTCAGTGGATGTTTGCATTGTTTCCATATCCTGGTTATTAAGAACAATACTGCAGTAAAAATGGGAATGCAGATATCTCTGTGACATCCTGATTTCATTTTCTTTGGATACCTACACAAAAGTAAAACTGCTGGATCATATGCTAGTTTTAAATTTTTTGAGGAAACTCCATAATGTTTTCCATAACAGCTATATTTTACATTCTCACTATGGTGTACAAGGGCTCCAACGTCTCCATAACTTCAAATACATAATACTTTTCCTTTTTCAAAATAGTCACCCTAAAAAGAGGATGATATCTCACTGTAATTTTGATTGGCGTTTTCATGATGATTATTGATGTGAGCACCTTTTCATGTATCAATTGACCATCAGTATATCTTCTATGGAACAATGTTTACTCAAGTCCTTCACTCATTTTTAAAATCAAGGTTTTTTTTTTTTTTTTTTTTTTTACTATTGAGTTGTAGTTCTTTATATATTTTGGAAATTAAGCTCTTATCAGATATATAGCTTGCAAATATTTTCTCCCATTCCATATGTTGCCTTTTTATTCTGTAGAAAGTTTTCCTTGCTGTGCAGCTACTTTTTAGTTTAATGTAGTCTCACTCTATTGTGTATCTATTTTTGCTTTCGTTGCCTTTGATATCATATCCAAGAAATCATTGCCAAGACTAATGTCAAGAAACTTTTCCTCCATGCTTTCTTTTAGGAGTTTCAGATCTTATGTGTCACTCTTTAATCCAGTTTGAGTTAATTTTTGTGTATGGTATAAGGTTTTGTTGTGGTTTAGTCGCTAACGCATCTGACTCTATTTAATTTTTGCATGCAGATATGCAGTTTTCCCAGCACTGTGTGTTGAAGAGTAGGCAATCTTGCCTTCTTTCCAGATCTCAGAGAAAGGTTTTTCGTTTTCACCACTGAGTATGTTAGCCATGGGTTTTTCATATATGGTCTTTTTTGTGTTAATTGACTATACTTAATTTTTTGAGAATTTTGTCATAAAAGTGTCTTGAATATTGCCAATGCTTTTTTCTGAAATATTTGAGATTATTATATAATTTTTGCTCCTTCATTTTCCTATATCACATTGATTGACTGGCATGGGTTGACCCATTCTGGTATTCTAGGGATAAATCCGACTTGGTCATGGCACATGATCCTTTTTAAAAAGTGCTGTTGAATTTGTTGTGCTAATATTTTGTTGAGGCTTTTGGCATCCATGTTAATCAGGGCTATTTGCTTGAAGTTTACGTTTCTTGTGGTGTCTTTCTTTGGCATTGGTATCATGGTAATGCTGGTCTCATAAAATGAGTTTGGAGGTGTTCCCTCTCTGATTTATTAGAGGACTTTAAAAAAGACTAATATGAATATTTCTTTTAAGTATTTGATAAAACATCTACTTCTGTTTTATTGACTATGCCAAAGCCTTTGACTGTGTGGATCACCACAAACTGTGGAAAATTCTTCAAGAAATGGGAATACTAGACCACCTGACCTGACTCTTGAGAATTCTGTATGCAGGTCAAGAAGCAACAGTTAGAACTGAACATGGAACAACAGACTGGTTCCAAATCAGGAAGGGAGTATGTCAAGGCTGTATATTGTTATCCTGCTTATTTAACTTATATGTAAATACATCATGAGAAATGCTGGACTGGATGAAGCACAAGCTGGAATCAAGATTGCCGGGAGAAATATCAATAACCTCAGATATTCAGATGACACCACCCTTATGGCAGGAAGTGAAGAAGAACTAAAGAGCCTCTGGATGAAAATGAAAGAGAAGAGTGAAAAAGCTGGCTTAAAATTCAACATTCAGAAAACTAAGATCATGGCATCTGGTCCCATCACTTCATGGCAAATGGATGGGGAAATAGCAGAAACAGTGGCTGACTCTATTTTCTTGGGCTCCAAAATCACTGCAGATGGTGACTGCAGCCATGAAATTAAAAATGTTTTCTCCTTGGAAGAAAAGTTATCATCAACCTAGACAGCTTATTAAGAAGCAGAGACATTACTTTGCCAACAAAGGTCCATCTAGTCAAAGCTATGGTTTTTCCAGTGGTCATGTATGGATGTGAGAGTTGGACTGTGAAGAAAGCTGAGCACCGAAGAATTGATGCATTTAAACTCTGTTGTTGGAGAGGACTCTTGAGAGTCCCTTGGACTGCAAGGAGATCCAACCAGACCATTCTAAAGGAGATCAGTCCTGAATATTCATTGGAAGGACTGATGTTGAAGCTGAAACTCCAATACTTTGGCCACCTGATTCGAAGAGCTGACTCATTTGAAAAGACCCTGACACTGGGAAAGATTGAAAGGGGGAGGAGAAGGGCACGACAGAGGATGAGATAGTTGGATGGCATCACCAACTCAATGGACATGAGTTTGAGTAAGCTCCGGGAGTTGGTGATCGACAGGGAGGCATGGCGTGTTACAGTCCATGGGGTCACAAAGAGTCAGACACAACTGAGCGACTGAACTGAACTGAACTGAAATTCACCTGCTATGTTATCCTTAGTTAGTACTTGCTTTTTTTTTGTAGGGAGTTTTTTGATTACTGATGCAATCTCCCTGTTATTTAGCTGTTCAGGCTTTCTATTTCTTTTAAATCAGTGTTAGTAGGTTGTATGTTTCTAGCAATTTATCCATTTCCTATAAGTTGTCCACCTTGCTAGCTCACAGTTGTTCACAATTATCCCTTATGACTTTTATTTCAGCGTCATTATTTGTAATATCTTCTCTTTTAATTCTGATTTTATTTGCGTGATCACTGATTTATTCCTAGTCTAGCTAAGGGTTCATCAGTTTTGTTTTCTTTTTAATAATACTTGTTTTTATTGCTTTTTGTATTATTCTCCAATTATCTAACTAATTTCTGTTCTAATCTTCATTATTTCCTTCTTTGTGCTAATTGTGGCTTAGTTGGTCATTTTTATATTTCTTGAGGTATAAAATTGAATGGTTTATTCTAGATCTTCCTTGTTTGAGATCTACATTGTATAGGTGTTTTTAGACTCCTTCTTAGTATTGTTTTTTGCTGTATCTCATTTTGGTGTGCTTTCATTTTTGTCTGTCTAAGATATTTTTTAATTTCTCTTTTTATTTATTCTTTGACCCAATAATTGCTCAAGTGTATTCTTTATTTTCCATTTATTCATGCGATTTTCCAATTTTCTTTTATTATTGATTTCTAGTTAATTTCCATTGTGATCTGAAAATATAATTGAGATCATTTCACTCTTCTTGAATTTCTTAAGACTTACTTTATAACCTAACGTGTGATCTTAGATGTTCCATATGCCCTTGAAAAGAATGTGCAGACAGCTTGCTGTTGGGTAGAAAGTTCTGTGTATGTCTATCAGGTTTGTTTGGTATTTAATATTGTTCAGGTCTTGTTTCCTTAGTGACTTTCTGTCTGAGTAATCTATCCATTATTTAAAGTGGATTATTTAAGTCTCCTATTTTCATTTTATTGCTGTCTATCGCTACCCTCAGATCTGCCAGTGTTTGCTTTACATATATAAATGCTTTGCTATTCAGTGTATGTATATTTGTAATTGTTTTATCTTCCTGTTTAATGGATCTTTTTATTATTATGTAATGATCTTCTTGATCTCCTGCAGCAATTTTTACTTAATGTCTAATTTTGTGATATACAAGTTCAGATAAATATATCTGTGCGATATAAGTATTTATCTCAAACAGTAAAGAATTTGCCTGTAATGCAGGAGACCTGGGTTTGATTCCTGGGTTAGAAAGATCCCCTGGAGGAGGGCTTGGAAACCCATTCCAGTATTCTTGCCTGGAGAATCCCCATTGACAGAGGAGCCTGGCAGACTATAGTCCATGGGGTCACAAAAAGTCAGACACAACTGAGTGACTAAGCACAGCACAGATATAGGTAGAGTCACTTCTGCTCTTTTTGGTTCCAGTTTGCTTGGAATATCTTTTTCCATCCCTTTATTTTCAACGTGATCCTTTGATGGCTGTAAGGTTGCTTGTTTTCACAGATACTGTGTTTTGCAAGGCTACTAGTTCTTAAGTCTACTACAGAGGTGAGGGAGCTCCCCTAGTGGCTCAGACTAGGGAAAGCTCAGGTGGCTGAGCCATGGTGGCTCAGATTCAGGTAAATCTGCCTTCAATGTGGGAGACCAGGATTTGATCCCTTGGTTGGGAAGATACCCTGGAGAAGGGAATAGAAACCTATTCCAGAATTCTCATCTGGAGTATTTCATGGACAGAGGAGCCAGGCAGACTACAGTCCATGGGGTCACAAAGGGACCCCATGTCACATAGGACATGACTGAGTGACCAACATATACACATACAGAGGTGAGAAGACAGAAAAGAGACTAAAGCTAGTTTGGGATGAGTTTTTGGTAATAACAACTGAAAGAGTCTAATTGTCATAGGGCTTACCTATGAAAGCATTTTCTTTCCAAAACATCAGATAGCAAAGGCAGTCACACTATCAACATATATATAAAATATTCATTGTATACATGAAAAGATTATATGAAGTTAAGTAAAAATGCTGATTCTTAAGAAATAAGTTTTTTTCAGAATGATTAGAAGGTTTTATGTGAAGTATATTTATCTCTCTTAGATCTAATTTGATGTAATCTTTAATATATCAAAATATTCAAAATTATAATAATTGAAATATATCAGTTGAGTCTTAGAGAAGAAGAACAGCTGGTAAACCAACATCTTTGCTTGCTTATTCAAAAATCAGAACCTTGAGAACACTAACTAAAAAAATAAATCCCCAAAGAAAACCTGAAGTGAATATTTACATGAATATTATGCTCAATATATTTACAAAAGAGAGGGGAAATAATGATGATTTTTCATACCTAATTATTATTTTTAAGTATTCCAAGTTATCCATTTTGATTATGTACTAATCCCATTCACTGACAGGCTCAAGCTTGCTGACATTTAAGGCACTGGAATAGCTTCATCTTCTAACATCCACTCACCTTTGGGAGAAGATATCTTAAGGAAGCATCTTTGCTTGTTATTAAAATTTAAAATATTTCATAAAAACTTAATGACTTTGTAATTCTAGGTACCTCATAAAATATTATAAATTTTACATTTTCTTCCTGAGACAGTCCTTTCAAAAAGTGTAATTTTGTAAATGCATTTTAAAAAGTACATAAAAAAAAGTAACAGGCTTATTTTTCTGAAGTAACAAAAGTACCCTGTTTTAGTGTGATTTTTTTCAGCCTACATACTTGAACAGTAAGTATAAGCATAATATCTCCAACAGGTTGGCCATCTCGTATTGTTTCAAAAAGCTTTAGGGAATACTCAATGTAATGGAATATAAAACATTACCAACTGCTGTGATCTGAAACTTTGTATAATATAATCTATAAATCCATCTACCCAGATAAATGAATTCATAAAAAATAAAATGTGACTTACATTGTAAATATAAAACTAATTTTTTTAAAAGATAAGTTTGTTAATATCTGAGCTTACAGATTTAAAATGAATGTAAACGATCATCTTGGCCAGTGTTTATTGGGTGTTATGTGCCAGGTACCATTCTCAGTGATTTTCCTCAATAGAATTGTCTAATACTCACAACTTTTCTGAGATATGTTATTATCCCTGTTTCACAAATGTGAAAACTGAGAGGAAGGATTTTAATTAATTTTCCCAAGATGAACAGTTGTGAATTGTGGACTAAGGACCTCCAAAATAGCAATGAACACTGGGAAAAATCATCAGAATCAACTTTCTAAAAACTCCAGAGATTAATTAAATATTTGCAAGAATCTGAGATCTTTTATTCAAGAAAAATGACTGAATCTTGATGAGGACAGTATGCTTTGTAGGGTCTTACTTGCTTTAGTCCTCCTCTCTCTTGAAAACCAGCAGCCTTGCAATTATAGTAGCTGTGAAAACCAGTAACCCTGTAGCCATCAGAGAGGCATGCAGGGTTTTTAGTGCCTGAAAAAATTAAAAATAGAACTACATATGATCCATCAATGCCACTTTTAGGTATTTATCCAGAAGAATTGAAATTAAGATCTCAAAGTGACATACACACTCTCATATCCATTTTAACACTATTCATATAGTCGAGGCAAGAACAAGCTAAATGTCCATTGATAGATAAGTGGATAAGGAAAATATAGTATATACATACAGTGTAATACTGTTCAGCCTTTAAAAATAAGGAAATCCAATGAAATGTGACAACATGGATAGACCTGAAAGACATTACGCTTAGGGAAATGTCAGGCACAAGGAAATAATCCTCATTGTTCCATGTTTATGAAGTATCTGAAGTAATCAAATTCATAGAGTCAAATAGTGGAATGGTGGTTGCTAGAAGGATGGGAAAATGGGAATAACTAATCAGTGGACATAAATTTCAGTTAAGCAAGATTAATAAGTTCTAGAGAGCTGTTGTATGATATAGCACCTGTTTTAAACAATATTGTATTATACACTTCAGTTCAGTTCAGTTCAGTCTCTCAGTCAGGTCCACCTCTTTGTGACCCCATGGACTGCAGCAGGCCAGGCCTCCCCTGTCCATCACCAGCTCCTGGAGTTTACTCAAGCTCATGTCCATTGAGTCAGTGATGCCATCCAACCATCTCATCCTCTGTTGTCCCCTTCTCCTCCCGCCTTCAATCCTTCCCACCGTCAGGGTCTTTTCAGTGAGTCAGCTCTTCATATCAGGTGGCCAAAGTATTGGAGTTTCAGCTTCAACATCAGTCCTTCCAATGAACATTCAGGACTGATTTCCTTTAGATGGACTGGTTGGATCTTCTTGCAGTCCAAGGGAATCTCAGGAGTTTTCTCCAACATCACAGTTCAAAAGCATCAATTCTTTGGTGCTCAGCTTTCTTTATAGTCCAACTGTCACATCTATACATGACTACTGGAAAAACCATAGCCTTGACTAGATGAACCTTTGTTGGCAAAGTAATGTCTCTGCTTTTGAATATGCTGTCTAGGTTGGTCATAACTTTTCTTCCAAGGAGTAAGTGTCTTTTAATTTCATGGCTGCAGTCACCATCTGCAGTGATTTGGAGCCCCAAAAAATAAAGTCTGCCAAAGTTTCCACAGTTTCTCCATCTATTTGCCATGAAGTGATGGGACCAGATGCCATGATCTTTGTTTTCTGAATGTTGAGCTTTAAGCAAACTTTTTCACTTTCCTCTTTTACTTTCATCAAGAGGCTCTTAGTTCTTCTTCACTTTCTGCCATAGGGTGGTGTCATCTGCATATCTGAGGTTATTGATATTTCTCCCAGCAGTCTTGATTCTAGTTTGTGTTTCATTCAGTCCAGCGTTTCTCATGATGTACTCTGCATATAAGTTAAACAAGCACGATGACAATACACAGCCTTGATGTACTCCTTTTCCTATTTGGAACCAGTCTGTTGTTCCATGTCCAGTTCTAACTGTTGCTTCTTGGCCTGCATACAGATTTCTCAAGAGGCAGGTCAGGTGGTCTGGTATTCCCTTCTCTTTCAGAATTTTCCAGTTTATTGTGATTCACACAAAGATACATTTAAAATATGTTAATAGGCTAGTTTTCTTGTTAAGCATTCTTTACACAATAAAACAATTGTTTTTAAAAGAAATAGCCTCATTTTTGAGCATTGACACTGTTACATCAATCTGGCAGCTCCCTGAAAAGCTTCTTTAGTTGGATTTTCCATTCCTTGACCTGACTCCACATACTTTCTGGGAATAGTCCTATATCTAGGCCATTTATTGAAAATCATTCAGCAATTACTCATCACATCTTCCTAAAGCTGTGATACCAGCTGTGGCAGTCAAAATATAAAATATCAGGTTATCCTTTTCATATTCTAAATCTCCTAACTTTTTTGTTTCATTTACCCTCCGCCTTTCTCCATCACCCTTGCATGCAGAGACACAGGCACACATGTACATGCATGCACACACCACACACACACATACACAAATGTATACCACATCATCTTCTTGTTCCTTAACCAGAAAGCAAAAACCCTGCATAGCTACTTACGCGAAGAAGAAAAAGAGATCACCAATCTGCTGAGTATGTCAGCATGACATTCTGCAGCACTCATGTCACCATGTTCTCTATATGACATCGTATTTAAACTTATGTTTCAATGAAATTCAAAGTCATCATCTCGGCCAGGGAGGTGCTTTACCTATACATATCAACAATCCTGGAAGTGTGTGTGTGTGTGAAGAAGATATTTATACACACATTATTTCATGTCTATTTTGAATGTATCATAGAGAACAAATGACGGAATATCTTGACAACTACTATCACAAATAACTAATACCATTTAGCGCAGGCAGCTGCGACCGGCGCACTTAGCGTGACTGAGAGGAGCTAACCCAAGTCCGAGGCCAGGAGCGGCGGCAGGGAGGAGCAAACCCACCTCCAAGGAGCGGTGGTTGCCTGGGCTCAGGAGGGCCTAGAGGAGCATTTCCACTTTCAAGGTCAGGAGGGGCGGTGGTGAGGAGATACCCCTCCAGGGTAGGGGTAAGGAGCAGGTAAGGAGCAGTGGCTGTGCTTGGTAAGTAAGACGGTAGGTGTTGCAAGAGGGCATCAGAGGGGAGACACACTGAAACCAGACTCACAGAAAACTAGTCAATCTAATCACACTAGGACCACAGCCTTGTCTAACTCAATGAAACTAAGCCATTCCCGTGGGGCCACCCAAGACTGGCGGGTCATGGTCTGACAGAATGTGGTCCACTGGAGAAGGGAATGGCAAACAACTTTAGTATTCTTGCCTTGAGAATCCCATGAACAGTATGAAAAGGCAAAATGATAGGATACTGAAAGAGGAACTCCCCAGGCCAGTAGGTGCCCAATATGCTACTGGAGATCAGTGGAGAAAGAACTCCAGAAAGAATGAAGGGATGGAGCCAAAGCAAAAACAATACCCATCTGTGGATGTGCCTGGTGATAGAAGCAAGGTCTGATGCTATAAAGAGCAATATTGCATAAGAACCTGGAATGTCAGGTCCATGAATCAAGGCAATTTGGTAGTGGTCAAACAAGAGATGGCAAGAGTGAACATCGACATTCTATAAATCAGCAAACTGAAATGGACTGGAATGGGTGAATTTAACTCAAATGACCATTATATCTACTACGGCAGGCAGGGATCCCACAGAAGAAATGGAGTAGCCATAATGGTCAACAAAAGAGTTCGAAATGAAGTACTTGAATACAATCTCAAAAACGACAGAATGATCTCTGTTCGTTTCCAAGGCAAACCATTCAATATCACAGTAATCCAAGTCTATGGCCCAACCAGTAATGCTGAAGAAGCTGAAGTCGAATGGTTCTATGAAGACCTACAAGACCTTTTAGAACTAACACCCAAAAAAGATGTCCTTTTCATTATAGGGGACTGGAATACACAAGTAGGAAGTCAAGAAACACCTGGATTAACAGGCAAATTTGGCCTTGGAATATGGAATGAAGCAGGGCAAAGACTAAAAGAGTTTTGCCAAGAAAATGCACTGGTCATAGAAAATACCCTCTTCCAACAACACAAGAGAAGACTCTACACATGAACATCACCAGATGGTCAACACCAAAATCAGATTGATTATATTCTTTGCAGCCAAAGATGGAGAAGCTCTATACAGTCAACAAAAACAAGACCAGGAGCTGACTGTGGCTCAGATCATGAACTCCTTATTGCCAAATTCAGACTTAAACCACTAGACCATTCAGGTATGACCTAAATCAAATCCCTTATGATTATATAGTGGAAGTGAGAAATAGATTTAAGGGACAAGATCTGATAGATAGAGCGCCTGATGAACTATGGAATGAGGTTCGTGAAATTGTACAGGAGACAGGGATCAAGACCATCCCATAGGGAAAGGAATGCAAAAAAGCAAAATGGCTGTCTGGGGAGGCCTTACAAATAGCTGTGAAAAGAAGAGAAGCGAAAAGCAAAGGAGAAAAGGAAAGATATAAGCATCAAAATGCAGAGTTCCAAGAATAGCAAGAAGAGATAAGAAAGCCTTCTTCAGCAATCAATGCAAAGAAATAGAGGAAAACAACAGAATGGGAAAGACTAGAGATCTCTTCAAGAAAATTAGAGATACCAAGGGAACATTTCATGCAAAGATGGGCTCGATAAAGGACAGAAATGATATGGACCTAACAGAAGCAGAAGATATCAAGAAGAGGTGGCAAGAATACACAGAAGGACTATACAAAAAAGATCTTCATGACTCAGATAATCATGACTGTGTGATCACTCACCTAGAGCCAGACATCCTGGAATGTGAAGTCAAGTGGGCCTTAGAAAGCATCACTATGAACAAAGCTAGTGGAGGTGATGGAATTCCAGTTGAGGTATTCCAAATCCTGAAAGATGATGTTGTGAAAGTGCTGCACTCAATATGCCAGCAAATTTGGAAAACTCAGCAGTGGCCACAGGACTGGAAAAGGTCAGTTCTCATTCCAATCCCAAAGAAAGGCAATGCCAAAGAATTCTCAAACTACTGCACAATTGCACTCATCTCACATGCTAGTAAAGTAATGATCAAAATTCTCCAAGCCAGACTTCAGCAATACATGAACCATGAACTTCCTGATGTTCAAGCTGGTTTTAGAAAAGGCAGATGAACCAGAGACCAAATTGCCAATATCCGCTGGATCATGGAAAAAGCAAAGAGTTCCAGAAAAACATCTATTTCTGCTTTATTGACTATGCCAAAGCCTTTGACTGTGTGGATCACAATAAACTGTGGAAAATTCTGAAAGAGATGGGAATACCAGACCACCTGACCTGCCTCTTAAGAAATTTGTATGCAGGTCAGGAAGCAACAGTTAGAACTGGACATGGAACAACAGACTGGTTCCAAATAGGAAAAGGAGTACGTCAAGGCTGTATATTGTCACCCTGCTTATTTAACTTCTATGCAGAGTACATCATGAGAAACGCTGGGCTGGAAGAAGCACAAGCTGGAATCAAGATTGCCAGGAGAAATATCAATAACCTCAGATATGCAGATGACACCACCTTTATGGCAGAAAGTGAAGAGGAACTCAAAAGCCTCTTGATGAAAGTGAAAGAGGAGAGTGAAAAAGTGGGCTTAAAGCTCAACATTCAGAAAACAAAGATCATGGCATCCGGTCCCATCACTTCATGGGAAATAGATGGGGAAATAGTGTCAGACTTTATTTTTTGGGGCTCCAAAATCACTGCAGATGGTGATTGCAGCCATAAAATTAAAAGATGCTTATTCCTTAGAAGAAAAGTTATGACCCACCTAGATAGCATATTGAAAAGCAGAGACATTACTTTGCCAACAAAGGTCCATCTAGTGAAGGCTATGGTTTTTCCAGTGGTCATGTATGGAAGTGAGAGTTGGACTGTGAAGAAGGCTGAGGGCCAAAGAACTGATGCTTTTGAACTGTGGTGTTGGAGAAGACTCTCGAGAGTCCCTTGGACTGCAAGGAGATCCAACCTGTCCATTCTGAAGGAGATCAGTCCTGGGAATTCCTTGGAGGGAATGATGCTGAAGCTGAAACTCCAGTACTTTGGCCACGTCATGCAAAGAGTTGACTCATTGGAAAAGACTCTGATGTTGCGAGGGATTGGGGGCAGGAGGAGAAAGGGACGACAGAGGATGAGATGGCTGGATGGCATCACTGACTCGATGGACATGAGTCTGAGTGAATTCTGGGAGTTGGTGATAGACAGCGAGGCCTGGAGTGCTGGGATTCATGGGATTACAAAGAGTCAGACACGACTGAGCGACTGAACTGAACTGAACTGAGTATCACAAAGCAAATCCCATTTCTCAATACAAATGTCACTATGGCATGAGCCTCATGAAAGAATATATCAGTATTTAATCTGAAATTGTGAAGGATCTGAGACATCACTTAGAAGATGAGAAATCAGACTACCCAGGTGATAGATAGGTAGACAGGTAGATGGTAGGTAAATGGATAGGTAGGTAGATAGATAGATTGATTGATTGTTCGTTTGATAAATCAATCAATCGATAGATATTCTAACAAGAAACACAAAGTCTACAGATCAGAACACAGTTTATCATTCACAGAGCATCTCATTACTGGCAAGGTTATGGCAGCATGATAATACTCTACCCATACAGAGGGGTTGTTTCACAGACTCACAAAAGCATGACACTCAGCGGTTTGGCTGACACAGTGGCCCATCCTCCTCTTTGAATAAGGAGAGACTTTTACTCTGGGATATATGCTAATATCTACAAGAGAAATAAATCTCAAAATCCCTCTGAAGCAATATATTATTTCTATATTCCAGGACATGGTTGCTCTTTAGTCATCCTTTAACCGAACAATGGTCTTTCCTCATAAAGTTTGGACTCTGGGTTAACAGAACTACATTCACAGAGAATTGCCTTCCAGTAGTCAGATTTAGGTGCTGAGGCTAAGCAGTCTAGTGACCTTTCCTGATTTATTCTACAATTCTCTATTATTTAATAATGAAAGGTTGGAAGTCTAAAGGGGGAAAAGTAAAATGGTTCTTCATCATTATTGACATGTTCATTAAAGAAATCAATGATATTTATAATTATTGCCTTTGAACTGTCTGAACTTTTTTAAAAGTAATCATTTACTGGCAGTAACATGATACTAAAATACATTTTAGACTGCAGTATCCTAATTGAAAATAAGTTTTCTTAACATTTTATTCCTATATCTTTTCTTGAAAAGACACAACAAAAATAATAACTAACCCTTTATGTCACTGAATAGGCAATATATTTTTTGTATCTTACAAATTCTGTTCACACTGTTACCTCACTTAATCCTCATTATCCTCTACCTTGCCCTGAATATGACAAAGTATTACAGAAATAAAATAGGCTTCATTTTGATATAGTAAAAATATTTTCAAATAAATTTCAAAAGTATAATAAAATGGTTGCAATATCTGGGTCACATTCTAGAAACAAAGTTTCAGTGTCTTGACAATTGCCAATGTTAATAATTTATGACCCACTTAGGACCATAGTGATTCTTTTAAAGTGTTAAGTCATATCATAACACATCTCTGCTCTTTACCCTTCAGTGGTTCCCTATAGAAGTTGCAGAAGAATAAAGTCCTTTCAATAGCCTGTAATAATCCACATGGCCTGACCATTCTAGGTTATGGTTGCTTTTTTTTCTCGTGTGTTGGTTTTGTTTTGCCTTATCTACATATCCCAACCAACTGATACACAGTTTGATAATCAATTGAGTATGATTAGCAACTACATGCTAAATAATGCTCAAAATTCTCCAAGCCAGGGTTTAGCAATATGTGAACCATGAATTCCAGATGTTCAAGCTAGTTTCAGAAAAGGCAGAGGAACCAGAGATCAAATTGCTAACATTTGCTGGATCACCAAAAAGCAAGAGATATCCAGAAAAAACATCTATTTCTGCTTTATTGACTATGCCAAAGCCTTTGACTGTGTGGATCACAATAAACTGTGGAAAATTCTGAAAGAGATGGGCATACCAGACAACCTGACTTGCCTCTTGAGAAACCTGTATGCAGGTCAGGAATCAACAGTTATTTTACATGTTTCAATGCCATTCTCCCAAATCTTCCCACCCTCTCCCTCTCCCACAGAGTCCATAAGACTGTTCCATACATCAGCATCACTTTTGCTGTCTCGTACACAGGGTTATTGTTATCATCTTTCTAAATTCCATATATATGCGTTAATATACCGCAAAGCAAAAAATAAATAAATAAATAAATTCAAGTCCAAAAAAAAAAAGGAATCAACAGTTAGAACTGGACATGGAACAACAGATTGGTTTCAAATAGGAAAAGGAGTACGTCACGGCTGTATATTGTCACCCTGCTTATTTAACTTATATGCAGAGTACATAGTGAGAAACGCTGGGCTGGAGGAAGCACAAGCTGGAATCAAGATTGCCAGGAAAAATATCAATAACCTCAGATATGCAGATGACACCACCCTTATGCCAGAAAGTGAAGAACTGAAGAGCCTCTGATGAAAGTGACAGAGGAGAGTGAAAAATTTGGCTTAAAGCTCAACATTCAGAAAACTTAGATCATGGCATCCGGTCTCATCACCTCATGGCAAATAGATGGGGAAACTGTGTAAACAGTGGCAAACTTTCTTTTTGGGCTCCAAAATCACTGCAGATGGTGATTGCAGCCATGAAATTAAAAGACGCTTACTCCTTGGAAGGAAAGTTATGACTAACCTAGACAGCATATTAAAAAGCAGAGACAACTTTGTCACAAAGGTTCATCTAGTCAAGGCTATGGTTTTTCCAGTTGTCATGTATGGATGTGAGAGTTGGACTATAAAGAAAGCTGAACACTGAAGAATCGATGCTTTTGATCTGTGGTTTTGGAAAAGACTCTGAGTCCCTTGGACTGCAAGGAGATCCAACCATTCCATCCTAAAGGAGATCAGTCCTGGATGTTCATTGGAAGGACTGATGTTGAAGCTGAAACTCCAATATTTTGGCCACCTGATGCGAAGAGCTGACTCATTTGAAAAGACCCTGATACTGAGAAAGATTGAGGGCAGGAGGAGAAGGGGACAACAGAGGATGAGATGGTTGGATGGCATCACCGACTCAATGGACATGGGTTTGGGTAGACACTGGGAGTTAGTGATGGACAGGGAGGCCTGGCATGCTGCAGTTCATGGGGTCGCAGAGAGTCAGACATGACTGGGCGACTGAACTGGAACTAGCATGTAGTTTAGAAGTAAGTTCTAAAGTGATTTAGCTTTGCATTGAAACTACAGGAGTTCGGTGTATAATTCAATTTTTTGCCTATGAAAGATTTTTTTTAAGTGTCTTGAAAATTTGTTCTCTTTTTCAACTCCAGACAAAGACTTATTTAGCATCTTTTGAGGGTAGTCATACACACTTTGAAATATGGTATTTAGTGCACAGATTATTCCAGTCTAACAAAAGGGATATGTACATCAATATTAATTTTAGCAAATAAGGTGGTAAAATTAAAAATAAAATTCTAAGGAATTCCAAGGGAACTATGGTCATGATAACTTCATTACTTATTCCAAACTGGAAAATTCTCCTAAGTAAAGTGAGGAATATCCAGAAACTCAGATCTGCTCTATCTCAGAAGGAAGACAGAACAGAAACAGAGAGACATTAATTTTATAAAGTTCGAAGAAAAGTTAGAAACAATGCCAATAAACAGTCCAAGTGTATTAGCTTACCACAATCTTTGTTCATCTGGTTAACACACAGAACTACAGAAACAGTACAGATCCAAAAAGGAAAATGGTTTACAACATGTCTCTGCAACAATATGTAACAACACCATTTTTATATAAAAATAAATATGCATTTGCTTCTAAATTTACGTTACTGATGTACCTTATCACAATATCTTTGACCTAAAGGAAACAACTTTATCTCAAATCATGAAATCTGCATATAAAACAGGAGAAATTGAGCTTTTCTAATTCCCTTGTGATATGTTCATTTTTAGACATGTGTTATTTGGGGGATTTTGTCTTTATAACCCCCCTGTGATGAAGGTGCAATTACTCTGGCCAATGATGGAAACAATAAACATGGATTCCTTACAAGGAACAATACAGCATAAAACTGATAGAATCATTCATATACTACCTTTCCAGGAGGCATCTGGGATCCTAAGAAGCTCAGGGGCTCTGCTGGCAGGAGAGCATGGAGAATATTCACCCTGATACTTACTGCAAACCTGGGAACTTTGAGCAAGTCTTCTTAGGTATAAAATAGTGATAATCATGCCCATAACACAAGGTTGTGTTATAGGGCTCAAATGAGATGGAGTGCACAAAACCATTTTTTAAAATTATAGCTGTATTTTTAATTATAGCTGCTAGGAAAGACACAACTTGAAAATTTTGTAACATATTTATCGATAACCCAATGTTAGGAAAATTCTGACAATTTTCATTTTGGATTGTGTTTCTGGCTCTCTCAAAGTGCTCCTTATTTTGAACTATTCCCTGAAAAGCCTATGCTGCCAATCAAATCTGAATTACTGCTTACCTCTACAGACCACTCTCTTGAACACTGATTACCTTTTAACCATGACTCAAGATTTAGTTTCATAATAGGAAATAACAGTTGTACAGAGTGGTCTGGCAGGGCTTTATAGAACAGCTTCAGTCAGGTTGACATTTGCTTTTATTAGCCGTATTTCCTGTAGCTGCTCAGACAATGAGAAATCCACTTCTGTGAGTTGAACCAATTATAACTGAGCAAGTACACTTTTTTCCTGGCCTGGTCATGATGTTAAATGTTTGATTAAAAGGTCTTGTGCTTTTAGCTAAATGGGAGTAAATTTCTTTCCATTTGCAAGAACAAGTTGTTTCTGTCTTTCATTCCATAGCCTCTTAGTATTTTAATTCTGGTCTCTCAGTGCCAAATAGAGTCACAAATGTAACACCCTTTAGATGGGGAAAACAATATTGTTATATTCCTTTGAAAACAAATTGAGTTAGCTTCTGGAAGGACTGGGCTGCACCACTGCACAGAAACAAATGTATTGCATGATCTAGGTGAGAAGAGAAAGTTACACATGACGAATGGGTTTCAGTGGCAACATAGGGCAGGAATCGGTAGCTCTAGAAAGAAATTTCAAGAAAGGCATCAAGTACAGGGAAATTTTAAGATGAAGACAATAAAAAGGTTATGGGGATATTTTTGCGTGCACATCTAATGGAATGACACAACCACAATAAAACAAGCTTTGGAACAGCAGGCTTGAAATAGGAAAGGGTGATTTTGAAAAGAGGCAGTTCCTGGGAAAGTCTTTCCAGAGAAGCATGAAAAGAGATAAGAGAAAATGGGCCAAATCCTACGAAGTGCAGAATTAAGAAGCCAAAACAGGCCACATTCAATCAAATACTATAGATAAGGACTTTGCCCCAAAGTACCAAAAGCTTATTTTTTGGATACTTCTGTTTCATCTCTTTAAAATTATTCAGCTATGGCTAAGCAACATGTTGATATTTCATGCAACTCAAGTGAAGATATTTCTGTTACTTTAACTCTTTACTGACCATTGTATAAATATGGGATCAGAGATTTGTAGAATACTTAAGTTCAAAGAAATAGTACTAATTATTAACTCCAACTTTATTTTATAGTCAAGGATGCTAAAATTATCCCAGATTACATGCCAACTAGTAACAGAGCCAGGACAAGAATTATGTTCTTCAAGTTTACAGATTTTTTTTCATTTTTTTAAATCATAGCTAAAATTAAAATTTCAATATTTTAAAAAGAGAACTACACCCATATAAAGTCCAAGGGACAGCAAAGAGATCAAACCAGTCCATCCTAAAGGAAATCAGTCCTGAATGTTCCCTGGAAGGACTGATGCTGAAGCCAAAACTCCAATACTTCGGCCACCTGATGTGAAGAACTGACTCATCGGAAAAGATCCTGATGCTGGGAAAGATTGAAGGCGGGAGGAGAAGGGGATGACAGAGGATGAGATGGTTGGATGGCATCACAGACTCAATGGACATGAGTTTGAGTAGGCTCTGGGACTTGGTGATGGACAAGGATGCCTGGTGTGCTACAGTCCATGGGGTCGCAAAGAGTCTGACACGACTGAGCAACTGAACTGAACTGAAAGTCCAAGGGAAGAAAATTATATTAAGAGAACCCAACTAGAAATAAGCTAAATTTAAAAAGTCAGCAGTAAAGAAATTATAAAATGAAGATCCCTTATTGAAAGTAGAAGAAAAAATGCAATCCAGAAGAAATATTTTAAACTTTGCATTCAAAATACTTTTGGAACTTACCATTTCTTATTACCTCCATTGCTACCACCCTGGCTCAGGACAGTATTATGTGGGCAAGACCCCCATTTGGTTCCCCTGTTTTCCATCCTTACTCCCTTACTGTCTTAAAGCATCACAAAAGTCATAATGAGTTTAAGATGTAAGATGGTTTATCTCATTCCCCTACTCAATTCTCCAGTTGTTTCACATCTCATGAAAAGTTAAGTGAAAATCACTACAATGACCTACGAAGAACTAACAAATGGCTTCCTCATTTCCTCTGATCTCATCCCCTTGTCTCCTTCACTCACTATATTCTAATTATTCTGGCTGTCCAGCTGACTCTCAAGCACATCAGGGACATTCCTGTCTCAGGATTTGTACCATCTCTCTCCATGGCCTGGAACACTTCTCCCTGGTCTCTGCGTATCTCCTCTTACCCACTCAAGTCTTTGGAAAAGTGCTGTCTTTTCAGTAAGGCATACTATGACCACCTTATTTAAAAGTATTCTATTCCTCTCATACTCTTAATGTTTCTTATGGGGCTTCCTAGATGGCACTAGTGGTAAGAGATCTCCCTGCCAGGGCAGGAGACAGTGGATTTGATCCTGGGTCAGGGAGATCCCCTGGAGGAGGAAATGGCAACCCACTCCTGAATTCTTGCCTTAAAAATTCTATGGACAGAGGAGCCTGGCAGGCTACAGTTTATGGGGTGGCAAAGGGTCGGGTGTGACTGAGCACACGAACACACACATCTTGCTTTATTCTTTTTTTTCATAGCACTTACCATGCTCTAACATTCTATATCATTTACTCCTACCAGAATATAATATTAAATGTGGTATCAAAACATTCACCAAGATATTTTGCTACTGATTTATATGCAGTACTTAAAATAGTACTTAGAACATAACAATAAAGGAATGTTTTCTGATTGAGAGACTTGACTAAAAGAAGATCACCATGTTAAAAGACATACCCTCTAGTTTACTCAAATGTGTGTGTTTGTGCTCAGTCACGTTCGACTCTGTGACTCCATGGACTATAGCCCGCCAGGCTCCTCTGTCCATCAAATATTCCAGGCAAGAATACTGGAGTGTGTTGCCATTTCCTCTTCCAAGGGATCTTTCTGACCTAGTGATCAAACCCATGTTTCTTTTGTCTCCTTCATCGGCAGACCGATTTTTTCCCACTTGCACTACCTAGGAATCCCCACACAAATATGTAAATCCTACACCAGAGAAAGTACCACAGTGCTGAATATTTCTAAATCTCAAGGAAGGGCCTCTAATGTGATGAAACATCACAACTGCATGAAAAATTGTTAGAAAGATACATGATTTTAATGAGAAGATTTAACTAAATGGAATATCAAATGATTTATCAAGTTGGGAAATCTAAGTATCAAAAAATTTATATTCTCCCAAATTAATATTTAAGTTCAACATAATTTCAGTCAAAAGCCCCATCAGATGTATATATAGAAATTAATATGGTTTTAAAAATTAATTTGAAAGAATAAGACAAGAACTTCAACAATTATTGATAAAAAGAAAAATATATGTCAGTGTTAAGATGTATTAGAATGGAATCTATAAAAATGATTCTGAAGAATTTATTTACAGAGCAGCAATGGAGAAACAGACATAGACTTATGGACATGGGGAGAGGGGAGGAGAGGGTGAGATGTACGAAAAGAGTAACATGGAAATTTACATTACCATATGTAGAATAGATAGCCAAAGGGAATTTGCTGTATGGCTCAGGAAACTCAAACCGGGGCTCTGTATCAACCTAGAGGGGTGGGATGGAGAGGCAGATGGGAGGGAGGTTCAAAAGGAAGGGGATATATGTATACCTATGGCTGATTCACGTTGAGGTTTGACAGAAAACAACAAAATTCTGTAAAGCAATTATCCTTTAACAAAAAAAAATTTAAAAAAAAAGATGTATTAGAAAATACTGCATTGTGAGTTACTGATTTTGCATTAAGACGACTCAGGTAAACCAAAGAAATAGAATAAAAAAATCGAGAAACTGCCTCCAATACAGATGGGTAAAGAATAGTCTAGCAAATATATAGTACTGAGAAATACATGGATCCGTTTTTATAAAGTTTGATCCTCATCTTATGCAATGCACAAAATAAATTCCTCATGGAATAGAGAGTTAAATAAGAAAACAAATAAAGATACAGAATAAATTATAAGTGGATCTTACTTCAAGGCAGGTCAGGCCTTCCAAGCTTAAAACTACATAACTAAACTATGAGAATGAGATTTTGAATTCATTAAATTAATAACTTAGTTCAATTATTTATTACTTAAATTCATAGTTTGTTTTTATTATCACTCTTTTTATTGTTGTTAAGCAACAACCAATATGAGACAATCCTGGATAGAAAAGCATTGATTTTATGTAATGATAAAACCTGAAGAGGGTTGCTGCTGCTGCTGCTGCTAAGTCGCTTCAGTCGTGTCCAACTCTGTGCGACCCCATGGACTGCAGCCCACCAGGCTCCTCCGTCCATGGGATTTTCCAGGCAAGAGTACTAGAGTGGGGTGCCATTGCCTTCTCCATGAAGAGGGTTAAGGGTCAAGAATTAATCATTAAACATGAGGATTTAGAACTTTCACTTCCTGTTCCCAGCTATTATTACTAGACCTTCAGCAAATTCATGTTTACCCAAGGGTGCACTGCTAGTGTTTCCTTGAAAAATTGAAGAGAACAAACTGTATTCATACACTGGGGTGAGGCACTAAAGATCAGAGCAATCTGATGCAACTGAAGTGAGATGAGCTAAAGTGGGTGTGAAAGTGTTAGGTCACTCAGTCATGTCCAACTCTTTGAAACCCCATGGACTGTAGCCCTCCAGGCTCCTCTGTCCATGGAATTCTCCAATGACTTAGGGTGACTGAAAACCAAACCTGATTTAAGAAAGAGTGAGCAACAATAATAAAGAGGGTGGAAGAAAACTTTTGGAGGTGATGAATGAGGTTTCTGACACAGACTGTGCTGATGCTCTCATGGGTGTACACTTACGACCAAACTCGGCAAACTATATATGTTCATTGTGCACAATTTTTTTATATCAAAAAATATAAAACAAAATGGTAAAATACAGGAATAAAGAGTAACAAGCATGAAAGCAAAGAAAATTTAAAGGAGAAAACAAACACCTCAACATAAATTTTAGGAAATAAAAGGAGTGGGGCACTGGTATGACAAAAATTATATGAAACGGATAACATATTTGCTTATATTTGGACATTAAAAAAACTTGATATTCAAAAGGAGGAGATAAGTGCATTGCACATTTGCAAACATATATATTTGTACATGAGATATGCACACATGGTATGCAAACACACATACAGTTATAAACAATTTATTGAGCAAGTTGGATTTGATAGGATATGACCAGAACCAACTTCATGCTTGTTCTTTTATATCACTTCATATCTCTGTGAACTAGTAGTTGTTCTAACTCTGCATAAAATCTTGGAGAAATCCCATAGCTTTCAGTAATCAAATAATTCATAAAAATCCACATCTGTAGAATAGCCACTAAACTTCAGGCCAGCTTAGTATAAAAACCAAACCTCAGAGTCCTTTCCTAGTTTGAGGTTTTGTCCTGTAGTTGCCTGAAGCCCTCTTGACTTCGCACTCCAGGATGTCTGGCTCTAGGTGAGTGATCACATCATCGTGGTTATCTGGGTCAATAAAATCTTTTTTGTATAGTTCTTCTGTATATTCTTGCCACCTCTTCTTAATATCTTCTGCTTCTGTTGCGTCCATATCGTTTCTGTCCTTTATTGAGCCCATCTTTGCATGAGATGTTCCCTTGGTTTCTCTAATTCTCTTGAATAGATCTCTAGTCTTTCCCATTTTATTGTTTTCCTCTATTTATTTGCACTGATCATTTAGGAAGGCTTTCTTATCTCTCCTTGCTATTCTTTGGAACTCTGTACTCAGATGGATGTATCGTTCCTTTTCTCCTTGGCCTTTTGCTTCTCTTCTTTTCTCAGCTATTTGCAAGTCCTTCCCAGACAACCATTTTGCCCTTTTGCATTTCTTTTTCTTGGGGATGGTCTTGATCACCAACTCCTGTACAGTGTTATGAACCTCCACCCATAGTTCTTCAGTAACTCTGTCTATCATATCTAATCCCTTGAATCTATTTGTCACTTCCACTGAATAATTGTAAGGGATTTGATTTAGGTCATACCTGAATGGTCTAGTGGTTTTCCCTACTTTATTCAATTTAAGTGTGAATTTTTCAATAAGGAGTTCATCATCTGAGGCACAATCAGCTCCTGGTCTTGTTTTGGCTGACTGTATAGAGCTTCTCCATCTTCAGCTGCAAAGAATATAATCAATCTGATTTCGGTGTTGACCATCTGGTGATGTCCATGTGGAGTCATTTCTTGTGTGGTTGGAAGAGGGTGTTTGCTATGACCAGTGCATTCTCTAGGCAAAACTGTTAGCCTTTGCTCTGCTTCATTTTGTACTCCAAGGTCAAACTTGCCCATTAATCCAGATATCTCTTGACTACCTACTTTTGCATTCCAGTCCCTCTAATAAAAAGGATAGCTTTTTTTTTTTTTTTGGTCTTAGTTCTAGAAGGTCTTGTAGGTCTTCATAGAACCATTCAACTTCAGTGTCTTTGGCATTAGTGGTTGGGGCATAGACTTGGATTACTGTGATATAGAATGGTTTGCCTTGGAAATGAACGGAGATCATTCTGTCATTCTTGAGATTGCACCCAAGTTACTGTATTTTGGACTCTATTGTTGACTATGAGGACTACTCTATTCTTCTAAGGGACTCTTGCCCACAGTAGTAGATATAATGGTTATGTGAATTAAATTCACCCATTCCTGTCCATTTTAGCTCACTGATTCCTAAAATGTTGATGATCACACTTGCCATCTCCTTTTTGACCGCTTTCAATTTGCCTTGATTCACGGACCTAACATGCCAGGTTCCTATGCAATATTGTTCTTTACAGCATCAGACTTTACTTTCATCACCAGTCGCATCCATGACTGGGTGTTGTTTTCACTTTGGCTCAGTCTCTTCATTCTTTCTGGAGTTATTTCTCCACTCTTCTCCAGTAGTATATTGGGCACCTACCAACCTGGGGAGTTCATCTTTCAATGTCATATCTTTTTGCCTTTTCATACTGTTCATGGGAGTCTCAAGGCAAGAATACTGAAGTGGTTTACCATTCTCATTTCCATTGGACCACATTTTGTCAGAAGTCTCCACCATGACCCATCCATCTTGGGTGGCCCTACATGGCATGGCTCATACTTTCATTGAGTTAGACAAGGCTGTGATCCATATGATCAGTTTGGTTCATTTTCTGTGATTGTGGTTTTCATTCTGCCTGCCTTCTGATGGATAAAAATAATAGGCTTGTGGAAGCTTCCTAATGGTTGAGAGTTCCTATGGGGGAATCTGGGTCTTTCTTTGTGTGGGGCCATGCTCAGTAAACCTTTAATCCAATATTCTGTTGATGGGCGGGACAGTGTTCCCTCCAGTAATGGCGGCCTCCTTTAAAAGGACTTATGCCAGCATGCTTGATCTCCCAGGACTGTTGTATTCAGTGCCCCTGATCCCATGGAAGGCCACTGTTGATGCATGCCTCCACTGGAGACTCCTAGACATTCACAGGAAAATCTGGCTCAGTCTCTTGTAGGGTCACAGCTCCTTACTCCCGGGTCCTGATGTGCACAAGGTTTTGTTTGTGCCCTCCAAGAGTCTGTTTCCCCAGTCATGTGGAAATTCTGTAATCAAATCACACTG
The DNA here is from genome assembly GCF_002263795.3 of Bos taurus. Classification (NCBI taxonomy): domain Eukaryota; kingdom Metazoa; phylum Chordata; class Mammalia; order Artiodactyla; family Bovidae; genus Bos; species Bos taurus. The sequence continues at coordinate 65,814,554 of NC_037336.1, forward strand.
GACTTCAAAGTAAAATTCCCTGGGGATTTTCAGTACCTTTGGTGGATCACCAGGTTGGGAAATATGTTGTGGGTCCTAGAACTTTTGAAACAGTACAAGAACTTCTTTGGTATAATTGTTCTCCGGTTTGTAGGTCATCCGCTTGGTGGCTCCGTGGTGGACCTTAGGAAGCAGCTCTATGACAAAGCCAGTGGAGGTGATGGAATGCCAGCTGAACTATTTTAAATCCTAAAAGATGATGCTGTTAAAGATGCTGCACTCAATATGCCAGCAAATTTGGAAAACTCAGGAGTGACCACAGGACTGGAAAATTTCAGTTTTCATTTCAATCCCAAAGAAAGGCAATGCCAAAGAATGTTCAAACTACTGCACAATTGCATTCATCACACATGCTAGCAAAGTAATGCTCAAAATTCTCAAAGCAAGGCTTCAATAGTTAGTAAACCAAGAATGACCAGATGTTCAAGCTGGAGAAAAGGCAGAGGAACCAGAGATCAAACTAGCAACATCTCCTGGATCATAGAAAAACAAGAGAATTCCAGAAAAACATTTACCTCTGCTTCATTACTATGCTAAAGACTTTGATTGTGTGGATCACAACAAACTGTGGAAAATTCCTAAAGTGATGGGAATACCAGACCACATGACCTGCCTTCTGAGATGTATGCAGGTCAAGAAGCAATAGTTAGAATTGGACATGGAACAACAGACTGGTTCCAAATCCGGAAGGGAGTACGTCAAGGCTGTATATCGTTACCTTGCTTATTTAACTTATATGCAGAGTACATATGAGAAATGCCAGGCTGGATGAAGCACAAGCTGGAATCAAGATTGCTGGGATAAATATCAATAACCTCAGATATGCAGATGACATCACCCTTATGGCAGAAAGTGAAGAAGAACTAAAGAATCTCTCAATGAAAGTGAAAAATGAGAGTTGGCTTAAAACTCAACATTCAGAAAACTAAGATCTTGGCATCCATTCCCATCACTTCATGGCAAGTAGATGGGGAAACAATGGAACCAGTGAGAAACTATTTTCTTGGGCTCAAAAATCATTGCAGATAGTGACTGCAGCCATGAAATTAAAAGACACTCACTCCTTGGAAGAAAAACTACAACAAACTTAGCCAGCATATTAAAAAGCAGAGATATTACTTTGCCAACAAAGGTCCATCTAGTCAAAGCTATGGTTTTTCCAGTAGTCATGTATGGGGATGTTAGAGTTGGACCATAAAGAGAGCTGAGCACCAAAGAATTGATGCTTTTGATCTGTGGTATTGGAGGAGACTCTTGAGATTCCCTTGAACTGCAAGGAGATCAAACCAATCAATCCTAAAGGAAATCAATCCTGAATATTCATTGGAAGGACTGATGCTGAAGCTGAAGCTTCAATACTTTGGCCACCTGATGTGAAGAACTGACTCCTTGGAAAAGACCCTGATGCTGGGAAAGATTGAGGGCAGGAAGAGAAAGGGATGTCAGAGGATGAGATGGTTGGATGGCATCACAGACTCTAAGGACATGAGTTTGAGCAAGCTCCATGTGTTGGTGATGGACAGGGAAGCCTGGTGAGCCACAGTCCATGGGGTCGCAAAGAGTCAGACACGACTGAGCTACTGAACTGGACAGAGCTGAACTGAACTGCTAAAGCCCTAAAGAGGCTTCCAAGTTTATAACAGAGAAACAGAAAGTATTGACTTTTTAATTACTAACTCTCTGTGTCTCCTTCCCCTACTCACTAAATTTTCCTTTTCACTTTAGCAGAGGGTCCAGGGAGAAAAAGGGATAAGGAGAAGTATATACACTGTCTTGCGTTGCTGATATCTCTGTAATTTAGATGTGGCAAAAGTTAAACACTGACCCATTCATTCATGGAATACTTCTGCATATTACTTAGAAACATCCTAATTATGAATGACATTGCAGTTTCTTTGCCAAAGGCTAGCCACTTACAACTATCGCCTTCAGCTCCTGGGCTTCAGAAAATACACCGATTAGTCACGTTCCCTTCTCCTCCCTCAAGTTCATATCTTGTCTGCAGAAAACCCACATACACGCTGAGTCATTGACGGAAATGTAGTTTATTCCCAGTATCACTCACCCCAGGCGGAGAGCTTCTTCCATCATAACCTCCTACTTTTTGACTTTGTAGATATATGTCAAATACTAGTCCCTATTTTACTCAAACTCCCACAGCCCAATGCCATGATCTCCAAATGAATTACTTGAAAATCTCATCACAATACCTGAGGTGAGAAAGAAGAGCCCAACTACCTTTACTCATAATGTTGGAGGCAGAAAACTCAGAGGATGTGGTCAACTTTCAGAAAAATAAATCTCTCCTCCCCTTGCTAACTTCTCAGTCTTCCTCTTTCTCGACCTGAAGTGAGATGAAATGCTCCAGCACTTAAAGAACACTTGCTTCTGACTTCACTGGTATCAAGTTTCCTTTGGCTTCCAAGATACAGCACTGGCTATCTCTGTTGCCAGAGCTTGCAGGACTTCATGTTCCAAGTCCTGCATATACAGTCTAGCAGCTCACTTTAAACTATGTAGGGTTCATTGGGCCACATTTAGTCTCAGGTTTGGAGCAATGCTCTGGTGTACTTTTAGGGCAATGAGTAAAATGTAATAATCTGTTAGACTATACACATGTGTACCTATGCATACATATGCACCTATATTTTTATATCACTTTATCACAGATAAATACAGACCCACACATATATGTGTGCAGGAGCCTATATGTATATTAATAATGGAAATATAGTATTTACCAGAAAAAAATTTAATGTGATAAGATAACTGGTGATTTTATTTTCTTCTTTTGTCCTTCTGCTTCCTAAAATGTCATGCCTTATTCTTAAAATCATTTAAAAAGTATATTTTTATATAAACATAGAACAGTGGATTTTATTTTAAAGGTATGATCATAGTTCAACAATAAAATAATCATTGAAAAAAGATGAACAATCCAGAAGCAGACTTTAAAGAAATTTATTATGTGATAAAAAAGCTATATAAAATTAAGAAGAATTTCTTAATGAATAGTATTTATATATTTTGAAATCACCTTCATAATATCAGGTGAGTTCAATAATATATAACCTATGCACATACACATGTGTGCACACATACATGTATGCAGAGCACACATCTCTATGCATGCATATATGTGATTATATATTTTAAGTGTGTACGCAATCAGGTTTTAAAAAAAATTAGAACTAAATGGGATTGATCAACATGTATTAGGTCACTGAAATGGGAATAAATTTAAAAGCAATACAAGTAGGCACAAATGAAATGAACCGGTTTGGGTGTATAAGAATTTAATACTTTCACATAGAAATACTAAGAACCACTAGTCTGGAAATACCCCAAATGTGACAAATTTGAAGACTGTTTTTAATATATGGTTTTCAAAGGAATTAATTTAGAGAAAAATAAAACAAAATGAAATAAGGTAAAGTTTCCTTTCTTTCTTTCTCCCTATCACAAACATTTATTGAGTGATTTCTCTATACCAGGAACTTTAATAACACTAAGGAAGTAAATACACATAGTCCCTAGCCTAAAGAATCATAAAGTCTAATTATTATGATAGAAAGGTAAAAACCATTATAACACTTTAAGTGCTGCAATAGTAATTTCATAAGGCTTGTTACAGAAACCCATTTAGGAGTACCAAACATATGTGTGGGCTGAAGGTTGGGAGGTGCAGGAGTGCAGGGAAATTTCCTTACGACAGGTGAAAACATAGAGTTGCTTACATGAAACATAAAAGATGGTTTAGAATTCTAGCTCTAACTCTTATTGGTAGCTCTCTTTCCTTGGGCAATTATTCTCTGAGTTTCAGTTTCCTTTCCTATAAATTGGGAATAATAGTAACATGCATGTGTGTGCTCAGTCACTCAGTCATGTCTAAGTCTTTACAACCCCTATGTACTGTAGCCTGCTGGCTCCTCTGCCCCTGGGATGGATCGCCCAATACACTGGAGTGGGTTGCCAATTCCTCCTCCAAGGGATTTTCTCATCCCAGGGATCAAACGCACGTCTCCTGTGACTCCTGCATTAGCAGGCAGATTCTTTATCACTGAGGCACCTGGAAAGCCTAGTAACACTCATAGGGACACTAAAAGGATTTAATGAGAATTATTTAGTTATTTGAAATTTAGTAAGTCACCAGTGAACAGATAAAAATAACAAAATTCCTTTCAAAGATTGGGAACTGAGGAAAGAATCAAGTCTTTGCGAATTACACATTTAGTCTAGTTGAAGTATAAATGTGAAGAAAGATATGCATAGAAGGAAGGCTTTAGAAATACATAAGGGACAGATGATAAAAAAAAAATTCAAAGGAAAACTACATAGATTTTTAGCAAGAGACTACACAGTAAGAGTTTCCTTTTACAATAGATCAATATGTCAGTGATGTGTAGAATGTATTTGAATATAGTATGACCAGAAATAAAGGCTACACATTTATTGAAAAAGTTTGCATATAAATGGATGCACTTAATTCAAACTTGTGTTGTTCAAGAGTCAGCTGTACTTAGAAGATGGTCTCAATAATCCATCCAAGAAATAATGACAACCTGAAGTGAGGAGGTATATATTCAAGAGATGTTAATAAATAGAATCTATAGAATTTAAAAATTAACAAATGGGAAGAGTAAAAAAATTAAAAAAAAAAAAACGGATTGTTCCTAGGTGCCTGGTTTAAGTTACTCAGTATACAGCATTTAGAAAGATAAGAAATACAGAAGAAAGATTAAATGTGATTAATGTTTTTAAAGACAGTGGAGTAGTCCTTGTATTGTTCACTAGTATCAGATTTCCTTCTACATCCAGGCATAAAGGAAGGTTACACTTTCTCATCCCATTATACAGGGACTACACTTTTCTTTGGCTAATTAAGTAAGTGTAGTGGATAGAGCTAGAGCTAGAGATTTATCATTACTGCATTATTTCCAGTTCACCATTCTCTATCCACACAATGACAACCCTCCATGTTCCAGAAAAGGGAGTTTCCGTTGATATAGGTCCTTAATACAGGATGCCATGCTTCAAAAAAATTCTCCTTTGACAACTTAAAATTCCATGAAATTTTAAGTCCCACACACATTGAGAACATTGATGAGTTCTATCATTTTTTATGAGGAAAAATAAAAGCATCAGTTAGCCACAGCTTGAATTTTGATTCTAAAATCACAAGTATTCTGAGTGGCACTGAGTCCCTTTAAATATTGTTCATTATATCTACCTGAAGGTCTATAATCCAGACTTTTTTTTTTTTCAGGCTTTTGGTCTTGGAAAATTATACAACGTTGAGCAGCCTTAATCACCTTAGAATTGAGGTAATAAATTTGAGACTACCTTTATTGGATTTTGTGAGAATTAGATGAGTTTACACAGGTAAGAAAGCTTAGAGTACTGACTGATTCATTGTAAGCATTGAGTTAATAAAATTCTCCAATTGCTTATTTTTAGGCTTTTTATGTACCTCTTTTTTCCCTTATATTTTGGATTTCCTCACAGAATTCCATCATTCTTTCTCATGAGCTACACACTCTCCAGTTTCATCTAATCCTCTCCCAGAACTTCATCTACCATTTATATTTCCTGACACTTGAATCATCAACTTCATCCTGGAATTCTTTCCCAAACTACAGACTGTTAACTTCTAACCAGACACCTCAGCTCAGACATCTCACAGATATTTCAAACTGAGCATACTTTAAAATAGACTCTTCCTTTTTCCTTGCAAAACCATCCCTCCATGTCCTGTGTTCTTGATTTAATGAGTTTCATCACCATCCATTCTGATGCTTATGTCAGAAGTCTGGATATCTTCTTTATACAGTGCTTTTTTACTCCCTACACTTCATCAGTCACACATCCTACAAATAGCATCACCTAAAATTGTTCTGAATATTTCTTTTTCAGTCACAGAGGCAATTATCTTCTCTCTCTCATATTAGTATTTTAAGCTTTCTAATTGGTATCCTTGCCTCTATTTGAATGGATTATCTGCTTTATAATTAGAGTATTTTTCTAACCTAGAAAATTGAATAACTTTATGAGATGCAGTTTTTAAAATTATTTTTATTTTGTATCGTGGTATAGCTGATTAACAATGTTGTGATAGTTTCAGGTGAACAGTGAAAAGATTCAGCCATATATATATATACCTGTTGACGTTGTTACTCTTAGTTCAGTGGTTAAGACTCCATGCTTCCAAGGCAGAGAATGTGGGTTCAATCCCTGGTCAGGGAACTAAGATCCCACGTGCCATGCAGCCAACAAACAAACAGAAAACCCTCCTCACTTTATAAGTGTACAGTTCAATGAGTTTACTAAATTTATAGAGTTGTGCAACTATTGCCAAAATCCAGTTTTAGAACTTTTTCATCACCCAGAAAGTTACCTTATGCTATCTGTTTGCATTTCATTTCTACTCCTACCCACCACCCTAGGCAACAATTTCTCTGTTTTCTGTCTCTATAAACTTGTCTTTTCTAGATGTTTTGTATCTAAAATAGAAATTTTATTGTTATTTCCCACCTGGGGAGGCTACAATAGCCTCCATTTATTTCTTTTTAGAAAATCCATGTTCCTTAAAAAACAGAGCAGTTTAGAAAGAACAAGTCTTATTTTTTAGTGTGGAATACAACTGATTTTTTTTTCTTCATTTTTTAGGTGTACTAAAACACTGAAGTATAGTATTTTTTTTTAAGTTAGGAAGATAAGGAGAAAATGAGAAATAGTTTGTTTCGAATCCTAAGCTAAAAGTTGAAGCTGTGGGTTTAATGGGCACCAAAGGTTATTGTGAAAGGAGACTTGAAAATAACAAAATGAAGTACCTCTTGGAAAAAAAAAAAAAAAAGACTAAAGGTAGGAGAGTTAAGGAATGGTGGCAAGGTTTGTAAGAACATGGGAACAATCCTTAGGAAATTCGGTATGAAGAAAGGGGTCCACAATCATGTGGACCTGATGACAGAAACAGGCAAAGGGTAGGTCAAGTAACATGAAAACTGAGTTCTGACCTTTGAGAACATGCAGTGTGACAGGAAATCTAACATGCTGATTCTGAGAAAGTCTCATTCCCCATCTATGGCAGAGTGATAAAGAAATGAACTGAACAACTTTGGAGCCCTGACCTAAGAAACTTGGTAATGATTCACCTTTTATATCCTAACCCTCTTTGGTCTTCTACCCTCATATTATTACACTGTGCTACAGACATTTTAAGCTTCTCCTAGATCCTGATATGAGGATCCAGGAGACAACTCAATGGACATGAGTTTGAGCAAATCTGGGATATAGTGAAGGACAAGGAAGCCTGGCATGCTGCAGTCCATGGGGTCACAAAGAGTCTGACACACCTGAGTGACTGAACAACAACAGATCTTGATAAGGTTACATCTCCACGCTATAGCCAACACAGGATTTTTTTTTTTTTTTTTGGGCTAAATCACTCTAAACATCACTTGACATCTGACTGTTTCTACATGTCCAAACTTACATATTTCAACTGAGTCATTAAATATCCTTTCTGAGCTCAGTCCCACATTTCATTGTGTGTATGTGCTCAGTCACTAAGTTGTGTCCGACTCTGACTCCATGGACTGCCCACCACGCTCCTGTCCATGGGATTTTCCAGGCAAGAATACTGTAACGGGTTGCCATATCCTCCCAGGGGATCTTCCAGTCACAAGGATCGAACTCACATCTCCTCCGTCTCCTTCAATGTCAGGGGAATTCTTTACCACTGAGCCACCTGGGGAGCCCACATTTCGAGAGATTTTAATAAGTTGTCTTCCAAATCCCAATACTAACCTGGAAACAAGACTTTTCAATTTCCATACTGTAATTGTCTGTTTTCCTATGTCTAATTCATTGTACAGAAAGTCCACTGAGCACAGATACTATATTTCATTCACCTGATCGTCTCCATTTGCTGATCATAGTAAATGGCACACAGCTAAGGTTTTATATCTATGGAACTAAAATAACTATAAATAATTATAAAAATTATTTTAAATATTTTAGAATAATTATTGATATAAATAATTTTAAAACACTGTATGCACAATGTACAATTAAAGTAATATTTAAAGAAATTCAAATCAATAGATTTTTAAATCTTTCTCCTCAATCTTTAATTGCAATTATATAGTTTTAGTTTTTCTCTATGCATCTGTAATATGCTCTGATTTTCCTTGACTTATGAAGAATATGTTCATTTTTTGAGATCCATAACTCATTAATCCTCACTAGTCTTCTTCTTTGTATAGGTCCATAGCTCTCTTAATAAATAAAAGGCTTCCTATTCTCTCTGTATCTGTGTTATCACCAACTTGATGGGAAATTTCAAAATTCCTAATTCGAGTCCTAGTCTTCATTCTAGTTCCTGAAATTTATTTCAGCTAAATCTGAATTGTCACCAAAGAACTTTCTGATTATGCCAGTAATGGCCTTAGGTCTTCCCTAAATTTCTATCTCAAATAGCTTAAGGTATTCTCCAGCTTTTTCTCATTACTGGATCAGTAAAGAAAAATTCTGAGCATGGTAAACCCATATTTATAAGAATAAAATGCTAGAAGGAAGTGTCTTTCCTCATGTCACCACTTTCTTGTCCTTTGATGTCTTTTAGAGGTACATGAAAAGAGTATAATTGCTACAGACCAGACACACTGGTAGAAGCTGGCATCTCTCAAAGAATGAACTTTCCTTAAAAAGCTGATATCCAAGCACATTTAAATAAATTTTAAAAAATAGGAGATCATTTCTAGTTTCTTTCTTTAATAAATCCATATATATAAGTGATTTTACTGAGAGCCATTTTATATGTATAAAATAAATTGTGAGTATCATAAGGAACTTAAAGACTGAGCATGGATAGAGAAGAGAGTAAGAATTGAGTTCCAAGGCACTTGAACACTTAGATGTGAAGACCAGAGGAAGAACCAGCAAGGACCTCAAAAGAAAAGTCGACCCCTGCAGCATAAGAAAACTAGTAGTGTATGCCTTTCCAGAAAATGAAGAAAGATTCCAAAAAGTAGGGGGTATTGAACTGTGACATTTACTGCTTAGTATCTAAATAATAAGAGCAGTAAAGATTGACCATAAAATTTGGCAACCTGAATACCACTTGGAACCACAATCATTGCATACTTCTCAGTATCAATTACCTCCCCTGCAAAAAATATCAAGACTCATTTCATGAAAAAGTGTGATGGACTAAATGAGAAAATACACCTAGCATAATGCCAGCAATAGAGGTGTAAGCAGGAGGTTTTTTAAATTATTGATACAGACTGAGGTTGTCTATAACATAGACTGCCTGAATACAGTATGCTTGACAACCATGTGAGAGAATTTGGCTGAAGTGTCTAGCATGACTGGAAAAAGAAGAAATGATTATAGCTCAGAGAAGAAGCTGGAACCAGAGACAATGAGGAGAAAAATAGTGTGGTAGGGCAATTCCTATCCTTGGATAACAATTAAAGGAACACACTTCTCAAAGGATAAAACTTTGTGTTTTATCCTATCTCATAACTGGTGACTGCACACTGTTTAAACATTAGTTAATATTTGGAAAGCATTTGAAAACAACAACAAACTTCTCTTAAGGACAAATGGTATATCAAGTTCAGTGAGCTAAATAAGCATAATGTCACAAGTTAAAATTCCATTCTTATCTCCTACACAATATATTGCCTAACTCCATAATTTTACAATCAACCCTTTTACATTTTGTATCTGCATAAATATCTATAGGTGGGCTTCCCTGGTGACTCAGTGGTAAGGAATCCATCTGCCAATGCAGGAGACATGGGTTTGATCCCTGGATCAGGAAGATCCCCTGGAGAAGGAAATCGCAACTCACTCCAGTATTCTTGCCCGAGAATCCCAAGGACAGAGGAGCCTGGCGGGCTATAGTCCATGGGGTCACAAAGAGTCAGACATGATTTAGCTACAAAACAATAACAACAAATAGCTATAGACTTATTATATAGTTCTTGTGGTCTTTGATATATAAAATTATTCCATTTGACTAATTTTTAGTCAATGGCCTTCTGATTTTATAAGATTTCCCCTAATATTTTCCTCTTCTCATCAGATTTAAAATTAGTTATGTAATTGGTCATGGTAAACATCTTAATGGTGTGTCCTACAAGACAGCTAAAAGCAACTTGTGTTTTTAGAAGTATTTTTCATCATAATGATCATGACTATGACATCATGATCATATTGAAGCTAGAGTCTGGATGAAGTATAATGTAAAAGAATTAATGCTGCAAAAGCCTGGTTGAAAGTCTGTCCTTAAATAATGCATTTGTATGAATCATTTCTTTCTCTATAAATTTTTAGAAAAATACTAATTTTTGGGAAGCCTATTTTTATGCATTCTTTCAGAACCATCTTATGCTCATTTTCTATCTTAACATTTACGCAGGAAATTTGGTTTGCAAAGCAAAGCATATGTCCTTATTTATGTAGGTCTTACATCAGCGATTAAAAGTAATGGTTGACTTGCAAAAAATGTATTTACTCAAATATATAGCTTATGCCTTGTCAATTTTTTCTAGGCAAGGTTTTTATTCTAAAATAAATTCAGAACTGATAAATACCATAATGAAAAAAATCATATGAATCCATTTTGGAAATTGCAAAGTCATTTGGAACTTACCCTCTCTAGATTTCTCCACCTGCTCTTTGGATTTTTATAAATTTTAGAAGAAAATGAATGTAGCAAACTCAAAAAGCAACAGTTAACTATCTAGTGAGCCCACACATAACTCAATGATTCCAGGCACTAAACTCACTACAGAAATTATAGGAAGTTGGCAATTCAAATGCCTTCCCTTTATACAAACTGTGCACTGAACATTCCAAACTGCTGATTCTTCTCCTAAGGTTGCTCATTTCTAAATAGGGGTATCCAGGTTATTGACATTTAAGAAAGTGAAAAGCCTTTGTAAATGCCAAAAATCTAAAGTGAAACAATTTATTCCAAATTTCATTTAATCGTTTTGCAAATCTACTGGAAAAATAAATATTTTTTAATTTATATTTTTGTGGAACTTTAATACTAACACTGAAAATATAATGATTACCTATTTGGTGGTATTTTACTTCTTGACTCCACAGATGGGAGAGAGAAGCAAGGAACAGTATTAATCAGTGTTTCTCATCAGCTCTTTCTCATTCACCCAGTGAGAGCATTCTCAGTTGGCAGAAAGCTCAAAGATGGCCAAATTTTTGGTTTGTTCAGGTATTTCTAAGCAGGAGTGTACTTCAACCATCCTGGAATGCAAATAATGTTCTCTGGACAAAAACTCCTTAGAAAAAAATAGTATTTTACTATTAGTTTTACAGCTTGCTCATTTTTTGCTTGCAATTCCCTTAAAATTGGACAATGTTTTCTAATGTCTTACTTTAACCAATTACTTTTCATTTAAAATTCACTTAAACCATTCTTTGGCTATTGGGCTAGAAGTATTCATGTGTCATAACTAGAGGAAAGTTTTAAAAGTTCTGATTACTCTCCCACGTCCAACAGCACAAAAAGTACTTATAAATATTCTGTGCTACCCATTGGGCACAGATTTCTTTTTTTTTTCTAGTTTAATTTTATTTTTTATTTTTTTTTATTTTTAAACTTTACAAAATTGTATTAGTTTTGCCAAATATCAAAATGAATCCACCGCAGGTATACATGTGTTCCCCATCCTGAACCCTCCTCCCTCCTTCCTCCACATACCATCCCCCTGTGTACAAGACAGCAAAAGAGACACTGATGTATAGAACAGTCTTATGGGCACAGATTTCTACCTGCAAGGTTTCAGCTGGAAACTGGGTTTGGCTCATTTTCAACCCAGCACTTCCTTTATTCATTCTTTGCCTGATTTTCCCATCTTTTTCACTTTTTCCTACTATAGTTGGCTATTTACAGGCTAAACCCATTTACTAAACTACAAACTGCAGGGAACTCAAAAACCATCATGTACTAATCTGTATGTTATCTGGCCCTAATAAAAGCTCAAATATCTGCTAACATATGCTAAAACTGTATCTCACAGTTAAAATTTGTCTTTTTAAAGAAAGACATAGATTCCCTTTATTTTCCTTGTTATTCAGTTTAAATCCCCAATTTCTTAAGTATGTCTATATTTCACATTTCTTGCTTTTGGTCTTTGAAAATGGCTGACATTAATTTTCTCTATTCATAGCAAAATAGACTTAAAGCTTCTATGTTAGAACAAGAGGACACACTAAGACATCAGTCTTTAGAAGTTCAGAGTTGGTTACAAATCCACTCTTAATGTCTTTACACCACATCAGCTTAACAAAAACAAAAACAAATCACATCCTTTGTGACTAAATCCTACAGATGACAAATGAGTGGATGTCTCTAAAGATCTAGATTTAGCCTAAGAGTGTGGGTTTCTTTAACACTTTTCAGCCACTCTGTCACTCCAGATCAGAAATGAGTCTCTGTACCCAGCAGCAGCTGTTGAAGTGTTCTTTCTCTGCAACTCCCAGAAACGATTGCTTTCCTTCTGCCTTTTTCAGCTCTCACTCTAATTCTGGTACAGGGTTTGTTTTCTGCTCAGTTCATAGTACCTTGCCATAACTGCCTCCCCTGCTCTTTGCCTTAATGTCTCCTATGGGTGTTCTTGTCCGACAGAAATCTAGACATTCCGGCAGCAAAGTGGACACTTGGGCATTAAATGGCCAAACAGAGTTAGTGAAATGCAAGATTTCTGGTCCCAGATGTAGTCTCCAAAGGAGTGGAATATCTCATCTTTCAACCAAAGGTTTGTTTTTCTATCTGGTTATAGGCTTTTTCATCAGAATATAGAAGTTACATTTCTCCTATGTGGCACTCAGAAGTCATAGCCATATATATTCAGGACAGGCAAAAACCCCAGTGAGGATATGCTCTTTCAAACTATCTGAAACTACTTCTGACAGAGAAACTAACCACCAGAGAAGGAGAGTTTACTCTACAACACTCTTATTTGGAACAGAATTTTAGGCCCAGCTTAATTTATTTAATCGCTTTATAACATTTAATCACTTTATAACATTGTTTTCATCTGATTAAGTATCAGAACGCACAAATATTAAAGACTATTTTTAAATGATATAAACCTAAGAGGAAATTTGAAAGGTTGCTTGGTGCATTCTTATCCCTTTTTTTTTTTTTTTTTCCCAGACTCCAAACCTTATTCTTCCAAACACTGAACTATCACATTTAAAAAACAACAACAGAATCTTCCAGTGTAACTTCATGGGCCTGGAGATGTGCTGTCATCTCTATTGAAATCCATCCCCAACTCATCTGCCCGGCTTACACCCAAACCACAATTCTTAAATTTCTACTACAGTTGAGTGCTTTCTTAGTTAGGTATTAGAGAACAGTTGACAATCTCACCTTGGGAAACAATTCTATAATATTCTAGCTCTTATAACCTATCCTAAGAGAGTCTTAATTTCTAAACTTCTTAGGTGAAGTGTGCAGTTCATAACTGACAATTGATACCTATCACAAGTGAATCTGATTAACACTGTGTATATTTAATTTCTTACTATTAGACAGCCTATTGCTAAGTTGCTAAGTCACGTCAGTCGTGTCCGACTCCGTGCGACCCCGTAGACGGCAGCCCACCAGGCTCCCCCGTCCCTGGGATTCTCCAGGCAAGAACACTGGAGTGGGTTGCCATTTCCTTCTCCAATGTGTGAAAGTGAAAAGTGAAAAGCGAAAGGGAAGTCGATCAGTCGTGTCTGACTCTTAGCGACCCCATGGACTGCAGCCTACCAGGCTCCTCCGTCCATGGGAGTTTCCAGGCAAGAGTACTGGAGTGGGTCACCAGTGCCTTCTCCAAGACAGCCTATACAACTATTCTATTATTAACAGTACAAGAAATGATCTTGTAAAGCTAAGGACCAAGGGAAGGCAAAAGTAAACTATACAATGAAGGATCTGATATTCTTCCCTTAATATGGTATTTTCATGAGTCAAGTCAGTTTGAGTAGTTAAGCTCCAAATAACCCTTACAAATTATTATCTGAATTTAAGGCACTATTCCTCATACAATCCAAAATCTTCGAGGCTTCCTTTCAATGGCTGCTTTCTGCCTACAAATATTTTTTTTTAAATCTTATTCAATCCCTTCAAAAGCATACATAGAAGAGCTTTAATGCAGATATCAGAAGAAATATGAAAGAAATATTTGAAAGGATGACATTGTGATAAAAAATGGTTGGTTGCAAGATTTTTCAAGTACATTATGAAGAAACTGACAGAGTTTCTGTTTAAAATCCAAAAATACTGAATAAAGTCCTATCTTCATGGTGAGAAAAAATGTTGAATATGAGGCAGTCAGTAGATCTGAAAACAGGTAAATTAGAGCATACTCTGGCATTTTAAACTGATTTCAGAGAAAATATAGCTCTTTATTGACCACACCAGAAATGATGAAACTAATCATGAAGAATTATAGACTCTCAATTCTGATAAACTTTCCATCAAGCAGGTATCTCTTGATAACACCACTGACCTAGGGTTTCCTAGCTTCTGCTGAACCCTTTTCAGGGCCAGGAAATAAGTTCCAACGTATTACACCAAAAATGTCCTTCCTTTCACTCTCAACCAATGTCACAATGGAAAATAAGAATGCACTGTTGCTACAAAACAGCTCTTTCAAATATAAAATAACTAACATCATCTAGCACTAAGTCATTCAAGTTTAGACTATCACTCAGTTTCCCTAATCATTCACAGAACAAAATGACTCGTGGACCTTTTAACATCTTAACAAATAACTCTTAACATCTTAACAAAGTTCAGTTAATCAACATTGTTTAGAAAAGTGACTCAGAACTAGACACAGAGTCGATGTGGGGTCTGAAAATGTCCCTCAGTCGTGTCCGACTCTTTGTGACCCCGTGGACTGTAGCCTACGAGGCTCCTCCATCCATGGGATTTTCCAGGCAAGAGTACTGGAGTGGGGTGCCATTGCCTTCTCCAGGGGATCTTCCCGACCCAGGGATTGAACCTGGGTCTCCTGCATTGCAGGCAGACGCTTTACCCTCTAAGCCACCAGGGAAGCCCCAAATAAACAGTTAGGAATTATTAATTTGATCTGGAATCCTACATGTATGAATTTAATCGAAGATAGCATTTGTTTTAGTTTAGCAGCTGGTGATAAAAGAAAATACATGCACTGATCTCTGTCCCTGGTTCTTGGCACAGAGCTCCCGAAGTCCTTGTAAATTCCTAGGGGAAAAGATACTAGGAACATCTTATTTTCTAATATTTGGTCTTTGATCCCAGCTCCTAACACAGGGTTTCTAAATCCCCTGGAATTTTCTGTGTGATAGTGAGAGAGTTAATTTTTAGGTAGGTTGATAAAGAGTCCCAGGCCCTCAAGGAGGAATGAGTCTGAGACCCTCGAGGAGTAGAAAGGAGGGTCTCTCAATGAAGAGAAAAGGACAAACTTTTTTTTTCTACATTGGTTTGTCTTAGTCACATAAGACATTATTTTCTTTAAGCCCATTCAGTTCAGTTCAGTTGCTCAGTCGTGTCCAACTCTTTGCGACCCCATGAATCGCAGCACACCAGGCCTCTCTGTCCATCACCAACTCCAGAAGTTGACTCAAACTCATGTCCATTGAGTTGGTGATGCCATCCAGCCATCTCATCCTCTGTCGTCCCCTTCTCCTCCTGCCTCCAATCCCTCCCAGCATCAGAGTCTTTTCCAATGAGTCAACTCTTTGCATGAGGTGGCCAAAGTACTGGAGTTTCAGCTTTAGCATCAGTCCTTCCAAAGAAATCCCAGGGCTGATCTCCTTCAGAATGGACTGGTTGGATCTCCTTGCAGTCCAAGGGACTCTCAAGAATCTTCTCCAACACCACAGTTTAAAAGCATCAATTCTTCGGCGCTCAGCCTCCTTCACAGTCCAACTCTCACATCCATACATGACCACAGGAAAAACCATAGCCTTGACTAGATGGAACTTTGTTGGCAAAGTAATGTCTCTGCTTTTCAGTATGCTGTCTAGGTTGGTCATAACTTTCCTTCCAAGGAGTAAGCGTCTTTTAATTTCATGGCTGCAATCACCATCTGCAGTGATTTTGGAGCCCCCCAAAATAAAATCTGACACTGTTTCCACTGTTTACACATCTATTTCCCATAAAGTGATGGGACCAGATGCCATGATCTTCATTTTCTGAATGTTGAGCTTTAAGCCCACTTTTTCACTCTCCTCTTTCACTTTCATCAAGGGGCTTTTTAGTTCCTCTTCGCTTTCTGGCATAAGGGTGGTGTCATCTGCATATCTGAGGTTATTGATATTTCTCCTGGCAATCTTGATTCCAGCTTGTGCTTCTTCCAGCCCAGCGTTTCTCATGATGTACTCTGCATAGAAGTTAAATAAGCAGGGTAACAATATACAGCCTTGACGTACTCCTTTTCCTATTTGGAACCAGTCTGTTGTTCCATGTCCAGTACTATAACTGTTGCTTCCTGACCTGCATATAGGTTTCTCAAGAGGCAGGTCAGGTGGTCTGGTATTCCCATCTCTTTCAGAATGCTCTGTATTAATGAGCTTACCTTGTGTCTCAGCTGGTAAAGAATCTGCCTGCAATGCAGGAGACCTGGGTTAATCCCTGGGTTGGGAAGATCTCCTGGAGAAGGGAATGGCTACACACTGTAGTATTCTGTCCTGGAGAATTCCATGAAGTCTAAAAGAGTTGGACATGACTGAGTGACTTTCACTTCACTTCTAGTGATTATATAATAACAATGTATATTGTTTCTCCTCCTTAACAAGAACCTTCTGACTAATCTTGTTACCTTGTAGGAGTGGGTCTGGTAAGACCTTTCTATTGTTAGTTCTAATCTTGTTAATTTAAGATCTATCTTGTGGGAAGCGAGGGGGGCACTCTCTGTTCCCCTTCTGATGTCTATGGCAGAAGTGTTCTCTGTCCTTTTTCACTGTAATAAACTTCTGCCACACAAGAGCCTGAATGATCAAGCTTGGTCCCTGGTCCCAAAGCTAAATCTTCTTCTTTGGAGGTCACGAATTTCATATCCTTCACCATAAGTTATCAATAGGGGCGCCTTTTGTTCTAATAAGGTGACTCTGGGTAGATTCTCAGATGGCTCTTGAATGGGGGCTTGTCACCAGAAGCACCAAGCCATAATTAGAAGCTTGGAATTTTCAGGCCTAACCCCCATTCTCTAGAGGAGAGGGACGGGAAGAGGAGTTAGTAATTGTTCATGCTTACAAGAGGAAAAGTCCATAAAATTCCCAAAAGTACAGAGTTCAGAGAACTTTCAGTTTAGTGGACACATCCACACACCAGAAGGATAGTACTGTACACCCCAGAAATTCCTGACCCTTCCAGACCTTTATCTGACTGTTCATCAGTATCCTGTATCATATCATTTAAGAAACATAGGAGGAGGACTGGAAGGTTTTCTAAGCAGTAACCTAGACACAACATTATCGCTTTATGTTTCTTTCCTAATAAAGCATATAGATCATTTTCATTTGACATTATTTCAAAGGACATTTAAATTTTTTTTAATTTATTTTTTTCTACAAATGCTTTCTTAGTAGTTTAGGGATTTTTGGTCTTTTCCCTCCTACTTGTAATAGGCACCTACTCTTTTATATCTCTGGGCCTTCACATACTGCTCCCATATTTCTATTATTTGAGACAACTAGTTGTCATTCCTTTCCCCACCAATCCTGGCTGTAGTTGGGATGACCAATGAGTTGATTGAAACAGGAGATGGGCATGTGATCCAAACTCCTCCTTCTTTTAAAAATTGGAACCAAACAAAGAAATTACATTCTTCTCTAGTGATGAAACTACGAGATGCAGGAACTGTCACAAGTCATGCCCAATGTTTGATGAAAACGAAGACCCACTCTGGCTGTGTTCTACATCCTGTCTCTAATCACCCCTGAATCCTAGTGTACCCTTAAGTTCTCCAAAGGTACATGAACTCAGATGTTCATTAAAAGGAAAAAGGAAGGGATAAACCATTTTGCCAGCAAAACAACACAGTTTAAAGGCTCAGTCCCATAGGACTGCTGCCCACTTCAGATGCTGGTTGCAAGTAGTAGGTCCCCAGGTTATTGATAGCTTCTGTCTGATGGTTACAAGTCAGAGGTTCCCAGAATCCCATCCTTGGGTTTATTAATTTGCTAGAGTGGCTCACAGAACTCAGGGAAACCCCTATTTACTTTAACCAGTTACGAAACTTTTTGGAAGCTCTAGGGAAGAAAGCTCTCTTGTCTTTCTAGCTTCTAGAGACCATCCGCATTCCTTGCCTCAATGATTCCTGCCTCCATCTACCAAGGCAGAAATGCTCCACCTCTCTAAAGTTCTTCTGTAGTCACATCTCTCTCTGACCCTGACCTCAAGTGAAAAAGATATTTTAAGGACTCTTGTGATTAACTTGGACCCACCTGAATGATCCAGGATAATCTCATCTCAATGTCCTTAATTTTAAGAACATGTGCCAAGTCTCTTTTGCTTTCCAATGTAGTGTATTCAACAGTTCTGGAGGCTTAGGCATAGATATAGGCATAGGCATAGAGGGTGAGAGGGTGGTGGTAGGGGGATGGGACTTTCTTCTGCTTCCCACTAAAAATGAGAACAGCATTCCATCTCTCACATTTGATTCAGTAATAAAAATATATTAAACAGGAGAAGCCAGACACCCTCCATGTTTAGCAGCCTGTTAATCAACATTATTTGGAAACAGTTTAATTTCAGAATGACTCCTTCAAAATTGATTTTCTGGAAAGGAAACTTCTGCTGGTTTTATCTTTTCCTGAAGATGAGTTTGAAGATCTTTATTGGATTTCCCCAGCAAACAATCAGAATGCAATCTTTGAAATGTAGAAGTAAAAGTATTTCCATACCCACATCCTTGAAGCCTGAGGCTGCTATCATTCCTGAGTATAGAGAATAAACACAGCATCTCTCTTTGTTTTACTAATTGCTTTGTTTCCCCAAGCTGCCAGCTCAACATCTGCCAGGCCAGAATGCACTCTCTCCACACACCAGAGAACTAACCACTGCCGGCCAGATGAAGGACCTGAGCTCCCTGGTGTAGGGGTAAGTGATTTCCAGGCACTCAGCAGGTGGTTTCCAAGAGGCAAAAACTTTCAGAGAAAATGAAGCTGAAACCCCTCCCCTCCCAAAATCTTTAGAGTGGTTATGGAGTTGTTAATTCTATAATGATCTCATACTGTGTGCAGTTTTATTGATTTTGTTTTTCAAAAGAACTGTTAAAGATGACAATTCTCAGACAGGCTGAATGTGGGCAGATGCCCATATTCTCACACAGTTCTGCCAAGACACTTTTGCATCTTTCTGCACATAAAACAAAATGAAGACATGTGTCATAGACGCATGCTACTGGTACCCCACCCCCAGAAGAAGGGGGTTTATTGTGTGCTCATTTCCTGGATGTAATATTAACACAACTCCACCTAGAAAAAAATGAACAGCTCTTCCAAAATAAAAGAGATTTGCTTCTGAAGCACCTTATAAACCATTCCTAATTAACAAAACCCATTGAAACAGCAATTTGGGTCATCATAATCAAGTGCCATCCCTGCTATTTTTAATTCTTAAACTTCTTGTCACATCTACTGGTGAAGCATCAAAATACAAAATGCTATAACAGCTTATGCTCTGTTGATGTTCAATCATTACTGTGCATCAGAAAGGCTCATTTCAAATATGGCATGAAAGGAAGAGAAGTAAGCAAAAACCAGATTCAGAAAAGACTTGAAATAAACTGCCTCCAGGAAAACGCTCAAGAGGAAAAACTGCAAAATCATAGCCTTACCTTGGGAGACTTGGGCAGATTCACTGTCTTTTGTTTTGCTAGGCTTAGTGGAGTTAACTCTATTTTTTCCACTGAGGGATGTTTTGGAGGGCGAGGTGGAGGGTGCAAGAAGGACTTTTCATATCTCCGTATCAGGTAATACTGTTCTTCAGTGATCTCTTCGACCAGAGTACTGACTAGAAATGATCCTGTATCCCCAGAAAAATTATTAACTAACTGAACAGTCATATTCACGCGGCCAACAGGAATTTCCCAGCATTTCTTGGGGTTGGCCAAGTCACTTATGAGGAGATAAGAGTTAGTGATAGATTCCTCCAACTGTAGTCCTGGTATAGCAGCCAAAATGTCTTTTTCAATAAAAAGATCTCTCACAGACACCTTCACATTGAAGGGCAGGCGAAACTGTGCGCAAAGCTCGGAAATCTGGTAGAGTTTCTTATCGTGGATCACCTCTACAAAGCCTCCGTCCATGTACAAAGGGAGCAGTGCTACCTCACGGGAATTTTTGAGGATTTTTTCACAAGCCAGACCATCCATCACTTTTTTAATTCCTTCACAGAGGACTTCAGTTGTCTGTGAGTGATGCACTAGAAACTCATCCCCGACAGAGACAGATGACAGCTCCTCAAAGGGGGAATGAAAGGCTTTGGTAGCCACCACGTGCAGAGGCTCCTTTTCACTCTTTGCTATCTCAAGGTCATAGGCGGTTGGGAACTCTCGAGGTCGCCGCTTGAATTTGCCTTTATAGCTAGTGGGGATCAAGAAGTGTCTTTTAGAGGAATTGCTTCTAATTTCTGAAGCCAAGATCTTTGATGCCTGGCACTTTTTGTGGATCACAATGGTTTTCCCAGGCTGTAAAATGCTTATGGGTAGCTGGTTTCCTTGGGGTGCTTCTATGACTTCAGCTACTATGGGGAACTGTTTATTGGCCATTTCATAAAGATCTTGTGTAGATAACACCTGAAGAAACCAGTTGGCATCATAGCTGTCGGTAATGTCTTTGACTTCAACATCTAAACTGGGGAGGATACGGACTATATCCTTTCGGACTGAAAAAGAAAAGACATTTTTTGCATCAAAATGTTGCTCTGGAGTAGTATTAAAATCACTCCAGGAAATCCAAGGAAGAGGGGAAATATGTATATATGTGGCTGATTCACTTTGCTGTACAGCAGAAATTAACACACCCTTGTAAAGCAACTGTACTCTAATGAAATAAATATTCTAGGGAAATGGCAACCCACTCCAGTACTCTTGCCTGGAAAATCCCATGGATGGAGGAGCCTGGCAGACTTCAGTCCATGGGGTCACAAAGAGTTGGATACAAATGAGTGACTTCACTTCAAAGAAAGTTAAAAAAACTCAGTCCAGGTAACACAAATAAATTTATTCGAAAATCTCAGATGCTTATGATATAACATTGCTTATACATGACTTTCCCTTTTTTATATTTAAAAATGAAATAGACTGTAAATAAAACCAACATCCATAAATCTGCCTAGTTTTAGAAATGGACATTAACTAGTATCTTGGAGCCCTACAAAAGTCACCAAAATCATATCCTCACTTTAACCTAAGAGTAGTCATTCCTCTGATTTTGGTGTTAACTATTCCATTGGGTTTTTTTTTTTTTTTTTTGTAATTTTATCATACATAACATACATGAATGTATGTATATGTGTTTAAACGTATGTGTGTTTTTCCAGAAAATTTATTATATCATTTTAGGTCATGTTTTTGTGGTCCAGATAGCATATGTAAAATCATCTTAGAGGAAAGTTTGGGTATTTTACATAAGATTCTTCCTGCATAAGTCTCAAGACATACATTCTATATACAAAATTCTATCCTATGGGGTATAACTGTTTTGCAAAATCATGGGATATAAAGTACTCAGGATTAATTAATATGTGGAAATGGATACCAAAAGGCAGTCTTTTTCCAACGTGAAAACTATTCCTTTCTTTGCTGTTGCTACCTTAACACCTAGATAGATAAGGAGTAGTACAGAAAGTTACAGTCAAAAGACCACTCAGGAATTCTAGGTTTGCTGGCAGAGTGCTTACCAGTGTATTCTCTGCCAATGTGTCACTGGGAATAATGAATCTCTTTATTTTTCCCAAGAGCCCACTGTCTCAGAAGTCTTTCTTTGAGACTACAGAAAGACTTAAAATATTGCCCTGAAATCATCTGCTCTCCATATACTGTTCCACACAGTATCCTTACGGATGGTCTTGCATCAAAAAAATAAAGTTTTACATTAATATTAAAAGGATTTTATAATGGTTTGTATTTTCTTGAAAATTTCCCAACAGTGTTTTGTAGCCTTTCTATGATCTACCATTGTTTTCCAGTATATCTAGCCACACTTCTGTCAATATTCTTTTTCCCTGTATGCTTTTGTAATTGCATAATTTGGAATATTTGGAAGACAGAATTTTTCTCTTATAAAACATTACCTATATTAATATGTTTTGTATTACTGTTTATGCATCATCTGAAAACTAATTTGTGTCATATTACTTGTACATGCTGCATAAGAGAATTCCTAAAAACACACAGTATGACATTGTATTATTTTATTTTCTTCAACATAAAAAAGAAAAAGAATCAATGGTTGTCTATAAGTTTAAGGTCAGTAAAAACTGCAAAGATTTTCCATTAAAAAAGAAAAGGGGAGAAATGTTAAAAAAAAAAAGGTTTATCAGTTCATTTTATAAAATTTGGTAAACTCAAACTTTTGAAATTGTTGCCATAGGTTTCCCTGAAACCCAAGGTAATTTTAGAAACTTTAAAATCACACTTATTTCAATTGAAATGAACAGTGTTTAAGAATTATACTAGATGGGTTCATAGACTCACGTCATTTCTCAAGTTGAGGGCACAGCTTGACACTGGTAGAACAGATGCCACTAAGGAGTTTCTGAGGATTCTAAATTGAACATAAAGACCATAATACAAGCTAGATCACAATCTGCATTTGGGCACAATGAGTACGGTGGGGAAAGAACTGTCTTAATACTTTCAGTTCACTTCAGTTCAGTCGCTCAGTCGTGCCCGACTCTTTGCGACCCCATGAATCACAGCACGCCAGGCCTCCCTGTCCATCACCAACTCCCAGAGTTCACTCAAACTTATGTCCATCGAGTTGGTGATGCCATCCAGCCTTCTCATCCTCTGTCTTCCCCTTCTTCTCCTGCCCCCAATCCCTCCCAGCATCAGAGTCTTACTTTAGGATGATTTTATTGCCAGAGAAAGCCTATGGGCCAGGCTACCTAACTTCTGTTCAATTTTTATGTATCCAATTCCTGACCTATATTCAATGCTTCTGTACCAAATCCACTGAAGATATGCTAGCTTATCTGATCCTACTTGTAATACCAGCAGCATTTGACAGAGTAGATTTGACTCTTTGCTATATAATTTTCTCACTTATTTCCTTCTTATAATTCATCTCAACTTTTTTGCTGGTTCCTTCTCCTGTACACACCACCCACTCCCCCCCACCCACACACATACCTTTTAATGTTTCTTGGTTCTGCTCCTTTCTTTGTCCACACTCACACCCACATGATCTTACACAGTCTCACATCTGTCTTTAAGTCTCATCTGTATGCTGATGATTCTCCAATGTGTATCTCTAGCCAAATAATTCTCCTGCACTCCAAATATCTACTTAAGCTCTCCACTTGGATGTCTAAAAGATGTCTCAAAATTAACACGTTTAAACTGAAATTCTGATCTTCCCAACCCAAACCTAATCTATCTGTTGCTCATTCTTCTGAGAAAACTCCTCTCATGCTTTAGGCAGGGTGAGGAGAAAAGTAACCGTTTTGAAATACATCCAGATGATTCACTTCTTAAAAAACAGGCCTGAGCTAAGAAAATCTATTTTGCTACAGCCCAGCCAGCTTGGGTTTTACAGAGTCTAACTGATGTGAGAAGGGAATTACCAAACTCCAGTCCCCAATGACCATTCTATCTCACTAAAGAGATGTGAGGAAAAAAGCTGAGAAACAAGATCAGTAAAAGACTGAGACTTAATTACAGGATTATAGAATGCTTCCGCTCCCCTGCACTTCACCAACCATATCAAGGAGACATATATAACAGCAGAAGATTACAATGGAAAGAATGGCATTTATGACCCTATTTAAGTAGGGGTCTCGAGAAAGACAACAGGGGAAATAATAAGCTAGAACACTATTTAAAATGTTAGTTTCTGACTCCTACAGGTACAGTAACCAACAAACACAGCCTAATTCCTATTTTAAAAGCTCACACTAAGGACCTATTACCTCAATTTCTTTTATCCTATACATCATGCTTAGCTTTCAACAAAAAATTCCAAGGTATGTTAAAAGGCGAACAACAGCCTGCTTACAAAATACGAAGCATCAGTACTAGACTCAGATATGGAAGAGATTTTGGAATTATCAGATTGGGCAATTTAAATATAATTACTATACTAAGGGCTCTAATGGAAGAAAATATAAGAAAAGACAGCTAATGTAAGCAAAGAGATGGAAACTCTTGGAAATAACCACAAAGAAATGCTAGAAATTAAAAACACGGGAAAAGAATTAAAGAATACCTTTGATGTGTTCATTAATAAACTATATATGGCTAAGGAAAGAATCAGTGAGTCTGAAGATCTCAATAAAAACTTCTCAAACTGAAAAGAAAAAGAATGAAAAAAACAACTGAGAATTTCAAAGACCAGTAGGACAATTCCAAAGGTGTAATACACACATCAGAGGAATGCCAGAAGGAAAAAAGGAGAGAAAAGGCACAATCATGACATTATAATGGCTGGGAATTTTCCAAAATTAATGAAGTTAGTAAACACAAAACATTGACACCTAAACATATCATATTCAAACTACAGAAAATCAAAGAAAAGAGAAAACAAAGAAGCCAAAAGGAAAAACAAACAAACCATTTGACCTTTGGATGAAAGAAGCTAAGAACTACACTGGACTTCTCTTCAGAAAAGCAGAAAGATAGTAAACAGCATATTAAAGTATTGAAAGAGGCAAAAAATACCAACCTAGAATTTTGTATGTAGAAAAATTAGCCTTCAAAAGTCAAGGTGGAAGAAGATGCTATCTCAAAATATCTCTTTGGTTTAAGGATTATTTTGAGCTAAATGTACTTTAAAAGTAGCAGATTCAAGAACATGCTAATCTCCCCTTTCTTCCTGAAAACAGAAGATTAAAAACTCCATGCTAAAGTTGTCCTCCATACCAGAAGAAAGAAAACATTTTAACAAGGAGTCAAAGCCAAGATAATTCTGAATAAACAGACCTCGTCAAAAGAATTTTTATCTTCCTTTAGCCTCTCCTCATAGTATACTTTTCCACAAAAGTCTCAGTTATTCAACCCAATTTAAAAGCTGCAGGTTTCACCATTTCTTTGGGTCTTCATTTTCTTATGAGGGCTCCCATGTCAAACTTATGCAAATGTGTATGTTTTTCTCCTGTTAATCTAAGATCAGTTTAATCCTCAGCTCCAGCCAAAAAACTCTAAGAGGGTAAAGGTGAAATTTTACCTTCCCTACAAAAGTGAAGGAGAGATAAAGACTTTCTCAGACAAACAAAAATGATAAACTATGTCAACAGTAGACTTGACTTGCAAGGAACATAAAAGAAGTTCTTCAGAGAAAAGAAAATTACTTGTAGACTTTCGGATCGAAGCCATTCTGACTGGCGTGAAATGGTACCTCATTGTGGTTTTGATTTGCATTTCTCTGATAATGAGAGATGTTGAGAATCTTTTCATGTGTTTGTTAGCCATCTGTATGTCTTCTTTGGAGAAATGTCTATTTAGTTCTTTGGCCCATTTTTTGATTGGGTCATTTATTTTTCTGGAATTGAGCTGCAGGAGTTGCTTGTATATTTTTGAGATTAGTTCTTTGTCAGTTGCTTCATTTGCTATTATTTTCTCCCATTCTGAAGGCTGTCTTTTCACCTTGCTTATAGTTTCCTTTGTGGTGCAGAAGCTTTTAAGTTTAACTAGGTCCCATTTGTTTATTTTTGCTTTTATTTCCAATATTCTGGGAGGTGGGTCATAGAGGATCCTGCTGTGATGTATGTCGGAGAGTGTTTTGCCTATGTTCTCCTCTAGCAGTTTTATAGTTTCTGGTCTTACATTTAGATCTTTAATCCATTTTGAGTTTATTTTGGTGTATGGTGTTAGGAAGTGTTCTAGTTTCATTCTTTTACAAGTGGTTGACCAATTTTCCCAGCACCACTGTTAAAGAGATTGTCTTTCCTCCATTGTATATTCTTGCCTCCTTTATCAAAGATAAGGTGTCCATAGGTGTGTGGATTTATCTCTGAGCTTTCTATTTTGTTACAAGCAGTAAATACTGGAGAGGGTGTGGAGAAAAGGGAACCCTCTTACACTGTTGCTGGGAATGCAAACTAGTACAGCCACTATGGAGAACAGTGTGGAGATTCCTTTAAAAAATGAAAATAGAACTGCCTTATGACCCAGCAATCCCACTGCTGGGCATACACACCAAGGAAACCAGAATTGAAAGAGACATGTGTACCCCAATGTTCATCGCAGCACTGTTTATAATAGCCAGGACATGGAAGCAACCTAGATGTCCATCAGCAGATGAATGGATAAGAAAGCTGTGGTACATATACACAATGCAGGATTACTCAGCCATTAAAAAGAATACATTTGAATCAGTTCTAATGAGGTGGATGAAACTGGAGCCTATTATACAGAGCGAAGTAAGCCAGAAAGAAAAACACCAATACAGTATACTAACGCATGTATATGTAATTTAGAAAGATGGTAATGATAACCCTGTATGCGAGACAGCAAAAGAGACACAGATGTATAGAACAGTCTTTTGGACTCTGTGGGAGAGGGAAAGGTGGGGATGATTAGGGAGAATGGCATTGAAACATGTATAATATCATATAAGAAACGAATCGCCAGTCCAGGTTCCATGCAGAATACAGGATGCTTGAGGCTGGTGCAATGGGATGACCCAGAGGGATGGTACAGGGAGGGAGGTGGGAGGGAGGTTCAGGATGGGGAGCACCTGTACACCTGTGGTGGATTCATGTTGATGTACAGCAAAACCAATACAATATTGTAAATTAATTAGCCTCCAATTAAATTAAATAAATTTAAATTAAAAAAAAGAAAATTACATGTCATAAACTCAGATCTACATGAAGAAAGAAGAGTATTAGAGAAGAAATAAATGAAAGCAAAGTAAAATGTTTTATTTTTCTTATTTTTAATTGATAGAACAGATAACAGTTTGTTCAAAATAAAAACTGCAACAACATATTGGATGATTACGGCACATTGATAATGAAATAAATGACAGCACTGTATAAAGAGACAGGAAAGAGTAAGTGGGCATACTCTGTTATACGTTACCTGCACTTGTCATGAAATGGTATAGTGTTAGTTGAAAGTAGACGTAGATTATACGTGCACATTTCAAACTCTAAGGTAATGACTAAAAATATTTTTGAAGTAAAGCTGATATGCTGAGGAAGAAAGAACATGGAATCATGTAAAAGGCTCAATTAAAACTACAGTAGACAGAAAAAGAGTGGAATAACACATCTAGTTTTTTTGGCTGGGGCCAAAGATAGATATTAGAAAAGATGTGGCCACAACATCAGTCTTTAAGGATGGGGAGAAATTACAAGCCAAGAGAGGATAGGAGAAGGAACACCCTAAGAAAACCACAATTATAGATAAGGAAGCAGACTAAAAGGATATGGTCAGTGATCAACATGTAATCCAGTCTCAGGATTTTAAATGAGAGCAGGGAGTTTGGAGAAGAGACCTGTTGAAAGTCTTATGTTGAAAGACATAAGACTATGTCTGAAGAAGGATCTGTCCCTGGAATATTTGAGGTTAATAATGACCAAATTAAATAGAATTCTGGCAGATTAATTTGACAGTACGTTTGGAAGAGAAGCTGAAATTGATCATTTGTCTATCTCTACTAAGTGCCATGAAGCCCACAGATAGTCACTTTACTGACAACTCACTCCATCTAATTGCTGTTACATCAACTTCAAATTTTATATATTTTACCATTTTGTTAGATAATACATTAAAACAAAATCCTTGTTATTGTTTATAATATTCTCTTTACTCTTGCATGTTTTAAGTTCTCCATTGTTGTTCAGTCACTAAGTTGAGTCCAACTCTTTGTGACCCCATGGACTGCAACACAACAAGCTTCTCTGTCCTTTACTATTTCCTGGAGTTTGCTCAAATTCATGTCCATTGTGTCAACGATGCCATCCAAGCACCTCACCATGAAGGGATGGGACCAGATGCCATGATCTTCATTTTTTGAATGTTGAGTTTTAAGCCAGCTTTTTCACTCTCCTCTTTCACTTTCAAGAGGCTCTTTAGATCATCTTCACTTTCTGCCATTTCTGCCACGTTCTGTGTATTTGAGGTTATTAATATTTCTCCTGGCAATCTTGATTCTAGATTGTGCTTCATTCAGCCCAGCATTTCACATGATGTACTCTGCATATAAGTTAAATAAGCAGGGTGACAATATACAGCCTTGGCGTACTCCAATTTAGAACAAGTCTGTTGTTCCATGCCCAGTTCTAACTGTTGCTTCTTGACCTGCATACAGATTTCACAGGAGGCATGTAAGGTGGTCTGGTATTCCCATCTCTTGAAGAATTTTCCACAGTTTGTTGTGATCTACACAGTCAAAGGCTTTGGCATAATCAATAAAGCAGAAGTAGATGTTTTTCTGGAATTCCCTGGCTTTTTCTATGATCCAACAGATGTTGGCAATTTGATCTCTGGTTCCTCTGCCTTTTCTAAATCCAGCTTGTACATCTGGAAATTCTCAGTTCATGTATTGCTGAAGCCTAACTCGAAGGATTTTGAGCATTATCTTGGTAGCATGTGAAATGAGTGCAATTGTACAGTAGCTTGAGCATACTTTGGCATTGTCCTTCTTTGGGATTGGAATAAAAACTGACCTTTTTCAATCCTGTGCCTCTTGCTGAGTTTTCCAAATTTGCTGACATATTGAGTACAACGCTTTAACAGCATCATCTTTTAGGATTTTAAAAGTTCTCCATAGCCAAAAGTTAAAATAATAACATATAGTTTTAAGTTTCCTAGAATTTGGATATGATATACTTAAGTTTTCAAACTGAAATACTTTCATGACAAATTTTATTATATCTAAGTATGTGTCAAGAGAAAGATAAATCAACATTTCTGCTGTTTTTCTTACAAAATAGATGGTTTTATGCTGTTGCAAAATATTTTTTAAAAAATAAGAGGGGAGATATCACATTACAATCTTTATTAGCTTTAGACTACCACTGCTTACATTTGGTATATATAATTCCAGTGTGTGTGTGTGTGTTACATATCTTTAAACAAGCATTTTTAACTTATAACTGGAATGGAAAAATGTAATACTCTCTGTCATCACCAAAAATGAAAATGGTTACAGTGAGGGAGCTAAACTAGAAAATTTCCCAAAAAAGTTATCTTCACAAAAAACTGATAAAGAGATAAGAAGGCACCAACCCAGAGCATGAGAAGCATTCCTGAAAGTGTTTATTACAAATTTTCCAGTTTCAAATTAATCTGAAGTAAAAACAATATATATTCACACAACCTTAATTAACACTTTCCAAATTTTCTTCCTGGGTAAACATGAATTATTGGGTACATTTCTGGTTTTCCAAAGGGAGCTATTAAGAAAAAAACTTCCATTCCATTTTCTCTAAAAAAGGTAGCATTGGTTTCCTCCCTCTGCTTCTGAGTCATTTCATTAAATTCTGTCTTTCTGCTTATTCTTTCAGGGAAAGTCCCTTTTACAGTTAGGGCTAATGTTAATCATAATGTGATGCTTTTCTGCATTACCCACTGCAACAACTCTTTTACCTAAGTACGAATTTGGGGGACTGCACTAAAAATTATCTTTAAAGAGAAAATACAGGTATATATTTAAGCTTGACTAATATTAGACAATATGTGAATCCTTGGACAGCTAATATTCTAGAATACTCTTGGTCTCAACTCAGCATTCAGGGACCCATCCTTTGCAATTAGACCTGAATTAGCAGTACATGGTTAGAAATCTACTGAGACAATCTTATTCAAGTCTGGAAGGCAAGATGGTTGTTTTGACATATTTTTATCTTAAATTTTGTAAATTTTAGCCTGCAGTTTTTCTCAATTTTTAGTTTCTCCTATATTATTATGGTTAAATAGTCCATGTATTTTGGGGAAATTTTCACTTTCTAAGTTTGATTTTTTTGTTGTTGTTATTTACTTTAAGTCTACACTTATATTTCTCTAAAGTCGTTTCATAAATTTTGTCTCCAACTCTCATTTATTCAGTGAATTGGTTGCATTTTTGCATCACAGCCTACTCTTTATTATGCAATGATTATTAGATGCGCTAATAATTTCTGAGCTTGCCTCATTATAGACATTTAAATTAAAATTTGATTTATCATTCATCTATTTGATCTCAATTTCCTTTATATTCTGTGACTTAATTTTTTCCCAATTATTCAGTTTCATTTCAACTTAAGAGAAGCTATACAATGAATTTCCATTTTGTTGGGTGTCCTCCTCTGGTTCTACTTCTGTTTATATTTACAAACAGATATAGTTCCTTTTGGATCACTCTCCAACATTTGTAGCAGGAAAAATATCATCATGACTGCCCTTGAGAAATCTTGCATTTGATATGGCTTTATCTTGTAACACTACTCTGTCTTTTACATTTTCATTTAACTCATAAAAGCTAAGAAAAGTGAAGAGCCATTTTCTTATATTTAATGATACAATTAACATATTTTCTTCATTTGATATGTCAACTTGCCTGGCCTGTTGTAGCCAGTTATTTAATCAAACACTGATCTAGCTGTTGTCATGAAGGTATTTTGTAGATGTGGTTGTCATCCAAATCACTTGACTTTAAATAAAGGATGTTGCTCTCAATATGTGGATAAGCCTCATCCAATCAGCTGAAAAACAAAGGTTTCCCAGAGAAAAAACTCTGCCTCAAGAATGCAGCATAAACTTCTGCCTATGTTTCCAGGGTGCCAGCCTGTCTGATTGACATAGAACTTATTAGCCACTGCCCTCCACCCCATAATTACATTAGCCAAGACCTTAAAATGAATTAAATATTTAAATAGCATATAACTATACATATACATATAATTATATATAATATATAATATTGGTTTATATAAAATTGTATACTGTTTCTCTGGAGAACTCTAACTGATAAAATGTTAATTATTGGTAGTTTAAGAATAAATAAACATAATTATCGGTAGTTTAAGAATAAACACACACACACACACACACACACACACAAATGCAGTAAAAACTGTACTTTCCTCTGCTTGCTGTTTGATGTTTATATTAGTAGTAAGATTTCTGCCTAAAGGAAGACAGTGAAATGGAAGCTGGCTAGAGTATTCATGGGTTTTAGAGATCATGTTATGTCACAATATTTTCATGGACACATCAGGAAAAACATCACTAATAAAAACTGAACTTGTTAAATGACTATGTGTGCATACTAAATTGCTTCAGTCATGTCCAACTCTTTGCGACCCTATGGACTGTAGCTCACCAGACTACTCTATCCATGGGATTTCCCAGGCAAGAATACTTGAGTGGGTTGCCATGCCCTCTTCCAGGGGATCTTCCTCACCCAGGGATTGAATCCATGCTTCTTGAAGCTCCTGAAGTGCAGGCAGATTCTTTACTGCTGAGTCACCTGGGAAGCCTGTTATATGACTATAAAAGGAGAATGAATATTCACTTCATGGCACCAAAGTTAGTATCATTTATAGTTATATAACTGATATATAACTGACACTAACTTTGGTGCCATGAAGTGAATATTCATTCTCCTTAGCTATTAAGTTCATAAATATGTCATTGCAACAAATCAAATCTGGATATGGTACGTGAGAAAATCCTCTTCTACCTAAACAGGATCTTTGTACTGTACAATATACATAGACAGAAACAATTATTTTAGTTGCTTCATTCATTCGTTCAAGTATTTAATTTATTGAATAATAAACATTTACTTTATTGGGGCTTTCCTGGTAGCTCAATGGTAAAGAATCTGCCTGCCCATGCAGGAGATGCAGGAGATGCGGGTTCAATCCCCGGTTGGGAAGATCCACTGAAGGAGGAAGTGGCAACCCACTCCAGTATTCTTGCCTGGGAAATCTCATGGACAGAGGAGCCTGGTGAGCTACAGTCCATGGGGTCGAAAAAGAGTTGGATACGATATAGCAATGAAATAACTATCTCCAGCATTGAGAAGATAAATACATGAGAAATTGAGTAAGAAAGTTTAAAAAATTACTAAAAATTAAAAGACGCTTACTCCTTGGAAGAAAAGTTATAACCAATCTGCTACTGCTGCTGCTAAGTCGCTTCAGTCGTGTCTGACTCTGTGCGACCCCATAGACAACAGCCCACCAGGCTCCTCCTTCCCTGGGATTCTCTAGGCAAGAATACTGGAATGGGTTGCCATTTCCTTCTCCAATGCATGCAAGTGAAAAGTGAAAGTGAAGTCGCTCAGTCGTGTCTGACTCTTATCGACCCCATGGACTGCAGCCCACCAGGCTCCTCCATCCATGGGATTCTCCAGGCAAGAGTACTGGAGTGGGGTGCCATTGCCTAGACAGCATATTAAAAAGCAGAGACAACTTTGTTAACAAAGGTCCATCTAGTCAAGGCTATGGTTTTTCCAGTGGTCATGTATAAATGTGAGAGTTGGACTGTGAAGAAGTCTGAGAGCTGAAGAATTGATGCTTTTGAACTGTGGTGTTGGAGAAGACTCTTGAGAGTCCCTTGGACTGCAAGGAGATCCAACCAGTCCATCCTAAAGGAGATCAGTCCTGGGTGTTCATTGGAGGGATTGATGTTGAAGCTGAAACTCCAATTCTTTGGCCACCTGATGAGAAGAGCTGACTCATTTGAAAAGACCCTGATGCTAGGAAAGATTGAGGGCAGGAGGAGAAGGGGCCGACAGAGGATGAGATGGTTGGATGGCATCACTGACACAATGGACATGGGTTTGGGTGGACTCCAGGAGTTGGTGATGGACAGGGAGGCCTGGCATGCTGAGGTTCATGGGGTCACAAAGAGTCGGACATGACTGAGCGACTGAACTGAACTGAACTCCTTGGAAGGAAAGTTATGACCAACCTGGACAGCATATTAAAAAGCAGAGAAATTACCTTGTCAACAAAGATCTGTCTAGTCAAGGCTATGGTTTTTCCAGTAATCATGTATGGATGGGAGAGTTGGACTATAAAGAAAGCTGAGCGCAGAAGAACTGATACTTGAACATGAGTTGGACATGAGTTTGAGTAGACTCCGGGAGTTGGTGGTGGACAGGGAGGCCTGGCATGCTGCAGTCCATGGGATCACAAAGAGTCGGACACTGAGTGACTGAACTGAACTGATGTACCTAAGGAGTAGACTCCAATGAAAAGTCAATCTTTTGTGCCCCACATGACACTCCAAAGGCTTTTGAATTGATGGCATGCTGCTGCTGCTGCTGCTGCTAAGTCGCTTTAGTTGTGTCTGACTCTGTGCAACCCCATAGCCAACAGCCCACCAAGCTACCCCGTCCCTGGGATTCTCCAGGCAAGAACACTGGAGTGGGTTGCCATTTCCTTCTCCAATGCATGAAAGTGGGAAGTGAAAGTTGAAAGAGAAGTCGCTCAGTCGTGTCCGACTCTTCGTGACCCCATGGACTGCAGCCTACCAGGCTCCTCTGCCCATGGGATTTTCTAGGCAAGAGTACTGGAGTGGGGTGCCAAAGCCTTCTCTGCAATTGATGGCATAAGGCCCCTCTGAAGGTGGAGAAGGTAGAGGACAAAAGAAGGGGATTATGTGAAGGTTTGAAGCTTGATTAAATCCAGATCTTCAATTCTAATTTGGGGAAGGTGGCTTGACAACCCCTCCAACCTCTCTCACTGCAGCAAACAGTACAGAGTCCCAGTATCTGGAAAGTGAGCATAGGTGAGCAGTGAAGTGTGGGACTGAAAGCAAAAAAGAGAAGTATCAATCTCTGAGGGAACGGTGAAACCCTCAGCAACTACCCCACTCAATTACAATAGTTTCATAAGCCCCACACGGTATCAAGAACATTCTTTTCAGATGAAACTGAACAAGTCCTGGAGGAAAGACTCACAGGATCTGAATTTAAGGAATTCTCCAAAGAAAAAGCCAAAAAAATTTAAACTTTAAATTCAAAGCAAAGAGCTTGTATATAAACAGTACCTCACTTGTAAATTAAATTAAATTTTTATCTCACATGCAAATAGGAACAAATGGCAAATAATTACTAAGCATTTGAGAAAAAACACTTAACAAGAATGACAGACTAGGAAAAAAAAAAAGAATGACAGACTAAAACTAAGAAAAGACTGGAAGAGGCAGATAAAATGCAAGGAAATGCAGAAAACTTTAAGAAATAGTATTTTCTCAGTGAGATAAGATATTGCGTCCTTAAAACAAGAATATGGTAACAGTTAAAAAATGATGTAAGAAATAACTCTTAGAAATTAAAAATATGACAGCTGAGATTAAAAATTCATTAAAACAGTTGGAAATGTAGTTAAGAAATGTTCCCTGAAGGTAAACCAAAGACAAAAAACACAAAGAAAATAGTTCTACATCGGTATGGGAGCTTCAACATGAGATTAGAAGTTACAGAATGAAACAATAGAAAAAATAGTTGAAAGGCAATTACCAGAGAATTTATCCCAGAAATGAAGCACTTGAATTTCCAACTTGAAAACTTCCCTCACAATGAAAGAACAGACCTACCACAAAGTCCACTGCTGTGCAGTTTCTGAACACTATGGATAATCTCTCAAAGGCAAAACTGGAAGGTAGATGATAAGGGAGCAAAGCTTTCAAAATTCTGAGAAGTAGTTTTCAACTGGGAATTCTAGAAATAATCAAACTATCCATCTTATTTGAGTGTAAAATAAAGATATTTTCAAACAAGCAGGTCTTGTAATCAACTAATTAATATCCTCTGCACCTTTCTTTGGAGAAGGCAATGGCACTCCACTCCAGTACTCTTGCCTGGAAAATCCCATGGACGGAGGAGCCTGGAAGGCTGCAGTCCATGGGGTCGCTGAGGGTCAGACACGACTGAGCGACTTCGCTTTCACTTTTCATTTTCATGCATTGGAGAAGGAAATGGCAACCCACTCCAGTGTTCTTGCCTGGAGAATCCCAGGGACAGGGGAGCCTGGTGGGCTGCCGTCTATGGGGTCGCGCAGAGTCAGACACGACTGAAGCGACTTAGCAGCAGCACATTTCTTAGGAAACAAGTAGAGTATGGGCTCCACAAAACTAAAGAAAACCAGAAAAGAATGTTATTTGAGTTAAGAAATTGCTAGTAAACACAGAAGCAATTTGAAGATAACCGCCAGGATGGTGTTAAATGGAAGTTCCAGTACAACGCTGTTATGGACTAAATGTTTGTGTCCCCCAGTATTCATATGTTGAAACTGACTCCCAATGTAGGGATACAGATGGCGGCACCTTTGGGAGGTGATTAGAATTAAAGTCATAAGGATAGATAAAATCATGGAGCCCTCATAAATGAGATTAGAGGCCTTATGAAAGTCACCAGAGGGTTTTCCTAGGTGGTGCAGTGATAAAGAACCCACCTTCAATGCAGGATATGCAG
Source organism: Bos taurus (assembly GCF_002263795.3). Classification (NCBI taxonomy): domain Eukaryota; kingdom Metazoa; phylum Chordata; class Mammalia; order Artiodactyla; family Bovidae; genus Bos; species Bos taurus. The sequence continues at coordinate 65,850,197 of NC_037336.1, forward strand.
GAGACACGGGTTCGATCCCTGGGTAGGGAAGATGCCCTGGAGGAGGAAATGGTAACCCACTCCAGTATACTTGCCTAGAAAATACCATGGACAGAGGAGCCTGGCTGGCTACAGTCCATGGGGTCGCAAAGAGACATGACCAAGCAACCGAAGCTGCAAAAGTCACTAGAGGGAGACTTCCACAGGGGTCCACTGGTAAAGACTCTGTGCTTCCACTGTAAGGGGCATGGATTCGATCCCTGGTGGGGGAAGTTCCACATGCCATGTGGTGCAGCCAAAAGAAAATAAAAGAAATGTCACCAGAGTTTCCTTTCCATCTCTGCTCTGAACTGTGTGAGGATATTGTCAGCATGCAACCTGCAAGAGTTCCTCTTCAGAATTCGACTGTGCTGGCAACCTAATCTCAGACTTTCAGCCTCCAGAACTGTAAGAAACAAATGCCTGTTGCTTATAAACCCCCAGTTTACAGTATTTTTTAATTATAGCATCCCAACCTAAGCCAAGCACCTAAGCATTAGTTCTAGAGATCCACAGATACAGATTGGAGCGTGAGGTTGGAGAGTTCCAGCAGGATTAAAAATAAAAGATGTAGATCTCCTGACAGTTTGGGCTCTGGAAAATTGTAGAGAATAGTTTGTTGTTGTTTTTTTAACAAAGATGTTGGAACATACTTCAAGTCTTAGGAGAAGACTGAGGAAAATTAAGCAATGAAATAGTAAGGTCATTATTATAAAAAAATAAAGTTATAGAGAAGTGGAATTATGGTCATTATCTACCACCTGATTCAGCAATGAATTGTCACAGAAATGAAACTACTTAACCATAACTTACCATAAACTGAGAGAAAGGAGAAAGAGAAGAGAAAGTAGGAATATAAGACCATTAAATCTTCAGATCACAAGTGAAAGTCAGTAGTTTATGTCTAAAATTGATCGCTTGAAAAATAGCAATATCATATATTATTTGGAAATGTGAATGGCAATACAAGAAAGCAGGAGCAAAATATTTAAAGAAGTTACTTCAGAGTTGCAGAATGTAGGGGAAATTTGGGAATGATCAAGAATATGGGTTTGCTGATAACTTTGTCTTTTTACCACTATGTGATATTTCTGATTTGATAAAAATGGAATTTTTTTAAATAAATGAGAGAAAGAGTAAGTCTCAGAATACTGAAAGGTTGAGGCATTTTTTTCTTCATTTTTTTCTTCTGTCACCTATTATACAATATTCAGATACTGTCTTTCTGATAACACCATTTTGCTTGTATGATTTCAGCCCTCTGTGTTCATAAATGAACTAATATATCATATATTTGAGTGGAAACCTTTCCCCAGATTTTGAAAGGCACTAAGGTTTCTCTTAAAGCAAAATGCAACTTTATAACTTGTAAAATTTCCACTAGTAAAGAAACAACTATCAATCAATACATCAAAACATAACTTCATTAAAAAGTTTTAACGATCAAGATTTCTAGTTTTCTGAAGCAATTTTAAATGGCCGCTTCCATTTTTCATTTGGAAATATTATTCATTCCATCTGTTATACTAGTATGAATTCTATCTTTTTGTTAAAGGCACAAACTGATTTTGCTATGACTTATATGAAACCTGTAGTTAGAGGTCTTAGGTGGTTATTTATATCTCTTTCCCAAAGAGATTTAGTTTTTTAAAAAAATCATTAAATGTATGGTAAGAGTTAGAGAGGTTTGGCCTATAATGGAAATACAACCAAGAATTTCCAGAAACAAATATTTCATTTAAACACTTTCGGATACTTTTCTATTTTAGTGAAGTCTAAATTTTCCCGTTAATAATGTTAAAAACTAGCACCTGGAGTAGAATATCTTACATTTCTCTTTTCTCTATTTACTTGCTATGTTCTCTTTTCAACAAATCAATAATTTCATAGCTTCCTATAGTTCTCAATATTTTTCATTTTGCTTTTTGCTGTAAGGTTTCTCTAAGGTTCCCTGTTCCTAACCCAGATCTATTCTTTTTCTTGTCACTTCAGAAAAGGATTCAAGAGGAGTTTGAACTATGCTGGACACTCAAAGCCATTGAAAAATAACTTAGCAGACCACATACCCATGACTTCAAGGCAAGCTTAACTCTTAAATATAAAAAAAAATAATAATAATGTAAAATAAGACCACAGTTAATTAAAAAACAGTCTAAATAATTATGTATAAAAAGAAACAGAATTACAGACGTAGAAAACAAACTTACGGTTACTAAGGGGTAAGAAGGAGGAGGGGTAAATTGGAAGATCAAGATTGACATACACACACAACTAGATATAAAATAGATAACTAATAAGGACCTACTGTATAGTACAAGGACCTCTACTCAATACTCTAATAGAAAATGGTCTGAAAAAGAGTGGATATATGTATAACTGACTCACTTTGCTGTATACGTGAAACTAGCATAACATTATAAATCAACTGTACTCCAATAACATTTTTAAAAGTAAATTGAAAATAAAATTTAAAGTCTACATTTTATCTTTAGAAGAAAAATGCCCATAATAACAATTTTTAAAATTGGACTTTTTGTGTTGAACACCCAGCATCCAATACTCTGCAGTCAGTATACAGATAAAACAGTCTCATACAGAATCCAGAATCCTGAAATTTCTATACAATAGAGCTAATGCTTAAAATAATCCCTAAAAATTAAAGATCCAGAATAATTAAAATCAAAATCCAATTTTAATATTATTAAAGAATAGAAATTGGATTAAAACCTTGTGGGAAGGATTTTAGTTTATCCAAAGGCAATTTCTTCTGGGACCTTAGTTATTAGTATGAAATCATATTTAAGTCCATCTAAACAATTCAGTTAATATCCCTTGCTCTTTGTCAATGTTAATATTTACTAAACAGCACCACTATTCAGCCAGCAAATCAAGCCAGAAGCTTGGAAATGAGATTAACTTCTTTCCACTTCCAATAGACCTTGAGCTCTGGTTGAATGTTCTGAAATACCCATTAAGAACAGCTGTCCCTCTTAGGTTACCACTATATTAGTACTCTGCCATAGAATAAGCAGCCTCACTACACTTCTATCTTGTTTATCCAGCTAGAAAATCTCTTAATTTGCCCTTTGGACAAAAGGCTGCATGGGCGCAGGAGGGCCTAGAGGAGCTATCCCACATGAAGGTCAGGAAGGGCGGCGGTGAGGAGATACCCCTTGTCCAACGTAAGGAGCAATGACAGCGCTTTGCTGGTGCAGTCGTGAAGAGATACCCCATGCCCAAGGTAAGAGAAACCCAAGTAAGACGGTAGGTGTTGCAAGAGGGCATCAGAGGGCAAACACACTGCAACCATACTCACAGATCACTAGTCAATCTAATCACACTAGGACCACAGCCTTGTCTAACTCAATGAAACTAAGCCATGTCTGTGGGGCAACCCAAGACGAGTGGGTCATGGTGGAGAGATCTGACAGAATGTGGTCCACTGGAGAAGGGAATGGCAAACCACTTCAGTATTCTTGCCTTTAGAACCCCGTGAACAGTATGAAAAGGCAAAATGATAGGATACTGAAAGAGAAACTCCCCGGGTCAGTAGGTGTCCAATATGCTACTGGAGATCAGTGGAGAAAGAACTCCAGAAAGAATGAAGGGAAGGAACCAAAGCAAAAACAATACCTAGCTGTGGATGTGACTGGTGATAGAAGCAAGGTATGATGCTGTAAAGAGCAATATTGCAAGGAACCTGGAATATCAGGTCCATGAATCAAGGCAAATTGGAAGTGGTCAAACAAGAGATGGCAAGAGTGAATGTCGACATTCTAGGAATCAGTGAACTGAAATGGACTGGAATGGGTGAATTTAACTCATATGACCATTATATCTACTACTGCAGGCAGGAATCCCTCAGAAGAAATGGAGTGGCCATCATGGTCAACAAAAGAGTCCAAAATGCAGTACTTGGATGCAATCTCAAAAACGACAGAATGATCTCTGTTCGTTTCCAAGGCAAACCATTCAATATCACAGTAATCCAAGTCTATGCCCCAACCAGTAATGCTGAAGAAGCTGAAGTTGAACGGTTCCATGAAGACCTACAAGATCTTTTAGAACTAACACCCAAAAAGATGTCCTTTTCATTATAGGGGACTGGAATGCAAAAGTAGGAAGTCAAGAAACACCTGGAGTAACAGGCAAATTTGGCCTTGGAATACGGAATGAAGCAGGGCAAAGACTAATAGAGTTTTGCCAAGAAAATGCACTGCTCATAACAAACATCCTCTTCCAACAACACAAGAGAAGACTCTACACATGGACATCACCAGATGGTCAACACCGAAATCAGATTGATTATATTCTTTGCAGCCAAAGATGGAGAAGCTCTATACAGTCAGCAAAAACAAGACCAGGAGCTGACTGTGGCTCAGACCATGAACTCCTTATTGCCAAATTCAGACTGAAATTGAAGAAAGTAGGGAGAAACCACTAGACCATTCAGGTATGACCTAAATCTAAATCCCTTATGATTATACAGTGGAAGTGAGAAATAGATTTAAGGGCCTAGATCTGATAGATAGAGTGCCTGATGAAATATGGAATGAGGTTCGTGACATTGTACAGGAGACAGGGATCAAGACCATTCCCATAGAAAAGAAAAGCGAAAAAGCAAAATGGCTGTCTGGGGAGGCCTTACAAATAGCTGTGAAAAGAAGAGAAGCGAAAAGCAAAGGAAAAAAGGAAAGATATAAACATCTGAATGCAGAGTTCCAAAGAATAGCAAGAAGAGATAAGAAAGCCTTCCTCAGCGATCAATGCAAAGAAATAGAGGAAAACAACAGAATGGGCAAGGCTAGGCATCTCTTCAAGAAAATCAGAGATACCAAAGGAACATTTCATGCAAAGATGGGCTCAATAAAGGAGAGAAATGGTATGGACCTAACAGAAGCAGAAGATATTAAGAAGAGATGGCAAGAATACACAGAAGAACTGTACAAAAAAGATCTTCACAACCCAGATAATCACGATGGTGTGATCACTAACCTAGAGCCAGACATCCCAGAATGTGAAGTCAAGTGGGCCTTAGAAAGCATCACTACGAACAAAGCTAGTGGAGGTGATGGAATTCGAGTTGAGCTATTCCAAATCCTGAAAGATGATGCTGTGAAAGTGCTGCACTCAATATGCCAGCAAATTTGGAGAACTCAGCAGTGGCCACAGGACTGGAAAACGTCAGTTTTCATTCCAATCCCAAAGAAAGGCAATGCCAAAGAATGCTCAAACTACCACACAATTGCACTCATCTCACATTCTAGTAAGGTAATGCTCAAAATTCTCCAAGCCAGGCTTCAGCAATATGTGAACCGTAACTGCCTGATGTTCAAGCTGGTTTTAGAAAAGGCAGAGGAACCAGAGATCAAATTGCCAACATCCGCTGGATCATAGAAAAAGCAAGAGAGTTCCAGAAAAACATCTATTTCTGCTTTATTGACTATGCCAAAGCCTGTGACCGTGTGGATCACAATAAACTGTGGGAAATTCTGAAAGAGATGGGAATACCAGACCACCTGATCTGCCTCTTGAGAAATTTGTATGCAGATCAGGAAGCAACAGTTAGAACTGGACATGGAACAACAGATTGGTTCCAAATAGGAAAAGGAGTTCGTCATGGCTGTATATTGTCACCCTGCTTATTTAACTTATATGCAGAGTACATCATGAGAAACGCTGGACTGGAAGAAACACAAACTGGAATCAAGATTGCCGGGAGAAATATCAATAACCTCAGATATGCAGATGACACCACCCTTATGGCAGAAAGTGAAGAGGAACTCAAAAGCCCCTTGATGAAAGTGAAAGTGGAGAGTGAAAAAGTTGGCTTAAAGCTCAACATTCAGAAAACGAAGATCATGGCATCCGGTCCCACCACTTCATGGGAAATAGATGGGGAAACAGTGGAAACAGTGTCAGACTTTATTGTTCTGGGCTCCAAAATCACTGCAGATGGTGACTGCAGCCATGAAATTAAAAGACACTTACTCCTTGGAAGGAAAGTTATGACCAACCTAGATAGCATATTCAAAAGCAGAGACATTACTTTGCCAACAAAGGTCCATCTAGTCAAGGCTATGGTTTTTCCTGTGGTCATGTATGGATGTGAGAGTTGGACTGTGAAGAAGGCTGAGTGCTGAAGAATTGATGCTTTTGAACTGTGGTGTTGGAGAAGACTCTTGAGAGTCCCTTGGACTGCAAGGAGTTCCAACCAGTCCATTCTGAAGGAGATCAGTCCTGGGATTTCTTTGGAAGGAATGATGCTAAAGCTGAAACTCCAGTACTTTGGCCACCTCATGCGAAGACTTGACTCATTGGAAAAGACTCTGATGCTGGGAGGGATTGGGGGTAGGAGGAGAAGGGGACGACAGAGGATGAGATGGCTGGATGGCATCACTGACTCGATGGAAGTGAGTCTGTGTGAACTCCTGGTGTTGGTGATGGACAGGGAGGCCTGGCGTGCTGCGATTCATGGGGTCGCAAAGAATCGGACACGACTGAGTGACTGATCTGATCTGATCTGATCTGAATCCCTATTTAATCCCTTATTTAACCCATATATTTCAATACCCACCATGCCTGATTCTACTCCTCCATTGCATGTTTTGATGACTGTCTCAACCTACCTTCTCTTCTCTTTTCTCATGCCAGCTGCACTAGAACCACAATCTCTTGCTTATCTCCTTTCCTGTAAGCTGCATCTGCTTCCTCCAACGTTGTCCTCTCTTTCTCTACCTGCCCATCTCCTAGTCAGCCTTCAGATCTCAGTTTACATGTCATTTCCTCAGTGAAGGCTTTTGTGATACCTAACATAAATTCATTAAATATTGTAGCTATCTTGTTCATATATTTAGGTTCTGGGTTCACCTTCATTTGCATCTGCATTATAGGAGCTGCCAATGGTTTTAGAAAAACAACCAATTTTAAAATGAGAAAATGCTACCCATTATTTATGAAAATTGAGGAAAATCCAATTACCAATTTTGATTTTACATTTTGTGAAAGCTGCCAGAACACTAATGTAAGGTCTAAAGTTTACTGTGATCTCAATTTTTTGTCATATTGACCAGTTATTGACAAGAGTTAGAATCCAGGACTTCTGACTGAAAATACAGAACTCTTTGCTCCATACTTGCCCTGCTATGTGCCATAATCTTAAAAAGTCAAGGTGTTAATTTCTTTAGGATTACAAGGCTCTATACAGCTATTCCTATTTTAAAATGCAAAAATCTTAGGAAGATTATGCCATTTGCAGCAATATGAATGGACCTGGAGATTGTCACATTGAGTGAAGTAGGTCAGACAGAGAAGGAAAAGTATTTATGACATCCCTTATATGCAGAATCTAAAAAAAAATTATACAAATGAATTTATTTACAAAACAGACTCACAGACTTGGTGAATGAGAACTTACAGTTGCCAGGGGGAAAGGATCATGGGGAGGGATAGATAGGGAGTTTGGGCTAAATGTATACACACTGCTATATTTAAAATGGATAACCAACAAGGACCTACTGTATAACACAGGGAACTCTGCTCAATGTTCTGTGGCAGCCTGGATGGGAGAGGAGTTTGGAGAATATATATATATATATACACACACACACACATACACATATAGTTGAGTCCTTTTGCTGTCAATCTGAAACTACCACAATATTATTAATCAGCTATGCTCCAACATAAAATAAAAAGTTAAAAAACACAATTTTAAAAATATTATTAAGGTTACATACAAAAATACATTCACATGGGAAGACAGAAAGGAGAGTGGCAGGATAAGGATATGGGATTAAGATATACAAATTACTATATATAAAATAGGTAAGCAACAAAGATATATTGTACAGTACAAGGAAGTACAGCCTTATTTTGTAATAACTCTAAAGGTGGTATAATCTATAAAATACTGAATCACTATGCTGTATACCTAAAGCTAACATTATCAAATATATTTCAATATTTAACCCACACTTTTGTGTGAATTAATTTGTCACATTATTTTCCCTTAAGTCAGAGGAACTTTCAGCTGATAGGAAGATTTATGGATGGCAGTAAGGCAGTAAGGCAGTAATGGATGGCTAAAAAAAAAGAAAAAAGGCTCTCATAAAATAAGAGTAAGGGATACATTAAGGTAACTTTGCATCCTTATCACTTTTGACCATCTCCATACAAGAAAGCTATGTAAAATCCTAAAAGATGATGCTGTTAAAGTGCTGCACTCAATATGCCAGCAAATTTGGAAAACTCAGCAGTGGCCACAGAACTGGAAGAGGCCAGTTTTCATTTCAATCCCAAAGAGAGGCAATGCCAAAGAATGTTCAAAATACCATACAGTTGCACTCATTTCACATGCTAGCAAGGTAACACTCAAAATCCTTCAAACTAGGCTTCAACAGTGTGTGAACTGAGAACTTCCAGATGTATAAGCTGAATTTAGAAAAGGTGGAGGAACCAGAAATCAAATTGCCAACATCCATTGGATCATATAAAAAAACAACAGAATTCCAAAAAATTATCTATTCTGCTTCATTGACCATGATAAAGTCTTTGTGTGGACCACAATTGGAAAATTCTTAAAGAGATGAGGATACCAGACCACCTTACCTGACTCCTGTGAAACCTATATGTAGATGAGAAGCAACAGTTAGACCTGCTCATGGAACAATGGACTAGTTCAAAATTGGGAAAAGAGTACATCAAGGCTGTATATTGTCACCCTGCTTTTTAAAATTATATGCAGAGTACATAATGCAAAATGCGAAGCTGGATGAATCACAAGCTAGAATCAAGATTGCCAGGAGAAATACCAACAACCTCAGATATACATAGGATACCACTCTAAAGGCAGAAAATGAAGAGGAGCTAAAGAACCTCTTGATGAGGGTGAAAGAGCAAAGTGAAAAAGCTGGCTTAAAACTCAACATTCAAAAAACTAAGATCATGGCATTCAATCCCATCACTTCATGGCACACGGATGGGGAAAAGTGTGAACAGTGACAGATTTTATTTTCTTGGGTTCCAAAATCACTGTGCACAGTGACTGCAGACATGCAATTAAAAGATGTTTGCTCCTTGGAAGGAAAGCTATGACAAACCTAGATAGTATATTAAAAAGCAGAGACATCATTTTGCCAACAAAGGTTCATACAGTCAACACTATGCTTTTTCCAGTAGTCATGTATGGATGTGAGAGTTGGACTATAAAGAAAGCTGAGCACCGAAGAATAGGTGCTTTTGATCTGTGGTGTTGTAGAAGACTCTTGAGGGTCCCTTGGACAGCCAGGAGGCCAAAGCAGTCAATACTAAAGGAAATCAACCCTAAATATTCATTAGAAGGACTGGTGCTGAAGCTCCAATATTTTAGTCACTGATATGAAGAGTTGACTCATTGGAAAAGCCCCTGATGCTGGGAAAGACTGAGGGTAGGAGAAGGGGGCAAGAGAGAATGAGATGGTTGGAAGGCATCACTGACTCCATGACATGAGTTTGGGAAAACTCTGGGAGATATTGAGGGACAGGGAAGCCTGGTGTGCTGCAGTTCACGGGGTCACAGTCAGACACAACTTAGTGACTGAACAACAACAACAACAATAACAATATAAGAAAGCTTATTTCTAACCAACTATGCTGTGTTCTAAAATGTAACTCTTTTTTTTTTTTACTGTGTTTAACTGGCAGTGATAAAAATAAATCAATATTTTAATCTGTCTGTACCTGACAATTACAGCATTTTACATTTGGATCAGTTCAGTTCAGTCACTCAGTCGTGTCCGACTCTTTGTGACCCCATAAATCGCAGCACGCCAGGCCTCCCTGTCCATCACCAACTCCCGGAGTTCACTCAAACTCACGTCCATCGAGTCGGTGATGCCATCCAGCCATCTCATCCTCTGTCGTCCCCTTCTCCCCCTGCCCCCAATCCCTCCCAGCATCAGGGTCTTTTCCAATGAGTCAACTCTTCGCATGAGGTGGCCAAAGTATCAGACTTTCAGCCTCAGCATCAGTTCTTTCAATGAACACCCAGGACTGGTCTCCTTTAGGATGGACTGGTTGGATCTCCTTGCAGTCCAAGGGATTCTCAAGAGTCTTCTCCAACACCACAGTTCAAAAGCATCCATTCTTCAGCACTCACCTTTCTTCACAGTCCAACTCTCACGTCCATACATGATCACTGGAAAAACCATAGCCTTGACTAGACAGACCTTTGTGAACAAAGTTGTCTCTGCTTTTGAATATGCTATCTAGGTTGGTCATAACTTTCCTTCCAAGAAGTAAGCGTCTTTTAATTTCATGGCTGCCATCACCATCTGCAGTGATTTTGGAGCCCCACCAAAATAAAATCTGACACTGTTTGCACTGCTTCCCCATCTATTTCCCATGAAGTGATGGGACCGGATGCCATGATCTTAGTTTTCTGAATGTTGAGCTTTAAGCCAACTTTTTCACTCTCCTCTTTCACGAGAAGCTTTTTAGTTCGTCTTCACTTTCTGCCATAAGGGTGGTGTCATCTGCATATCTGAGGTTACTGATATTTCTCCTGGCAATCTTGATTCCAGCTTGTGCTTCTTCCAGCCCAGTGTTTCTCATGATGTATATTTGGATAGCATTACACAATTTAAAATATTCATTTAAATGCATTATTGAATTTAATTCTTGAAACAAATACATGGCTTGCTTATTTACAGATGAGAATCTAACTCTCAATGGGCTTAATGGATAAGTAGGGACAGAGTTTCATTCTTTAGACTAAAATCTTCCTCTTTCCCAAACCCTACAAACTTGCTCATAAAGCATCATTCTCAGTAGATACTTACATTTCATCACAGCTTGAATTTCATAAACAGGCTTGAGAATCACAGCGCCATAAAAGCCTCTAGGGAATGGATTTGTTGAGTCCCACTTAGCTGAAAAACCTGTAAGTATCACAGTTCGTGTTCTGTTCTTGGGGATCTTCCATTGGATAATTTCCTTTAGGGTATAAATATGTTCATCTTCACACTCATAGAACTCTCCTTCTTGTGACAAAGGCAAAGTAAATGAGTGATTTTGATGATTCCTTAGCACACTACAGTTTACCATTATTTCTCCATTGATCTCTTCCACTGAGTTGAGCATGATTCGCTCACCTTTCTTTATGATGAGATTCTCTAGTTTTATATCCTTCTGATGATAGAAGCAAGGATGATTCGGTCTACTTGGTCTAATATGGTTGGCTTTTGTAATCTCTTCCATAGTGAGGTATGGAGTTGTATCAGCCACAATCTTAAAAAGACCTGCGAACAGAATTCTGTGAATTAAAAAGAGTTCTTAACAATGAAAGTTCTCATAAGTAAATCACAGTGAGAGAGTTATAAAGCAAGTAAAACATAGCATTTAAAAGTAATGTACCTTTTTTGAAAAATTAGAGATAGTTGTTTTAACCCCGAATTCTTCTAGGGTATATCTTAATGTATTATCTGTAGGCTGGATTGTTAGATCCAGACGGGTCTCATAGATGGAAACAAGGGGAAAATATTTTGAAATAGGAAAGACGCACTTCTTGAAAATTAAATCTGCATGAAATACTGGCTCTCTCCTAACTACATGTGTGATCTTAAGCAAGGCACTTAATCTCTCAAGATCACATTTTTAACTTTTAAAATGAAAGGTCTAGATTAGATGAGTATTTCCATATATATTCTCTGGAAACACCAAAATTAAAAGATATTCCAGTAGGAAACTGTTTCATGGTCAAGTTAACAATTGCAAAGCTATTAGCTGGAACTTGACCATGCTGATGACTGTATAACATCATGAATGAACTTAATGACACTAAATTGTACACTTTAAAGTGGTAAATTTGATGATATGCATATTTTACCATAAGAAAAAGTATCTACCTTTTTCCAAGTAATTTGAAATTTCTCAGAAACTTTAGATGCACTATGACTCATAAGAGAGGAATATAACATGAAGAATTTCCCAAATTTCTTTCATCATAAAACTCTTAGAGAAACATTCATTAATAAATTACAAAACAGTATATCATATGTATTAGTTACTCACATAACTCTCATTGGGAAATGCCAGGTTAGGAAGTTGTTCTGGATTGAAATCTCTTGATTATATATCATTCATTCTTTCTGTTACTGCTCTAATTTTTTCCTAGTTTCACTATTTCAAATTTTTTCTTCCAGTACTATTGGGACAGTCAAGTAACACAGATTTTTATGTTTGCAAGTTTAAATTTAATTCTTCTCTTTCAATTATTTTGCATTTATTTCATAGGCACATCTGTTTTGTAACACTACCAGAAATTTAATTATTGAATAAATTTCATTAAATTCCAAAGAAAGTAAGGACAAAGGAAAAATTAGGTAACTGCTTGCTTAACTCCAAAGTAAATTAAGAAAATATTACATAATAGCATCCACTTAGAAGGCAGCATCTAAAGAACCCTAGAAGAATGATATAGCTTAGAAAAGTTATTTTGTCACTTAGTCAAAAATACAGTCCAGTTAAATTTATCTTTATATCCAATTATTATTAACCAGATTAAAATGTTTTTTACATGTATTTTGGGTTAGGGTACAAAGATTTATGTTGCTATTTTACTCAAAGAAAAAAAATACAGGATTTTGATTGTTTTTAAATATAAATGTTCTGAAAAAGTATGTGATGCAATCCTAAGACTGAGGAAGATAGCATGTGCAATCTGTCCTGAAAACTTTTATAGATCAAATAGTGTTCATCCTCTGCATGGTGTGCTTGAAGACAGTAAGGGAAAAAACATTTACTTTGAAGGAGCTTCTTATTTTGTTATGTCTTGTATCAGGGAAAATCCAATAAAACAGTACTCTTGAATTCCCGGCAGTAACTGAATGTGTGTGTGTGTGTGCATCCGTGTGCAAGTGTATGCGCATGTTTAGTCTTATTTGTCTCCATGGGAAGATTTATTTCTAAGCGTCCACAGGCATTATAAGGGTATAAAAAATTTAGCAGTTTTTCTGAAATAAGTTTAAATAATAGCTACCTAGAATCTCATAAGCGTAGAGAAATATAGTTTTATTTCTATCCTAGCTGTATTGATGACATAAGTCACAGAAGAATTAATTCAGCATCTTCTTTCCTGGGGAATTGGGTTCACCTAAGGTAATAACAGACCCAAAATGTTATGAAGTAGAAAAGCCTGAAACCCTAGGGCCACTATTATTTCAAGTTAATCACACATTTCAGAGCTGTCTTGTTGGATGTCTCTATTGCAAGAAAAATCTATCTAAGAAATTTGTGTGTTTTTCCTTAGAAGATGATTAAGGACACAGTTTAGCATACTAAATGGCAGAGTATATTAAAATATTTTATTAACTTGTTTCTTTATATATTATTGGAGCCAGTCCAAGAGTCTCTCCTTATAAACATCCATTCAATATCATATATACTAGTTTCAAGTATATAGAAATATATATCTATACACATACATATGAAAGTGAAAGTGAAAGTCACTCAGTTGTGCCGACTGTTTGCCACCCCATGGACTGACTATACAGGCCATGAAATTCTCCAGGCCAGAATACTGGAGTGGGTAGCCTTTCTCTTCTCCAGGGCATCGTCCCAACCCAGGGATTGAAACCAGGTCTCCCACATTGTAGGCAGATTCTTTACCAGCTGAGCCACAAAGGAAGCCCAAGAATACTGGAGTGGGTAGCCTATCCCTTCTCCAGTGGATCTTCCCAGCCCAGGAATTGAACCGGGGTCCTCCTGCATTGCAGGCAGATTCTTTACCAACTGAGTCATGAGGGAAGCCCTGCATATACATATATATATGAATTATATAATACTGGAACTATAATTTCATAATAAACTAAAGCAATATAGTTTTATAGTGGAGAAAATATAATCTATTATTTTTTCAAAACAAAACAAAACATATTTCAGGAGCTGGGTGATAATTACAGTGATAATAAAATAAGACAATATATAATCTTAACACTTTAACTTAAAAAGCAGAAAGAAAATAGATTTCTATTCCAAATTTGATTGTCACCTATTAAAATGGATGGGCTTCCCAGGTGGCACTACTGGTAAAGAACTCACTTGCCAGTGCAGGAGACACAAGAGACATGAGTTCAATTCCCGGGTTGGAAAGATCCTTTGGAGGAGGGGAAGGCAATCCACTCCAGTGTTCTTGCCTGGAGAATTCCCATGGATAGAGGAGCCTGGTAGGCTACAGTCCATAGGGTTGCAAAGAGTTGTACACTACTGAATCAATTTAGCACACATGCAAAAAGGATACTACTCTTATTTTACTTAGGAGAAATCACTAATATGGAGTGTGTCTCTTGAGAAACAAAAATTATAAGGAAATGTAATCAGCTGGTCTGTTGAAAATTAGTCAGTAAGTAAATTTAGTCTTTGAGATCTTAATCCTGAATCTTAGGCTTTTGGGAAGTTTATATTTTTATCTAATTCTTAATGATCTGCAATCATTATTATTAATGGTAACAACTGAAATTTGCTTAAAAAGTAACAAATTTGAACAATTTTTTTCATATGCATCATTTATAATCTTTTAAGAACAGTAAAATAAATACTACCAAGGAATATAAAAAGTCATGATTTTCTCAGTCATGGCTATAGAATCTCAACTCAGACCTTTGAAATCCAAATGTCATAATCTTACCTACACACCAGGCTACCTCCCTTTTGCACAAATGACTTACAAGGACACTGTCTATGAAAACATATTTATTCCAGTTCACAAAAAAATGTGTATGATCTTACAAGTAGGCCCTTGCTTTCCACTGATCAGCCTTTCTAGACCCTCCAATATGAAAAGAGCTAAAATAAATTCCTGGTTCACTGTGCAGAATTTACACTCATCAGACTTTTTCCTACTTTTTCCTTTACCTCATCAATTCTCATACAAATAGGGAGAAATTTTTTAAAACACAAAATTTCCAACTGTATACTACAATACTATTTATATTCGAATTGTATATTCACATAAGATCACTGTGAAGAGTTCACAATCTTTTTTCCTCATCTAATCTCTAGCTCAGATAAGCTGATGACACCACCCTTATGGCAGAAAGTGAAGAACTAAGGAGCCTCTTGATGAAAGTGAAGGAGGAGAGTGAAAAAGTTGGCTTGGAGCTCAACATTCAGAAAGCCAGAATCATGGCATCTGATCCCATCACTTCATAGCAAATAGATGGGCAAACAGTGGAAACAGTGACAGAGTTTATTTTGGGGCGCTCCAAAAGCACTGCAGATGGTGACTGCAGCCATGAAATTACAAGACGCTTGCTCCTTGAAGAAAGGCTATGACCAAACTAGACATCATATTAAGAAGCAGAGACATTACTTTGCCAGCAAAGGTCTATCTAGTCAAAGGTATGGTTTTTCCAGTAATCATGTACAGATGTGAGAGTTGGGACTATAAAGAAAGCTGAGCGCTGAAGAACTGATGCTTTTGAACTGTGGTGTTAGAGAAGACTCCTGAAAGTCCCTTGGACAGCAAGGAGATCCAACCAGTCCATCCTAAAGGAAATCAGTCCTGAATATTCATTGGTAAGACTAATGTTGAAGCTGAAACTCCAATACTTTGGCCACCTGATGTGAAGACCTGACTCATTTGAAAAGACCCTGATACTGGGAAAGATTGAAGGCAGGAGGAGAAGGGGTAACAGAGGATGAGATGGTTGGATGGCATCACCAACTCAATGGACATGAGCTTGAGTAAACTCCAGGAATTGGTGATGGACAGGGAAGCCTGGCGTGCTGCAGTCCATGGGGTTGCAAAGAGTCAGACACGACTGAGGGACTGAACTGAAATGAACTGAACTGAATCTCTAGCTTGCTTTCACAGTTCCAACCAAACATATCCCTCCAACTCTGAGAAAAGGAATCCTAGAGTGAACTTTATGAACTAATTCTCATTTTCCTCTCATACCTTCAAAATTAGGATATTAATATATTAGCAGCTTAGAATATGCTGGAAATTTCCCTCATGATAGAATTCAATTTTCTGAATAATAATATGAAGTAGCTAGAAATAAAAAACAAACACTTCACAAATCAGCACAGGAAAGTCTAAAGAGATACCATAAATTCTCTATCATCTCACAGCACGTAAAATACACAGTAGGATTCTGTGTCTCTAAAGCTCAAGGGCTTAATCACAAGGTTACACATTTAAACCTTTCACTATTATTTGGAGCCATAAATTGTTTGTCTAGCTTTTCACTCTCCTTTTGGGTGCAGAAATTCTTAGAACTTCTTAAAACAAGCAAGATGAGAAAGTGAACTTACTGATATTTAAGACATTGATTGGCACTAGTTTCATCTCTTCATATATCAGGTGGCCACATGCCTGTAGGTGTAGGCATGTGGGAGTCCAGGGAACTGAACAAGCTGATGGGGCTGACAACACTGCCTATCAGATCATGTACTCTGAGTGTGCAGCAGATCACCTGGCCATATGTTAAGTGGGTTTGCAGAATATACTATCACCGTTTTTAAATAAAATAAATCTCACCAAATGGATAAACGACTTCACACACTTCTTGCAAAAAAAATTGTGTATTGAAAATAAAATAAAAATAAATATAAATATAATAATATTTAAAATATTAAAATAAATAAAAATAAATATAAAAATAAAATAAAAACTAATACAACACAAACAAGGAGAAAAAAATGATGAAGCTGACATTTCTACTCTCACTCAAGTTTTTCTTTAGCCATATTATGAAATAAAACGACACTCTAGTCTAATAAAATATGAAAGGTGGCTGAAATTTCTTTAACACTTTAAAGTTGTCAAAATGTAGATTTATATCCATTATCATCATAGAGAAATTAGTCTTTGAGATATAGGTTGCTGCTGCTGCTGCTGCTAAGTCGCTTCAGTCGTGCCCGACTCTGTGCAACCCCATAGACGGCAGCCCACCAGGCTCCCCCGTCCCTGGGATTCTCCAGGCAAGAACACTGGAGTGGGTTGCCATTTCCTTCTTCAATGCATGAAAGTGAAAAGTGAAAGCGAAGTCACTCAGTCGTGTCTAACTCTGTGCGATCCCATGGACTGCAGCCCACCAGGCTCCTCCATCCATGGGATTTTCCAGGCAAGAGTACTGGAGTGGGGTGCCATTGCCTTCTCCAGAGATATAGGTTAACAATACATAAAATATATATGCAAGCACATAATTTTAAATAAATACATATATATTTGAGATACTGCTCAAAACTTTCCAATGGACTGATCTATGTGAAGAAGAACATTTAGAGACAAATCAAAAGTGTTTGTTGTACAAAGATATGATGTACTTTTTGTCTTGTGTCTTGTCTCTCTGCCAGTACAGTCTCTTTGCCAGTAAAGCAAACTGTATTTCACTTATTTTTGTGAGGGTATATGCCTCTGCCTCTTAAAATGGCACTTTGTCCTGCAATCAAATTCTTTTTTATTTTTTTATTTTATTTTATTTTTAAACTTTACATAATTGTATTAGTTTTGTCAAATATCAAAATGAATCCGCCACAGGTATACATGTGTTCCCCATCCTGAACCCTCCTCCCTCCTCCCTCCCCATACCATCCCTCTGGGTCGTCCCAGTGCACTAGCCCCAAGCATCCAGTATCGTGCATCGAACCTGGACTGGCAACTCGTTTCTTACATGATATTTTACATGTTTCAATGCCATTCTCCCAAATCTTCCCACCCTCTCCCTCTCCCACAGAGTCCATAAGACTGTTCTATACATCAGTGTCTCTTTTGCTGTCTCGTACACTGGGTTATTGTTACCATCTTTCTAAATTCCATATATATGCATTGGTATACTGTATTGGTGTTTTTCCTTCTGGCTTACTTCACTCTGTATAATAGGCTCCAGTTTCATCCACCTCATTAGAACTTATCAAATTCTTAAGGATCCCTGTTATTTTATACTTGCTTATGTAAGTTTTTTATTCTGCATTTTCCTATTATTTTGTTATATTCCCAAGGTAATTCTTAAGTCAGGATATCCTACAAAAACTATCTTCTTCAATACTACCCCAAATTTGGTATTTTGACTAGAAATTTTAGTTCAATTATCTCTACTTAATTTCAGATTTAATGAGATGCATGAAATACCCTATCAAAGCAAAAAACCCCACAAAATTCTTGGGCAAAGTAATGAAATGTAATAATATTAACATCCAAGCTGTAAAAAACTTTTTCAGATTTCTCAATTATAGGATTATTGAAAATCATCAACTGATAAGTGATTCTAACAATCTTGACAGAAGTCTCTAAGAGTAGCAAAAAAGGAACGCATGGAAAGTCAAAGTTCGTAAGAAAATTTTGCATAGGAATTTAATGGGGTATTTAGGGGGGGAGAAGACATATCTAGATGGTGACCAAGTCTGTTAAATGTTAAATGCTAAGTGAGGATGTAGATTCCTATGTTTGAATGTCTTTACATGTATAATGAAATCAGAATTATCTATAATAGCTATTAATGGTTTTTAATAGTTCTTTTACTTGGGGGTAAAAAATAATAAATCATAAAATCTTTTGATTCATTTTTACTTTAATGGTTCAAACACCACATGAAAAACACTCTTATTTTCCCACTAAGTCCTTAAAAGGTTTGACTATGCATATCTAACACATTTGAGATATTTAGCAAATAACTCATGTAAATAATGCTAGATTCTAAAATCAAATGATATAATTTTATGTCTATACCTAAAACTCTGTTATAATCATGGCTTTATTAATAAAAGTACCATATATCCTTGTTCATGTTAAAACTTTGTCTCTACTAAACAGCGAGAATGAGTAATAGACCTAGGATGAAGTGAGAAGATGTGAGAAATTTTTCTTTTCATGAATTTTGACAAGAGCACAGTTCTCTGGACTCTTGCAGTTCTGCAGAGCACTGCCCCTTTTATTATAAGAATACACACACAAAGAGGCTTCAGGACTGGAAAGAACCCCCATAGACAATTAGTCCCCTCAAATCTTTCATAAGGCTTTATTAGGAGGATAATCGAAATATTACAGATTTACTATTTCTGGCCCTTGGTGATTTCAGGCACTAGCATTTTCAGGGCCAGCAACATACTACTATTCCAACAGTAAAGTAAAGTAGTCAGAGTAAGAATTTTTGATTCAAACAGTTTAATTTTGACCTCAGTCCTTCCCCCACTGTGTAAAGTTGAGAACTTAGATTCTCAAGTTATAATTTCCTTTTCTGTAAAATGGAGAATATTGTATCATCCTCCTCATAAAGTCATTCTGATGATTAAATGAGTCAATACATGTAACACACTTAGATAGCACTTAATACATAGCAAGCACCAAAAAAGGAAAAAAACAAAAAAATAATAGCTATTCTTTCACCTCATTTTCTTTCACTCTGGAGTTCTAAGCCATTGTAGGATGGTTATAACATCAGAGAGACTAACACTTATAGGGCAGAAGACTACACACTAGGTATTTCAGTTTGGGTCAAATTAGATGAGACAAAATATGCAGAATCCACAATTCAGTAGTAAGTGACACAGGCCGAGTAAAACTAATTCCCAGCAACCATTGTAGATTATGCCAGAGTGTTTATTTATGGAAAAGCGCCTCAGGTGACTTCTTTAGCTGGACTGCCTTTGGGGAAATATTTCCAGGTGGCTTTGAGGAGTCTGTCTGACTCCGTGCTTCGATAAATTTGCTTAGAATTTAACCATCATAATATTATGCTCATAATAAGCTGATTATAGGGAGATGTAAGCACATTTTAAATGCAGATATTGCGCTGGTTGTAGCTATTCACAAGGTATACATTATACACAGTTGCTGAAGTTCCCTTGAAGAAAAGAAGCAGCAAAATGCCAAGGCATTTTTGAAAATGTGTTTTATTCATGGCTCTGAAGGGTAGTTGAAGCCAATTGAGGGAGGAGTATACCCTCCCTCTATTTTAATGATCTTAATTTTGCTAATGGAAAGAGTTTGGGAGCCATGTGGTGCTGATTGTGTTGTTCAGTATTGATGCTGCTTGCAAATTAAATGTACCTAAGTAGCCACCTGTTTATGCTTATGATTATGTAAAGCCCCATATGTTTCCCTCTCTACACATGGGAGGTAAATATTGAAAAAATTATTCTGGTGTGAAGGGTGAAAACAGCAGCAATTCTTCTATAACTGTCAACATATGCTGTGGTGTTTCCTTTAATGTTGTGCTTTTTCTGACATATTTGCTGATTTTTACCATGCAGTGTTCAAAAAAATCTGTTATCCATGGTTATACAAAACAATTAAAAATCAGTTTACATTAAATTCAAATTAGGAAGAGATATAGTTTTCCAATGTAACCATAAGTTCTAAATGGATTTCAGAGCTTATGATTTAAATAGATTTTGATTTGCACAATAAAGAAAACCAAACATTTTTTTCTAAATTCACCAGCATGTATAAAGGAATATTTTCTTCCTAAGCACATCCTCTTGATCCCATATTAGTAGGCAACCAAAATAACTCAAATAACATAAATTTGAAAATCCCACCTGAAATTGGCAATGGCTCTTCAGTTGGGAATACCACCATAATTCCCACTGGATTGGCTCTGAAAATTTTTCCTGAACCTCATACAAAAGATCTGACCTGGTACTTGGTCAGCAAGAGCTCATGAGCAGTTTTTGAGATGAGCCTCGTTAGAGCGCTGGGAGATCTGGCAAGGTTTAACACCTTTGAAACTAGTTCAGACTATTCAGATTTTGGCCCTGAAAATAATTTGCAAAAGAGATCAGAGAGACTGGATTTGCTGTTGATGATCACTTTAGACACTGCAGATAAACAAACTGGAGCTCCATATGTTTTATATCTGACTGAGAGGGATTTAAATGTCGATTGTCTAGCAGCCTAGACATGACCGTCTCTAACTTCCCAATAAAGTAATGCAAAAAGGCACAGAGTATGTTAGAAAAAAGATGAAAATTAACCTCATCATCAAAAACTAAGTGTAACAGACCAACTCCCCTACTTCAAAAAAAGCAGTCAAATTGGGCCTCTTATTAGTTTTTGCGGCTGCTGCTGCTGCTAAGTCGCTTCAGCCGTATTCGACTCTTGGTGACCCCATGGACTGTAGCCTACCAGGCTCCTCCATCCATGGGATTTTCCAGGCAAGAGTACTGGAGTGGGGTGCCATTGCCTTCTTCGCTTATTAGTTTCTCAGTCAGTTCAGTTCAGTCGCTCAGTTGTATCCGACTCTTTGCGACCCCATGAATCGCAGTACACCAGGCCTCCCTGTCCATCATCAACTCCCAGAGTTCACACAAACTCATGTCCATCGAGTCAGTGATGCCATCCAGCCATCTCATTCTCTGTCATCCCCTTCTCCTCCTGCCCCCAATCCCTCCCAGCATCAGAGTCTTTTCCAATGAGTCAACTCTTCGCATGAGGTGGCCAAAGTACTGGAGTTTCAGCTTTAGCATCATTCCTTCCAAAGAACACCCAGGACTGATCTCCTTTAGAATGGACTGGTTGGATCTTCTTGCAGTCCAAGGGCCTCTCAAGAGTCTTCTCCAACACCACAGTTCAAAAGCATCAATTCTTTGGTGCAGTGGAATGTAATTGGCAGAAGTTTTATTGAATGTGATTTGGCAATATGCATCAAAACTTTAAAAACATTTTTACTTTTGAAGTCATAATTTTATGTATATGAAATCATAATAATCACAAGTGCAGACAAAACTTTAGCTAGAAGACTGTTCTAATGAAATTGCATAAATGATCATGTTTGGAATGGATTTATTATGGTATAGCCACATGATGGACCATTATATAGAAAATAAAAATCATGTTTTGAAGAATATTTAATGACATTGGCAAGTCCTCACAAATATGTTTATTTTTCATATGAAAACATGTGTCTATATGTGTGTAGGTGTACAATGCACTTGTAAACAATGGAAGGGAATGCACTACATATTAATGCTAAATAGCTCTAGTGATGAGACTATAGCTCCCTGAATTTTCTTCCATTTTCTACATTTACTTCTTTGCATTTTCTTCCATTTTCTAAGTTTCTACAAGATATATGTGGCATCTGCAAAGTTAGAAGAAATCAGTATATTTTATAACTTTAAAAAGTTGTATTCCTTATGGTTGGATGGCATCACCAATACAATGGACATGGGTTTGGGTGGACTCCGGGAGTTAGTGATGGACAGGGAGGCCTGGCATGCTGTGGTTCATGGGGTCGCACAGATTCGGATACGACTGAGCGGCTGAACTGAACTGAATTGATTTCTTATGTTCCTACAAATACTCTCATGAAATTTATAGCAGCTTTAGTTATAGTTGTCAAAACTTAAAAGCAACTAAGATGTCCTTCAGTAAGTGAATGGATATATAAACTATGGTACAACCAGACAATGTAATATTATTCAGTGCTAAAGAGAAATGAGCTATAAAGACACAAAAAGACATAGAGGAACCTCAAATGTATATTACTAAGTGAAAGTAACCAATCTGAAAAGACTACATAGTCCACTATTTCAACTGTATGATATTTTGGAAAAGGCAAAACTATGAATACAGTGTAGTGGTGAAGAATCTGCCTGCCAATGCAGGAGACACAAGAGATGTGAGTTCAATCTCTGGATCCTGAAGACCTCTTGGAGTAGGAAATGGCAACCCACTCCAGTATTCTTGCCTGGGAAATCCCATGGAGAGAAGAGCCTGGTAGGTCACAGTCTAGGAGGTCACAAAGAGTCGGACACAACTGAGTAGACACACACACACACACACACACACACACACACTGTTCTCTTTTTTGACTTTCATTTGGGCTGCCCAGGTTGTGCAGTGATAAAGAATCCACCTGCCAATGCAGGAGATGCAAAAGATGTGAATTCAATCCCTGGGTTGGGAAGATTGTCTGGAGTAGGAAATGGCAGTCCACCCCAGTATTCTTGCCTAGAAAACTCCATGGATAGATGATCCTGATGGGCCATAGTCCATGGGGTTGCAAAGAGTAGGACATGACTGAGAGACTGAGCGCATAGCACACATGGAAACAGTGAAAAAAAAAAAACAATGGTTGCCAGAGGTTTGGGGGAAGAGATGAAGAGACCAGACACAGAGGATCGTTAGGGCAGTGAAAATACTCTAATATGATTACATAATGGTGAATACATATCATTTTTTTAAGCCCTTAGGACACACAGCACCAAGAGTAAAGCACAATGTAAACCATGAACCTCAATGACTGTGATGTGTCAAGTATGATGTGCCAATTGTAACCAGTGTACCACTCTGGGAGGAGATCGAGGAGGCTAGGTCTATGCAGAGGCAGGGTGTGTGTGGGACATCTCTGTACTTCATGTCAAGTGTGTTATGAAAACCTAAAATTGCTCTAAAAAATAAAATATTAAAAATCTTTTCTTCAATGACATAAACTCTAAATCTCTGATATATAACTAAATATAAGTACAGCAATGTTCTTTAGCAACATCTACTTCAAGAAATGAAGCCCTGAGTAGACAATTTGGGTGGACAGTCCAGTCTGGTTCCTCTCATAAGAGTCCATGTTGGTACTGCTGAGGCAACACCATAAGGAGCTTTGAAGGAATTGTTCATGAAAAAGAAGGAGATGGTAAGAGCAAAAAGTGATGACATAGATTTTTTGAAGAAGTGCTTACAATATTAATATTATGAGAACTTATAGAATAGTGCCAGTTGTAAAAGAGTCTATTTTAAGATCATCTTTCTGACAGAATTCCAGTCTAATTCTAAGAGGTACACAGCTGGGCAAAGAGAACATTTTGAGCTAGAACTGCTGGTCTATTTGTCTTTCAGATAATATATACTTTAGTTATTCAAAGACCAAAGATGAGGAAAAGAAATCTGATCACGTACTACAGAGAAGAAAACACAGGAAAAAAAATGGAGCTAAAAATTATTGTAAAAGTCTTAATTTTTGAGCATTTAGATGACTTCACATTTTCTTGTGTGGTATAAGATGACCAATCTAGGAAAATATTTCATGTAAGAGACAGAGATGAATCTATTTTGCTTAAGTGAGCACAGAGGGGAAGAAATGTCTTAAGAGAAGTTGACCCACAAAACCTGGAAGAATGGCCCATGATTCCTGAAATAGAAAATAGTCCAGAAATCGGGGAGCCCTAAGTATGGCTTTTCTGAATCACGTGTCATCATAACATCCAGATGGAAAAATAACAGCAAATTCTGGTGTATAGATTGCTTCTTTTAATGTAAGTCATTTAAAAAATGAAGACAAGCTGTTATTCGTGTATTATAAAGCTATTAAGTATATTTTAAATATTTTCACACAATTTTCCTATCAGGTCCCTTTATAAACTGATATTATAGTAAAAAATTATAGCTACAATCATAAAATGGCTAAACATAAAAGATTTAGTCATTCTAATGGTACATGAAACATAATAAATCACCACTGAATGTAGTGTTACATTTTCTATCAATTAAGTATATATTTTCCCAAATAAAACAATGAGAAATTCATTTTGAAAAATGTCAATGTATTAGGTGTTTTAGTACCCATGCATAAAGGAGCAAGTTTCATAAATTTTAATCATTTAACCTTAATCAATTTCATGAAGAAATACTGTTATTACTCATCCAATTTTGTCACTGATTATTACTACTTTCCTATAATTTTCACATTTATAATTAAAATGATTTTAGAAAGAGTTTTACTGTTAAGTAATATAGATATGTTAAAGGATAATTCTCCATAGCATTTCACATGCCTCAGAAACTGGAGGTAAAAGATTTGTTTCCTGACCAGTATGGAAATAGTAGAGAGTATCTCCCTCCTGAGAGACATTCTAGGATCCTAAAGTCTCCCTCCTCTTTCCCAAGATATTTTCTTACATTCCAGGTAATAAAGGCAGCATTTTCTTCAAGGGCAAAGAATGGCAGGTTGGGAAGCACTCATTACACTTTGGAGATTTCCTGAACTCAATATTTCTCCACTGTGGATTAGACATCCACCTGGCTCAGTCCCATCTTACCTGTGGGAGATGGGACTCAAGGGGAACCACTAAAGCATGATGCTCACGCTGTCAGCTGTGCCATGAGAAATTAACTGCTGCATTCATATGGGCTTATTGTTTCATGACTGATCTAATTTATGAAGCATGGCAAGTCAGCTTGGCAGCTACAAGGCTACTTAAAGATGGCTTGACCTCTTGACAAATGAAATCCATTTATCCACTTATCTGGTAGCAATTAATTTATGTAGGAAGCACTGTCTAAAGTCTGTCTTTAAAGCATGACTCCAGTCCATTAAACATATGAAAGAAATTTTATAGTTAATGAATTTCCAACATTCATTTAAAAATTCCTATTTTATGTTATTTAAGAGTAGCATTAATTTAGAAACATTACAAGGCTTACTGCATATAACAGAAAAGTTAGAAAGAATGCCATGTATCTGGGGGATTTGTAGATCCTCATAATTTTTTGTTTGTTTAATTTTTGTTCTTTTTTGTGTTTTCTTAATTTTTTATTTTGTTTGCAGATCCTCATTATAACACTGATGCTGGTTGACAGAAAGACTACTTTACTCTTTTCTATGATTAAGAAAGAAGTGCTCCAGAGCACAGACTCTGGAATGGTTTGGATCTATACTGTAGCTCTCCAATACAGTACCACAGCTGGAGCACTGCATTGAGCATTTGAAATATGGCCACATGAAATTTGCATGGTCAGACTTGATATGTGCTATAAGTGGAAAATATATGCTTGGTTTTAATGTATTAAAAATTCATGCTTGACATGAAAATAATGTAAAATATCTCAATAATTTTATACTGATTAGATATAAAAAGAATAATATTTTAGATGAAAGTGAAAGTATATTAGTCTCTCAGCCATGTCCAACTCTTTGTGACCCCATAGATGGCAGCCTTCCAGGCTCTTCTGTCCATGGAATTCTCTAGGCAAGAATACTGGAGTGGATAGCCATTCCCTTCTCTGGGAGATCTTCCTGACCCAGGGATTGAACCCAATACTCCTGCATTGCAGGCAGATGGGATGCCCCAATACTTTAGACACATAGTTTTAAATAAAATATATTTGTAAAATTAATTCACTTTTTTTTTAACTTTTAAAAATATTTGTGTTTGGTAACCTCCCAGATAGGTCCCAGTGATTCCTGCCCTACCTCCTGGTTGTCACATCTTTGTGTAGTCCCCACCCAGATCACCAGTATTCACCTGTGTGATCAAAAAATATAGCAGTAATGATGGTATGTCACTACTGAGATTAGGTTATAGAAGACTATGATTTCCATTTTGGGCTTGCTTAGATCACTTAGGAGAAACCCAAGAGTAGAAGAAATGAAGCTTTCTCGGATAGCCACATAAATGTTTGATGAAAAAGCATATTAAATGTCTACTGGGCAGTGCTAGTGTAGAGTTAGGGGCTTCCCTGGCGGGTCAGCGGTAAAGAATCTGCCTGCAATGCAGGAGACCCCCTACAATGCAGAAGACACAGGTTCAATTGCTGGGTCAGGACGATCCCCTGGAGAAGGAAAAGGCAACCCACTCCAGTGTTCTTGCCTGGGAAATCAGAGAAGCCTGGAGGGCTACAGTCTGTGGGGTCACAAGAGTCAGTTACGACTTAGCAATAAACCACCACCACCAAGGTAGATTTAACATAACCACTTACTTAACTATGTGATCTTGGGTAAGTTACTTAGCCTTTCTGTAACTCTGTTTCCTCATATGCAAAATGTGAATTCAATTAGTAATCCATATATACATAAAAGTGTTTAGAACAGTTTTACATGTATAAGTATTTAGAACAGTGTCTGACACATCATTGGGATTCTCATTTGAGACTGTGATGTGGGCAGGATAGAGTGTAGGGTAGCAGGAAATGTTCCATATCTAAGTTCTACTACCACACTTCCACACACCTACACAACAGTATTCTTCCACAATAATAAAATTCATAAAATATGATCTAAAAATTCAAACAGAAAAATGTCTTCAATCTAACCATGTAATTTTAATGGTGAATCTACAGATGCAACCACAGCCTTTCTTGAACATACGGTTTAGAGATATTATGTAAGTTTGCTGTTTGGAAATAAACTTTGACCATCAGAAAAAAAAAGTATACTGAAACTTAGGATACTTCTTTTGTCTAAAGAGAAAGCATTTATTGCACATGTTTAATAACACTGTGAAGGAGAAACAAATATTTCCAAGAAGTAATCTAGATTGGAACTTTACTATAACCCAAACTTTACATGATTTACTGGTGTATGTGGAGAATGCAATCGACTACCAAATATCAGAATGTATTTTTGTTGTATTTGACAAGAATGACATGTTTTCTAGCTCATAAAAGGACTTAACCAAGTGGGCTGTCTTAATAAAAAAACAAATTATGCTTCTAATACAATATGTTTATTTCCATAAACAGTTGAAGTGATTGCTTTTTATTTCCTTTACTATATTGAAGATTTTTTAGGTAACATAATAAATATATCTAGAAACATAACATTGATATGTGATGTAATCAGCTATGTATATTGCAAGCTTAATTTCCCACTCACATTTTAGCAAAAAATCAGCTTTCAGTTTGTTCCCTTAAAGAGTCCTTGCCAACTCACTACAAAGCTTTTCTTTCTTAATTGTTGCTTGAGTTTTCATTTGCTGGAGTTGCATCTATACAGCTATATTTACTGATTAAAAGCTATATATCTTTCTTCAGTAGGTGTCTTTATTTGCAAAGAAAGGATACCATGCATACCATTGTCAATGTTATGGTCATCTTCATCAAAACTTTTGAATTATCAACAAGAAATTAAGAATCTACATTTGTATACTTTACTTCAATACAGAAGAGTGGATGATGTCAAAGGGATGGTGGAATAAGGGCCTTTGAAAATTGTCTCCTCCATAAAAGCAATAGAGAAACTGGTTTAAAAAAAAAATCACCAGGATTAATTTTTTCAGAACTCTGGAAACTAATCAAAGAATTACAGCAATCTGGAGAAAATTTATTAATGGAAAAATATTAAGAGCTGAATCTTTTTAAGAACAGCAAACTTTGTGGCATTTTAACTTGCTTGTATTCCCACTCTTCCTACCCTCTTCAACTTCATAGTAGCTTGAAAACCAACAGCCTACAATCATAGCAAAGCCAGCAGTCATAAGATGGGGCAGAAGCTGGAGTTCCTTCAAATCTCATTCTCAAAAATACTTATTATTTGACATGTCTGGTGACTCCGTGGAAGATTCTGTTTGTAATGCTGCCTCTATTTGGTCTATTTTGAGTTCAGTGAGGGGGAAAAGACTTTTCCTCATGGCATTTGTCAAAAACAATAAGAGGCAATTATTTAATTTTTGTGGTGTGTAACAGTTGGGGAGGAGGAAGGTTAACCAAAAAGCCTAAAATGAAAAGCTCAGGAATGAGGTGTCCATAAGGACACTGAGAAGTTCTAACACATTCCTGGAAATCTAGAGGGCCACATAAATGTATATGACCATGCACATGCCCAAAACTGTGTGCATGCTCAAGAAAGACCTGAGAAGTCCATAAACTTTCAATTTTGGTTGAATTTGAAGCTTTATATGAGCAGGAAATAAAAGTTAAGCAAGAGTTTTCAACTGCTTGGTTGAGTGTTTGAATGCATCTCCAAGTAAACACAGAATCTCTTCAAAGATTGGGAAACTTCTTGGTTCCAGTTGTTTAAGGAAATCTCTGTCCATACTTTCATTGCCCTCCGAGCAACGACTTCTATAGCAGAAGTGAAGTGAAGTGACTTCTATACAGTCACTTCAATGGCTGTATGTAACAGAGAATGTAAACTTTGCAGACTTAGTTCAGAAGAATCACTAAACAATCAGCAATAAGAAGACCTGAGGAGGGAAGAGAATCCAACTTCTAGAGTTGATACATTATATTGTTGAAAATATGCAATTTTGACATTAAATTGCAAGACAGGCAAAAGAATAAGAACGTCTGGCTCATAAGCAAGGGGAAAAAATTCAATCAACAGAAACTGTTTCTGAGGAAGCCCAGACACTAGAGTTCCTGGAGAAAGAATTCAAACAGCTATGTTAAATATATTCAAAGAAACAAAAGAAACTGTGTCTACAGGATGAAAAGGAAGTATGAAATCAAGTCTTAGCAAATAGAGAATATAAGTCAAATTTGAAAGTAGGTCAACTGAGATTATACATTCTAAGAAACAAAAAGTATGAAGAAAACAAACAGAGCTTCAGAGACCTGTGATACATCATCAAGCATATCAATATGTGAAAAATGAATATCTCGGAAGAAAGAGAAAAAAGTGTAGAAAGAATATTTGAGGAAATGATGGTAAAAACTTCCAAAATTTGATGAAAAACATTAATCTACACTTTAAGAAACTCAACATATTCCACGTAGAATAAACTCAGAGATCCATGGCTAGACACATCATAATTAAACTGTTGAAAAGTAAAAACAAATAGAGAATTTGGTGGGGGAGGTGGGGGTGGAGGAGAAAATAAAAGATTCATCATGTACAAGGGTTTCTCATAAAATTAAAAGCTAATTTCTACTAGAAACCATGGAGGACAGAAATCACTGGGATGACATACTTAAAGTGCTGAAAGAAAAGGACTATCAACCAAAAATTCTCTGTCCAGAAAAAAAAAAAATCCTGTAAAAATAAAGAAAATATTAAGACATTTCCAGATAAACAAAAATTGAGAGAATTTATCACCACCAAACCTTCCATACAAGAAAACACTCAAGGGGGTACTTCAGGCTGATATGAGAGGACACAAATCAGTGACTCTAGTGTATGTGAAGAAATAAGAGTTATCAATAAAGGTAACTACAAAAGTAAAAGACATTTAAATGAATGCTTTGCTTTCATTTTTTTTTCTCCTAGCTTATTAAAAAAAAAAAGCTGCATAAAAAAGTCACAATCTGTGCTGATGGGCACACAGTGTATAAGATATGATTTTTATAATAATAAAAACACCATAAGCAGAGTACATCATGAGAAACTCTGGGCTGGAAGAAGTACAAGCTGGAATCAAGATTGCCAGGAGAAATATCAATAACCTCAGATATGCAGATGATACCACCCTTATGGCAGAAAGTGAAGAGGAACTAAAGAGCCTCTTGATGAAAGTGAAAGAGGAGACTGAAAAAGTTGACTTAAAGCTCAACATTCGAAAACTAAGATCATGGC
This sequence comes from Bos taurus, assembly GCF_002263795.3. Taxonomy (NCBI): domain Eukaryota; kingdom Metazoa; phylum Chordata; class Mammalia; order Artiodactyla; family Bovidae; genus Bos; species Bos taurus. The sequence goes on from NC_037336.1 coordinate 65,880,424, forward strand.
ATCCGGTCCCATCACTTCATGGCAAATAGATGGGGAAACAGTGGAAATAATGGCTGACTTTATTTGGAGGGGCTCCAAAATCACTGTAAATGGTGATTGCAGCCATGAAATTAAAAGACTTTTGCTCCTTGGAAGGAAAGTTATGACCAACCTAGACAGCATAGTAAAAAGCAGAGAGACATTACTTTGCCAACAACGGTCCATCTAATCAAGGCTATAGTTTTTCCAGTAGTCATTTATGGATGTGAGAATTGGACTAAAAAGAAAGCTGAGTGCCGCAGAACTGATGCTTTTGATCTGTGGTGTTGGAGAAGACTCTGAGAGTCCTTTGGACTGCAAGGAGATCCAACCAGTCCATCCTAAAGGAGATCAGTCCTGGGTGTTCATTGGAAGGACTGATGTTGAAGCTGAAACTCCAATACTTTGGCCACCTGATTCGAAGAGCTGACTCATTTGAAAAGATCCTGATGCTGGGAAAGATTGAGGGTAGGAGGAGAAGGGGCCGACAGAGGATGAGATGGTTGGATGGCATCACTGACTCAATGGGTAGACTCCAGGAGTTGGTGATGGACAGGGAGGCCCGGAGTGCTGCAGTTCATGGGGTTGCAAAAAGCTGGACATGACTGAGCAACTGAACTGAACTGAACCAAGGAGTAAGAAACAGAGCTATATGGGAGCCAAATTTTTATACCATTGAAATTAGATTGGCTAATCCAAATTAGATTGCTAAAAATTAAGACATTAATTGTAATCCCTGGACTAATACTGAAAAAATCACTAAATATACACACATATAAAAGGTCAGTTTTCATTCCAATCCCAAAGAAAGGTAATGCCAAAGAATGCTCAAACTACCACACAATTGCACTCATCTCACACGCTACTAAGGTAATGCTCAAAATTCTCCAAGCCAGGCTTCAGCAATATGTGAACTGTGAACTTCCTTATGTTCAAGCTGGTTATAGAAAAGGCAGAGGAACCAGAAATCAAATTGCCAACATCCGCTGGATCATGGAAAAAGCAAGAGAATTCCAGAAAAACATCTATTTCTGCTTTATTGACTATGCCAAAGCCTTTGACTGTGTGGATCACAATAAACTGTGGAAAATTCTGAAAGAGATGGGAATACCAGAACACCTGATCTGCCTCTTGAGAAATTTGTATGCAGGTCAGGAAGCAACAGTTAGAACTGGACATGGAACAACAGACTGGTTCCAAAGAGGAAAAGGAGTTCGTCAAGGTTGTATATTGTCACCCTGTTTATTTAACTTATATGCAGAGTACATCATGAGAAATGCTGGACTGGAAGAAACACAAGCTGGAATCAAGATTGCCAGGAGAAATATCAATAACCTCAGATATGCAGATGACACCACCCTTATGGCAGAAAGTGAAGAGGAACTCAAAAGCCTCTTGATGAAAGTGAAAGTGGAGAGTGAAAAAGTTGGCTTAAAGCTCAACATTCAGAAAACGAAGATCATGGCATCCGGTCCCATCCTTTCATGGGAAATAGATGGGGAAATGGTGGAAACAGTGTCAGACTTTATTTTTCTGGGCTCCAAAATCACTACAGATGGTGACTACAGCCATGAAATTAAATGACGCTCACTCTTTGGAAGGAAAGTTATGACCAACCTAGATAGCATATTCAAAAGCAGAGACATTACTTTGCCAGCAAAGGTCCATCTAGTCAAGGCTATGGTTTTTCCTGTGGTCATGTATGGATGTGAGAGTTGGACTGAGAAGAAGGCTGAGTGCCGAAGAATTGATGCTTTTGAACTGTGGTGTTGGAGAAGACTCTTGAGAGTCCCTTGGACTTCAAGGAGATCCAACCAGTCCATCCTGAAGGAGATCAGCCCTGGGATTTCTTTGGAAGGAATGATGCTAAAGCTGAAACTCCAGTCCTTTGGCCACCTTATGCTAAGAGTTGACTCATTGGAAAAGACTCTGATGCTGGGAGGGATTGGGGGCAGGAGGAGAAAGGGACGACAGAGGATGAGATGGCTGGATGGCATCACTGACTCGATGGATGTGACTTTGAGTGAACTCCGGGAGTTGGTGATGGACAGGGAGGCCTGGAGTGCTGCGATTCGTGAGGTCGCAAAGAGTCGGACATGACTGAGAGACTGATCTGATCTGATCTGATAATTAGATATTTTTTAAAAAAGCACCAGACTTCTGGTTTCTAGTCTGGCATACAAGGAATTTGGCAGATATCCCTCTGTCCAAAAGAAAAGTGAAATCTGAACAAACTGAAAAATTCAATAACTATTCTTAGGTACATTAGAGAAGTGAGATCAGAGGACAAAGTACTGCCTCCACAACTGGAGAGACCTACAGGCAAGTACAGAGAATCACAATTTACTAGAGAAGAAACTGCTACAAAAACCAGTACCAGCGTATACAAATCTGAACTGCAATCAACAAATTGCTGGAGGCTTACAGTGGACAAGTATGAGAGTAAAAAACCTTCAGGGAGATCTAGTCATAGGGAGGGACCAAATTTTTTAAGTTCTACCACCAAAAACTCAACCTAGCTCTCACAGTAAATATCAAAGAAAAATCCCCTCATGCTTCTCATAGAGGGAAGGTAGAAAAACCCTTTTTGAAACAGGCCAGATCATTCTGTTCTTAATCTGTGCTTTATTAAGACTCACTGACCTGGAGGGATGAAAATACACAGCTAACACCCACTCTAGCTTTCAACTTCGGGAAAATACACAAGAAAGCCCACTCTCGCCTTTCCACTTGGGGAAAGGGAAATACCCAGCTTTAGCCTGCACTGGTTTTCCATGAGGGAGAAGGGAAATACCCAACTCCAACCCACTCTAGCCATACTGTCCCAACTAAGGATGTGGGGAAGGGCACCAAGAAGCACTCGTGAAGTTCACAATTCAGAGGCACAAGTTCACGAAAATATTATAACATAATCATAGGACTAGAGAATGTTTCTACCCCTGCCACACCTTACTGCCACATTGCATGCGTGCATGACAAGTCTTTTCAGTTGTATCCAACTCTGCGACACTATGGACTGTAGTCTGCCAGTCTTCTCTGTCCATGGGATTCTCCAGGCAAGAATACTGCAGTGGGTTGCCATGACCTCCTCCAGTGGTCTTCCCAACCCAGAGATCGAACTTGTGTCTCTGATGTCTCCTATATGGGTTTTATTCTTAGGCAGAGTTCACCAAACTATAGTTCACAGGTCAAAATCTGCCAACCCCCTGATTTTGAAATAAATTTATATGGAACCACAACCACTGGCTTAAGTAGTGTCTGTAGCTTCTTTCATGTAACAACATCAGAGTGGAGTAGTTGTTATGAAGACTATTTGGCAAGTGAAGTCTTAAATATTTACCATCTGGTCCTTTACAAAAAAAGCCTGCCAACTCTGGTCTAAAGAATAAGACAAAAAGGAGTACGTCAAGGCTGTATATTGTCACCCTGCTTATTTAACATATATGCAGAGTACATCATGAGAAACACTGGGCTGATAGAAGCAAGCTGGAATCAAGATTGCAGGGAGAAATATCAATAACCTCAGATATGCAGATGACACCACCCTTATGGCAGAAAGTGAAGAGGAACTCAAAAGCCTCTTAATGAAAGTGAAAGAGGAGAGTGAAAAAGTTGGCTTAAAGCTCAGTATTCAGAAAACGAAGATGATGGCATCTGGTCCCATCACTTCATGGGAAATAGATGGGGAAACAGTGGAAATAGTGTCAGACTTTGTTTTGGGGGACTCCAAAATCACTGCAGATGGTGACTGAAGCCATGAAATTAAAAGACACTTACTCCTTGGAAGAAAAGTTATGACCAACCTAGATAGCATATTGAAAAGCAGAGACATTAATTTGCCAACAAAGATCTGTCTAGGCAAGGATATGGTTTTTCCAGTGGTCATGTATGGATGGGAGAGCTGGACTGTGAAGAAAGCTGAGCGCCAAAGAATTGATGCTTTTGAACTCTGGTGTTGGAGAAGACTCTTGAGAGTCCCTTGGACTGCAAGGAGATCCAACCAGTCCATTCTGAAGGAGATCAGCCCTGAGTGTTCTTTGGAAGGACTGATGCTAAAGTTGAAACTCCAGTACTTTGGCCACCTCATGCGAAGACTTGACTCATTGGAAAAGACTCTGATGCTGGGAGGGATTGGGGGCAGGAGGAGAAGGGGACGACAGAGAATGAGATGGCTGGGTGACATCACCGACTCAATGGATGTGAGTTTGAGTGAACTCTGGGAGATGGTGATGGACAGAGAGGCCTTGTGTGCTGCGATTCATGAGGTTGCAAAGAGTCGGACACGTTGAGCGACTGAACTGAACTGAACTGAACTGAAGGTGTATAGTATGGTGCCCAAGATACTGTGGTAACATAGAAGAGTGATATCTAGATTGAATTACAAATTCAGCAAAAGTTTTCTAGCAGGCATAATATCTAAGCTAATTTTTGATGACAGAGTTATCTAGACAAAGAAGAGAAGCCAAACTTGTCAGTAAGGCCAGAAAATGAAGTTTAGCAGTGATCCAGGGAGCTAGGAATAAAGAGTGCAACTATGATTAAGAAAGATTAATTAGTTCTACATAAATTATGAAAATATATCTGTAATTTCTTCATTCCCACTATCTAGCTCAACTAATGGTGCATATAGTTGAACTCACAAATATCTCTTAGCAGAAAATATTAATCCCTAAGTAAAACATGTTTACTGAAAAGGCAAGAAAATGTTTGCCTTCTGTTAGTCCTTAAAAATCACTGAACTATAAGACTTGAGTTTTTCACCCACTACCCTAGAATAAAACAAAAAATACCATTTTTTCATTGTTTTCAGTTGTAGAGATTATATAACATTTAACAATACAGTTTTACAAATGAGAAATGGTTGCAAAATATGTACCTGGAAAATTCATAGGCAGTTCAAATGATTGTGGAGACACACAACCTTCAACGTGCTCACAAATTTCAGCCATGATTTTCTTAATTTTGAGGTCAGTAATTTTAATCACTTCTCCTGTTGACAAACAGCATTCATTTCCAAACATTTCATAAATAGAACCTGAAAAGAGGATGAAAAAAAGAATTCAATAATGAAGACCAAAGTAGGAATCAAAAGCCTCATATGAAGCGTTTTTATTCAGTTCTTCTCTTAGACACCTGCTAAATAGGAATTTAATCAAGCGTGGCAAAATGTACAACATGTGCTAGGAAAAAGATTAGATTTTTCACTTCATCCACTGGCAAAGTGTAAACAATCTTATTTTAGCTATTATTGTAAATTGAATTTATGGTTTCTTCAGTACCCCTAGCTCAACTTTCCAAGGTCAAGCTCAGCCATGTCTTCCCTGCTGGAATTGATGATATTTTCTTGCTAGGTCACAGAGTGAAACCCACATGAGTCAATAATGATCTAAGTAAACACTGCAAACAAGGTTGTAATACAATCTAATCTCCAAAGACAGAGGGTTTGTATACCTGGGTTTCATATTAAGAGCATTACATCTATTTATAATACCTAGTTCTTTTCATCATCATGAATATAACATTTTGCCCACTTTTTCTCTTGTTTTTGACAAGCTGGAAACAATTCTCAATATCTGATGGCAATAGAGGGCAGACCAATCCAGGCAAACTGAAAAGCTTCATTTTAGTTCAGGATTTCAGTCTGCTTCCTAAGAAACCTTTTACCATAGATGTCAAACCTAAATTTTTCATCTATTTAAGTTTTCTTTTATATCTCCTGATGGATAAACATTGAACAGTGAAATAAGTAAAAGATGAGCAACAGGAAACAGGAGAAGCAAAACTTCTGGATAACCTACCCTCAGTGAACAGGAAACAACCCCCAAACTACATCTCTGTGATACTGTCACTTTACAATAAAACAGGAAACTAGAGGTTGATATAAATAAACATTGCAGAACTGTGGGATTTTAAAATATATCAATTTCCTTTCCTCCAATATGATTTAAATCCTCTTTACCACACTAAAATATGAACAATAAGAGCATAAGATTTTAGGTTAGTTGGTTGGTTTTCTGAATTTTTCTCTGCTGAGACCCTTTCTCACAGATATAGCAGGTATCTAAAACATTTTTATAGCATTAATGGTTATTATGAAAGCTATTAAGCCCAGCATTTAATCTAGGTCTATCCTGTAGCTCAAACTGTAAAGAATTTGCCTGCAATGCAAGAGACCCAGGTTCAATCTCTGGGTCAGGAAGATCCTCTGCAGAAGGAAATGGCATTTAATCTAGCTTTAAACAATTCTGTGATTGTATCAGTCTCAACAGGGAGCAGGGGACATATGCAAATCAGAATGATTTAAGGAGGTTTTACACAATTCATGAGGTTCTCAGAGCAAGTATTCTGGGGTGGTTTGCCATTCCCTCCTCCAGTGGATCACGTTTTGTCAGAACTCTGTACTATGACCTGGTCCATCTTGGGTGGCCTTACACAGCATGACTCATGTGTGCAATGGATGCAATAGACATGAACTTGGGCAATGGATACTGATGCAATGGACATGAACTTGGGCAAACTTCGGGAGACGGTGAGGGATGGAGTGGCCTGGTGTGCTACAGTCCATGGGGTGGGAAAGAAAAGGACACAACTGGGCAACTGAACAACAACACAGAGGTTTCAACAAAGGGACAATTTACACACAAGCACAGCCAGTTCTAAAAAACATGAGAACATAAATGTCCTGATCTCACTCTTCCTCCACTGGATCATAAGCCAGTGCACCCCAGTTCAGCCAGAAGCTAGAGGACAATGGAGCTGCTGACTCCACAGGAGTCAGCCTTCCAGGCAGAATGGAAATGAAATCTAGCACACCAATCTTATTGTCCAAAAATGAGGGTCATTTTTGCAGACAAGCTAGTGTATGCACTCCTCGTATCCTTCCAAAACTTGCTTCTTTTCTCACATTATTCCCTTAACTACAAACACATATGTTCATTACTTTTCATTAACTTCAATACATTGTGTTGTTGGCCATCTCAAATCCCTTATGGAATACACTGGGATATTAAATAATAATAATAAATCCACAGTGACATTTTCTTCCAGTGAGCTCAGAATAGTTATTTGCTGATTCTCATTTGGCAATTAATCTCACAGTAGCATTTTACTTTTACAGTATTATCTCATCCTGTACTTAACTTTTTATGACTTTAGTTTCTATTACTCCCAATTTAATTTTAAGCTTCATGAAAAAAATGCTGCATTATATTATTGTATATCTACCAACACATCAACCTCCCTTCCTCATTTATTGAGCAATCTTTAATGAACACTTACTATGTGTCAGACATTGTAATTGGCAGTAATCTAATTGGCAGTAATCTAATTGACATTGTAATTAGAGATATAGAAGCTTCCCAGGTGGCTCAGTGGTAAAGAGTTCCTTTGCCAATGCAGGAGCTGCAGGAGACGTGAGTTTGATCCCTGAGTCAGAAATATCCTCTGGAGGAAGAAATGGCAAGCCACTCCAGTATTCTTGCTGGAATAATGCCATGGACAGAGGACACTGGTGGCTTACAGTCCATAGGGTCACAAAGAGTCAAACACAGCTGAAGTAACTGAGCACACACGCATGCATTAGAGGTCCAATGCATATGTTTTCTCCATAGAAGCACTGTTTTGAAGGGAAGAGACAAGTAAGCAAACAATTGCAGCAGATTATAAGAACGCTATAATACAGAAAATACAGGGCATTGTGGGAGTAAATTGGCAGCATTTAACTAAGCAATTACATGGTAGAGAGATTAGAGAAAGAATTATGCAGGAGACGACAGCCTAGCTGAGTTTTAAAGGAAACCTCACAAGATGTTAGGGCAGGAGAGGATATAGTATTTGAAAAGGCAGTGAAGTGTGAAAGAGTCTGATACATTCTGGAAACTTCACATAATATTTTATGTCTCAAATATAAGTAAGAAGTGGTAACTGGTAAGAAAGGAGACTGGAGAATTAGAGGGAATCCAGATCATGCAGTGTGTTTATAAAATTACCAATAAACAACAACAATAAAACAGTTAAAGTCTGAAGCAACCTCAGAGTTAGAGAATTTACATTTTCAGTTATCAGGGTTCAGGAACTAATACCAATTTAATGAGAGGTCATACATATCTAGGCGCTTGCTATCCAAAGTGTGGACTGCCGCATCACCTGGGAGCTTGTTAGGATCTTAGCCAGACCCCAGACCTGCTGAATCAGAACCTGCATTTTTAACAAGATCCCCAGATGATTCATAAGTACATTAAGGTCTGGAAAGCACTGGTCTAGACAACAAATGTATAACTGAAATAGTCTCTGTTCTGAGATTGTAGCAAGACTCAGCAGAGAGAAGGACATGTCAGGTAGAGGAAGCATTCAGTGTCACTGAGGCAGAGGATGTGTCAGTGGGGATATGGAAAGGGAAGGATTTAAAATAGCAAAGTGACATGGTAAGATTTTTGTCACATGAAATGGAATATAATTTGATCTTTCCCATTTCAGCAGAAGTCTGGCTTAACTTCAACGCAATGAATGTCTAATTGCAGATGTAATGTATAGCAAACTGACTCACTTGGAATGTCATCTCTTTTGCAAAGGTTCCACCGGAATTCAAAATTAAAAGATGAGTTTATGTGAGATTACACATCAACTCATAGGGGACAGAAGTCAAAATTCTAAGAGAAAATTCTATGAGTTTTTGTCACCATACAAAAACCTTTTGCCACTTCAGGTCTCTTTCTAATCATCCCTCTTCTTTTGAAAAAAGAAAATCCCTCCCCCCTTTTTTTTCAGTCATACAAGGAAAAGAGCCTCATGAGAATGTTAATCTTTAATACTTGTCTTTAATTCTTTGTGACTTGCGATTTTCTCTAAGTAAGAAAGCTATGAACTCATTTTTAATAAAGAGAGAAGTCAGTGATACCCAACTCTAGAAAGTTATGTCCATGATAGGTGACAAGAAATACAGCAAATCACAAACTCCTGAAACTTGAAGAGTTCTTGTACATTGTTATCATTATTATGTCTCTTACAATACATTTTTCCTCAGTGAAAATATAAAATGGTTAATTTAAAAAACAGCCAACACTCATAATCTCAGAACAAGCACATTATAATGTGCCTAATTGCCTTAAAAAAATTGCTGAGATGTGTGTCTGAATAATGTGTTGTGTGTATATAGATATAAAAATAGTTTTCATTTCATTTTTAACCACAAGACATGCATTTTCAATATGCAAATCTCAAATCTATTAAATCTTTACAGACTGATTCTTTCCAAGTCAGAGCATATGTATTCAGGATAATGCCAAACATCAGAGAAAGCTGGAACAAAGCAGCCTGTTTTCAGTGATCAAACATTGCCCCTGAAGGCTGTAATGAAAGAGTCATGTGCCTTTGAAATCACCTGTTCTGTAATGCTACTTTGCTCAATAAAAATGACACATTAATATCTTTTTATGAGTCCATCCCTTATTTGACAATCCACATAAGCAATGCTGGGATCACACAGGGAAAAAAAAAAAAATTGGTTCCAAAGCTTTTCTTCCTTTTCTTTTACAAAGTTGAAAATGTGTGGCAGTCAGGAAAGAGGAAACTTGTTAGAGGCTTTTTTTTCCTTTACTCAGCATGTAATCCTTTCCTCCATTCCCCTTGCCATCACTTCTCAGCCCTGCCATGCCAACCACTCATTCCATCATCAGTCTGTCTAAGTTCAACCAACCCTAAAAATTTAGCTCATTCATTGTCTTCTTCAAAGCCTTCCTTTATTTCCACCTAAGAATTAATTCTTTTCTCTGTGCTCTAATAGTAATTTCATGTCAGTTCAGTTCAGTCACTCAGTCGTGTCCGACTCTTTGCGACTCCATTAACCGCAGCACGCCAGGCCTCCCTGTCCATCACCAAATCCCGGAATCCATCCAAACCCATGTCCATTGAGTTAGTGATGCCATCCAATCATCTCATCCTCTGTCGTCCCCTTCTCCTCCTGTCCTCAATCTTTCCCAGCTGTCAGGGTCCTTTCAAATGAGTCAGCTCTTCACATCAGGTGGCCAAAGTATTGGAGTTTCAGCTTCAACATCAGTCCTTCCAATGAACACCCAGGACTGATCTCCTTTAGGATGGACTGGTTGGATCTCCTTGCAGTCCAAGGGACTCTCAAGAGTCTTCTCCAACACCGCAGTTCAAAAGCATCGATTGTTCGGTGCTCAGGTTTCTTTATAGTCCAACTCTCACACCCATACATGACCACTGGAAAAACCATAGCCTTGACTAGACGGACCTTTGTTGGCAAAGTAATGTCTCTGCTTTTGAATATGCTATCTAGGTTGGACATAACTTTCCTTCCAAGGAATAAGCATCTTTTAATTTCATGGCTGTAGTCACCATCTGCAGTGATTTTGGAGCCCAAAAAAATAAAGTCTGCCACTGTTTCCACTGTTTCCCCATCTATTTCCCATGAAGTGATGGGACCAGATGCCATGATCTTCATTTTCTGAATGTTGAGCTTTAAGCCAACTTTTTCACTCTCCACTTTCACTCTCATCAAGAGGCTTTTGAGTTCCTCTTCACTTTCTGCCATAAGGGTGGTGTCATCTGCATATCTGAGGTTATTGATGTTTCTCCTGGTAATCTTGAGCCCAGCTTGTGCTTCCTCCAGCCCAGCATTTCTCATGGTGTACTCTGCATAGAAGTTAAATAAGCAGGATAACATGTATCTCCATTATAACCGCTGTGTGATCATTACACAGCCTGCAGTTGTGGTATTATTTTCTGACCATTGATATATATAAATACATTAGAATTTTCTATGCTTTCCTAAAGAAAAATATCATCTTAACTATATTTATACCCCTCCTCACATGTGCACAAATAATTGCACCTCTTTTGTTGATTAGTATTTAGATCCTTAGTGAATGTTAAATTATAACTTAGCTTTACTGTAAATGACAACAAGTTACTGGGAATAGAGTAGAAGTCTTTCTCCATCAACAGTTTAAAACATAGTTAACCCAAGGCTGTATGCAGGTCAGGAAGCAATAGTTAGAACTGGACATGGAACAACAGACTGGTTCCAAATAGGAAAAGGAGTACGTCAAGGCTGTATATTGTCACCCTGCTTATTTAACTTCTATGCAGAGTACATCATGAGAAACGCTGGACTGGAAGAAGCACAAGCTGGAATCAAGATTGCCAGGAGAAATATCAATAACCTCAGATATGCAGATGACACCACCCTTATGGCAGAAAGTGAAGACGAACTCAAAAGCCTCTTGATGAGAGTGAAAGTGGAGAGTGAAAAAGTTGGCTTAAAGCTCAACATTCAGAAAATGAAGATCATGGCATCTGGTCCCATCACTTCATGTAAAATAGATGGGGAAACAGTGGAAACAGTGGCAGACTTTATTTTTTTGGGCTCCAAAATCACTGCAGATGGTGACTACAGCCATGAAATTAAAAGATGCTTATTCCTTGGAAGGAAAGTTATGTCCAACCTAGATAGCATATTCAAAAGCAGAGACATTACTTTGCCAACAAAGGTCCGTCTAGTCAAGGCTATGGTTTTTCCTGTGGTCATGTATAAATGTGAGAGTTGGACTGTGAAGAAGGCTGAGAGCCAAAGAATTGATGCTTTTGAACTGTGGTGTTGGAGAAGATTCTTGAGAGTCCCTTGGACTGCAAGGAGATCCAAGCAGTCCATTCTGAAGGAGATCAGCCCTGGGATTTCTTTGGAGGGAATGATGCTGAAGCTGAAACTCCAGTACTTTGGCCACCTTGTGCGAAGAGTTGACTCATTGGAAAACACTCTGATGCTGGGAGGGATTGGGGGCAGGAGGAGAAGGGGACGACAGAGGATGAGATGGCTGGATAGCATCACTGACTCGATGGACGTGAGTCTGAGTGAACTCCGGGAGTTGGTGATGGACAGGGAGGCCCGGCGTGCTGTGATTCATGGGGTCGCAAAGAGTCAGACACAACTGAGCAACTGAACTGAACTGAACTGAACCCAAGGCTTTGGCATGGATTATATCTCTAATAACAAATGTACAAGTATATGTGAGATTAGCTGGTCACCTTGTGAATTCCCTAGACAGAGAATATTAAGAGCAAGTAATTCTATAATATGAATCTCTGGGGCTAAATTTTCTGTTTTTCCATTATGTTTATCATTTTTATATTGCTGGGCTTGAGGATGAGGTTCATAAAATGATCTAAGTTTGATTTAATTTACTCTGTAAAGTCAAACTGATATCGTATGACACTATCTATGGATTAGGCTTGTTAGTAGAGATTTATCATTGCTACTCATAAACAGTTGTGACAAAGTTATTCTTTGTTATTATTCTTACATAGCCAGTCTTCCATAAAGAGAACTGTCTCCATCCCCCGTATGGCATAGACAAAGTCATTCCCACCCACGACATGAAGAATATATCTAAAAATAGATGAATATGATATACGAATGTAGTTTGCAAATAAGTAAGCATAAAACAGCAAACTTGCAGCTTTACTAGGGATGGATTCCACCAGCTGGATATCAGGTATATCTGAGAGGTGTACCACTGAGAGGTACATCTGAATATTAATAGGAAATGATCTTTCAAGATCATAGAGACTCTCATTCCTTCTGCCAAACTATCAATATGAGGAGGGCAAAACAGTGGCACCAAGTATTAAGGCAAATGATGACCAATACCAAAGAAAGCTAAGGTATAATCTCTCTTACTTCTACCAGTGTGGGGTTTTTTTCTGGTGAATTTTAGGTTTAAGTGTTAACTGAGAAATCAAGTTTAAAGACAGAAATACGCTAGAAACTATAGTGAATGTTGGTGAGTCTTAAAAAGTCTGAACATGGAAGCAATGAAAGCCACAATAGGTTGAAAATAATGGAATCCAAGAGTCAATAAAGCAGATTAAAATCATAGTGAGGCCAGAAAATATCTAACTTTTCAACTACTCTGAGTAAAATATGCAGCATTTAGACAATCAGGTTTTAGTAGTTGATGGAGAAAGATTCAGTGTCATGCACCAGCTAAAAATTTAAAGTTTGTTTAATGGTAGAATCAATTTAGTAGATTAAATAAAATTGTGCTTAGAGGGTTTGTAAGTTGGTGTAACCATAGAAGTCATCATCATGGCTCTTTGTGGCAACAAGTATCAGAACAAGGGAACTCAGGGTGTATGAAATGAGTATCCCTCCTACATAGCTATGAAACATTTCCCTATGATGATGGAGCAAGTCAATAGTTTGTATCTCCCAATATTATTATTGACCAAATATTCCCCTGGCTTTACCCAGATTTTAATTCTCAAAATTACATCATAAATAATGTCATAATCATATGTTCATATAATTATATGAACAATGTTGCATTCAGAGTTGGTTTATTATCTTAGGAATGACTTGATTTCAAGTACATTTTATATACTTCAATACATTTGCCTATGTATTATATCCTAAATGTTAAATAAAGCTGCTGTAGTCCTCCATAGCCATTTAAAATAATAAACTTGTTCTCCATATCCCATATCCATATTGATTAAAGAATATCAATACATTGGTTGAATTGTTTATACATGGGTTCCAATGTACTATAATGCATTTACTCCATGCATACAAGATAAAACTTCACTATATTATAATTTACCCTAAGTTCATTAGCACTGAATACTTCATTAACTATTTTGCTTACAAGATATGAATTTTGAAATTAATTTATATCCATGGAATTAAATAATAAAGATATATATACTTGAATTTAAATGCCTTTATTTTTTATTTTTATAATAATTCATTTGTATTAAATTACCCATTTATAATGGATTGGGCAAAGAAAATAAACTGGGCCTTCACTACAGGTAGTTTCAGAAGCACTTCTGTAAACTGTTAAGTACAAATATGACCACAGTCAGTCTGTGCAGGGAACCAGGATGTAGTCTCAGGGAGTTAGAGTTAGAGAAAAATCTGAATATACTAGAAAAGGGAAAGTTATAATGTAATATACAAAATCAGTATTATTAACTCATCTATCTCAATATCACCAGTGGCCTGAGTGCCCTGACTGAAAGACACAGGAATTTTAATCAACTTGACAGTAATAGTTCTAATTGCAAACTATTACACTGGCATTCTGATTTGTACATTATACTCTTCTGAGTTGTATGAGACAGTGCTTGAACCTAACTGAACCTGGACACTTTGAACTGCTGCATCTACACAGCTAAGGAACAAAGCCAGGAGCACGTGAAATCCCCTAAGAGATGAATTTTGTGAGTTCTATCTGGCTAGTGTGCCAGGTATTCTCAATGAGAGAAATGGCAAATATCTAAACTATATTCTTCCATTCTCTCTTCCCATCAATAATCATCCATGGCACATTTCCAGCTGAATCAAGATGAGGCCTAATAATCCGCCTCAACATAAATTTCCAAGTGACTATCCATCAATTGAAGATGGCATGCCAGGTATAAATTATTCTGAGCCCAGTCCTGTACTCTGACTTTTCTTGCTTTCTTTAAGCCCCCTTGGGAGATATTTATTTTTAAAGATTTTAGTTGTCCGTTTTGGCTAATTTACTCTCAAAGGCCTAGTTAAAAGAAATCTGGCAGAATACAGACTCTTCATCCATCATTTTTTTTTTCAGGTGGCTGCCTGAATTAAGGCATAAAACATCTAACTTGATAATAATCACAACTATATATAGCCCAATGGCAGCCATAGGATGACTTTCAATTTCATTTTTATTTCTCAGCCAAGTGCCATTATTTCTAATGATCTCTTGAATCACTAGTCTTAGTGTCAGGAGCTTAAATACCATCACATCCTACTAATATATTAAAATGACTGAGTCTCTATACAATATCTCTACCAACTGGTTGTCTAAACTATATTTGAATACTTTCAATGGTGGAATTCCAATTATTTTAGTGTGACACACTTGGTGTGCATGCATGCTTTTGAGAAATTCTTATTGTTAAAAGCTCTGCATTTTAAGTGTAATATGTGTTCCTATAGGGTATAGAGACACTGAGAACTATGCTTATCCTTGGAATCATACAGAAAACAGTTATTTAATTCTCATATATAGCAGCCTTAAAATGTCTGAAGATAGTCATAATCCATTGTTCTTTAAAACAAATCAATCTGTCCAATGATGGAAATATGTTCAGGGCCACTGCTTACAGCATAGGTTGCCCATTATAAAAGTACCTGAAGCACAACTTACTTGGATGTCAATGGCATTTGTGCAGTTCTGCAACAAGGCATCATGCCCCTCAAAAACACACATGCCACTGACTGTTCCAGAAAAGGTTTGATAGTGCCTGTGGGGATGTTCTAAGGTGGCTGCTTCAGCACCTACCACCATGTTTGAATTTCAACTAGTGAGAAAGAGAGATGAAGAGAAGGAAACATTCTTTTTGTTTCAGTGGCATGCAATAGAAATTTCAAATGTCACCTACTATCTCAGTCCATTAGCTAAAGCATAATCAAGTGGATACTTTAAGCTTCAAGAGATGGGTATCTTTAACCAGGCAGCTGTGTTCACAGCTGAAATCTCTGTTACCATAGAAGACCGAGAGAACAGATACAGGTACCGGGACAGTTAATAGTCTCTCAAATGGTAAGGAAAATTTATGCATATTTCAGGATTTAAATTAGGCTTCATGTGCCTATAAAATTTACATTGTCTTATGAAGAAAAAATGTACATTTTTATTTGAAACACAAAAGATAGGTTTGTTGCTGGCATTGAGACTGAAGGATGAAATTTCAGGGCTGAACTTTATCTCTATTAAGAGACACAACTGTTGAATACACGCATACACAACTTCCTCTCTGTACTCATTCTTAGGCATGTAACTAGGTAAAAATCACAGGTAAAAGTGCCTTCTCTAGAGTCAGTGTCAAAAGTAGAACCTACATTTGATAAATATGTGACTTCAGGCAATATCTTCTGTAAAATGGGCTAGAACCTCCATTTATTTATCTTTAAAATGAGGATAGCAATTTTACCTCAGATAGTTGCTTTGAGGATCAAAATAGAAAATCAATTTTTAAGTGTACAACCCAGAATCTGGCACCTATTTAGGGCTCAATTGACTGACTGACTGAACTGAACTGAACTGAAACATTAGCCATCATTGGTGTCATTATTATTATTTCATATGATGTTGTTTAAGACAAAATAACTCAATATAATGTTATACTATTGTAAACTGGTGTGATTTTCTTGGTTAAGATGAAAGATGAATGACTTCCTGTGGATAGGCATGGGGGTTCTCCTGAATAAAAAAATGTTATTTTCTTGTCATTCTAAAAAGAGAAAATTACGGAAGTGAAAACAGAAACTTGAAAAGACAGACTTGGGCTGGGAATCAAGAAGCATACATCAAAGATAAATTTTTTTCCCATCCTGTACTAAGGAACCTTCAGTTCAGTTCAGTTCAGTCGCTCAGTCGTGTCCAACTCTTTGAGACCCCATGAATCGCAGCATGCCAGGCCTCCCTGTCCATCACCAACTCCCGGAGTTCACCCAGACTCACATCCATCGAGTCAGTGATGCCATCCAGCCATCTCATCCTCTGTTGTCCCCTTTTCCTCCTGCCCCCAATCCCTCCCAGCGTCAGAGTCTTTTCCAATGAGTCAACTCTTCCCATGAGGTGGCCAAAGTACTGGAGTTTCAGCTTTAGCATCATTCCCTCCAAAGAAATCCCAGGGCTGATCTCCTTCAGAATGGACTGCTTGGATCTCCTTGCAGTCCAAGGGACTCTCAAGAATCTTCTCCAACACCACAGTTCAAAAGCATCAATTCTTCGGCGCTCAGCCTTCTTCACAGTCCAACTCTCACATTCATACATGACCACAGGAAAAACCATAGCCTTAACTAGACGAACCTTTGTTGGCAAAGTAATGTCTCTGCTTTTGAATATGCTGTCTTGGTTGGTCATAACTTTCCTTCCAAGGAGTAAGCGTCTTAGTTTGCCACAAATGGGTTACAAGTATACCAGCATATTGAAATTCGTCTTCCTTGAGGTGATCAACTAAGGTAGGTCTGGGACGACTAGTGGCTTCGGCTGGTGGCTCTGGTTGAAAATTACCTTGTCTGTTTACCCCATCCACACAAATACAGTTGACTCTTGAACATTGCAGGGGTTTGGGGTGCCACCTTCCAGGTGGCTGAAAATCTGCATATACTATACAGTCAGCCCTCTGTATCTGTGGTTCCACATTAATCTAATCAACAAATTAACTGAATACATGCTATGTGCCAAGCAAAATAACTATGATAAGTACTACTGATATAATGGTGACCTGATATATTACTACTGATATAATATCATTTATAATGATATAAATGATGTATGACCTTAACCTTCATGAAATATTTAATATACTGAAATAAAAGGCATTAATCAAAGAACCATACAAATATATGATTATAAAAAGATAATTACTATGAAAAAAAAACAACATGTACTAGGAGAAAGGGTCTGGGTTTGGGCTCTATGAATAGGACATCTGTATTAAATTTATAAGACCACTTAACAAATATTTATTGAGTCCTAGGAGTATTTATCTCAAGTTTAAAGTCTTATTAAAAGGTGCTTCAGCTGAGACTTCTGTATCTGGAAAGATGAAGTAGACATACATTTTCCTAACCTCATATACTCCAGACTTGCAACTAAAGATGCTGGCAACCTAGAAATGCCAATGTGTACAGACAAAAAAAAACTCCAATAAATTCTGTTCTCTCTAGCCAAAAAGTCAGGAAAGGAACAGCCTAGTAAAATAGAAAGCTTTTTGACAATGATCACTCTACTCAAGCCAAACACCACAGAAAAATGGTTAGTTTCACAACCACCTACACCAGAAAAGGCTGGGTAGAGTTATTAGAATTGCACCCTCAGTGAGTGTAGTAAGAAGTTCACCCACCCCTTGCTGAGGTGGTGTCAGAAAAGGCAGAATTGAGAGATGAGACTTATATCTTTGTAAGACTAAGTAATAAATTCCCATTTTCTTTCAGGGAAACCAAGTGAGGAGTCTAGACTTCCAACTCCTCCCCCTTGCAGTGAAATCAGAGGATGTCAGTGAAATATCAGGATTTCCACTACTGCCCAATGTAATTAGGCACCCCCTCGCCACAAGAGACCATTACTCACAAGAGTAATGAGGCACTATTATCCCTCCTATCAAGAGTGGTATCAGTGAAAAACTCATGAGGAGTCAGTAGTCCCACTATGACCAGCAGTAAGAAGGAGCCCTTCTCCTTTGGGTGTCAAAAGAGGCTGAAAGGAGAACCTGGGCTTCTAACCCCACCTAGCAATAACGAGGCAATGCATCTCATCTCCTGTTGGAGAAATAAAAATCAGAAACCAAACAGAAAACTAAATATATAACAGACTTAAGCTTTGACATAACAATAGTTACATTAAATGTAAACAGTCTAAATACATCAATTAAAAGAGTTTGATAGAGTGGAGTAGAAAAAAAAAATGACCCAAAAATATGCTATCTACAAAATACTTCAAATATAGCAATATAGACAGGCTGAAAGAAAATGGTTGGAAAAAGATATATCACGCAAAAATCTATCAAAGGAAAGCAGGAGGAGCTATATTAACATCAAATACAGTAAACTTCAGATTGAAGAAAATTGCTAAGGACAGGGATATATATTATGTAATGATAAAAGGGTCAATATACCAAGAAAATACAGCAATCTTAAATATGTATATATCAAACAAGGGAGCTACAAAATATGTCAACAAAAACTGATTCAACTGAAAGGAGAAATAGACAAATCCACAGTTATAGTTGGAGACTTCAACATCCATCACTCCACAACCGACAAAACATTAGATTATCAGTAAGGATATAGAAGATTGAAAGCAATCTTCTATATCCTTACTGATAATCTATCTAACGAGGGATGGTATGGGGAGGGAGGAGGGAGGAGGGTTCAGGATGGGGAACACATGCATACCTGTGGCAGATTCATTTTGATATTTGGCAAAACTAATACAATTATGTAAAGTTTAAAAATAAAATAAAATTAAAAAAAAAAAAAAAGAAGAAGATTGCTTTCAAGTGCCCATCCGTTCTGAGATATTCTGAACCATGAAACAAACCTCAACAAATTTAAAGAACTGAATCATAGTATTCTCTGATTACAATGAATTAAACTAAAATAAATAACAGAAAGATAACAAAAATTCTCCAAACACTTAAAAACCTAATGCCATACCTCCAAATAATCTGTAGGCCTAAAGAAAATTGCAACAATTGCAACCACAAATTTTGACAAGGATAAGGAAGTACAGAGGGGAAATGTATATTACTAAATGATGATATTAAAAAAGAAAAATCTCAAGTTAAATATTCTAAGCCTTTTCATTAAGAACTTGGAAAGAAAATAATATAGAGAGAAAAATCAATGAAAGATGATTCCTTGAAAAGATCAATAAAGATTTCAACCATTAGAAACTCTGAAAAAGAAAGAAGATACATTTCAAATAAGAGGAATAAATGAGAAGATAATCACTGCAGACCCTCCAGATGGCAAAAGGAAAAAAGAGAATCCTACAAACAACTTAACCTACATAATTCAACAACTAAGGTGAAATGAACCAGTTCCTCAAAAACCACAATATACCACAACTCACCCAAAACAAAATAAATAATTGTTTCAGTTCTTTATTCTGATAATTGATTAATAATTACAAAGTCCTATAAAAGAAAACTCCAGCCCCTGGTTGTTTCACTACAGAATTCTATCAAACTTAAACGGAAGTATTTTCACCAATTCTATACAATTTCTTTCAGAAAGGAGAAGGGAGAATATGTACCAATTTATTTTATGATTCTAATACTACCAAAATCAGACAGACATCACAAGAAAGAAAATTGCAGACCAATACTTCTACCAATATAGACAAAAAAATCATTCACAAAATTTTAGCTAATAGAATACAGCAATATATTTAAAAACTGTATATTAACTAAGTGTGGTTAATCCCAAAGATACAAGGTTGGTTCATATATTCAAAACCAACCAGTACAATCCTCTATATTAAATAGGCTAGAGAAGGAAAAGCATATGACCATCTAAATTGATATAGAAAAAGCATTTGGCAAAATTTAACACACATTCAAAATAATTTTAATAAAAAGAACTCTAGGTAAAAGCCAATGTGAAAAAAATGAAAAGACAAGCTACAGATTAGAAGAAAACATTTGCAATCCATGGATATAGAATTTACAGAGAATTAAATCAAATAGTAAAAGATCAAACAATCCCATTAGAAAATGGGCAAAAGACATGAGCAATCATTTCACTGAGGAAGAAACACAGATGGCAGATGAAAACATTGTTAGCCATTACTGAGTGCAAATTAAAAGCACAATGAGAATCACTATATACTTCTCAAAATAGCTAAAACAAAAAAAGTCACAACAACAAATTCTGGTGAGGATGCAGAAAAGCTGAAATACTTGTACATTGTTGGAAGAGAATGTAAAATGGTAGAGTCACAGGAAAACACAGTTTGGCAGTTTCTTAAAAACATAACTAAACATGTAACTACCAGTATTTCACTCTTGGGCATTAATCCCAGAGAAATAAAAAAATTATTTTCACATAAAATCCTGTCTACAAATGTTTGCAGCAGCTTTTTTTAGAATAGCCCCAAACTGGAAACATGCCAAATATCCTTTAACATGTGAATAGCTAAATAAGTTGTGGTACATCCGTACTATGGATACCCCTCAGCAGGAAAAAAAGAACTATTAATTCATCCAAAAATCTGTATTAATCTTCAGAGAATTATGCTGAGTGAAAAGGTCAATTCCAAAAGGTTATATGCTGCATGTTTCTGTTTACATAACACTTTTGAAATGAAAAAATTATCGAAATGCTGAACAGAATAATGGTTAAAAGGGGTTAAGTAGGAGATGGGGGGAGTGGGAAGGAAGTCGGTGTGGCTATAAAAAGGCCACAGGAGCGACATGAGGACAGAAATGCTCTGCACCTTCACTGTATCAATGCCAATATCCTGGCTGAGATGCACCTTAGTTTTGTAACACGTGACAACCATTAGAAACTAGATGAAGGTTACATGGGGTTTCTCTGTATTATTACTGCAATTTCACAGGCCCACAGTCATCTCAAATAAAGGGTTTAATTTAAACATATGTGTGTGTGTGTGCACATGTGTGTGTGTGTGTGTGTGTATCATGCCTGTGGTGCCGTGCAACTTCTCACATCAGTGGCAGACTAAGAAAGCCTCAGTCAAGCACATGAACATAGGAAGACAAAGCGAAGCAGTAGAAGGAGCCTGAGGAAAATGGATAACCCCTAACTGCACTAAGTCCTTAGGAGAGTCATGATAACAGCAATAGAGGCTGTGGGTTACATTGATACTGGAAAAAATGTGAGTTTCTTCCTACCTTTGGGACACCCAGATGGTCCCAGAGGGACTCAGAGCAGCAGCAGTTTGTCCATTCAAACTTTCTGCAAAAATGGACATATAATTTGAGCTGCCCAGTACTGCACCTAACAGCCACAAAGGGCTCAGGAGCACTTCAAATGTAACTAATGTAACTGAGGAACCCAATTTAAAAACGTATTCAATTTAAATTGCCACAGAATGGCTAGTGGCCACTGTATTGAACAGTAGCATCTTTTGGAAGGAAAAAAAAAAAAAGCTTATATGAGAGCCTAGGTTCTGCTACTGGTAAAGTGCTTCAGAACTTGGGTAATTTGGGTGTTCTTGTATCACCTTGATTGTCCTCTTATGCTAATGAAATCAGCCACAAACAACTTAAAGTACAGTCTCTTACATATGTAGTAGGTGATGTATGATTATGGCCAAATGGGGTCAATCTGGAAGGCTAGTTATCAATATTAAGGGATAGGCATTCCAGAAAGTTAAAACAGCACTTTTCAGATTTAAAGAAATTAATACATATTAAACAAGTATATGGCATTCACTTTCACTTTTCACTTTCATGCATTGGAGAAGGAAATGGCAACCCACTCCAGTGTTCTTGCCTGGAGAATCCCAGGGACGGGGGAGCCTGGTGGGCTGCCGTCTATGGGGTCGCACAGAGTCGGACACAACTGAAGCGACTTAGCAGCAGCAGTGTCTTTTCAAGATGATCTGATTACAATACAAATCGGTTGAAGAGAACGTATGAAGAGTGGATTTGAACTGTAGGCAATATACTGATTGCTATGTTTCTAAGAAAGTTCTCCTAAGGGCTGCTTGCTCTTAGGAGCAAGAGCAAGACAGGAGAGGCAAGGAGAAGTTACCAGGTGCCATTAAGTATTCGGTGAGGAGAGCCAGAATAGACTGGTGGCCACAAATACTGAAATGGCCGTCCACAAACTAGTGAAACAAAAACAGAACAATGTGGCCAAAGTGACTTCCAGACCACAATGCTGGGGCACTAAGAGGAAGCTGGTGTATTAAAATGTGGAAAAACTGGAAAGGAAACACCATGCTCAGTTCCTAATATATTTTTCTGCCGTCAAATGGTCATACTTAAGTAGCAATAGTCCTCTCTAGTTCCTCTTGAACAACTGCTTGGCAGCAGGCTGCACCAGAATTAATTGGAGAACACTTTAAAATAAAGATTCTAGGGCTTACTCCAAAAATTCTAAATCAGATTTTCCAGGGTAGAATCCAGAAAGATGTTTTTGTTTTTTTAAAGTTCCCTAGTATATTCCAAAGTTTACTTAGGTTTGAGAGATACTGTTACAAATCATGGAAAAAAAGTAAAAGAAAATCAGTACATACGTCAACCTGGGAAATGATACAAATTTGGGAGTTAGTTAAAACTACAAGAATGAAAACAAGACACAAGCAACTCTGGATAGATCTCCTCCACTGAGAGCAAGAATAGAGTATCTAGGACACGTGCAAAGACAAATATTTAATGTTATTACTTAATATACTTCAAAATCACTGCAGATGGTGACTGCAGCCATGAAATTAAAAGACGCTTACTCCTAGGGGGGTTGGCCTTCTGGGAAAAGGGCTCACAGGAGAGAAGGTCACAAGTAGGTAAGGCAGTACGTGACTTTTTGGGGGGCTCTGTAGTGAGGTGTCAGAGAAGGCAATGGCACCCCACTCCAATACTTTTGCCTGGAAAATCCCATGGGCAGAGGAGCCTGGTAGGCTGCAGTCCATGAGGTCGCTAAGAGTCGGACATGACTGAGCGACTTCATTTTCACTTTTCACTTTCATGCATTGGAGAAGGAAATGGCAACCCACTCCAGTGTTCTTGCCTGGAGAATCCCAGGGACTGGGCTGCCGTCTATGGGGTCGCAAAGTCAGACACGACTGAAGCGACTTAGCAGTAGCAGCAGCAACTCCTTGGAAGGAAAGTTATGACCAACCTAGATAGCATATTCAAAAGCAGAGACATTACTTTGCCAACAAAGGTCCGTCTAGTCAAGGCTATGGTTTTTCCTGTGGTCATGTATAAATGTGAGAGTTGGACTGTGAATAAGGCTGAGCGCCAAAGAATTGAAGCTTTTGAACTGTGGTGTTGGAGAAGACTCTTGAGAGTCCCTTGGACTTCAAGGAGATCCAAGCAGTCCATTCTGAAGGAGATCAGCCCTGGGATTTCTTTGGAGGGAATGATGCTAAAGCTGAAACTCCAGTACTTTGGCCACCTCGTGCGAAGAGTTGACTCATTGGAAAAGACTCTGATGCTGGGAGGGATTGGGGGCAGGAGGAGAAGGGGACGACAGAGGATGAGATGGTTGGATGGCATCACTGACTCGATGGACGTGACTTTGAGTGAACTCTGGGAGTTGGTGATGGACAGGGAGGCCTGGCATGCTGCAATTCATGGGGTCGCAAAGAGTCGGACATGACTGAGCGACTGAACTGAACTGAACTGAACTGAATATACTTCAGCACAGACAATGAGATACACACGTATGTGTCCAATATGTTTAACTTATAGTCCTGTGTAAGGGATAAAAAATGTCTGTATTTGAAGTACACTAATCAGAAATATAGAACCCAAGTATAAACTAGTTAACCCCCTCCAAAATTAATCAGAAGCTCATATTCTCAAAACAACTCCCACAAGTGTCGTCTACATTTATCTCCTATTAACACAGTTTTTTAAATTAGAATAATGGATATTAGTATTAAGATGGCTTTATTGGTAGTGAAAGTGTTAGTCACTCAGTTTGTGTTTGACTCTTTGCCACCCCATGGACTATGGCCCACCAGGCTCCCCTGTCCATGGAATTCTCTAGGCAAGAATACTGGAGTGGTAGCCATTTCCTTCTCCAGGGAATCTTCCTGACCCAGGGATTGAACCCAGGTATCCTCCGTTGCAGGTAGATGCTTTATCATCTGAGCCAAAAATGAGTGGTGTTCAAAATTAGTTTCAAATGTAACACAGACACTCCTCTTCTTGAAAAGGGGTAGAATTAAGTGAGCCCAATATAGGTCCTGGGCTTCACAATCCTGGTTTGGCAAGCAACGTTGTCATCTAACCAGAAAGATAGCTGGAATATTGCTGCAGAAGTCTCTAACGAGCCTTTCATGGAAGGTGCTGTTAGAGTATTTAAAAAGACAAATAGTTTAGACTACATCAAGCTGACACACAGGTCATATAAGTATTTTGACGTCTGTTTGCAAATAAACATTCTACATTTGATAAAATTTCATTTTATGAGACCATATGCTTCTAAGGACTGAAGGCTAACAACATACAAAAAATAACCTAGTAAAGGTGAATGGTGACATCAATTCTTAGTCAGTTTGAAACTAAAGTCATTTTCTCCAGGAAGTTTGGCATGGCCTTTTTTTATCAGTTATTCTTAATAAATGAGATTCCCAGGTGGTGCATTGGTAACCTGCCAATGAAGGAGACACAGGTTCGATTCTTGGGTCAGGAAAATCCCGTGGAGGAGGAAATGGCAACCCACTCTAGCATTCTTGCCTGGGAAATCTCATGCACAGAGGAGCCTGGCGGGCTACAGTCCATGGGGTGGCAAAGAGTCAGATGTGACTGAGTAACCGAGCACACACACTCTTAATAAATAGAATGAAATTAATAACACCATGGGCTTATTTCAACAAATGAGAGCTGCTAAATTTTGCTGAGCATTGAGCTTGTGGGTTTTTAAAACATGATACTCCCTTGAATAATTATGTTTTCTTTTCAAAAGACATCTGAGTTAGAAAACCAACTAACATGGAGCCCAAGAGTAAAAATACAATGTTGCAGGTCACCTGTCAGGTGAATGGCATCTATCAGTAGACAATATCACTGTCAAATTTTTAATGACAACTGATAAACAAAAGGCTTATTGTTCCAAGTAAGAAGAGAATGTTCTTAACAGCAAAAACCAAAAATTCCATACTTACTTCTATCTTCAGTGGTTTAAAGCACTCATTTAAAGTGTGTTGCCATAAGAAGTAGTTTACTCAATGTACTATTTTAAAAAATCTTCACAATAATGTTATTTCTATACAAAAAAGTTTCCTTAGGTATATTATCAGAAAATGCCAATGTTCTAATCAGCAGTTGACCAAAACTCCATCATATACCAATCCAGGAGTGACCACATAATTGTAAGCATTTGTTAGTGTAGAGATGGACAGGACACACTTCTGTAGCTGTTATGTCTGATTTCATGAGGAGTCTTCTTAGGGAGATCTATGGTGATTTAATGAGCTTTGTTACTGCAAATTCAGCATACTGCCAGGTATTAGCAGTCATGTAGAGTATTAGCTCAATAAATGGATATTCTTGGAGATTTATTTAATCATTTGTTTTCCTTTGTTAAATATCATTAAGAAAGATAATTGTTGATCCTGTTATTGGAAAAAGAAAGTTTTCTTCCTCTCTTCATTAATAATCAGTGAATGGAAGTCTTGCACAAAGACTTTGTGGACAAGCCTGCCCCTCTAAAAGGAGGAGGTTAGTTTTGTTGATTTGGAATACTGTCTTATTCTAAAAAGTGTAGATTTACTAGAAATGAAGAAAATAACTTTTGTTTGTTTTAAATGGACAAATTCCAAGAAGGCAGGATTAAGCGAGATTTAAAAAAAAAAAAAAAAATGGATCCTTGGGGCTGTCAGCAGCTGCTTCTGCTGTCGCGACTCTGATGCACTGAGAGAGACCAGACCGAGTCCACTGGGGTGGGTTGGCAGCATCGCAACCGCACAGCCTGCGGCTGCCTTTTCAAACCGGGAGCTGCTCTGTCTGTTTCCTATCCGACGCCTCTGCTAAGCTTGTATTTCAGGATTTACAACCCTCCCTTTCCAGGCCGGCTCTACCTCGGCATTTTTTCCTATCAACAGGAGCTGAGCGTGCATTAACCCTTCTCCGGCAGCCCTGATTTACACCCACCCCGGTGCCAGCTTACAGCCCGGGTCACTAGAGTCACAGACACCTCCTAATCTTGATTTTTTTTTTTTAAGCATGCAATGCGTGTACAGTCGACCTGGAATTTTTTCAGGTGTCACCTCTATTATTATCCTCTTTATTATCTGTCCTTTCTTTGAGTGAAAATCTTGATCGCAGTGTTTTATTTTATACGCCCGCCCCTCTTCCCGTTTTACTACAGCACAAGACTGCTATTCCAAGTATACTGCTGTTCAAGAGTATCAGTAAATGTATCCAGTCTCATCTGACTGAAGTGCACAGGAGAATGGAAGGGAGGCAGGCAGGGAAGGAAAGTGGAGGAAGGTCCAGCCTGTGTCTGTTCTAAAACAAGTTCAAATTTTCATTACTGTCAAGTTTCTATAATCTCTCTGAACATTCTAAATGATTGCTTTTTTTCCTTAAACTACTGGAATAAATACATACACTATATTTAAATTGGAATATATTTAAATCAGTAACTATGTTAGTAATATTCAAAATCAGAGTGGCCTCTGATAATGAACAGTTAATTAAAAACTCAAGATTTGATTTCACAAGTTCTGGGAAAAAATATTTTAAATATGTTTTAGGCTTTTTCTGATGTCAACAAAGAAGTAAAAAAAAAAAAAGGCTTTTAGTCTGTGGTTAGAATTTATACATCGTTTATGGGGCAGGTGTTCTTTCCTTAACTGACATTAAGTGCTGAATCACTAAGCCCAACCCTTCTAACCTAGAGTAAAACGGAAAATCAGAAAATTAATTTCATTACATAGATTAGTGAAAACCTTCCCCATTTCCTAATAAATTATTTTTCATCAAATAACAACAAAATTTTCAAATAATGTCCTTGCCATTTAAAAATATTTCATGTGAAAAATTTTGTTTCATTTAAGTAAATTTCATCTTATGGCTTTTGCTAAAATCTGCTTTAAAAAGGTACAATGGTTTCAAATATTTATTAGAAGTAGAACAAAGTAGATGCCCCAACTAAAGTGCAATTTAAAAAAATTCGGACCTTAAATATTGCATCAAAGATAGACGTTTTTAAAAATGATTTTTTAGAATTTTTAACACCTTACTTGAAATTACCTTTTCTCCCATTCTCAGTGCTTACTCTCCAGTTATTTAGCAGGGCCTAAAAAATTTGCTGGTATCATATTATACAAAAGTATAAACTACTACACATAAAGCCAAAGCTTTTTCATTTTCTTTAGAAAATGTTTTTCAATGTTAAATAATTGATGAATAATTTGTACTTATTCAAAGGAATTTGGTAATTAATAACCCTAAACAAATTATCCATTTCACAGTATTTGAAAACATAGAAGCCAATAAGAAACACAATTTTTACTTAATTTATTGCTTAGTCACTTCTTTATACTTATAAAATGAAGGAAGCATATGAATAATCTCTATATGAGTATATGTGAAAACATATGCTAGCTTTCCATTTTTTTTCATCTTTATACTGCATAGTCAAGCTTGACATTTAACAAATAAGTTGAATTTTTAAAGTATGAATATTCTACAATAGATGTGAACAGTGTGTACCATTGTATAAAAATGCCCTCATTTTGGGACATTTCCACTTAAGTTAAACACAAAAATCTTCCTGGCAGTTATTTTCCTCTATAGCTTTTGAAAATAAAACAACTGATATTACTCTTACCTGAGTTTCTTTTGCTTGTTTCTATTTTAGGACTTTTTCCTAAAATAAGTTCTGCTTGAGCTAAGTTTTAGGAAAAAAATGTGTTCCATTCAAGTACAAACACAAAAATGCCACACACTTTAAAAATTCTTTTATATTTTCAAATATTTTGATTTTATTTTTTAAAATGTAATGTTTAATTACACTAAAAGGGGAACTCATTGATCTGTAGTGTATGGCCTAGAACCAATCTAAGAGTCAAGATATATAGTAGCTGAAGTGTTAAGCCTTAGATAAAATATGATTCCAAGGTTTTTATAGGAAAACATTTAACATCATTTCAAATAATATTGTGCTTTAATAAATGTAAATTTTGTGTATTACCGACACTGACACAAATAGACCAAATTTATATTTGTTTAATTAATCCTATGATCAATTTCAAATATTGGGATATAATAAGTTTTACTGAATTGTAAAGCTTAGATATTGAAAGTGTTCAACTTTCACTATCTGCAAACTTAGGTCTTTGTGAATCAAGAGCAGTTTTAAACCTATGAAGCTCAACAGAATATGTTGTAAATATTTAGAAAATTCTACTTTAGAAATGTAATGTTCATCTTTAATGCATTATTATGAATATAAGCTCATGTAGAGAAATACTGGTGCTCTGTTTTCATTTAACAGAAATTATTTCCTAAATATGACAGGACATATTTCATTAGCCTTTATGAACCAATATCAATATTGTGAACTCATATTAAAAAGTGAAAAAAAAATTTTCTTTTGCCCTAATATTTAAAATTTATGAAATATGAATAAACACAAGTTGAATACAATGCTATAATTTTCAAATTTTCCCTGATTTTACTATCATATCACTAGCTGATTAAATTAAACCTTATGAACCAATATCAATATTGTGAACTCATATTAAAAAGTGAAAAAAAAATTTTCTTTTGCCCTAATATTTAAAATTTATGAAATATGAATAAACACAAGTTGAATACAATGCTATAATTTTCAAATTTTCCCTGATTTTACTATCATATCACTAGCTGATTAAATTAAATCTTAAAAAAGTTAAAGTCAATTAGCCATAAAAGAATTATGTAAGTATTAAAATAGGCACAATTTTTTGTCATATGAACTCATACATGTGTCAAATTAATAAAAGTCATGTTCATATAGTTCATAATTCACTGTGTATCATTATTCAATGCATTTAACCAATTCAAGTTAATTTTTAACATCATACTTATTGAAATTGTAATCAGTAGTAGAATATGCATGCCTGTGCATACTAAATCACTTCAGTCATGTCTGACTCTTTGTGATCCCATGAACAGTAGCCCTCTAGGCTCCTCTGACCATGGGATTCTCCAGGTAAGAATACTGGAGTGAGATGCCCTGGAAGGGTATCTTTCCAACCCAGGGATCAAACCCACATCTCTTGTCTCCCCACAGATAGCCAGGTTCTTTACCACTGAGCCACCAAGAAAGCCCTAAAAGACAAAACAAATGTGTATCCAATACAAGCTATTTCTTGTGTTTGTCTGTTACCCAATTGTATAGTCAAACAGTAAATAGTTATAAAATTTCTAAAAATGTTGATGATTTTATAAAGATAGGATTCACTACAGAATATCATAAATTCTTCATGTAGGAAGAGCAAGAATAAACTTTACAAGTTTTATCTCTGGGGCAAATAGGCAAATAGGTGACTTGAAAATGGAAATCATAATAATAATTTCAGCAGCTAACACCAAGGATTAAATGTACTTATAAATATAAAAAATTTAATAAGATTATATATATATGCATACAGGTACTAAATTTGTGTATAGATGAGAATAAAATATTATTTAATTATATGTGTTGTATTAGATATAGTCACATATATTTATGTATAGACATACATATGCAAAATACATTTATACACTCATTACATATGCTTACATACCCAAATCTATATACAAAGATACCCAACCCATAATAATCCTTCAGTATATAGAGCTATCATAGTCAATAATCTATCATAAATTATGTGCTAATAGCAAATGTTATATCTGACACTTTCATTCTAATGCTTTATGTTCATTTATTTTGATTGACAAACCAGCCCACTTTCTCCTATTTCTCCTTCAACAGAGACTTTTTTCCCTTTATTCTTTGTCAGCTTGACCAACTCCTCCTCTATCCACACTTTCCACGTTGTTCTTTGAGATCCACATATTTCTGACCTGACGCATGCACTACAGGGCAATCCTGAAATAATAAGGCTTCTTTCACCCACTTACAATTCTGATATATTAAATCTTGTAAGCCTACTAGTCTTTTTACTTCAGACATACATCTTTGGTGGGCTAACGTTCATCTGCATCTGAATGTCCTACAGGAGCTCTTGTTCATTGGAATGTAACTGAATCATGCCTCCATCTCCAAAACCACCGCTGCTCTTGTGGCAAATCTTTCAAGTAATATTTTTATCACCTACCATGTTTCCTTAGTCCAGAAACCTCTGATCTGTCATCAACCCCTCCCTCTTGCTCACAGCTCATAAACTGTGAAGTTCAGAATATTTGACCCAAAAAGACCACAGATCCTGTCTTTTCTATCTGTAGCTGCTATTAGCTCCTTGCAGTTTGTCTCATATTTATCTAGGAAACCTCTACTGCAATAGATGTCTAATCTACTCATCTGAGGGTTGTTTTTTTTTTTTTTTTGCCTTAAAATCTCAGAAATTCTTTAGCTTTTTCTATAATTTTCAAATTTACGATCAACATGATTTACTTTTATAATCAGATATGAAAATAATATCCTTTTATAAGTTACTACTGATTATAGCATAAATTCAATATCCTTATTATAGCTCAGAAGCCACTTAAGATATGACCACAAATAACCTGATCACCTATTATTCTCTGAGCTGTTCTTGGATCATATTTTGAATTTTCAAACTTGTATAATGATCTAAAGATTTTTTTCTCATTCTGAAATTTTCTTATTTGCTTGCTCATTTTCTATATAGGCTGCAGAAAAATATCATCACCTCTTGGTAAGCTTTTTGTGTGGTAAATTCTCAGTGTTCTCAAAACAGTTCATTAAAATACATTTCACAATATAGCACATGTATTGATTTTTTTTAAATCCATCTTCTTTTACTGGCCTAAAGAGTCCTTAAGGACAAGAATCATACTCTATTCATTTTGTAGAAAGAAGGATAGAGAGAAGAAATGCAGGGAGGCAGATACAATTTAAGGACTAATTTCCATAATTTTAACATATTTTGGCAGGAAAAAGAAATATGATACTTAATATATTCAAAACACAATATTTAAAAATCTTATCTCCTCTAAATCTTACTTTCCCCAAGAGGGAAAACATTTTCATGGTATTTAAAAATTGCTATAAAAAACACTTTTGAACATTATATTTATGGGCTTATTTAAGCAAAACTATGCTCTCCCTTCTGCAAATGTATGTGTGCTTTCATCAATATTCATTTTGGTAAACAGAAGAAATGGCTAATAGAATCTATATTCAAAGTGATGAGGAAAGTCCTTGCATTGTTTTAGTTGCTTTTGCTAATTTAGATCGGTACCTCCAAGTTCCCAATTCTAAAAGTAAAACTCTTATAATATTCAAAAGGACTGCATATGGTTCTGCACTATTTCCCCTCTGATATTATTTCTGTTCACTCTCCTCCTCCTTCTGGCCTTAGTGGTTTCTCACTTTTTCTGAAATACACCAGCATACTCTCACCATAGTACTTGGCTAAAGATATTCTCGCAACTTGGAAAGCCATTCACCAGATATCGGTTTGGTTAACTCCCTCACCTCTCTCAGCCAGAGAGAGCTGCTTATACCTGAGTCATTCCCAGCATGTTTCATAGCTGTGTAGATAGTTGATTAATTCTTAAGTTACTTGGAATTAAGGCTTTAGAAAATTCTAGCTAGTGCAAATGGATCTTAGACCTAGAGATAAGAGGTAAAACTTGTGTATAAAAAAATAAAACTGTGCAGTAGAGGGTTAACTATTACTTAGGGTGCTCAAACCCTGCACATATCAAAGAAAGGACTACCCCTTAACTGGTTCTGGAGAGAAAACATCTGAGCCCTTGGAATATCCTGTCAGATAAGAGTGCTTTTGTATGTCTGGGATCTTGGGCCACACCAGTAATTTATGCTAACAATGTAATTTATGGTGAATGCCTTTTAGGGTTTATTTGGGGTCCTGGACCATACCACACCGCTTGATCTCTAGAGGGTCTGGAGACCCAGGATTTGAGGTCAATCACACAAATCCTTAATGCCTGTGTAATTGCCCCAATAAAAACCTTGGATACAAAGGCACAGATGAGCTTCCCTAATTGGAAATAATTTGTCCTTATTGTGACAATCATTGCTAGGAGAATTAAATATCATGTATCTTCACTGGGAGAGGATAACTGGCAATTTGTTTTCTCATAGACCCTGTTGTATATATGCCTTTTTCTTTACTGGCTTTAATTTTTCTTTGTTCCCTGTGGTAAACTGTAACTCAGTTTAACAGCTTCTCTGAGTTCTGTATTTCTAGAAAATCAGCAAGACCAGGAGTGATCTGGTGGACCCCCAACGCAAAATAGGAGGAAATTCTTGTAAGTTTGGGTTAGGTAACATGATAAAAAAATGTATGACACATCTTGACTATAAATTTAAAATCTTTTTGTTTCAAAAGATAATATTATGGAAATGAACACAAGCCATAGAACAGAAGAAAATATTTTCAATTATATATCTGAAAATATTTGCAAATCAAATATCCAAAATACAGAGATAAGTCTTACAGCTCAATAACAAGAGGACAAAGGCCAAAAAAATTGAAGAGATGTTATTTCAAAAAAAGGCAAATAAATTGCTACTAAGCACAGGCAAAAATGTTCAACATCACTTGTCATTAAGGAAATGAAATTAAAACTACAGTGAGATACCATTGATTATAAAACAAAAGATACACAAGTTTTAGCAAGAATTTGTAGAAACTGGAATCCAAATTCATTGTAAAATGGGAAATTAAAATGGTACATTATTTCATATTATCTCCAAAAGGGAGATGATACAAATGGCCTTTGGTGTTGAATAAACAAAATGTGGTATATCCATACACACAAAAATATTTAGCAACAAAAAACACACCAGAATAGTAATATATGCTACAACATAGATGAACCTTGAAAACATTAAGCTAAGTAAAAGGTTAGTTTCAAAACAGTACATACTGTATGATTTATTTCATATGAAATGTATAGGAAAGGCAAATTTATAGACAGAAAGGAGAGCAGTGGTTGCTTGGGGCTGGAAATGTAAGCAATAATGATTGACAAATAGCTCAAGGGACTTCTTTGGGGTGATGGAAATGGTCTAACATTGGTGGTGGTTGCACAACTCTATAAATTTACTAAAAATCATTGAATTGTATACCTGTAAGGGATGAATTTTATGGTTTAGAAAATTAATACCTCATTTAAACTGTAAGAAAAATCTAATGGGAAAAGATAGAAAAATAAACAATAAATAACCTACATGATATATAAGAAGATAGTGTTTTGATTCCAAAACAATGAAGAATTTAATAGTGAGTACAGGAAATATAGGGAAGAGGGAACAAAAATTTTGCTGTAATAAATAGGGTGGTCAGATGAGCCTCACAAGTTGACATCTAGTTGAAGAGTTTGCCAACTCAAGGAAAAAGTGGGAGCAAAGTTTTAAGGCAGGAGCATATCCCAAGTTTGAGGAACAATAAGGAGGTCAATGGGGTTAGAAGGAAAAGATTTGTAAACAATAAAGTCAGATAAATAGTGAGAGTAAAAAGAGAAAAATAAAAGCCTATTACCCATTGGAAGGTCCTTATTTTGAAAAAAATTGGAAATCCATTGGAGATATTTTAACAGAGAAGCAGCATAATCTGACATACCACTTACAAGCATGACTCTGGATGCTATGAGACTAAACTTCAAGAGTGAAAGAGAAGTAGGGAGACAACTTAGGTGGCTATTTTGATAATCCTGGCAATATGTTATGATGATTTGAACCCACCAAGGGGGTAGATAGAGGTCACAGTGAGTGGCGATATTCTGGATAAAGCATGGTGGAGAAATTGGCATAAATTTTTCTCCTTTTAAAAGTTAATTCATACTTTTGTAAAAATTAGAAGTTAATACATCAAAATGTTAATCATATTTCTTTATATTTGATGAAATTATTGAATATTTATGCTTCTATATTTTCCAATTTTCTAGCCATGTGCACATATTATTTCTATAGAGAAAAACCATTTTTCAACATCCAGTTAATTGAGCAAGATCATAATACAAACAAACTTTGTTTTTGCCAAAATTTTAAGTCAACATCAAACTGGCTACATATATGAAGTAATCAGTGATAAATGGTAATATTAGCAATATGCTGAATAGTCAAGCAACAAATATTTCCTGAATACAGAGTGGTGAACTCACTTTTCCATAAATATGTGGTAACATTATTATCAACTAACTTTCCTGGGATTGTGTAACTCTCTCCAGAGTT
The DNA here is from genome assembly GCF_002263795.3 of Bos taurus. Taxonomy (NCBI): domain Eukaryota; kingdom Metazoa; phylum Chordata; class Mammalia; order Artiodactyla; family Bovidae; genus Bos; species Bos taurus. The sequence goes on from NC_037336.1 coordinate 65,915,027, forward strand.
TGTCTAATATCTAGTTGTTTTTTTTTTTTAGTTGGTAATAAATGCAGTTCTAGTTTAATGAATATAACTTGTGTCAGTAAGGAAAGTATTATGTTGAAATAGGGCTTCCCAGGTGGCTCAGTGGTAAAGAATCCATCTGCCAATTCAGGAGACACCAGAAATGTGAGTTTGATACCTGAGTAAGGAAGATCCCTTGGAGGAGGAAATGGCAACCCGCTCCAGTATTCTTGCAAAGAAAATCCCATGGACAGAGGAGATTGGTGGGCTACAGGCCGTAGGGTCACAAAGATTTGGACATGAATGAGCATGCTCGTGTGTGCACATGCATGTGAGCACATGTACACACACACACATATGCTGAGACAACAAACAACTTCAAATTCTCAGAGATTTAAATAATAAACGTATATTTTTCATTTCACTATGCGTCCAATTCAAATGAGTGAGGGCAGGGTCTCTAATAATCATAGTTACTTAGAGATCCAGGCTGTTGAAGGCTTCGTTTTGACATGATCCACCGGGATAAAATATGTTAAATTATGAACTGGTTCTTAAAGCATCTGTTCAAAATGATGCACCTTACTTCTGCTCTCATTACATTGGCTAATGCAAGTCCCATGTCCTATGGTCACAAAAGAGTCAGGAAGTCCAATTCTATGATGTACTCAAAATTCAAAGAGGAAAATCTATGATAATTATTATTATGAGAAGGGAGATAAAAGAAGAAATAGAAGAGCTTCAATTTGTATTAATTTTTATATAAAAATAAAATTAAACTATACCAATATTTACTCTAAAGATTTTCTAAAATTTAATTTTAAACTCTATTAGTATTTAATTATAAAAAATTTAATTTATTCCTATACCAGATGGTCACATGACATGTATAGTTCACAATATATTGAGACAGTTTCAGAATTCCAAAAATATCAATTAAAACAATTGTCTTCATTCACTTATTTTCTTGCAATACTTCCATATAATAGATTTTATACAGATCAAGTTAAGAATTATTATAATCTATTTTCTACTCTCCACAAAATAGACAATAACTTTGTAAGATGCCTACAAAGACATTTCAGAATTGAAAATTGTAGAACCTATCAAGAAGAGAATGACAGAGTGACACTTCTATTCCTAGTACGAACTTGTCATCAGCTATGTACAATTGGTGAAACTGCCAAAATCAGATTTATGCAGAAAATTATTTCACATATGGATTGATGGCCACCAACATTAAGATAAATCTTCCTTAAATGTATATTTTATATGGTGTGTACATGATGTATACTGGACCTTTACAAGGTATCTTTAAGGGCTATTATTTAAAACAAGTACTTAAATAAATACATTACAGCTATGTCTTTGAATCACCCTATCACATGGTATTGAATCAACATTTTTTCAAATACTGAGGTATTCAATAATGGAAATATTTAATACTTTCAATAATGTTCAATAATAGTTAATATAACAATTTAACTTTTATGAGAGAAAAAGGGTTTATTATTAATAAAAATTAAATTATTAAATTATTAATAAAAAATTTAAATTGTTTAAAACATTATTAATTTCATCTTTATCCTCTTACAATTTTTATTTCTGTATATGCTTTAGAATTACCATAAATAACAATAAAGAAATTGAATTTTAACGTATGTGCTCATTTTTTTTTGTTTTTGGCCTACAAGGTTTTTGATTGAATAAAGTCCTGATCAATTAGCTCATGGATGGGGCATTCCAGTCATTATTTCAATGTGTGGTCAAAATTTATTTTTTTCAATTGTCTACTTGAAATTTCCATTTGGGTGAATAACAGATTTAACATGTCCAAAACAGCTTTTGCTTTCTCCATCAAACCTCTACCCTGCCAAGGTCTTCACAACTCTGTCAAAGGTGCAAACATCTATCTAATGGTTTAGGTCAAAGTCCTCCCATGCATCATTTAGTCTTCTTCTGTCTCACACCCTTATCAAATCTATCAGCAAGTCCTGACATTTCTACCTCCAAAGTATGCACTAAATTGGTTATTTCTCTTCCAACTGAATCAAGGTAACATGAACTCTCTTCTGGATTATCACACAGTCCTAAAGTGTCTCAACCCAGTTTTGCCCCGCAAAAGCCTGTGCAGTCCCACCTAAAATGGTGATCAAGTCCTGTCAATCTTCTGCTGCGAATTGGTCATTACCAGGTATAAAATCTAAACTCCTTGAAATGCTCTTGCCCATTCCTTGAATCTCCTTCTCATATGACTTTCCTCTCTTTTTTGTCTTATACGTTTGAGGTACAAGGATATTTTTCTCTTCTTCAAACAGACTAAGCCCCTTTTGGTCTAGCCGTTCACTTTGTTTGGAACACTCACCTCCAGGATATTTTCTTGTCTGATTCCTTCTCAGCATTCAGGTCTCTGCTACTAAGCCAGCTCTTCAGAGAAAACTTCACTGATCATTTTATCTTACTGGTCCCCACTCACTTCCCCAGCCCCACTCTGTAGCAAATTATGTATTATATGGCTTTTAAGGCCTACAAAATTTGTGCATCCCTATGTCCTCAGCCTCATTTCCACTAAGTTTCCCCTCAGTTGCTCTGCTTTATCCTCACTCGTCTCCTTTTTGCGTCTTAATTAGATGAAGAGATCTGTTATATGGTTTACACTTGCTCTGTCCTCAGCAGAAATGTTCTTCCAGAAATATGCAAGACTCATTTCCTCAGTTTATTCTGGCCTCTGCTCAAATATCATCTCCGCAAGCTAACTGCCCTGATTGCCCTAGCAAAAGATCATCTCCCCCCCTCTTGCTTTGCTCTCTACTTATTTAGTTCTTCATGGTACTTGTGTATATATCAAATCTGTTGGTTGTTTGTCATTTGTTCCAGCCACTGGAATATAAGTCCCAATAGGGTAGAGGCTTCCCCACTCTCTTCCATGATTCTAGCCTTTTGAACAATGCCTAATAATGTGTTATTGTATTTTATATAAGCTAGTCCATGCTGAGACTCACTTGATGTTTCACGTTTCATGTCATAAAGGAAGCCTGAATCAATTTCAAAGAAACAGTAATATAATACAATATAGACTACTGTTCTCTAACAACATACAATAAAACTAGTAATTAAAAGCAAAGAACAGCTAAAGACAATTTTATATTATCAGAAAATAAATAGCCATTTTATTTAAAGGAAAAACATGTACTCAGAACTGAGTAAAAGTGAAAATATTACAAGGCAAAATGTATGGGAAAGAAAGAATTATCTAGAGAAAAATATAGGTTTAAGCATACATACCAAGAAGCAAGAAATGTTTTTAAAATGACTGTGATTTATACCAGGAAGCTAGAAAAGGAGCAAGAGAGCAAAGGACATGAGAAAATAATAGAGCCAGAAATCAAGGAGAGAAGCAAAGCAACAGAGGATTTTACCAAACCAAATTCTGAATTCCCACCCCAAAATTTCACATCCAGTTATTCTTATAAGAGAATTCTACCAAATTAAAGAGTTTAAGGCCCATTTCTCTCTTTTCAAATAAATTTCTCTCAAGAAAAAGAAAACAACAAAATCTATGTAGTTAATTTTAGAAAGCTAGTGTTATCTTGAATCTAAAATTATAAATGAGTCTATTAGCTCATTTCAGTTGTGATCAAACGCAAAAATCTTTAAATATATCAAACTCCTACTTTGTATTTCAAATGTTAGTAAATATTATTATAAATACTATATTAAAAGATTCTTCAATTTGAAAAATCTTTTAAAGGTAATTTCATTAGCAGACCAAAGAAACCAAACCACCTAGAAAGCAAGAAATAGACAGGAACTTCCTTAATTTAGTGATGACTAAATACTTTGGCCACCTCATGCGAAGAGTTGACTCATTGGAAAAGACTCTGATGCTGGGAGGGATTGGGGGCAGGAGGAGAAGGGGACGACAGAGGATGAGATGGCTGGATGGCATCACTGACTCGATGGACGTGAGTCTGAGTGAACTCCGGGAGTTGGTGATGGACAGGGAGGCCTGGCGTGCTGCGATTCATGGGGTTGCAAAGAGTCGGACACGACTGAGAGACTGAACTGAACTGAACTGAAACACCAGTTCTAGAATATTGTACTTAATGAAGGAATTTTAAACACATTTTCTTTATAATTCAGAATTCTCATTTTTTAACACAGTACTGGAGGCTCTGGACCATACTATCAAGATAAGGAAAAATGAACAGTTGCAAAACATATTAGGGAAGAGACACAACTCGATGTTTTCTAATGATATCAATATTTAGGAAAATCAGAGAAATAAAAAATAAATTGTTAGAATTAATAAATTCATCAGTATCATAGTAATATGTACTTACATTTCCACTTCAGTAGTAATTGGTGAGAACAGAGGAAATATGATATCAGTCAATATAGCAATATAACACGTGCATGTGTCTGCATTCTAGGAACTAGCTTTAGAATACACAGGATCTCTATGGAGACATTTTTTTTTAATTCTGATACATGATCAGAAAGACGAATTTTTGGTTTGTTTGTTTTTTAATGAGAGATAACCTATGCTAATGGATGGAAAGACCTTACTATTTAAAAACTGAAGTCATAATCAAAAAACATATCTACATTAGGAATCCCAGCTCAGAATGGCTTTTTTGAAATTTTACTAAATATTTAAATAAGAAATTACATCTAATTTATATAATATCTTTAGAAGAAGAAAAAAAGACTCTACCCAAGAAATTCTATAAGCTCAACATAACTCAATACAAAAACCTGGGTAGGATGTCATACAAGATTAAAATTATAAGCCAGTTTCATACCCTAAAAGAAATACAAAAGTTCTTTAAAACTAATAAACTGAATTCAATGATATATAACCAAACTTATCTTATTCCACAAATAAATGACTTAAGATTTTTTAAAAAATCAATGTAAAAAAATCATATTATCATCACAGAAGTTATTTAAAAGTTTGATAAGTAAACATATCTTTATGACTTAAAAAACTAGTAGAAAACTAGAAACTTCTTTAAATTAAAGCAAACATTATATTTAATGACAAATTATTAAAACTTTCTCTCTATGGTTGTGAGGTGAGTGAAACAATTAAATAATGAGTAAATCATTACTCTTATTTGATATTATACTATTGATAGAAACACTAGCTAATACTTAACTGAAGGAAAATAGAGTATAATCATTGGAAAGAATAAGAACCTATCAACATTTACAGAAAATGTAAATATGTATATAACAAATATAAAATAATCTAAAGATATATTCTTAGAATTCAAACACACAAAGAAAAAATGAAAACTTCAAAAGATACCACTTATAATGGAATTTTAAAAATCAATCAGGCAACTAAGAATAAATCTGAAATAGAAGTGTAAGAACTTCACAAATAAAAATTATTAAATGTTATCGACAGAAGTGAAAAGATATCTATTCATATAACTAGACAGATAAACTAGGTTAATGGTTCAGAAGAAGACTTCATTTAAAAATCATGTCAATTCTCTATAAACCAATGAACTGCTAATAAAAAAATTGGGAGAACTAGTTTCACAATACTAGTTCTCAAATTTGGCTTCATTTTTAATCATCAGGGAGATTTTTAAAAAACTGATGCCTTATCACTTACAAATTAAATCCTAGTCTTTTCTGGAGAGAACCAGATTCTGAAACTTGTTAAGAAAGTAAATTTTAAAAGTTCCCATCACAAGAAAAGAAAAACTGTAATTATGTGTGGTAATAAATGTTAACTAGATTTATAGTGGTGATCATTTTGCTATATGTACAAATAATGAATCATAATTTTGTACACTTGAAAATATATGATATTATATCTAAATTAGTCTCAATTATCTTAAAAAGACTGATATCAAGTGTTATCAAGAATATGGATTAATTAGAACTCTCATGTTGTGCTGGTAGGAAGGTAAAGTAGTATAACTACTTAAGAAACTTGTTTTCTGTTACCTACCCAAACTAAACATATGCATCCTGTGAGATGTGGCAATTCCACTCCTTTATATACACAATTGAATATTATACATGTGTGAACACACATAAATAAGAATGTTTATGACAACGTCAACAGACATCTTCAAACTGGAAATAATTCAAATACATATTAGTAGTGGAATGGATAAATAAATTGCAATATATTCATCTACTGGAATATTACACACACTGGAATGAATAGCCTATATAGAACAGTATAGATTAATTTTATAAAGATAATGTTGAACATATATGCCAAACATAAAAGGATACTATTATAATGTTTCATTAATATAAAGTTCATAAGTGGGCAAAAGTCTGATAAGGGTTACTTCTTGGGAAAATAGTAGATAATGATTGAGAAAGAGCACAAGATGTAACTTCCAAAATACTTGCAATTTTCTATTTCTTGACCATGATGGTGGTTACACGAATATACTTAATTTGTGAAAATTCATCAAGATGTATGCTTTTTTCTCTTAAGTGAAGTATAACATAATAGTAAAGTATTAAAGGATGAAGATAGTCTGAACACATGGACACAGTCTGTTCTTTTGCAAGATTTAAAGCAAAAATTTCAATTCTTCCCAAGTTAATCTATAAAATCAACATTAATACAAATTCCAGTTGGATTTTTAAAGTAATCCATTGATTTATTTAAAGACATGTTTGAAAGGTCTGTGAATAGCTACAAAAGGAGCAAAGAGATTGGTTTATATGTGAACTATGCTTAAACCAAAGCCATAGTTACAAAAACAATGCTTGAACACAACTGAGAAAACACAGACTAATGAACAGAAGAGATATTTAAGAGACAAACCAACCCAGTTATGAGCATATAACTTAAAGACAACAACACAAATCAGAGGGAAAATGATAGCTAGCTTAGTAAATGGTGCTAGAAAATTGCTGTTACTATATGGAAAAAAAATAAAATTGGATTCCTCTGCACTTCATGGCATAGTTAAAATTTAAATATGAAATATAAAGCTGCAAAGTTGATTTAAAATAGCATAAGAAAATATCTTTGTAAATGAAACATGAGGAAGAACTTCCTAATGTGAAATCTTAAAAGCACAAACCATGAGACCAAAAAAATGACTTGGGGACAGCTTAGGGACAAAGATAGATTTCACAGTATTATATATATGGAAAAATATGGTCTGCTTCAAAATAATCAATTTACAAATGAATTAAACAAAATGGTCTATACTAAAACTGATGGCTGCCTACACCAATTCATTGCCTGTGCATGCGTGCTCAGTCGTTCAGTCATATCCGACTCTTTGTGACCCCATGGACTGTAGTCCACCAGGTTTCTCTGTCCACGGGTAAGCATACTGGAGGGGGCTGCCATTTCTATTCCAGGGGATCTTCCTGATTCAGGCATCAAACCCGTGTCTGCCGCATCTCCTACACTGCAGGTGGATTCTTTACTACTGTGCCACCTGGGAAGCCCACATTCACTCATTCTATTCTGTTATAAATCATACAGCCTTAGTAAAAGTCACTCTGTACTACCTCAAGAGGTTAACTTAATCTCTCCTATAAAGTGATTTTATTTATTTATTTTTGGCTGCGCTGGGTCTTCATTGCTGCCTGCGGGATTTCTCTAGTTACGGTGAGTGGGTGCTACTCTCTAGAAGTGGAGCAAGAGCTTCTCACTGTGGTGGCTTCTCGTTGTGGAGCACGGGCTCTAGAGCACTCTGGCGTCAGTAGCTGCAGCTCCCAGGCTCTCGAGCACAGACTCACAGGTGTGCACGTGTGTGTTTGTGTGTGTGTGAACTGGGTCTGACATTCATCAATAGTTTTTTATTTCATAATATCTAAAAAATTATTTTGTCTATAAATGGGGAAGATTTGCCCACCAACAGTTTTTTATCTTCCCGGTACTTTTTCTGGACTTAATTGTACTACTGGCTCAATTCTCCCACCCTTGGAACCAGAAATATATATTTCCCCAGAAAATGACTCTGTCTTACGTATATTCAAACCACTGCTTAAAAAAATTGAGGGTATGTATTGTATATGTTGTAAGTCTTAATGCTTTTTCTGAAGTAATACAGTTACACCAAAGCACACTAACTTATTCAACAGTCTTAGTTGAGCTCTGATTTTAGAACTCTGACATAGGTTCTGTAAAAATTATCCTGTATTTAGTAAATGTGAACTTCTATACCTTTAAATATGAATGCCATTATTAAAGAAATTAGAAGTTAGACCACTACAGAAAGAGGGAGAGAAGCATTGATATAAGTAACATTTAGAAGTGGTTAAAATTTTGGTGAAATTTTCTTCCTAAATGCTGTGCTTTTAATAGTTCCAAAAATCTTTATTTTATGTTCTAGAAACATAGAAACAGATAACTTTTCACTTGAATTACAACCAATTTCAAAGGAAAGACAGGAATAATTCATGTTGAACTATTTAAAGCCCTACAAAAAGTTCAAGAGGCTTCACTCAATTCCTAGCCCCTATCCACACCAGAGTCTTATCCAGTTTCTCCCTTCCTCAACACTATTAAGTCTCGACAATTTCTCAATTACTTTCTCTGATAATGACCTTTCCTTTACGAGAACTCATATATTCTCTGTTTAAAAATTTGCACTAAAATTCCTAACAGTATATTCTTTATGAGCATCTTCTAGCCAATCAAGAGATAGGAAGGTGCTTACCTTCAAAATAGAAGCCTGACTGGATTTCTAGGACCCTGGGGAGGGTCCTGAGGTCAAGGGAGTGGATGAATTCTTCCAGGGACAATGCCATTGCTTTGGTTTGGATCTTGTGCAGACCTGGTACTTACAGAAGCTTTTGGCTTCTGAATGTCACTTGTCTGCAGCTACAGTCCCAGCTCATCATTCCTTTATCAGAGTGTCACACCGGAGCCTGCTTGGGGTGGAGTAACTCTATGTGGGGAGGGGAGTGAGAAGGGAGGAAAGAGGCAGGCAGGGGACAAAGGGTGTTACAGCTCTTTTTAGTTCTCATTGTGGCTTCATTTCCTTCTAACACTGAAGTAGAACAGGATGGAGGTGTGGTGAGAATGTCTGAACAGACACTGCCAAAAAAATGAGAACTGGCAAGTAGCTGTGTTCATCTGCTGCTGGTCCAGGTGTGCATCTTCAGCACGGGCCAGGCTGTCTGAGGTCGGAGTTGTTTGTGGCTTGTCAATCAGGAAAGAACAGAAATTCAGGACTAGAGTATAATCTTAAAAAGGGCAGTGTATCAATTCTTTGTCTCTTCACTTCACTTCTAAAGTTTGGCTCTGTGCCTTATTTGCATATTCTCAGGGCTTTTATACAAAATTAGGTTACAAAAGTGCTTTGTGTCAGCTCTTTTCAGAAATCTGATACTCTGGAGGGGGAGGATCAGAAACCCCTTTTTATTTTTCCACATTAAAAATTTTGCTGAATATTAAAGGAGAGTGGGGGAGGGGTACACTGTGCAAAGTGATACAGTAAATCAATATGAATTTTCTAGTCACCACACTATAGTGAAAGTATCTAAATCTGTTGTTAGGAAATCTGAATTTCCTGGGGTTAGCTCTGCCTTTGACTTACCAGTGACATCAGCCTTATGTTCTCTGTCCCTGATTTGTCTCATTTATTTAATAGAGAAAAAGTTAGAGCCTAATAAATTGTACAGATTTCTTACAAGGCCAAAATTCTACACCTCTGATCGTGGGGTCCAAATTTGAAATGGTGAGGGTTGGGAATGACCAAAGTCAAAGGAAGCAAAAGAAGCCTCATTAAAAACAAATCTCTAAAAAATCTTCTTCCTTCCTAGCCTTTGCATTTGAGTGAGACAATATTTTAGAGCTAGAGTATACAATTCAAGGTGACATTTTCCAAGTCTCTATAAAGGTGACTAAAAGAAGACTGGGTGATACAAACACAGCAAAAGAAACTAAGAATCTGCGTATTATACTTATAAATTGGACTCCATGTTCCCTGTCTAGAAATTGTTTTAGCCTTAAGCTGCAAAGAGCATAGCCAGACAGAGAGGGCCAGGGTGCGTTCATTATGTAAATAACCTAAGAAAATAAAAACAAGGCCTTATAAAACTCTTTTAACTCTTAAAATCATACTTGATATTTGCAATAGTCTGCCTGGCTTCAATTCTTTCTTTAAAAAACTAAATTTTATAAGGTCACGTCAATAGTTTTTTCACCTGTAGCTTCTAAGTACTTTTTCATTTGCAGTTGTTTTGTTTTGTTTTGTTTTGTTTTTGCTCAAGATCCTCCTAAATTTGATCAGTCTGCCTTCTGCACCCCTTTTCCCAAGCTTAGGCCCTTCAATAGACTGCAAACATTGTTTACAGCTTGCTTCTCACATGGTTGAGTATCTGGAAAGGGCTGCTGTGGACTGCTCCTTGAAAATCATGTATCGGTTAGAAGTGGTACTATAGCAAATCTCGTTTGATATCTAACTCAAACTGGACTTCACTTGATTTTTTAAAAAATTTTCCCACATCAACTTTTCATCCTACTAGTCAACGAAGCCATTTCAAAGTATTATCAATCTTTTACAATAGTCTTCGCTTCTCCTGCTTTTGCTCTAGGAACAGATGAACCTCCTTTTCTGTTACATTCTCCTTCTTTTATATTCTCAGTCTTAGTTAATGACACTACCACTGCCTCAGTTTATCAAGCCTGAAGGCTGCATCGTGAGAGATGCCATGTCCTGCCTCCAAATCCCTCAAGCACTATAGGCAGCAATAATCAATATCACTCACCTTTTTCTTGCTCTATATTCTCCACTACTACCACTTCAGTTCAGACCATTATCACTTCTGACACTTTAGGCAAAGAAATCCTGACATAAACAGCTGAGATAAAATTGACTATAAATAAGAATATTAAGAGAGTATTGAACCACCAGGTAGTAAAATAAATGCTTAAAGTTTAATAACTGAAACAGTAGATTACAGGTGTAATAAGAGCCTGATCAATGAGAATGCAGAAAAAAATCAAAGCATTGCCAAGTAAAGACGGTGCTTCATTACCCAGTTCTACAAGAACTGAGTCATTAGCCACCTTGGTTGCTGATATCCTGAAAGTTTAGGACAGAGATCAGGAATAAGGCACTCTGTGCTCTGGGAAAACTGGTAGAACAGGCCTTCAGATAATTAGATACTCTCTGGAGAAAATTTTAAGAACTCATTGTCTTGCATGTTCTCATTCATAGAAAAGCACTAACATCATTAACTGAGATGGCTATTCTTCATGACTAGCAGCAACCCTCCACTGAGATGTGTGCTTGATTGCACACACCCCTTCTCCAAAATCTACCCCCACCACCACTTCTCCAAAATCTCCACCCCACACCTCTTCTGATAAATTCTTCAGAGTTCTCTGAAAGGCTTCTCCTGGGCTACCGTTCTCAGTAAGTGCTCAAATAAAACTGAAACCCACAGCTCTCACATTTTTCATTTTTATTTCAGTCAACAGTATAAATAATAATTCTATATGAAAAAGATGAAATTTTAAAGCAGTAGGGGAAAATTCATTCAACAAATAATTTAAAATAATTTTTAAATAAAAATTTCCCAAAATTCCATGCAACAAAATTAATTGCAAGGAAAGTGTTTCCCTGGTGGCTCAGTGGTAAAGAATCCTTCTGCCAGTGCAAGAGACATGGGCTCAATCTCTGGGTCTGAAAGATCTCCTGGAGAAGGAAATGGCAATCTACTCAATTCTTTCCTGGGAAATCCCATGCACAGGGGAGCCTGACAGGCTACAGTCCATAGCGTTGCAAGAATCAGACACAACTTAGTGACTAAACAGTAGCAAACCAAAAGGGAAAATGTCTGAAGAAGGTAAGGAGAGAATTATTTCTTAGCATCAATGGAAGTCTTAAAGGAAAAGACTAATAAATTTGACAACAGACATATAAAACACTTCTATAAATAAAAAATGAGCTTTAAAAAATAGAAAAAATATTTTACATAAAGAATTAATGTCTGGATCTATGAAGATCACTTATTATTCACACAAAATAAGAATATTTAAGGACTTCTGCTTCTGGCTGAGTTTGGAGTTGACCAACTCTTCTACCTATGACAACTTGAGAAATGGATAGTTTTTCAAAATCTGTTTTAAGGAACAGGAGAGTCATCAGGGCAGTTGGGACTTAAGAGTCAAGATCTTGAAAGGCAGGGAAATACAAAGTAAGGGAAATCCAGTATTCTACACTTCTTTTCCCCTCAAGCCATTTGTGGATTAATAGTCGGCACCAAGAGAGACTGAGAAGCAAAGAAAATGTGCTAGTAAAAGAGGAAAGGAGCAGAGCTGAGTCTTAGCAGTTGCACATAGCTAGGGAGACAAAAATTGGGACTTGGGGCTAGCAAGGCATCTGTGCGTGCTAAGCCACTTCAGTCCTATCCAACTCTTTGTGACCTCAAGGACTGTAGTCCTCCAGGTTCCTCTCTCCATGGGATTCTCCAGGCAAGAATGTTGGAGTGGGTTGCCATGCCCTCCTCCAGGGGATCTTCCCAACTCAGGGATCGAACCCATGTCTCCTTCATGTTCTGCAGTGCATACGGATTCTTTACCACTGAGCCACTGGGGAAGCTCAGCAAGGTATCCAGGGAAACTCAAAGAAATGAGTTGTTCAGTGCCATGTTTCCCCTTCAAGATATGGTCTGTTCAAAAGCAGAACACGGTTGACTGTCTGAGAGAGTAGTTAGAAAGCTTCTTCTGTAAGAAGCTGCAGAAGCCAGAAGTGCTTTTCAGAATCTCATAGAGACGGGAAAACAGGGCCTGCCAAGGAGGAGGAAGGAGCTCCAGTAAATATCCCTTGCCTTCAGCAGGACCCTGAAGACTGCTCCCTAAAAGACAGTGTTGACTGTAAACAAAATAGGCCTCACAAAAATTGAAGATCAGACTAAATTTCATTCAATCCCTGACTGGATTAAGGTAAACTGCCCATTTTAGTTCCATATGAAAGCTTTCTTAGGAGAAAAACAACCAGAACTCCAGAATTTCTAAAATTTTTTCAAGATAACATCTAGGGAAGGAGAGAAAGAAGGAAAGAAGGGAGGAAGGAAAGTGAATGAAGGAAGGAGAGAGAAAATAAGGATGCCAGAAAACAGGACAAAGAAAAAAAAAGAAGAGGCCATTAAAAAAAACCCATGGGTGTCTTAGATATAGGAATTATTGGGTGTGCAATTTTAAATAATTTCTGTTAATATGTTCAAACTTTAAGATAAGAAGGAGAATTTCTGAAGATAATTGCCATTTATAAAAGCTATTCAATGAACATTCTAGAGTTGAAAATGCAATACAGCTAAAATTAAGAATTTTAACATTGATTTAACAGCAGTGTGGACATATAGTAAGAGAAAACTGTTGAACTGGAAATAGGGAGTGTAGAAAATATCTACACTATCTTTGGTGAAGATTGCTTAGACGTGTCCGAATCTTTGCAACCCATGGACTGTAGTCTACCAGGCTCCTCTGTCCATGGGATTTTCCAGGCAATAGTACTGGAGCGGATTGCCATTCAGAGAGATATAAAAAATGAACTATTGATATTTGGCAAAACTAATACAATTATGTAAAGTTTAAAAATAAAATAAAAGAAAAAAAAGAAAAAAAAATGAACTATTAAGAATAGGATATAAGGGACAGTTCAGCCATATTGAAAAGGTTTTTACTTATGTGTAAACTGAGTCAATATGTGAACCGTGAACTTCCCGATGTTCAAGCTGGTTTTAGAAAAGGCAGAGGAACCAGAGATCAAATTGCTGACATCTGCTGGATCATGGAAGAAGCAAGAGAGTTCCAGAAAAACATCTATTTCTGCTTTATTGACTATGCCAAAGCCTTTGACTGTGTGGATCACAATAAACTGTGGAAAATTCTGAAAGAGATGGGAATATCAGAACACCTGATCTGCTTCTTGAGAAATTTGTATGCAGGTCAGGAAGCAACAGTTAGAACTGAACATGGAACAAGAGACTGGTTCCAAATAGGAAAAGGAGTTCGTCAAGGCTGTATATTGTCACCCTGTTTATTTAACTTCTATACAGAGTACATCATGAGAAACGCTGGACTGGAAGAAACACAAGCTGGAATCAAGATTGCTGGGAGAAATATCAATAACCTCAGATATGCAGATGACACCACCCTTATGGCAGAAAGTGAAGAGGAACTCAAAAGCCTCTTGATGAAAGTGAAAGTGGAGAGTGAAAAAGTTGGCTTAAAGCTCAACATTCAGAAAACGAAGATCATGGCATCCGGTCCCATCCCTTCATGGGAAAGTGCTGAAGAATTGATGCTTTTGACCTGTGGTGTTGGAGAAGACTCTTGAGAGTCCCTTGGACTGCAAGGAGATCCAACCAGTCCATTCTGAAGGAGATCAGCCCTGGGATTTCTTTGGAAGGAATGATGCTAAAGCTGAAACTCCAGTACTCTGGCCACCTCATGTGAAGAGTTGACTCATTGGAAAAGACTCTGATGCTGGGAGGGACTGGGGGCAAGAGGAGAAGGGGACGACAGAGGATGAGATGGCTGGATGGCATCACTGACTCGATGGACGTGAGTCTGAGTGAACCCCAGGAGTTGGTGATGGACAGGGAGGCCTGGCATGCTGCAATTCATGGGGTCACAAAGAGTTGGACATGACTGAGCGACTGATCTGATCTGATCTGAAACTGAGTCATAACATAAAAGAAGAAAGAGAATAGAGGGAAAAGCAACATTTCAAGAAACAGTGGTTGAAGATTCTCCAAAGCTAAAAAAGACTTTGATACTTAAAGAATTGCCAAGAATACCAAAGAGGATAAATACAAAGAAAAACATACCAAAGAACAACATACTAAAACATTTAAAAAGCAAAGTCAGAGAGAATATCTTAAATGCAATACATGGGAAAAAAAAAATCGTCTTCAAAGTATTAACAGTAAGACAAAAGCTGACTTATTAACAAAAACCAATAAAGCCAGAATACACAGAATCATTAAAATCCTGAGAAAATAACTACCAATTTAAAATTCTACTTCCAGAGAAAATAATCTACAAAAGTTAAAGGAAATATTTTCAGACAAAAAAAAACAAAATAGTTTGTCTTTAGTAGGCCTGCACTAAAACAAATACTAAAGGGTGCTTTTCAGACAAAAAAAAATGATCTCAGACCAAAAACCAAAAATACAAGGAGTAATGAAGAGGGCAAATACATGGGTTAACTGAATAAATGTTGACTGTACAAAACAATAATTTTAATGATTTAAAAATTTAAAATATATGCAAACTATTTATAGCTAAACGATAATGCAAAAAAAATGATAATACTAATACAAGTATCTAAAGATACTAGTAAATGAATTTAAATGTTCCAAGTTTCTGGCCTTCTAGAGAAGTTGTAAAAGTACTTGTTAGCATTGGACTGAAATAAGAATGTGTGTTATAATTTCTAGGAAAACCACTAAAACACAATAAGTGGAATAATCGAGTTTTTTTTTAATTAACCCAGAAAAAAAGGCAAGGAAGGAAAGAAAAGGAACCTTAAATTAGCTGGAAAAATAATAAGGTGGTAGCATAAACTCAACTATATTGTTTATTGAATTAATTTGAATTAATAAAAAAATAAATATTAGCTAATAATCTGAGTAATAAACTAATATTGGCAAAATGTATTCTGAAAACATATATTACTTAAAAAATATACTTTAAGTACACAGAAAATCTAAAGCCAAAGGGGTAGAAAAATCTACAAGACAATATTAAATAAAAGAAAGCTCAGGAAACTACACCTATATCAGATAATGTAGATTTAAGCACAAAAACCATTATTAGACATGCTATGCTATGCTAAGTCACTTCAGTCGTGTCCGACTCTGTGCGACCCCATAGACGGCAGCCCACCAGGCTCCCCCGTCCCTGGGATTCTCCAGGCAAGAACACTGGAGTGGGCTTCCATTTCCTTCTCCAACACATGAAAGTGAAAAGTCAAAGTGAAGTCGCTCAGTCGTGTCCAACTCTTAGTGACCCCATGGATTGCAGCCTAACAGGCTCGTCCGTCCATGGGATTTTCCAAGCAAGAATACTGGAGTGGGGTGCCATTGCCTTCTCCGATTATTAGACATAAAAGTACTTAATAATGGAAAAGTGATCAACTCACAAGGAAGTCGTCAGCCCTAAATCTGTAATGAATCCAATAACACAGCTTCAAAGTATCTAAAGAAAAATTAACTAAATGAAGACAAAGAATCCACCCTCAGAGTAAGAAACATTTACACATACGTTCAACAGCTGTTAGAACCACCAAATATTTAACTCATGAAACCCACATGGCTAATGATACTTACTCACATATACTGAAAACTGATGTGATCTATCTTGAAATCTAACTTTATATTTAAATCAATTTGATCTAGTATAATCAGATACAACCAAAGATTTATTTATACCATCCACTGAAGCACTTTCTATTTTTAATGGCCAAAAACAGGAGAAAAAAAATAAGAACGGAGAAGTATTCTGTTGACAGAATGCTGGATTTGTTTACTCTGAGGTAAGTGTATCATGGGCCATGGCAATCCCTTGCCCATTCCATAAGGAATTTTAGCCAAGTTTCTGATGGAAAAATGGTCTTCTACCGGAAGCCCAAGCCTCAGAACAGTAATGCACAAGGTCAGAATTGTTCATTTTCCTACTGAAGAAAATTCTAATGTCTCTTGCCCAATCCTCCCCCTAGCAACAGAAGAATAATTTTATACTAATCTTTTTAGCCCTTTTTTCTCCAATTATTTAGTTTGTTTTCTCTAGGGCATCACAGGACAATGGTGATGCAGGGACTAAAACCATCCCCCACAGCAATCCTGTGGAAACAATAGCAGAAGTCACCCAGGGGCCCCTTTAATGAGACAGGTAAGAGCTCTGGGACCACAATTAGGTAGGGCCTATGAGCAGTGGAAACAGTGTCAGACTTTATTTTGGGGGGGCTCCAAAATCACTGCAGATGGTGACTGCAGCCATGAAATTAAAAGACGCTTACTCCTTGGAAGGAAAGTTATGACCAACCTAGATAGCATATTGAAAAGCAGAGACATTACTTTGCCAACAAAGGTCAGTCTAGTCAAGGCTATGGTTTTTCCAGTGGTCATGTATAGATGCGAGAGTTGGACTGTGAAGAAGGCTGAGTGCCGAAGAATTGATGCTTTTGAACTGTGGTGTTGGAGAAGACTCTTGAGAGTCCCTTGGACTGCAAGGACATCCAACCAGTCCATTCTGAAGGAGATCAGCCCTGGGATTTCTTTGGAAGGAATGATGCTGAAGCTGAAACTCCAGTACTTTGGCCACCTCATGCGAAGAGTTGACTCATTGGAAAAGACTCTGATGCTGGGAGGGCTTGGGGGCAGGAGGAGAAGGGGACGACAGAGGATGAGATGACTGGATGGCATCACTGGCTCGATGGATGTGAGTCTGAGTGAACTCCAGGAGTTGGTGATGGACAGGGAGGCCTGGCGTGCTGCAGTTCATGGGGTCACAAAGAGTCGGACACGACTGAGCGACTGAACTGAACTGAACTGATGAGCCCTTTGTCAGCCTGAAGAAATTATGAAAGACAGACAGCCCTTGATCTTCCCAATAAAGATTTTTTGAGTTTACATCTCTCAGGGGGCATTTGAGGCAGGAGGTAGATGCCCCCAACACCCCAGGGTAAAGTGATTGGAGATTCATTCCATGTGGACTGAAACTCGAAGACAAGAACAGCTGTATAATTAAGGCAGGAGTCTGGGCCCTGCCCAGACCACTATTTCTCATTCTCAAAGTCAAGAGACCTCCCTGACCACATATGCTCAGAAAGGCTCCGTGGAGTTCAAAGGGGGAGTGATGTCAAGGAATGCTATACCGATAAGCCTTTTGGGTAGAATCCATCTTTGCTAAGAGTCGTGTGAGCACACATGAGAGAATCCTGAGATGTACCAAATATGGACTGTGAACCAGGCAAATGAAAATGATTGGCGAAAGGAAACTTGGAAGAAATGCTCCATGAAAGCAATTCAAACCACCACAAGTGCGTGCTCAGAGACTGTCTCTCCGAGTCTCCCCGTGTGTCTATTCACATGTACTGTTCTTTTTCCTCCTAATAAATACTTTACTTGCTTCAGTAAAAAAAAAAAAAAAGAATGGAGAAATATTTACATCAATTATCCACATGACTACACTATGCCACTACAAAAAATTTTTTCAAAGAAAACTCTGTTATGAAAAATGCTAACTATATTAAAAATTGAGGAGAGAGGAGAGCAGCATAGAAAAAATATAGATTAGGTACCAAAGTTTATATTCCTAATGTGTATGAACGTGTGTTTTTATTTTAATTTTTAGAGTGTGTGTTTTTAGAAGAAAAAAAATTAAAGATCAAAGTCAATGAACGACAAAAGATGTTTTTCCTCTTGACAAACAGATTTTTTTTTTTTAATTCTGTGGTTTTTATCACCTTCTTTGCACAGTTTTCACCGAAGCCACATATTGCCCTGTTCCTCTTTATTATATCCTGTGGATTTTTTTTTATTCCTTATCTTACCTTCATATTCATAGTTATGCCCTTTTCCTAAATACTCTTTTATGGCTTTCCTCATTTTCCTATTTTTCTACCTTCCACATCTTGGTTCTTTTGCTCTCACTCAGAACATCTGTCTTGAGTATTCAAATGCAAATTTTAAGTGTTACATCTCCAGCCAGTTTTTGTCAGGAAAGAAAGTAAGCCCAAAGGTACTGGTTTTTCAATATTTTCAAGAAAAATTTAAGATAATGTTTTTTTTGTGTGAAATACCTTTATATATCTGCAACTAATACTCATTTAAAAAAATGATGGCCACATTATAATTTTTATGAATTACTTGATCTATACTAAATATTCTCAGAAAAGGTAATGCTAGCCAAAAATAAGTAGATCAAAGGGTTTCCCATTATGACCTTTGATGCTTTGATCTGTACTGGTATAGTGATGGCTTCTAAATTTGTGTCTCTGTCCTCAAATTCTGAGATTCAGATCTATATAAAACCTTTTGGATAATTTTCAAACCTTAAATTAAGCATGCCCCAAATTGAATATTTAATTCCTTTTGCTGTCCCCATTTCCACCCCACCCCCATTCACAATCTGTCTCCTCTTTCTATATTTTCTATTTCAGTAAATAACACCACTCTCCATCCAACTCTCCAAGCCAAAATCCTAGGTCTTATTAATGATACTTTCCTCTCTGCCATCCGCTCAACCAAATGATTACTGAGGGAATCCAGGTCTACTGTTGGGACATTTCTCAAGTCTGCTACCTCTCCCCAGGCTTACTGAGCCTATATGATGAAGGCCACCACCCAACCCTCTCCAATATTAAGGTAAAAGCTCTCAGACTATCAAATGTTTAAAACCTCCTTCCTCACTGTTAGTGTAGTGTTAGTCACTTAGTCATGTCTGACTCTTTGGGATCCCTTGGACTGCGACTCAATTCAACTAGTATGAGCTTTCCAGGTGGCACAGTACTAAAGAATCTGCCTGCCAAGCAGGACCCAGGGGTTCAATCCCTGGGTCAGGAAGATCCTCTGGAAAAGGGAATGTTAACCCAACTCCAGCATTCTTGCCTAGAGAAGTCCATGGACAGAGGAGTTTGGTGGGCTACCGTCCATGGAGTTGCAAAGAGTCAGACATGAGTATGTGACTAACACACACACACACACACACAATCATTCTAAAGTATGAATCTAAGTCATTCTCCTTATTACAACTCTTTTGGAAGCTTATTCTTCAGTGGTTATTATCTCCCCTGCAATAAATAAATTGCAAGCTATAGGAACTCTTACAGTCTGCTCCATAGGACATGTGGCCAAAACTGACCCCTTTATAGACAAAGCATCCTGTGCTTGAAATTTGGTCCTTTACTTTTAGGAAAAGAACGAATAAATACTTGTGACTGAAAGCTTTTGTCCTTGGGTAAGGCCTCCCTGGTGGCTAATTGGTAAAGAATCCCTTAGTCAGGAAGATCCCCTGGAGAAGGAACTGGCAACTCACTCCAGTATTCTTGCCTGGGAAATCCCATAGACAGAGGAGTCTGGTAGGCTATGGTCCATGGGATCGCAAAAGAGTTGGACATAATTTAGTAACTAAACAACAACAATAAGCAGAAATGTCTAATGGCATTTCTCCTAGAAAGATTCATTTCATTTATTCCTACTTTTTAAGGAAACTCCATACTGTTTCCTTTGGAATTCCACTCCAAACTCCATAGTGGTTGTATCAATTTACAATCTCACCAACAGCGCAAAAGGGTTCCCTTTTTTCAAAACCCTCTCCAGCATTTATTATTTTTAGATTGTTTTAATAATGGCCATTTCTGACTGGTGTGACATGATATCTCATTGTAGTTTTGATCTGCATTTCTCTAATAAAGAGTGATGTTGAGCATCTTTTCATGTGTTTATTAGCCATCTGTATGTCATCTTTGGAGAAATGTCTGTTTAGGTCCTTATTCCACTTTTCGAATGGTTTGTTTGTTTTTCTGGCATTGATTTGTATAAGCCACTTGTATATTTTTGAAATTAATCCTTTGTCAGCTGTTTCATTTGTCATTATTTTTTCCCATTCTGAGGGTTGTCTTTTTACCTTGTCTATAGTTTCCTTTGCTGTGCAAATGGTTTTACATTTAATTAATTGTTTATTTTTGCTTTTATTTCCATTACTCTAGGAGCTAAGTCATAGAAGTTCTTGCTGTAATTTATGTCATAAAGTGTTCTGCCTATGTTTTCCTCTAAGAGTTTTATAGTTTCTGGTCTTATGTTTAGATCTTTAATCCATTTTGAGTTTATTTTTGTGTATAGTGTTAGGAAGTGTTTTAATTTCATTCTTTTACACAGGGGCTTCCCTGGTGGCTCAGATGGTAAAGAATCTGCCTGCAATACAGGAGACCTGGATTCAATCCCTGGGTTGGGAATATCTCCTGGAGAAGGAAATAGCAACCCACTCCAATATTCTGGCCTGGGGAATCCCATGGACAGAGGAGCCTGGCTGGCTAGACTCTGTGGAGCTGCAAAGAGTTGGACACAACTGAGTGCCTAACACTTTCACTTTCATGGTGTTAGGAAGTGTTCTAATTCCATTCTTTTATATGTAGCTGTCCAGTTTTCCCTGAAGTGTTAATTGAAGAGACTATCTTTGCCCCATTATATATTCTTGCCTCCTTTGTAAAAAATAAGGTACTTTTAGGTGCATGGGTTTATCTCTGGGCTTTGTATCTTGTTCCATTGGCCATATTTCTGTTTTTGTGCCAGTACCATACTCTCTTGTTGACTATAGCTTTGCAGTATAATCTAAAGTCAGGAAGTTTAATTCCTCCAACTCCATTCTTCTTTGTCAAGATTTCTTTGACTATTCAGAGTCTTTTGTGTTTGCATATGAATTGTGAGATTTTTTTTTTTTGTCCTGCTGCTAAGAGTCGAACACGACTGAGCAACTTCACCTTCACTTTTCATTTTCATGCATTAGAGAAGGAAATGGCAACCCACTTCAGTGTTCTTGCCTGGAGAATCCCAGGGACAGCAGAGCCTTGTGGGCTGCCATCTATGGGGTCGCACAGAGCCGGACACAACTGAAGCAACTTAGCAGAAGCAGCAGCAGCACTGAATCTGTAGATTACATTTGGTAGTATAGTCAGTTTCACAATATTGATTCTTCCAACCCAGGAATATCTGGGATGGAATATCTCTGCATTTGTTCATGTAGTCTTTGAAATCACCATATGACCCAGCAATCCCACTACTAAACATATAACCTGAGGGAACCAAATTTGAAAAAGACACTGTAACCCAATGTTATTGAAGCTCTATTTACAATAGCTAGGATATGGAAGCAACCTAGATGGGGAAACAGTGGGAACAGTGGCTGACTTTATTTTTCTGGGCTCCAAAATCACTGCAGATGGTGATTGCAGCCATGAAATTAAAAGATGTTTACTCCTTGGAACGAAAGTTATGACCAACCTAGAGAGCATATTAAAAAGCAGAGACATTACTTTGCCAACAAAAGTCCATCTAGTCAAGGCTATGGTTTTTCCAGTGGTCATGTATGGATGTGAGAGTTGGACTATAAAGAGAGCTGAGCACCAAAGAATTGATGATTTTGAACTATGGTGTTGGAGAAGACTCTTGAGAGTCCCTTGGACTGCAAGGAGATCCAACCAGTCCATCTTAAAGGAGATCAGTCCTGGGTGTTCATTGGAAGGACTGATGTTGAAGCTGAAACTCCAATACTTTGGCCATCTGATGCAAAGAGCTGACTCATTTGAAAAGACCCTGATGCTGGGAAAGATTGAGGGCAAGAGGAGAAGGGGATGACAGAGGATGAGATGGTTGGATGGCATCACCGATTCAATGGACATGGGTTTGGTTAGACTCCAGGAGTTGGTGATGGATAGGGAGGCCTGGCGTGTTGCGGTTCATGGGGTCGCAACGAGTCAGACACAACTGAGCGACTGAACTGAACTGAGCTGAACTGAGATGTCCATTGACAGATGTGGAACATTTATAGAGTAGAATATTACTCAGCCATTAAAAATGCATTCGAGTCAACCCTAATGAAGTGGATGAACTTGAGCCTATTATACAAAGTGAAGTAAGTCAGAAAGAGAAAAACAAATATTGTGTAGTAACGTATATATATGTAATCTATAGAGATGGTACTGATTAACCTATTTGCAAAGCAACAATGGAGACACAGACACAGAGAACAGACTTACAGACATGGCTGGTGGAATTGGGGAGGAAGGAGAGGGTGGAATGTATAGAGCGAGTAATATGGAAACACACAGTACCAGTTGTAAAATAGATAGCCAAAGGGAATTTTCTGTATGACTCAGGGAATTCAAACCAGGGCTTGGTAACAACCTAGAGGGGTGGGATGGGAAGGGAGGTGGGAAGGATGTTCAAGTGGGAGGACACATGGGTAAACCTATGGCTGATTCACATTCATGTTTGGTAGAAACCAACACAACACTGTAAAGCAATTATCCTTCAATTAAAAAGAAATAAATTTTTAAAAGATGCATTTCCCATCACTATAATAATTCAAATATGCTTCAAAAGTTCCTTTTGAAAAAAATCTGTTTCTGTTGAGAAAACTCTCTGAGCTCGCTGCACAATGCTTTTACTAAAGAATAGAGATGGATCTGCCCATCAATAAACCTCAAAGTTGATACTAGAGTTATAATTGTAGCCCCCCTCAGAGCTCAGATGGTAAAGAATCTGTCTGCAATGAAGGAGACCTGGGTTCAGTCCCTGAGTCAGGAAGATCTTCTGGAGAAGGGAAGGGCAACCTGCTCCAATATTCTTGCATGGAGAATTTCATGGACAGAGGAGCCTGGTGGGCTACAACCTATGTGGTCGCAAAGAGTCAGACACCACTGAACAACTAACACACACAAGTATAACTAGTGTAATCACTGCCAATGATTTCTGCCCTAAGAAAGCAATGTTGGATAAAAGAGAAAAAAAAAAAAGAAAAGAAAAGTAATGGAAAAAAAACAAAAAATGCTAAAAATAGGCTTTGTATAAAATGTCCATTCCTTTGCTAATCTCTGTGTATCTACTTTGTTGAAATTTGAGCAGAACTACTTGAATACTAAAAAACAAACAAAATCCCCTCACTACATAAACTACAAAGCAGGGATTTAAAACCAGTATTTTAATATCTGAATATGACAATATTCCTTTGAGTGAAAACTAAACCTTAGAGAATATTTTCACTGGTAGCTAAATCTCTTCATTTTATAAAGCTTTCTCTTCATTGTTTATTTTGAAAAATAAAAAATTTGGTCTTGCCTAGAAAAGAGGAATCACTCCCTGATTTTTGCTCAAAATGTGGAATTTATTAGTTCAAGTCACTGATGAGGTAAGAAGTAATTCTACCTACCAATAGCTGCTTCTGGAGAGCTGCACAATATTACCAGGGCATCAGGCTCAGTTTCCTGCTGCATGGATTGCACTTCGGGGACATCATGTGATTGTGTTGACCCCTAGCATCTCAAGATGTCCATAGGTCCAAGTGCAATGGGAAGAAACTATAATTATCCCTCAGTATTAGCAGGGGATTGGTTCCAGAAGCCCCACCTGCCATACCCAAATCGGATGTTCAAATCTCTTATGTAAAATGGCATAATACAATGAATATAAGCGGCCCTCCATAACTGCAGGTTTCTCATTCACAGGTTCAACCAACTGTGGATGACAGACCTGTGGATATAGAGGACAGAATGTATCTTCTCTTTATATCAGGAAAAGTCCCAGGATAAGTTTTGATTAATTCAACTTGGTTTGCGTGTCTATCTCTCAGCCAATTATTGCGACTGAGAAAATGGAATATGCTAGTTGCCCAGATCTGGCTCATGTGCTTCACTTCAGATTTTATTAGGCAGTTGCCCCAGGTAAATCACAAACACCAAGCTGGGAGATAAGACTCAAAGGAAAATCAGTGTGCTATTACCAAAAATATGAGAAATCAATATTTGATGGGCAAAATCATAGATGTCTATCATAAGTGTTACCAGTGCGCTAAATGGATCCCTGTCTGCAGTATTGTGAGCACCTTGCTCTTCCATCTCCAACTGGAGATGTAATTATGTACATTTTTAATTTAGAGGAATAAGTATGAATTATTTTAATCATCGAGAAAGAAAATTAAAATCTGCTATGAAACAACCTATTTGTCTTGTCAAAATCCACATGGGTATCTTTAAAACTGCACATCTTTAAAAGGATTGCTAAATTAAAATCTTTCACTTTCCCCAGTGACTGTGTCACAGCCTTCATTGTGGCCCCACTTTCAAAGAAGCTTATGCCTCCAAGCATTTTTATCCTCTTTTTGGATGAAGTTCAAGGTAGAGCTGACAGTTCTTCCCAAGTAGGTTTATCATTCTGGTCATCCTGTTTTCTATCCTTATGCTTAATTGTTTTTTCAGCAAACATTTGTTGACCCTTCCTCTGTGCCTGTGGTTACATAAGGCACTGAGAATAAATAAGCCCTTAAATTACATTTTAGCAGATCATGCACACAATTTAAAAATCACAAGCCAGTGTATAAAGTTGTAAAAAGCTCTGGAAGCTCTCCATAGGGATGAGCAGACTACTTTATGGGAATGCCTAGGAAGGATACCAAATCCAAGAGACCTGAAGATTTAAGACGGTTTCTCTAGGGAGAGTGTTCCTGAGCTTAAGCAGCAGTTAGGTAGCTAAACCTGCTCACCTTGAGAAGGATTTATTCACAAGGATGGATTTCTTTGCACGGGGTTCTGCCTGTTGCCAGACAGTGCAGAGAAGGTACAAAGTGAAAAACTAATCTTGGGGAGAGGAATGATGTGGATGTTGGCATCATCCTATGAATTCTGTGCTGCCATTTTGCCTTGCCATTGACCTCAATCCCTCTCCTCAGAGCCATAATGACTAATAAAAAAATAAAATCCCTTCACTAATAAAAGAGACTCCATTTCCTCTCTCCAAATGGTAGAAGGTTCTATGCTATAACTCTAACATTATTTTAAAACTTAACTGCAATATGCTTGTAGAAAGGATTTTCAGACTTTTAACAGTAATTCTCTCTTTTTCACCAATTTCTTATATCTGATAGATCATCAAGGATGTCATTCATATTTTAGTGTGGTAATACACTCTCTGAGAAACAATTCAGTCCTAAGCCACCCAGAGGGATGGTATGGGGAGGGAAGAGGGAGGAGGGTTCAGGATGGGGAACACATGTATACCTGTGGTGGATTCATTTTGATATTTGGCAAAACTAATACAATTATGTAAAGTTTAAAAATAAAATAAAATTTTTAAAAAAATCAAATTTTAAAAATAATTTTTGAAACAAACACTGATAGGTTGCCAACCTCTTTAAAATGTCAGGACTTTTTAAAATTCAGACCTAAAATTAAAGAATGTACTAAAATATCATTGTATGGTAAAAATAAAATGAATTATCAAAATAAAATATTAAAATACACATTAAATGTAAATTATTTAGTTTGGTAAATTTAACTTATTTATTTGTTTAACCCAAGTCAGTTTTTTGAGTACAAACCGTTCACTTCACTGAAATTATTATTTATAAACAACTTCTTTTTTGTACCTCACTCTACAGGATTAATGTTGGGAGGTAAGCGGTGACCACAACTGTGGTATCAATAGCAGATTGATTATAGGGAATGTAATAAAAATAACAAAAACATACAAACATAAAATAGCAACCACTAGTAAAACTATATTATTTTTTGCATATATGTATGCTGAAGAAAGAATGATCCAGGATTCCTATTTTCTAAAGTATTTTAAAAACTGAAGAACTTAACTTTCTCCTTTGACAGATAAGCAATACATAACTGAGATCTCTGTGCTTCTCAAAGTCCCTCTATTTTGTAAAGTAAGCACATGATACACAATTTGACTGGAATCATTTTCAAAGTTGGAAAAGTTATAAATTTTAGTGACAAGAAAACCCAGGGCAGAAACTCCTTATGGAAAGAAACAAATTTGTTTGGAAACTACATTCCTTCATCCCACTCCACCAAATAAAAATCTCAAAAAAAGACTGAAAGGGTAGTAACAGGAGAGGTTTACAGATTCACTTTCTACAAAAAGAATGACTTTAAATTTCATTACTTTCTAGTGCATCCAATTTCTTTAAGAATTTATTTTGTATACATGGAATAGCTAAGAATAAATGAAGTAAAAGGCTAGTTATAGATGATGATTCTTCACCAAGATTTATAGTTATAGTTCAAATTACCTTCTCAGTGACTATGTTTTCCAATTAAACTCTGAGAGCATTGCAACCAGCCTCATCATTTTGTGAGCTTATTGTTTTAGAAGACATATTTATTTCATTCTCAGGAATCATGAATATACCTTCAAGAGTTTGTTATCAGGGAAGATAACTCTTGACATCATAAATAGCAACAACCACATTATATAAGTATTTGTTTTCTGATGGTATGTATTCAAAAGTAATGTAATATTGTTAATCTATTTCCTGCAACACTATTCCTAGAGCAAAGGCGTCTGAACAGAATGAGGTGTGGGGAGCCAGTTCCTACTATCACCATGCTGCAAAGAAGATCATTAGAGGACTTCACATTCAAAATGGAGCTTATAAAGTAGAGCGACAATCTTTTTTCTTTTTATATTTAAATAATTAATTTTAGAATAGGTTGTAGATTTACAAAAAGCTGCAAAGTTAGTACAGAGGTTTCCTGTACGCTCCACACCCATTTCCCCTACTGCTAACGTTTTACACTACTGTGGTCCTTTTGTCACAAGTCAGAAACCAATATTGAAATTAACTAAAGTCAGTACTTAATTAGAATTTTATTACATTTTACTAACATCCTTTTCCTGTTCCAGAATCCTATCCAAGATACCTACTCACATTTAGTTGCCATGATTCCCTAGGCTGCTTAAGCTGTGACAATTTCTCAGACATTCCTTGTTTTTGATGACCTTGCAATTTGAGGAGTACTGGTCAGGTATTTTGTAGAGTGTCCCTCCATTAGGGTTTGCCTGATGTTTTTCTCATTGTTAGACTGAGGTTATAAGCTTGGGGAGAAAGATGAAATACTATTCCCATTTCATCATGTCAAGGATTTATGCTGTTAACATGACGTGTCACTGATGATGATAACTTTCATCATCTCAAGGTAAGAGTGTTTACCAAAGTGTTCTCCAAAGCCAATTTACATTTCCTTTCCCTTCATACTATTCTCTTTCAGATCAGATCAGTCGCTCAGTCGTGTCTGACTTTTTGCTACCCCATGAATCGCAGCATGCCAGGCCTCCCTGTCCATCACCAACTCCTGGAGTTCACTCAGACTCACGTCCATCGAGTCAGTGATGCCATCTAGCCATCTCATCCTCTGTCATCCCCTTCTCCTCCTGCCCCCAATCCCTCCCAGCATCAGAGTCTTTTCCAATGAGTCAACTCTTCACATGAGGTGGCCAAAGTACTGGAGTTTCAGCCTTAGCATCATTCCTTCCAAAGAAATCCCAGGGCTGATCTCCTTCAGAATGGACTGGTTGGATCTCCTTGCAGTCCAAGGGACTCTCAAGAGTCTTCTCCAACACCACAGTTCAAAAGCATCAATTCTTTGGCACTCAGCCTTCTTCACAGTCCAACTCTCACATCCATACATGACCACAGGAAAAACCATAGCCTTGACTAGATGAACCTTTGTTGGCAAAGTAATGTTTCTGCTTTTGAATATGCTATCTAGGTTGGTCATAACTTTTCTTCCAAGGAGTAAGCATCTTTTAATTTCATGGCTGCAGTCACCATCTGTAGTGATTTTGGAGCCCAGAAAAATAAAGTCTGACACTGTTTCCACTGTTTCCCCATGTATTTCCCATGAAGTGATGGGACCGGATGCCGTGATCTTTGTTTTCTGAATGTTGAGCTTTAAGCCAACTTTTTCACTCTCCACTTTCACGTTCATCAAGAGGCTTTTTAGTTCCTCTTCAGTTTCTGCCATAAGGGTGGTGTCATTTGCATATCTGAGGTTATTGATATTTCTCCCGGCAGTCTTGATTCCAGCTTGTGTTTCTTCCAGTCCAGTGTTTCTCATGATGTACTCTGCATATAAGCTATTCTCTTTGGAAGCAAGTAATTAGCATAGTCTATTCTTAAGGGTAAATAAGACCCTATTGCTGGGATAGATTGAAGGCAGAAAGAGAAGGGGATAACAAAGGATGAGATGGTTGGATGGCATTACTGACTTGATAGACATGAGTTTGAGCAAGCTCTGGGAGCTGGTGATGATGGACAGGGAAGCCTGGCATGCTGCAGTCCATGGGGTCGCAAAGAGTCAGACACAACTAAGTGAGTGAATTGAACCTGTAAGGGGTGGGAATTTATGTTCTAGCTCCTTGAGGGGGAAGTAGCTACATAAATACTTTGTAATTCTGCTGAATGAGAGATCTGTGTCTTCTCTCTCATTTATTGATTCACTCATGTATTTAAATCAGTATGGATTTATGAATATTTATTTTAAGCTTCTGGTTATGCTCTAACACCACTCTGTTTTTACATTTTGTAGCTCAAATTGTTCCAGCTTTGACCATTGTATATATACATATCTATAAATATTTCTATATATCTACATTAAGCTAGACATGAGTTCAATCTGATATCTCTAACTCTAAACCAGTATTTCTAGTTTATTCTAAACTTCTCCCCTTGCTCATTTGTAACCTTCTACTCCTAATAGGAGACATCTGCCTCCCACTACCTGCCATCCAATTAGTTCCTTGTTCAATCCCAGTATATATGTACAGAGACTTCAGACACATTAATCCATGCACAGAACCACTTACTGTTCTACGAACATGCAGTTAATCTAATAGGAAAAAGATCATTATCGTGTGCTTTTCTCAGCAGCCTGGCTGGATTATGCATTCATCCCTGAACAACCGCAACAGCCAGGTGGCTGTAATGCTCTGACTGGCTAGGTTAGGTTGGAGGCCTATTCTAACACAACACAAAACACCTCGATAGAGAGTGAAGTAGGAAGTGATTCCTCCCTCAGAGAAAGGCAAAGAGATGCTGGGTGAAAAAAACAAAACAAAACAATAATGTCTCTTACACTCATCTTTTCAGGTTTATCTCTAATTCCTTTAGCTCTATGAAGCCTTTGCTGATCATTCAATCATTTTCAGAATTCTCCTTTCATAGGAGTCTCATTAGCTGAACATCTCTTATTAAGTGGTTTTGCATGCTTTTTTCTGTTTCTGGATTGTTAATTTGCTTCTAATTCAGCTGCATGTGCTTCGTTGTTCCAAGAAGTGTGCTTAAAAATATTTTCTAAAAGAACAAATGAACAACTTTCACATATATGCATTTAATTGAATTAACAAAACTGAAGCAGATTAAGTTCTAGTACACCCTCCTCTTCTTTTCCTCAAGGTGACAGAGTAAGGTCATGACCACACCTGGCCACAGGCCAATGCTAGGACATCTGTATCATCAAAAGACTCTCAATTGTCAACTAAGTAGGACTAGAAATTCAGGCTTTGAATCCCCAATGCATTATTTCATCTGCCTTTTAAGCAAATATCAACCTCAGTAAGAGGCTAAACATGTTTGTTCTAAATAAGACTTTGTAGCCCATACCCTAGAATTCGGTCACATGGACCATATTCCAAGACTACCAGCTTTGAATAGGTGGTGGCAATCAAGGATTGCATGTTTCCTAGGACCTAATCTGGATGAAGTCTTGCTCTCATATCCCTTACTGAACAGTAGATGTTAAGTCTTATACTATTATTTCTATAAGAGTATAACTGTGAAGATACTAAGAAAAACTTACATTCCTTTTTCTTGTCACTTTGGAAATCCCTATGGCATGAATCCCTTATGCTATATATCATTTTATATAAGGACATAATTTTAAAAGTGAAAGGATCCTTGGCACAGCCAAGTCAGGGCATAATTGCATAATCTCTAGAAAGTTCTATGTGGTTTGATAAGCCGTATTACAAAGAAAATTCTAAGTACTATATTTTATAAATGCCCTTGCTTTGGTTATCAGTGGAGAAGGCAATGGCACCCCACTCCAGTACTCTTGCCTGGATAATCCCATGGATGGAGGAGCCTGGTGGGCTGCAGTCCATGAGGTCTCTAAGAATCAGGCATGACTGAGCGACTTCACTTTCACTTTTCACTTTCATGCACTGGAGAAGGAAATGGCAACCCACTCCAGTGTTCTTGCCTGGAGAATCCCATGGATGGGGGAGCCTGGTGGTCTGCCATCTCTGGGGTCACACAGAGTCGGACACGATTGAAGCGACTTAGCAGCAGTAGCAGCAGTTGGTTATCAGAAGAATCGACTTGAAACTTAGCTTGACTTTACCTAACCAGTGAACTCAAAGAGATGCTAATTGTTAGTCTTGAAACATTTTCAGAATCAACTCCATATTATATTTTTTCAGCTTTATTGAAGTATAATCAAGAAATAAAAAAGTACAGTGTACAATAAGATTTTTGATAAATATATGCACTGTGAAATGATTACTATAGTCATTACCATAATCACAGACATATCTATCACCTCAAATAGTTATGTTTTAAAAATTTTTTTGTGGCGAGAACACTTGAGATCTACTGTCTTGGCAAATTTCAAGTATACATTACTATTAAATATAATTACTGTTCTGTACATTAGACCTCTAGAACTTACTCATACTATAAGGGAAAGTTTGCACCATTTGCTTAATATCCCCCATTATCCCCACCCTTGAACTTCTAACCATCATTTTATTTTCTGTTATGATGATTCTGACTTTCTTTTTTTTTTTATTCCATATATGAGATTACATGATATTTTTATATCTGTGTCTGACTTATTTAATGTCCTCCAGATCCATCCATTTTATCACTAATGGCAAGATTTCCTTCTTTTTTAAGGCTGAATCATATTCCACTATATATAGCACATTTTCTTTATCCACACATCCACTAAGCTACACTTATGCTGATTCCATATCTTTTCTACTGTGAATAGTGCTGGAAGCACACATACATCTTCAAGATCCTGTTTCCATTTCCTCTGGCTATATACCCAATCCTCTGGGATTGCTGGATCATGTGATAGTTCTATTTTTAAGTTTTTTGAGGAACCTCAAAATATTGTTTTTCAGTTCAGTTCAGTCGCTCAGTCATGTCCGACTCTTTGCGACCCCATGAATCCCAGCACGCCAGGCCTCCCTGTCCATCACCAGCTCCTGGAGTTCACTCAAACTCACGTCCATCGAGTCGGTGATGCCATCCAGCCATCTCATCCTCTGTCGTCCCCTCTTCCTCCTGCCCCCAATCCCTCCCAGCATCAGAGTCTTTTCCAATGAGTCAACTCTTTGCATGAGGTGGCCAAAGTACTGGAGTTTCAGCCTTAGCATCATTCCTTCCAAAGAAATCTCAGGGCTGATCTCCTTCAGAATGGACTGGTTGGATCTCCTTGCAGTCCAAGGTACTCTCAAGAGTCTTCTCCAACACCACAGTTCAAAAACACCAATTCTTCGGCACTCAGCTTTCTTCACAGTCCAACTCTCACATCCATACATGACCACTGGAAAAACCACAGCCTTGACTAGATGGACCTTTGTTAGCAAATTATGTCTCTGCTTTTGAATATGCTATCTAGGTTGGTCATAACTTTCCTTCCAAGGAGTAAGCGTCTTTTAATTTAATGGCTGTAATCACCATCTGCAGTGATTTTGGAGCCCAGAAAAATAAAGTCTGACACTGTTTCCACTGTTTCCCCATCTATTTCCCATGAAGTGATGGGACTGGATGCCATGATCTTTGTTTTCTGAACGTTGAGCTTTAAGCCAACTATTTCACTCTCCTCTTTCACTTTCAACAAGAGGCTTTTTAGTTCCTCTTCACTTTCTGCCATAAGGGTGGTGTCATCTGCATATCTGAGGTTATTGATATTTCTCCCGGCAATCTTGATTCCAACTTGTGCTTCTTCCAGCCCAGCATTTCTCATGATGTACTCTGCATATAAGTTAAATAAACAGGGTGACAATATACAGCCTTTACGTACTCCTTTTTCTATTTGGAACCAGTCTGTTGTTCCACGTCCAGTTCTAACTGTTGCTTCCTAACCTGCATACAGATTTCTCAAGAGGCAGGTCAGGTGGTCTGGTACTCCCTTCTCTCCCACCTGTGGAAGAATTTTCCACAGTTTATTGTGATCCACACAGTCAAAGGCTTTGGCATAGTTAATAAAGCAGAAATAGATGTTTTTCTGGAACTCTCTTGCTTTTTCCATGATCCAGCAGATGTTGGCAATTTGATCTCTGGTTCTTCTGCCTTTTGTAAAACTAGCTTGAACATCTGGAAGATCACAGTTAACATACTGCTGAAACCTGGTTTGGAGAATTTTGAGCATTACTAGCATGTGAGATGAGTGCAATTGTGCAGTAGTAAACATTCTTTGGCATTTCCTTTCTTTGGGATTGGAATGAAAACTGACCCTTTCCAGTCCTGTGGCCACTGCTGAGTTTTCCAAATTTGCTGGTATATTGAGTGCAGCACTTTCACAGCATCATCTTTCAGGATTTGAAAGAGCTCAACTGGAATTCCATCACCTCCACTAGCTTTGTTCGTAGTGATGCTTTCTAAGGCCCACTTGACTTCACATTCCAGGATATCTGGCTCTAGGTGAGTGATCACACCATCATGATTATCTGGGTTGTGGATATCTTTTTTGTACAGTTCTTCTGTGTATTCTTGCCACCTCTTCTTAGTATCTTCTGCTTCTGTTAGGTCCATACCATTTCTGTCCTTTATCGAGTTTGAATCATAGGGCATTTCTTATAGGTTTCCTCTGGTCAGTCATCTTGTTTGCCTGGCTCAGTCCATATTTGGTTTGTCTCAGGGTTCTCCCTGTGTGCATGCACATCTCTTAGCCAAGATGAAGTCTAGTGAAAAGGTCTATAGGTAGGCTGACATCGCCTATGATGGGGTAGTGGCCCCTCCTTCTTTGACCCTAGAGGAGGCTTTCTGTGCATGCATAGTTGGGAAGGTCTCCTTGACCTCAAGAATGAGAAATACATGGTCTCTTTATCTCTCATTTCTTATACTGGCAGGGCTCAGCTCCTCCTCTCTCCTGCTATTATCTTCATGCTGGAGTATCTGTTCACAGGGGTTAAACCCAGCTGCTCAGTCTGGAGCCCATCTATCTCCTGCCTCATATACTCAACAGGGCTTGTTATCTTTTGACTTTTTGATAATTACTCTTGTTGTTGTTCGGTCACCAAGTCCTGTTTGACTCTTTGCAACCCCATGGACTGTAGCATGCCAAATTTCCCTGTCCTTCACCATCTCCCAGAGCTTGCTCAAACACCATCCATTGAGTTGGTGTTGCCATCCAACCATCTCATTCTTTGTCACTCCCTTCTCCTACTGCCCTCAATCTTTCCCAGCATCAGGGTCTTTTCCAATGAGTAAGTTCTTTGCATCAGGTGGCCAAAGTATTGGAACTTCAGCTTCAGCATCAGTTCTCCCAGTGGATATTCAGGGTTGATTTCCTTTAGGATTGACTGGTTTGATCGCCTTTCTGCACAAGGGACTCTCTCTAAACCACATTTCAAAAGCATTATTTCTTTGGGGTTCAGCCTACTTCATGGTCCAGCTCGCATATCTGTACATGACTACTGGAAAAACCACAGCTTTGACTATATGAACTTTTGCAGGCAAAGTTATCTTTTTGTTTGTTAATACACTGTCAGGATTTGTCATTGCTTTTCTTCCAAGGAGCAAGCATCTTCTAAGCTGCAGTCACCATCCACAGTGATTTAAATTCTGTCACTGTTTCCATTGTTTTCCTGTCTATTTGCCATGAAGTGATGGGACCAGATGCCATGATCTTCATTTTTTGAGTGCTGAGCTTTAAGCCAGCTTTTTCATTTTCTTTTTTCTTCATCAAGAAGCTCTTTGGTTCCTCTTCACTTTCTGCCTTTAGTGTGCTATAAGGCTGTTGATATTTCTCCCAACAATCTTGATTCCAGATTGTGATTAATCCATCCCAGCACTTTGCATGATGTATTCGCATATACTTTAAATAAGCAGGATGACAATATACAGCCTTGACGAAGTTCTTTCTCAATTTTGAATCAGACTATTGTTCCATGTTTGATTCTAACTGCTGCTTCTTGACCTGCATATAGGTTTCTCAGGAGGCAGGTAAGGTGGTCTGGTATCCCCATCTCTTTAAGAGTTTTCCACAGTTAACTGTGACCCACACAGTTAAAGGCTTCAGCATAGTCAATAAAGCAGAAGTAGATGCTTTTCTGGAATTCTTTTACTTTTTCTATGATATAGCATATGTTGGCAATTTAATCTCTGGTTCCTCTGCCTTTTCTAAATCCAGCTTGAACATGTAGAAGTTCACAGTTCATGTACTGCTGAACCCTAGCTTTAAGAATTTTGAACATAATTTTGTTGACATGTGAAATGAGTGCAATTGTATAGTAATTTGAACATTCTTTTTTTTTAGGATATGGAATTTATTTTATTTTATTTTAGTTTTAGTTTTTCAGTAGTTCTTTTTTTAAAATTTAATTTAATTTTATTTTTTAACTTTACAATATTGTATTGGTTTTGCCATATATCAAAATGAATCCGCCACAGGTATACATGTGTTCCCCATCCTGAACCCTCCTCCCTCCTCCCTCCCCATACCATCCCTCTGGGTCATCCCAGTGCACCAACCCCAAGCATCCAATATCATGCATCAAACCTGGACTGGCGACTCATTTCAAATATGATATTATACATGTTTCAATGCCATTCTCCCAAATCATCCCACCCTCTCCCTCTCCCACAGAGTCCAAAAGACTGTTCTATACATCAGTGTCTCTTTTGCTGTCTTGTATACAGGGTTATTGTTACCATCTTTCTAAATTCCATATATATGCATTAGTATCCTATATTGGTGTTTTTCTTTCTGGCATACTTCACTCTGTATAATAGGCTCCAGTTTCATCCACCTCATTAGAACTGATTCAAATGTATTCTTTTTAATGGCTGAGTAATACTCCATTGTGTATATGTACCACAGCTTTCTTATCCATTCATCTGCTGATGGACATCTAGGTTGCTTCCATGTCCTGGCTATTATAAACAGTGCTGCGGTGAACATTGGGGTACATGTGTCTCTTTCCCTTCTGGTTTCCTCAGTGTGTATGCCCAGCAGTGGGATTGCTGGATCATAAGGCAGTTCTATTTCCAGTTTTTTAAGGAATCTCCACACTGTTCTCCATAGTGGCTGTACTAGTTTGCATTCCCACCAACAGTGTAAGAGGGTTCCTTTTTCTCCACACCCTCTCCAGCATTTATTTCTTGTAGACTTTTGGATCGCAGCCATTCTGACTGGCGTGAAATGGTACCTCATAGTGGTTTTGATTTGCATTTCTCTGATAATGAGTGATGTTGAGCATCTTTTCATGTGTTTGTTAGCCATCTGTATGTCTTCTTTGGAGAAATGTCTATTTAGTTCTTTGGCCCATTTTTTGATTGGGTCATTTATTTTTCTGGAGTTGAGCTGTAGGGGTTGCTTGTATATTTTTGAGATTAGTTGTTTGTCAGTTGCTTCATTTGCTATTATTTTCTCCCATTCTGAAGGCTGTCTTTTCACCTTGCTTATAGTTTCCTTTGTTGTGCAGAAGCTTTTAAGTTTAATTAGGTCCCATTTGTTTATTTTTGCTTTTATTTCCAATATTCTGGGAGGTGGGTCATAGAGGATCCTGCTGTGATGTATGTCAGAGAGTGTTTTGCCTATGTTCTCCTCTAGGAGTTTTATAGTTTCTGGTCTTACGTTTAGATCTTTAATCCATTTTGAGTTTATTTTTGTGTATGGTGTTAGAAAGTGTTCTAGTTTCATTCTTTTACAAGTGGTTGACCAGTTTCCCCAACACCACTTGTTAAAGAGATTGTCTTTAATCCATTGTCTATTCTTGCCTCCTTTGTCAAAGATAAGGTGTCCATATGTGCATGGATTTATCTCTAGGCTTTCTATTTTGTTCCATTGATCTATATTTCTGTCTTCGTGCCAGTACCATACTGTCTTGAACATTCTTTAGCATTGCTTTTCTTTGGGATTAGAATGAAAACTGACCTTTGCCAGTCTTGTGGTCACTCCTGAGTTTTCCAAATTTGCTGGCATTCTGAGTGCAGCACTTTCATAGCATCATCTTCTAAGATTTGAAACAGCTCAGCTGGAATTCTATCACCTCCACTAGCTTTGTTTGTAGTAATGCTTCCTAAGGCCCACCTGACTTCACAATCCAAGATGTCTGGCTCTAGGTGAGTGACCCCATCACTGTAGTTAACTGGGTCATTAAGAGCTTTTTTGTAGAGTTCTTCTGTGTATCCTTGCTGCCCCCTCTTCTTAATATCTTCTGCTTCTGTTAAGTCCTTGCCATTTTTGTCCTTCATTGTACCTGTCTTTGTATGAAATGTTCCCATGGTAACTTCAATTTTCTTAAAGAGGACTCTAGTCTTTCCCACTGCATTGCTTTTCTCTATTTCTTTGCATTGCTCACTTAAAAAAAGCTTTCTTATCTCTCCTTGCTATTCTTTGGAACTCTGCACTGAGTTTGGTATATCTTTCCCTTTCTACTGATTGCCTTTTGCTTCTCTTCTTTTCTCAGCTACTTGCAAGGCCTTCTCAGACAGCCATTTTACCTTTTTGCATTTCTTTTCTTGGGGATGGTTTTGGTCACTGCCTCCTGTACAGTGTTACAACCTCCATCCATACTTCTTCAGACACTCTGATCAGATCTAATCCCTTGACTCTATTTGTTACTTCCTCTGTATAATCGTAAGAGATTTGATTTATGTCTTATCTGAATGGCTTAGTGGTTTTCCCTACTTTATTCAATTTAAGTCTGCATTTTGCAATAAGGAGCTCAAGATATGAGCCACAGTCAGCTCCAGGTCTTGTTTTTTCTGACTGAATAGAGCTTCTCCCATATTTCCCTGTAAAAAATATAATCAATCTGTTTTCAGTATTGACCATCTGGTGATGTCCATGTGTAGAGTCATCTTTTGGGCTGTTGTTTGAAGTGGGTGTTTGCTATAACCAGTGTGTTCTCTTGGCAAAACTGTTAGCCTTTGCCCTGCTTCATTTTATACTCTAAAGCCAAACTTGCCTGTTATTCTGGGTTATCTTTTGACTTCCTACTTTTGCATTCCAATCCCCTGTGATGAAAAGGACAACTTTTTGGGGTGTTAGTTCTAGATGGTCTTATAGGTCTTCACAGAACCAT
The DNA here is from genome assembly GCF_002263795.3 of Bos taurus. Taxonomy (NCBI): domain Eukaryota; kingdom Metazoa; phylum Chordata; class Mammalia; order Artiodactyla; family Bovidae; genus Bos; species Bos taurus. Next base: position 65,952,821 of record NC_037336.1, read on the forward strand.
TCAACTTCGGCTTTTTTGGCATTAGTGGTTGAGGCATAGACTTGGATTACTGTGATATTGAATGGTTTGCCTCAGAAATGAAGAGAGATCATTCTGTCATTTTTGAGACTGCATCCAAGTCCTGCATTTCAAACTCTTATGTTGACTATGAAGGCTTCTCCATTTCTTCTAAAGAATTCTTGCCCACAGTAGTAAGTATAATGGTCATCTCAATTAAATTTGCCCATTTCCTTCCATTTTAGTTCACTGATTCCTAAAAATGTCAGTGTTTACTCTTGCCATCTCCTGTTTGACCACATCCAATTTACCTTGATTCATGGACCTAACATTCCAGGTTCCTATGCAATATTGCTATTTACAGCATCAGACTTTACTTTCACCACCAGACACATCCACAACTGGGCATAGTTTCCTCTTTGACAGCCTCCTCATTCTTTTTGGCAGCTATTTCTCCACTTTTTCCCAAGAGTATATTGGAAATCTACAGACTTGGAAGGCTCAGGGATTCCCAATTCCTTTGCTGGATCCCCATATTGAGAAGTCTGATGTGGAGTCTAGAACCTTTGAAACAGTGTGTGAACGTTTCTGGTATGACTGTTCTCTAGTTTGTGGGTCACCTGCCCAGCAGCTCTATGGTAAGCTACAGGATCTATGGTGGGGCTAAATCGTGACCTCCTCTAAGAAGATTTATGCCGACACACCACACCTTCCAGGACTACTGTTACCAGTGCCCCTGTCCCCGCAGCAGGTCACTGCTGACCCATGTCTCTGCAGAATACTCTTAAACACTCACAGGCAGGTCTGGCTCAGCCTCTTGTGGGATCACTGCTCCTTTCCCCTGGGTCCCAGTGCACACAAGGTTTTGTTTGTGCCACCCCAAGTCTCTGTTCCCCCAGTCCTGTGGAAGTTCTGTAATCAAATTCTGCTAACCTTCCAAGTCAGGTTCCCTGGGGATTCCCAGTCCCTTTGCCGGATCCCCAGGTTGGGAAGTCTGCTGTGGGGCCTAGTAGTAGTTGTTTTAAGGTTTGAAGTGATATCTCATCGTGGTCTTAATTTTCATTTTTTGGTGATAGTGATGTTCAGTATCTTTTCATATACTTGCTGTCCATTTGTATGTCTTCTTGGGAAAAATGACTATTTAGATCATTTGCCCATTTTTTAAATTGGGTTATTTGGTTTTGCTTTAGTTATGAGTTATCTGAGTTGTCTTATATATTTTGGATATTAACCCCTTCTCCTATAGACATTTTGCAAGTATTTTCTCCAATTCCATAGGCTCCATTTTCATTTTTGTTGATGGTTTCTTTTGCAGCAAGGAAACATTTTAGTTTAATGTAGTCCACTTGTTTGTTTTTTGCTTGTGTTGCCCATGATGTTAGATCAGATCAAAAAAAAAAAAAAATCACTGACAAGACCAATATCAAGGAGTCTTTTCCTGATGTTTCCTTCTTTTAGGCCTTATATGTTTATAATTTTATTTATTTTTGGCTATGCTGGGTCTTCACTGCTGTGCAGGCTTTTCTCTAGTTGTGGCAAGCAGAGGCTACTCTTCATTGCAGTGACAGGCTTCTCATTGTGGTGGGTTGTCTTGTTGCAGAGTGTGGGCTCTAGGGCACTGGCTTCAGTTGCAGCATGTGGGCTCAGTAGTTGTGGTTCCTGGGCTCTAGAGTCCAGGCTCAACAGTGGTGGTACACATGCTCTGTGGCGTGTGGGATTTTCTTGGACTAGGGATTGAGCCCATGTCTCCTGCATTGGCAGGGGGAATCATTACCACTGAGCTATTAGGGAAGCCCTAGGCCTTATGTTTAAATCTTTAACTCATTTTGTGCTTGAGGGTCTTTTTTTTTTTTGGTAAGGTAAGGGTCCGATCACTCTTCCCAACAGCACTTATTGACAAAAGACTGTCCTTTCTCCATTGTGCATTCATGGCTCCTCTGCCAAAAATTAGCTAACTGTATATGTGTGGGTTAATTTCTGGGTTCTCTATTCTGTTCCACTGTTATGGGTCTGTTTATTTTATACAAGCACCGACAATACTGTTTTGATTATTATATCTTTATAATATCATTTTAAATCAAGAAGTGTAATGTTTCCAGCTTTGTTCCTGTTCAGGATTGCTTTTGCTATTTGGGATGTTTTGTATTCCCATACAAATTTTAAGATTGTTTTTACTAGTTCTGTAAAAAAATGCCACACTAGAGGTTGTATGGGGATTGCATTTTATTTGCAGACTGCTTTGGGTAGAAGACAGTTTAACAATATTAATTCTCCAATCCATGAACACAAGCTATCTCTCCATTTACGTGTGTCTTCAAGTTTCTTTCATCAATATTTCATAGTGTTCAGTGTACAAATCTTTCAATCCCTTGGTTAATTTTTTTCCCTCAACATTCTACTCTCAACTATTTTAATTATTTTTCACTTACTGAAGTCCTAATATAACTACATTACTGGTGGATCCATCTTTTCCCCTATTTATAGAAAATGTACTTTTAATTTTTATAAGATTTTTTTTCCCCCTGTGGACTATTTTTAAAGTCTTTATTGAATTTGTCACAATATTGCTTCTGGTTTATGTCCTGGTTTCTTTTCTTTTATTTCTTTTTTGCAGAGAGGCATGTGGGATCTTAGCTCCTTGACCAGAGACCAAATGTACACTCCCTACATTGGAAGGTGAAGTTGCAATCACTGGACTTCCAGGAAAGTTGCTAGAAAATGTAGCTTTAGAAGAATCACAGAAAATCGTTTTAAAGCTTTTGTTTGGATGTTGAATGTGTTTACTGTACCTCCCACTTAGGAACAAACAAAACTGAAAGCAACCATAAGAAACACAGTGATGATGGCAATATTGATAGCTCATGGTGAACGATATTGGATTCTGGGTCTCTGAAGACTCAGCTTCAGGATCAGGGACCAGGCTTGATCACTCAGAGCTTTTGTGTGGCAGTTTTATTACAGTGAAAAAGACAAAGCTTCTGACATAGACATCAGAAGGCAAACAGAGAGTGCCTTATATACTTTGACCAGACCCACTCCTACAATATACATTTAAATTAACAAGATTAGAACTAACAATAGAAAGGTCTTACCAGACCCACTCCCACAACATATGTCTTAATAACAAGATTAGTCAGAGGTTCTTATTAAGAAGGAGAAACAAGCTCTTGAGCAAGATATATTGTTATTATATAATCATTAGTACATACAATCATTAGCAAAAGGAAAAGATATATCTATTTGAATGCAGAGTTCCAAAGAATGGCGAACAGAGATAAGAAAGCCTTCCTCAGTGATCAATGCAAAGAAATAGAGTAAAACAATAGAATGGGAAAGACTAGAGAGCTCTTCAAGAAAATTAGAGACACCAAGAGAACATTTCATGCAAAGATGGGCACAATAAAGGACAGATATGGTATGGACCTAACAGAAGCAGATTATATTAGTAAGAGGTGGCAAGAATACACAGAAGAACTATACAAAAAAGCTCTTTATGACCCAGATAACCACGATGGTATGGTCATTCACCTAGAGCCAGACATTCTGCAATGTGAAGTCAAGTGGGCCTTAGGAAGCATCACTATGAACAAAGCTAGCAGAAGTGATGGAATTCCAGCTGAGCTATTTCAAATCCTAAAAGATGATGCTGTGAAACTGTTGCAGTCAATATGCCAGCAAACTTGGAAAACTCAGCAATGACCATGGGACTGGAAAACGTCAGTTTTCATTCCAATCCCAAAGAAGGGCAATGCCAGAGAATGTTCAAGTTACCACACAACTGCATTCATCTCATACACTAGTAAAGTAATGCTCAAAATTCTCTAAGCCAGGCTTCAACAATATGTGAACTGTGAACTTCCATATGTTCAAGTTGGATTTAGAAAAGGCAGAGGAACCAGAGATCAAATTGCCAATATCTGTTGGATGATAGAAAAAGAGAATTCCAGAAAAACATCTACTTCTGCTTTATTGACTATGCCAAGCCTTTAACTGTATAGATCACAACAGACTGTGAAAAATTCCTAAAGAGATGAGAATACCAGACTGCCTTACCTGCCTCTGGAGAAATCTGTAGGCAGGTCAAGAAACAACAGTTAGAACCAGACATGGAACAACAGACTGGCTCCAAATTGGGAAGGAGTACATCAAGGCTGTATATTGTCACCTTGCTTATTTAATGTATATGCAGAGGACATCATGGGAAATGCTGGGCTGGGTGAAGCACAGGCTGCAATCAAGATTGCTGGGAGAATATCAATAACCTCAGATATGCTGATGACACCACCCTTATGGCAGAAAGTGAAGAGGAACTAAAAAGCCTCTTGATAAAAGTGAAAGTGGAGAGTGAAAAAGTTGGCTTAAAGCTCAACATTCAGAAAACGAAGATCATGGCATCCGGTCCCATCCCTTCATGGGAAATACATGGGGAAACAGTGGAAACAGTATCAGACTTTATTTATTTGGGCTCCAAAATCACTACAGATGGTGACTGCAGCCATGAAATTAAAAGACACTTACTCCTTGGAAGGAAAGTTATGACCAACCTAGATAGTATATTCAAAAGCAGAGACATTACTTTGCCAACAAAGGTTCGTCTAGTTAAGGCTATGGTTTTTCCTGTGGTCATGTATGGATGTGAGAGTTGGACTGTGAAGAAGGCTGAGCACCGAAGAATTGATGCTTTGAACTGTGGTGTTGGAGAAGACTCTTGAGAGTCCCTTGGACTGCAAGGAGATCCAACCAGTCCATTCTGAAGGAGATCAGCCCTGGGATTTCTTTGGAAGGAATGATGCTGAAACTGAAACTCCAGTACTTTGGCCACCTCATGCGAAGAGTTGACTCATTGGAAAAGACTCTGATGCTGGGAGGGATTGGGGGCAAGAGGAGAAGGGGACAACAGAGGATGAGATGGCTGGATGGCATCACTGACTCGATGGACGTGAGTCTGAGTGAACTCCGGGAGTTGGTGATGGACAGGGAGGCCTGGTGTGCTGCAATTCATGGGGTCACCAAGAGTCAGACACGACTGAGCGACTGATCTGATCTGATCTGATGGCAGAAAGCAAAGAAGAACTAAAGAGACTCTTGGTGAAAGTGAAAGAGGAGAGTGGAAAAACTGGCTTAAAGCTCAAGATTCAAAAACTAAGATCATGGCATCCAGTCCTATCACTTCATGGCAAACAGATGGGGAAACAATGGAAACAGTGGCTGACTTTATTTTTCTGGGCTCCAAAATCACTGCAGATGGTGACTGCAGCCATGAAATTAAAAGTCACTTGCTCCTTGAAAGAAAAGCTATGACCAACCCAGACAATATTACAAAGCAGACATTATTTTGCCAACAAAAGTCCATCAAGTCAAAACTATGGTTTTTCCAATAGTCATATATGGATGTTGGACTATAAAGAAAGCTGAGTGCCAAAGAACTGATGCTTTTGAACTGTGGTGTTGGAGAAGACTCCTGAGAGTCCCTTGGATGGCAAGGAGATCAAACCAGTCTATCCTAAAGGAAGTCAGTCCTGAATATTCATTGGAGAGACTGATGTTGAAGCTGAAACTCCAATAATTTGGCCACCTGATGCAAAGAACTGACTCATTGTATCAGACTCTGATGCTTGAAAAGATTGAAGGCAGGAAGAGAAGGGACAACAGATGGTTAGATGGCATCTCCAACTTGATAGACATGAGTCTGAGCAAGCTCTGGGCATTGGTGATGGACAGGGAAGCCTGGCACACAGCAGTCCTTGGGGTCACGAAGATTCAGACATGACCCAGCAACTGAAATGAATCAATAGTACAGAGCTTAAGGATAAACATACCCTTGAGCAGGACAAGTTGTTTTGTTGTGTAATCATTAGCTCTGGGCTTAAAGAAAAAAACAAAAAAACACCATTTTATGTGACTGAGATGCAGAAAAGTAAAAACGTTTGTCCCTTTCTCCTCAAGAGCCCTGTACCCCTTTCTCCTCCTTGAGGGCCTTAGACTCCTTATCAACCTACCTAAGAATTAACTCTCTCAATATGTTATCTATTTGTTGTTTGGTACAGTTAGGGTAAATAATAGATCTGTGAATATCAGCTAAAATTAGAGCCTCCAACCACCTTCTTCCAAGTTCACAGCTTGTAACTGACAGTTGAGAGAGTTCCATATTCTACACTTTAAAAAATTCACAACTTCCTTCACAAGTCATATTTTCTGGCCTATCTCTAGAAAACAGGCCTTGGACTCTGATTTGCTAATGCTTACTAATAAAAACCAGGACAGAGAAAGATAAAGTAGTCCTCCTGTGGGCAGGAGAGAGAGAGAGAAAGATTAAACCATACAAGAACCTTTATCCCAGTTTCACCAGAAAAGGAGTTTTTCCTATGGAAGGAGCAAGTAAGGAAGTTGAATAGTAAAACTGTTTTCCAGCATTTAAAATAGATTGAAGAGGTTCTTAATTTTATGGAAATAAAAGTCAGAAAATTAGCTTTATATTTGTTTAAAAATTATTTCATACTTTGAAACCTAAATAAAGTGTTAGAAAGAATTTCTACTTTTTTAACATTACAATTAAATTGTTTTATTGAAAAAAAAAATAAACCTAGGGGAAAAGTCAGAAAGATGACCAAAGTTGAACTATATCCTCTCTGTGGGAAACTTAAATGTTGAGAACAATATGATAAAGAAAGTAAGAAAAATAAAATAAATAAAGTACTTTCGTTTCAGTGGTTAGCAATGCTAAGACAAGATAATTACTTCCTGCTGCATTTTAAGATTCTAAATCTGATCATTTCACCGCCTAGCAGTCAGTGAACTCTCTTATGCTTAAAATAAATTTGCTTTCTACTTAAACCATATTCAATTTCTGTTGCTTATAGCCAAGGACCTTAAATAACATACTATCAGGCAATTGTTTCAGATTGCCCTAGCCATATTTGTACTGTAAGATCACTTTCTGGACCATAGTTGACTGAGAAGGGACTTGAGACGAGCAAGGGCAATCAGACTCTTTTCCCCAGAATTTTAGAATTTGAAAATTGTGAATTAAGTGTCATTAAAGACAAAAATTTTTCAAAACTAGTCACAAACTCCTGCTTCTGAGATCTGCTTTTCCTGGTTTCCACATTTCAAATGTCTAATGGTTTAACATTTCCTTTGATTCTATGAGGTACCATAAAATGCTTCTAACACATTTCTCCTTTCTGCTGAAGTTAGCATGACTCAGCTTATCTCACTGATATCTGAGAGAACACAAACTACTATGTTGTTAAAAGTCCTCACTGTATGGTTCAGTGGTGTTTTTTAAGAATATTGCGTGACTTGACTAAACTGAGAAGTCATTATCCATTGGCCATTTTGCTAGTCAGGTCCTAATGGCAGTATAGACAGTGCCTCATCATTAATTCCAAACTGGCACTTAACACTCCAAAGGACAGACTCCCACCATTAAAAATAAATGAATAAACCTATAACACATACTCTATAATCAGCATTTTAATGCTAAAGAAAGAGAAGGATTATTAACCTGACCATAATGGTAATTTTTTTTTTTTTTTTTTTAAGAAATTCTCATGTAAACTATGCCTGGATACTTGAATTGGCTACTTGAAGGAAGAAAATCCTGAGACTATATATTTATAACTTGTGATAACTACAGCCCTCAAAAGTCTTATGCAGAAGGTATTATTCTGCAAAGAGCTGTACACTTGATCACAAAAGGCTGATGCTAAGCATTGTTATCTATATAAAGGCACTGGAGCAGCCTAGGTCTTCTCCTTTACTACAAGGAGAAGGGTGTCATAAAGGGACCCACGCACACCAGCAAAAGAGACCAACATAAACATAAACCTTGTAAAGGTAAATATAAACCTGGAGTCCTCATAATGCTTGATTTGTGAACCTGGTGTATCTAGAAAGCAGGGTAGAGCTCTTAAATCTTCATGTGATTTTTAAACTCAGACTGGACCAGACTCAGGTATTTCCTGCTGTGTTAGCTGACAGTAACAGCGGCCAATTCCAGTTAGATTAATATGAAGAGTAAAATTATTATAAACGTTCAGAATTGTTTAAAGGCAAGCTTACAGCTGGGGATCAGGTAAAAACTGGAACCACAAATCAAAAAGCCATCTGGAACTTAAAGTGTTCTCTCTCCATCTTTCATTTTTATTTTCTCTGCATGTCACAAAAAGAGTCTAAGGAACACCCGCCGCCACACACCACCCCCCCCCCGCCCACACACCACCCCCCCCGCCCACACACCACCCCCCCCCGCCCCGCCCCCGCCCCGCCCCCGCCGTGTTCACTCAGCTAGTTTGTAATAGAGGTGGTACCGAAATTGAAATCTTTGATTTCTGGTTTTGAGCAATTTTCTACTTCACTTTACTCTCTGTTTTAAAGGCAACTATAATCAGCTATGTACATCTAACACCTTCCATATTTTACAATTAGTAAACTACACTGAATGGATACATATCAAATGAAGTTAAACAGCCGCATGGAAGCCCACGTATTTCCTTCCTCTCTCCTTTCTGCCTCTCTTCCAACACAGTATGATAGGTGGTGTCATTGACCATGAAGTCATATTGTTTCTGTTCTGCACCTCACCAGACAGATCCTAGGCAAGTCATTTAAACTCTCCAACTCCTGGCTTTCTCATCTTTAAAACAATGTAACCGTATCACCCGCGGTGTATTACCATAAAAGGGAAAGGACCCACTGCGCATTCCCACAGTGCACCACGCACATAGTGAACCTTCCTATGGTCCTAGAGCTTTTAGTATCTCTTTTCCCACGTCAATCCCCCAGACAGCTCTGCCATCTCATCTCCATTTCTAAACACAAACACCATGGCCTTTAGCATTCTCAAAGCAGAAGTATTTGTATTGATGAAAACAAATTTTTAATGTTTTTATGAAGGAAGAAGTGAGATAAACAGATGAAGTGACACTCGTGTGTGACCTAAGCCACGTGTCAAAGTCTAGTTTCCCAAAGAGAATGGCCAGGAGAAATTCCCAGTATTTCTGGGCAACTGTGAAACCTTGATTTACACAGATGCAACAGCACCTGCTGAATTAACCTGTGATATTTGTCAAAACCTACCTCTGCCTAAAACTTTCTCCTCCTGGCATGCTAAGGGACAGATGCATTAAACATTTACTGAGACACTTCAAGGTAGTCTCAGGTCACAGGAAGTGTTGTGAGATTTATTTGGCATACTTTAAGTGCACATAACACAGTGGGAGATACACAGGGAATGTACCTGAGGCTCTTTTTTTTTTTTTTAATCAGCTTCCTCTTTACTTTTACACTATAATTTATTTTTAAAGAAGCATCATAGTTTTCTGGGTGCCATAATAAAATCTAAAATAAATGTTTTTGCCCAGATAAGCACTATTAAAAGGAAAGGATACTGAATTCATTTAAATACATTTGCAAAAGATTGATTTTCCCAAGGGAATGAACATAGCCTATTTTTTTAATTATTCTTGAAGTTTTGCCTATCAACTGACAATTTCCTACAGAAAGGAAGCAAAACAGCCTGGCTTTCCTGACAGCAAAGAGCTATAATAATACTAGAATGAAAACGGATTTGTCACTTACCTTATCTGTTCTAATGTCTGAGTTACTAGGAGTCAGAAATGAAATAACCCCCACTCTAGCAAACACAGTTGCTAAGAATATATTAAGCTGAAAGTTAAATTCAAAGTCAACTTTTTCCAGTTTTTGAAGATTAATATATGCAGTCTTAACTCTAAGCAACAGGTATGATGAGTTATACAAAATTAGAGAAAATATAGTCACATTTGCTTCATTTTGCTAACTGCTTTTCTACTCTTCTCAAAAGTCCAGCATCAGCCATCATAGCTGCTAACAGCAGGGTGTCTGGGTGATCCATAGTGAAAGTCCTCAGTTGTGTCTGACTCCTGGGAACCCATGGACTGTAGGCCTCCAGTCTCCTCTGTCCATGGAATTCTCCAGGCAAGAATACTGGAGTGGGTAACCATTCCCTTCTCCAGGGGATCTTCTGACCCAGGGATCAAACTTGGGTCTCTAACATTGCACGCAGATTCTTTACTGTCTAAGTCACCTGGGAAACCCGGGTGATACATAAGCACCTGGTTAAGCCCTCCACAACAAGCCCCAAATCTTTCTGTTTTAGCACGGTTCCTCTTTAGAAGTTGTGATTTTTTTCCCTTGTCACTGAACTTGGTTCAGGTCATCATGAACTGGCCCTCTGCCAAAAGCAATGATGTCTCTTGAAGAGTGGTGATCGTTATGTAACATTGTGAAGATACTCAATGCACATAATTGTGAAACGTGCACTTAAAAATTATTTAAAATGGTAAATGTTATGTTGTATACGTTTTAATAAAAAAAATATTTATCTATAACTTTTATTTCTAGGCAGCAGAGGAGGCTTGCTTCGCAGAGGGTCCTGGCCTTCTTTTTCCAATAGGTCCTCCACCTCTGTATCATTGCATGCCAAAGGCAGAGGCTTTTTGTAGTAATCACAGGTACATAAAATAAAATTGTGCCTTTTTACCTTTTCTCTTCTCCTTCAAAAGACAGGATGTAATTTCCCTATGAATGTACAGGGTCCCTCTTGAAACAAACTGAATATGGGAGGTACCATGCTGTAAAAATTGGGAGGATAGATGGCTAAATGCATTTCACCTTCTTTCCTGCTTGCTCAGACTCTCACGCTGGCTCCCTCAACTACCACAAAGGTAGCCCAACTACCCTGAGGCCACTATGCTGTAAGAAAGCCCAAAACAACCCACACAGGGAGACCAACAGAGAAGCCCTACGATCACAGGAAGACAGAGATGCAGCCCTCAGCTTCTCCAGCCCCAGTCACTCACTGCGACTGCATGAGGCGCAGAACCAAAATGATTGTTGTTGACTTTGACCCATAAATTGTAATGCAGCAATAGAGAACTAGAACAGAATTTAATACCTTAAAGTCGGTACCATAATAAAAACTAAAAATATGTGAAGCTGGATTTAAAACCAGGCAAAAGCTGGAAGGGCCTTGAAAAGACTATCTAGGAAAGCCTAAGAGGCATGGAGAAAAAATTAGTGAAGTTTGAAAGACCTCAAGGAGACTGTCTTGAGGTACTGTAGTAAAATGTACACAACATAACATTTACTATTTTTAACCTTTTTTAAGTGCACACTTCACAATGCTGTGCATTGAGTATCTTCACAATATTATATAGCAATCAACATTATTTAGGAGAAATCATTGCTTTTGGCAGAGGACTAATGGAAGCTTGAAGGAAAGTATGGAAAATATTAGAAGATTAAGGAAAGGAGATCCTTTTACATAGTAATAGAAAATTGAACAAAGCTGTCATCTGAAGTAACATGGAAATTAGAAAATGTACCTGGTGAACTTGGTGATAGAGCTAAGGAAATTTATAGGCAGAGTGTTGAGAGAGCTGCCTGGTTTCTTTGAGCTGCCTATGGTAAAATGAGAGAAGAGATGAACTAAAATGCAATTATTCAGGTTTCGAATGGGATTTGAAGAGTGTGCAAAGGCCCCTGAAACAGTTTTTTCAGCTAGCAAAAGCCTCCCAAACTAAGAAAGGGTCTCAAGCCAAAGATCAAATCCAAAATGTGACTAAGGATTATCAGGAAAACCTAAGGCAGGGCTTCGTGCCACCTTTCAGACAGATAAAAAGGCAAAAAAGACCTTAAAGCAATGCCTTTCAGTTAAACAAAAGGGTTTCTGTGAACTTTGAGAACCTTAAGAACCTTAGCAACCTCAGAGGTACAGTGAAAGTAGAAAGGGCGTACCTTGAAGATATCTCTGGGTGTGGCTTTTGTCTAATGAATTAAATCAGATTAATACACAAGAAGCCTATAATATTTTTTAAAAGATATATTTGAGAATATTAAAAATTAAAAGAGGGCTTTGCATTTCAATTTTCAAAGACTGAAAGCAAGATAAGAAAACTAATCAAATGCAAATACAGACTCATCTTATATTTCCTACCTACAGTCACTTCCTGTATTCTATTTCCAACCCTACAGTCACTTCTCCAAGAAAACTTAATTCCATTTATTGGAGGATGGTACTAGAAGCCAAGATCTGAGTACTTGGTGTACTCATTGCCTCTGAGATGTCACTGTTTCTAGGTTTTCTCAGATAACAGAACAAGGAAATATATCTATGTGTATAGAATCTTGCATATATATGCATATTTATAAATATTTATCTCTATATATCTGTATTTACATTAAGCTAAACATGAGTTCACAGTGATCTCTTTAATGCTAATTTATTACTACATGGGTCATTCTTGCTTCCTCCCTTTGCTTATTTCTAAACTCTGACAGCAACAGTGAGAGAGTGGTTTTTATAACCACCATCCATTTAGTTTTTTTCCCATGGGGGTATGGGTTACAATTCTAACATTGCTATACATGTATGCTGCTGCTGCTAAGTCACCTCAGTCGTGTCCGACTCTGTATGACCCCATAGACAGCAGCCCACCAGGCTCCCCTGTCCCTGGGATTCTCCAGGCAAGAACACTGGAGTGGGTTGCCATTTCCTTCTCCAATGCATGAAAGTGAAAAGTGAAAGTGAAGTCGCTCAGTCGTGTCCGACTCTTAGCAGCCCCATGGACTGCAGCCTACCAGGCTCCTCCGTCCATGCGATTTTCCAGGCAAGAGTATACTGGTATTGAATAATTAAGTAAATGGATGACTAATGTTAGGGCTGAAGCAGGAACTATACAGGATGAACCTGGAGTATTTCACTGTGCCAGAAAGGAACAAAACACACATATACACAGTCTGATAGGGAATTTCAAAGGGATACAACTGAAAGAATCTCAATGGCCAAATCTATAAGCAAACTAAAAAAGAATATTGTATTACAACCCAAAGTAAAAAATAAGTATTCATGAGTTCATACTGATATAACGGGCTTCCCCTTTGGCTCAGCTGGTAAACAATCCGTCTGCAATGTGGGAGACCTGGGTTTGATCCCTGGGTTGGGAAGATCCCCTGGCGAAGGGAAAGGCTGCCCACTCCAGCATTCTGGCCTGGAGAATTCCAAGGCCTGTACAGTCCATAGGGTTGCAAAGAGTCAGACATGACTGAGCGACTTTCACTTTCACTGATAAAAACAAACACTTGAATAAATAAACAAATGAAATAAAACACAAATATGCAGAATAATTCCAAAAAAATTTATACAGATATTCTCCATTCTCCTACCCCAGGAGGTGAAGCATAATTCCCCAAATTTTGTGTCCTGTATATGATGACTTCCTTCCAAAAAGTATACTTTGGAAAGATGGAAATGTCAACTGTACAGTTGAGAAACGTAACAAACACTGCCTTTACTTGGTAATCAAAGTCAACATCAACAGTGATGTCATGTTGATCACATGTACCTTCGATATGATGCAACACTAATAGCACTTCACCTTAGGAGTTTTCCTTCCCCAAACCTATAGCTCTAGTCTAACAACGAGAAGAACGTCAGACAAACCACAATTGAAGGACATTCTACAAAATATCTGACCAATACCCCTCAAAATTGTCAAGGTAATTAAAAACAGGGTAAGTCTAATAAACTGTCACAGCCAAGAGAAGCTGAAGAAGATGTCACAAGTAAATGTAATATGGTATCCTTGATGGCATTCTGGCACAGTAAAGTAACATTCAGTTCAGTTCAGTTCAGTCACTCAGTCGTGTCCGACGCTTTGCAACCCCATGACCCAAGGCATGCCAGGCCTCCCTGTCTATCACCAACTCCCGGAGTCTACCCAAACTCATGTCCATCGAGTTGGTGATGGCATCCAACCTCTCATCCCCTTCTCCTCCTGCCCTTAATCCTTCCCAGCATCAGGGTCCTTTCAAATGAGTCAGCTCTTCGCATCAGGTGGCCAAAGTATTGGAGTTTCAGCTTCAACATCAGTCCTTCAGTGAATACCCAGGACTGATCTCCTTTAGGATGGACTGGTTGGATCTCCTTGCAGTCCAAGGGACTCTCAAGAGTCTTCTCCAACAACACAGGTCAAAAGCATCAATTCTTCAGTGCTCAGCTTTGTTCACAGTCCAACTCTCACATCCATACAGGACCACTGGAAAAACCATAGCCTTGACTAGACAGACCTTTGTGGACAAAGTAATATCTTTGCTTTTTAATATACTGTCTAGGTTGGTCATAACTTTCCTTTCAAGGAGTAAGCATCTTTTAATTTAGTGGCTGTAATCACCATCTGCAGTGATTTTGGAGCCCCAAAAATAAAGTCTGACGCTGTTTCCACTGTTTTCCCATCTATTTGCCATGAAGTGATGGGACCAGATGCCATGATCTTAGTTTTCTGAATATTGAGTTTTAAGCCAACTTTTTCACTCTCCTCTTTCACTTTCATCAAGAGGCTTTTTAGTTCCTCTTCACTTTCTGCCATAAGGGTGGTGTCATATGCATATCTGAGGTTATTGATATTTCTCCTGGCAATCCTGATTACAGCTTGTGCTTCCTCCAGCCCAGCATTTCTCATGATGTACTCTGCATATAACTTAAATAAAGTAACATTAGAAAACTAATAAAATCTGAATAAAGTCGAGTTTAGTTAACAATTGTGTATCTGTATTGACTTGTTAATTGTGACAAATGAACGTAAGATGCAAGATGTTAATAAGAGAAGAAATTGAACATACATAACAATTTTCCTTATAATTTCTTTACAACAATCTTGATAATTTTTCTGTAAATCTAAAACTATTCTAAAATAAAAGGTTTATTTAAAAGAAAACGAATTAAAGAAACTGGATCATCCTTAGGGCATGACAGGGTTGCTACACCAATACAGGATTACCTACTGCCAGATTTTTATTGCACAGAGAAAATTTCCATGTTGCTAAATTTCTCTTGATATAGTTTTCAAATCTTTCCAATCAGAACAAGGAAATGAAAACAAGTATACTGGATCTTTGAGGTGTGAGATAAGAATGACAGAACTGAGAAAAGGAAGATGCACAGAAAGAATTAAGTTCTTTCTGAAGCACAGCTATTATTTTAAAAGAGCCCAGATTTTAATGTCATATTTGTGTGATTAACTACACCTTTTTAACTGAAAAAATGATCCATCTTCCCCAATTGAAGAAAGATGTCTAACTGTTGTTGGTGGGTTGTAATACGGGAAACAAAAGGATGTTTAAAAGCAACAACAGCAATATGCTGAGTAGACTCTAAAAACAACCCAAGGTAGCAAAGTTTGGTGGGGACCAGTGGGAATAACAAAGTTGACAGGAGTATTCAGGAAGTGATTTTTAAGACATGGTGTCTTAGAAGGAGAGTTGTATATAAAATGTCGTGTCACCTCAGTCAAGATCTCTGGTGTCACCTGTGATTCTCAGAGGATTATTCTTGTCTGGCTGGTTGGAAGCCCCTGCCATCTGCGGCAAAGGGGGTGGTATATCTAGCAGTTCCTTTGAGATTTTGCATATTTCTAGGCAGAGGACACAGAGGCCCAGTTCATGAGTGAGTCTCAGGAGACTCCTCAGAAAGAGTCTGGGCCCCTTTGGTTAACTGAGGAGTTCAACTAGTTACTGTCTAAGGTCAAGGATGCCATATCCATATTATCAATTCAACAGGCAGTGAGGAAGTGCATTTAGGTTAGAAACTCAGATATTCACATCTAAGGAGAAACAGCATTAACAAAATAGAAATATAATGAGATCAGAAATAAAAAGCAGAATGTGGTAACCAAATAAAGCCCACAACCCCAGCAATGAAGGTACAGTGAAGTGGGAGAGGGAGACTGTGATTTTTTGTTCTGTGGCTATTAAGAAGAAACTCTCCAAAAAAAATCAGTGATAAAAGGATGTATTATCTGTTTGCCTCTGGTTGTAAGTCACTCTCTAGAAGCCTCTGAAGGTCACATCTACATTATTTCCCACAGAGTTTTAACAGGGTGGTTATGGAGGTAAAATTTTGGTCCCCAACTTTGACACTTGAGGAACTGAAGGGGTTCTAGAGGCAAACTTTCATTTTATTTCCTTTTTCAGAATACTCCATGTCTCATTTCATAAATTAAAAACGTGGCATGATATATTTAATTGTAATTTCCTCCTCTGCCTATGTAAAGTTCAATCTGAAGCAGTTTCAGAGTGTTTCATTTTAATGACTGAAATGTGTATTCAATTCCTATAAAAATCCAAAGCTCCATTCCGAATACAGTTGACATTCTCCAGCACATCATTTAAATTTCTCCTAGTAATTTTCTGCCTTCTGTGAGACAGTGATATTACATTGCCTCAAGGCATTTTGCATATTTTGCTGATTTTAACTTTTAAAGTACTGGTGGTTTTTACTCTCTCATTATGTCCCTGTTCATGTTCCATATTTTTCTCTACTCTTCTAGGAAGCAGTGAGGAAGCTGAAATAATTTGTGTGAGTATAAAAAGCAATTTCTAAGTGATGGGGACAGAAGAGGGTTTGAGACAGAAGCATCGATGAAGACATCAGGAGTTAAGGAAGTTTGTTCTGGTTTTGATGGCTATGAAATGACTGAATTCTTCTGCCTACTACGTCAGTTAGTTCAGTCACTCAATCATGTTCGACTCCTTGTGACCCCATGAATTGCAGCACGCCAGGCCTCCCTGTCCATCACCAACTCCCAGAGTTCACACAAACCCACGTCCATTGAGTCAGTGATGCTATCCAGCCATCTCATCCTCTGTCATCCCCTTCTCCTCCTGCCCCCAATCCCTCCCAGCATCAGTCTTTTCCAATGAGTCAACTCTTCACATGAGGTGGCCAAAGTACTGGAGTTTCAGCTTTAGCATCATTCCTTCCAAAGAACACCCAGGACTAATCTCCTTTAGAATGGACTGGTTGGATCTCCTTGCAGTCCAAGGGACTCGCAAGGGTCTTCTCCAACACCGCAGTTCAAAAGCATCAATTCTTCGGCACTCAGCTTTCTTCACAGTCCAACTCACATCCATACATGACTACTGGAAAAAACCATAGCCTTGACTAGACGGACCTTTGTTGGCAAAGTAAATGTCTCTGCTTTTGAATATGCTATCTGAGTTGCGTAGAAGACTGCAAAATAAGATAGAAGCTAAGGTCTAGAATCACTTTCAGCATTTAGGAAAAAAAATGATAAAACCACTACATTATTTGAGATTTTTTATGCAAAAGAATAGGAAAACCATGGGGGGGAAAAGGCAGAGTACTCCAAGTCTCTGAATTTTCAAGTGTCAACTCTGTTAAGTGGAGAAGAAACACTTAAATGAAAACAGGAGAGAATAAGCCAACCTGATCAAAAGGCAATGCCAAGAGCCATTATATCTAATAAAATTTTTCAAACACCTCTATTCTGCTGTAATAGCATGAAAAGGAAAAACCTGTGGCATATCTAATTAGCATATGTGTGTATATGTGCTTAGTCACTCAGTTGTGTCCAACTCTTTGCAATGCCATGGACTATAACCCACCAGGCTCCTCTGTCCATGGGACTTTTTCAGGCAAACTGGAGTGGGTTGTCATTTCCACCTCCAGGGGACCTTGCCGACCTAGGGAGCGAAAACATGTTTCCTGCCCTGAAGATGGATTCTTTACTATTGAGCAATTGTGTGTGTGTGTGTGTGTGTGTGTGTGTGCGCGTGTGTGCACACGCACACGCACTGTCATGTCCGACTCTGCGACCCCATGGACTGTAACTTGCCAGGCTCCTCTGTCCATGCAATTTTACAGGCAAGAATATTGGAGTGGGTTGTCATTCCTCCTCCAGGGAATCTTCCCAACCCAGGTATTGAACCCATGTCTCTTGCGTCTCCTGCATTGGCAGGCATATTCTTTACCACTGAGCCATCTGGGAAGCTCATATTGAGTAATTAGGAAGCATCTAGTTAACATATATATGTGCCTTCCCCAGTGGCTCAATGGTAAAGAATCTGTCTGCAATGCAGGAGACACAGGTTTGAACCCTGGGTCCAGAAAATCCCCTGGAGGAGGAAATGGCAACCCATTCCAATATTCTTGCCTGGAAATCCCATGGACAGAGGAGCCTGGTGGGCTATAGTCCATGGGGTCATAAAAGAGTTGGACACCACTTAGCAACTCAACAACAGTCTGTCTTTATTGGGCTTTCCTGGCACCCCACTCCAGTACTCTTGCCTGGAAAATCCCATGGGCAGAGGAGCCTGGTAGGCTGCAGTCCATGGAGTCACTAAGAGTCAGACAAGACTGAGCAACTTCACTTTCACTTTTCACTGTCATGCACTGGAGAAGGAAATGGCAACCCACTCCAGTGTTCTTGCCTGGAGAATCCCAGGGACAGGGGAGCCTGGTGGGCTGCCGTCTATGGGATCGCACAGAGTCGGACACGACTAAAGTGACTTAGCAGTAGTAGCAGCAGACAGTAAAGAATCTGCCTGCAATGCAGGAGACCAGGGTTCATTCGCTGGGTTGGGAAGATCCCCTGGAGAAGAGAACAGGTACGCATTCCAGTATTTTTGTCTGGAGAATTCCACGGATAGAGGAACCTGGTGGGCTACAGTCCATGGGGTAGAAACGAGTTGGACATGACTGCCTAATACACACACACGATGAACAGATACATGTATTATATATTTTACCAATATAACTTCCATTGCAATATCAAGAACATGACACATATTCCCAAGTACTTGTAAACTTTAGTATTCTTCATAAATATTTTTAATCTTTACCCCTCACTTCTTATCTATGTGCTTTCTTTGGCCTAGATATTTTTCATTTATCCATCCACTGATCTATCTATCCAACACCTACGGAGAAACGCCAGTATGGTAGATTAAAGATGGTCACACATTCTTTGACATTTCTCAAATTGAGATAGGGGGTGGAGGGGTCTAGTTCTCTTCCTTTTGAATCTAGATGGGCTCTGCAAAAGCTCCAATTAATTAGAATTGGCCAGGCAGAATGAATGCTGTTCCTTTTTGACACAGGCCTTAAAAAACTGGGAGATTTTACTACTTATTTTTTGAAATCCCTGTTCTGGGGAAAAATCAGTTACCTTGTGAGAGGTTGAATGCCCCCGAATCTACCACAGTATGAGAAAGCCCAGGCTAACCACACACAGAAGCCATGTGAGAAAGATGGCGAATCAGCCCAAGTGACAGACATGTGTTTGATGACTCCAGCCACAAGCCATCAGACTGTAACCACAAGAATGACCCTAAGAGACAATCAGCCACTGAGCTGTCAACTCAGACAAGATAAAAGATATTGTTATTTTAACCAAGTTTTGGAATGAAATATTACATAGCAACAGATAGCCAGAATAACTATATCCAATGTAGAATGCTGGGAGGATACCGGGAAAAGTAAAACAAGAATCCCTTTCTCTAGAGAAAAGTAGAACACTTTTAATTAACATTATGAGAAGTAGTTTAAAAGTGACTAATTATATAGGAACATAGAGGAATGAACGATTAATTATAGCCCAGGTCAGGTTTTCTAAGCGTTCATTGTTGAAGAAAAAAGACAGGTGAGTTGCACTATGTGAATTATTTAAATTATCAGTTTCCTTATTTATAAATTTTTAGTTCAGTACAGTTCAGTTCAGTCACTCAGTCGTGTCTGACTCTTTGCGACTCCATGGACTGCAGCACGCCAGGCACCCCTGTCCATCACCAATCTTCTCAGGATTAAATAGATTAATCATATAAAATGCTTAGAATATGGTCTGGCCCATGGTAAATAATCAGTAAGTATTAGCTTTTATTGTTATTACTATCAGCAGCATCAGCAATAGCAGCAGTAGTAATGGTAAGCATCTGCATCTCAAGATGTAACTGCTGCTGCTGCTAAGTCGCTTCAGTCATGTCCGACTCTGTGTGACCCCAAAGACAGCAGCCCACCGGGCCCCGCAGTCCCTGGGATTCTCCAGGCAAGAACACTGGAATGGGTTGCCATTTCCTTCTCCAATGCACGAAAGAAGTGAAAGTGAAGTCTCTCAGTCGTGTCCGACTCTTATCGACCCCATGGACTGCAGCCCACCAGGCTCCTCCATCCATGGGATTTTCCAGGCAAGAGTACTGGAGTGGGGTGCCATTGCCTTCTCCAAGATGTAACTGAAAGACTAGTAACTCTGCCAAGTTAGTTCTGCTTGCCTGTGGTGGTAAAGGAGTCCAGAGTTATGCTACTGCTTATCACACTAAAGTTCTTTTGATCATCTTTGATCTTCAACTGCCACCAAATACTGCTGCAAGTCACACTAGTCGGTCTAAAATTATTCTTTCTAAATGGTGTATAGAGGAAAGACACTGTGGCATAATGTTTAATCCTGTTTTGAACATACACTGGCTGTATGACTTCCTGTGCTTCATTTGTCTTATCTTTGAAATAAAAATAATTGTTTATCTACCTCAAGAACTAACAGAGAATGTAAGTAATGTAATGATATTTGATTTACATCATACCTGAATGGTCTAGTGGTTTTCCCTACTTTATTCAATTTAAGTCTGAATTTGGCAATAAGGAGTTCATGATCTGAGCCACAGTCAGCTCCCAGTCTTTTTTTGCTGACTGTATAGAGCTTTTCCATCTTTGGCTGCAAAGAATATAATCAATCTGATTCCAGTGTTGACCATATGGTGATGTCCATGTGTAGAGTCTTCTGTTGTGTTGTTGGAAGAGGGTGTTTGCTATGACCACTGCATTCTCTTGGCAAAACTATTAGCCTTTGCCCTGCTTCATTCCATACTCCAAGGCCAAATTTGCCTGTTATTCCATGTGTTTCTTGACTTCCTACTTTTGCATTCCAGTCCCCTATAATGAAAAGGACATCTTTTTTGGGTGTTAGTTCTAAAAGGTCTTGTAGGTCTTCATAGAACCGTTCAACTTCAGCTTCTTCAGTGTTACTGATTGGGGCATAGGCTTGGATTACCATAACATTGAATGGTTTGCCTTGGAAATGAACAGAGATCATTCTGTCGTTTTTGAGATTGCATCTAAGTACTGCGTTTCGGACTCTTTTGTTGAGCATGATGGCTACTTCATTTCTTCTAAGGGATTCCTGCCCATAGTAGTAGATATAATGGTCATCTGAATTAAACTCACCCATTCCAGTCCATTTTAGTTTGCTGATTCCTATAATGTCGACGTTCACTCTTACCATCCCCTGTTCGAGCACTTCCAATTTGCCTTGATTCATGGACCTAACATTCCAGGTTCCTATGCAATATTGCTCTTTACAGCATTGGACCTTGCTTCTAATACCAGTCACATCCACAAGTGGGTATTGGTTTTGCTTTGGCTCCATCCCTTCATTCTTTCTGGAGTTATTTCTCCACTGATCTCCAGTAGCATATTGGGCAGTTACCGACCTGGGGAGTTCCTCTTTCAGTATCCTATCATTGTGCCTTTTCATACTATTCATGGGGTTCTCAAGGCAAGAATACTGAAGTGGTTTGCCATTCCCTTCTTCAGTGGACTACATTCTGTCAGACCTCTCCACCATGACCCATCCGTCTTGGGTGGCTCTACATGGCATGGCTTAGTTTCATTGAGTTAGACAAGGCTGTGGTCCATGTGATCAGATTGGCTAGTTTTCTGTAATTATGGTTTCAGATGTTCAAGCTGGTTTTAGAAAAGGCAGAGGAACCAGAGGTCAAATTGTCAACATTCGCTGGATCATGGAAAAAGCAAGAGAGTTCCAGAAAAACATCTATTTCTGCTTTATTGACTATGCCAAAGCCTTTGACTGTGTGGATCACAATAAACTGTGGAAAATTCTGAAAGAGATGGGAATACCAGAGCACATGACCTGCCTTTTGAGAAATCTGTATGCAGGGCAGGAAGCAACAGTTAGAACTGGACATGGAACAACAGACTGGTTCCAAATAGGAAAAGGAGTACGTCAAGGCTGTATATCGTCACCCTGCTTATTTAACTTCTATGCAGAGTACATCATGAGAAACGCTGGACTGGAAGAAGCACAAGCTGGAATCAAGATTGCTTGGAGAAATCTCAATAACCTCAGATATGCAGATGACACCACCCTACAGCAGAAAGTGAAGAGGAACTAAAAAGCCTCTTGTTGAAAGTGAAAGAGGAGAGTGAAATAGTTGGCTTAAAGCTCAACATTCGGAAAACGAAGATCATGGCATCTGGTCCCATCACTTCATGGGAAATAGATGGGGAAACAGTGGAAACAGTGTCAGACTTTATTTTTTTTGGGCTCCAAAATCACTGCAGATGGTGACTTCAGCCATGAAATTAAAGGACGCTTACTCCTTGGAAGGAAAGTTATGACCAATGTGGATAGCATATTAAAAAGCAGAGACATTACTTTGCCAACAAAGTAGTCAAGATTACAGTCAAGTCACTGTAGTCAAGATTATGGTTTTTCCAGTGGTCATGTATGGATGTGAGAGTTGGACTGTGAAGAAAGCTGAGTGCCGAAGAATTGATGCTTTTGAACTGTGGTGTTGGAGAAGACTCTTGAGAGTCCCTTGGACTGCAAGGAGATTCAACCAGTCCATCCTAAAGGAGATCAGTCCTTGGTGTTCATTGAAGGACTGATGTTGAAGCTGAAACTCCAATACTTTGGGCACCTCATTCGAAGAGTTGACTCATTGGAAAAGACCCTGATGCTGGTAGGGTTTGAGGGCAGGAGGAGAAGGGGACAACAGAGGATGAGATGGCTGGATGCCATCACCGACTTAATGGACATGAGTTTGGGTAAACTCCGGAAGCTGTTGATGGACAGGGAGACCTGGCATGCTGCAATTCATGGAGTAGCAATGAGTCAGACATGACTGAGCAACTGAACTGAACTATTATGATTATTACTGTTATTACTTCCATTGACAAGTACAAATAATATAGTCTCCACTACATACTAGGCATTTTTATATATTATTAATGAGCCATTCATCAACATTTGATCATAACTGTTACCATGGCTATGATAAAACTGAGGTTCAATAACATTAATATTTGGAAAAATAAAAAACCAAAAGAACAAAAATAATTCAATATTTGTCTTTCAACATTTTCTTCCTCCTCATTATTTATCTTAATTTTGTCTTGTTGACTCACTACTTCTTTGAGTGTTGTGACCTTGAGGCACCTACTTTACTGTTTCTTGCTCTTTTAAGAAAAACCCAGATTTCTGATAATAACCAGAAATCACAGTGGATTATTTTCTTCTTTTGCCATCAATTCTTAACACAAATACAGTACATTTCATAAAATGACAGTATGAACTACTCATTTCAACCCTCTCAGAAATACATTTAGTGGTATGTTTGTGGATGGCAAAATGATGTCAATGTTTTTATCCATCTGCATTTCCACTATCTAATTGTATATCAACATAGGGTATTTGATGTATACTGTGGATTATAAGAGCTGTCCTCAACACTTCTGAAAATGGGTTATATCAAAAGCTTTAAGCATGAATTCATGACACTCTATTTAGAATTAGAAATCCACAAATTTCAGAGTAGCTTATTCTATATTGAGTCTCCTGTGGAAGAGATGTAGTGTTCAGAGACTATGCTGGCTAAAATTTTCTCCCTTAAAAAATAAGCAAACAAACAAAACAGTAAAAGTCATTTTTTGTTTCAGAGAAACCCTTGCAAGTGTTTCTAAGAACAGATAAATAAGATTTCATCAAATAGGACTTCTATTTCTACCTCTGTTTATGATGTATGATATATACATACAAAAATATATGTACATATTCATACTAAGACTCTTGCATGTCCCTTGGACTGCAAGGAGATCCAACCAGTCCATCCTAAAGGAGACCAGTCTTGTGTGTTCATTGGCAGGACTGATGCTGAGGCTGAAACTCCAATACTTTGGTCACCTCATGCGAAGAGTCGACTCATTGGAAAAGACCCTGATGTTGGGAGGGATTGGGGGCAGGAGGAGAAGGGGATGACAGAGGATGAGATGCCTGAATGGCATCACCAACTCGATGGACATGAGTTTGGGTAAACTCCAAGAGTTGATGATGGACAGGGAGGCCTGGCGTGCTGCAATTCATGGGATCGCAAAGAGTCGGACACAACTGAGTGACTGAACTGAACTGAACTGATATAATTTTGACAGTGTTGGAGTACTGGTGAAGCACAGAACTTAAGAAGTCAAGTTCTACTGCCACTACATAAGCAGTCCAACTGCATTGACGACACCATGCTGTAAGAAGCCCAAACTAGACCACATGTAGAATCCAGATGGAGATACTCAAAACTACCTGAAAAGAGAGGCCCCAGCATTCCATGAAGAGCCTGTCCCCAGCTGCTCCAGCACCCACTGTCTCAGCTCCACATCACTGACTGCAACACCATGGAATACCCTGAGCTGAATCTCTCCAAATTTTTTACTCACAGAAACTGTGATCAATAACAAAGTAAAGATTGTTGTTTCAAGCCACAGAAAGAAAGACAATAAAAGGAGAGATGGAAAACATACTTTCTTCAGGAAATCTGCCAATTTATGGAGCACAGTGAGAGACCAAGATTCTGGATAATGGGTCTAGTCAGGAGACACTTGCAAAAAGGCAAGGAACCCACAGAAAACTTGTGAAAATATCAAGGTGCTGAAGAGATAAAACTCAACAGTTCAAGACTGCCACACGGCAATCTTCAAAATTAACAGATAGGCTTTATATTTTATCAGCTGCTCTTCTCACATCACATCCACAAAAATGGATACATTAAAAAAGACTGATCATAACAAGTATTGGTAAACATGTGGAGTGACTCAAATGCTCAGAGGTTTAAAGTGTTATAGCCACCTGCACATCTATTTGGCACTCAATATCCATTAGTAACAAATGCATATATTCTACTCTTAGATATAAACTTGGGTATACATTTAGCAGAAATAACTATATACGCTCATGAAAAAAGGCAAGTACACTAGTGCATAGCAGCATATACTTAATAGAGTAAAACAAGAAACAATTCAAACGTTCAACAAGGCAGAATGAATGAATAAATGCAGTAATGAGAGTGATGAACTACTTCTTCATGCAATTGCACAGTTTAATCTTACAAACATTATATTGATTGAAATAAAGCCAAACACAAATAATCCATTCTTTTTTTATTCCATTTATATAAAGTTTAAAAATGGGCAAAATTAATCTATGCTATGAGAAGTTAGGATAATGATTACTTTGTGAGCACAGTGACTGCAAGTTGTTATTCGTGGGGTTCTGGGATGCTGCCAATATTGTATTTCTTGATCAGGTGCTGGTTACATGGGTATTTTTTCTTGTTGGAAATGTATTGAGCTGTATAATTATGATGTGTACATATCTCTATATAAGCTAAGCTTATCAGTCGTGTCTGACTCTTTTTGACCCCATGGACTGTAGCCTGCCAGGCTCCTCTGTCCATGGGATTTTCCAGGTAAGAATACTGGAGTGGGTTGCCATTGTCTTCTCCAGGGGATCTTCCTGACAAAGGGATCAAACCCACGTTTCCTGCACTGGCAGACAGATTGTTTACCACTGTACCACCTAAGAAACCACATAAGCTTTACCTCAATAATTCTTTTTTATTTTTTTTAATAAGCTCTTGCCCCTATGTTTTCATGGGTTTCTGGGACCCATCCAGGCTTTTAGTGAAGAGCTATGAATTATTCCATCTTGCCTCTAGCAGGGGGAGGAAAAGTAACCATTCTGAAATATATCCAGAGCATTCTCTGTTATCAAAGGCCTACTGTCCAAGGGAAAAGACTCTACCAGCACCTTAGTCTATGTAAAGGGAAGGGCCTTCACCCAACTTCAGGTCCCTCTAGCCTTCCTGTTTCACCTAAGAGGGAAAGAAGAAAGCAAAGAAGAGTCAAAGTCAAAAATTGGGGACATAGGTACATTAAATGACTTTACGTCATAAAATTATAGATTACTTTTCCTCTGCCACACCTTTCTATCACACCAACAGGACTCCAGTGTAATAGCAATGAAAACAATGATAATAATGAAAGAGCTGCAATATGCAGACTTTATCTAAGGAGGAGTTCTTAGGGAAACTTCCAAAAAGAGGGAGACAAAAGCTAGGACACTTCAGGAATCTAAAGCCAGTGGCACCTATGGCTAGAGCAAACATTAAACACAGCTCAGCTTCTAGCCAGAGGAACACAGAACTTCACACTAGAGCCTGTTTACAATTCCTATTAGTTCATGCCTGACCTTAAACAAACAAACAAAAAAATCACAAGGAAAGCTAAAGGAAAGAGAAAGGAAGATTTTCAGGTTGGACCAATAAATATTTTTAATATAAACTATCTCCTGAAGAACTGAATTAATCTACTCAATTCCAGGTAATATTTTTCTTCATT
The DNA here is from genome assembly GCF_002263795.3 of Bos taurus. NCBI lineage: Eukaryota > Metazoa > Chordata > Mammalia > Artiodactyla > Bovidae > Bos > Bos taurus. The sequence goes on from NC_037336.1 coordinate 65,979,117, forward strand.
GGGCATAAGACTTAGTTACCCCTTTGAGTTGTAAATAATATCAAACTTTTGGAGATTGTTATCCTGAATTTAATTAACACATTTTCTGCCAACATACTGAATAATATTCTTTATCTCAGATCTCTGCTCAAATGTCACCTCATCAATGAGTCCCTGCTGCTGCTGCTGCTGCAAAGTCACTTCAGTCACGAGTCCCTACAGCACTTAAAATAGCAGCACTTCTCCACACTCCTGATCCACTTTCCCTGTTTATATTTCTTTGTAGGATATATGTGTTCACCTGACACATTATAAATCTTGAAAGTGAAAGCATTAATGGCTCAGTTGTGTCTGAGTCTTTGCAGCCCCATGAACTGTAGCCGGCCAGGCTCGTCTGTCTTTGGGATTCTCCAGGCAAGAACACTGGAGTGGGTTGCCATTCCCTTCTGCAAGTGATCTGCTAGAAAATCTTACTCGAGTGTTTATTTTTTGCCTCCCCTGTCGATAATGTAAGATTCATGACATCTGTCTTGTTTGTTAATTACCCACCCCTGCCCAAAGTGCCTCTGACAATTAAGTGTTTGCTAAATATATGTTGGGCTTCCCAGGCAGTGCTAGTGGTAAAGAATCCACCTGCCAATGCAGGAGGCATAAGAGACTTGGGTTGGATCCCTCGGTCAGGAAGACCTCCTGGGAGAAGGAAATGGCAACTCAGTCCAGTATTCTTGCCTGGAGAATTCCTACGGACAGAGGAGACTGGGCGGGTACAGTCCATAGAGTGGGCAAGAGTCACACACAACTGGGCAACTGAACAACAATGGCGACAAATCGACAACAAATACATATTAAGTAAATGAATAAATAAACACATCATAAACATTTATTTATAGAGAAATAAAGATACCAGACTGTAAGATTGCCTAAATTCTCACCCTGTACTAAGAGCTGTGCTAGGCCCTTGCAAGCATCCCATCCAGCCCCACGTGAGGTCAGTGCGAGGTCACCGTGGGGTCAGTGGGCCAGGAACGTGGCAGCCCTGGTGGTGCAGGCACAGAGGTACACACGGACTGGAAACTTGTACAAGGACATGCTTCTTCAGGGCCACTACTGCATCCTGATCCTGCATTTCTAGACGTTGCCAGAAGAGGACTGTCTTCTTGGAGCAGTCAAACACCTGGTTTACCAGTAACTCCAGAAGAATGAGTCTGCCCCAAATCACCACAACCGTGGGTCTAAACATCGGCTATGTGACCACAAGAAATGCTTGCCTCGTGCTCCAGAGGAGGCAGGAATAACTGCAGTATTTGTGGGACAAGGCCAAGCTGAGGCCCACGGCTCCTGCACATTATGGAGTCCATAGAGAAGAGAGGCTGTCCGAGGACAGACACAGCCAGGAGGGACAGTCTGAGTCCAAGCACTGGAGAAGATGGTCTTGAGTGAGGCGCTGAATGATGTCCCCATCCTGATTCCGGCCAGCAGGCAGGATGTATCGATTTGTCTAACTGCAACATCTAGACTGCATTCAGACTGCATCTCCAAATTCTGCAAGAATGACAGCTTGATACCCACCCACTTGGCCCTCAGGGGGCAAAGGCTGAGGGAAGGCATCTATCTAGTGGACAGTGAAGTGTGTCATGCCGAACGTGAGCAGGCCGCCAAGGCTGCCAGCAATCATACAGGCACAGCCATACCCACTGGTGCAGGCCACTGCTCATCCCTGAGTTCAGGAAGGGCTCCTGCCGACACAGTGCAGCCCAGGCAGGGGCTAGGTTTGCTGGATTTGTTTGCCTTTTTGTTTTTACATCTGCTTTGTTTAAAAGAAAAAGAAACAAAAAACAAAAAAACTGTGCTAAATATCTGTAGATTTTACATGGATTACCTATTTAAGTTTCACAACAACTCTCTTTGTAGGCACTATTATCCCTTTTGAAAATTATAACACTAAAGAACAAAGAGATGAATCATCCAGCATACCCCTGAGTCTGAACATTTTTTTTTAGGTCTTCTAGAATTTTGGCTAAACACCAAACTTGTAAAACAGAAAGGATAGGGACCCACTTAGCCTAAAGAAGAGTTAATTATTAATACACACATCTGAGGGACCTTTTGAAGATATGCCAAACAATCCTACCATCATCAGACTGTCACACATGTCCAGAGTATATAACGGAAAGACTGAAAGCTTGGAAAGGGTTTTCTGGAAGTAAAACAGTTGTCATTTCAGAGAGTCATTATTCAGTTCAGTTCAGTCGTTCAGTCATGTCCGACCCTACGACCCCATGGTCTGCAGCATGCCAGGCTTCCCTGTCCATCACCAATTCCAGGAGCTTACTCAAACTCATGTCCATCGAGTGGGTGATGCCATCCAACCATCTCATCCTCTGTCATTCTCTTCTCCTCCCGCCATCCATCTTTCCCAGCATCAGGGTCTTTTCCAAAGAGTCAGTTCTTCCCATCAGGTGGCCAAACTATTGGAGTTTCAGCTTCAGCATCAGTCCTTCCAATGAATATTTAGGATTGATTTCATTTAGGATGGACTGGTTTGATCTCCTTGCTGTCCAAGGGACTCTCAAGAGTCTTTTCCAATACCACAGTTCAAAACCATCAATTCTTCAGTACTAAGCTTTCTTTATAGTCCAGCTCTCACATCCATACACGACTACTGCAAAAACCATAGCTTTGACTAGACAGACCTTTATTGTCAAATAATGTCTCTGTTTTTTAATATGCTGTCCAAGTTGGTCATAGCTTTTCTTCCAAGGAATAGTCAAAGGCTTTGGCATAGTCAATAAAGCAGAAGTAGATGTTTTTCTGGAACTCTTGGTTTTTCGATGATCCAACGGGTGTTGGCAATTTGATCTCTGGTTCCTCTGCCTTTTCTAAATCTAGCTTGAATATCTGGAAGTTCACGGTTCACATACTGTTGAAGCCTGGCTTGGAGAATTTTGAGCATTACTTTGCTAGCATGTGAAAGTGAAGTCTCTCGTTGTATCCGACTCTTTGCAAGCCCATGCACTGTAGCCCACCAGGCTCCTCCATCCATGGGATTCTCCAGGCAAGAGTACTGGAGTGGGTTGCCATTTCCTTCTCCAGGGGATCTTCCCGACCCAGGGATTGAACCCAGGTCTCCTGCATTGTAGGCAGACGCTTTACCATCTGAGCCACCAGGGAAGTCCTTGCTAGCATGTGAGATGAGTGCAATTGTGTGGTAGTTTGAACATTCCTTGGCATTGCCTTTCTTTGGGATTGGAATGAAAACTGACCTTTTCCAGTCCTGTGCACACTGCTGAGTTTTTCCAAATTTGCTGGCATACTGAATGCAGCACATTCACAGCATCATCTTTTAGGATTTGAAGTAGCTCAACTGGAATTCCGTCACCTCCACTAGCTTTGTTCACAGTGATGCTTCCTAAGGCCCGCTTGACTTCACATTACAGGGTATCTGGCTCTAGATGAGTGATGATACCATTGTGGTTATCTAGGTCGTGAAGATCTTTTTTGTATAGTTCTTCTGTGTATTCTTGCCACCTCTTACTAATATCATCTTCTTCTGTTAGGTGCTTAACATTTCTGTCCTTTATTGTGCCCATTGTTGCATGAAATGTTCCCTTGGTATCTCTGATTTTCTTGAAGAGCTCTCTAGTCTTTCCCATTCTATTCCATTTCCTCTATATCTTTGCCTTGATCATTGAGGAAGGCTTTCTTATCTCTCCTTCCTATTCGTTGGTACCCTGCATGCAAATGGGTGTATCTTTCCTTTTCTCCTTGGCCTTTTGCTTCTCTTCTTTCCTCAGCTATTTGTAAGGCCTCCTCAGACAACCATTTTGCCTTTCTTTTGCATTTCTTTTTCTTGGGGATGGTCTTGATCACTGCCTCCTGTACAATGTCAGAAACCTCTGTCTATAGTTCTTCAGACTTTCTGTCTATCAGAAATAATCCCTTGAATCTTTCTGTTACTTCCACTGTATAATCATTAAGGGATTTGATTTAGGTCATACCTCGATGGTCTAATGGTTTTCCCTACTTCCTCAATCTAAGTCTGAATATTGCAAAAGGAGTTCATGGTCTGAGCCACAGTCAGCTCCCAGTCTTGTTTTGGCTGACTCTATAGAGGTTCTCCATCTTTGGCTGCAAAGAATATAATCAATCTGATTTCAGTATTGACCATCTGATGATGTCCAGGTGAAGAGTCTTCTCTTGTGTTGTTGGAAGAGGGTGTTTGCTATGACCAGTGTGTTCTCTTGGGTTAGATTTTGCCCCACTTCATTTTGTACTCCAAGGCCAAATTTCTCTCTTCTTCAAGTATCTCTTGACTTTCTACTTTTGCATTCAAATCCCCTATAATGAAAAGGACACCTTTTTTGGTTGCTAGCCTAGACAGTCTTGTAGGTCTTCATAGAACCATTCAACTTCAGCATCTTAAGCATTATTGGTTAGGGCATGGACTGGGATTACTGTGATATTGAATGGTTTGCCTTGGAAATGAACAGAGATCATTCTGTCATTTTTGAGATTGCACCCAAGTACTGCATTTCATGGAGAAGGCAATGGCACCCCACTCCAGTACTCTTGCCTGGAAAATCCCATGGACGGAGGAGCCTGGTGGGCTGCAGTCCATGGGGTCGCGAAGAGTCAGACACGACTGAGCGACTTCACTTTCACTTTTCACTTTCACGCATTGGAGAAGGAAATGGCAACCCACTCTAGTGTTCTTGCCTGGAGAATCCCAGGGACAGGGGAGCCTGGTGGGCTGCCATCTATGGGGTCGCACAGAGTCGGACACAACTGAAGCAACTTAGCACTGCATTTCAGACTCTTTTGTTGACTATGAGGGCTACTCCATTTCTTCTAAGGGATTCTTGCCCTCAGTAGTAGATATAATGGTCATCTGAATTAAATTCACCCATTCCAGTCCATTTTAGTTCACTGATATAAACATTCCTAATATGTTGATGTTCACTCTTGCCATCTCCTCTTTGACCACTTCCAACTCACCTTGATTCATAAACCTAACATTCCAGGTTCCTATGCAATATTGTTTTTTACAGTATTGGACGTTGGTTCCATTACCAGTCACATCCACAACTGGGAGTTGTTGTTGTTTTGTTTCTGTCTCTTCATTCTTTTTAGAGTTATTTCTCCACTCTTCTCCAGTAGTATATTGGGTACCTACTGACCTGGGGAGTTCATCTTTCAGTCTCCTATCTTTTTGCTTTTTCATATTGTTCCTGGGGTTCTCAAGGCAAGGATACTGAAGTGGTTTGCCATTCACTTCTCCAGTGGACCATGTTTTGTCAGAACTCTCCACCATGACCCATCCATCTTGGGTAGCCCTACACAGCATGGCTCATAGTTTCATTGAGTTAGACAAAGCTGTGGTCCATGTGCTCAGTATGATTAATTTTCTGTGATTGTGGTTTTCATTCTCTCTTCCCTCCAGTGGACAAGGACAAAAGGTTTAAGGAAACTTCCTGATGGGAGAGACTGACTGAAGGAGAATCCAGGTCTTTTTCTGATGGGCAGGGCCATGCTCAGTAAATCTTTAATCCAAATTTCTTTTGATGAATGGGGCTGTGTTCCCTCCCCGTTGTTTGACCTGAGGCCCAACTATGTTGGAGGTAATGAAGATAATCCTTCAAAAGGCATTGCCACATTCAGTGCCTCTGACCCTACAGCAGGCCATTGCTGACCCATGCCTCTGCCAGAGACTCCTGGACACTCACTGGCAAGTCTGGGTCAGTCTCTTGTTGGGTCACTGATCCTTACTCCTGGGTCCTGGTTCAAGGTTTTGTTTGTGCCCTCCAAGAGTCTGTTTCCCCAGTCCTGTGTAAGTTCTGGCATCTCTATGGTGGGGTTAATGGCAACCTCCTCCAAGAGGGCTTATGCCATATCCAGATGTGCTGCACCCAGAACCCCTTCCCCTATGGACAGGCCATTGCTGACCCATACCTCTGCAGGAGACACTCAAACACTCAAAGGCAAGTCTGACTCAGTCTCTGTGGGGTCTCCTATTGTGTACAGGTTTTGTTTGATCCCTCCAAGCATCTCTGGCAGGTATGGTGTTTCATTTTTTATGTGTTTTTTTTTATTATTAGTCATTATCAATAGTCATTATTAGATTAAAGGAAAGGACTGTGGCTTTTCCTATATGCCTTTATCCTTTTCACATGTCCCTTCCACTCGAAAGCTATTCTCCCCAAGAAAAGAATCCAAAGATGATTATCTCACTCCCATACCTGCTGAGCTTCAGAAACTTACAGACCTTTGAGCTCACTGAACCAAGGTGGGGTGCAGTGAGAGAACACTCAATAGCTTCACCTGTGTCCTCTGGAGTTCAGGAGCATTCATGGACATAGAATTAGATATCTACCTCTTATCTGGATAAGACTGAAGCTAACTGAAGCAGCCTCTTTTGCAGGGCCTGAAGGCAGGGAGCCATAAACAGCCAAAACTCCCAGCAGTTTGGTGTGACAGAGCCAGGATGAATCCACGTTGAAGTTCCTCGTTTATGAAGATGGACTGCTGGTAGTAGAAGCTCAAAACTGATAGACTGTGGAATAAACCTACCAAACATACACACACATACATACAAAAGGAAGTAAAGGAATAAATAAATAGATCCCCCACTAATTCAAGTCCACAAACTCCAGGTCAGCATGAGTTAGGACAGGGAAGGAAGCTGTTTTTAAAAACTGGATTAAGATGTTGGTCATGTTGTAGTCTGTCATGGAATTTATAACACATAAACTTCTTTCAGTTGAAAGTTGTATGGGAGCTATGATATCTGTCTGCTCTAGATATCATCAAGGGATGAAGAAGGGTACATCAAAGCAAACAGGTTGAAAGCAGTAGTGAAGAAAAATTAAACTTTCCTGTTTGTACCCTACCAAGATTGGATTATTCTGTAAAAAAGTAATATTGATAACACTTATACTTTATCTAGCCTTAATATATCCAAAAATAAATAATTAAAAGGAATATAGCATAATCTTAATTATCTCTAAAAAATATGGCAAAATCTGGGCTAGGAATCCATTCCTAGTTTGGCACCAAGCGTCTAGATTTGTAGTGTTAGTCTTGGCATTAATGGATTATTTTTTGACACAGATTCCACAGTTAATCTCAGTGAACCAGTTTGCATTTGCTCCAGCAGCCATATGTGGAATCTGAAATATACAATAAAGATCAACACAACACAACAAAGACTTTCTGCTAAGAGACCATAAATTATCAAGATTATGTGTGAAGGGATAGCAAAACATATGCTTAGATGACAAAATAATAACCATGGTCATTGATGGAGTAATGTCAGTCACTTTACAAAGTACTTCTTAACCTATGACACAGGTTCATTATCATCCCCATACATTTAAATATGAGAAAACTGAGGCATAAAGAGATTTAAAAACTCATTTGTCATCCAGCTGTTAGGTAGCAGACAAGACTTGAAACCAAGCGTTTTGGATACTGTCTATGTTTCTTCTAATTTTTATGTAAAAGAGATGTCTCAAGTGGCAAAACAGAACTAGTCAAAATTCTTTAAAAGTACTTATGAAATTAAAAGAGAGTTCCCCTGTGTTTCACTAAGAACCAGAACTACTAGTGTCAGAGGTGTCGGTTTTAAAAATTTTCCTCTGCCCAAAGTTGATTGTAGCATTATTATAAATTTCTCTGTGCTTGTCTTTTCTTGGTCTACAAACTCAGTATAGTGGGCAGGGATTTCTTTAAAGTCAAATTTAGCTGGAGGGAAAATATTAATCATTAAAGGTGGATGGGCCCCAAAGGCTTACTGCCTCTGTTCTTTTATCTTTCCACTTACTTCTTGTAATACAAATATGACAAGATCACACATTTCTGCATATTTTTTCTTTTTAAAAAGCCCAAATATATATTGGTTTCATACTTTTGATGATTACTTTAGTAAAACTTCAGCTGAAATAAATGTTAAAGGCTCAAAACTAGTGCATTCATTCTCTTAGCTACTAGGAGTGTTGCTGCCAGGGACTCTTAATTGAGTTCATCTCTGGAAATTATCCTCAGTTGAAAGAAGTAGCCTCAGTTAATATTAAAACACTTCTTTGAGGCCAGCTGGAACTTACTGGGTAGTCAGAGTTATGGTACAAAGTTTTTGATCCTCTTGACTCAGTTGAGATAATTCTGAAAGACTATCCCAGTTTCAGAAATCTCCATAGGATCAGGTGAGGCCTCTGTTGCAACTAATCACAATTCAATTTCATCCTCTGCCCTATTTTGCCTTCCTCATTGCTCACCCTTGTTGTTCCCCAGTAAAGACACTCCTTGATAAACCTGCAAGCAAATCCTGGTGTCTTAGAGTTTGCTTACTGGGGAATTTGACCTAAGAAATTTGGTGCTAGAAGTATGCCTAGGAAGCAAACTCAGTAATGTGATTTTGGAGCCAGATCCACAGCTGGCCATCTGGCAATAAGGACTTCATCATTTGCTGTGCAATTCTTAGAATTTTTACCAATATTGAATTGTAATGAGATATTGGTGAACTAGTGCAGACCACCATGTCACCTATTACTGTTGCACAAGTACTCTTCTCTCATCAACTAGTAATAGCTAAGGGAGAAGTGACCAGTTAAAATTGGGAGAGAAAAGGCCAAGTTAAATTCATGAATTGGTTGACTCAGTATATGGGTATAAGCTGGAAATAAACTGCTATTTCACTATAACCCTGCTTAGTGGTGGCCTTGAAAGAAAGTGGTTAGAGAAAGCTATAGCACTTAATCAAGTTTTGAGCAGTGCTCCTGGTCATTGACATTTTATGGAAAGAAAAATAGTCATGTATGGATATATTAATACACTGATTCATGGACAGTGATGAATGGCTTGGCTATTTCTTTGGGGTCCTGGTATGAGAAAAGTTGGAAGATTTCAGGCAAGGAAATTTGGAAAAGATGTATTGGCAACATGTATCAGAGAGGATATGGAGTATGAAGATCCTTGTATTGTATGCTAATACCAGAGAATATCCACGCAACCAAGTGGACAGAATACAACAGTTAACTGATGCTTACACAGCCTGTGTCTTTAGACACTGGCAAATGTCTAATCTGACAGCAACTGAGACCAGTGCTGAGCCTCCAATATGGTAAAATCCCTTGAGGAGATGAACCAGTCATTTGGTGGCAAGTTGAGTACATTGGATTCCTTATACACTGCAAAAACCAGTGATTTATGTTGACTGGAACCAACAGTTATTCTGGGTATGGTTTACCTTTATTGATTTCAGGACCTCAACTATTACCACTATCCAATTATAGAGTTTTGATCTACCAATATGGGATTCCTCAAAACAACAAACAAAGCCAGAGAAACTATTTTAAAGCAAAAGTGATTCAGCCATGAGCACATGCTCATGGGTTCCATTGATCCTGTTACATTCTGTATTACCCAGAAACTACCAACTTGGTGGGGTGATGGAAGGTGCAGATGAGACGCCAGCTTGGATAATGGGGCACCATCCCTGGTGATATAAAACACACCCCAAATCAATATCTGTTGCATTATTTCGGGTCACCAACATATACTCACATGGGCACAAGAACTAAGGGGTGCAAATAAGAGTGGCTCTAGTGATCATCAGTCTCAGTGACCTACTTGTAGTTTTGCTTCCTACACCTTTAACTCTAGGCTCCATGGCTCTGGATATTCTGGTTTCCAAACAGAGAACCCCTCTGTCAGAAGACACAGTAGGAGTCCCACCAAATTTTAAGTCAAAATTGATTCCTGGACACTTCAAACTTCTTGTACCCAGAATTCAGCAGGTAAGCAATGTTAGCACCTTCATGGCAGGTATAATTGATTTTGATATTCCTGGGGAGGCAAGGCCGCTGGTATACAACAGGGACAGGGAAGAGTTCATTTGGCAGCCAGTTGGTCCACTGGGTCATCTGTTGGTTCTCCTATATCCATTATTGAGAGTAAGTAGTCAAGAACAGCAGCTATTTCTTGGGAAATGCACAGGACTAGGGACTTTCATCCCTTATGGGTAAGAGTCTGCATCCCTCAAACACATAAGCCATCAAGACCTACAGAGAGCTAGTCGAGGATGAGGCAAATCTAGAATAAGTAGTAGAGGAGGAAGGTCATGTGTATCCCTGAAATTAGCTGCAGCAGAGGGTTCTTCAGTTTGTACTGTTAACTGTCCTCACGCATGTTTTTTTTTTTTTTTTTCTGGTAATAGAGACCAACCAGAATCTTGGAAGAGCTGATTTCAGATGGGAGAAATCATGTGAAGTCAATGGATCTAACAGACACCAGGGGTGAACTGTAATAAATGCAATGGTGTACCTCGCAGGTCCCTCCTTGGAGCCCATGTGCCTATACCCCAGCTGTCAGAGGTGTTGACTATTGATGGCTCTCAGCTGAGCCCTTCTCTAAGAACTACACTTGGTTTGTGGAAGCTTCCTCTTCCAGGGTTATGTGCCTTCCCTCTGGGTAGATTGCCACCAGTGACCGGTTGATACGCAGTTAGGAAAACTGACCTCTGCCTCAGTGGGGGTGACCTGCAACTCTGAAGATCCATCCCAGCTCTGTTGCTGCTGTATCATCATTAAACTTTTCCCTCTTCCCAATCCTGTGTTCCTCACCCCTCTCATGTGCTGTTCTCAAGACCACTTCCAAATAAACTGCTTGCTTGCAAGCCAGTCTCCAATTCAGGGTCTCTTGTCAGGGAAACTGATCTGCAACATTTCCTAACTCTGTTAAAATGATAATTGTTTTGTCTTAGCTAGCTGTTGTAAATGTGCACAAAATTATGTTGTTGAAGTCATTCTTTCTAAACAAGAAATGATAATTTTAAATATATACTTAAGTGATTCTTTCATGTCTTTCAAAGACCTGCATGTCAAATTTCAGTTAGCATCCTTTCCTTGCCTTCTTTGTGAGATAAGATTGCCAGAGCTGGGTACTGAAAACACAGCCTAGGAGTTCACATACTCATCAATTATTAAAAAGTACAGTAATCTATTTCCTTTATTTCTACAGCCCTGGCATAAGGAACACCCTACTCTCTGCAGCGGATCTTTTTAAAAATATAAAACAATGTAAAGTCTTTACCAAAGCCACCAATTTCCTGTATCTTTAAGCCTCTTTGTCTCATTTTAAGAACCACAAAAACAGTCATTAACAAAGCCAACAGTATTTCTCAACCTAAATTTGAATTTGATATTTCAGTTTAAGTTTACTACAAAAACCATCTCCAGAAATGTGGTTATGGTTGCCCGAATAACGTTTGATTGACAACAAAATAAAATCCAAACTCTTGCCATGTTAGGTTCTTTACTTTGTCTTTAAATTAATCCCCACTCAACTCTATTCCAGCTACACTGGCTAATACACAACTCACTAACCTTTCTTGTCCTATTTTGAATGCCCTCCTCTCTTCTACCCACTGGCCCATCACATCTCTCATGTCATTGCTTCCATAAAGTTTTTATGATCTACAGAGGTCATGAAAATATTTCCCATAGCTCATGGGAGAAAGACCCTAATCCTTAACACAGCCTAAAAGCTTCTGCATTCTATGGCCTTTCTCTCTCTTTCTTGCTTTATTTTGCATGTTGCTCTGGAGATTTCATCCCAAGGGCATATCCCCCTTTATAGCACCATATTCTTCTTCCTAAGGGTTACTCATACACCAGTCCCATTTCTATGCTATGTCCTTATAGCTCAGTCGGTAAAGAATCTGACTGCAATGCAGAAGACCCGGGTTCGATTCCGGGGTCAGGAAGATCCCCTGGAGAAAGAAATGGCAACCCACTCCAGTACTCTTGCCTGGAGAATCCCATGGACAAAGGAGCCTGGCAGACTACAGTCCATGGGGTCGCAAGAGTCAGACACGACTTAGTGACTTAACCTCCACCTCTACTAATTCCTATAACACTTCCTCTGGCCTGAAAATTTCAGCTCTTTGCCTGGTTAATTCTTATTCTTTCAGACCTAAGATGAGTCTTCACTTCCTCAGGTCAACTTTACCTGATTTCTCAGAATAGGTAAGAACTCCTTTTTTCATTTTCTCACAAGACATGCTGTTTCAGTTATGGCAGCAGCTATGTGCTAGTGATCAGTGATCAATGCAAAGAAATAGAGGAAAACAATAGAATGGGAAAGACTAGAGAGCTCTTCAAGAAAATTAGAGATACCAAAGGAATATTTCATGCAAAGATGGGCACAATAAAGGACAGAAATGGTACGGACCTAACAGAAGCAGAAGATATTAAGAAAAGGTGGCAAGAATACACAGAAGAACTATACAGAAAAGATCTTCACAACCCAGATAATCACAATGGTATGATCACTCACATTCCAGACATCCTGGAATGTGAAGTCAAGTGGGCCTTAGGAAGCATCACTATGAAGGAAGCTAGTGGGGGTGATGGAATTATAGTTGAGCTATTTCAAATCCTAAAAGATGATGCTGTGAAAGTGCTGCACTCAATATGTCAGCAAATTTGGAAAAACTCAGCAGTGTGCACAAGGCTGGAAAAGGTCCATTTTCATTCCAATCCCAAAGAAAGGCAATGCCAAGCAATGTTCAAACTACCACACAATTGCACTCATCTCACATGCTAGCAAAGTAATGCTCAAAATTCTCCAAGCCAGGCTTCAACAGTACGTGAACTGTGAACTTCCAAATGTTCAAGCTGGATTTAGAAAAGGAAGAGGAACTAGAGATCAAATTGCCAACATCCGTTGGATCATGGAAAAAGCAAGAGAGTTCCAGAAAAACATCTACTTCAGCTTTATTGACTACACCAAAGCTTTTGACTGTGGATCACAATAAACGTGGAAAATTTTTAAAGAGATAGGAATACCAGACCACCTGACCTGCCTCTTGAGAAATCTGTATGCAGGTCAGGAAGCAACAGTTAGAACTGGACATGGAACAACAGACTGTTCCAAATATGGATAGGCTGTATATTGTCACACTGTTTATTTAAGTTATATGCAGAGTACATCATGGGAAATGCTGGGCTAGATGAAGCACAAGCTGGAATCAAGATTGCCGGGAGAAATATGAATAACCTCAGATATGCAGATGACACCATCCTTATGGCAGAAAGTGAAGGACTAAGGAGCCTCTTGATGAAAGTGAAAGAGGAGAGTGGAAAAGTTGGCTTAAAGCTCAACATTCAGAAAGCTAAGATCATGGCATCTGGTCCCATTATTTCATGGCAAATAGATGGGAAAACAGTGAGAGACTTTATTTTTCTGGGCTCCAAAATCATTGCAGATGGTGACTGCAGCCATGAAATTAAAAGACGCCTGCTACTTGATCATAGGTTGCTCCTATGACCAACCTAGACAACATATTAAAAAGCAGAGACATTACTTTGCCAACAATGATCCGTCTAGTAAAAACTATGTTTTTTCCTGTAGTCATGTATGGATGTGAGAGTTGGACCATAAAGAAAGCTGAGTGCTGAAGAATTGATGCTTTTGACTGTGGTGTAGAAGAAGACTCTTGAGAGTCCTTTGGACAGCAAGGAGATCAAACCAGTCCATCCTAAAGGAAATCAGTCCTAAATATTCATTGGAAGAATTGATGCTGAAGCTGAAACTCCAATACTTTGGCCACCTGATGCGAAGAACTGACTCATTTGAAAAGACCAAGATGCTGGGAAAGATTGAAGGTGGGAGGAGAAGGGGATGACAGAGGATGAGATGGTTGGATAGCATCACCAACTCAGTGTACTTGAGTTTGGGTAAACTCCAGGAGTTGGTGATAGACAAGGAGACCTGATGTGCTGCAGTCCATGGGGTCACAACGAGTTGGACACAACTGAGCAACTGAACTGACCTGAACTGATGTGCTAGTTACTCTCTTTCATTCAGTGATTCTGTGCTTTTCTTTTTGGGTCCGTAGAGGTTTGCACAGAAGACCAGAAATAAAAATGTAGGTATTTCTAGGAATAAGGAATTCAATAGGAGAATGCAAAGCCCACACAAGACTTTGGAAGAGTGGGAAGAGTGAAACCTAGGGAAAATGCCATTTGAAATCAAGACATGATAAAGTACAGGAGTCACTTGGGATCTCTCTTCTACTTTTGTGGCTAATTCACAAGGGAAAGCCTAGAAACTGCTGGTGACACCTATCAGCTGTTTGCCACAGCTCGTGAAGTTTCCTTACCCCTTGTAGGAGAAAACTGCCTTCTGCTTCTTTTCTTATTTCTGAATCTCCCATGAGAACCTCCCATTAGTGGAATCTAATCTACTAGGAATTTGGGACAATATAATTTCTAGGCTTCCAAATCAGGATCAACACAATTTTTCTATCACAGACCAGATGGTGAATATTTTAGGCTTTGTCATCATAGTGTGAGAAGTATATACATAGACACTGAAATTTGAATCTCAGATAGTGTTTACATGTTATAAGCTCATGTTTTTCTTTTGATTTTTTTCCCCCAAACCATTTACAGTTGTAAAAACCATTCTCAGCTCTTAGCAGTATGAAGCAGGTGGCAGGCTGAATTTAGGCTAGAGGTAGTTGTTTGCCAACCTTTATCATAGATCCTGCAAAGCCGGAAGGCTACATATGGTGCTGATATACCAATGGACAATCTGGTCACTACCTAATAAGACCACAAGGATTTTAGGATCTCAATATGGCCAGAAAAGTTAGGGAAGAGAAAGTAAACAATAGCAGCACATGTCAGGGGGTGCTGGGCCATTACTATTGAAATTTACTTGTGGTTTCTTGACTTGCTCAGGCTCAGTCTTACACACACATGCATACCAATCGTATTTCATGGGGGAATGAATGCTGTTGCATGCATCCAACTTCCTAATGTCTTCAGTTGATGGTAGACACACTTATAGTCCATTCTTAGAGTCATGTGGTATTTCATACTATATTGGGTTGTTCCTTTTCTGTTGTAGCTTGGTAGCAAACACAAAGCAAATCTGCCACTGGAAAATAGTGGTTGACAGAAGAGGAAATAGTCTTCTTTCCAAAACCTCAGGAATCTGCTTTGTGATGTTACTATTGCTGGCACATACTTCATTCAGTTCCTCCATATATTTTGTCAAGTACCACTCAATCTGTTGGGTCACAGGTCTAAGTGACAGGTTACCTGTGCAAAAGCCTGGATCTACTGCAGATCTTCTCTTGCTCCACATATCTCTTTAAACAGGAGCCTTATGGGTTACCGAGTAGATGGATCAGAGCCGTATACCCAAATATAAAGCCTTAGGTAAACTAAGTCCTCGGGCTCCTTCTGCTGTGGGCTCTGCAAAGTGAAGCAACTTGTCTCTCATTTAAGAGGGAGTGTATTGGCGTTTTTGTACCATTGTCCTACTAGGAACTTCATAACATCAGAGGTCTGGGAGCCTTTTACGTGGGTTCTGCCCTCCCTCAACTGTGCTGTCTTCCTAAGGCATCTGTTTGTTAGTTTCTTCCTGGTGCCCCAACATGATATTCTGTTGCATGTCAAGGTAATCAACCCCCTCTGCCAACCCAGACCAGAATATCAGCTATTCAAAACCCTTGTCTGTAACAATGAGGAAAAGAGCTTACACCAGAATGTAAATCAAGGTGCTGCTCCCTTATGAAAACAAAAAAAAAGTCTTGCTAAAAAACATTGTCAGCTGAACAGAACAATGTACTTAATGCCATAGTTCACATTCTGGCACAAGCTTCCTAATTCACTGGGGACAAGGAAGAAACAGGGGCCAGAAACCAGTTCACAAATGACACTGGGTGAGGATCACTGCTCTAGTCTAGACTCTAATATGACAGAGATCAGACGGAGCTTTGATAAAAGACAGCAAAGGTGCACTGCTGAACTGCTGGGCAAGGGTGAGATGTTTCAGGTTTTACTAACTGATGAAAACTAAAAGAAAAGCATTTGCTGGGGCAGTAGGCACATACCACTTGCCAGAGGCAGATTTGTTTTAGTAAAGATACCAGCTATCGCTTGCCTCAGATTACCAAGGGCCCATTTCCCATAGGCAAAGAGATCATCCATACACTCCTCAGATGTATAAATAACCTAATCCTTAATCCAATTTGATGGACCCAGTGTTAGGACAACTTCTGGAATCAGTTAGTGTATCGGTCCAGATTTTGACAAGAAATGGATGATGGTACTCAAACCAGTAAATTGAGGGATTAGAAAAATATATTATTTACAAATTTAGCAAGTTTGAGGGACCAATAAAGATTGCTTAAACACCCAGGAAGTGGCAAGGGATGGCAGTCATTGTCAGCTGAGATCCAAAGGATGAAGCAGTGTTACTGGAATTTGGGGAGCTAAAGTCAGAGCTGAACGATTGGTGAGGAATGCAGCCACTATAAAAAATGTGGACCAGCAGTGGGAAGCACCACCACCATGTCTTCCTGCCAGCTGACCTCCCATTGGTGCCTGGCCCTGGCCACACCCAGCGCTAAGTCAGACAGCCAGGGAGTTCCAGAGATGCAAGCCTAGAGGTCAGCCTCCCAGTACACACAGCCAGGCAGAGAAGGGCAGGGGATGACTCTGAAAAGACCAGTAGAGAAAACTATGCACTTTTGAAAGGAGACTAGGGGATAACATACAGTCCTCCACGAGAGAAAATTTTGATAAAGTAAGTTATATCTCAACAATTAAATAACATATAAAATTTTAAAAACTGGACTTGCTTTACAAAGTAACTAAATTCAAAAATATAACAAGTGAAAACAGGAAGCAGCAGCAGGATACCCACACTGTAACATTTATATAACATTTAAAATCCAGTAAAACCATATTTTATGGATGCATAAATATGGAGAAAGGGGATACTGTAGCAGTAACCATGGAGGATGCAGTTCTGTATATATCACTGTTAGGGGATGACTGTTTCTGAAAATATCTTCATTCTCTCCTCACACTTGCGGAGTCTGATTGGATGTCTTGTCTAATGCTGTGTGCTGTGGCTTGAACTGTGTCCTCCAAAAGACACGTTGCAGTCCTACCCTCCAGTATCTCAGAATATGAACTTATTAGGAAATAGGATCATTGAAGATGCAATTAGCGACATTAGAATGAGGCCATAATGTATAGGGTGGGCCCTTAATCCAACAGGACTGGTATCGTAAGAGGAGAAGAGACACAGGAGAAACACCATATGAAGATGAACATAGAGATTATAAAGTCATGGAATTGCAAGACAAAGAATGTTAAGGATTGCTGGTAACCCACCAGAAGCTAGAATACCTAGAGAATTCTCCCCATAGATTGTAGATGTCAAAGAGCATGTGACCGGGCCTGCACCTAGATTTCAGACTTCTAACTTCCAGAACTAAAACAATAAATTTCTGTTGTTCTAAGCTACATGGTTTGTAGTAATTTACTACAGAAGCCCTAAGAATCTAGTACCATTTCAGGATTCTTACCCAGAGTAAGTACCATGCTTCTAGACTGTGAGTTCCCAATAGGTTCAAGTGGCGATGACACCTTTCAATCAAGGGCAGTCTGTTTTTCTCCTACCCTGATACAATTTAGGCTCCAATGGGGTCCTGATACAATGTAGACACAGTGGTGTCCAAGAACCCACAGTCAGTCCTGTGACTTCGGTTTGGGGCTAGCCCATCTTCCCTGACACCAGAGGTTACACTGTTCAGCCCCCTCATTGCTGCAGGGTTCCATATGCTTTTGAAGAAAGCCTCCACACTCTGATTGCTGAGATTTCATTTCCAGTTTTTATATAGGCTCTATGTTTTTAGGTTTATATGTTACTGTCATTTTTGTGTTTGGACTAGAATGGAGAAAGATTTTGCTTATATTTCATCAGTGATAGTGAACTGGATGGATTGCCATAATCTCCTTAGACCCAGATTTATTTTTTGTTTCTCATGCTCCAGAGTCAAATGACTCACTAAACAGCTCATTGAATTCATGAATACTATATATGAATTGCCAAAGTACTTAGGGGAAAGAACTACCAGTGTACTCAAAGGAAAATCCTGGAAGATTCCCAGAAGCAGATGTCTGTGGGTTTCATTTATTTGTCCGTTTTTTTTTTTTTTTTAAATCAAAAACACTGTGTGGTGTTTTGAGGAAAACAGAAGAAAAAAGAGGCTTAGATTCTAAGTCTGGCTTGAATTACATCTAATAAACATTTATTGAAATCTACCATGTATGATACAATGTGTTAAGGCCTGAATTTTACATTGTGAGGGTGGAGAGAGTGAAGGGCCAAAATGAGTAACATATTCAAACTCTTGGCTCTGGTGTACTAAACCCACATGCCGTGGACCACTCTTGCTAATTTCACATTGTACTACTTTGCCCGGGGGGCGCCAATCTCACTGGCCACTTTCTCTTTCTTGTACACATTCAGCTTCTTCCTATTCTGGGGCCGTGGACTGAAAGAATTCTCTCTTATCTGCAGCTTTAGCTAAATTTGTTGAAAAATCATCCATTGTAATCCTCTACAGAGCACATATCAATAGGCATTTGTTTTTACTGTTTATTTGCTTTCTATATTTTGTCTTTTCTATCTAATTTCACTCTTTTGAACATGATTCTGGACAAACTCAAGATGTGGATTAAAATCCGGTTTTGTATTCTCTTTCTTTTTGATGCTATTACCAATGCAACAATAAGAAAAGAAATGGGCTAGAAATGGGTACTTTTTACATTCGAAGAAGAGATTATGGGCTCAGGAGTTAGTGACTACCTAATATTTTCTGCTAGATTTAATAAACGGGGAGATGGCTTTGGATTATTTTCCCCTGAGGAGTGGTTAAAACATTTTATTATTGTAGGTTGGATCACTGGTAGGTGATGTGTGTGCTGTGGCATATCTTTGGTCAGAAGAGTAATCTCTCTTGTTGAATCTCATCTTCTAGGGAAGCTTAAAGTCTTTTCCGAACTAAAGTACAATATGACATCCAGTGATACAACGCACTAATCTTATTCAGACTTGTCCAGTTTTGCATTTACTCATTTGTGTGTGTGTATGTTTAATTCTTTGCGGTTTTGTCACATTGTGTAGGCTCATGCATACACCACTACAGCCGAGACACTCAATGGTTCCATCACCACAAGGATCCTTTATGTTTCTCTTTTATAGCTACACTCACCCCTCATTCACCCACCAACCCACGTTCCTAATCCCTGGCAACAACTATTCTCCATTGCTAAAATTCTGTCCTTAAGTTATATAAAGGGTCAAAGAGCATATGCCTTATCAGGATTGGCTTTTTTCACTTAGTATAATTCCCTGGAGATTCTATCAAGTCATTGCCTAAATCAGTAGTTATTTTTTAAATTGCTGAGTAGTGTTGCATAGTACGGATGTACCGCAGTTTGTTTAACCATTTACCTGGTGTAGGACCTTAGGCTCTTACCAGTTTGGGGTTTTTTCAAGTAAAGTTGCTATGAAAACGCGTGTGCAGATTTTTGTGTGAACATTAAGTTTTCACTTGGGGAGGGATAAATGCCTAGAACACAATTTCTGGGTTGTATGTTATAGCATGTTAAGTTTTATAAGAATCTGTCAGGCTCTCATAGACTGGCCCTGCCATCTGTCATGCTCACAGAATGGCCCTGCTATTCTGCCAGCAATGTATGCTGGTCCAGTTTCTCTGCATCCTCACCAGCATTTGATGTTTGGTGTTGTCATTTTTTGGAGAAGGTGATGGCACCCCACTCCAGTACTCTTGCCTGGAAAATCCCACGGACGGAGGAGCCTGGTAGGCTGCAGTCCATGGGGTCGCGAAGAGTTGGACACGACTGAGCAACTTCACTTTCACTTTTCACTTTCCTGCATTGGAGAAGGAAATGGCAACCCACTCCAGTGTTCTTGCCTGGAGAATCCCACGGACGGAGGAGCCTGGTGGGCTGCCGTCTGTGGGGTCTCACAGAGTCGGACACGACTGAAGCGACTTAGCAGCAGTTGTCATTTTTATCTTAGCCATTCAGATGCATGTGTAGTAGTGCTCATTTTCCTAACAGATACGAATGCTAGACAGTTTTTCAATAAGCTTGTCATATCCTCTTCAGTGAGATGTCTGTTTTTGTCTTAGGCACATTTTCTAATTTTTTTTTTTTTTTTGGCTGCTAAGTTTTGAGAGTTCTTTATGTATTCTAGATGCTGGTCTTTTTATTGGATATATAATTTGTAAATATTATCTTGTAATCTTGTCTTTCATCCTCTTCACTTGGGTTTTCACAGAGCAAAAGACTTTAATCATGATGAGGTTCAGATTAGCAATTTTTAGTTTTAAGGGATCATACTTTGGTGGCCAAATCTAAGAATACTGTTTATGCCTAAATCCAGAAATCCTTCTGTTTTTTCTAAAACTAATATTGTACTCTTATGATTAATATAGTAATATGGAAGCCTCAATACTGGATGGAGTGATTCCCTTCATTTTTTATTCTTGGTTAAAATTATTTTAGTTAGTGCCTATGTCCTTCGATATGAATTTTACAATAAGCTTGTAAAATTCTAAAAAAAATTCTTATTGTTATTTTTATAGAAATTACACTGAACCTATAGATCAGTTGGAAAGAACAGGCATTTTTACTATCTTGAATCTTCTAATCCCTAAACTTATATATATTTCCATTTGTCTAGGTATAATTTGATTCCTTTTATCAGAATTTTGTAATTTCAGCAGGTAAATCCTGTACATGTTTGGATAAATATATATCTAAGTATTTCATTTTGTTACCAGTTTTAAATGACACTGTGTTTTTCAGTTCATCATATTTATTTTTAACATATAGGAATGCAATCAACATTTTTGTGTTGATTTTTATCATGTGAACTTATTTAATTCACTTATTTTTGTTAGGACTTTTTATAGGCTCTTTGGGATTTTCTACATAGATAATCATGCCATCTGCAAACAGGAGAAGTTTTATACTTAAAATTTGTATAACTTTTGTTTCTTTTTCTTGCTTTATTGAAAACTAGAAATTCCAGTACATGTTGAATAAAGTAGTGAGAGAGGACATCTTTGCTTGTCCCTCGGATGAGGGAGAAAGCATTCAGTTTTAGACCATTTAGTATGAAGTTAACCACAGATTTTTTTAGATCAAGTTTAGAGAATTTTATCAAGTTGGGGAAGTTCCCCACTAGAGAGATTTTAATCATGAATAAGTGGTGGATTTTATTAAATGCTTTTTCTAAGTATAATCACATGCTTTTGTTTTTCTTTAGTTTGTTGATATATGGTATATAACATTGATTGATTTTCAAATCAATCATACATAGCCTTACATACATAAAAATCATCCCACTTGGTTATGTACATAATTTCTTTATACTATGTTGGATTCAGTTTGCTAATATTTTATTAATATTTTTATGTAAAATTCATGAGATATATTGTCTGTAATTTAACATTTTTGTATTGTCTTTTTCAAGTTTGGCATGTTAGCACTTAAGTCTTATTTTCTCTGGTTCTTACCCCAGTTTTTCTTCTCTTAATTCCTTGTGTTGTTTAAACAGGTTTTAAGATTTCATCTTCATTCATTTATAATGTTTTTAGCGTATCTCTTGGTGTAGTTTTCCCAGTGGTTTCTCTGGGTGTAACAGTATGTGACTTATTATAAACTAATGGCATCATTATTTTACCACTTTCAGTAAAGTATGGAAATCTTACTTTTATTTATATTCCTTGTTCTTTCCCACTTTAAAATATTATTTTCTTGAATGTCAGATGGCATTGTAATTTTTGTTTCAATCATCAAATGTAATTTATAAAACATATGCATGAGGAAAGGAATATTCTATTGTATATGCCCATAATTCTGCTCTTGCATTGTCCTTTCTACCTTTTTGATGCTGGAAATTTCCTTTTTTATTATTTCTTTTTTTTGTTTGAAGAATGTCCTTTAATCATTCTTTAAGGGAGGTCTAATAACCAAGGTCAGAGAAGGCAATGGCACCCCACTCCAGTACTCTTGCCTGGAAAATCCCACGGACAGAGGAGCCTGGTAGGCTGCAGTCCATGGGGTTGTGAAGAGTCGGACATGACTGAGCGACTTCACTTTCACTTTTCACTTTCATGCATTGGAGAAGGGAATGGCAACCCACTCCAGTGTTCTTGCCTGGAGAATCCCAGGGATGGGGGAGGCTGGTGGGCTGCCGTCTATGGGGTTGCACAGAGTCGGACACGACTGAAGCGACTTAGCAGCAGGAGCAGCAATAACAAGGTAATGAAGACTAATGGTGGGCAAACTTAAAATATTTTTTATCTTATCCTTTACTAATACACATGACTCCTGTTAGCTTTAATTTCTTAAATTTAGCAGGGCTAAATCCTAAGGGCTTTGGATTTGATCATCTGTAATATCTCTCATACTTCCATGACTTCATGAAGGTTTCTTATGTGAAGTTATTCAGTGACCACATTTGAACACTCTGGCAATACAGAATTTAACACTGGAAAGCAAGTGATTAACAAATACTTACTTTATCATGCCAAGATTATAACATGAAGGTGAAGAGAAATCAATTCCAGTCTGTTGACTGTGCTTCAGATAATTAGATTTATGGAACTGGAGTTCAGGTCCCCACTGTGGGCTGGCAGGAGCCCACACTGTTTTGCACCTGCCATGGAAGTCAGCGTGTACCATCACAATCTGGAAGGTGGCGCTTCCACAGATGGTTTACTGCACTTGTGACTAAGGTCAGGCCATCCCACGGCTCACAGAACAAGGGCTCCCCTTTTGAGCTTTCAATATTATTATTTCCAGAAGAATTATCTTCTAGTCATCATTTTGGGGCTTTTTGTTAGGTGAAATGTGTGAATTACTCTCTGAAATATGTTCTTCTGAATTTAGTCCAGGTAGAAGGGACCAGAGACACTGACATTCATTTTTTTTTTTTTTCATCTTTAGAGTCAAGACTCAACTACAGATATTTTTAAAACAGAAAAATATGTGAGAAAATAAGGTAAATATAAACCAAGAACAGGTATGAAAAATAGTTCTGATAGCTACTTAAAGACAACCAAAACTCATGTTTCTTTAAAATACATTTAAAAAAAATTCAAAGTAAAACAATAGCTATTCTACAGTGGAGGTCACAACAGACAACCAGAGGAAACCTCCTGACTAATTTTGTTTTTTACAGAGTTGGGCTGGAGGCATATTTTTGGTTTTGAATTTAATTGGTCGCTAATATTCAAAAATTTTAAGCATCCACACAAAGGTTTAGAGTTCCACACCCTCTTGAGAGAGGAGACACTGTAGGGCCCATATCCCCATGCAGCAAACTGCTGGGAGATGGATGCCCTTCTCTTTGGGCATTTGTCCAGGTCCACTTTCACATCCAAGTGGGAGTTGGCCTCCTCACATCGTTCCCTCTGGTCCCCATGTCAAGCAGCAGTTTATCATCAGTTTCATGGTATTGTGCTTCTTGTAGCAGAGCTGAAGATGGCAGAATATGTACTATCCATTTTTCAACTGAAAGGAAGGAAATGCAAAATGAACAGAAGGAATATGTGTTTTAATATAAAAATGGAGGCAGATATATTTTTGTAGAGATGAAAACAATCCCTACAAAAATGCATACGCTAAAGATGTCTGCTGTAATAATACAACCGCAATGATATACCTGGCCTATTTATCTCACTCAGAGTACCCTGCTGGCTCTGCAGGCATCTCCTCTTTCTCAAAAATAACAAGTGGGGGCCATAACGATCTTGTTTTCTCTACTTTCCCAGTTTGATTTTGTCTCTTAGACCATGCAACATAGTGGGAGTGCATGGCCTTTGTTCATCTGTGTATTCTAACATCTATTTAAGAAAATAACTCATTGGTGATTCAGTTTAGATATGTTTGCTTTTCATATTCTGCATCTACTTAGATTGCATCTGAGTACTGAGGGTTTGTATATTTTTATGCTGCTTTGTTAAAATTTATTTTTAGTTGGAGGATAATTGCTTTACAATGTTGTGTTGGTTTGTCGTACGTTAATCAGCCATGTGTGTGTCAGTCCCTCAGCCATATCCGACTCTTGCGACCACATGGACTGTAGCCCACCAGGCTCCTCTGTCCAAGCGATTCTCCAGGCAAGAGTACTGGAGAGGGTTGCCATTTCCTTCTCCAAGGGATCTTCCTGACCCAGGGATCGAACCCACATTTCCTACATTGCAGGTGGATTCTTTACTGTCTGAGCCACCAGGGAAGTCCCCTCAGTTTTCAGGTATTATAAAAATTCCGTTGTTGTTAGGGAGGAAACTAATCCGCCATAAGTATCCATATATCCCCTCCCTCCCACTCTCTTTCCTCCCCACACTCTCCAGGTCTTCACAAGAGTACCAGTCTGAGCTTCCTGTGTTGTACAGCAGCTTCCCATTAGCTATCTATTTCACACATGGTCTAACCAACTGAGCTAACCAGCAATGAGGCTGACACATACACATTGCCATGTGTTAAATAGATGGCTAATGGGAAGCTGCTCTATAACACAGGGAGCTCAGAATGGTACTCTGTGAGGACCTGGAGGGGTGCGGAGGGAAGGAAGCTATTTACACAAGGTAATGTGTATGTGTCAGTGCTACTCTCTCAATTGGCCCCACCGTCTCCTGCACCCACTGTGTTCACAAATCCATTCTCTATGTCTGTGTCTCTATTCTTGCCCTGCAAATCAGTTCCTCAGCACCATTTTTCTAGATAACATATATATGCGTTAATATACAATATTTGTTTTTCTCTTACCAACTTCACTCTGTATAATAGGCTTATAGGTTCATCCATACTGAGGGTTTGTATTTTTGTCCTAAATGCTATATACCCCCTATCTGATTTAAGATTGATAAAACATATAAGACTAAGTTGAAATGAACACGACATCAGATCAAATCAGCACACAAGTTTCTGGGTTAGATTTCAAGTATTGTAACTGCCTTTCTACAATTGGCAAGTGCATGATAAAGAGATGGTATTTGTCATAAAATCTCCCTACCACTCCCTCCCTGAGCAGATCTTAATATTAAAGAAAGCTTGCTGATATTCCATAGTGACTTTATGTTGCTTCAACAGTTTAAAAATCAGTTCCATTGCTTTTTTTTTCAGAATTTGATAACAGTATCTCTATGGTGTTTGTTATCTTCCAGGTTAGCATTTCAGTTTACTTTGGAAAAAGCTGGAAGTTCAGAAGTGTCATATATCTACCATATTTCCATTGATTTTTGGATAATTTATATTCTAGAAGCCACTTATAGCTTACTTAAAGCAGATTTCAAGACAGAGCTTTCCTTTTTTGCTTCAGAGAGATAATCTAATACTCTGCAGACCGCTTGAATAGAGCAGAGTTGTGAACAAATTAAGATAATATCTCTCCCACTCCAAGCTTCCCTAAGCTGTGGGAAGACTTTCTGAAATAATAGGTAAGTAGAAATCCTAACAGGAGGCCCAGTCAGCTATCTTCTGTCTTCACTTATGACAGTGTTGATAAAAATAGCTTATCACCCTTACATTAAATAGGGGTGTTTCCTAAAACATTGAAATGAATTTAGGAAGGTTGTGGCATGTCTGCCTATGGAAATATCTTATAGAGTAAATATTCTACATATTACACAAGGTATGGGACAGTATATTAATTTCTGGCTATTTTGCTGTAAAAAATGCTTACTCGAGTGCATAGAAATAAAATATACATATATATGTCACTGCCCTATAAAAGTTAGGCATATATCAGGAATTGTCTTGCAAAGCTAACAGATTATCTCCTATCTGTAGCTGGGCTACAGATATTTCTCTCTTGCATTTTAACATTTGTAGGTGTCTAGTAAGGTTTTTAGATCCTGAGAACTTTAGGTACACCATTTTCTGGCAACAGAGCAGAGTTGAGAGGGAGCAACTGTTGATGTTTGACTTCTAAGCTTATTACGTAAGGACCTGGAACCCAAGAGATCTCCAGATGAATAGTAAATGAGCTCGTCAGTAGAGAGGTAAACATGTCTTTTCTCTCTCCTGGTCCAGGTAGAAATACTTTCCTTTTTGTGTATCTCCCAATGTTAGAGACCATTTGTTTGCAAAACAGCAACACATTCATGCAAAATCCTTTTCTTTCTTTACAGACTAAATATTAGAAAAAAGGCTAGGCAGCTCAGACAAGAAGGTGAAAACTTGTTTTTAAGGTTAGAACTCAAATTCTCAGTTGCTGTGTGTCTCTGCCCACCCACTTAAAACATTTCCCTAGTGATAATACATGGGAAAGGGATCTATAAAATTCCATATCATGACAGCCATTTAAGAAGTAACTGACATGGACATGGGAGGCCTTTAATTGTGAAAAGCATGGTCACTTTTTAAGAATTCTACCAAGACATCTCCTGCTTAGAAGGACACAGCTGAGTGGGACATGGCCATGCATGGGACTCCACAGGGAACTCCACAATAGTATAAAGTATCAATTTTGAATAAGAGTATTAAAATAAAAAACAGATTTAGTGTCCCATCCTTCTCCCCAATCCAAGTGTCTCTGGATGAACTGGCCTCTGTGGTGGTGCCTGTACAGAGCAAGCATGACATTTTTATTTCCTGTTGGAGACAAAAAGGACTCCTTTTGTTCTTTGCTTGAATTTTGGAGGCCACACAGACCTCTGAGCTTTGTGGTCAGTAGTATTCTTGGTGACTTTGGTTAGGTGTGAGTTTAATCCTGTGACTAGAAAGGAAATCAGGGTCATGTAGCAAAGCAGAATCCTTCAATTAACATTGAACATTACTGGGAAACCCAATCTTGGGTGAGTTTGTAATTTTTTGTTAAATGCATCGTGTTTAAATGAAAATTAGTCTCCCTAGGAAAAGATGAGTTCCCTTATCTAAATTCTTACTAATGAATGTCACAAATGTTTTAATAATGTACACAGCAAATGGAAGATGGCCATAATGATAATGCTTTATGAGAAAATCAATTAATGAGGAACAGTAAGAATGAAGTGCCAAATTTTCCTTGCCATGCCATCGGGGAAGCAATGTGTTCAGTGGAAGAGAGTAATTTATCAGACTCAGATTTTTTTCTTTTTTCTTTGGCTGTGCTGGGTCTTCATTGCTGCACGGGCTTTTCTCTGGTTGTGATGAGTGGGGACTATAGTTGCGATGTGTGGGCTTCTCATTGCAGTGGCTTCTCTTGTTTGGGAGCACGGGCTCTATGGTGCATGGGCTCAGTAGTTGTGGTTCCCAGGCTCTAGAGTACAGGCTCAACAGGCTTAGTTGCTAAGTGACACGTGGGATCTTACTGGATCAGGGATCAAACCCATGTCTCCTGCACTGGCACGTGGATTCCTTACCACTGAGTCTTTAGGGAAGCCTCAGACTCAGATTTACATCTGTTGACAAAACATTTACCCTCTCAGATTCAATTTTATCACTGGTAAAATTGGGATGACAATTACTATTTGTGTTATATGGAGAAATAAGGAAATTTATATTACATAAAATGGTAGTGACATATAAATACAGTAACTTAAAAAAAAAAAGTTGGTGTTAATTCCCTGTCCTTTTTTTCTCTCCACTCATTTGGAATTTTGAAAATTCAAGTTAAAGAGTAAAAATGAAAGAAATTTGTATCTGGACATCAGTTTTATTTTTAATAGATTTCATGTTGTCTACTTTTGTCACGGAGAATAGGGTATTTATTTGGGAGTGAAGGCATGAAAATTAAGGGGAGAAAATGATGTGTAAACAATAACTGCTGTAATTATAAAAGTTTTATTTCACTCTTACTTTAATTAAATCTTCATAAGCACCATGTCATGAACTGGCAATCTAAAAAGAGGATACTAGAATGCTTTAGTCAATAACAAACTGCAAGCTGATGATGTGAAATTACAGCTACACGGAGCAAGTGTACAAGATCACATTTAAAAAGGTTCACTTGAGAATCCCATGATGATGCACAAAATAGGAATCTGGCATCGATTCGTTCACACCTTGCTCAGAACTCAAAGCTTGTGCATGTAAACATCAAAAGAAACACTGGATCACCTTGACAGTTTACAGTTTGCTAACACTTGACTGCAGAAGCATAAATGTTGCAGTTTTGATTTTTTGACCAGTGCTTGGTCATAGGCTGAAAAGACCAATCCCTTTAAAATTTAAATGATGCTTAAAGGTTATGTTCAACATTACACAAGTCATCAGCAAGGCCTTTGAATGTGTGCAGTTCTCATAATGATTACCAAACCATACTGACCTAAGGAAATCATGAAAAATTATATATTTTCAGCAAAATGTTTTAATTTGGTCCTACATTAAAAGACCCAAATGCCAAGGTGTTTTACATAAATTTAATTCACAAGCATGTACACAAGAGAATCACTTTAAAGAACATTGCTTCCTGATTTATGAATTAAAAAGTTTACCCTCTACTTACACTAAACATACAAAAAATAATCTACAAAAATTGTTTACAATTGATTTTAGTGAAAGAAAAACCTTTCTTCAAAAAAAAAAAAAAAAAGATTGTGTGGTGGTAGTATTTTAGCCATCAAAAAAGGAATGTAAGTAACCAATAAATATAATGTGCTTTCTCCATATAGACATATTTACACTTGAGTCTTTGGCTTATGGTTTTTTGTTTTTAAGAAAGAACTTTAAATGATCCATCCATCATTGCACATTAAAAGAAAATAAGCCAGTTATATATATTTATATATTTATATAGAGATCTGCTACACTTGAAACATATAAAAAATGAACTTTCCTATGAATTTGCACAGCTTTTCTTTCTTCTTCCTTGAAAGTTTTAACATCTTTTATCTGAAAAAGGGAGAAAAATGCCACAAAGAAAGTATTAATTCATGCAACACGTGTTGGCTGCTGTACCAAAACCAGGAGAGAAAACGCTGCCTATTCACTGTACAAACACTGATAAGTTTTCATGTGAATCTGCTGCTTATGAAATATAATTTATGTGGCATGAAATGTTGATGTTCTCATACAGTAATAGAAACTAATTGAGTGAGTCCTTTTTATTAAGATACACAACTTCATAAGAAAAATACTTTTACCTCTCAAATGTAAAAGTCTCCCGCCCCCACCCCCCCACATTAAAATCTTTCTGCACAGGTGTGACAGGTACAACAGCTGCTGGCTCAACAGATGAATGGGTTCTGTTGGGATGCACTCTGAAGTCTCCAACTAAGACGACTCCAGGTACTCCAAAGCCACGTCATAGCAGAAACGGTACTGCTCCTGAAAGATGTTAAAACAGAAAGGTGACTGAAGTCAAGAAAAAGGCAAAGAATGGAGAACACATTCAATTTAGATTATTCAAGAATTACGAACTTTTTTTTCCATAGACAAGTTTAACATCAAGGCATATACTATTTTACATTTGAGTCTAATGATTGCTGTTTAAGAAAAAGGAAGTTGATGTAAAAATATATATTGTCTTTGCCTCATATTCTGTATCAAATTAAAAAAACATCAGTATTGCTTATTTGATTATAACAGTAATACCTGATCAGTACAGAAAAATTTCCAAGTATAGAAAGATTACGAATCAGAAAAAGTTTCTATAAATCTATTATCAGAAATAACTGTTTTAAAATACTACCTTAGCTTCAGACCATTTTAATGCATGCTTGAAATAGTATTTTAGAATAAATATAATTGCATACCTATATTTGAGGATATGATTTTATATTTTATTTTCTGTTGTTTAGCATTGTTATATATTTTTTCTCATGTTATTTAACACCTCTTTTAATATACATAAAGTCCAATATATGGATTGACTATAAGATGACATTTATTTTTTATTAATTTTAAATAATCCTAGAGTGAACATGCAAGTAATTTTTCTCCACACTTTATGTATTTTCCTTAGTGGTATAAATAAGCCAGTTATTTCAAACTGCCATTCCACAATTCCACATTCTTAATTTCTTCTTCCAGTTTTACTGAGATGTAATTGATATATAGCACTGTTTATGTTTAAGGTGTACAGCATAATGATTTGACTTACATATGTGAATATCTAAATTCTTAATTTTTGACATAGTTTTTTGTTCCACCAGAGTATTTAATTAAAAGTTTCAAAAATGGTTAGTGGTTCCTAACTTTTTCTGAGCCTACTTTTATCAGAAAAATTATTTCTGCTGCCTTTATTTAAGATAACTTGGCTGACAATAAAACTTTTTTGAGTTAAAACCGCTTTTCCTCTCAGTCCATCTATATGCTGCTCTGTTATGAAGAATTTAGAAAAATTCGGAGACTGCATTACAAATTATGACTTGTAACATGTAGTAAAATCTTCTCAATTCAGTCCAAGTGGGTAAAATTTAGGCTGAATTAGAAAACAATCTAAAACTCATGCTATTTCAAAAGAGAACTTTCGGGTATCTTGAGCAATAAAAGAGGGAAGTAAAAGTTTTCCCCAAGCAGTCCTACCCTATTATCAATCCTACCCTAATTATCAAGTAGGTGTGATTTAAATTAGTCTACCACTGTGGCAAGTACACCTCAAGAACCAAAAAGTGCTTGTGAACAGTTACATCTCTTTAATCAGTCTCTAGCAAATTGGTTTACATTCTGTATTTTCTTACCAAACTCGTCAGTTCAATTCAGCATCACAAGGAACTAATCATTAACCTTGATTAAAAACAAATCAAAGGACTGGGTGTTTAGACAAGATTCATGGGACATGAGTGTAAAGGTAAATAGTAACTCTTAAGAAGGTTCTGGGAGAAGGAAATGGCACCCCACTCCAGTACTCTTGCCTGGAAAATCCCATGGATGGAGAAGCCTGGTAGGCTGCAGTCCATGGGGTCGCTAAGAGTCAGACATGACTGAGCGACTTCACTTTCACTTTTCACTTTCATGCATTGGAGAAGGAAATGGCAACCCACTCCAGTGTTCTTGCCTGGAGAACCCCAGGGACAGGGGAGCCTGGTGGGTTCACACGACTGAAGTGACTTAGTAGCAAGAAGGTTCTAGAATGGCAGAGTTTAATCATAGGCTTTTTTTTTTTTTTAAGGAACAGTAAGAAATCAGTTAAATTTGGAAGTATAATTTGAATTCTGAGGCCAGAAGTGATCTTGCTGATGATTTTAGGAAGACTTGATCTGAGAGACAGAGGCAGACTTATATGAAAAAATATTCAGAAGGCAGAGAGTTTAAAGACCTAACCATTACCAGCCCATTTTGTAAACAGACCTCAGAGTTTTACCTAAAAATCCCTCAAACCTATCCGTCTTCCTCCATCTCCATTGCCAACACCCCGGTCAAAGCCATTACCATCTTACTGGGATACCAGCAATACCTAAGGTATGAGCTGGAAGACAGGGGCTTTGAAGACTTGTCAAAGGGGAAGAAGTCTGTGACTTGCTCTTAAAAATGAAACCGTATAAATGTAACTCTTCAGATTTTGTCTCAGGAAGCAACGTACCACTTGTGTGAACAATCCATGAGCAGGAAGTGGTGAAAATACTTTAAAGGTTTATTGAATTGCTCATTTTAGTTATCTGATCATCTTGATAAATGTAGGGCAAGCAACAATGATGTCTTGGTTTTTCTGGTTTACTTCTCTGTGAGCATAAACTACACAGCTGCTCCTGACCTATTCCCACCATTCACATATGTATAACTCACAGACATCGCTTTAGACGTTGAACATGCTAAAAGTTTAACTTGCTTTCTTCCTCTGCACATAGCTTCAAACAGATGAGTTCCTACATACACATATTAACACCTCCCTGCTCTTATTTTGTAATCTGAATTCTGATTTTATGAGCCATGGCTAATTCAAGTAAAATCACATGACTACAATCTAAAATTGGTAAAAGGTGAAAACTATCAATGGCAATAGTTTAAAAAATTATAATTTGACCAGAAAGGAGGAATTATAGATAATGACTAAAATAAATTGCATTTGCCCTTTAAAAACACTGGGTGTCTAAAGCGCTAGATACAATCTAGAAGTATATCCCTCAAAATGTTTTACCAGTTAACTCAATATGCTTTAAGAAATACCAAGAATAAAACCGAGATGACAGGATTTTTCTTATTACAGAACCATTTATCGAAGTTTACTGTAACAAATATTTATTGCTCAAAATAAAAAAAAATCCTATACATTTTCCAAGTTAAATGAAATTAGTTTTCATCATTAGCAGTTTATACAATATGTGACTAAGCTTATGGGTGTAGAAGGAGTTACTTGGCAATTCATGAGTTAGAGCAGGAAGGTCCCCACAAAGACTCATTTACACATTTCATTCCCTGGGAATGAAGTCAGATCAACAAGTAGGTATATGACTGATTAACCTCTACCCCCCACTTCAGCATCCAAGACCGTGACTCACCGGGGCCTCCACCATGTTTGGCTTGCTGTTCCTTAGTGTCTTGACTGCATGGAACACGTCAACAACATTTTGGCGTTTCACCATTTCAACAACAATGCCTATAGCACAGAACATGCCACTTCGCCCGCCACCATTTCTGAAAGCAAAGAAAACAAAGGTGTTTCCTAGATGGACGTTTTTGGTGACCATAGGTCACACAATCATATATGTTTTGGAAAAGAAAATATTATGTTTTTAATTTCCCCCTTGTGTTTTAATTTTGCTTCACATGTGTACATGTTTGTGTGGAGGGCAGAGAGGAAGATACTTGAGGATGGTATTAACAGCTTATGCTTAGGGCTGGGACACGCTATAGGCATAGATTGCTGCAAGCTAGATACTTTGAGATTTTTATAGATTTGTGCATAGTGTAAATCAGAAAAGTTACTTAGAGTAGTGTTCAAGAGTTTATATGATAACTATATAAAATCAGTTTGAAAAATACAAAAGTTGTAGTAGTGAATTATAGAATTGTGAAACAGGAAGATTGTTTTAGAAGAATATCTAGTTGAGGTCTGTAAGATGGGAGTTACTCTTTAGCAGAGGAAAAAAAGAAGGCTAATGATGGAACGAGCACCACGGCCCCCTGAATGGCCCAGCCAAGACGCTATACTCACAGGCAGTGGATGATCGTCCGGCCCTCCCCTTCCTCACATTCCTCCTGCCATTTTTCCACCTGCAGGATCAGCTTCAAAAATGACCGTTTGGAGCCAGGCACTTCTCGATGAGAAGCCCAGCCTAGATATTGAAACTGCTGCACCATCAGATAACCTTCTTGTGGCTGTTGAGGGAAAAAATATTTCTATGTAAATAAGTTAGGGCTAGAATTTTTACTAGAAAGTAAAAGGTTCATGGCTTCCCAGGTGGGTCAGTCATAAAGAATCCACCTTCCAATGCAGAAGATGCTGGTTTGATCCCTGGGTCAGGAAGATCCCTGGAGGAGGAAATGGCAATTCACTCCAGTCTGGCAGACTATAGTCTATGAGGTCACACAGAGTCAGACACGACTTAGAGACTGAGAGTGCAAACAAGTTTCATACCAATTTACACTATGACATAAATGACACATTAGACTGAATCTAGCTAATAAAAGTCCAAAATATGTACATGCCAGGGCAGGAAGATTCTAAATTACATGAGAATTATCTTCATATAAGATTCTCCCTGATACTCCATATTCAATAATCAATTACTATGATTATACTTAAATAACTTTTAAATTCATCTTTTCTTTATTGCCACTGATATCATTGTATTCTCAAATCACAAATCACAATAATTACTTCCTAGTTGATCTCCTTGAACAAACTTTGATATCCTTTCAAACCATTCTTATTGTAGACATCATGATTTAAATGCAAATATGATCATGTCACTTCTTGATTTAATATCTTCCAAATGATCTTAGCATAAAACCCAAACTGCTGCCATCATTTAAAAATACCTGTAAGATAAGGCTCCACTTCTTCCTTCAATTTCCCTTTATTCTAATAAGCTAGTCAAGGTCTAGACACATTTGCCTTCTCTTAATCTATTTACCAAGTCATTTCTTATCTTGGGAACTTTGCATATACGGAACCCTTTGCCTTTCTCAGTCCCAAACAGAGTGATCAACTTGCTTTAGGTTTGCCTTGGACTTTTCTGGTCTTTGTGCCTAAATTCATGTATTCTAGGAAAACTTTCTGTCCTGTGTAAACCAAGGTAGCTGGCTATCCCATGCCCAAATAACTCCTACTAATTTTTCAAATTTTGTCTTAAATATCATGGCCTCAAAGAAGTCTTCTCTGATCATCCAGCTTTGTTAGATCACCCAAAGCCTCTGTATTTTGTACTTTTTCTCTATAAAAATTTCATTTATTTGTAGATAAATGATTGTACAAGTTGTTTAATGTTTATCTTCCCTGATAAAATATAAATTCTTTAAGGACAAGAAAACCTCTTTTTCCCTTAAAATCTCTTATCACTAGAACCTAGCAAAACTACTTTCCAAGTAATAGTATTGTTGAATAAATGAATCAAGACATTAAACCCTCAAGTGAAAATACAAGGAAGAATTTGTATGTGCAAGTGAGCCATATCATAAGGCATCAGACCTGAAGCTCCACATGCAAGGTTCATACATCCTTTGGTGGGACAAGGAACTACCGAGTTTAGCACCCAACCTCTAGTTGGCATATACTAAATATATGGTGAGGTGAAAGATATTAAATAATGGTAATAGGAAAAAAAGAAAAATCACACACTAATAAGTGCTTGAGTACCAAATATAGATGAAAATAAATATGCTGACCCCCCCAAAAAAAGTAAAGCAAATTTCAGTTCCTGTTCCTAGAGTATTTTTCATATAAACAGTTCGATTAACAGGTAGGTTCTACTTTCTTAGTTTAGTAGCTACAGTTTCTCAGCTAAAATATTAGTAGAACCATAATGTAACAGATGTGCAGACATAATGAGATTCTTTAAATTAACATCTAAGATATGCATGAGTATTATGACATGATTGAAGTTATCCTTTTCTTCCCCCACTGAAATGAACAATAGAACTGGATATGATTTTATTCTCTACTTATACACATATAGACATTAATCAGAAGCACATATAGTCATTTTGATGTGAGGAACACTGTAACATGACAATTTTAATTACACACTGAAAATAATACACGTACATAGAACTGCTGCTCTAGAAAAGAGTAATCTTTGTCTTTAAAAAGGAGAAAATTCCATAATTCCATGGGAGGTACTACTGATTTCTTTTCAAATTCTCCTTGCTATGTGGTTACATAATCTAGACAGATTTTATTAGTACTTTTTGGTCTTTTGAAGGACAGACCCCAGGCAGTTTGTCACTGATGGCAAAACACAGGAAATATCAAGGAAAGAAAGGTTCCCGAAGGACAGTTGCTACTTTGCTGCTGGGAAAAGGCAAGGGCTAGCAGCACTGCATCGAGCTACATATCTGGGCAGAGCCAGAGGCTGAGCCATTCAGAGCGATGAAATTGTAGATGAGTTGTAGGAGGAGAGTCAGGGACATATGTGATTTAAGCAGAACTGGAATAGCGACACAGATCCCTTCTATAATGGCTGATCCAACACGTCACTTTCTCCTGTCATCAATATTATATTCCTGTTTTTCAACTGCATACCTCTTCTGGGCTGGATATCAATGCTAATAAGACTTGAAGTTAACGTTGAGATAAATCTACATATACTCAGAGGCCAGGCCCAGACAATCAAACTCAACTGAACCAGGGAATCTGCATTTTGATTTCCACATAGAATACAATAGGCTAGTAACTGACCCAGAAACCTAGCTTCCAGGATTTCTGATTTCCTGTCTTTAGCATGCATTTTTATTGCCGTTCTAAATCATAAGATGATTAGTAGCTTTGGGATTGATTATATAATTTCTATTAATTTTACTCTCTCTTTTGTCTGAAAGGAAATGTACCACACTATGTTTGTAATCACCTGTTCTCGATCAATTCAGTTAAAAGCATTAATGACTTACTCTTGTTAGATTGCATATCCTAAAAATTCGGTTTATTACATCACAATCCATTGAACAAGACATACATTCCACTTGGATAGGACCATATCGTAGCGTCCCTTCTTCTGGCCAGTACTGAGGGCAGCCCTAGATGTGAATATTTTTGAAAGAAAAATAAAATGAGCCTTATTTTTTTTCTAATTAGGATAGCATAAAGCAGATGTTAGCATTTTATTACTACTTTATTAAGTCATGTGTAAGTATACAAAAGAAACCCATAACCATTAACCTGGGACAAGTCGACTTCATTTAACATCACAATGGAGGTACAGCCATAATCATACACTAATCTCCAGAAATCTTTCACAGTGTTTGGCAGAGGGTATTGTGTGACGATGAAAGCAGCTGGTTGCCTGTAGCTCTGTGAAAAAAACAAGGTAGACAGGGAAAAATAATAACTTAGAATGAATAATCAGTTGTACAAGCAGATTCAATACACTTCAAGGTAGGGCTGGGGAGACTCAACATCTTCATATGGAGATGAAGTCAGCCTGCTGCTCCAGCCGTGGAATAACAGATTTGGACCACTGAAACATACTGCAACTAGTAAGTAGTCAGTCTGATAGTATGCTTTTGATGCCTCAGCAGCAATTCAAGCCAAGAATTAATTTTGTTGATAAAAGTAAATATACGACAAATACCAAAAAAACCCACAAAAACAACAACAAAAAAAAACCAACCAAAAACTTCTTGAGGCTAAGATCCTTTGTGAGGTACCTGTTGGGCTGTTTTAGTCTTAGTCTAGAAGACTAAGTTTAGAAGGCTCTTAGTCTTCCAAAGACATAAAATTTCTGTGTGTGTGTCTGTCTATGAATATATGTCTATCAGCTATCAACTGTTATAGAACTGTCTGGCTGGCTCTTCTCCACTCCAAATAAGAAAAACCACATGTGCCTCAAACTCATGTGCTTTTATTTTATATTGACATTATCAACACATCTTGTAGGCAATTCACATCCCATAGTTTTCTGGGAATTTCTAATGTATATCAATGATCAGAATGATAGTTTCAATCATTTAAGTGAGGGTGGGATGATTTGAGAGAATAGCATTGAAACATATATATTATCATATGTGAAACAGATCGCCAGTCCAGGTTCAATGCATGAGACAGGGTGCTCAGAGCTGGTGCACTGGGATGACCCTAAAGGATGGGATGGGGAGGGAGGTGGGAGGGGGGTTGAGGATGGGGAACACATGTACACCTATGGTTGATTTTTGTCAATGTATGGCAAAACCACTACAATATTGTAAAGTAATTAGTCTCCAATTAAAATAAATAAATAAATAAAAAGATTTTTCAAGTGCCACAGAGTAAAACTAATGCATTCCCTGGCCCCAGGTAAGAGGGAATGACTCCTTATTGACCCAAGGCCCCCTGATTGGGACACAATGCATTCTCTCTTCCCAGAAAGAGGATAGATTGATCTGGCCAGATAATCTGTCATTCTACAGACTAATGATCTACACTGAAACAGAAATATATATTTCTATGTAATAAACTAAGTATTTGTAAAAATATAACTAGACAGCTGCCTGAGATAGATTTCTTTAATGCTGATAAAAATTGTCAGTGATCTGCTAACTCAGTTTTATCATATTACTCTTTAATTCCTTCAGGTGTCTCAACACTAGTGTAGAAACTGACCTTTGAGCTTCATAGATTCTATCACCATTTGGGAAATGCTGCTAACCATAGCATTTCACTCCATGGATGACTACAGGATAAATCTGGGGAGACAGTAATTCACCAACAGCTTCTACTTGACCTTAAGACCTCAAAAAGTCACACCTGTAGCTGGGGTGAGTGCCCTCCTAAGGAAGATATGAAGGCTTATGAGAAAGGATCAGAAGAAAGAAATAAACTTTCCTTCCAATTAAATGTCTGCTCCATAGGAAAGTAAGTCAAGGGAGATGAAAAGCCTTTTATTCCTTTTTTGAGTCATAGGGGTGGGGAGACAGAAGAAGAGAAGACGATATGAGAGAAGACTGAAGATTTCCTATTTCTTTCCTCTCTAAGTGCAAGAGTACATCTAAGGGTTTGATATCACATGATTCTTGGCCACACCTCATAATCTTCACAGGCATGAGAAAGGGTGTACGACACTTACAATGGGGTAGAGAGGAAGGGAAGGTGAGAGTGTTGAACAATGAGCCCCGTTCTTATAAGCCAAACCAAACCTAACTTTTCTGTAGTCCCAACCACACTACCAAATCCACAGGGCAGTTTCGACTATAAAATATATGTGTTGAATCACAGTGAGTTAAACAGAAGATAGGAACACATAGAATACAAGGTTCTGTCTTCATACTGACCAGAAAACCACCTGGAAATTAAAAAATTTAAAAGAGATGTCAAAGACAAAAAATGCCTAAATATCTTTCCCAATGTTATTTTCTTTTTCTCACCCTTTTTCATTCTAAACATAGACTGACTCAGAAAAAAAAAAAAAAAAGGTCTGTGTGTTTTCTCTATATTTAGTATGTTTGACTTTGCAGATGATTAAAAGGCAAGAAAAAGTATAATGAGGATCTAGTGTGACTTCAGGGGACAAGAGTAATAACTAGGCAAGACTCTGGTCACAGCAAGAGTAGTAGCTTTCCACTTGAGCTTACCTTTAAACTATTCTGCTCTGTAGAATTAAGAAAAGCAAAGTAACTGGGTGAAAATTAGAAGTGGCACATAGGCTTTGACAAGCCTCTACTATCAGAAACTAATTTTGCAGAACTCAGTAGGAGCAATAACTTAGAAAGCTTCATTATTCATCACCCAAGAATGAACCCTGACTCTGGTTTCTCCTTATTAAGGCTCCATAGTCTAAAGGGCAAAAACTAGAGATGCCTATGAAGGAAGGTGATAAACCAAAAGGATGCTGAACTTAAAACCCTTCTTGCTTCTTCCCAAGGTAAGCAAAACAAGATGGGAAAAGACTACTTTAAAATTCCATTTCCATATTGGTGTGTCTTTGGGATGCTGACATGTGAGTACATGCTGTACCATCTACAATACAAAGACTGGAGTAGGGCAAGAGAGTTCTTTTCATGATGATTGATGTGTTAACATGGTATCTTCCATGCCTTCGCTTATATCTTATTAATTAATAATAAATGAAACAAGTTAGCTATAAATTATTGGAATAATTATTAGTTAGCTATAAATTATTAGTGTCAGAGATGAAAGTTTCCAAATTAACACAATTTCAGTAGAATATGACACTCTGTGATTTAAAAAATTCATTTCCAACTATATTCAAACTAGATAAGCATGACTCTCTTTCCTGAAAATAACCAGGATGAAAACTATCACCTGCAGATATTTCTTGTACAAAAACTTTATAACAATTGAAAATCAACTGTCAAACTTATAGTCAAGCCTAAAATTTATAGTGCCTAAGAACCATTGTAAGGGAAATTCAAAATCATTGTCCAAAAAATTTTGTATTACAATGAATGTTTCTACTTTTCCTTTTTAGGCCATTTAAATTTTCTTGAAAAGAGAACCTAGCCAGTGTTCATCAATTTTGCAGCTTTTCATTACATTTTACACTAACAAAGAGAGCAGTCTCTTACATCCATAAGAGCAGCATTGATGTAGTTACTACTCTCCCCATCAATTGTAATTAAAAAAGGCAGACATCTGTCAGGTGGCAGCATGTCCATAAAACGGTTCTTGTCATGGTTCCTTGGCAGGCATGCTATACTGCAGTCCTCAGCTTGTAGTCGAGGGGTGACTGAATTCAAGGTCTGGAAAGAAAAGGGAACCCAGGTTAAAAGACAGTGACCCATTTCATAGCATAACACAGATCTATCAGGCATTTAGGAGGCCAAGTAAAAAGAAAAGGATTTGTGCAAGTCAATGACATTTGCCATGATGACAGGCTGACAGACTTCGTAGTTAAAGCTCCTAAAGCCTGAGAAGTGACAAGGGAAAGGGATGCTAAACAACACAGCAACCTGCGAAAGGTATTGTCTAACCAAAGAAAATGCAGTCAGAGCAGCCCATGATGATGCCCCATCATCAAATTTATAATTTGTAATAACATTTTAATGTGCCAGATTTGAGGACACGCTATGGCCAAGAGCACTGGGCAAAGAATCAAAGTATTAGGTTTTTAGAGTTATTCTTGATTTCATAGTCAACAGTTTTGGGGATGTTTTAAGGGCAGTGAAAACATTTGGGATTATTTAGAGATGATGTTTTGCACAAACTCCAGCTATTATTATTAACGTGCTTGAGTGACACAGAAGGTCAAAATCTATAAGACTGCATTTTAAAAAAGATTGTAAATACACACAAATTATCACTAAATTTGACTTTTATGGTACCTTTTCCCCATACTTTTCCCTGAGTCTGAATTCATTCGTCCTTCAAAATACAGCAGATATGATATGAGCTCATTAATACAAAAGTTGACTCTATAACTTTGTATAACTGTATAATGAAAGAGACATGTATTATATTATACTTAAAATAGGGTCAAAGGTTATAAATTTGACTTGAAAGACATTCCTTGGAAGAATTAGGAATGTCCAGGACAAATTGTAATAAGTTACTCATAAAAAATCTCTAGAAATAATAAATACCTGGAATTCATCTTTGAGATGTGAAGAGTTTGTCTGGGAGTCTATTCTAATCATATCAAAATATGCAGCTTTAAATTCACAAACAGGTATGGCAGTTTCTCCACATAAGCAGGCCTCTAAAATGGCATCATGAATAAAAATGTACTGTTCCTATCAAAAGAAATAAAATTTTCATATTTTAATACAAGTTTCCTGTCATCAAAGAATTTTCTCTATATAAAAATATTAATAAAAATACCAATATTTTTTCTATGACTTGATGAGTTACTATTGATTCTATGGGACAAATACCTACTATTTAGTTTGATAAATGTTGGAAAGCAAACCAAGAAAGACCACCTGAGGTTAATCAACAATCAACACACCTCTGTCTGGACCATATTGATACGACGAGATCTTAAGGCTTTGACACAGTTGTAGATGTCAACAACACCCTCTCTTTCAGCCATGTCCAGCATGATGTCAATCACAATGTAACAACCAGTTCGTCCAGCACCAGCACTGAAAAATAAGCAGATCTAAAGAACTGCAGGAAGCATGTCTATACAAATTGAAAGACCCATCCGATTTTCAAATAAGTGGAATCAAATTGATTCAACAAAGTATAAGACATAATTTGTATGTATTGTGTAAATGCTTGTTAATGAACAAATAGCTTCAATGTAGAGAACCTACTTTGGTGTAAACTGAGAATTGGAACAAATTAAAAAATATAAACTTTGTAAATCAAATTGTGTTTTGAAAATCATGTATAGATGGCACTGAAGTTTCACAGCTCTTATACACAGTCTTCATTTTACAAAAATTTCAAGCTCATAGAATTGATCAAGGAATGGATTTATGCTTTAAAATTTCATCTGAGATAGAAAGACTCATACTGATGTCGTTGTGGGCACTCTAGCAAAATGCAGCGGTGCTGTCTTAGGAAGACAGTTTCTGGTCAAGGCAAAAGAACATTAATCTAAAACCTTTAAATGGAAAATCTGAGGAGTCACATTTCAGGGGAAGTGTTAATAGTGAGGGTGGGGATGAAAATGTTCGTTATTACTGGGGAGGAGACCAACAGTAGAAAGAATATTTACATGGTGATCCAAAGAAAAAATGAAAATAAATTGTTAAGTATGAAATATAATTCTTAACAGGTCACAAAGATAATACTATCTTCCTGTATTTAATTCAGTAGTCGAATCATAATATACTGTTGATTATTTTACCCATTGGGAAGATTTCTCCAGTTTTATACATATAAGTCAATGGAGCAAAAAGGTATAGTTTGGATTTTTATGGAAAAATCACTTTGTAGTCAGCTCCCTCTCTTCCGTAAGTTCAGATGCCCAAGTGGAAGTAGAAAATGACACTTGTGTTTCGAGAGCATATCTGAGACTGTTGGAGCACTACTGAAGCAGGCAATTCACAGGAAAGGAAAACTCTATGATAAGTCAAGACACTACATAATTGAAAACCCATTTATCTCATTTTCTAAATGCACAGATAGACTATTAACATTATTTCTTTGAAGTCTGGATTTGGTCATTTCTCTTAAACTTAATTGTTCTTTAAGAAATTTAAGTCAAAGGTATTGTGGCTATCTCTGTTTCTTTTTCTTGCCTACCATCTTCTCAGTCACTGTTCCCAGGGTTTGAGACAGGAAAGTAATTGAAGAGTACATCAGATTTGTTGAGGAGGATTGAATTGTAGATTTTTTTTTTTTTCAAGGTACACAGTATCTGATCCTAATGAGACGCCTTACTTTTATTTCATTCTTTGTTGTTTTATTTTTCCCCTTTCATATGTGGTCATTTAAATACTGAATAGGTTGGACTTTCAGGGAAAGAAAAATGCTTAAGCACAACCTATTATGTACCTTGGAAGGGATAGTATTTGAGAATGGTGTGCAGCATTTAGGAAAAGCTTTTCAAATTCAGTATATATTTTTCTATTCATATCTCAAAATGAGGCCATGTAATTTGCTTTTAGTGTCTCTGGGTACTTGTTTTAAGAGAAGTTTCTAATCAAAAGAAAGTCTGGATAATATTCACATTTTTCTGGCATATATATGCTGGATTTTACTAATGTAGTTTTCAAGGTCCTCTGAGGGATGGCTTTTAAAAAAATTCTTGAAGTAGATGTTTTACAGCACAAATTCTTGTAATTTAGGCCGTTTAATAACTTTGTATGCCTCAAATATAGTTCTAAAAGCTGGGATTCTATTAGGAATTTACTACATTGGCAAGAACTCTCTGGCTTTACCTACTATTCCATACTATATAGGCTTTGCAAAAGTGATTAAAAAAAACCACAACACATATGCAGATGTTGCCACTAAAAGGCAGAGTTTCTACACTCGCAATTATGGACAATACTACACACATTAAGATGAATGCATTTATTTCTGAAGTTTCTTTTATATCCTCCTTAGAAGCTAACTTTTATTTTATTGCTGTTTTACCTTATCTGTTATACTTGCAAACTGGAACCTTGTAAGCATGCATTAGTTTTTGTGTTTACAAGCCTTGTTTGGATACTTTAAAAAAGCTGGCTGCACAAAGTCAATGTCGATTGGACCACCACTCACCTGCAATGCACAACGATGGGACCAGCGCTGGGAGGGTTGGAGAATTTGACCCGCCGGATGAAGGACAGGAGGCCAGTAGCGTGGTAGGGCACGCCATGGTCAGGCCAGCCAGTGAAATGGAACTGTTTAACTTCACGGATCTCATTGTATCCCCTCTGTGCAAAGACATAAAGAAGTGTTTTCAAGGACCAAAATAGAGCCATTAAAGACAACCATGGGTACTAGACCTGACTGACAACGAAAAAACATAAGAAATTTATCAAAAATACTGCTTTTGCTGAAAAAGGATGCTGACATGGCCTAGGAGCTTACCTTTATTTTCAGACAACTGCCAAAGAAAGAAAATAAGAAGTCTTGCTCAGTTCTGTAAGTCTGGGTAAATTTTATTTACCCTGACAGTCTGTTCCTTATTTGGAATGACAACACATAAAATGATTAGGGGAAAAGGAAGAAATGGGAAGTTAAAATGCTGCCCTGTTGACCCAACGCACTGAGTTCTCAAGTGGTGTATAAAAGCAACTTTCTGCTTCTCACCTCACAAAGAGATTTTAATGCTTTGCTTATCCATGTTGAAAATGGTTTTGAAGCATGGCATGTAGGGATTTTCCAGAACAGTGCTACTCTAGATGGGTTTGTAAAAATATACAGACAGCTAAACTGTTCTTTGGCCAGCCTATTTTCTTAACTCTGTGAAATAAATCAGCACACAAAGGATTATTTATAGCAACAAAAACACAAACTGAAAGAAGCAAACATCCATCGCTGTGCTTTTCTCCTATTGGGTTAATTTTTAGAGAGACATTTAAATGCACATTTCAAACTTTTCCCTTCCTTTTTGTTAAAAGAAGCCCATAGATTGTATGAACAGCACTTGGAAAATTCAGATGAGATGCTGCAGAGTTTATTTTTAAGAATCCACATTTGTGGCCCCTCAAGCACCACTATAGTCTATATATTTACAACTCTACTATGAGCTCTGTGAAATCTCAATCTCACTTGTTCCTCAGAAAAGGTAGAAAAAATTGCATGAAATAAATGAACTAAATGAGAAATTTTATCTTTAGATTCTATCCTAAATATCACCAAAGCCTTGGAAGCCAGAGATCACATCTTATAATTCTTTTTCTTTTCTGTTCCAAGTACAAAACCCCACACAAAGCAGGGCTCAACAAATAAGTATAACAGTAACAATGATAAACATCACTATGGAATCATACAAGTAAAATCACTTTCTTAAGTACTTTTGAAGTCAACTTTACTGAGGAAGGCCATACATTGTTCAAAGATCATCTCCTCAGCATTGATCCTTTTGCTGGAGTTGCTGTAAGGGTATTGCTCTTTTTAGAAAATTTTAATATCTGGCAGTGCATGTTTTCTTATTTTTCATTTTACTTAAACTTTCCTGAGTAATTTTCAAATATATGGTTTTTTAAAAAATTACTCTTTTCCAGTGTTTTTTATATGAGGAAAATAAATTAAAAATAAACCCTAGTAATGAGGCTACGGTTTTTCCTGTGGTCATGTATGGATGTGACAGTTGCACTGTGAAGAAGGCTGAGCGCTGAAGAATTGATGCTTTTGAACTGTGGTGTTGGAGAAGACTCTTGAGAGTCCCTTGAACTGCAAGGAGATCCAACCAGTCCATTCTGAAGGAGATCAGCCCTGGGATTTCTTTGGAAGGAATGATGCTAAAGCTGAAACTCCAGTACTTTGGCCACCTCATGTGAAGAGTTGACTCATTGGAAAAGACTGATGCTGGGAGGGATTGGGGGCAGGAGGAAGAGGGGATGACAGAGGATGAGATGGCTGGATGGCATCACTGACTCGATGGACGTGAGTCTGAGTGAACTCCGGGAGTTGGTGATGGACAGGGAGGCGTGGCGTGCTGCGATTCATGGGGTCGCAAAGAGTCGGACATGACTGAGCGACTGAACTG
Organism: Bos taurus; assembly: GCF_002263795.3. Classification (NCBI taxonomy): domain Eukaryota; kingdom Metazoa; phylum Chordata; class Mammalia; order Artiodactyla; family Bovidae; genus Bos; species Bos taurus. Next base: position 66,024,049 of record NC_037336.1, read on the forward strand.
AATGTTATAATTAGTATTGTATCAACTCCATAAGGAGGTATTAATGCCAAGTATTCCCATTCTGGGACATGGGGCATGTCTCCATTTATTCATATCTTTGTGTCCTTCAACACATTTGTAATGGTTTTATTCACTTAGGACCTGTTTTTTTTCTTGCTAAATATATTTCTAGATCCTTCAGAGGGCTTCTCAGGTTTCTCAGTGGTGAAGAATCTGCCTGCAATACAGGAGATGTAGGTTCAATCCCTGTGTTGCAATGCTCCCCTGTAGAAGGAAATGGCAACCCACTCTAGTATTCTTGCCTCGAGAATTCCATGGACAGAGGAGCCTGGTGGGCTACAATCTATGAGGTCACAAAGAATTGGACAACAACAATAACAGACACTTAAGAATTTTTGTTATTATGAAAGAGATTTTTAAAAATCTATATCTTTATTAATAATATAATGAAATATGTCTTGAATTAGTCACTTAACTAATTTTGATTTTCTTTTTTTAAATTTTCTAACTAGCTTTTTTTTGTATAAAATCATTACACCTTAAAATAATTTCACCCTTTTTAATAGTTTTGCCATTTATTCCTTTTGTTGTCTTATTTAATTTCCTAGAGCTTCCAAAAATGTTGGACACTAGTGAGCATGATTATCCACATTACATCTCTGATTATATTAATAACTTCAATGCCTCTAGTTTTTCACTCCTTAATATGTGTGCTACTGGTTATTGTTGAAACAGCTTTATCATGTTTAGGGAGTCTCCTTATTCTTTCTAATATAATTAGAGTATTACTATAAATGTCTTTTAAATAAAACTAAGTGCATTACAATATTTATTAATGAAATCACAGGATTTTGCTCCTTTAATGCACTGAGATAATGAAATATTCTTCTAGATTTCCTACCACAGTTGTAAAATCCTTGAATTCTTAAAAAAATAATCATGATAAATCATGTAGTGATCTTAATTCAGTCCTGGATTCACATTTTCAGTATATCCTGAATTAAACTGGTCTGCAATGTATGTATGTGTGCATACTTGAGAAAGAGAAACAGGCAGAGATCTAAAAAGAGAGACAGAGAAGAGCTTGAGAGAGTCCTATCTTTATGTGGTTCTGTCATCACAGTTCTGCTTGCTTTTAAAATATATTTAGTTGGTTTTAATGGTTTTTCTACGGCCTAAATAGTTTGATTAACTTAGGCATTAGCTATTCCTTAGTTATTCTTTAGAGGTTAAAGACACCTCAATTATGAACCCATAATGCAATTTTAATGGCAAATTTCAACACTCTTATTTTCTTTTACCAGCTGTTCAGATCCTGATCTCTCTTTGGGTTAAATACTGGAAATTATTATTTCCTAGGATTTCATTGTATCTAGACTAAGATCTGTCTCTAAGTTCACACATAATATAACTTTCTTAATAGCAGGTATAGCTAGAGCTCTGTCCCTTTTGTCACATATTTTGTTTTGATTGCTCTTCATTTGGAATTGACAAGTAGTTTAGTTACTTTATCGATCTTTTCAAGGAAATAGATTTTTGATTAAATTTATTTTTTTTTGTCAGTGTCTCATTTTTATATTGGAGAAGGCAATGGCACCCCACTCCAGTATCCTTGCCTGGAAAATCCCATGGATGGAGGAACCTGGTAGGCTGCAGTCCGTGGGGTCACTACAAGTGGGACACAACTGAGAGACTTCACTTTCACTTTTCACTTTCATGCATTGGAGAAGGAAATGGCAACCCACTCCAGTGTTCTTGCCTGGAGAATCCCAGGGACAGGGGAGCCTGGTGGGCTGCCGTCTATGGGGTCACACAGAGTCGGACACGACTGAAGCGACTTAGCAGCAGCAGCAGCATTTTTATATTTATTTTTCCCTTTGTTTTATTGACTTTTTTCCTGATATTCTAGTTTAACTGTTTTTTTTTTTAAAGATTTAGACTATCTTTCAAAATAGAAATCACTTTTGATTATATATTTTTCTCCTAACTTGTAGAATATTTTGATATAAAATTATTTATCTTCATAATATAATTTTAGTTCTGAGGCAATTGTTGTTCAGTCACTCAGTCGTGTCTGACTCTTTGCGACCCCATGGACTGAAGCATGCCAGGCTTCCCTGTCCTTCACCATCTCCCGGAGCCTGCTCAAACTCATGTCCATTGAGTCAGTGATGCTATCCAACCATCTCATCCTCTGTCATCACCTTCTCCTCCTGCCTTCAATCTTTCCCAGCATCAGGGTCTTTTCTAATGAGTCGGCTCTTTGCATCAGAAGGCAATAGTTCATTCAAAGATTATTCACAAGAGGACTTTGGTGATTTCTGAGTCTAATTTAGGGAGCTGCTGGTCAGTGATTTGTTGTTATTTTCCACTGGATTTTGGAAACATTTTGAATTTTTATTATGTATTTAAGTTTCCTTTATAACTAAGTTTGTGATTGATTTCTTTTTAACTCTTTATTTTATATTGGAGTATAGCCAATGAGGGGCTTCCCAGGTAGCGCTAGTGGTAAAGAACCTGTCTGCCAATGCAGGAGACATAAGAGAGGTGGGATCAATCCCTGGGTGGGGAGGACCTCCTGGAGGAGGGCATGGCAACCCACTTCATTTTGTTGCCTGCAGAATCCCATGAACAGAAGAGACTGGCAGGCTACAGCCCATATGGCCACAGAGACTCGGACACCACTGATTTGACTTAGCATGCACGCAGAGCCGATGAACCCTGTTATGATAGTTCCAGGTGGACAGCAAAGGCATGATTGACTTTTCATAAGCTTAAATGAAGTTATAAGAAGAATATATATTCCACATTCTTTTGATGATAATGGAATCTAGCTATTCATTAAATCATGTTTGATGGTTCTTTTCTTGAAATCTCCTACATCTTTGCTTATTTTGCTTGATTTGTCTAAGAAATTCTCATACATACTTTATAAATGTGATAATCATAATTATATTGCTCTGTATACTGGTAATTTTCCACTTAATATTTCCCCTAATTATTTTTTATGTTTGTAAAATTACTTTTAAATATCATTTATAAAGAGTGGTATTTCTAGATCATGGATGTATAACTTTATTGTGGACATTTACGGCTATGTAAAATATCTACGACTATATATGAAGTCATTGTGAACTGAAAGTCAAAGTCGCTCATCCGTGTCTGACTTTTGCGACCCCGTGGGCTATACAGTCCATGGAATTCTCCAGGCCAGAATACTGGAGTGGGTAGCCTTTCCCTTCTCCAGGAGATCTTCCCAACCCAGGAATGGAACCCGGATCTCCCTCATTGCAGATGGGTTCTTTACCAACCGAACAATTAGGGAAGCCCATGAAGTCAATTGTAGTTTAAATAAATTTCTTAGGATAGGTGCATGGAAGGTAAAATTAGTGGTCAAATGATATCAATATTTTAAAATTCTGTAGATAAATTGCTTTACTGATTTACAGAGAGCTTGTGTGCATGTGTGCTAAGTTGCTTCAGTTGTGTCCAACTCTGTGCGACCCTATGGACTACAGCCTGCCAGGCTCCTCTGTCCATGGGATTTTCCAGGAAGGAATACTGGAGTGGGTTGCCATGCCCTTCTCTAGGGGATCTTCCCGACCCAGGGATTGAACCCATGTCCCTTATGTCTCCTGTATTGGCAGGCATGTTCTTTCCCACTAGTGTCACCTGGAAAGCCACAGGGTTTATGGCAATTTAAATATGATCAGCAACACATGAAAATATGTCTCATCATACTCTTAAAATCAATCCGAATTATTATTATTTTTCTAAAAGTGCTTGCTGTTCGGGATGGGGAACACGTGTATACCTGTGGTGGATTCATGTTGATGTATGGCAAAACCAATACAATATTGTAAAATAATTAACCTCCAATTAAAATAAATAAATTTTTATTAAAAAAAAAGGAAAAAAAATGGTATATCAGCACATGAGGTTAAACATTTTCAATAGGCATGTTAGCAGTTGCTTTTTTGTGGGGCAGAGATTCTAGTATTTCCTTTATATTTATATTAAAGCTATGAGTTAAGAATAGTAAATAATCACAATTTCTTTGTTGTGTGTGCATCTTTTAATTAATTATTTTGATACAGATAATTTTATACTTTTGTGTGGTCAAATTTATTAAACTTTTCTGTAACAATGTATGTTATTGCTTTTATGTCTTACTTTAGTCCTCTCACACTGCCCACTAGCTTTAGTCTTTCTGAACCTATTTAAAAAAAAAAGTCAGATTATATTACTCCTGGGCTCAAACCCTCCAATGGCCGGCTACTTTTACCTTTCATACAAACTAAAATCATCATAGTGGCTCACAAGACCTCACTTATCTGGCTCTGTAATTTCCCTGACTTTAAATCACATTTCTTTCCCTTTCATTTACCTATCTCTCAATACCCTAGACTCTAGTATATTTCTCACTGCGACAGGAATATCATGCCTCTAGGTCTATGAAATCACTGTTCCCTCCATCAGGAATATTCTGCCAGGGACACTCACCCTGGGATATAATCCTTCCATGGGACATATTACTCTTTCCCTCACTTCCTTCAAGCCTTTATCACATGTTACTTTTTCAACTACTCCTTTCCCGATCATTCTTTTAAAACTGTAAACTATTCCTTCCTCTACCTCAGCAATGTTCCCTGTTTCCATTCCCAACATTATTTTTATACATGGTACTTTTCAAACTGTATGATGTATTTATTTATTAACTTTTACTGCCTTTTTCCCCTCAACAGATTATAAGCTCCACAAAAGAAAGGGTTTAATGTGTCTTAAGGGTCAGAAACATGCCTGGTACGTGTTATGCTCTCAAATAAATACTTGTGAAATGAATAAATAAATAGATGGATTTTATAGCATCCTTAAAACAACTCTTGACAGGGATGTATGGCAAAACCAATACAATATTGTAAAGTAATTAACCTCCAATTAAAATAAATAAGTTTATATTTTAAAAGAAAAAAAAAGAAACAATTTCAATATACTTAATATTGTAGAACGTTAGGGTACTTACCCTTTCCAGGGTGAATGTCCTAACTACATATTCAGCCAGTGGTTCCATTTCTACACAAGTTACTTTGAAGTCACCATAAACTTCGGTATCATCAGGCCAATACTTATAGCATTTAACCTAAATGACAAAAAGTATATATAGGTCAACCTAAATATATAATACACATTAACCAAGATGATTTAATTTCAGTGGTAACTCTTCAGGTCATAGTTAAAAGACAGTTTAAAAATCCATAAATAATAAAAAAATACATACATAAAATAATCTGTAACACAACAGATAGAAAGATTTTGTGTAATCTCATAAAAACATACAAGCCTGACAATGCAACTAGATTCTAACATAAAATCAAAGTTTATTTACTTTAATAAATGAGAAATCAAATAATTTCTTAGCAATCAAAGACTCACTTAGGAGCACTCAGTTGAAATGCTATGCCTAAGAAAGTTTTTCAAACAATTGAATGGTATTCTATTCTAAGTGTGTTATGGATTGCTATTCAACTTATACTCATATTTTATAATACACAGGGTGTTTTTTGCCTCTTACCCGGCCAACTTCAACTAAATTTGTGACCATCACAATGCATGCAGACTGTTCTTGCCAGATCATTCTCCAGAAATCATACACTGTTTCATGAACTGGGCCTATAAAAAATGAATTTGAATAGTATGTTATCAGAGAAATTTTGTAGTTAAAAAGAAGTGTAGATAAGAAAAAGGACAATATAAACTAAATGAACCAAAGTAGAAAACATAAAGGCCTAGCACAAAATGTCATTAAAAGTATTTCAATTCAATTCATATCTAAATTCACACTAAAGGCAAAAAAATAGATATATACAAGTTTGTTTGCTTCAGTTTGCCTTCTGTGTTTTCAAATTCAGAAGACACCACTAATTTTTAGGGTACTTATATCTGTCTCTGTTGTTGTTGTATAGGCCACTCAGTCATGTCCAACTCTTTGCAACCCCATGGACAATAGCCCACTAGGCTCTTCTGATCATGGGATTTCCCAGGCAAGAATACTGAAGTGGGTTGCCATTTCTTCTCCAGGGGATCTTCCTGACCCCGTGATCAAACTTGTGTCTCTTGCATTAGCAGGCAGATTCTTTATTCACTGAGCCACCAGGGAAGCAGGGGCTATATCTGTCTCTGCTGCTGCTGCTGCTAAGTCGCTTCAGTCGTGTCCAACTCTGTGCGACCCCATAGATGGCAGCCCACCAGGCTCCCCTGTCCTTGGGATTCTCCAGGCAAGAACACTGGAGTGGGTTGCCATTTCCGTCTCCAATGCATGAAAGTGAAAAGTGAAAGTGAAGTCGCTCAGTCGTGTCAAACTCTAGCAACCCCATGGACTGCAGCCCACCAGACTCCTCTGTCCATGGGATTTTCCAGGCAAAAGTACTGGAGTGGGATGCCATTGCCTTCTCCATATCTCTCTCTAAGTTACTTTAATTCATCTTCATGTAAATGGGAAAATAGGAAGTCTTATGCCACCATCAACCAAACAGCACACATTACTAATTAAATATACACACATCATTTATAAACAGTGAAGTTTAGGGGTTAATGAAGAACTATCAGATATATAAAGTAAAGTCGCGCAGTCGTGTCCGACTCTTCGAGACCCCATGGATTGCAGCCTACCAGGCTCCTACGTCCATGGGATTTTCCAGGCAAGAGTACTGGAGTGGGGTGCCATCACCTTCTCTGATCAGATACATAAGGACATGTTCTAATTTATGGTATCATCTCTGAGCTGCAAAAGCATCTACTGGGCTAAACTTTACCCTATAGCATGAAACAAGAATATCATTCACCATGGATGATCTTTCTAACTTTAAAGAGTTTATAATTAATTAAACTCAGTAACTCCAAAGATATGTAAAAAACACTTAGGAAATAACCTCTGTAAAAACAGCAAATTAACTTTTGTTTTACTTTCCTTTTTTATAAAAGAAGATGTGCAGTTTTCTTATCTGATGGTCAGTGGTTAGTTTGGGGAGATAACTAGAGGTGGTCTTGGTATGGTCGTTAGGATACTTTTATTCTCCAGTGTGCCATTCTAACAAGATTTCTTCACTTTCTTCTACTTTTCCACGAAGAATGAACTCAAATAAGTTCCCTTCAGCCCTTTTCTATGTCTTAGTCTTGACTTGAAAAAAAAAAAAATTGTTGCAAGACAGTCCAACATCTCATTATAGCAATGTTGGCCTTGGGTACTATTACATGCCAGGCCAACAAACTCTGTTGCAAGGAAACAGGCACCTTATATAAGATGAGATCTCAGTTGCTTTCATCAAAAATAAGTAATTTCTCTGCCCAGCACTGTTTACTAGTGCTCTGGGACATCCAGATACCAAGAACCAAATCAAAGACTACCAGCAGGTTCTATTTTACTTTTAATTAAAAAAGTAAACCAAGGTTTAATTTATATACATGTTAAAGAGATAAAACAATCTGTATTATACAGATGAATAAAGAACAGTGTTAACTGGAAGAGCTGATTTTTTTTTTTAACTCAGATCAAATTTCAAGAAAACATCATATAGATGAATTAAGCAAGTTTGATTACTCTGTTATCATTTGATTATTCTACTCTATTATCATTTGGTTATTCTACTCTATTTAAAAAGGCAAAGTTTTACCTTGAGTTGCAATGTAGTGGCTTGGTCTCTGGTAGCCCTAAAATAGGAGAACAAAGTGGTCATCATTTTATATCAGTGTCAGAAATAAATGAATGAAGGCATAAAAAGATGAAGACAACCACCTGTTAAGATTAAGTTATAGTAAAAAGTCCAGAAATGAGTAGTGAACTCATAGTTCACTTCTCAAACCTAGGTTATCTGAAAGGTAAAAATAAAACAAAAATTAAATATTTTAAGGGGTCTGATTAGAATAAATATTGCACAATTGAGTTTTGCTTGCTGGAAAATAACTTTATAGATTTTGTTTGGTTTCACTACAATGTTTATGCCTTCATGTTAATCTTTAGTTTCATTCCTGGCAAAACTGTGTCCAAAAATATTAATTCTTATTTTATCATCCAAAAGTACAACACACTGCATTACAGATGGACAACGACATATTAGAACCATAAAAAAATAACAGAACATTCCAATGTTAGAGCTGGACAATGCATGTGTGCATCAAGTCAAAGTCCTGCTGAGATTTTTTTTAGAGAATACTTCTATTTGATAATATGTTCAGGAATCTGCCAAAACTATTTTGTATGTGCTGATAATATTAATTTACACACACATAATTATAGATACACACATATATAGGGAAAAAATCTTTTAAAAAATGCATCTTATCCTGAACAAAACGTTTAGTACTTTTTTCTTTCTTTTTATAGTGTGCCTAGAGTTTTATATAGTTAAGCACTTGATATTGTTCCATAAAGAAATTACTCCAAATAAAAGATAAGTTGTCAGTTGCTTTCAATTGATTTAAATTTCAATAGATCATTAGTAGCAAAAATGTTAATAGGGTTAAGCTTTGTCTTTGTTGTGTCTTCAGCAAAGGGCTTTAGTAAAAGCCTGAGTTAGCAGACCATCTGGTCCTATCCAAAACATCTGTAAGACATTTGGTGCATACCAAAAATTGTTGATATTTATAGGACCCTCGGTTGTGCCCAAAATGTCCATAAGACATTTGGTCCATGCCAAAAGGTCCTTAAAAATTGTTCCTATCCAAAATGTCCATAAGCATACTTGGTCCATGCCAGATAGTATTGGATGGCACCAAATATCAAGGACTTGTGGCATAGACCAAATGTCTCCATGGACATTTTGGAAAGGAGCAAAAATCAAGGATGTTTTGGTATGGACCAAATGTCTTTAACGGATGTTTTGGATAGGACCAAATGTCCTGCCAGGGTCTTGGCAGAAAACCAAGGTTAAACTAAACAGGTAAGAACAAGTACGAATTTGTCAGAGAACTGTTGATATTTTTATTCTAGAGAGTAGACTGTTTAGTTTTCCATATTGAATGAGAGTAAAATAATGATCAAAAATTTAACCAATATACTCAAAGACTATAGTTAATAAAATTCATTAATTCAAATATATAAATAATGACAAGTCACAAAATAACTATAAAACATGAACTTAATAAATGTGATAAAATTATTTCTTATTTATAGAAATTATAAAAAGTTAGATCCTAATCATACATATATTTTGCATATCTATAAATGTATCATATATGCTGCAATTGTTGATATTTCTATCTTTTGCCTTACAAGTAATACAAATTTAGAATTAATTCATTTCAGTATGCCTGAACTATTTTTTTAAATAGTGAAGTTTAATGAGTGCTTAATATGTGCTAGGCATTGTGCTAAATGATCAACATGAATTACTTCATTTAATTCTCACAATAAAATGATGAGGTTAGTGGTATTGTTATTATCCCCATTGTAAAGATGAGGAAAGTGAGGGACAGAGGGATGAATTAATTCTTGCAATTTCCAGTGTGATTTTGAACCAAGAAATATGAACAGAACCTGTCCTTCTTGGATGTAATATACTGCATCCTTAATATTTTATTTTATTTGATAATTACTTGCATTAAACAAAGGATTTGCATGTACATATGTCTTAACCAACACTGAACAGTGGAATGTATATTAAAACAAACTTTCATTTTTATGATTCAATATATATGTGTGATATGTGTATTTTATAAATGCAATTTTATAATTATTTTGCCTGGGTAATTTTAATACTTTACAAACCAATACCACACACCACAAAATAGTCTCCCTACCCATTTTTAACATCAGAAGTCAAATGTAAAAAGGTAAAATTTCAGAAACACTAATACACATCATACTATCCAGCTTCTCACATATGTTTAGGGAAGGGTAGGATAAAAGCCAGAAACAGAAACCATCAACAAATAAAACTCGAGTACATAATAAATTGTCAAAAGCTAAAAATGATCCTGCTTTTCTAAACATAGAAAAGGGAGGGAGGTAAAATAGATCTTTACACATGTAAAGGAGTTACAGAAAAATGAACATAGATATACTGTATGAGGCTAGTTAGGTGAAGCATGCAGAGAGAACTAGTAGTAAGCATTAGGAAAAACTGTAGTTAAGAGTAGTTACATTAAGTATTTATAATAGGGTGCTGTTATTTACATATAGTGGTACTTACATCCCTGTACAGCCAAATCTACAGCCCAAACCAAAGTCAGGTGTGAAAGAAAGCACAACAACGTCAGTAAGTACTAGGACGCAGAACAAAGAAAAGTGTACAGTTTGTTCTTTATTTTAAAAAGCTAGCAATCACTTTATAGGTAATAACAAGGAAAAGATTTATATATATACATATATATATAAGCCAATAAATTGGGCATACTGCAGGATAAAAATACTTACATCTATATAGTTGGCATTAATGTAATCTGAAGAAGGATCGTCCTCAACAGGTTGCAAAATTACTCTGGAGTGATCATCTGAGATTTTTAAAGGATAAAATAAAAGCTATTAAAATTCCCCCCTGTTTTGAGACAATGAGCCTAGTAGAAATTAACATAATTCAGTGGTTAACAACAGATTATCCATAATATACTTTCAAAATTTCATTGGATACCAGTCATTTGAAAAAATGTAAGAACTTTAATGAACTCATTACTTATTTTGATGATAATATTTTGTTAAGAAAGCTTCAATGACTAGCATCTTCATAGTTAGGAAATTTTTAGTAGACATGATAGTAATGTCTGATAAATCATCATTTCAGTCATAAATTTTTCTGAATTACTAAACTTGCCTTAACTCCTAATTTTGCTTGTTAGGCATGATTTTAAATGGGTGGGATCTTTTCTCCCTGTACTTTACAGCAAATGGGCCACAGAATTAGGGAGTGAATTTCGAAACCCTACTCTCAACTTCTTATTTTGTGAGAGTTATGGTTACTCTCACAAAGGTTAAACTCTGATGTATTCAAAAGAGAGTGTAAAATAATTTAAATTGAGAATAAAGTAGTCTAAGTAAAATCAGCAGCTAGTTACAAGCTAAACTATCTGTCACTTTTCTTACTGCTCCTACGGTTTCATATGAATAAAATCAATTTATTTATCTCATGAATACACCTTGAAGACTTAATCAGGAGGAAGTCCCTAATGATAAATAACTTGGAGCAAATGGGATTCAGGCACTGGCTCCAAGAAAGGAAACAAGGTATATGGAAGGAATAACACTCCCACCTTGAATGTGTTTGGTGGAAGAGTTATAGTAATTTAGCATGAAAAAAATCCTTCATATTCATTATCCTAATATTTTCAGTTGTTAATGACACCTCCAGGCATTTATGTGCAAACATAAAATCCAGCAGCACATTATCACCACAAGATGAAGAATCTGAGTCAATTAATGAGAATGATGACAATTTCAGAATTGCTGCCAATATCCAATGCTGTTATAATATTAAAAAGGTTACTTCATACAGATCGCCATCCTCTGGGATTGTTTTTAAAGTTTAAAACCATAGAAGGAGTAACTGAAAATTTACCCTTTATCTTCTACACCTGGTTTTTACATTTATCAAGACTCATAAGAGAACTTACATGCTATAATGTTTCCATATCTGTTTTTTGCTCTATTTTGATCTTTTTTAGCTACATCCCAAGATGCTGACTGTCCTTCAAAGAAGCTCTAGAAAAAAGCACAATTAACAAGCACACTGAATTTAATTCCTTTCCTTGAATCAAGTCTGTCTGTTTTAAAGACTAAAATAGTAAAAGCCACTTTCTCAGGGAGGAAGGGAGTCCTACAGCAGTGAACAAGATCAATTTTCAGACCTCAAAGCTTGTTTGTTGGATTCATACTTGTTCATCTTGGATTGGACTGAGTTCAAATTGAGGACAAGAAACAACTTTAGGGGAAAAAAAGCAGGGGGGTGGGGAGCCTTGAAAGTATTTCAAATTTAACATCACTGCAGCTTTGTGAGACGAAGTAGAGAAAGCATCAGAGACTTCAAAACTACTTTTAATGAGCATCTTTCAAAAATATGCTTCCTTTAGCATTTCTAACAGGACAAAGAAAACCTGTTTTCTCCCATAATTATTCATTAAATCATGTGCAATACATCACATTTTAGTTTCTTTGAAGATCATGAAAAGGACTCAGTCTCCACAACAAGAGACCATATGAAAATTAAAGAGTCACCATCTCCAAGAATCTTGGAACAGATGAATTTGTTGATTGGTTTAATTACCATATGCAGCAATTTAAAATATGGGTATAGATATCTTTTTGCAGAAAAACTTAAAAACTTTGCTCAACACAAGAAAGGGGGTCTTCAAAGAGCCAATGATCTTTGAAGTGAGGTACACAGGAATACACATGCAATGAACAACAACAACAAATAGTTCTGACAGAATATTGTAATTCCTTGTGCTATTTTGTCACCACAGCATAGTGTTTCCAGCCTATATCTAAAACCGACATTCAAAATTCAAAAATAATTTCATTCACTCCCAAACTAAGGTATAACAAGTAATCTGTGAATAAAAGGCGATGTTTAGAAGATTCCTTATGAAGTTAAAGGTATTATATTTTAGGTGGTCTTTCAAAGTAAGATACCCCTTGGCTTCTTTCATTTTAACTGTGTGTGTTTGGTGGTGGAGGTACATCTACACCCCAGAGTGACATTTCTCATAAGTGAAAAGTAGCAAAAGAACTATTTTCTTTTTGCTATATTATGTACATTGGGATGTTTAGTTAAATAACTTCCTCTGTAGTATAATCTTGCTGTTTTACTTTGGGTAGGAAGGGGAAATAAGGATGAAAGAATTTCCCACACCCTTTTTTGGGCTGCTTTTTGTTGTCTGAATTTGCAGTACTCTGTTTTTCTTCCCAGCCACCCTCAACCTATAATCCTCAAAACAAAACTCAGAGTGACAAGTAACACATTTAACACCCATAGCTTGATCTTATTTTCAACAGAGGGTCAACACGCAAAGAGGCAGACAAGTATCCACTGCTTAGGTCATTCAAATGGCAGAAACTGCAAAGGTACACTAGGACTCAAGATATTCTGCTATGGATTTTTGAGTGGGGAAAACATAAGGTCTAACAAACTGGTCTCTAAGTAGCATAGTAAAATAAATTATGGAATCCAATATTTTTTATTAAAATGAATTTTGACCCAGCTATACCTCCAGGAAGTATCCTTTTTTCAGTCATCTACATCCTTCTCCTCAAATGCCCACTAGATTGTTCATAGACAAAGGATTAGAGGGTCTACAGAGTATTCCAGTGCTTGCTATGTAAATGGGAGGAAAAGCTGCTAAATTCTGCTGAGTATCATGGTTAGAAGTAAGATTCAACATAGTATTGAAACTTTCACCTCATATTCCTCTTTGAACCCATAGCTGTCTGATGTCTTCATGAGATTAATGTGCTGTAGTAAGTCGGCTACCCTGATGGCTGGGTGCAGCTGTCCCGTCTGGTAAGGGGATTCTGTCCCCTCACACAGGTAGCGAGGTACATCAAGAAGACGACTGGATTCTGCTGTAGCACTGTGGTTCTCATCTGCCATGTTTCAGATTCCAGAAGATTAAAAAAAAGACAAAGTTACCTTGTTTAATATATATCTATGCAAAGCAGATTTTAAGATCTTATGATCTTTCTGATAATAGGAGGAAGAAAGAAATATAGTACAGACCTCGGGCAGCATCCCTATAAAGACAAAGCCTTTTACTTCAGCTCCAGGTAGGAGGTCAGGGCATATTATTAATATGTGTATATAAGCAAGACAACAGATGCTGTGAGATGTAGAGAAACAGCTGATCCACTTTAAAGAAGTATAAGTGGGAGATTTTGCTGAGTTTTGACTTTTTTCTTGTATCTGCAGTCATAGTAGTATATTGTGAGATCAGAAGATCAAGTTGTCAATTGGACAGGTGTTTTCATTGTTGATTAAATTGAACAAATTCTTTCCCACCCATATCCCAACCTCCCTATATAGGCAACCCATCCCCACTGTGGTCCTACTATGCCCTTCCACCTGGGACTTTTTACCATGAAATACTCCAGACCCATAAACTTGAACATTTACAGAATCTGCCCACAGCCCACTATGTCTGCCAGCCAGGTTACATGTGCATTTGCACTTCATCTCTACTCCCTTGGTTTACTATTATTGCTGTTTTTTATTGCTGATACATTTTGACTCTTCTGGTTACTGTGTACAAGAAACCTTGGTTTGTCTCTGGGACAAAATATTTAGATACTTTTTTTGGAATTCCTCCATGGCCCATCTTGGCTGAGTTACACAGCGCCTGCTTTACATTCCCATGGCCTTCTGTTCTCCTACATTCATTTCACTTACAATATATTTTAATCATTTATTTCTTGATCTCTTTTTCTAACTAAACTCTAAATGCTTAGCATGTAGAGACAAGAGTCATATTTTTCTTTTTATTCTTAATGCCTGGTAAAAGCAGTCACTCAATAAATATTTCAATATTTCAATGAATCAATTAGTTACAAATCCATTAAATCCCTCACCACCCACATTTAAGTGCAGGCCCCATCCCAACTGTGTTGTTAGCTTAAAATGAAAAGAAACTCTTAAGTCTCTGTCATAAGAAGGAAGAAAAAAACAAGAACATTTTACCTCTGAAAAATAAATATTATTTTAATGACCATAGTGCTAATCATTACAACGAGAAGAAGCATGCTTATAATGATCACATTTAAACTTACCATCTTAAAAAAAAACAAATATTTTAAGGGGTGTTACTTTGGCAAACATTATACTGCCATACTCATTAACAGAAGAGAAAGTACACTCTTAGGGGAACTTTTGTTTTAATGATACTGCATACTGTAGAGAACGATATTTAGTTAACAGTTAAACATATTTCAAGTGCTGGTACATTTGCCTGTTCTATCACCAACTCTACAAATAGGATATGGCAAAAAATGAATTGTTGTCCCCATGATAAACATTTTTTCTTCCTGGAGAAGGAAAAAAAAAAAAAAAAGAAAAAGAACCCCACAATCAGATTTGTGTGCTTCTATAATTTAGCTTGATTGCATTTACTTTATTTTCTCTTACTAGACTGAACGTAGTTTTTTCTTTTGCATTTACTTCTAAAACTCCACATTGAATTAAAAAAAAAAAAATTCTGTTGGATTCTGTTGTGACCTAAAAATACCCAGAAGAATTGACACTTTTTACTCTGGTTTCCCACCCCTCTACACACAAACATTTGCTAGCAACCATGATTCATGAGCGTTTACTATTTTTTCTGAGATGACACTCAATTGGTCTACCTTTGCTAAAATACTGCAATCAATAGACTGACATAAAGAAATATACATCTCCCCTGTAAAATTAAATCCAGAAGCCACTGATTGGGGCACTATCACAGAACATACAGCTTAGGATAAGAAGTAAAGAGAACAGAATGTCAGGAAGGCAAAATGCAATCACCCAAGCTGGAATAAAGGTAGTCAGTGCTCTGTGAAGCAGACCTGAGCTCACATTGTACTTGCTGGAGCAGTGGAATATTTACATTTGTAAAAGGCTCAGTAAGAAACAGAGGATTCATCCGTATTCCAGATCTTACATGATTACGTCTCAAGATGAGGTAGACAGTGCCTTTTGCTTTGCATTAGGCTTTAATACAGTAGTACAATGAGCAGTATTTTTTTTAAATAATTACATATGAATTATTAATATCTATACATTTCTACCTCACCTCATTGAATTACCTAACAATGCGACTAGAAGCAAGAGTACATGTACTAATTATTATCCTTACTACACATTTAAGAATAACTTTAAATATTTCTTTGATGGAAAGGTCCTCTATAGTTCTTTGCAATACACTTACCAGTAATAGGGACTTTAACCCAATGCAGCAGTAAAACACAAGAAAACAAAAATATGAATCAATACAAAAGTTTCTGACTTCTTTTTAAATCAGTAAGCAGATATTAATATCAAGCAATATTTGAAGTGATTTCAAAAATTGCTTTATAAATACAAAATCAACTGATGTAAAACAACTATAAACACGGTGATTCCAAGAATGATGAAGAATGCAACAAATCATTTCTAAATTTGGTATGATTAACAAGCTATTTAGCTTTCAAAGAAGAAATATAAAAAATATCAACCAGCTTGACTTACAAAATGAAATAAAATGCACAATGATTTTTTAAATGAATAGATTTATAATTCTATTGTGTTAACTCTAGCCTTCCTTAAAAATAAATATCCTCTTTCATGGGAAAATTATTACAATAATATTTTAAACTTTATATATTATCTCATTTTCTCTTTACTAAGCTCTGTGGAGAAGGTATGGTAAGAATTATTATATCATTTTATTGAAGAGGAAGCAAAGACATTTTTCATGAATATTTTCGTGAGTTCATATTTGTGAGTTCACAGGCGGACTGAGACTTATTAGACCCAATTTTACATGTCTTTGAATATTACCATAATGAAATTTTAACAGGTAACTATCTTTTTCCTTGAATTTTTAATAACTTCATTGAATTTAACTTATGAGCTTGATGCTGACCTTATTCTACAGTGCTCAACAGAAGATGACATTTTCAGAGGAATTTGATGCCTCTCAAAGACCATAATTCCTGGCTCCTCCCTATATGATCAGGCCATCCTTTGGGGCAAATTCCCCAGCTCACTTCCCTGACCTTATTGGTGGGAATATCAAAGGGAGAGTGCAGTCAGAGACAGAAAACACTGACTTACAGATTCTTTTAGAATATACCCTTGTATTTTAAAATTTTAGCTTTTAATAACTATTTTAGTCAAAAAGGTATATTTTACTTAACTGAGTTAGTTGTATTGTCCTAACATATTTTGAAAATATAATTAAACATTAAATATGTTGATAATAAAAATATGTGTAAACTGATGTCTTATGTTCAAAGAAATTTAAATATAAAACATGAGAACTGGGAATTTTAAAGGTACATTTATCTGGCAATTTCTACATTTCTCTGATTAAATCTTAAATATTAGAAGCACGGGGGACAAACTGATAAGACGACTTGTGAACATACAAGCCAGCTGGTCATGAATCATTGCTGTGTAATTAGTCAAGGGATAGAGCACAAATCGAAATGAAACCCTTTGCATTCTTAAATATATTGTTAAAGATTTATTTAATTTTACAGCTGAAAAGGTCTTATTTATTACTAGCAATACTAGCTGTCTTAGATGTTATGCACTGGTAGTGTTAATTGCTCAGTCGTGGCCAACTCTTTGCGACTTCATGGACTGTAGGCCGCCAGGCTTCTCTGTTCATGAAATTCTCCAGCCAAGAATTCTGGAGTGGGCCATTTCCTTCTCCAATGTGGTGGTAAATCTTGGCTTAATGTAAATTTTTTGACAGATAACACTTATCATGTAAAGTGCATATAGAATGCAAAACTCCATTATTAATACTATGGCAATTTTACCTGCATTTATAAATTCTCAACTAAGACAAAACTAAAGCAAATGCACAAATGCCAAATGTTTACTTGGAAATGCATTCTTTAGTGGTTATAAAATTAGGAGGATTTAGAAAAATCCCTTTTAATCAGGTATATTTTATATATATACACTAGCGATTCTGGTAGCACTGGCCCCTGAAATGTGTACATTTGGATTCATTCTACTAACTTGCAAATATAAACATTAGTTATATATTTCATATTAAGGGTCCTTGTACTCACTCCAAATCTAACAGAACCAAGAATTAAAGGATAAGTTGTTTTTAAAAAGTATACCCAACTAATTTGAAATGTACTAGATCTAATTGGGTTGATCACAATTGCTCTCTTTGATAAAATCAGGACTACATTTTCAAAATCAAACTGCTTCTGCCCTGTAAATACTGTGTAGACAAAGCTGTAACCCATGCAAGGAGGTGTGATCCATGCAAAAAAAGATGACAAAGAATTAGGGCCTCACCTAACACAGCGGTCGGCACAAGTGGATCATTGGGCACTGCAGGAAAACAAAGCTCATGAAGGAATATATTGCCCTAAAGTTGTATTTCATAGTCTTTTTTCCTTTAAAATAGATTTATCATTTCTTAAGAAATATAAATATTAAACTTTCTTTATTACTATAACCTGCAAAGGGACCATTCTCTTTCTCAACTTGGGTTACCTCAAAATATCAGGAAAGGTACATCTATAATTATAGTTCAGTAGTCAGTCCAATTTTAAAAACCAAGAAGATTCAACTTCAATTTATAAAGATTATAAAATTGGGGGGAAAAATGCATTTAGATCTATCCAGTGAGAGGTACTTAGAGAGGTAATTATATTCATTCCACTTTAGCTAACTTTGGAAAATAGATTTAATCCTTTCTCCAAGTTCATAAGTGTATATTTATAGATATACTTCTAAATTCAAACTTCATAATAAGGTATACAGGCATTAGATAGAAAAGCTTTGGAAACAAAAATTCTTTCAAATCTTTAATTAATTTTAAATCAAGTGGTTAGAGAAATGATACATCTATACTTTTAGCAAAACTTTCAATAGCAACGTTTTATGTTTTTCTCTATTATTTATCTTACAGTGAAAAAAAAATAGAACAGATCAGAAAGTCCTTATCACTATGAAAACTAAATTCCAAAATGACTCATTATAATATCCTTAACTACTAATGTGATATAGGTACAAATCAGGGAAAATCATGGCCAATAATTTTTAAAAAGTTTGCACTAAGCTGAACATTTCAGAAAAAACATCCCCTTTTGAAAAGCCATAAATGCATAAACCTACAAATACTTTATTTTCTCAGTCTTACCACTACATATTTTTATAATCTGTATCAAAAATAACACTTCTATTGTTTACTTCTTTCCTTATACAGTTTTTCCCAAACTGGGATCTGTGGCAAATGCCTCTGTGAACACAAGGCCAAGGATAAACACAATTTGCTTTCCTCAAGTACCAATTTCACTTATTTATTTGAAGAGACAGTCAGGTAATTGAACTTAATTTTAAGTAACAAAATAAACACAGTGCTACGGAATGGGATAAACAAAATTCTAGAAAATTTGACGATAAACAGTAATACTGATCATGGGGCATTAAACAATACTTCAGAGGAACTGTTTTAAAAGATATGCCTCCACAGATAAACATTTGCAATTCTTAACATAGATGAGTGAATAGATGGATTTCACCATTCCCTGTCAATCCCTCAGTTCAAGTAAATTTTTGGACTTCACACCAGATACTTAACAGTATGTAGATTTCTTTTTTCTCTGGTTAACTTTTTATTACTGAAACTCTTGAGGCATCTATAGAATAATTAAATAGAATGACTTCCCATGCCAATAATTCCCAGAAAGAATTATGATATCTCATATCTCAAAGACTTACACTTACACAATGGAAGATTCAAATACAAAACAATTATAAATTCTGACATGAGCTAATTTTATGTAGGCAATCTATTTTAACTTAAAGCAATAAGATTTGGTCTGAGTGGTGTATGAATGTCTCTTATAGTAATAAAATTCATACAGTTTGAAGTTAAACTAAATCAAATATCAAGACTGAAGTCTTCTGATAAACTCGTTTATTCCATATCACTTTTTCTATTTCCAGTTTCTTCTTCCACTCTCTGTCTTATTTCCCCTCACTATTCAAAAGCTAATGTGTTGAATTCGAGAGAAATTAAATAGCTTTAAAAGTCATTGATCAAAATTTTGGTAAAGAACTTACATCTTGGACTAAAATTATGTTGGTCCATGAAGGTGATGGAAAGAGGGTCTTCTGCATGCAGAGTGCTTTGATCAGCATAGCTTCGATCCATAGCATTTACCATGTGTGTCATTTCCTGCCGGGTGTTCCCCATAGCATCTTTGCGTTTCTTAGCAAGCTTGCTGCCAAGACAAATACGAAAGGGAAACCTTAGTGTGAGGCTTGAAGGAGAACTGACACCAGCAGTAAGTAGTTCAGGAAAGCCCGAGGGTAAAGATATAGATTTGGTTTAGAAACTCTAAGAATATGTCATAATTTCAGGAATTAAGTTTGACATCCAAACAATATCTGTTGATTGCTATAAAACTGTTTTATTTGTCATATGGATATTTTAACATTCAAGCTGTCAACCCAAATATCTCATCACTTCTTGTATTTTATCATTACAATAAATTATCATAAAGCATAACTATACTTTATTAAAACAGTAAGTAAATGCTTCCTTAGTAGTGTTGTTCAAAGAAAAGTTAATGCTAAATTTTGGTTTTTCTTCTGGGTGATTAACACGCTTGATCAAAACTTCAGAAGATGTTCTGTGGAAATAACATGACTACTTTTTAAAGTTTATTTTATTACAGTCATCCAGTTAAAATAGACAAACTCTATTCTTCACTCTTTGTCTTTTTGTTCAGTAAAAGTGCAGTGTGTAGAATTAACACTTTTAAATATATTTATATAACATTAATCCAAACCTAATCAGGAAATTTGTAGAATCAACTGCAGCTTGATACAAGGCAAATACTCAGGAATATATGGGGAAATTATGTACTTTATAAGAAAAGTACTTTGAGAAGAGTTTGGAAAATGCTGTGTAGAGGTATTATGCAAATGATCATAATATTGAATAATAAACATGGTCAGATCCTAAAAATATGTTTCAGAACCCCATGGCAGAGTGCCAACTACAAATGGCCTCACAGATGCAGCTACATAAATGACACAGGAGATTTGGAAATGAGCAGAGTTAGACTTTTGAGCTCCTCAGACACTGACATCTTTATCTTACATACCAAGGATGTGAAATACAATCTGGTTCGTTGTGAATGTTACACATGAAACATGCAATTAAAAAACTAAGGTATATAAAATTCATCTCATATTAATAAAAAGAAAGGGACTCTCAATGCCTACAGTTTGCCAGATTATGTTCTAAGTTTATGGCAGCAGTTTAGAGGCCTTGGAAATATATTTTAGTTATTTTAAGAATACCATTTCTCAGCTGGATTATTAACTAGGGTAAATTTTTCTGATTCTCATTAGTATCTGTACTAGAATAAATATACTGATATACTACAAATATGTTAAAAAAGTTATTTATTTAGTAGTTGTGTTTATGTCCAAAAGCTTTTCCTTTAGAAAATTAATCTATTAATTTGATAGCTACTCATGTGTAGGACATTTTTCTCTGAGAATTATAGTCCTTAGCCTCAAGCATACATACCCAACAATATCCAATATATTGACATAGCATACATGACACCTAAGATAGTCATAAACTAAGCTTTAGAGATGGAAATGGCATACATTTTAGAAATAATAACAATGATAAGGATAGTATTATCAATAATAAAACAATGACAAAAGTATAACAAAAACTACCACCACCACTACCACGACCACTACGTCGTCACAACCACGTCACCACCACCATTATTTAGCAGCAATATTTGCTCTATTCATTGAAAGATCTCTTACCTCTTTTTTCTAGGCTAGTGGGCAAAAGCTCCGTAAAACTCCTAACAGGTTTTAGACAGGGAATATAAAAGTGTTGCTTTCCATAGTGAGACAGCACAAAGAAGGGTGGGGATTGTGGGGAATTGGAGAGTAATTTAGGGGGCAAATTACCTAAGTGAACATTGGCACTTGATCCCAGAATAGTTTCTAATTTTAAAATTATTTTTAAAGAGAAGTCACGAATCTAAATATGTATATTTTCTTATTCTTTCAAGTGGTCCTATTTTTTGGAAGAGTGTATGTGAAATTAAAAGACGCTTACTCCTTAGAAGGAAAGTTATGACCAACCTAGATAGCATATTCAAAAGCAGAGACATTAGTTTGCCAACAAAGGTCCGTCTAGTCAAGGCTATGGTTTTTCCTGTGGTCATGTATGGATGTGAGAGTTGGACTGTGAGGAAGGCTGAGTGCCAAAGAATTGATGCTTTTCAACTGTGGTGTTGGAGAAGACTCTTGAGAGTCCCTTGGACTGCAAGGAGATCCAACCAGTCCGTTCTAAAGGAGATCAGCCCTGGGATTTCTTTGGAAGGAATGATGCTAAAGCTGAAACTCCAGTACTTTCGCCACCTCATGAGAAGAGTTGACTCATTGGAAAAGACTCTGATGCTGGGAGGGATTGGGGGCAGGACGAGAAGGGGACGACAGAGGATGAGTTGGCTGGATGGCATCACTGACTCGATGGACGTGAGTCTGAGTGAACTCCGGGAGTTTGTGATGGACAGGGAGGCCTAGCGTGCTGCGACTCATGGTGTCGCAAAGAGTCGGACACGATTGAGCGACTGAACTGAACTGAATGATGGGGCAAATTATACATCAGTAGGTCATAGGTTATTCTACAGCCTTCACTTTTCAAACTTACCTCTAAGATAGTTCCAAACTTGCCTATAGGCTATTTGTTCTTCGGCCTACATTGTTCTTTTACCTCTAATATCTGGTTAACTTCCAATTCTGTCTTGCCTCATCAGGGAGACTTCTCTAACTGAGCATATACAACCTTTCTCAGACTAGGTTTCCCTGGTAGGTATTTTTAAAGCCCCATGTTTTCTGCCTATAATAATACTTATCACATTATCATTGCAAGGATCCTTTTGTTTTTCCCACTGTGTGTTCCATGAAGGGACGACCCCTCTGTATAGCCCTAGCACTCCGAGCAGTGTCCGGCACATAGCAGACACTCAATAAATACTTGATTGAATGGATGAATTAGGTCTCTTATATGCTCGGCACTTGTCATTTGTTAACTCAATTAATTCTCAAATCAATGAACTGAAGGAGGCATGAGATTTCTAATTGTATAGATGAGTTCACTGAGGCTTACAAGTTAAATATCTTGCCCAAGGTTATTAATCTAATATGCAGTAAAGAATGACCTGCTTCCAAGGCCTAAGCCCTTATACTATATCCAGTTACTTTTTTTTAATTGTCACATTACCATGTGTATTATAATATGAAGCAGTCACTGCTCTAAGAGTTAAAGATTAGTTGTTATAAATTTGAGAAGAATGTGGATGTAGCACAAATGCTTTGCCATTTTAAAGTTTAAAAAAGAGTTGAAGAAATAACTTTCAGTCTTTGTTTCTTGGATAAGAAGAAAGAATAAATTTATTCCTCAAAAATTCTGAGAGATTGACGTGGCTAAAAATAAGACAACTTGAAATTTGGATTAAAAACAATGTAAAAATTTGAAGACAGATAGATTGAAGCAAATGGTAAAGACGTTTAAATTTTGAGGCTTTACCTTAAAATATATAATTTAAACATTTTATGATTGAGAAAAAATAAGAAGTAATGAACTTGTCAAATGCATGACAGGTAAAAGATTTCATAGCAATGAAGGACTTTTACTTTTCAGATTCACAAACCTTTGTTAGTAGATAGATTATGAGAGAATATATATAAAACCTTTGTTGATATCTGCCAACCATGTATTGTCAGCTTTTTTTAATACCTTAATCCTCACAACAACCCTGTGAGGTAGGCTTTAATTCAGGTTATTACAAAAGAAATAAATATTATCACTAGAGTTAAGTGCTTTGATCAAGAACTGACAGTTACTATGACGATGCCAATGAATTTTTAGTTCAAAGATTACATCTGGTTTTCTTTTAAATTTTACTATAATTTATTTCTACATTTCTTTTAAAAACTTGTCTAATTTAGATTTGCTTCACTAGATCTGTTTAAGCAGCTTTTAAAAACATAAGTCTGTTAAACTTTTTTCTAATTATGATTGATAATGCCAGGAACCCTAAGTACTTCAGTAACAGTATCAAAGCCTAATGCACAGTCTAGAATACAGAAATGCCACACGTCTATAAAAAGGCAATCTAATCCTAATATTATAGATAAATGGATGACTAATGGTAACCTTATTGATGTTCTCAGAATTAAATATTTATTGATTCCTGCATGTTTGATATTTTGTCTCCATCTGAGAAACCAGCATATATAATGTACGCTTCAGGACAGTTAAGCAGATCATTTTGCAACTACTTGAGTTTGACAGATGTGCAAATGACTTTCATTATCAAAGCAGCCAACAGCATAAACTTCTGCAGGTGGATATATGGGTGGGCTATAAAGAGGAAAAGTGCTCCATCATTGTATGAAACGGTACATTTAATTACCTTTGGCTTCATCAAACATGATTTAACAAGGATATTATGATCCATCACAATAAGCTAGGAGCACTGTTACTTTACACCTGCTTATTTTATCAGATTTTGAAAAGCCAAATGTTTATAATATTTAAACTGTTGGCAGAATTCTGTTATAGTCATTGAGACTCTCACCAAATCTTTCTGTAAAGCTAACTTAAATTTACTTAGTGAAGTAAATACTGTGGGATATGTGCACCAAATACTTAATCAAAATCCTTGACTATCAAAATCCTTGACTCTCAAAATTTGGTGGATCAAATATTGATCAAGCAATGACCAAGAATACTCTGTTGTATCATTCCTTTGGACTGAATGTATACGCTGGAATTTAAGGTAATAAGCTGAGAATGATTATTGAAACAGACTGGACAACACTCTCCTTCCTCATCAAGAGTAGCATTTCATACTTAAGCATAGGAAGAGCTAAAACTTTGGAGCACAAAAAAGGATATGTAACACCTATTATGTTTTGTTTAGGTTGACAGCCTTTCTTTTTTCATCTTGGTTTTACAAAATCATTGTCCTATTTAAGTCATAATAAATAAACTCGAAATTTCTTCTCTAAAAAGATTTTTTTATTTATCACTGCCACATTATAATTTTTATCCATTCGTTTTCACCAGAGCATACTGATTGCCTACATAGCTAAACCAAAGGTGTTCTGAAGTCACAACCCATCCCGGATTCCTGGAAATGTGGAGAGAAGTTATCACAGTCAGACCTGACCTGATTTGCATTCTGTGAAGGCATTTTGAATGTTCTTCTATGAATACATCAGTTGGGTCATTTTTTTCAGATATAACAGTGTGGCTCGGACGGTAAAGAATCCGCCTGCAATGGGGGAGACTTGGGTTTGAGCCCTGGGTTGGGAAGATCCCCTGGAAGAGGGCAAGGCAACCCACTCCAGTATTCTTGCCTGGAGAATCCCTATGGACAGATGAGCCTGGCGGACTACAGTCCATGGGATTGCAAAGAGTCGGACACGACTGAGCAACTAAAGCACACACATGTAAAAATAGGTATTAGTGAATTGCAACCACTATCTCTACCGGATGAGTGAGATATCATATTGATAATGTACAGGTTTGACTTAAGTATGTAAATGATGCTTTGGGCTATAGACTATGACTACTTATGGAAAATCGTAAATAAAAATTAAAAGTAGCTGAACATACAGAAATACAATATCCCTTTTTAAAAATAACCTATTAATAAAATAGGTTAATAAGTAAACTTTATAGCTTTAGAGTCCAGAAAAATACTTTTTTTGCAGTCATCAAAATTGCAAACATTCTGTTTTTGGTTTGTTGTTTTTTTTTGAAAAGGGATACTGCATCTTTAACACATGTAAAGTCGTATATCACCCATTTTCTACTTACAGGTAGTAGGAGTAAGAATAGTAGCTCCTCCTGGCAAGCAAATCACAGACAGTGGAAAAAGAGAAGCAATGGTGAATGAAAAGCGTGACTCTGTCACATTCAATAAAGCAGAAAAATGTGCGTTAAAAAGTAAAATAAAATAAAATAAAATTCATGTTTTTTTGTTGTTGTTGTTTGGATTTCAATTTGCTCATGCATTGGTTAGATATCTTTCGCCATGCAATTAAACAGACAGATACGCAATAGAAAATAAAATTTAAAATACATAATTTGGAAAAAATAACATGCTGACTTTTCTATAGCCAAAAAAATTGAAAAATTAAATGGATTGTGTATTTTTAACATGCAGTTAAGCATAATATCATCCATTACCATCTAAATGTCATGACAGATGGAATAGCTGTGTATAGAACTTCTACACTAAATTGACTATTTTTCTTTAAATACAAAACATAAAGATCTATTAGGTTAATATAGAATATATGCAGAATGACACATTAATTTCTATAAATAAGTCATTATATCTTATTAATACACAGGTACATACATATATTATGTGAATATACATATGCACCATATACTATATATGCACAAAGGCATTTCTACAGCAGATGTATGTGACCATGATATCATATACATTTACTGTACTGAAACATAATTTCAAATTTATGTTTGGAATTATTAATGTATTCATGCTGCAAATTTAAAATAATACATAACCAATGAAAAAATGGCATACATTTGGAAATAATTCAACAGTGATTAAATTAAAATGACTTTGCGTTTTGAAAGATGCAATATCCCTTTTCTTAGCCTAAAAACTTACTTTATATAGACCCTTCACTGCAGAATTTTACTAAATTCCAAACCATTTCTTTATATAACAACCAAAAATACACAGAAATTTTTTTCAACGTGAGAAATATACCTACATATATTACTCCTAGTAAGAGATAAAGTCTCTTAAAATTAACAATTTCCCATAAAAGTAAAGATAATGCAAGGCTAAAATGATTTACTTTTCCATTATTTTTATTATAATTTGTATATTAGCATATCATATAGGGAGACTACATGATATACTAAAATTGTTAACTTTGATGCTATCTAACATTGTTATAATACCTATACTTTTGTGTATGTATAACAAACATATTTATGATTAAATCATACACAGTATATGTGTGATATACTACATATAACTAAAAGTTATTATGAGGTTTCTTAGATACGTAAGGGATTCTTGGTTATATTATACAGAAGATAATATACCTAAGCATGTAACTTTATCTACCTATAAAATTGCAACTTCTCTAGTCCTAGAGGTAGTGATGAGGAAGAGAAAATAAAAAAACAAAAACCCTAGCATACTTCCTAGTAGGAGACAATCAATTAAAGCATAATTATGAAAACTCAAACATTAAACATTTTAATAGAGAGGCTCATTTATCCAACCATTTAAAATATGAACCAGGAAAAGAATTTGATGCGTTAGGCAGTTTTAGAGAGTTGTCAGAACATTTTAACCACACCAAAAAATCATGCTTAGAGATTGTTTTGATGTACTTTAGAAAATTTATGTTTCGTTTTTGGTTATTTTTGAAACAAACAGCCACAGATTAGAAAGGCTACCACAACAAATAAGTGTTTTCAAATAATTAACCCATAAAACCAGTATTAACCCAATTTTAACTAAGACAAAACCAGAGGCCATTTTCATGTTTTCATATCCAGCCTGAAGTAGCTGAAATACTTTTAACTCTAAAGCAAAGTTAACTCTCTAAATATAGAGAGTTTAGTTTAACTCTCCAAATATAAATTTAAACTAAGTAGAAACATAAGATCTGAAAGTTGTATTCAATGATTTTATTGATCTTGATTGGCAAATTTATTAGTAAAATGTTTAAACCTTCCTGTCTCAAATATGATATAATTTCCAACCACAGAGGTAGACAACAGCAAAAAGAGAAAGCACTATTGGGGAAAGCACGTATGTAGTTAATTTAACACAAAACACTATAATGCATACCTAATGTTTCTAATGCAGATGTGTCTTCTCCAACATATATATCTCCAGGGGGTAATTGTAAAGAGGCAATACATTAAAATAAACTCTTATGGAATCATTAAACATGTAGTATGAGTCATCTGTATTATTCATGATTTATTTTGAGTACAAAATAACAATCAAAATAGTATATTATATGATTTAGTATAAAGTAAGCAACATCTTTTATTATATTCAATATAATTAATGAATGAGAAATACATCTATACACCAATATTTTAGAACTATACTTAGCAAAGGTTTTTTAGTAATCCTTCCAGATTGTAATATTGTTTAAAACATATGATTGGAAGGATTGGAGAGTTCCATTAATTTCTAAAGCAATGCCTTACAGATAATGATATTTTATAGAATAAGAAAAAGTTCAAATGATAAAAACTGTATTCTTTGAAATGCTTTCTGGTAGATGTATACCTTAATGTACCAAATATAATTCAATTTAAATTCCTGTAGGTCTTAATATCTTCATATAATTCCAGAAGATGGCGATATTCGTTGATATAGTATAACACACTAATGCTCAATTTAAAAATTTGGTTCTTCATATTAAAGTGCTAAAGTATTTAGTCAGTGAATATTAATATACAACTTCATAAAATAATGTTCATATTTCTCATATCTTATTTGTAGTCAACATTTAGAAAAACAGTAAAAGTGCAAAATAATTCATAGACCAAATATCATAAGAAACTCTTATTTTGCCATGTATAATAAAAAAAACTTCAAAATATAAGATACATTAATATCTCAAGCATTTGCGGAATTTAATTCATACATTGATTTCAAGGTTAAATTGACAAAAGCAAATTTTATATCCAAAATTAAACTGCAAATAACCAATTAGAATTTATTTTCCAAGCAGGAGAAATATACTTAGATGCTGGCAATATTGCTAAAATTCAATTCTGTTGTTTATTCTCATTTAAAAAGAGCTCAGGGAAACAAAGAAGTGTCTGAAAACTAGTAACCATGACATAAACAGTGAATGAGTGGGACAGAACAAAATCAGGTCTTACCTCTTTTTTACAACTAATATGACTACTAGGAGCAGGAGGATGAACACCAAAATCCCAGCACTAATTCCTGCGATTTTCACTACTCTGTCAGTCTGCTTGGCTGGGTCTGGAATCACTTCTGGTTCTTCTGTTGCTGCTGCTAAATGAATCAAAAAATAAATTACTGAAAGCAGCTAATTATCACAGAAAGGAAAATTATTCCCAGCTAAAGATAACTACAGAAAGACAATTTATTTTATTTGAATAAAAGTAACTTGAAAATATAAATATGGTAGCATGCTAAACTCCAACATGAGAGATTTAAGGTTAAGGGAAGTGTTTTTTGAAAAGGGATGTTGTTAACATAAAAAAATAAAAGGAATGATGAACTATTTTTCTTCAAGTGTCCTTAAAAGTAAGGACACAGGATTTTTAGCCATGAGTATAGTGGAAAGAGATGCGGTTGGATTTAGAGATTCATTCTTTTACCACTTCATTCAACAAGTCCTTCTCTGCTCAGCTGCAAGGTGCCATGCATGACCCATTAAGGTAGTGCCAATGGCATTTATCTGGGACACAAGGGATTACAGTGTAAGTGCTGGAGGTGTGAGTTTATGATATGATTTAAAAGATTTGAAATAAATTGCTGGTTTGGAGGAAGACAAGAATAACCAATGGAAAACAAATTTGTCAAGGAATATTTCACATCCTCTTAACAAATAAAATCCAGAATATAAACTTGAAAAACAGAACATTGAGAAGATGAAAGTTTTTTTTTAATTCTTTGTATCTCCTCACTTTCTTTCTTTCTCAAAGCAACCACCATTTCTCACATACAAAAACAATTAATATTACAAATCTTAAACAATCTACAAGCTCCAGTAGACCTCCGAAGACATTTTTCTTTTATTTGCCTTGAAAACTGGCAAGGAAAACATTATTATCTACATTTTACAGATTAAAAAAAAAAAAAAAAAAACCTGAGGCTTAGAGATACGGAATAAATTGTAAATTCCTCAAGAACAGAGACAAAATCTAACACATCTTCTAAAGCAGCATTTCTCAATGTTTCCAGGTCCATGGCCCCTTCTTGCTAAGAATCGATGTGACAAGAGAACAGGTGATTCTTAGAATTACGCACATTTAGGAAACTGCCTTAAAGCAGTGTCAAGAGATGATGGCTGAATGAACAAACAAGGGGATCCCTAAATCTGATCTCAGACCTTTCTAGTGGATAATTAAATTCCGTTTTAACAAGTATCCATTTTTCTATATTCAATCCTTTCTTCTTTAGCTTTTCTCTCTTGGCTTCTACTTCCAACCTCTTCTTTCTCTACAAACCCACACATTTAAATATCTACTCCAGTGTTTCAACTAGACACAGTCTCCTCCCAAAGGGGACTGACACAGGTTAACTTTTAATTTATCCAAGGAGTAAATGAAAAAGAACAAATAAATCCAGTATCAGCATCATTTCA
Source organism: Bos taurus (assembly GCF_002263795.3). Lineage (NCBI taxonomy): Eukaryota > Metazoa > Chordata > Mammalia > Artiodactyla > Bovidae > Bos > Bos taurus. Next base: position 66,054,156 of record NC_037336.1, read on the forward strand.
TAAAATGGCAATTTAAAGGTAAATCAGTAGGAAACATAGTTTGAAGAAAAGTGTTACAGATAACACAGTTAACTCTCCAAAGTAATTCACTATAACCATCTTAACATATTATTTCGATTGGATAGGATAAAATTCCCCATGGACCAGTATCTGATAATTATAATTCTCAAGAAAGAAAAGCAAGCCTTCAGTTGCTTCTTCATTAAGCAAGGGAGTTATCCTTTCTGACGACACTTGCCATGTATCCAGCCTTCAGGGAATTTCCAATCTCAACTAGAAGTTCAGTTCAGTTCATTCGCTCAGTCGCTTCTGACTCTGAGACCCCCTCGGACTGCAGCACGCCACGCTTCCCTGTCCATAATCAACTCCCACAGCTTGCTCAAACTCATGCCCATTGATTCAGTGATGCCATCCAACCATCTCATCCTCTGTCATCCCCTTCTCCTGCCTTCAATCTTTCACAGTATCAGGGGCTTTTCCAGTGAGTCAATACTTTGCATTAGGTGGCCAAAGTATGCAGTTTCAGTTTCAGCATCAGTCTTTCCAATGAATATTCAGGACTGATTTCCTTCCAGGCTTGACTGGTTTGATCTCCATGCAGTCCAAGGGACTCTAAAGAGTCTTCTGCAATACCACAGTTTAAAAGCATCAATTCTTCGGTGCTCAGCTTTCTTTATAGTCCAACTCTCACATCCGTACATGACTGTTAGAAAAACCATAGCTTTGACTAGTGGACTTTTGTCGGCAAAGTAATGTCTCTGCTTTTAAATATGCTATCTAGATTGGCCATAGCTTTTTTTTTCCCCAAGGAGCAAACATCTTTTAATTTCATGGCTGCAGTCACCATCTGCAGTGATTTTGGAGCCTAAGAAAATAAAGTCTGTCACTGTTTCCATTGTTTTCCCACCTATTAGCTATGAAGTGATGGGAAAGGATGCCATGATCTTAGTTTTTTGAATGTTGAGTTTTAAGCCTGCTTTTTCACTCTCCTCTTCCACTTTCATCAAGAGGCTCTTCAGTTCCTTTTTGCTTTCTGTCCTAAGGGTGGTGTCATTTGCATATCTGAGGTTATTGATATTTCTCCTGGCATTCTGGATTCCAGCTTGTGCTTCATCAAGCCCGGCACTTCGTATGATATACTCTGCATATAAGATAAATAACCAAGGTAACAATATACAGCTTTGATGTGCTCCTTTCCCAATTTGGAGCCAGTCCTTTGTTCCATGTCTGGTTCTAATTGTTGCTTCTTGACCTGCATACATATTTCTCAGGAGGCAGGTAAGGTGGTCTGGTATTCCCATCTCTTGAAGAATTTTCCACAGTTTGTTGTGATCCACACAGTCAAAGGCCTTGGTGTAGTCAATAAAGCAAAAGTAGATGTTTTTCTGTAACTCTTGCTTTTTCTATGATCCAACGAATGTTGGTAATTTGATGTCTGGTTCCCCTGCCTTTTCTAAAAACAGCTTGAACATCTGGAAGTTCATGGTTCACGTATTGCTTAAGTCTGGCTTGGAGAATTTTAAGCATTACTTTACTAGCGTGTGCGATGAGTGCAATTGTGCAGTAGTTTGAACACTATTTGGCATTGTCTTTCTTTGGGATTGGAATGAAAACTGACCTTTTCTAGTCCTGTGGTCACTCCTGAGTTTTCCAAATGTGCTGGCATATGTGCAAAGTGCAACACTTTCACAGCATCATCTTTTAGGATTTGAAATAGCTCAACTGGAATTCTATCACCTCCTCTAGCTTTGTTCGTAGTGATGCTTCCTAAGGGCACTTGACTTCACATTCCAGGATGTCCAGCTCTAGGTGAGTGATCACACCATCGTGATTACCTGGGTTGTGAAGATCTTTTTTGTACAGTTCTTCTGTGTTTTCTTGCCACCTTTTCTTAATATCTTCTGCTTCTGTTAGGTCCATACCATTTCTGTCTTATTGTGCTCATCTTTGCATGAAATGTTTCCTTGGTATCTCTAATTTTCTTGAAGGATCTCTAGTCTTTCCCATTCTACTGTTTTCCTCTACTTCTTTGTATTGATCACTGAGGAAGGCTTTCTTATCTCCCTTGCTATTCTTTGTAACTCTGCATTCAAATGGGTATATCTTTCCTTTTCTCCTTTGCCTTTCACTTCTCTTCGTTTCTCAGCTATTTGTAAGGTCTTCTCAGACAACCATTTTGCCTTTCTGCATTTTTTTTTCTTGGGGATGGTCTTGATCACTGTTTCCTGTACAATGTCACAAACCTCTGTCCATAGTTCTTCAGGTACTCTGTCTATCAGATTTAATCCCTTGAATCTATCTGTCACTTCCACTGTATAATTGTTTAGGGATTTGATTTAGGTCATACCTGAATGGTCTAGTGATTTTCCCTACTTCAGTTTATCTCTGAATTTTGCAATAAGGAATTCAGGATCTGAGCCACAGTCAGCTCCAGGTCTTGTTTTTTGCTGACTCTATAGAGCTTCTCCATCTTCAGCTGCAAAGAATATAATCAATCTGATTTCAGTATTGGCCATTTGGTGATGTCCATGTGTAAAATCATCTCTTGTGTTGTTGGAAGAGGGTGTTTGCTATGACCAGTGTGTTCTCTTGGCAAAACTCTGTTAGCCTTTGCTTCATTTTGTACTCCAAGGCCAAACTTGCCTGTTACTCCAGGTATCTCTTGACTTCCTACCTTTGCATTCCAGTCCCCTATGATGAAAAGGACATCCTTTTTGGTGTTAATTTTACAAGGTCTTGTAGGTTATCACAGAATCGTTCAACTTCAGCTTCTTCAACATTAGCAGTTGGGGCATATACTTGGATTACTGTGATACTGAATGGTTTGCCTTGGAAATAAACAGAGATCATTCTGTCATTTTTGAGATTGCACCCAAGTACTGCATTTCAGACTCTTTTGTTGACTATGAGGGCTACTCCATTTCTTCTAAGGGATTCTCGCCCTCAGTAGTAGATATAATGGTCATCTGAATAAATTCACCCATTCCAGTCCATTTTAGTTCACTGATTCCTAAAATGTCAATGTTCACTCTTGCCATCTCCTGTTTGACCACTTCCAATTTGCCTTGATTCATGGACCTAACATTCCAGGTTCCTATGCAATACTGTTCTTTATAGCATCAGACTTTCCTTCCATCACCAGTCATATCCACAACTGGGCGTTGTTTTTGCTTTGTTTCTGTCTCTTCATTCTTTCTAGAGTTATTTCTCCACTCTTCTCCAGTAGCATAATGGGGACCTACTGATCTGGGGAGTTCATCTTTCAGTGTCCTATCTTTTTGCCTTTTCATACTGTTCATGGGATTCTCAAGGCAAGAATACTGAAGTGGTTTGCCATTCCCTTCTCCAGTGGACCACGTTTTGTCAGAACTCTCCACCATGACCCATCAGTCTTAGTTGGCCCTATATTGCATGGCCCATAGTTTCATTGAGTGAGACAAGGCTGTGGTCCATGTGATCAGTTTGGTTAGTGTTCTCTGACTGTGGTTTTCATTCTGTCTGTCCTTTGATGGATAAGGATAAGAGGCTTATGGAAGATTCCTGATGGGAAACTGACTGTATGGGAAACTGGGTCTTGTTCTGATGTGTGGGGCCATGCTCAGTTAATCTTTAATCTAATTTTCTGTTGATGGTTGGGGCTGTGTTCCTCCCTGTTGTTTGGCTTGAGGCCAAACTGTCGACCCTCACCTCCTGGAGATCCACAGGCAAGTCTGACTCAGACTGAATTTCTTACCACATTTCAAACTACATGTTAAGGTTCATCAATTCATCAAAACATGCATTAAATATATTGGAGATCTCTTCTTTCCCAACAGCCACGTCAGGAATGCACACGTATGTCACTGTGCATGTTTATGTAACTATATTTACATATTTATCTACATATACATAGATATTCAATAAAAGCAGGGGGAATATATTTCAAAGTTGGATATAAAACTAAAAGGAATATATTTATTGTTTGCAATAAATTGTTTGTCAAATTGGATTGGCTTGACACAGTTACTGCTTGAGATAGGGAGACAGAATGTTTGATGTAGAAATCTCTAGAATAAACTTTAGGGCATGCAACAAATCATCATGATTCACGATTTAAAGCTTTCTCTAATAAGGTTCTATGTTATACATGCCTTTCAGCTGCTGCTGCTAAGTCACTTCAGTCGTGTCCGACTCTGTGTGACCCCATAGACAGTAGCCCACCAGGCTCCCCCGTCCCTGGGATTCTCCAGGCAAGAACACTGGAGTGGGTTGCCATTTCCTTCTCCAATGCATGAAAGTGAGAAGTGAAAGTGAAGTCACTCAGTCGTGTCCGACTCTTAGCGACCCCAGGGACTGCAGCCTACCAGGCTCCTCCATCCATGGGATTTTACAGGCAAGAGTACTGGAGTGGGGTGCCATTGCCTTCTCCGACACATGCCTTTCAGAGGGTATGCATAATTCCTTTGTGATTTTCTGCCGTAACTCCCAGAATTAATCTTTTTGCAATGCTTTGGAAGATTATTTCTTGTTTAATGAGGTAAATCTATTTTTAATATAGCATTTTAATTCAATTAAACAAATGCTATTATGAGATAAACTTACAAGGATATTATGCTTTAAGTAGCACATGTTATATTTCATAAGAATCTTCAGAACTACTAGGATCATCCAAAGGTAGACATCTCTCACCATATACACAGTATGAACAGCCAGCCTTAATACTAACTGCGATTAGTAATTATATAACAAAAGTGACATGCAGGTGATGGCTAAATAATTTCAAATACAGAAGACTGAAAAGTTTTAGAAGTTTCATTTAATAACACTGATTTTCTCATGAGTTAATCTAAACATATTTCCAGAAATAATAGTCAAATCTAAAAGTAAACTTCTGACCAAAGATACTGAAACCCTGCAGGTGTATTCAGGGTGCAAAGTAGTGAAACATTTATAATTTATTATGTAAAACAGTGTTACTACTTTAAAGTCATAGAATATATGTCCTTATAAAACACTGGACTTCAATTAATATTAACCAAGTAGCTAAGAAAAAAACAAAAAAAAAACCCCAAAAACAAAGCTTCTTCATCTGAGTTGGGTAAGACAGCTTGTTTGTCATGATTACAAGTCTTGTGCAAAAGAGTTGTTTGTCAATGCTTCAGTTCAGTTCAGTCGATCAGTCATATCCGACTCTGCAACCCCATGAATTGCAGCACGCCAGGCCTCCCTGTCCATCACCAACTCCCAGAGTTCACCCAGACTCATGTCCATCGAGTCGGTGATGCCATCCAGCCATCTTATCCTCTGTCGTCCCCTTCTCCTCCTGCCCCCAATCCTTCCTAGCATCAGGGTCTTTTCCAATGAGTCAACTCTTCGCATGAGGTGGCCAAAGTATTGGCGTTTCATCTTCAGCATCAGTCCTTCCAGTGAACACCCAGGACTGATCTCCTTTAGGATGGACTGGTTGGATCTCCTTGCAGCCCAAGGGACTCTCAAGAGTCTTCTCCAACACCACACTTCAAAAGCACCAATTCTTCAGTGCTCAGCTTTCTTCACAGTCCAACTCTCACATCCATACATGACCACTGGAAAAACCATAGCCTTGACTAGATGGACCTTTGTTGGCAAAGTAATGTCTCTGCTTTTGAATATGCTATCTAGGTTGGTCATAACTTTCCTTCCAAGGAGTAAGCGTCTTTTAATTTCATGGCTGCAATCACTATCTGCAGTGATTTTGGAGCCCCCAAAAATAAAGTCAGCCACTGTTTCAATGCTTCAAATCAGTTTAAATCTTGAGTGGAGAAGGTAATCAAATTCTTCAGGAAGATACGATTTGGTGGTTATTTTCCACTGATTGTGAATCCTCCTCAAAGTCTTTAGTTATGACTTATTATTACCAACAGCATTTTTTATGAAATGTCTGCATAAATTTATTACATTAGATACTTAATCCCATGCATTTCTCCAAGTTTTTGCCCTACTAAACCAAGGAACATAAATATTCTATTTAAAATCATTCAAGCTTAGAAGATTCATTAATGGAAACACAAGCAGTAGCCCCTAAGTGAGCATTTTCTATTTTCTTCAAAGAGAGCAAAAAGCTATTACAGTGACTGCACCCCTGAGCCCCGTTTATAATTTCTGCACATACACAAAGGCAATGTGGAGCACCTTTTTCAGAAACGCTTTCCTTTGCCATAAATCTTCACCTTTCTTATCTGCCAAAGGATATTCCAAGAGTCCCCAGTGTTCTGAAGCCAAGAGCAACATCATTCTCTGGACAGCAGGAAAATAACTAAGGCAGTATTTTATGTTTATGGAACAAATTTATGAGATGCATTTTTTGGGGGCAAAAATAGTTGAAGTAACTTTACTTAGGTAAAAAACATACAAATACCTAAAAAATACATAAATTTAATTAAGAAAATTACACAATAGCGGCAATCATACAAGTACAATCCATTTTCATGATGGATATTAAAGATAGAAGCCTCTAAGTACAATATATTAGGTGATCTCATAGTGTCTTTAGAGACACCATCATACTGCAAATCCTCCAGGTATTTCAATAATGCTTTCTCTCCTCTTCAGTTATAATTCTGGAAAATTGTTCATACTTAACTTCCCAGTTATTACTTATTACTTATAACCAGGCTGATGTCCCCCAATGGCACCAATCCACCATCACCAACGTCTCTAATGACAGACTAGTTACTGAGTTCAATGTATACTTATTTCACGCAACCTCTTGATAGCATCTGACACTGCTGTCTACTCTATTTTCCTGAAACATTCCTTCCTGGGGCTTCCATTATTTGATCATCTCCCAATTTTCCTATGACGCAGGCTTTTTCTTTCCAAATCTCCATTGTGAGTCCCTCCCTCATTTCCTTTAGAACATAGATGCTGCTTTGAGTTCCTCAGTGATGACCTGAACCTTCTGACACAGGTTTCCATACTTTTGGCTTGGTGATTTCATCTGCTTCTATCACTTCAGTTGCTATCCATGCTGATCACTCTCAGATCAATATACAGTAGCCCCCTCCTTCCAATTCAGTTTCATTTTCTACTGTTTCAGTTACCTGTAGCACACTGTCATCCAAAAATATTACACGGAAAATTCCAGAAATAAATGATTGATAAGTTTTAACTTGCACACTGAGTAGCATGATGAAATTTTGCACCTTCCCAATCCATCCCACTCAGAAACCCTAACCATCACATCATCAGCTCCTGACATCCAACCATCAGCCTCATCATGGCTGCATGACTCAGGATCATCCTAAGCAGATGATCCTCCTTCTGACACATCACTAGAAGGTCAACAGTAGCCTAATGCTAAGACACAATGTTTATGTCATTTATCTTGCCTCACCTTATCAAGCAGGCATCTTATCACCTCACGTCATTGCAAGAAGAAGGGTATATGCCATAAGATATTTTGAGAAAGAGATATATACCACATTCACATATCTCTAACCAAGGACAGCAATCTGAGTTCCTGACCCATGTAGTCATTGGATTCTTTTATATGTCTGCATTCAATGTAGGAAAGTCACTTTCAACACACCATATCCAAATCTGAACTCATAATCTTACCCTTATATCAGTTCCTCCCTAGTGTATCTACACTTTCAGAAGACACAACTTTCTATACAGCATTCAAACAGAAAGCTGAGCATCATTTTTGAATGTTCCTCTCTCTCCTTATATCTAGGATTAACATCTAATTTATCATTCAATTGGAATGCGTTTGAAAGTGAAGGGGGATACTCAATAATTATGACAGAACAAAAGGCAAAAACTAGAATTGTCCTGGGCAAACTGGCATGCGTGATCACTTGACATTTTTCCCCTCATACAATTAACTGCAGAGTACTACTACTTAAGTATCTTCTGTCTCGGGCGCTCAGGGCCTGTGCACTGGGATGATCCTGAGGGATGGGATGGGGTGGGAGGTGGGAAGGGGGTTCAGGATGGGGGACGCGTGTACACCCATAGCTGATTCATGTCAATGTATGGCAAAAACCGCCACAATATTGTAATTAGCCTCCAATTAAAAAAAAAAAAAAAGTATCCCCTGTCTCTAGTTTTTCTATCTCCACTGCTACTGCTGCTGCTGCTGCTAAGTCACTTCAGTCATGTCTGACTACTACTTAACTCTGGTCAACATCACCCTTTACCCCGATTACACAGAAGCCACATGTTTTATCTCCCTGACTGCTGCTGCCGCTGCTGCTAAGTCATTTCAGTCATGTCCGACTTTGTGCGACCCCATAGACGGCAGCCCACCAGGCTCCCCCGTCCCTGGGATTCTCCAGGCAAGAACACTGGAGTGGGTTGCCATTTCCTTCTCCATTTCCTTCTTCCTTTCTTTCATGAAAGTGAAAAGTGAAAGTGAAGTCGCTCAGTTGTGTCTGACTCTTTGCAACCCCATGGACTGCAGCCTACTAGGCTCCTCCATCCATGGGATTTTCCAGGTAAGAGTAATGGAGTGGGGTGCCATTGCCTTCTCTGCTCCCTGACTGCATTCTCTGCCTAATCCACATCAAAACCCACATTGCAGCACAAAGTCTTTCTAAGACTGTAACTGTATCATGTCACTAGATCATGTCAACTAGAACTCTCCAAGGCTTCCCATTGTGGCTAAGTCCATGAAAGCAGGGACCATGTATTATTTTGCTTACCACCATATTTCTAATAGGACCTGGAAGGGTGTAATAGTACAAAATATTGGTTGAATAAATAAAAGGATAAAACTAAACTTGCCTACGGTTGATTATAATGATACAAAGAAAATCAGTTGGCTTAAAAAAACACAAGGATATATATGACCAGGCATATATGTTGTTGTTGTTTTTTGGGGGGGGGCTGGTTTTTGAGTATTGGCATAAGATGAACTTCTTATATGGTTTTTAGGGATAGTAATTGACATAACGTGGCTTCCCAGGTGCGCTACCGGTAAGGAATTCACTTGCCAGTACAGAAGACACAAGAGATGCAGGTTTGATCCCCGGGTTAGGAAGATCTCCTGAAGTAGGAAATGGCAACCCACTCCATTATTCTTGCTTGGAAAATTCCATGGCCAGAGAAGCCTGGTGGTCTACAGTCCATGGTGTCGCAGAGTTGGATGTGACTGAGCATACACACACACAAATCGTAATGATGGGGAAAGTTTTTTTTTATAAACTGAAGCATGTGTAGTGGAAAGTAGAAGTATTAATACATTCTGCTGCTTTGGATGGAGACAGCCTAGATATTAGCCCTTTGGGTCTATCATATAAAAAATTAAAAGTTATGAATAGGGGAACTGATATTACTGAAAAACAGTTTTTAAAAAATCTTAGCAGTCTATTGTATAAATATATAATGATGAGTTTTGTAAAGTACATGTTATTAATTAAATAGTCCGCCACAGTGGACGGCTAAGCCTTAAGGGCATCTTGAATCATGCATTATTTAACTCAGTGATCCTTTGAAGTCACTTGCTTCATCATGTCATATGATTTTATGAAACTTGTCTAGTCTTAGATTATTGATTAAAAAACAGGGTCTATCAGAGTTTTATATTGGTGAAAAGTGAACATGGCTATGTGTCACACCTTTTTTAAAAAATGAAAACAAGAATATAGTTTTGTTTTTGCTTAATAAAGATATGGACATTATCTCAAAATTTCTAATGTGGAAAATAACAGTGAAGAAGTCTATGGAGGCTTTAAACAACTATGATATAGAAGTATAGATTAATATTACAAATATTTTAAATTAATTTCACACTGCTTAAGGCATCTTTTTGAAGTCTTAGACTCTCTAAATTTGTTTTTAAACCCATAGTTCAAAATGTTACATAAAATCCTGAAGAAATAATAGAAATACTTTTTGTAAAAGCAAAAGAAATAAGTAATACATTTCAGAAAAGTACTTAAGGGTCAAAAACTACATAAAATATGATTTTTCACTTCATAGTATTCAATGAAGGGCAAATTTAATTTTACCTATGGATTTTTCATTAAGCTTCCCATTTCAATTTAATCAATTGGGTAAAATACAGATTTAGGTGTTCTCTTCTTAAACACAATTGAGTCTGTCTGCTATGTTACCTCTGAAATCTGTCATTAATTCTTGATTGCATCTTCTCACTAACTCAGATCAAGACTCAGTCATCTTGCTTTTTCACTAAGCCTTTCTGCTTCCCATGTAGGCCTCTTCAGATTTATCCTCTACATTGCCACCAAAATGAGTTTTTGAAAATGCAAAGGTGATTAAATGAGTCCTTTAACTGCTTTCTATTCAAGAGGAATGGCAGAAGTTCTTGGTATGACATATAAGGCCTTTCAAAATGAAGCTCTAATCAACCTTTTTGATCTCATCTGCTGACAATCACTTTAGGGTATCTTAAACCAGAATCAATTAAAAGCTTCAGCCATTCCTCAAATACCCAAAATACTCCTTGATCTTATTCCAGGGGTTGGCAAACTGTGGCCCCATAGAATGCATCCAGCAGATTTTGACTGTAACTATTACATGATTGCAAATATTCAACTTTATAAGATAATGCCAAATTGTTACCAATTTAACATACTCACAGCAGCGACTTAGCATGCACGTATTGGAGAAGGAAATGGCAACCCACTCCAGTATTCTTGCCTGAAGAATCCCAGGGACAGAGGAGCCTGGTGGGCTGCTGTCTGTGGGGTCACACAGAGTCAGACACGACTGATGTGACTTAGCAGCAGCAGCAGCAGTGTATCCCTGTTTAAATTACACCTTAATATTTTGCATTATCAGAATTTTGTAATTTTTGCCAATTTAGGGCTAGAAAATGATATCTATTATGCCTTTGATTACTAAAATCATCTTTGAGATACTTATTTGAAGTATTTATACCTATTACTTTTCTGAAATGCTTGGTGTATAACTTTGACCCATTTATTTTTTCCATTTGGTTTTCATCTTTTTCTTATTGATTTACAGTAATATTTTATGTGTGTACACTAATTCTTTGCTAGTTATATGTGCTGCAAATACCTTCCATTGGGTGATGTTTCTTTTACTTTATATATAGAATATCTTGATACAGCAGTTCTTAATTTTAATGAAGTCAAATATACTAATCACTTATTTGAATTAATAAAAACAATGTCTTCTTTTTTTCTCTAAAAGTTTTAAAACTGTGCACTTAATATTTAACCCTGGATCTATATGGAATTGCTTCCTGAGTATAATATACAGTAGGAAGATATTTCAGTCCCCTCCACCTTAAATAAACATCCAGTTTCTGTGGACAACTTTTCAATTGATCCAATGATCTACAAAACCACTTATGTCTTACATCTAAATTACGTAAATGCAGGAATTCAGTTTACAGATTTTCCATTATTTCCCAAAAGGAAATACTGTGTGCTGATATAACATTGTTTTAGGTTAGTATAGCTCTATAATATGTTATGATATATCATGGGCATGTTTCCATGTGTAGTCCTCTCCTTCTGAAGTATCTTGGCTGGTCTTTATATTTTGCTATGGATAACTTCTTCAGGTTAAAGTTTGGCTGATAAATGATCCCCTCACTTCTGTCAATGCTGCTGTCAAAGTAATCCATCCAAGGAGTTATTTCTAAATTTCAAAACTGTGGAAACATTCCATTTGATCTTTTTGCAAATGGTTCTTTGTTTAGTTACTCTTGATAGCATCTTGCTAATCTTTGTGGTTTGCATTTTTTGTTTCTTTAAATAATTTGTACAGAGCTCGTAGTTCTTTCCTATTCTGTACCCAACAACCCAATCCCTGCAGTCCTTTGAGAATTAAGATCTGCTTTTTTTTTTTTTTTTTTGCTATACTTCACAGTGATTACTTTCATGAATGATTGGTGACCTTTGCTTGTGAGTTAATTGCTTTAGGTTAGTCTGTGAGAATGCTTCAGACCTAGATTGATCATGCCTTCACCTAAAAAAGAGAACCTGCATCAGCTTCTGCCAGTAATCATGAGGTGACACAGGACATGGACTGCCTCTGCATCCCTTAAGAGGATCAGCTCCATATTTTTATAACAAAGATATTGATCTGGGTTTCAGTCCCAGCTCTGCTGCTCACTAGCTGGGTAAACTTGAGGAAGTGATTTAACCACAGCTTTCCTCAGTTTTCTTATCAGTAAAAAAAGAAATGATATAGGTACCTAGGTTCCAGGTTGAAGGAAAGATACATCTGCTAAAATACATAAAGTCCTCAGGACAAATCTTGGTATATAAGGCCTCAGTAAGTGTAATAACTCTATAAAACAGAATTAAATTCAAATAACTCTTTTTACAAATCTAGAGTTTTGAACCACAGCTAGTATGTGTTCAAATAAAGAGCATCAAATCAAGAGAAGTCTAATCACAAACATAAAAAAAGGAGTAAAGTTGGAGAAATAAAAATACCAATAAAATGGCAGTCAGATAAAATTCTTTCTAGAAAAAGCAGTCATGAGGAGATACATGGATGAATGGAATCTTATATCCATGAAGAAGGAATGTGTTTCCTTCCTTTAATAAATAATTAACTGTTGTTCCTGGCATGTTCCTGAAACAATTCCAGCCTCTTAAGATTCATCCGGGCTTCTTTGGTGGCCCAGCAGTAAAGAATCTGCCTGCAATGCAGGAGATGCATAGGAGACATGGGTTTGATCCCTGGGTCGAGAAGATCCCCTGGAGAAGGAAATGGCAACCCACTCCAGTATTCTTGCCTGGAAAATCCCATGGACACAGAAGCCTGTCGGGTTATAGTCCATGGGGTCACAGAGTCAGACATGACAGGACACACACACAAACATTCATCACTGAATAAGACAGATAATATCTCTGCGCTCATGCAATTTACATTCATGTTGTGAAGATGTAAGATATAAGTAAATAAGCATCATCTGATAGTGAGAAGTTCTACACTGAGAATTGAAATAGGGGGTGAGACAGAAGACCACAGTGACTCTTTAGATTCAAAGGTGAAGGAAGATTTCTCTGAACAACCTAGAGGTAGACAGCGTGGCTTTTTACTGAGAAAAGGACGAGTGTATCATATCAGTAGCAAAATGCATCAAATGCCTTATCTAGAAAGTCAAAGTGTTAGTCACTCCATCATGTCTGACTCTGTGATCCCATAGATTGTAGCCCACCAGGCTCCTCTGTTCATGGTATTCTCCAAACAGGAATGCTGGAGTAGATTGCCATTTCCTTCTCCAGGGCATCTTCCTGACCCAATGATTCAAACAGATTCCTGAATAACAGGCAGATTCTTTACCATCTGAACCACCAGGGAAGCCCTGCCTTGTCTATCAACTGGGTAACAAATGGGGTTCAGAGATTTTAGAGCTGTCTACTTGATTTAAAAAAAGGGTTTTCTTTAAACCTCAAGTAATAAAGGTGATCAGAGAATAACAACAGAGTGAATTAAAAATGACTTACTTGGGGAAGTAAAAAAATAAGAAGGCAAATAATATAATGCTATGGCCCTGGGGAATAAGAAAGACCACATTTATACCAAAAGTACAGGAAGTGGTAAGTCAAGTGTAAAATAAGGAACTACATTTTCTGCATACTGATTATTACATGTGGGACATTCAAGCAGTAGTGCCCTATTAAGAGTAAAATAGAGTGAGCTAAGTATTACTGAGAAATAAGGAAAATACATTAAAACAGACAATGCCGGATCATGTATCCACACACAGTGTTTACAGCAAAGTAGGCTAGAGAACTAAAATCTGAACCTTAATGTAAAATGTTTACGAAGTGATAACGTGGATATCTGGAGTTGTTGGGGGAAATCGCTTCATGATAATGTCAGTGATTTTTTTTTTTTCCTCCTATAAACTATAAGATCAGGAAAGTCTCTTCTTCAGGGGAAAAAAATGGAATATTAAAATCTAGGCATTACATTTAATTAAAAGGCAAATGCACTTGACATTTTTGTTGGCACAGAACTCAAAATGCCAGATCTGGGCCAGTCATCCAAATATGCCAGTTACAACACAAACAGGGCACACACACACACACATGAATGTAATATACTTTAAAATAATAGAGAAAGAAGTAGAAACCAAACAAAACCTTTATTAGTGCTCAAATTATAAAGATGTGACATAACCCAAAATAAATATGACCTACTTTTAACCTATTTCCACTTTCCTTATTTGTAAAATGGGTTAAGATTAGCTGCTTTCGGCTGCTTTTACTTATGAATTCCACTTTCATTTTCAGCAGGTCATTTTCCACCAAGGCTTGGAAAATTCATTAATCTGGCATATCTCAGAAGAACACACAACATGCTTTAAATCATATTAATAGAGGTTGCAGTGCAATTTTCTCAGGTGTTTATTTACTAAATTAGAGACTGCCTTAATATTGCACAGAGGAGCCAGATTAAAAAGTGATTTTATTTGAGTTCCAGCTATTCCAAGATAATTTAGTATAAAGTCTAAATTATTAATAAATGTTTTAGAACTTGAGATTGGTTTTAATCCTAAAATATCTTTTGGCTGTGAGTGAACAGATAGGAGTCACATTTTTAAATGTTTCTTGATCATTGAAAATTACCTAAGCACTGGCTATATTTCACAATTTTTATGAAATATCTCAAAATATCTAGCAAACACTTACACTCAAGATACTTAATTGACTACATTTGGTCCACTTCTAGATAGTAAATTTTTTTTTTTTTACACTCAAAGCCCTTCCCTTGTTTAAATAGGACTCTTTCAATAGCAAACTTCTGTCACTTTAGTGAGGCTTTCCTCTGTTCTTCAGTTTCACCTGCTTCTGAATTTCTACACACTTACAGGCTGTTTCTTACCTGTACTGTAAGTCACAGCCTAATGGAAGTATGGTGGAGTTTGAGGAGGAGTGAGATTAATATTTGTAGAAGGAAATAACAACACACTCAGGTATTCTTGGTTGGGAAATCCCATGGACAGAGATGTCTGTTGGGCTACAGTCCATGGGGTCACAAAGTGTTGGACACGACTGAGCAGCTAAACAACAGGTTAAATTCACAGATTATATGAACTTGGAGAGGTTAGATATCTTCTGTGAATATCAATTTCTTTTATGAAACAGGGCAATAATATTTTTATACATGTGCTGTGCTGTGCTTAGTCACATCCAACTCTTTCCGACCCCCTGGTCTGTAGCCTGCTAGGCTCTTCTGTCCATGGCGAATCTCCAGGCAACAATACTAGAGTGGGTTGCCATTCCCTCCTCCAGGGCATCTTCCGAACCTAGGGATCAAACCCAGGTTTCCTGCATTGCAGGCGGATTCTTTACCATCTGAGCCACCAGGGAAGCCCAGTACTGGAGTGCACAGCCTATCCCTTCTCTAGGGGAACTTCCCAACCCAGGAATTGAACCAGGGTGTCCAGCATTGCAGGTAGATTCTTTACCAGCTGGGCTACAAGGGAAGCCTATTTTCATACATATTAAAGAGTAAATGTGGTCATGTATGGATGTGAGAGTTGGACTGTGAAGAAAGCTGATCGCCAAAGAATTGATGCTTTTGAACTGTGGTGTTAGAGAAGACTCTTGAGAGTTTCTTGGACTGCAAGGAGGTCCAACCAGTCCATCCTAAAGGAGATCAGTCCTGGATGTTCTTTGGAAGGACTGATGCTAAAGCTGAAACTCCAATATTTTGGCCACCTCATGCGAAGAGTTGACTCATTGGAAAAGACTCTGATGCTGGGAGGGATTGGGGGCAGGAGGAGAAGGGGACGACAGAGGATGAGATGGCTGGATGGCATCACCGACATGTGTTTGAGTAAACTTCGGGAATGGGTGATGGACAGGGAGGCCTGGTGTGCTGCGATTCATGGGGTTGTAAAAAGTTGGACACGACTGAGGCCCTGAACTGAACTGAACTGAAAGAGTAAATGAGATAACCTTAAAGAAGGCTCATTAAGGTTTGTTTCCTATGTGTGTTTCCTAGGTGTGTGTATCTTTATTCTTTATGGGCATACATCAGCATCTCCCTCTCTCAAAAACTGCAGGGAATCAGGAAATGCTTGATCTCCAAATCCCTCACATGTGTCACAGATTTAACCACCAACAATCTACAGGACATTGCTTGTGAGATAGAGTTTTATAGTGTAAATGCAAATAGCCTACTTAACTTTTTGCCCACTATTTTTAAAGGTATGTGCTTGGTAAAAATTCATTCTCAGAAGAATGTCCATTGGTGGTGCCTTTAGCTTTCCCATACCCTGAGAAATATCCTTTTCTCCTTTCAGATCAGATCAGATCAGTCACTCAGTCGTGTCTGACTCTTTGTGACCCCATGAATTGCAGCACGCTAGGCCTCCCTGTCCATCACCAACTCCAGGAGTTCACTCAGATTCACGTCCATCGAGTCAGTGATGCCATCCAGCCATCTCATCCTCTGTCGTCCCCTTCTCCTTCTGCCCCCAATCCCTCCCAGCATCAGAGTCTTTTCCAATGAGTCAACTCTTCGCATGATGTGGCCAAAGTACTGGAGTTTCAGCTTTAGCATCATTGCTTCCAAAGAAATCCCAGGGCTGATCTCCTTCAGAATGGACTGGTTGGATCTCCTTGCAGTCCAAGGGACTCTCAAGAGTCTTCTCCAACACCACAGTTGAAAAGCATCAATTCTTCGGTGCTCAGCCTTCTTCATAGTCCAACTCTCACATCCATACATGACCACTGGAAAAACCATAGCCTTGACTAGACGAACCTTTGTTGGCAAAGTAATGTCTTTGCTTTTGAATATGCTATCTAGGTTGATCATAACTTTCCTTCCAAGGAGTAAGCATCTTTTAATTTCATGGCTGCAGTCACCATCTGCAGTTATTTTGGAGCCCAGAAAAATAAAGTTTGACACTGTTTCCACTGTTTCCCCATCTATTTCCCATGAAGTGGTGGGACCGGATGCCATGATCTTCGTTTTCTGAATGTTGAGCTTTAAGCCAACTTTTTCACTCTCCACTTTCACTTTCATCAAGAGGCTTTTGAGTTCCTCTTCACTTTCTGCCATAAGGGTGGTGTCATCTGCATATCTGAGGTTATTGATATTTCTCCCGGCAATCTTGATTCTAGCTTGTGCTTCTTCCAGCCCAGCGTTTCTCATAATGTACTCTGCATAGAAGTTAAATTAACAGGGTGACAATATACAGCCTTGACGAACTCCTTTTCCTATTTGGGACCAGTCTGTTGTTCCATGTCCAGTTCTAACTGTTGCTTCCTGACCTGCATACAAATTTCTCAAGAGGCAGGTCAGGTGGTCTGGTATTCCCATCTCTTTCAGAATTTTCCACAGTTTATTGTGATCCACACAAAGGCTTTGGCATAGTCAATAAAGCAGAAATAGATGTTTTTCTGGAACTCTCTTGCTTTTTCTATGATCCAGCAGATGTTGGCAATTTGATCTCTAATTCCTCTGCCTTTTCTAAAACGAGCTTGAACATCGGGAAGTTCATGGTTCACATATTGCTGAAGCCTGGCTTGGAGAATTTTGAGCATTACTTTACTAGTGTGTGAGATGAGTGCAATTGTGTGGTAGTTTGAGCATTCTTTGGCATTGCCTTTCTTTGGGATTGGAATGAAAACTGACCTTTTCCAGTCCTGCACGGTGACTAACTTTTAAACCACTGAGAGTTTTTTGTCTGTTTGTTTTATCTTTTCACTTTTTTGACATCCCAACTTTTGGTCCTTTACTTTTCTTCCCTTAAATTCTAATTCTCAGAGCCCTCAAACAAGTGGTCTCATTTTCCTTCGACCTTTAGTATATTTGCTTTTTCAGTGACCTCCAAGCTCACGGAATCCACTGCTCACATACTTTTTCCACTTACTGTTTTGAATTCCTTAGAGCTGGTTTCTAAGCACCTCATTCCAAGTGAGTCCTGCTACAGTCAGGGACTCCTGGCTTATGGAGAAAAAGAAAAACATTCATTTATTCCGAAGAGATCTCTGAGGCCATGTGCCCCAGTATCACAGAGCCCACATTACGTTCCCAGTCCTCAATACTCCCTGGCAGAACTGCTGGTCTTGGACGACACTGATCAACTCTTCTTCCATTAATCTCAAGGTGAACTTACTCTTTCCCATGGGCTTTGCTAAGCCTTAGACTTTATAAACATATTATTTTTCAGTCCTCACAAACTAACACATTTTCATGTTTTGGAGATATAGAAAACCAAACATTTCAAAGGACAACTGTGCTCTTCTACAAAGTGTACACATACTTGGTAGATCATGTGCTGCTACTGCTAAGTCACTTTAGTTGTGTCCGACTGTGTGCGACCCCATAGACGGCAGATTATGTGCTAGATCCTGCCTAATCTTGACTGCTGGAGATCACTACATAAACCAACATGCGCTGACACAGAGATTACAAATCTACATCATGAAATCCCACCCTCAATACATTTTTCTTCTTTAAGACTACTGAACTTTTCTGACCTGTAGAGAACTGAGTTGTGGGATCAGCAGAAGCCAGGAAAAGGCCAACACAGGTAAAGCAAAGACTAAAATCTGGATAATCAAGTATAATTTGAGAAACTGTGATCCTCAAAAATAGTCAATAAGTTATTAACAACATCATGTGCATATTAATTATCCCAAGATTCTTAACTGAAGATTGATTTCTAATTGCTTTGACCAAAAAAAAAAAAAAAGGTGAAATTACAAGTGAAGTGTCAGGTAAACACAGGCTCCACCCTGTTTTTCTTATTGGTTTTTGCAACATAATAATTCCTTCTATTTTGCAAAAATAAAGATAAGCCTCTACTCTAATTCTTTTATTTCCTCCTTTCAACTTTTCTTCCTTTCATTTCCCTAGATTAGGTTCATTTGGCTTGCTTCCCATCTCCTTTCCAGATCCATGCTGGACCTGTGAGTTGTCTCCAACAATCGAGTCTTGAATCTGCAGGAAACAAGAGCAGGATACGTGCGAGTGCCTCAAACAAGCTCTACACTCTCAGCTGCACATCCGTGCTGCATCAGTGATTTCCAAGCCGCATTTACAGCGGGTGAGCTGGCAAAAGTCCACCCACCACTCTTTCGTCAGAAGTGAACTCAGAGTCAAAAGGATTTCAATCCAAATCCACATAAGAAAGCTGGTCCTGTTCCTTTCTGGTGGCAAAATGAATGAGCCTTGACAAGGAATGTAAATACTCTTGTGAACAGGCAGTTCTCAGGCAGTGCAAATTTTTTGCACAATTATAGACATATTTACCTGATGCCCATGGACAGTGGGAATGGGTAGATCTGATTTTACTAAATGGTGAGCCCCAAAACATGCTGATAGGAGATAAACTGTCCTGGGTTTCAACCATGCTGTATTCAAAGAAAGAATATTCTTTTCTTTCCAAGGTGCCCTTACATCACAAGGGATTTCATAAAAGGAACCAATTATGACACAACTCTCCCGGGAAAGGAAATCCTTCTAGTCATGATATTATGCTGCTGCTGCTGCTAAGTTGCTTCAGTCGTGTCTGACTCTGTGTAACCCCATAGACGGCAGCCCACCAGGCTCCCCCGTCCCTGGGATTCTCCAGGCAAGAACACTGGAGTGGGTTGCCATTTCCTTCTCCAATGCATGAAAGTGGAAAGTGAAAGTGAAGTCGCTCAGTCTTCGCGAACCCATGGACTGCAGTCTACCAGGCTCCTCCGTCCATGGGATTTTCCAGGCAAGAGTACTGGAGTGGGGTGCCATTGCCTTCTCTGCATGATATTATAATCCACCTCAATTTATCCTCTCAGTATGTCTAACCTCACACACCTGAAGAAGCAGAATATCTGACTGATGACTTAGGGCTCCTGTTTGTAGCGTGAAAGGATGCCAAGTGTGACATATTCTTTTGAGAGTACATTTGATGGCTTCTGAAAGAAGGACGGAGAGTCTGCAGACTCTCAGGATAGCTTTAAGAAGGAAGAAATAGGGAAGGAAGGAAGAGGAGTGTCCTTAAGGAAAATCCCTTATGGAAGGCCTAAGTTTAGAAGCATGCATCTCACTGATGGTAAAGGAACTAAGTATACTTAGGTCAAATAAAATTCCTCTATCTATCCCTTCTTCACCATTACAATCTTCCTTCCTGACGGGACCTTGGCTAACCGTGCTGCTATTTGAATCATTTAATCTGGTGGAACAAAACGGGATGGGTACATGGGTGAGAAGGGATGTGCCTGACTTACTCTGGAAAGCCAGCTGGTTTTTAAAATTGGTCAGCAAACTATGACCTTATAAATCTTCTTGTTTTCCAGTCACATTTTAAAGGAAAAAGACAAGATTAATAATTCCCTATTATGTTTGCAATACAATAAATGTATAAATTTAGTATCAAATTTAAAATGTGTTATTTTCATAAGACACAAAACTAGAACCACATTTTAACTAATTTCTGAAAACTACTAGAATTTATCAGAGAATTTACAGGGAATTTTATGCAGAACATCATGGTAAAAGTAAGCATATTGGACTGCATAGCTAAGGGAAGGGACTCATGGAGAGGAACAGACAGGGTGCCCAGCTATTGGTGCCTTGGTGTTGCAACAAAGAACTGAGAGGAAGGTGGGAGTTTCTGAGACATCAGTGGGTACCGCTCACTTGGGAATCTTTATGACCTAAACGTGTATTTAGGTGAATCTAGTACCCACTCTTTAGAGAGGATCAGACAACCTCAGACCCACTCATCTGTTCAGAATTCCTTCCCTACTAATTTCTTACTGGTTTCATATCTCTGGAGAACTCTGAGTAATATGCAACCAGTCACTATATCCAGCACTGAATTTGCCCCTAATGTGTTTGAATGTTCTACATTTTGCTCTGGTTTCCTATTAAGACTCTGCTGGGAAATATTCTTTTTGAAAAATATGATAAAAATAAAGAAACAATCACTTCTCATGTAGTATATTTTAAAAGAGAATCACTTAATCTCTTATTTTTGCCATTAGAGATCATCTCTTCAGCAATCAGATTGTTCACAGATTTTGGTTTCTATCTACCCATATTTTTCTTTGCAAAATAAGCATTTTAACCTACACCTGAAGTTCAAAGCTACATAAATATTCCAATTCATAACAGTAACTCAGTCCTTTAAGTATATGACATTTCAACCCATATGAACATGTGAAAATATCTCCTTGTAAGTGCTGCATAAACATCCGGATAAATCTTATCCTATTGTATCACCATGTACTTTAGAACTGAAAGTCTAATCTAAGCGCATGACCACAGCCACCTGCAATGTAACAGATGATGTTCTCAATATAAGATCATGTTGCTATGGCATCAGTAAACCACGATTTTACAAACCCTCTTGTCCACCTTGAACATTTTTAAGAGAAAAGAAAGTATTAATAATTTCTATTACATAAGTTTGCACTGACCAAAGATATAAATTCAGTAGCAGGAGTAGAAATGAATAATTTAATAGTTTTGTAGTATATAAAAGTAGAGCTTTGTTTGGACTAATCTCTGATAATTCCCAGAATTTACCAGTATACTTTGCAGTATTACCAGTACATTTTTGCAGTTCACTAACATGTACCAATAAAAGGAATATGAGAGAACAAAATGTAACAGCAATATTTACCTTTTCAAACTAGTACAAGGTGCTAGTTTATTTCGCAGTATACTAAGTACACATATATCTGTGACATGTGTGGAATAAATTCTACAAAGCTAGAGGAATTTACCAGCCCCTTTAGATTATCTCAAGCTATTTCCAAATCCCCAATAAACAGTGAAACAGAGTTTTGTATTCTGCGTATGTGAACTTGGCTGACAACAAAGATTTGCATAAGACATTCTATCCCCATGAGGCCAAGTTTTGTTTTTTTTTTTCATTAGTTTCTATGAATTAATATTCCAAAGTCTCTGATGTAGACAGATTGTTTTCCCCAACTTTTACGATATCAAAGGTATCTAAGCTGAACCTCAAAGGAGACAAGACATTCTTATAAATCTTTTGCAAAACTGTTGTACCCTATAGAGAAAGAAAACATAAACACATTTAAATAAAGATGAAAATCAAAGGTTTGTAGTTTAGAAAATCCCTGATTACATCCTCAGGTAAGATAAAATGCTGACCAAACAGCCACATCTAAGAGAAAAGTTCATAGAGTAATTTCCCATCTACATACCTGTTTCCAACTGCTGCTATACCACAGACTTGGTGTCTTAAGACAACACCCATTCATTCTCTCATAGGTCTGGGGCCCGGAAGTACAAAAGCAGTATAACTGGGTCAAAATCAAAGTACTGGCCTGGCTATGATCTCTTCAAAGGCTCTAGGGGAGAAGAGGTTCCTTGTCTCTTCCAACTTTGCTGACAGTTAGCATCACATCACTTCCAATCTCAGCCTGTGTGGTCACACTGTCTTCTTTTCTGTATGTTAAGTCTTTACTTTTCCTCCTTCTTATAATAGACACCCAGTTAATATAGATAATCTCCTCCTGTTCAGAGGCTTAACTTACTCAAATCTTCAGATATTCTTTTTGCTTATGAGGTAACATTTACAGGTTCCAGAGATAAAAACTTGATATTTTTAGGTGGCTATTCAGCTTAGCTCAGTGGGTGAAGAATCCACCTGCAATGCAGGAGACACGAGAGATGCAAGTTCGATCCCTAGGTTGGGAAAATCCCCTGCAGAAGGGCATGGCAACTCACTCCAGTATTCTTGCCTGGAGAATCCTGTGGACAGAGGAGCCTGGCAGGCTATGGTTCATAAGTTTGCAAAGAGTCGGACACAACAGAAGTGACTGAGCACACATTGTTCAGCCTAATAAAATCAATATGCTTTCCAATGTATTTTAAACAGCATTTTTCAAGACACACGTGTTAAGTAAACAAGAGAATCCCACGGGAAAGAAATCAAAGTGATAATGCTGAGTCGAAGGGAACCGAGAAGACAGAGATGATCATTTACCACCTTTGACAGTTCCTGTCGCGGGTCTGCTTCTCTTAATTCCCATTGTTAGTTATTTGTTTCTATTGCTAACAGAACCTCTCCTCATTGGAAACATATTCATACACATAGTACCTAAAGAGATAAGGGCCTGCAATGTGCTTCAAAACTTTATTATTCTATATGTATATGAACCAAAATCGTCTTTCCTTTAAATCAGGTAAGATAACACAATCCAGGCATAATAGCTATTTCTCAACAGATGAAGGGCTGTATTTGGAAAAAATCTGAGAATCATTCATGTGCTCCAACCTTATTTTCACAAAGTCCTTAATATAATGAAAGGAATCCAATACCTCACTTCCTCATGCTTTCTGATATGTTCCAAACATACACATTTCAAGCTGCTGTCCTGCCTCGTCTTTTTGTTGCAAGGCCTTTGTTCCTTCAATGTCTACCTCCAATCCATGTTTCTATAAATGCTTTCACCACTTGCCTGGTAACAAATTAACACTTCATGTATGAAAATCTCATGATCTTTTAAAAATATCTTCTTAAAATTAGAATCTCATAGTCTTTTTTTAAACGGTCTTGATTACTATTTGATTCATACTTAGTTAAATATATGTGTGTGTTCCCCATTACATTATAAGCTCTGTAAAGGCAAGGAAGGGCTGTCTTATTCAGGACTAATGTTCTCTCACCTGTTCCCCATCTCTCCCCATCCACATCTTGCTAGAGAGACTTTCATAGTGCTGAGGTTCTATAACTGTTCAACTGACTAAGCTTGTTCTCTTTG
This sequence comes from Bos taurus, assembly GCF_002263795.3. Lineage (NCBI taxonomy): Eukaryota > Metazoa > Chordata > Mammalia > Artiodactyla > Bovidae > Bos > Bos taurus. The sequence goes on from NC_037336.1 coordinate 66,077,816, forward strand.
GGTAAAGTAGTTCTGACTATATGACTTTGCTTCCCCAGTCAAATTACAAAGGAGAAAGATTACCTCTTCTTAGTAAAAAGGATAGTTACAATGATACTGTTAGTTAGCATTTTATATATATATATATATATAATATTTACATATAGTTCTTAAGGGTTTGAATGACTAAATAGGGCAAGCTTTATACTGGAAATTGGTTATTTTAAAATAACTACCCAGAATAAAAATTATCATTTCAAAGAAGAGCAATAACTGTTAAAGTAGTCCATTATAGTCTTTCAAATGATATAATTTCTTTCAAATATATAATTTCTCTGGGAAAACAATAGTCTTTTAAAGTGCATATTCAAATAATACATACTCTTAAAATAGCACACCATTTTAAAAGTTTCAAAATATAAAAGATCATAGATAAATTTATGTTATCCAAACCAAGCAATATGGCATCTTTATTTACTCAACAAATACCTACATGGTTTTACATGCCAGGCACTGGGTACTTGTTGGGGATGTATCAGCCTGTAAGATCTAGAACTCAGCTTTTTAGCTTAAAGGACAAAAGACTACACAACTAACTGTGATCAATCTTCTGACATAAAAAACAGGATATCATAAGAACACTCTAATCTAGTTTGGGGAATAAGGAAAGGATAATTATACTGAGGCCTCAGGGTACGTGCCAGTGAGACAAAGATGATACTGCAGTCATAGGGCTGCAGCTCTGAAGAGGGCCTGACATAGAAGAAACAGGTTTTCAAGGCATCCTAGTATAGAATTGTAGTGTAGCACAGTATAATGATTGCAGCTGTACTGAAATCTTCTAGCAAGAGTATGGGGAAGGCGGCCCAGGTCCAAGCCCTGAGTAGTGATTAAAAATGAAGGTAACATGTTGGGTAAGCATTTCGGGCAGGTTCAAAGGCCTTCTTGCAACAAGAAATTCAAGACAGCTTAGTGTGGCTAATTAGTAGTAAGTGACACAGGCCACAGTTTAACACTAGGTTACAACCAGATAATGCATGGCTTTGTAGGGCAGATTAAAGGCTTTAACCTTTATTTTAACAGCATTTGGAAACCAAAACAAGTATTTTAAAGTGTCATAAACAGATCTGTATTTTTCCATGCTCTCTCTGCCTATCATATGAAGAGTCAGTAGGAAGAAGGCAGTGGCATATTGGAAGGACCAGCTGCAGTGATACTATAGTGCTTCAAGCAAGAGATGAGAGTAGCTTTGAACTAGCAGCAGTGGACCTGGGGAAGAAAAGCAGGCAGATTCCAGAAGTGTAGGCAGTGGACTAATTGTGCTTGGTAACTGGCTGGATAGGGGATGTTAGGAAGAGAAAAAAACCAAGTATCTGAGGCACTCAGTGGATAGTAGTGATAGAAACTGAGATAAAGAACACTGGACTAGGGGCAGATTTTAGTGGTGGGGGGGCGGAATCAGGTTAGTTTTGACCTTGAGTCTATGTGCCAGCGAGAAAGATATGACAGCTACAGGGCTGTAATTCAGAAGAGATATCTAAGAGATACAGGTCTGAAAGCTGTCTTAAAACTGAGCATGATTGCAGCTATGGTAAAGTCTTGTACAGTGAATACAAGTAAGAAGAGGAGACAGGCCATTATCCAAGCCCCAAGAAACACCAAAAAAGGAGGAAAAGCTAACAAAACATGCTAAGAAATTGTGGATGAAAAAAAATAGAAAACCTAACCAACCGCGATAGTTGGTTATTATGGAAGAAGCCAAGGAAAGCAAAACTCTTGGCTTAGTCCTGTTCTAAGTTTGGATAAACAGGGGAAGTATTTACTCAAAGGTTATTTTTAATTGTTATTTTTCAGTCTGAGAACTACAGGGTAAGGGACATGTTTATTTGGCTTATTCGGACATTTTCAGACTGTAAAAAAGACTTAATTCCTTTGTTAATAGAAATAATATATATATTATTTTAAATGTCATGCACTGAATAAAGAGTTACTAAGTATGATATATCTAAAGCTTATAATCCACTTACAGATAGCAACTAGAAATTGACAAGGAGCATTTTGGGGGAAAAGTTGATAAAGCAGTTGATAATTTATCAATAGTTCTCTGAAAGTTTATGGTCCATGAAACTTTCATCTACATATGTGGTTGTGTATTATAATGATGAAAATCATATTATGTCTAGTTTGTATTTTTAAGAGATCTCTATCTAAATATCTTAGAATAACTTTACAGACTTGTTCTGCTGTTATTAGAATAGCCAAAGAATCAAATATGACATCGTTTTACACATCAAAAAGGCAGCAGGAAAAATTGCCATGTACTCTGGGCAAGTTATTCTGTTTTGTTGAGACCCAGTTTTCTCAACTTGGGATAAATCTTCTCCAGGTTTGTTTTGAAGATCACTGAATATACATTTAGATCACTGAATATATATCTGGAAGTGCTTTGCATGTATATGGAACTTACATTAAGTATTAATATTATGGAGTAAAAAAGATACTGACATGCAGTTGCAACACATAATACAGTTTGGTAAGACTATATAATTTTGAAAAAATATTGTCAGCATTTTTTTACATAGAATGTCTCATGCAAACCTTTTAAAAACTATTTTTAGAATGAAGCAGGGATTCAGTAGTAGATGAGGAAGGTATTAATCATCTTATATTGCTTCCCTTCCCACTGCAATAAATAGAACATATCCTCACAGTGAAACTGTGGCTTACCCGACACTCTAAACATCGCCCCATTTCACTCATTCAGTTTGTATTTGTTAATTCATTTAATAAATAGTTTTGGGTACCTGCTGTGACAGCCGCTGAGGGCAAACTCAGGGTGACTGAAGCTCTGCTCTCATGGAGCCTGCAGTCCAGAAGAGGAGGTAGACATTACACAAAAAATTGTAACTGAGTTCAGTGCCACAAAGGAATAAACGATTCACTTCTTCTCCAGCCTTGCCATATATTTCATGGCACCCAGAGAACTCTGGATTCTTGAAGGTTCTCACCACTTGTTTCACAATTTACACCAATCACTTGTGTGGTCCCAACCAATGCACACAGCTAATACCCACTTTCACTTAAGACAGAAGAAAACATTGAACTATCACCATGTGATGACTAAAGCATTTTCACTTATTCATGGTTTCTTGGAATAATGCATACATCATTTTTCTTAGAAGCAGATTCTAAGAAAACCATGATTCCCCATAGACAGAACTGTTTGTCCATGTAGAAACAGGTAATTATTGTCTGACTGTTCATTAGTTTATTCACTGAAGAAATATGTACACTGGGTAAAAATATAGGTCAAATGGCATAGTTAGCCACATGAAAATGAGTAAGAAAGCACCTGCCTTCAATGTGTTTTCCAGGATATTGTGTGCCCAAAAGTCATAGAGACCTTCAAAACAATTTTTTAAAGCAACTTCCTCTGTTGAATGAATGATTACTTAAGAGCTTCATAAATGCTAAGTTCTTTTAATATATTATTTCAACTAACTTTCACAAGAACCTACAAGGCTGGTAAGGCAGATATTTGTATCTTTATTTACAGATGAGGATAAGTCACAGAGGATGGCATCACCTCTTCCCTGGTCTATCTGGTAGTGCTTCCCTTACTGAAGTTTCTGATTCCAAGTTCTGCTTATCTTGATCTATCTCCAGCATTCATGTGTGGCTTTTCTAAAACCCAAATATGATCCTACTATTGGCCTGTTTAATATCTTACAAAATTTTCAGGGAAAATGAAAATGATAATGTAATTTAAAGTAAATAACAGTATTTAGCCACCTAAAAGGAAAATATATCATATGGGAGAAACTCATGATTCAACAATAAGTAAAAGTAATGAGAAATCACAACTGCTACAATTTTGGAAAATATGTAAGCATTTGATCAGAGAAAGGAAACAAGCAAAAATGATAATAGTTGTTTAAGGATATTGTTTCAAGACACTTTTTATTAATAAGCTGTTTTAATAATTTTTAAAGCAGAGGAGAAAATGAAACCCTGAAGAATTATTGATAGCTGACCCCCACTCTCAAGATTAAGTTTAATCCTGACTCTTAAAGGACTATGGAAGAGTGTAATCCTTTCATAACTCTGCATCAACACACCTTTTAGCCTAATTTCTCTACTTATTCCTCCCTAAACATTTCATTAACTTTGTTTATACTGGTCCCTATTTTAGAAAAGGTCTCTGGTCTTTCGACCAGCTGAAGTGCCATTTTGCACAGCACTCTGCTTTTTGTCTTGGCAAATTCTGTCATAATTATTGGCTCATTTGTCAGGCTCTCTCCCTATTCACAATCCACTGAGAGTATGAGCCACATCTTATTTTATTTTTCAATGTGGCAGAGAGTAGGTGTGCAACATAATTATGTTAATTAAATATTCTTATATACTTCCATAAGTGAGAATGTTTGCTCTTTGACATGATGTCTTGATAGTTTCTGATGGCAGATGAGGATGGTAACTGGATTTCATTTTGACATTATCATTCTGCTCCCCTATTCTGCCAACTTCCTAAATCTTTAGTGAGCTAAGATTTCCAACTTAAAATAAGGTTAGAATTGTGTAAGACTACTTGTGACTTCAATTATCCATATTTCACCATGAGAACGTGGCCAGCAGAGGATCAATTTTTTAAACTTTGCCCACTCTTCAAAATACTTGTGAGTATTGTGTTCCAGAAGTGCTGATACTGAGAAGAAGGGATAAAGAAAACAGGATTTGTGCCCTCCAGTGTATCACTTGCACTATGTTAGATTCCCGAGAAGCAGAGCCTGGGACAAGGATTTGGGCACACATGACTTAAATGAGTGCTTTCAGGAGAAAAGGAGAGGAAAGCAGGATCAGACAGGGAAAGAAGCTGGGTAAGACTGTGGTCTCAGCTGGAGTCTAACTTTAGCCTGCTCCCACTGGGGAGAGGGGTGAGGAGCATGAACTGCCCCTAAAGTTGACTTCACCTTGAAATGAGGGAGCTGGCTTCTCTACCTCCATGTCAGTTAGTTGCTGCCAGTAGGCTGCCAGAGTTGAGAGGTGAGCACATAAAGCCCTTGGAAATGCAAGTGCTTTGGAACCAGAAATGATTTTGAGGGCAGAGGGGAGTTGTGAGCCACAGGCAGCTAACACTCACAGAAACTGGGGAATGGGTCCACAGGCTTGGTGAAAGACAAAGCACGGAAAGTGACAAGAGTCACAAAAAAGTACAACCTTCAAATGACAGCATAACCGGCTCTTTAAAACACAGACTCTAAAGCAGCAAGAGATATTTTGAATGATACACATCTTGAGATTCCTTAGTTAGCCAGTAGTGTTGCCAGCTCAGCCAGAAGTTGTTCATATTTATCTGTATATCCTGACGTTATCTGTAGACGGTCCTTAAAACCTGATTCTTCCCTTAGGTGATTGTGTCATGTGAGACATGGATGTTTCTTAGCTCCTGTTTCTAGCTGTGCATCTTGAAATTGCTTCCTTGGATTATTTTAATCTTATCAAAGCCTTCATATGTGTGACTCAGACGAGAAAGGAAAGTTTCTCCATTTCCACAGAATCAGTCCTACATGGTTGATCAGATGGTGGCTAAAAGTATTCACTTAAAAGCAGCTCATTCTCTGCACAAAGCATGTGCACATCAGGTCTGCTTCTTATTTCCATAACTCAGAGATCAAATTCAAGAAGAATTTCAAACTGACATGAAAGGAGTTCTCTTCAAAAGCTGAAAATGTCATTTGTTATAGGCTGTACTAAAGTTTTTGCATGGAAATTGTTATAAACACCTGAACACTGCATGATTGAATAGCTGAATTTCAGCAGTCATTTTTATCCCCTAACAAATATTTACTGGACACTCATTAGGTAAAGAAAGACACTAAATATATGTCTGGCAGATGAAATGAAAGTCCAGATTTGGAACTTATATTATACACTGCCAAATCATAAAAACTTTTAATAGCAAGGAATTAAAAAAAAAATTAAAAATAAAAAAATTAAAAATCTGATGTAGAAACCCAAGAAAGGAAATAAATGAGAGAGCAGACACAGTAGCTGAAGTAGTGATAAGGAAGCTAAGCTTTGAATGCTCTTTAACTTCATCTTGCCCCACATCCTTAAAAACCACTCATCTAACTGAATTTAAAGTTTAGGTAATGCTGTTGACTGGTGATTTGGCTAGAGCCACACAACTTGATTTGTAAAACTCGGATTGCCTGATTCCAAAGCCTGGTGCATTTTTTTTTTCCACATTACAGCTTAAAGATATGGCTTTTGTCTCCTGAAACTTTGCCCCTTGTCTGGAAATAAAATGCACAAAAAGATAATACAAGTTGTGTGACGATAACACTATACAAATGCTGCAGACTAAATGGTGGAACTTCAGAAGAGGAGAGATGTGAAACTGAACTCTCCTGAGTCACTCTCAGAAAAAAACTAATGAAGTAACTTCAGTGTCAGTATAAATTTCTGAATGTTCTATGTAAGACTAGACTGTGGTAATTACCTTTTTTGTGGGGGGTTTTGCAAGGAGGAGACAGATAATGAGAAAAAGCCAAGTAATCAAACTGTTATTTTCATTTTTAAAAATCACCAATGCTTCTGTTCTCCAATAACCCATTCCCCTAAATGTTTCTGCAATCAGAAACATTGAGCCTTTCTTTCTTTTCTCATTTTCCTTATCTTTTCCTTTGTATTTCAGTTTGTAGATTTTGAACTAAGATAGCTTGTGCTGGTGCATGCTAAGTCACTTCAGTTACATCCAATTCTTAGGACCCTGCAGAATATAGCCCAACACCCTCCTCTGTCCATGGGATTTCCTAGGCAAGAATACTGGAGTGGGCTGCCAGTTCCCTCTCCAGGGGATCTTCCAGACCCAGGGATCAAACTCCTGTGTTTGATCCTGCGGCTCCTGCATTGCTGGTGGATTCTTTACCACTGAGCCATATGCGAAGCTCTTTAAGATAGCTTAAGAAATACTAAAATTCAAAGTGACTAAGAGATGTGTCACCCACTTACTTTCTTTTTCTATAAGAAAAGCACCTGACCTGTTGGTCTAGTGACCTGTTTGAATTAAAGCACTCAAGGTCAGGCCCTGTCTTTGGCTGCATCTTTCCCCTGGAGAAGGAAATGTCAACCCATTCCAGTATTCTTGCCTGGAGAATCTCATGGACAGAGGGGCCTGGTGGTCTAAAGTCCATGGGGTCGCAAAGAGTGGGACACAACTGAGCAACTAACACACAAGGACCTTTAGGGTCAGGTGTGACAAGCTAGCAAGCTGCACTGCTTCAGCCTCCAGCAGGGGGCAGTCTAGCAGCAGTCACAAGAGCAGAAGTTCAAGTGTTTCTTGCTTGTTTTGCCTGTTCTATCTGCTTTTGACCTCTGACCTGTTCCTAATTACCAGTTTCTGCAGAAGACAGACTTTGGTGGCTTCCTCTGGCTGCTGCCTCTCACCTCCAGCATGTAAACTTGCATCACCGACTCAATGGACATGAGTTTGAGCAAATTCCAGGAAATAATGAAGGGCAGGGAAGCCTGGTGTGCTGCAGTCCACGGGATTTTAAAGAGTCTGACACAGTTTAGCAACTGAACAACAACAACAAACAGGAGTTTCACTATTTTGTTAAAAGTTTGTAAAGGTCACTGCTCCAATAGCTTCATCAAGTCATACTTCTAGGACAGTAATTCTAAACTCTGATTATAATACATGAAATTTTCAACGAAATATAAAGGTCATTATTATAATGTCTTACGCGCCTATAAACTGATTATAATTAAACTTAAAAAATCAAGCATCAAATACAAACAGTCAAACTATCAGGGTGAAAACATTCACCTCTTTAAGAGGATGAATAGATGCAGTAATTCTTATTTCCAAGAGTTGGAAGGTTATGTAGGATCTACAGTTTTTTTTTTTTAATTTTAAATCAGTCCCATGGAGAAAGGAGTCAATCACTCCTGGTGCAGATGTAGGTCTGGCTGCTGAAGGAATGTTGTCGGCAGTGAGGTTCACCATGTGAGAAGCAAAAGCACAGCCAGGATGGAATTTCTGCACTTGACAACAGGTCTTATTCGGGTTGATAAGTATTTTTTTAAAGATTGATTTTGGTAACCCAGAGGTGTACCTTGAACCAGTTCTAGGCTATGTTTCTTCCCAGAAAGAAAGCACCTGAGTTTTTCTGTCTGGACAACTGATGGGAATGTGGGTGGAGATAACATGGGGCTTTTGAGAAGCAGAGGAAGTAGGAGGTATGAAGAAGTTACGAAAAGACAGAACATATTTCCAGTATTTCTAAATTGTTTCCAGTTGTTTGCATAACTTGATTAGTAGCACAGAAAAGAACTATTGAGTTTGGTACACGATGGAAGCATAGATGCCAGAGCTGTGCTTAGTTTTAAAGTGGGTTTTGGTGGGAATGTCTGGAGATACTGAGGTATACTGGCTAAACTGTGGTAGAAAATAGCAATTATTGAAGTCAGACTTAGAGCATGAAAATCCAGCTGGCAAGTCTTTCCAAAACGTTTAGGACTGTATTCAAACTTCATGAGATCATAGCTATGTTCCCAATTTTCACCTTGCCAGATTTCTGAGGATTTTAGAATAGAACAGCATATGTGTGCTATTACTGCATTAAGCTAAATTTTTGTTTTATTTTACTGACATACAGAGTTAGAAGTTAAATGAAATGGTGGTTATACATTTAATGAAAGATTTTGTATTGTAAAGTAGCACTGGTGATTAAAGGTCAATTTCACAAGTTATGAATAATATTATACACAATATTGGACCTGAGTAGGGTCCTAAAAATGCCAACAAGAACTTGAACCCCTCAGGTATCACATGTCTTCGCAGAAAAAGAAATACTCTTTTACACATATGACCTGTTTCTTGAATCCAGGTACGTTCTCCAATACAAGCTATGTCCTGGTCAAAATGTAGACATGGTAAGTAAATCATTTTCAAAATTATGTTATGCATACTATTTTTTTTATATACAAAGCTGCTGCTGTTGCTAAGTCGCTTCAGTCGTGTCTGACTCTGTGCGACCCCAGAGACAGCAGCCCACCAGGCTCCCCCTTCCCTGGGATTCTCCAGGCAAGAACACTGGAGTGGGTTGCCATTTCCTTTTCCAATGCATGAAAGTGAAAAGTGAAAGTGAAGTCACTCAGTCGTGTCTGACTCTTAGCGACCCCATGGACTGCAGCCCACCAGGCTCCTCCGTCCATGGGATTTTCCAGGCAAGAGTACTGGAGTGGGGTGTCATTGACTTCTCCGATATACAAAGGGTAGTGCATTTAAAAAAAAAAAAAAAAACTATAGACGTTGTTAGAGCAATTGAAGTCTAAATGCGCCTCACTATAGAGAAAAGCAGCTAAGGAAGGAAGCTAATCCACTTCTTAGGTTTTCAGAAAATAATCCAACAACAAAGCTATGACATACATTCAAAATGATGGGGCCTGTTTGTGATCAGCAGTATTTCAACCAAGGTGTTTGGTACAAGCTTCCCTTTGGTAAAGGAGAAGAATCATTAAAATCTTGACTGAATAAATATATTTACTTGTTTAGATTTTATATTTGCATGTTTAACAAACATGTTCTATTCATTCACTCACTCATTCGTTCATGGAGCTGGTGCAAAAATAATAAATATTCAGGATACTATAAAGTAAATAAGGTGATACAGAGCTTGATAACAAAGAAGACAAAGGATCTGAGTTTTGTGAAAACTATAGGCTCCACAGATTTTAAAACAGACCATCAAAAAAGGTTTTAACATTTTAAAATGTTAACAGTTTCAGCATTTAAAACTGTTAAAGTTTTACACTTTACAATTCCTCTTTGGAGAGTAGAGTAGTTGTGTCAGATGTTATTTTTATTTTGTTTTTAATCTGAAGAAAAGGGACGGGGAAATCAAAAGTAGATGGGCAAGATATGTTGAAACATGAACTGGAGTTATGTAAAGTACTAAGTCCTTAATATTTGTGGATTCATTTGAGTAAAATGAACTTGAAGTGTTATACAGTGAAAAATTTGGTGAAGAAGCACGTATGTGAAGGAAATTGTTTCATGGCTATAAAAAGTTGTGTTTCATGGATGTATGAGCTGTGTGACAAAGAAATAGTAGCAAGGAGAAAGATGAAAGTGAAATAGACATGATTTTGAAACTAGTTAATGTTTGTGTTGGTTAAAAAATTTGGGGAGTTCTCATTTTTTTTTTCCCTGTAAAATGCTATCTTGCCACTCATAGGACATTACTTATTAAAAACAATCATATTAATTCTCTTTTCATGAAACATTATCAAATCCTTCAGTAAGTGGTTTCTGCCAATTCATCTTGACCCATGATGGCAACACAGTGATCATACTAGGAAATTCAGATTTTCAATTTACGATATACCACTTGAAGATATATTTACTAAAACATATCAGGCCCATGTGTGGCATGTCTGGGTTCTATTTCAGTGACTCGAAGAAGAAAATATGCTATGATTCTATGCTCACAGAAGCTTCACAACATAGCCTTCCTTGGAGCAAACAAATAGAAACACACATCAAAAATATGCACTGAAGGTTATGTTCTATAACTGGTTCTCAATAAGGCAGCTAGTGACTTCTGGAAGCGTCTAGGAAATGTGTAGAGACATTTGAGTCTCCCAATGATTAGAGCCGAGGATCTATAAAATTTATTTGGGGGAGGGCAGGGTGGTCTGCATTAATACATGTTGTATTCTATGATTCTAAGAATAGCAATAAGCATCAGTATTCGGTGTGTCTGTTAAATGGTTGAGTTCAGTCATTTAGGTAATGAAGAACATTTTATTTTATTTCCTTTAGCTCTTTTATATATTAGGGTTGGGGACTTTAAAGAATTATGTATGTTGGTACACTAAATGGATTTTGTTTCATGACAGTAAAGGTTTTACAAAATAGTTGTTATTTTGAGGACGAGTTATTGTTTTGAAAACTATGTTTAGGAATCTCTGCTCCATAAAAATTCCTCAAAATATGAACAAAAAGAGTCCCTGCCAATCAAGGCACAGGGAATGCAAGAGCCAGAGGATAACAAGTCCAACAAAACCATTGAGTTTTATAAGATCTTATTTTTTGTAGCGGCCACATCATAGTCCTGGGAGCAGCTCTGTTCAGGAGATCTTTGGAGACATTTAATCTTTCAGATAAGCAAACTCTAAGACAGTAACAGCTGTGTAAAGAACACTAACTTTATAGGTTAAGAAATGACTTTATGCTCAGTTGTTCAGTTGTGTCTGACCCTTTTCGACCCCATGGACTGTAGCCCACCAGGCTCCTCGCTCCATGCAATTTTCCAGGCAAGGATACTGGAGTGGGTTGCCATTTCCTACCCCAGGCATCTTCTCGACCCAGGGACTGAACCTGTGTCTTCTGTGTCTCCTGCACTGGCAGGTGGAGCCTTTGCCGCTGTGCCACCTGGAAAGCCCTAAGAAATGGTTATCAAAAAACCAAAAAATTTAAGAGCAGAAATTATAGTTACAAGCCAAAAAAAAAGAGAAGATAAATAGCCTTCATCAATGGAAAACGGCAAGAAAATGAATGTAGAAAAGTAGCATGTGAGTGCCTACTGATCAATAAACATAATTTTATTCATCCTTGTTCTCCTGAGATTGTTTATACTTAATATACAGGATGACAAGTTCTTAATAACATATTGAAATAAATTTTGGAAATAAAGAATTAACAAAATGGCAAAGAAAAGTACCTCATAAAATTATAAAGTTTCCTTAAAAGGGACTGCTAATCATCCATGTTTTTTTTTTTTTAACCCCCTAAATAAATGACCTGATTTCTTTTAGTCTTCTTCCTAACCCATTCTTTTTGGAAGTGAGCCTTGTTCACAGTGCCTCTCCCCTCACCCTTTTATTCTGAACTAATCAGATTTTTCTCAGTAAGTAGACCTGTGTATTTGATGACTCGACCTAGGTGTCTGATGCTGATAGATCCTCTTTGAGAGAAACAAGAGACATTATATACGAAGTCCTTTAAGTCATCCCAGATAAAGACTGAATTAATTTACATCTCAGGGGAAATTTGAAACTGCAGTCTCCTATCCTGAGGTCCCTTTACTTCCTGCAGAAAAGTTAATTTAGGTCATTCTCCAATACCCTGCATGATGAGCAGCTGTTATTGTGAATGAATCCAAATAAAAGCATGACAAAATATGGGGCAAGTCAGGCCTTTGAGAGTTCTCCAGTGGAGTCTCCTAGACCCTGGCCTATCAAGGCTTAAGAAGGCATATTTAAAAAACACATTTAAGTCTAGTATAATCAGGATTTCACTACATATTTATTTCATTGATGTCTTTATGTAAAGAAAATTAGAGAGAAGGCAGTCATGTATAGACATCTACAAAGATTTTTAGCATCATTTTGGTAAATAAATAATCTTGTGATCATGGCAATAGAGTAAGGACATGAGCACCCCATAGGTCAGTTCTAAAACTGAATTCCTCCGAAACTAAAGCAGAAGTAATCCACAGTTCAGCAAGGGGAAATATTTTTCTATTTTCTCCATACTATATTGCTCTAGATGACTGTATATATCATATTGAAATTTGTCTTTATTTATTAAGACTCTTAAAACAATTATTATATTGAGAGTAATACTTTAATTTTTGTTTTACAATAAATGTCCGTGTGGTCTTAACACTGATTCCCCAATCCATATATTCCTTATCAACAAACAGGATATATGGCTTAGAAGTTTCACAGCAATGTTTCAAAGACATTATTATATTGAACACTGAAGAAGATTTCTATCAAAACATCTGGTAAACAGAAGTCAAACTGAACTTAGCTGGTGATGTGCATATTGTTTTAACTTTTTTTTTTGCCTGGGTTATATATCTCTTTTAAAGGAGAAATTTAAAATAAGAATGTACTTTATGTATTTTTGTGATTATTGTGACATTTGTCTTGTTGTCATTCTGCGAAGTATTATGTGACTTTCAAATACTCAAAACTGGATTTAAAAAGATTTCTTAGCAGTGAATTTAAAAACATTCTGCACATTTGCTTCTGCCAACAGTCTTATTTGATGAACCCCAACTTATTCTTGTGGTTCCTCATAATTTCCTCGACTTTGGTTATTTTTTGACACGCCTTATTTGCTTTTAAAGAATAAAAAGTGTAGTTTTCACAACTTCTACGAATATTGCCTCAGTCAATGAAAGAATGTCTGAAGAACTTGGAAATCAGACTATCGGTGATTAATAAAAGCATATCATAATTCAAGACGATTTTAAATCTACTGTAGCTTGGGAAACGTGACAACACCACTATGCACTTGAAATATTCTGAAGTATTTCCAGGCTTTCCCAAAGTAGTAGACTTCAAAATAAGAGTTTGGAATATTTGTTAACTTTTTTCATTCATCAACTTGAAACAAAATGCATCACATAAATTGAATAGTTAACTGTGTTCATGTGGTCATGTCTTCATTCTTCACTGGATGATTTAAAAAAAACTATCAGTGGTATCATTATGTGGATCTCATTATAATACAATAAAACACTGTCCATTAGATAACCTCAGATACGCAGATGACACCACCCTTATGGCAGAAAGCGAAGAGGAACTAAAGAGCCTCTTGATGAAAGTGAAAGAGGAGACTGAAAAAGTTGGCTTAATACTCAACATTCAGAAAATGAAGATCATGGCATCCAGTCCCATCACTTCATGGCAAATAGACGGGGAAACAATGGAAATGGTGACAGACTTTATTTTGGGGGGCTCCAAAATCACTGCACATAGTGACTGCAGCCATGAAATTAAAAGATGCTTGCTCCTTGGAAGAAAAGCTATGACCAACCTAGGCAGCATATTAAAAAGCAGAGATATTACTTTGCCAACAAAGGTCTGTCTAGTCAAAGCTATGGTTTTTTCCAGTAGTCATGTATGGATGTGAGAGTTGGACTATAAACAAAGCTGAGTGCCAAAGAATTGAAACTTTTGAACTGTGGTGTTGGAGAAGGCTCTTGAGCGTCCCTTGGACTGCAAGGAGATCCAACCAGTCCATCCTAAAGGAAATCAGTCCTGAATATTCACTGAAAGAACAGATGCTGAAGCTGAAACTCCAATACTTTGGCCACCTGATGCGAAGAACTGACTCATTTGGAAAGACCCTGATGCTGGGAAAGATTGAGGGGAGGAGGAGAAGGGGACAAAAGAGGATGAGATGGTTGGATGGCATCACCTACGCAATGGACATGAGTTTGAGTGGACTTCGGGAGTTGGTGATGGACAGGGAGGCCTGGCATGCTGCAGTGCATGGCATCGCAAAAAGTTGGACAGGACTGAGTGATTGAACTGAACTGATTAGATAAGCAAAATCTTAAAGACTGATTTCAGTTAGTAGTAATAAAGGTATAGAGAAAGCAGAATTCTAGTACACTGTTTGAAATATAAATTTGTATAATTCTTTTTGAGTGTAATTTGGCTGTAATATTTTAAAATATATATGTATATGTTATATATTAATAGTTAATATAGTAAATATATTTTAAAATATTAAAATATATATTAAATAAATATACTATATAATACATATGTATAAAACTTAGAAATACCACTTTTAGGAATTTGTCCTATGACAGACAATGTTTAATTCATAATTGCATGCAACACAAGGCTTTTCAGTTCAGTTCAGTTGCTCAGTCGTGTCTGACTCTGTGACCCCATGGACTGCAGCATGTTAGGCTTCCCTGTCCCTCACCAACTCCCAGAGTCTACTCAAACTCATGTCCACTGCTTTGGTGATGCCATGTTGGTGATGCCTGTCTCTCAAAAGGTGAAGAATTAAAAATACATTCACACAATGAAATATCTGTATTTTCTAACTGGAAAATATGTCCAAAATGTTTGAAGTTAAAAAATGTAAGCTTCAGACCACTATCTTAGGATGATGGCATTTAAAAAAATCTATCTCTAGGTCAAATATAGAGAAATATAGGTATGCCTCTATGATCATAAATAAGTCTGGAAAAAAATCCCCACATTAGGTAAATATGTACAATTTTGTGTCTAAAACACACAAATTAGATTGGTGATTTGTTTTCTAAAATCTGAACAGAAACACGTCCATAGTTTTCAGATGGGAAGATATTTGTTTAAATGGAAGTTATGAGCTAAATCCAGATTATAGCAACTATATAACATAGACTGTAACTATCCTACCAAAATGAAAAGGGGAGGATTTTATTTCCAAGAACAGATGTTGGTAGAGTTGAGGAATCTCCATGAGGAAGATAATAGCTCGTGATTTAAGACAGATGTGGCCAATGACTATTTGTACCCCAAATCTGCTCTGCATAGTAACTGCATACAGGTGTCCTGCCCTGCATCCCATGCCTGGCTCCCTTGAAGTTCAACATCAGGCTTAGTGCCTGACAAGAGAGTAGGCAGACAATAAACAATGCAGATGGATGACCAAATTGTCAGTGTTTAACAGCTGGTGGAACAGGTAGGTGTAGGGAAGTAAGCAATGGACAAAGATGTAATCAAGGGATGAGTACTGTTCACAATGATGATGTAAAACAATTTTTCTTTTTTAAATCACAGGTTAACAAAGTAGTTGCTACCATGATCACTTCTAAAAATTGATATGGTGGAAGCCTAGCATGTGTGTGAAGTCACTGCAGTCATGCCCTACTCTTTGTGACACTATGAACCACAGACCGCTGGGCTCCTCTCTCCACGGGATTCTCCAGGCAAGAAGACTGGAGTGGATTGCCATGCCCTCCTCCTGGTCTCCTGCATTGGCAGGTGGATTCTTTATTGTTAACATCACCTGGGAAGCCCAGTAGCCAGCCTTGAGAAAAACTGAATTATGTGAGGTGAAGTGTTAGCTACATATTTCTTAGGACCTTTAGTTTTCTTTCTTCTTTATTTCTTCACACACACAAAAAAACAACAACAACTTTCTTACTTGCTCTTATCTTTAGTGCACTGTCAGATCACCACCAATGAACCACATTTACTTCAAACTATCTTCCCTACTGGCTGGACATGTCGGCAGAATACCTGGCCAATACAAAGCAACTTTTTATAAAGAAGTCAGAACTGAGATGATGGTTAACAGGGAGAGCAGAGGAAAGCTTTACCAATACAGTGAAACCCTACCTCAAAGGCACAGCCCAGGTGAATTTTCACCTGGGAAGATAGCAGCAAAGAGACCAACAGAGCAGGAGGTATCAAGAACTGATGGTTCCCTTAAAGGCAAAGACTGGGACTTTAAGAGGCACAGGTGTTATAAATACGGTAGTGAAAGTGTGAAAGTGTTAGTCGCTCAGCAGTGTCCAACTCTCTAAGACCCCATGGACTGTAGCCTGCCAGGCTCCTCTATCCATAGAATTCTCCAGGCAAGAATATCAGAGTGGGTAGCCATTCCCTTCTCCAGGGGATCTGCCTGACCCAGGGATTGAACAAGGGTCTCCTGCATTACAGGCAGATTCTTTACCACCTGAGCCACCAGGTAAGCCCCCTACATATAAACAAGTTCTGTTCCAAGAGTATGTTCCTAAGTCCAATTTATTCCTAAGCCCAACAAAGTCAGCCTAGGTGCTCAAACAACACAGTCGGCTATATAGTACTGTACTGTAAAGGTTTCAATACTTTTCACACACACAAAAAGTACATAAAAAACAAACACATAGCAAAAAATAGAGAAAACACTAAATCTTAAAAGTACCTTGAAAAGTACAGTCAGTCAGTTCAGTCACTCAGTCGTGTCTGACTCTTTGTGACCCCATGAATCGCAGCACGCCAGGCCTCCCTGTTGGGGCTGCTGGCAGTTCCAACAATATTACCACTGCTTTTATGCTTGTTTCTAGACATCTTGCTGCTGCTGCTGCTAAGTCGCTTCAGTCGTGTCCGACTCTGTGCGACCCCATAGACGGCAGCCCACCAGGCTGCCCCGTCCCTGGGATTCTCCAGGCAAGAATACTGGAGTGGGTTGCCATTTCCTTCTCCAATGCGTGAAAGTGAAAAGTCAAAGTGAAGTCGCTCAGTTGTGTCCGACTCTTAGCGACCTCATGGACTGCAGCCCACCAGGCTCTTCCGTCCATGGGATTTTCCAGGCAAGAGTACTGGAGTGGGATGCCATTGTCTTCTCCATCTAGACATCTTAGGATTGAAATAAACATACTGTACTACTGTACTCTTTACAGTATTGTACAAAAAGTACACAAAAGCACAACTGCTTGTAGAGGATGCACACATATGATGTACGTCAGACATGTGAACTACACGTACGGGACTGGATATGCAAACATATGTTCAGGTCTTTGAAAGTTTGCAAGTTGAAGGTTTGCATATAGGGAACTTATGTAACAGCAATGGACAGCAATGAATACACTGTCCTTTTGAATTTACAATATGGAAGGCAAGTCTGCACACACAAACATCTATCACCAAGAGGTTTAAAAGGACAATCTGTATATTTCATGAAAGGTCAGTGATACTTAAATTGTAAAATTCCTTCTGCTACCACCAGGGTTATGCAAAATGTGGTGACAATCACTTTGTCACCTTCACCATGGTATTTGCAAATGTGAATTTCTGCATTTCCTAAAACAAGCACTTGGAGATGGTAACCTCTTTCCCAGTAAATTCAGCAGGAGCTCTAAGAATAAAGAATAGAAAGTGAAAAGTGAAGTCGCTCAGTCGTGTCCGACTCTTTGTGACCCCATGGACTGTAGCCTTCCAGGCTCCTCCATCCATGGGATTTTCCAGGCAAGAGTGCTGGAGTGGGTTGCCATTTCCTTCTCCAGGGGATCTTCCCAACCCAGGGATCGAACCCAGGTCTCCCGCACTGCAGGCAGATGCTTTACCATCTGAGCCACAAGGTAAGAATTAAACAAGATTGCAAACTTTAAAGTTTGGTTGAAACTCATAAAAAACAGCAGGAGACAAATCTAGAACTGTTTATATGTCTTGGTAATAACATTCATTTTCTGTCTTTAAAATGAAAACATAATAAACTATACGTACTCAAGCATGTGGCATTTTTTATATCTCGGATTTGCAGAATCTGAGAAATTTTTATTTTTGAAAGAAATTAGGATTTTACCATGATTTTTATAAGAATAATTAGTGCTACATAATTTACTTGAGAAAACTGATAAAAGTTTTAAATACATAAAACAAATTAAAAATGTAATTCACTGACTTTTCCTCCCATCAATCACACACAGTGGTCACTGCTCATTCAACAAAGATCCAATTAACTTTTGACTCTTATGCCGTTTATTAAATTAGAGAGAGAATCTTTAATCCACATTTCATTAAAAAATGAATAGAATGCATAATTTCAGACACTAAACTGATAGAGGATAAAGGATACTTTGTCTATTATGGGATAATAATCATAAACCAATTCTCTATAACACTCTGTAAATGTGTTTCAATGAGGCCAAACTGGATTTTAATCTTTTATTCCTGCAATAGGATAAATACAGAAAAAAAAGAGAGGCAGAGTTCATGTTACCATAACACTGTAATAAAAATAATGCAATCCTTTTGATGTGGGGATTCACTCTAAAGACCTGTTTTTAATTGCTAAGAATAAAAATAATTTAATTTTCTATTACTCAGCATTTGCCTTTTTCAACAAAGGATTAAAATAGGGAATCAGTACTGCCTTGCTTTGTTTGCAAATATTTTCTCCCATATTGAGGGCTATCTTTTTGTCTTGTTTATGGTTTCCTTTGCTGTGCAAAATCTTTGAAGTTTAATTAGGTCCCGTTTGTTTACTTTTGTTTTATTTTCATTACTCTAGAAGATTATGAAAAGGAGGAGATAGGTCAAAAAAGATCTTGTTGTGATTAATGTCAAAGTGTTCTATGCTTTCCTCTAAGAGGTTTATAGTGTTCAGCCTTACATGTCAGTCCATTTTGAGTTTTTTTTTATGTGTATATGGTGTTAGAGAATGTTCATTCCTAATTTCATTCTTTTCACACGGAGCTGTCCAGTTTTCCCAGCACCGCTCCCTGAAGAGACTGTTTTTTCACCATTGTATGTTCTAGCCTCTGGATTAGATTAGGTGACCACAGCTGCACGAGTTTATCTCTGGGCTGTCTACCTATTCTATCAATCTATATTTCTGTTTTTGTGCCAGTACTATGCTGTCTCGATCACTGTAGCTTTGTAATATAGTCTGAAGTCAAGGAGCCTGATTTCCTCCAGCTCCATTTTTCTTTTGCAAGATTGCTTTAGCTATGTGGGGGTCTTTTGAGTTTCCATACAAATGGTACATTTAAGTGTTATAATTCTGTGAAAATGCTCTTGGTGATTTGATAAAGATTGCCTTGAATCTGTAGATTGCTTTGGGTAGTATAATTATTTTCACAATATTGATTTTTCCAATCCAAGGACATGGTATATCTCTCCATGTGTTTGCATCATCTTTGATTTCTTTCGTCAGTATCTTATAGTTTTCTGAGTACAGATCCTTTGCCTCTCTAGGTAGGTTTATTCCTAGGTATTCTTTTTGTTGCGATGGTAAATCAGATAGCTTCCTTAATTTCTCTGATTTTTCATTGTTCAGGAGTATAAAGAAATGCAGATTTCTGTGTATTAATTTTATAACCTGAAACTTCACCAATTCATTGAAGAGCTGTAGTAGTTTTTCTGATGGTATTTTTAGGATTTTCTATGTGTAATGTCATTTGCAAACAGTTTCAATTTTACTTCTTTTCTTTAATTTGGATTCCTTTCATTTCTTTTTCTTCTCTGATTGCCAGGGCTAGAATTTCCAAAACTATGATGAATAAAAGTGGTAAGAGTAGACATCCTTGTCTTGTTTCTGACCTGAGAGGAAATGCTTTCAATTTTTCACCACTGAGAATGTTGTTTGCTGTGGGTCTGTCGTGTACAAGTTTTATTATGTTGATGTAGGGTCCCTCTATGCCCACTTCCTGAGTTTTTACCATAAATGAGTGCTGAATTTTGTCAAAAGCTTTTTCTGTGTCTATTGAGATTATCATATTCATTCTTCAGTTAATATGGTGTATCACATTGACTGATTTGTGTAAAGAATCTTTGCATCCCTGGGTTAAATCCCACTTGATTGTGGTGTATTGTCCTTTTAATGTGTGTGTTCCTTTAATGAATTCTGTCTGTTAGTATTTTGTTGAGGGTTTTTGTGTCTATATTCATCAGTGATTAATGGCCTGTAATATTCTTTTCTGTGTGAGATATCTTCGTATGGTTTTGGTATTAGAATCATGGTGGACTCATAGAATGAGTTTGGGAGTATTCCTCCCTCTGTAATTTTTGGGAAGATTTTGAGAAAGATAGGTTGTAGCTCTTCTCTAAATGTTTGATAGAATTCACTAGTGAAGCCATCTGGTCCTGGACTTTTTGTTTGCCGGAAGATTTTTAATCACAGTTTCAATTTCATTATTTATGATGGGTTTGTTCATATTTTCATGTTTCTTCCTGGTTCAGTCTTGGAAGGTTGCACTTTCCTAAAAATGTGTCCATTATTCTAGGTTGGTCATTTTGGGGGGCATGTAGTCTCTTATGGTCTTTTGTATTTGTTGGTGGTCTCTGCAGCTTGTGTGGACAGAGGATTCCTTGGCTTAGAAGTGGACAAGCATGCTTAGATCGGGTGCCCCTCCTAGCGTCCATGGAGCCATGAGGCTGGCTGGGAGGGAAGGAGGTTGCTGTGGAGGCCCCCCCCTTGCATGCCACTCAGCAATGGTACCTTGCATCTATGGTGACCCAGAGAAGTGCTTCTATAGTTTCTTCTAGAAAAGTCAGAATGTTTGTGTAGCTTCTTCTGAAAACATTCCCAGTTGTGGAACTCCTTACTCCTATCCCTTCATGCTGTCTTTTCACAGCCAGCAGTTGTCCCCTCCCTGGGTCCATTCTTCAAACACCACTTTCCATCACTCAGCCCCTGTCCGCACCAGGAGACACCGGACTCAGGCTGGGGTATGCAGGCAGCAGCACAGATCATGGGCACAGTTCCTACTGTGTCCTGCCTTTCACAGACCAGTTGCAGCATTTCTCACCAATCCTCTTTCTGCCCTAGCTGATTTCCCCACTGTGAATGGGCTTTTCTGAGTATGGGAACCTCTCTTCACTTTCAGTTCCCCTCCAGGGGTGCTGGTCCCTTCCTGTTTCCTCTTTTTGTTTTTTCTTTCTTTCATCCTACCTGGTTGCTTGGGGATTCTTCTTGTTCTTTTAGGTGTCTGATCTTCTGCTAGGGTTTAGCAGGTGTTCTGTGATAACTGTTTCGTTCGTAGATGTATTCTTGATATAGTTGCGAGGAGATGTAAATTCCATGTCCTCCTATTCTGTTATCTTGACTCTTCCCCAATATTCATATTTCTACTGACAGTCTGTTAAAGGCAATCCAAGCTTTTCCTGTCTTGCTCCTCAAAATTTTTCCAAACCTCTGCTCAATTCCAAATTCATGTCCATATTTTTCGGTAATTGTTTCAGTAAGACTCATCTTCCAGGTACCAAAATTGTATTAGTTACTTTTTATGCTGTAACAAATTGCCATACATTTGTGTGCTAAAAAAGCACAAATTTATTATTTATGGTTCTAGCAGTTAGAAGTCCTAAATGAATCTTGTGTGCTAAGTCACTTCAATCATGTCCAGTTCGTTGTGACCCTATGTACTATAGCCTGTCGGCTTATCTGTCCATGGGATTCTCCAGGCAAGAATACTGGATGGGGTTGCCATGCCCTCCTCCAAGGGATCTTCCTGACCCAGGAATCAAACCCACCTATCTTATGTTTCCAGGATTGGCAGATGAGTTCTTTACCACTAGTGCTACTTGGGAAGCCCATAAATGAATCATACAATACTGAAATTAAGATTTGGCAGGCCTGTGTTCCTTCTGGAGATTCAAAGGGGAAAATTGTTTTTCTTGCTTTTTCTAGTTTCCTGAGGCCACCTGCATTCCTTGGCTTATGTTAATATTCTACATATAACAAAGTTGTGTATGCTAGCATTATTTTCAATTTAAAAAAATAGTTTATTAAAAAATAGAGTAAATGCTTTTCAAATTTCTATAATGTCTACTAATATTCTTAATATACAATTGCCAACATTATAATAAAATAAATATAATAATAAGTAAATAAAGTTCAATTGGCTTCTTAGATTAAAAATCATCACTGGCCAGAAACTTCCCATCAGTAACTTTGCAGTTTTTGAAAGCTTCCCATTACTTTAGAATACTTATATAGCATACATACTTACACTACATACACAATTTTTATTCTATTTTTTGTAGTCTTCACTTTTTAAACCTATTTTTCTCCTAAAGAATAAAGGTGAAAATTAATATTTGAAATAATGATATTAGTCACTCAAGCAAAATTTTTCTTTTTACATTTTTTTCCCATTCTAATAGTATAGCATAATTTAGATGGAAGGGAAGCAAAAACTGACAAGACTACCAAGAGGACAAAGTTTTTATTCATAAAGAAATCAAATACTTCAAATTATGTCTGAAGTATGTTAATAAAAACGTAGTAAAAAAACATGACCAATACATCTTAAAGGCACTGAAAAGTGGAATAATTCTAGAAAACAACAACATTCATTCCAAAAAGATTGCATTTGTATTAAATATCAGGCATGGACTTCATAAATATAACCAGATACCGCCCTTACTCTCATAACCCTTACAGTTGATCTAGACAGGTCTTTATCCTAAGAGATTTCTGGATAATATATAATTTGCAGAATCATTAGCCTTTAACTTCACTGTAGAAATATTACATTTTCATTCTACTATAGTTTTTTTTAAAGCAAAGGGATATTTTAGTTTTGCAAATAAGTTGAAAAAATCTACTAGCTGTGAATTTTTAGTAACTTGCTCTATATTGAAAGAAAAAATTTACAATGATAAGGTCTTTGACAGAGCACAAGGAAATACTGCTGCCTAAGAGAAGTTAGTTCCAAGCTATGAACCACTGATTTAAGCTTTATTAAAAGTGTACTTGTTCCCTGCTTGGTTTCACATAGATATAATTTCATTTTCCTCAGGCTGTAGTCTATTACCAATATACTTTCTTGCAATTCCCTCCCTTCTGAGTTGAAGAAGAATGAAACCTCAAATTAGACTAATTTTTGAAAACGAGGACAGACATACAATTGGCTGGAAAAGTGATGCACAGTTTT
This sequence comes from Bos taurus, assembly GCF_002263795.3. Taxonomy (NCBI): domain Eukaryota; kingdom Metazoa; phylum Chordata; class Mammalia; order Artiodactyla; family Bovidae; genus Bos; species Bos taurus. The sequence goes on from NC_037336.1 coordinate 66,100,969, forward strand.
TCTCCCTTGCAAGACAAAGGAGTATGAGTACCAGCAGGAGTATTTAGGCATTGAGAGGAAGAACAATAAAATTATTCTCACTGATTACAAATTTTCAGAAGAGCTGGCAGCTTTCTCAAAGATAATTCAGTCCTAGGGACCAATAAAAGCCCGACCCCATCCAGAATTTCTTACTAGCCAAACTGAACTGTCACAGTTGACCTTAGACTGACCAGTATGTGCTCAGTTGCTCAGTTATGTTTGACTCTTTATGGCCCCCTGAACTGTAGACGGCCAGACTCCTCTGTCCATGGAATTTTCCAGGCAAGAATACTGGAGTGGAGTACCTTTCCTACTCCAGGGGTCATCCCAACCCAGGGATTGAACCCACATCCCTTGCAACTCCTGCACTGGAAGGCAGATTCTTCACGTGAGCACCACCAGGGAAGCCCCTCCATCAGTATAAAAAGCAGTGTAAGCAGATCTGAAAATTTCTTTCTGATGCTTTACCATTTCCTTCCACATATACCTGGCAAAATATAAAGCATCTTTGCACAATTTAAGAAACTAGGGTTAAGATTTTAGAGCCTGAGACCCAATTAAATATATTTTTTTCTTCAGACCTCACTACTTTCAAATCCCCCTTTGTTGCAGTTGTAAAAACAGCACAAGAGTGCAATTTAAGAGCCAAGATTGTTGAGATGCACTCAAGTTCATCTGTGATAAATATGGTGGGAATGAATTCAGTCAGAAAGATTCCACACACATGGTACAACCAAATGGAGCTTCTATGGTATTACTGTAACTTCTTGACAGACTTAGAGTTCTTTTTCTTCTCATGCTTGTTATTTCTGAATGCCTGATCACTTAAAAAAGAACTTTTACCCATCTGCACACTCAAAGAAAAGGGCACCAATGAAAAATTTGACAAAAGCAGCATAAGACAAAATTAAAACTATAAAGCAAATTCTTTTTTTAAAAAACTAATCTTATCCAGTAATTAGAGGAAAGATAGCAAAGGAGGGAAGAAAGAATAAAGTAAATAAAATATCACCAGAATTTATGTTTTGTCATATATTATTAATAAAATCTATCCACACCTACACCTTTGTGACAAGTAAATTTTTCTTAATATTGGAATGCACACTTAAAACGTATGCTAGCACTGAAGTCACATTATTTTGAGGGATTGGCAAAGATCTATATCATCATTGTTTAACATTAGTAATACTCTGAATTAATAATGATCTGATTTAGACCATTCCTGGGATGTGAACTTACAAGAGTTAAACGAACACCTTTCACAATTACAAGTCAACCTTGGGTTTATCAAAAGAATAAATAAGCTGATACTAAATAAATGGGTGAATGGAGATATGAATAATTCAGTGGTTGGAATTCTCTTCCCTTGGCTTCTCGGAGAGCCATGTTGGTTCTTCCTTCCCAGCTCTCAGGGACTTAGGATAAATCCTATCAAAGTACCTACATCCAAGAGGCAAATGGATTCCTGATACTCTATAAAGAAAGCTGAGTGCCAAATATTTGATGCTTTTGAACTGTGGTGTTGGAGAAGACTCTTGAGAGTCCCTTGGACTGCAAGGAGATCCAACCAGTCCGTCCTAAAGGAGATCAGTCCTGGGTATTCATTGGAAGGACTGATGCTGAAGCTGAAACTCCAATACTTTAGTCACCTGATGTGAAGAACTGACTCATTTGAAAAGACCCCGATGCTGGGAAAGATTGAAGGCAGGAGGAGAAGGGGACAATAGAGGATGAGATGGTTGGATGGCATCACCGACTCAATGGAAATGAGTTTGAGTAAACTCCAGGAGTTGGTGATGGATAGGGAGGCCTGGTGTGCTTCAGTCCATGGGGTCACAAAGAGTTGGACATGACTGAGTGACTGAACTGAACTAAACTGATACTCTAGACTGATACCTAATAAGAGATTCCATATTTTTAAATGTCAATTTTATTTTTCACTACTATTCCTAAGGGAAAATAAAAACCAAACATCAGTTTAGACAATACCTGCTGCAGGTAACAGATTACCCACCACTAGTGGTTTTGATAATAAGGACATTTATTTGTTTCACATTTAAATATACAGTTTAAGGAGTTCCAGCAATGGCTTGCTCAGCTCAGAGTTGTTAGGTCTCCGAGTTGGCTTGTTTTCTTTGCTGTCCTCCTCTTGTTAGCCAATTTGGCTCTCCACTTTTTAAATATCAAATCCTTACAACATAATGCTCATGATAAGATGGATGAGTTGGTGGTTGTCTTTGCCATCTCTCCTTCTAAAATTCAGGAAGAAAACATTTTCTTAGAAGCCCAGTGATTGATCTCAAAGCGTGATCATCTGAGTAGTAGTAGAATCAGTGTCGGCATAAGCCTGTGAGAAATGCACATTCTTGGGCCTCTCTCCAGGCCTACTAATTCAGAAACTCTGGAGCTGATGCCCAACAATCCATTTTTTGAAGCCCTCCAGGTTGTTCTGACTAAGCTAATGTTGTTGTTGTTGTTGTTCAGTGCTCATTCATGTCCGACTCTTTGAGACCCTATGGACCGCAGCATGTCAGGCTTCCCTGTCCTTCACCACCTCCCAGAGCTTGCTCAAACTCATGTCCATCGAGTCGGTGACACCATCCAACAGTCTCTGTCGTCCTCTTCTCCTCCTGCCTTCAATCTTTCCCAGCAACAGGGTCTTTTCTAATGAGGTGGTTCTTCGCATCAGGTGGCCAAAGTATGGGAATTTCAGAATCAATCCTTCCAATGAATATTCAGGACTGATTTCCTTTAGGATGGGCTAGTTTGATCTGCTTGCAGTCCAAGGGACTCTTAAGAGTCTTCTCCAACACCACAGTTCAAAAGCATCAATTCTTCGGTGCTCAGCCTCCTTTATGTTCCAACTCTCACCTCCATATATGACTACTGGAAAAACCATAGCTTTGATTATATGGACCTTTGTTGGCAATCACTAATTAGGACCAGTCTGATTCATCCCCTGAGGCTGAGGCCACCTTCCCTCTGCTGTGAGGACTCTCCCCTGCATGGGTCCCTCCCTTGTTTCCTTCACCTTAACAGAGTGTCTTTCTCTGATGTTGTTGTTGTTGTTCAATCTCTCAGTTGTGTCCGATTCTTTGAGACCCCATGGACTACAGGGCACGAGGCTTCACTGTCCTTCACCATGTCCCAGAGCTTGCTTAAACTCATGTCCATTGAGTTGGTGATACCATCCAATCACCTCTTCCTCTGTTGTCCCTCTTTCTCTGATAAACGTACACAAAATAGCAATGCCCTAGACACATGTTTCCTCATCCCCTACCCTCACCATATCACATATGTGTTTCTGTCTGGTGTGTTTCCCTCTACTGGAATTTAAGTTCACAGAAGTTAGGACTTTGTCTATATTTATTCACTGCTCTGTCCCCAGAACCTAGAATTTTTGGTGTATAACAGGTATTAGATAAATGCTAGATATATGGCTGGCATATTGACATCCAAATGAAATTGGAATAAGTCAAAGAATGGTTAATGGGTAGACAAACAGCAGTTTGCCAAAGCAAACTACTTACAAATGGAGATCTGGAATAAAATCATTTCTGACCGGAAAACTTGTGTTTGTTATAACGTAAAAAAATAGCTGTATTTCAGTAACTTAAGAAAAGAAACTCTTTTCTCACCTTAAATGCTCTGTTTCAATAAATTTACTTATACTACACTTTTCTGTTTTATCAGATTTGATACTTTTTATTGGAATGGACAGATTTAATCAACATAGAAACCACCATGAAATTAAAAATTTAAGTTGCCAGTTTTCTTTTAGAAAACCAGAAATTCATCTGAGGGAAAACTGAACAAAATATAGGTTCAAAGTGTAAATCAAATTACTTATATAAACAGATGATAATACTTTCAATTTCATATACTATTGGTCTTATTTCTTAGTTTTATTCTAGGGAATTATTTGATATCTTGATTACTCATCAATGCTTGCTTGCCTGTAGAATAATTTTATGTAAATGAGTACATGGTTACATAAATGATTATTTCATATTGAGAACATTTTAAATGATATAATATTCTAGTGTTAAACAAAGATAAAACATATTTCCAGAGAAGTACTTTTTAAAATCCATTGAGTGATTTCTATTATAATTTGTATATTATTTTCACATTTAAATCTGACTATTAAAATATCACTCACAGCATAATTTCCTTGAGAAAAAAAATAAAATTATCATGGTATATATTCTTTATGGTACCATGGCACCAGATTCTTAGCTGCTAATTTAAAAATAATTTTGTGGGTGTATACCAATTTAGACCATTATAGGTAATTATAAGTAAAAAGACAGAAAGCAAACTGATAGCAGCCTAAAACAGTGATGTTTCAGTGATCCGAGAGACTTCTGCCTATACATGCTGAGTATCCAGGTTGCACGGTGCTCTTCACTGGACAAGTGACTTTTTAAGGTTGCCTCCTTTTCTTAATGTACCACAAGAACCTTTCCTGAGACTTATTCTCCTTTTAGCTTTTCAAAGATAACACTGGACAAAATTCCTTTTTGTATGTTCATAGTTTTGGCTTTGGATACGCTATTTTATAAACAGTTTATGACTTTCATGATTTCCTGCGCAATTTATATTAAATGCTTCCACTCCATTCCTGACACATATGTCTCAAAGACTTCTTAATATAAATGTGAGTCAGAGAGCAGGATCAATGATCCCAACATCAATGACCCTAACTCCCAGAACACTTCTTTTGTCTCATAATATATATTCATATCACTATTTATTTTAGAAATTATGACATTGATTATACATGTTTTCTCTACCAGTCAAATAAACACCTGTTTTCTCTTTATGTGTTGCTTTCAGATGTGACTTCCGAGAAAGCAGGAAACACAGGACGATTTTTAGATAATTTTCACAGGTTAAAATATTTTCAAAATGATCGTGCTGTTCTAGTGTATGGACTATTTGCTCTTGGCTTTTATTTATTTATTTTTTCTACTTTCCTCTAAATATAAATTTATTTATTTTAATTGGAGGTTAATTACTTTACAATATTGTATTGGTTTTGCCATACATCAACATGAATCTGCTACAGGTATACATGTGTTCCCTATCCTGAACCCCTCTCCCATCTCCCTCCCTGTACCATCCCTCTGGGTCATCCCAGTGCACCAGCCCCAAGCATCCAATATCATGCATCGAACCTGGACTGGCAATTCATTTCACATATGATATTATACAAGTTTCAATGCCATTCTCCCAAATCATCCTACCCTCTCCTCTCCCACAGAGTCCAAAAGACTGTTCTATACATCTGTGTCTCTTTTGCTGTCTCGCATACAGGGTTATCGTTACCATCTTTCTAAATTCCATATATATGTGTTAGTATACTGTACTGGTGTTTTTCTTTCTGGCTTTCTTCACTCTGTATAATCGGCTCAGGTTTCATCCACCTCATTAAAACTGATTCAAATGTATTCTTTTTAATGGCTGAGTAATACTCCATTCTGTATATGTACCACAGCTTTCTTATCCATTCATCTGTTGATGCACATCTAGGTTGCTTCCATGTCCTGACTATTATAAACAGTGCTGTGATGAACACTGGGGTACACGTGTCTCTTTCAACTCTGGTTTCCTCGGTGTGTATGCCCAGAAGTGGGATTGCTGGGTCATAAGGCAGTTCTACTTTGTTTTTTAAGGAATCTCCACACTGTTCTCCATAGTGGCTGTACTAGTTCGCATTCCCACCAACAGTGTAAGAGGGTTCCCTTTTCTCCACACCCTCTCCAGCATTTATTGCTTGTAGGCTTTTGGATCGCAGCCATTCTGACTGGAGTGAAATGATACCTCATTGTGGTTTTGATTTGCATTTCTCTGATAATGAGTGATGTTGAGCATCTTTTCATGTGTTTGTTAGCCATCTGTATGTCTTCTTTGGAGAAATATCTATTTTGTTCTTTGGCCCATTTTTTGATTGGGTCGTTTATTTTTCTGGAATTGAGCTGCAGGAGTTGCTTGTATATTTTTGAGATTAGTTGCTTGTCAGTTGCTTCATTTGCTATTATTTTCTCCCATTCTGAAGGCTGTCTTTTCACCTTGCTTAGTTTCCTTTGCTGTGCAGAAGCTTTTAAGTTTAATTAGGTCCCATTTGTTTATTTTTGCTTTTATTTCCAATATTCTGGGAGGTGGGTCATAGAGGATCCTGCTGTGATGTATGTTGGAGAGTGTTTTGCCTATGTTCTCCTCTAGGAGTTTTATAGTAGTTTTATAGTTTCTGGTCTTATGTTTAGATCTTTAATCCATTTTGAGTTTATTTTTGTGTACGGTGTTAGAAAGTGTTCTAGTTTCATTCTTTTACAGGTGGTTGACCAGTTTTCCCAGAACCACTTGTTAAAGAGATTGTCGTTAATCTATTGTATATTTTTGCCTCTTTTGTCAAAGATAAGGTGTCCATAGGTGCGTGGCTCTTGGCTTTTAAATTTTTTCACATTTCGCAAAAGAATTTTCAGTGCCCTAAGTCAGTATAGTGCACACAATTTTAAGTATATAATTTAATAGGTTTTTGCATATATATATATACTAGATACCTGTGAAATATCCAATCATCCCTTGCCCAGAAGGTTCCTTCATCCCTCCCTAATCAATATGGTTATGTCATTTAGTAAGTGTATCTTCAAAATGCTCTGCAGCAAAAGTTTTAGTTTTCATACTGAAAAGTTTTATATACCATAGCTGACTATACTTGTACGCTGTGAAACTCTGCAGGGCAGGAATAGAGACACAGACATAGAGAACGGACTTACGGACACAGCAGGGGAAGGAGAGAGTGGAACAAACTGAGAAAGCAGCATTGAAACATATATATTATCACATGCAAAATAGATAGCTAGTGGGAAGTGGCTGGATAACACAGGGAGATCAACCTGGTAATCTGTGAAAATCTAGAGGGTTGGGATGAGTTGGAGGGTGACAGGGAGATTCAAGAGGAAGGGGACACAGGTATATTTATGGCTGATTTGCATGGTTTTATGGCAGAAACCAATACAACATTGTAAAGCAATTATTCTCTAATAATAATAAAAACATAGTCAGGTAAGTTAATTTTACCTTAATAGTGTGTTTTCTTTCCATGTAAAAATGCTAAATGAATATAGTAATTATGGTGATCAGTTAACTCTTAACTCATAGTTACACTAAGTGCGATTTAGGCATTTCATATATACACACTACTTTAATCTTCACAATAATAGTAAGGGGTAGACATCCTGGAATGTGAAGTCAAGTGGGCCTTAGAAAGCATCAATATGAACAAAGCTAGTGGAGGTGATGGAATTCCAGTTGAGCTCTTTCAAATCCTGAAAGATGATGCTGTGAAAGTGCTGCACTCAATATGCCAGCAAATTTGGAAAACTCAGCAGTGGCCACAGGACTGGAAAAGGTCAGTTTTCATTCCAATCCCAAAGAAAGGCAAGGCCAAAGAATGCTCAAACTACTGCACAATTGCACTCATCTCACATGCTAGAAAAGTAATGCTCAAAATTCTCCAAGCCAGGCTTCAGTAATATGTGAACTGTGAACTTCCAGATGTTTAAGCTGGATTTAGAAAAGGAAGAGGAGCCAGAGATCAAATTGCCAGCCTCTGCTGGATCATGGAAAAAGCAAGAGAGTTCCAGAAAAACATCTATTTCTGCTTTATTGACTATGCCAAAGCCTTTGACGGTGTGGATCACAATAAACTGTGGAAAATTCTCAAAGAGATGGGAATACCAGACCACCTGACCTGCCTCTTGAGAAACCTATATGCAGATCAGGAAGCAACAGTTAGAACTGGACATGGAACTACAGACTTCCAAATAGGAAAAGGAGTACGTCAAGGCTGCATATTGTCACCCTGCTTATTTAACTTATATGCAGAGTACATCATGAGAAATGCTGGGCTGGAAGAAGCACAAGCTGGAATCAAAATTGCTGGGAGAAATATCAATAACCTCAGATATGCAGATGACACCACCCTTATGGCAGAAAGTGAAGAGGAACTCAAAAGCCTCTTGATGAAAGTGAAAGAGGAGAGTGAAAAAGTTGGCTTAAAGCTCAACATTCAGAAAACTAAGATCATGGCATCTGGTCCCATCACTTCATGGGAAACAAATAGGGAAACAGTGGAAACAGTATCAGACTTTATTTTTCTGGGCTCCCAAATCACTGCAGATGGTGACTGCAGCCATGAAATTAAAAGACACTTACTCCTTGGAAGGAAAGTTATGACCAACCTAGATAGCATATTCAAAAGCAGAGGCATTACTTTGCCAACAAAGGTCTGTCTAGTCAAGGCTATGGTTTTCCCTGTGGTCATGTATGGATGTGAGAGTTGGACTGTGAAGGAAGCTGAGCACCAAAGAATTGATGCTTTTGAACTGTGGTGTTGGAGAAGACTCTCGGGAGTCCCTTGGACTGCAAGGAGATCCAACCAGTCCATCCTAAAGGAGACTAGTCCTGGGTGTTCATTGGAAGGACTTATGCTGAAGCTGAAACTCCAATACTTTGGCCACTTCATGTGAAGAGCTGACTCATTGGAAAAGACCCTGATGCTGGGAGGGAGTCGGGGCAGGAAGAGACGGGAACGACGGAGGATGAGATAGCTGAATGGCATCACCGACTCGATGCACATGAGTGTGGGTGAACTTCGGGAGCTGGTGATGGACAGGGAGGCTTGGCGTGCTGTGATTCATGGGGTAGGAAAGAGTTGGACATGACTGAGCGACTCAGCTGAACTGAGGTACTCTAACATTATTATTTTTAGAATGAGAATTTTATTTTATTTTGTTCAACTTAAAAGAACAGTAAGAAGGGGCAAAGGCCAGATTTCTTTCACTCAAGAAACAACACTGTCAACCTAAGACCCAGAAGCACAGCAGGGTTGGATTTCTAGGCAAAGAAGAAATTCCCATAAATGGACTATATCTTATTACCTCTGAGTCTCTGGCAAATATTCTGCCACATGGTAAATCTGATTTCCAAAATTTCAATTCTCCTGAAGTCAAAATATCATATGCTATTGGTCATCATAATTTTATTTGTATGAGTGAGGGACAAAATAACACTTAAGCATATATAAATCCAAATAGCTGAACAAGAAAACTTAAAATTTTAGAATCATTTATGGTTCAGATGGTAAAGAATCAGCCTGCAATGCAGGAGATGCAAGTTTAATCCCTGGGTCAGGAAAATCCCCTGGAAAATGGAATGGCTATCCACTCTAGTATTCTTACCTGGAAAATCCCATGGACAGAGGAGCCTGATGGGGTGCAATCCATAGGGCTGCAGAGTCGGACAGAGTGACTAACACTAATATGCATATTTTAAAAACTTCCTGAAGGCTGATATGAGACCATTTTACATTTCTGGTTTTGTTTTAAATCTGAAAAACTTAGGAGTTAAATGCCTTCTGCTATTATATTCTAAAAATTTCAATTTTAACTCTTGATACATATGCCAAGTTTTTAAAATAAAATGCCTATACACTTCATGCATCTATGTATGCATTCTCTTTTCCTTCATTTAAGTTTGCTTTATTTTTAAAAATATCATGAGGAATCCTAGTATTTGAATTGAAAAGTGTATATTACTTTCTCTTCTGTGAGGCTTTTTTATTACTCCTCATGAGTCAAGGGAAAAGTCTTTTGTTATTGCCTTTACAAATCAAGAGTATAAAACAAACGCTTAATTGAGCAGATTGATGATTAGATGGAGAAAAATGATGAAAGGAAAGATGCCAGCACAAACAGAATATGGCCATTCATTTTTTCCTCTAAATGAATCAACTACTGCTATGAATGGGGACCTAATACTAATTCTGGCAGCAAACCACCCAGAGCCTCAACCCTCTGCGGAGCCCTATGTCTGTGTGTGGACAGCTTTTTCTCATTTCTCTTGCTAGAATACACCAAGTAGCTCTCTTTCCCTGTTGGCACAGTTACATAACTCTTAAATGAAGGATTATAAACATAGTGGAATACAGGAGACTTTCTCCCACTCTGAACTCTAAATATTCATTCAAAGATGAAAATGCTGTCTCTTAAAGAAACAACACAACTAAACTATAATATGCAGTGTCAGGAGAAATAGCCCTGGCTGTTCCCAGACCTAATTTCTTGGCAATAGTTGGATTAAAAAATTTTTTTAAATAAAAAAGGAAAAAATCTTCAATCCATCTATTCTACTGATATGGACCTGTTTCCATCCTTACCGTTACATATGCCTAGACTAGCTCAGTCTTTTGTGTTTAATTGTCTACAACCAAAAGTAACAGAGGTTGTTAAATAAGACATTTGCTGTTTTGAGCAGATATTGCTGAGGTTTTAATTAGCAGCTAATCAGCAGCACAAAACCTCTCAGACACTAAAATGGCAGAAACAAACCCTTCTGAAGTTTTCTAAATCCTTCTTATTGTCATAACAAGATTCCTCCAGTCAAGTACTGGGGGATAAAAAGTAGCACACCATTACTTGTTAAAGACACCCAAGTGAGTCAAAAACCTTGGCTGGCAGTTTACCTGGGCCCAACTACAAATACTCTGTAATAGAAGTGCCACATTTAATTAGCCCTGAAGCAGGGAACAAAGCTCTTTCATTTTAGAAAGTTGGCAAATGGAATTTGGGGGAAAAAAAAAAGCAAACCTCTTACCTTTGGTGGCAATTCGTACACATTGGGTTTTAGTTTCCTGACGGAATAAAAAAAAAGTCAGTTATAAAAAAATGAAAATAGTCAGTTATAGGTAATGTTTCCTATTTCATAAACTACAACTAGTATGAAGATTAATCTGGGGTTATAAATTAGGTTTCCAAGGAATAGAATCACAGCATTAAAGACACTATTTTTTAGATGTTTTCACAGAGATTTCTAAAAAATGTAAAATAACTTTAAAAAACTAGTATTTTCTAAAGACTTAGGTATCTCTGTTTACCTTGTAATGAAACAGGATATCTTGCTAGGACAAACAATCCAGCATTCTATTTGAATTTATTGTACTTTTTGACTGATCATAAAGAAAAATATGTTTGCAAAGCTAATACAAATCAGACCCAAATATAAATTTCTTGTTCATTTCATACCTGTAGATTCAGACCAAAGCTGAATACTAGACAGTTTTGCTTTGATTCTAGCATGACTAAGGAGCTAAATGATGAAAGTCATAAAATTGCATCACAGTTGCAGTATATTTCATCTGCTCTTTTTTCTTTTCTAATTTAGGTGCTAGGGATTAAATATTTCTTGGTGGGATTATTTTTCTTCCTCTTGCTAGACAGATGAGATCAGGAAGTTGAAGGAGAAATGGGAAAGGACAAGACATTTCAGAATTTAAAAAATCTTTTCTCTTCCTTTTGTTTTTAAATGTTGTGGACTGGTAGTAGGAGGGTGAAACACACTTCGAGGTCTGCAGTTTGCTCCTCCAAAATTTAGTTCATTCAGTTTATATCTTTGAATATATATCCTTGAATCCAAGAGGTTGGATGGGATGTTAAAGGCGGTGAACAGAACAGAGGCTATTTGTTTTCAAGATGTGTATGTAACTCCATCTTGGGTAGTTTTATAGACAGATAAACCAAGACTTTATATACTTTCCTCTTAAGCATTTGTTATTTTTAAATTAAAGTAAAGCATTGAGGGAAAAATTAGTAATTAAAAATGAAAATCTGCACTTTTATTATTTAACTTTGACCTAAAGCCTTCACAGTACACTCCAAGAGACTATTTCACAGTACCATAAAGGCTCAAAGGAATTTTGATTTCTTAAAAGCAATTGCTGTTAACTCCATCAGGATTACCGGTCTCTGTTGGTAGAAGCCATGTCAATTTTAATACTTTTTTCCCAAGATAATTGTGAAACATACTATTGCTATTCTGTACTTTGGTTAAACCACATGTAGATATATTAACAATTAGAAGAGAAAATTCATATCAAAGCTTTTAAAGAGTGCCAGAGAAAATTCTTTATAAGTAACAGACATTATTAACACTTTTCTCATACCACAGACCAAGTTACAAAAGTTAATTTGGAATCTCTCACCTCTCTAAAGATGAATACCCAAACACAGAACTATGCTACTTTATATCCAGAATGGAATAAAACTTCTGTGGTTGTCTCTTATTTGAGCAGCCCCATCATGGCAGCGGTACGGAATGATGTGTGGGTAGAAAGTAGGCAGCTGACTCCTACTTACATAAAAATAAACTAGAAGATGAGAAGAGCATTTTTAATCATGAGCAGCCTCTGGCTTTGAAGTACATCTTAGAAGATTCTGGGACATTTTCCTTTCCTTATACTGTAATCCAACCATACAAATAAGCACAAAGATTAAGTTTTCATTCAAAAGCACCCAGTCAATACCCTAAGTTCTCACGATCCCTTACAGAAATGCAAATAGATTACTATGTCGTGCAATGAAATGATTCCAGGATATAATAGGACTGCTGCAATTGGATATTCCACATCATCTCCCAGGTACCCGTCTCAGGGACTCAATTCCTCAAACCCAGCAATTTCCTATATAGCTACAAAGTACATAATATTGTCATTCTTCTATTGAATTTTAAGTTGTAGAAGGTTTCCATTCTCAATTTTTTTTCTATACCTCCCTGCAAAATATAAATAAATAAAATATGCTTTAGGAAAGAAAATCTTTCAGGAGAACAGCATGAGACATGAAAGCCCAGGTTATTTCCCTACATATGGAACCGCTGGTAGTTTCTAACTTTCTGTTGTTTTTCCCTCTTCAATATTCATTTGGGAGCCGTGGCAGTGTTCAAAAACAACTGTGTCCAAAATGGGAAAAGGAGGGGCCGCCAGGGAACGGAAAACAGACTTCTCTAACCGCACAGCATCCCGCCATCGCCAGGCTGCCTTCTGTTTAGGTTCTGTCAGATCTACCACAGGCGCCCTATTACTTTGTAATCAGAGGATTGTTACCAGTTATTTACTATTTGGCTTGTACCCCCTGAAAACTTTATAAGGGTTTATTAGCCTGCTGTGGAACAAGCATTCTGTTTATCCTGTAGTAAATTTAATCTCCTGAAGTGTGCCACTATTGAGCAAAAAAGACAGAACAATGCCCTATGTTTACAGGGGCTGGAGGCCTGGCAATAGTACACCCATCTTTTCAAATCATTTTACTCACAATTGCTCTTGTGGGCTTTCCTGAAGAGGGCTCAAAGAGAAGCAGTTACTAGGAAACAGGAATCCTGTGCAATATAACTGGCATGGAGCCCCACCCCTACAGTAGGCCCCAAACCGTGCATGCTGCTAGGAACAGAAACAACACCCCCTACACACTGAATTTTTTTTTTCTTCCCCTGACAAATGTTACTGAGTATTTATAAAATTTGACTGTGGCTAATCCTCAGGGCAGTGAAAAAGCAAAATCTTGGAGGACTCTCACCTTCTCCACACTACTCATGGCTTGGAAATAGATGTTGTATCCTTTGCGTGGAGCCAAAGGGGGGTTCCAAAAGCCCTGATAGGTTCTGTTATCGCCCACTGTGAATGGGGCAGGTTCCGGAAGATTCCCTGGGGGCAGTTCGGCAGCAAAGTAGTATGGTGCACCCCCACTCATGGCGTTCTGGTACGTGACAGGAACCTGGTAGCATTCCATGGCTCCGGTTTCTCTCTTGGTTCGGTGGGGATGCAGTTCCTCCACAACAATCTGATAGGCACTTTTTGGAAAAAGAAAAGGAAAAACAAAGCACACAATTAGAGATTCTAGATACTGAGCTTTCTCAAAAAAAGGAATGGGGTGTTTAATATCAACATGTAATGTTTCAGTCTTTAAAGTCAGTCTTAACCTCCTGTATTCTGATTTTCAAGCTCTTTTGCAGTAAAATAGCATTTCACATGGATTCTGCTTCCCCCAACCCCAATATAATCACTAAGGACCTGAAAAAAAAGAAAAGAAAAATCACCATAGAACTCTGCACATTTTTAAATGTTGAGGGATGAGATCCCTTAATAAGGAACCTGACATTAACCAGAGACATATCATACATTAAGTTTTTTGTCTGATATTTTAAAATGTTTAAAGTTAACATTTTCCTTTGAAATCATAGTGTGGAAGGCCTCGCTCCAAGGCTCAACAGAGTGACTGCCTCAGGGCGGGGCTTGAAGCACAGCTTGTGGTTGTCATCACGCTAGAGACAGGATGTGCTGACAGGCTTCTCCACCTCTTGACCTTGCCATGGCATCAACACTGGCTCAGAGCTGTGCAGATCTAAAGCACAAGTGACGTGCTGCAATACGGGCGCAGATGGACAGAAATCTGTCCTCGCCACTGAAATAGACTGCCTCCTTCTTCTAGAGTTGTTAATAATAAAATGTTACAAACTGTAGAAACAGATGGTATTTGGCCTATTAAAGCTCAAACCTAAAGCTTCTAATACCTTTCTTAAAAGTCTTAAAACTTTTCTCTAATAGCTAGTCTTTTACAGAGGAAAGGAGAGAAAATAATTGAACTTTAAAGTAAATATCTATCTCACCACTAATTAAAATTTTAATTCTATTTCTGAAACTGGTATATTAATAATTTTCTCTGTAGGACATTCTTTAGGAAAATATACATTTTTTAGGTAATGTACAAAATTTGAAGGTAATGTACATGTGAGAAAATGGACATTATTAATATATTGTTGTTTTATTGTATATTACATATATATATAATACATTTGTAAAAAATAGGTAATTTAAATTCCTGACAATTATGAGAGAAAGTACTATGGTCACATATAAATTAAAAATAAATCGGCTGTGTGTAGGGCTGTATGTTTGAATCTTGAGTTTCCAGGTAAATTAGATCATTCTATATAGAGAAAATAGTTGCTATTCAATGAATCGCCAGCAGTAATAGAACATTTTCTTTAATGAACTTCCAAAAAATAAAGGAGAGAGAAAGAGAGAGATAAAAGTTGCATCTAAGACAATAAACATTAAATTCTATGCTAGTTTAGAATCGAGTATAAAAGTTTAACTTAATACACACTCCGTCATACTTACAAACAGGAAAGTTGCACAGATTAAGAGAAAGGAGATTTGTATATTAAAGATTTTCTTTTCCTCCTAATTATTTAAGTTCCCATTTTCCATTAAAACTGTGCTAAGAAACAGGCAGGTTGGTATCAATCTCCTTTCCTTTAGAAATAGGACAGAAATTGTACTAATGTCAGAAATTGAGATTTGAGAAAGTTAACTAAGGCAGAATTCTATGTTATTTGAAATTATTTCCGTATACCTCTGCCAAGTTGGGTCTCTAAGCTCCAAGGAATGCTATTGACAAGATACATGCTCTCTGAGGGGTATGTGGAGCAGGCACTTGTCAATTTTAAAATACGGGGAAACATAAGCATAGCCCTTGGAGAGCGAGAGAGAGAGAAGATCATAGCTGACACATGTTATGTTAAGCAAGCCTAGTCTTTTCTTTTTCTGCTTATTTTCAATTTAGAATCCATATTTATATGTTATACATCTGTATATCCTATGGATACATTCATATATATGGATAAACTCACATATGCATACTACTCGAATAAATCTAACCTTATATTCTTATCCTAATGGACAATATTGATAATTACCCAACCTTGTTAATCTTTAACTTAATCTTTAAAAATAAATTCCTTGTTAATTAGCCCACATCTCTAGAAAAATCCAGAACATCTAGTGAACATTCAGTCTTAACTAATTCTATTAAACTGACACAGGTTGTACAATCCAAATTAAAGAACTTCACAAACGACAGCTTGTCTCTTCAGATCTATTAAGAACAAAAGCAAACTGCTGATGTTGGAGAGGAATAAGAGAAGATAAGTCTGCTCTTTGGGAAAGATCTCATTGAACTTGAGATGGAGCTCCAAACTAAAATTATAAAGTTCATTTTTAAAATAAATTTTCTTATCTTCTTTGTTCAATTTGTCTGAGTAGGCTGTTCTTTAACCATATACTCCTCATTTTTCTAAAGTTGTTTTTTCCCTGATACTTATTTATCACTACAAATTAATTAAAGGGCAGAAAGTAAGAAATAAGAAATCAAATTAAAAGTTATTTAACTGATTACATGAAATTGGCCTATGCTCTTTCATTCTTGTGGTGTCTAATTACCTAATGGTACTTAAGTCTAGCTAGATCTAAATATTACTTGAGTTTAGTACTCTGGCAATTTTAAATATTCCAAAGCCACATGAATAATTTTATTCACTCTTCCTATATTTCATATTTCCCCATTCTTCTTAATTACATTTTAAAAATATTTCTATAATTAGGTTAAAATCAATATACTGACATCATGAATCTTTACTCAACACTCAAAATATGATTTCTTTATGGTAAAAAACTAAGGACGATTTCATTATACTATACTTTAATTTGATTAAACATCGGTATGGCATCATTTTTAGTTTTTTAGGAGGCTAAATAATGACTTCTTTCATACAACTTCCCTTCAGCTATATGACTTTATAGGGATTTTTGCCATTAACTCAAAGCAATTATATGATAGACATGGTAGATATTCTTCCTGATTTAACGCTTAAAAATGTTGGATATGAACGCAAAGTCACCTTTGCCTTCCATGGATTTTTTTTTTAACCCATTAGTAAGTAAACCCTCTGTGATTCTGATTTAAGTTTTAGCTTGTATGATTTCTAGGTGATACCAAGTCACAAAGTATACAATGTATATTTTCTCATTTTTTAATTGAAAATGTCTCCTTAAAGCTTTAGGAGAAATTCCCTAGCTCCAATGTTTTACAATTCCTCTAACCAACAAACCTCCCAGATCTCATAGCCACCATCATTCCTATTGACTGCCCCAGTGCCAACATTTTGATAATCCACAGAGTAAAGACTTTTTTTTTTTTTTAGAGTAAAGGCTTAATTACCATATTTTAAAATTAATTTTTATTGGAGTATAGTTGCTTTACATAATTATCATTTTGATGTCCGTTACATTTCCTGCTCCGCATCTCTTCACTTCTTAACCGTGCAAAGCAGGTCTCTCACGACTTTCCTATTTCTGTAAGAGGAACTACTAGTTTAAGAATGAACAAAGCTCAAAATGTTGGCATTAATGTTAACAAATTTTATTTTAAATCATGTTCTAGCTCCCTTGCAATATACGATTTCTTCTCATCTCAATTGCTTCCATCTTTAGGGAAGTATTGATAACTTTATGATCATGTTACTGGCCTAGTTTCCTTGCCTTCCTTTCTCCATCATGTAATCTAGGCACCCACCTATCTAGCCACCGATTCAGTCAGTTATTTTTTGAATATTCTCTATATACCATGAGCGTCCATGGAGAAGGCAAAAGAGAATTATTTTCAATACTGCTGATATTTTGCTCAAACACCACTTTGAACATTAACTACACTTCTCTAACATTCCATTTTGTCAAAATTATGTGATGCTCTCCCACTGTCAAAATCTGTACTCATTATACTGGGGTTAATACCTTACCACATTCTTCTATCTCCATCTTGCTCTCACTACCTTCAAATACACATTATCCAATTCAAACTTGTATCACCATTGTTACCTAAACATTTGCAAAATAATCATTAAGTTAAAACAACATCTATTTGATTTTACTTGGACCATAAGACCTGTGTACTCATAAAATGGGGGAAAAGTGCTATGTCCATCTTTGCTTAAATTTCAAAGCATTTTTATCTGGAATTCAAATAAGTTTTCTTGTGTGACACTGGTGGGAAAATTCAGGTGCAATTATTTAATCTCTTTAAAATTCTGGGATGAAATGAAATATTCTGCAGATGAAGGAAGAGGGTAGTCATAATGTTTCAACTTGTGTATAAGTGACCAACTGACCCAGGGAGTAACTCTAATATACAAGGTTTGAACTCCAGCTAAACCCAGTTCTGTATTTTGATCTGTATTCCTGTTAAGCTATCTTGAGTGCTAAGCCACTTCAGTTCTGTCTGACTCTTTGTGACCCCATGGACTGTAGCCTGCCAGGCTCCTCTGTCCATGACTCTCCAGGCAAGGATACTGCAGTGGGTTGCCATGCCCTCCTCCAGAGGATCTTCCTGACCCAGGGATCAAATCCACATCTCTTATGCCTCCTGCACTGGCAGGTGGGATTTTTACCACTGGCACCACCTGGGAAGCCCATTAAGCTATCACTGAGCATCAGATAATTTCTTTTTCTAATATAATTGTGGGGAAAATGATGGTTTTGATGGCATTTCATGACTATGTCCTGATTATCTAACTTAAAATATATGGTACTTAATATTCTAAAATGCAAGAATAGGTTTTGCCTACAAAATAAACATTTAGTTATACCTTAGAATAGATAGTTTCTTGCCAGCTTAAAACTGGCTGAGCTTATATTTGGAAAAAGGTGTGATAAAACACATATTCATTTATTACATCTTACAACAAACTGAATTCACCACTGAGGAACTCTTCTCTTGTGCTTTTGCAACATTTCACTGCTATTTTCATTATTTGAAAACACAGCTACATTGGGTCAGTCTTAATAACTGGGACATTCTATGAATTCTAATTTATAATTATATCTACTCAGGTTAAAATCTGAATTCATTTCAGAAATATATAAAATGCTTTAGAAAAAAATAAATTATGCATTCTAGGGAAATGATTCCAAATGTTGGTAATATTAATTTTGAATCATAGTAATGATTGTCAAGTAATGACAGTTTTAAGGCTAGATCTCAAAAAGTTGGTGAGGAGATTCAAAGGACTAGTTAAGTCAAGCAGCAACTTTCAAGCTTTAGAATGATTGTGCTTGTCGTTCATTTGTGTCCGAATTTTTGTGACCCAGTGGACTGTAGACCACCAGGCTCCTCTGTCCATGGGATTCTCTAGGCAAAAATACTGGAGTGGGTGGCCATTCTCTTCTCCAGGGGATTTTCCCAACCCAGTGATTGAACCTAGGTCTCCTGCATTGCAGGCAAATTCTTTACTGTCTCAGCCACCAGGGAAGCCCATTAGAATAATATATATTCAAAAATTAATTTTGTCAAAGAATCACACTTGTTAGAACTGCACTATACAAATTTTACTTTAGTGTATGGACACAGTCTTAATGAATACTGAAGAATAAAGTGGTTGGTGATACTAAGTTCTGCATTATTTAGGACAAGACTTTTCACTGGGGTATACATTATTTGTTCACAAATATAATGCAAATATAATGGTAAGTAAATGCAAATAAAGTCAAAGAAAGACTTGTGACTTAGATACATATATTCAAAAATTCAACAAAGTCCGTGAACATCAACTATGAGCAAAAAGATTTACAAGGATGAAGACCCCTCTCATTGCAGACACAGATTGTCCATGACAAATCCGGGCAAAGGTCTGTGCTCTGTTGCGATTGTTTTATTTGGTTTACAATGCTTAGCACAGTGCCTTGCACATAATACATGGTCAATTAATATTTGTATAATAATTTCATTAAATTAATAAAGAGCTTAGGCTACATTATGTGGCACTATTGTGTAATAATAATAATATACTATGTGTGCAACTTACATTAAGTAGAGCTGAGTTCACTCAAATATAACTCTAAAAAGGCAGCTCATTTAAACAACAGTAGTAGAACTGAACAAGTATAAAGTAAATTTTATCACAGGTAGAAGATGTGAATAACTCTGATTACTTGTCAATAGTAAAAGATGTTGAATGCAGACATTTTCTCTTTCTTCTTTGGATCAGAAATCAGAGTTCCTCACAGATCACTCATTCATGAAGAATATTATAGACTTTGCATTTTCAAGTATCCAGTGCCTCTATTACAAATGTATCCGATCATCTCTTTTTTCTCTGCTGTGGTATTACTGTGACTTTTAGCCAGACATGAGGTAAGGGTTTCCTTTATGGACTCAGGTTCCTTTATCAATATTTTCTTTTTTAATTAACAAACATATTTCTTCCTTTCCAGTGATACAGGATTATTTACATGGTTAATATGTGCCCATAAGGTCAAGTGTGTCATATAATGCACAAAGATTAATATTTTATGAATATGTAAACAACTTGAGATGACTCAATTATGATATACCTGCAATGGTTTCTGTGCCTTGATTTATTTCTCCAGAAAAGGATATAAACAAAAATACCCAACAAATCTACAAGTTTCAAATGGAAACCTACTAAAGTTTTGTACATTTATCTAATTATAAATACACAGGAATTAAAATCATTGAAATAATTTCACTCAATCCGTGAAACTAACATGGCTCATAATTTCTTCAAGATGAGGATAATATGTGGGAGGTTTTAATACTAGATAGTTAAGTTAAATGGCAAATTGAATTTTAATATTTACTATGAAATTTCCAATAAGCAACAATTTAGGAATTAAAAGGTTACATAAGCCACATTCATTTTAACTATTCTCCTTTTATTTCCTAAAAGTTTCCTATTTTTCAATCATATTTATGAAAATATATTATTATTATGTAATCTATATTATTCAGAGAAGGCAATGGCACCCTACTCCAGTACTTTTGCTGGAAAATCCCATGGATGGAGGAGCCTGGTAGGCTGCAGTCCATGGGGTCGTGAAGAGTCGGACACGACTGAGCGACTTCACTTTCACTTTTCACTTTCATGCACTGGAGAAGGAAATGGCAACCCACTCCAGTGTTCTTGCCTGGAGAATCCCAGGGATGGGGGAGCCTGGTGGCTGCCGTCTATGGGGTCACACAGAGTCGGACACGACTGAAGTGACTTAGCATAGCATAGCATAGCAATCTATATTATTATTCAATCTATAATTTCACTCATGTGGAATTTATTCATAACAGATTTAATACAACGGACAGGGGTTATTTTCTCACTCTATTCTTGACAAATACCTTCAAAGCTCGTATACCACAGATACCAACAGAGGAAGGGAAACGAAATGGGGCTAGAGAAAGAAAAAATTCAAAGAACAATGCTCTTAAATCAAACAGTACAGAGAGGTGAATGGTTCAGTTCATGAATATCTCAAAATCCCCTTAGAATTTTACTCTTAAAAATCTCTTCATAGGTTTGACCAAAAAAACAAACAAACACAAACAAAACAAAAATAAAACCATTCTGATACGAGCTGTCAAATGAACTTCTCTTAAAGATGAACCACTATATTGGCTGCTGAATGGCTGTGAGAAAACATCTGTTCTCCTGGCTGTTTTCCCTCTGACTACGGTTTTCCCCTCTTACCTGATAGGTGCACCTTTCGCCTGTGCTGGCCTCAACAAGACTGTTATCGTGGTGGCAGTTTCATTGAGAGAGGCATCAATTCCTTCGTAGTCAGGTAAAGTTGGAGCTGATAAATGATTAATGAGGGGGAAAGTTTCAATCAATAAACAAGAATATATCATAGTTCAAACTGAATAAATGATCCTGATCCAACCAGTCCATCCTAAAGGACATAAGTCCTGAATTTTCATTGGAAGGACTGATGCTGAAGCTGAAGCTCCAGTACTTTGGTCACCTGATGAGAAGAGCTGACTCATTTGAAAAGACCCTGATGCTGGGAAAGACTGAAGGTGGGAGGAGAAGGGGATGACAGAGGATGAGATAGTTGGATGGCATCGGTGATGGGCATGAGTTTGAGTAAACTCCAGGAGTTAGTCATGGACAGGGAGGCCTGGTGTGCTGCAGTCCATGGGGTCACAAAGTGTCGGACAGGCGACTGAGCGACTGAACTGAATGAAGGAAAAAATCAATTTAATGCTTAAAATTAAACTATACCTTAACAAATGCCACTGAATGTTAACTCTGAGAACCTAAAGCAGCAGAAGATAAGAAGACTTGTTAAATTTTAAATTATAATCTGCAACTTGTGACACACACTCCAAACATTTTATGAATACGTTTTAACTTCTAGGTTCCTGAGATCTTGAAACCAGCATTGATGGGATGGGAGGAAGGTGTTAATAGCATAGACTCTGGGGAGTTCCGGTAATGGAGTTGCACATGGAGATGTGGAGACAGAAATGGCAGGAAGTTAGGTAAAAGGCTGCCTGGGGAGGTGGTGCTGCTTCGACCTAAAGGTTGTGGAATGACCTAACATTGATCTTGATCACTTTCACCACTGTGGTCACAATAGAGACATATCCAGAAAGTATGCTGAACGGAAATGAGCACTTTGGCTGTTAATTTCCAAGAATTAGTGCCCTCGTTGTCAGATTCTTAAAAAGAAGAAATCTAAATTTTTTCAAAATATTTGATAATTTTGGGGGGTAAGGAGGCTTCCTAATCCTGAACTGGGTGAATAACCTTAAATGGCTTTTGATCATTTCCATGCAGAAAGACGTTTAAGGGAGGATATGACCAGTGAAATATGTACATTACCAGAAAAACTATGAACAAATGGTATCTAATAAAAAGTTTAAAGTATTGCATTCACTCATTGAACATTTACTGAATACTTACTATGTGTTAAACTTTACAAGAAGTGCTATAAATATAGAAGTAAATGAAGCATGGTTTTTGACATTTATAGAGTTAAAAGTAGGTATTCAGATTTATCAAGAGTGACAGTCTCATAAACACCAAAAAATTATAGAAGAATTTAGGTGACCAAAATAGGAGACAGTTAGACAGTGGTTCTCAGACTAGGGAGATCAGAAACTTCTGGAGAGCTCTTAAAATAAAAATGCAGAATGCTGTCCCATTTGTCTACCGTTTCTGATTCAGAAAGTCTGGGGAGGGACCTGATAATGTACATTTCTAGGACATTTTAATTTGAAGTTGATGCTGGGGGACCACACTCTTCTAAACTAGTGCTGGGAACCTGGAAGATAAAACAGAGAGGACTTCACTATTTAGGCAGTGCTTAAGCTGAATATTAAAAGAAGAGTAAAAGCTCATCAGAAAGAGAGAACATGGGAAAAATATACCAGAGATAAAAAAACAGAATATATGAAGATACCATTATGTGAAAGGACACGGACAATACAATAGTTTGCTGTGACTGGAACTTTGGATTTATGGATAGGAATGAAAGTGAAGTCTCTCAGTCGTGTCCGACTCTGCAATCCCGTGGACTGTAGCCCACCAGGCTCCTCTGTCCATGGGATTCTCCAGGCAAGAATACTGGAGTGGGGTGCCATCGCCTTCTCCAGGGGATCTTCCCAACCCAGGGATCAAACCCGGGTCTCCTGCATTGCAGGCAGACGCTTTACCCTCTGAGCCACCAGGGAAGCCCATGGATAGGAGAAAAGGATGAAGAGGGCCATAAAATGAAGTGCCACAAATGCTAATCATGTAAAAATATCATAGTAGGCATAATACAGTAAATATTATATATTAGATTTTGAAAAAAATTAAGAAAGAAAGAAATGTTGTACAGAGATCAATAGAAAAACAAAAAAAACACAGGAGCAAGGTAAGTCTAAGGGCAAGAGTGCTTCTTAGAAAGATATGTCAATGACAGCTTTAATACAGTCCAGATGGAGAGGTAGGAATGGTGACATGAGAGAGAGGCAAGTCATCTGGGAGCTATTTAGGAAGCAGAATAAACAGACTAAATAGGTACAAATGTATATGAGTATTATATTACATATGTGTGTATATCACATGTGCACTATACATACACACACATATGCATAAATCACACTGAGAAGCATCATGCCTCCAATACCTCAATTTCACTCTAAATTGTTTTTAAATTGCTAAAGGATAGAATTACTAGACTCAAGGGATAAATTACTTTAAAAGTTCAAGTACACCTGGGAACCACACTAACCATAAATTTCATTAGCCTTAGCTTGATTATTATGTATTCCCAAGATATAGTGATTGTAACCAAGTTTTAAAGTTCAAACCAAATATCCATGTACTGAATTGTTTTGCTCCGTAGAAATATAATAAAAATGAACATGGAAGAACAAAAAGAATTTATAAACTTTTGATTTCAATCATGACTAACTATATTAAAGATTCAAAAAATGACGTGAATTACACTCAGTGTATTTGTGATTCTTTAGGATATGCTATTACAAACCAATTCTGTTTGCACTTTATTCATTTCATACCTGAGATATTGGTGGTCACATTGATGGCTGTGGCTGGCCCAAAACCTTTGACAGTGCTGGCTCTTATGAAAAACTGGTAGGTGGTCCCAGGATGGAGATGCATGAAGACATGGTGTGTACTGTTCCATAAATTTGATACAGTCTGGGGAGGTCCAGCCACAGGAACTGCAGGATCAAATGATCTTATGCTGCTGTAACTGACCTGTTTTAAGAAATATTATTTCCTATTACATATCCAATACATATCATAATACATTCTAAAAAAAAAAAAACCCTTTAAATAAGATAGCACTCAAGGGCATCTGTGTGGAGTGAATCACATTTTTTTCCCCTTCTTTTCTTTCTCATTTTGATATGGTTATTTCACTGTTATTCTGTATCTATTATCTGTTTGTCTGTCCATCTCTATCTATTTATCTACAGATAAACCTAGAGTTATCTGACTGGATCAATATACATCTATTTTCTTCCATCAAAAGATAAATCAATATAATTAAATATGAATGTTGTTGTTCTTTTAGTCACTAAGTCGTGTCTGACTCTTTTGTGACCCCATGGACTGAAGCCCATCAGGATCCTCTGTCCACAGGATTTCCCAAGCAAGAATATCAGAGTGGGTTGCTATTTCTTTCTCCAGGGGATCTTCCTGACCCAGGGATTGAACCCGTGTCTCCTGAATTGGCAGGCGGATTCTTTACCACTGAGCCACCAGGGAAGCCATAAATATGAATACATATTTATATAAAATCTTATGGTCATATATAATGTAATGCATGTGAAACACAAGAAATTCCCACCAAAACTGAATCAAGAAAAATACTTTGAATAGACCAATCACTAAAAGTGAAAAAAAGCAAAATTCTCCATTTTCATAATGCACTCTGTGGCCACTAAAACGTAGTTTATACTGGAAACAACACCTAGTACCCAAGAACAGACCACATATCTGTGCAATTAAAAGGACATTTTATTTTCATCTTTTCACATGTACAAATAAGATAATGATTTATATTCAAAGTTGAGATGAAGCTCTGGAATAGAGAGGTTTATGATATATTTTGCTTTTCAGGTGTTTTCCCCTACCCTAAAAGCAACTTCATTCAATGGTTTTCCCTAACTCATAGTATGAAATATGAATTTCTTAATTTTGTAAAAATTTATTCTTTTTACAACCACCAGTAAGTCTGTTGGCAAATTCCATCCTACTTCTTTAAAACAATATTTACTTAAGAATATGAAAAGTCTAGGTACCATATAATATTCATTTTGATACTTAGAGGAATTTATAAATTAAAACAGAGAAGAACTAATAGTGATTTTAATCCTCTAATTCTCATTTACTTCTTTTCCATTATTTCTCTGTAACATTTTCTTTGGTTCTCCCCTTCAATGCACATTTCATTAAACTTCCTATTCTCCCAGTACCTCATATTGAGTGATGATTCCATTTGGATCCAAAGGTTCTTTCCAGTTCAGGAAAATCTTATTTTCAAAAGAGGTTCCTTGAAGAGAATTGACTGGTACAGGGCCAGGCACTACATATAAATACATTATTGGTTATAAGGATCCTTATATCAGAAACATAAAAAAGTAAACATGTAAGCTGGATAAACAGGTTAAAAGTAAATAAAATAAATAAAAATGTGTCCCTAAGAAAAGAAGCTGTATGACAAGCTTTTACTATGTGGGAATACATATGAATTTAAAATAAATCTCTAAGCTTCTAATGCAGATTATGTACAACTGCAAAGTTATTTTTATTCAACAGAATTTTCTATCACCTCAGAGAGCTAAATAGTGTAGTCTAGTTCTCTCTGTTGTATCCCTCTAATAATGTGAAGGCTCATTTGTAATTTGTTTCAAGAACAGAGCTTGCCCTGAAAGATTTCCCTGAATGATTTTTTGAAGATTATTATAAGCCCCTAAAGTATCTCTATAAACAATGTTCATAAAATAATAAGTAATAATAATAATTAATGCTCCTTAGACTCAAAAGCCAAACCATACGGTACTGAATTAACATGCTCATTAATAGTCAGTCTTTCATAGCTACATTTATTACATTTCTATAATTTAAAAAAAAGAGCATTATTGCAATGTATAAAAACCTCTTTTAGATGAATAGGTTCAAAATTGTTGCTTCAGTCTTTTAAATGAAATTCCCTTTTTCAAAGCAAAGAATCAAACCACTTTACAACATCAGACTTCTTTAGAACTCAACAATCAGCATAACTAGTTTTGAAGTGTCCCCAGGTATGACAAGACGTGAGAAACCATTCCAGGCCTTATTTGCAAATGTCATATAACTGACAATACCTGGTGGCAACAATGAATGATGTGTCAGCTTCTATTGACAAAATACAAAATCCTTTACTATTGTGTTTTTCCTTTTATGTATTTTATTTAAAGATTTAGTTGCTATTTATTTACATAAATATCCAGCATTTTTGTTCCCTTAATGTTTAAAAATATATCCTATCCATCCTACTTTGCTTGAAAGTATGCTTTCTTTTGAAAATATCAACCCAGTTTTTTAATTAATATTTTTCCTTAACCTAACGTTTCAGTGAAACGTTACACATGAAACTTCACACATGACATTATCTAGAAATGTAGTTTCAGAGTCTACAGCAATTTTGTGAGGATGGAAATAAATTAAAAATCACTGGATCAAAGGAAATGCATTGCAATGTGGCCAGCAGCATCAAGAAATTCTGAATGATATGTCAAAGGAGTAAGATTTATTTCAATCCAGAAGGAGACAATGAATGATGTTATGACCTCTGGGACAGCCATCATAATTTGGCACATTAATAATGAATTCAGAAGGAAAAAACCCACAGTAAACAGAAAAGATGCCGGGACTAAACTCTACAAGATATGTTTATGCATCTAATAACTGAGGGCTTGGGGGAAAGTTAACCAAAGGCATCCACTCCTGTTCACTCCCAGGGCCACTACTGGCACATGCTATGCAGTTATCAAGGTAGAGGGGCTGTGATGGCCCCTGTGTGTAATCTGTGGCATCTGCTGAGGCTACCACGGGCATCAGTTTGTTCTGCAAGAGAATATCTATTGTTTCTATTCCACCCAAATGAAATAAGCTTACAACTGTACCTTAAGGGAAAGCTTTTATTCATCTTTTCCCACCTCTCATAGAGGGTGGCTATTGGGAGGAGGTGGAGGGAAAGCCCCAGTTCATGAGTAAATGTTTATTTGATGGTATTATAATTACTATAGGCATTCACCAAACATGATTTGACAACAACAACAACAAAAAAAACGAAATGGCATGGATGTGTCAAATTGTTCACAAATGGGGATCATTTTAAATGTTAGTAAATTCTGCATTGAACAGAGAACAGTAGAATTAGAAAGTAGCCTTCCCAGAATTGGTGTATTTTTCTGCTCTTCTTATACATGTACTACTCTGTCAACGGGATTCACTTCATACATTTACAGAAAAGTTTGTGAGAAGATGATTGCCGAGAGCGTTCTAATTACTGCCCTTGTACTGGGGCCAGTATGGTGAATGAGAGCAATAATTACACGGAGGGGAACACACACACACGAAACATGTAGGGAAAGGAGTGTGGGCACAGAGTATATTCAATAATTTCTACATTTGAAGGAAGATAGTTCTACATACAAAAAACATCTATATGTACACATGATCTGTGCAAATACAACATGAAGTAACTAAGACCATCACCACTGCAGTCTTTATATTGCAGGAAATGTCACCTCACATTTCCACATCAACAACTTTTAATGGAAACAGAATGCTGACTTTTATTCCCCTGCTTATAATTTATTTGGGAGCTGTTTCAGCTAAAAAAATTTTTCTCACATAAGAAAATCCTTTAAAATGTAATTCTCAAAGTGGAAGAGAGGAGAATGAAATGTGAGTGGGGTAGGATAATATTAAATAAGCATAACAGCCTTTAAAATATAATAAACACATTAAAAGAAAGCTTTCTATTAGCCAAAAAATATTCCCAAACCAGGTTTTCCTGCAGGGTTAACTTAACAATATTGATTTTTATGAATGCAAGAATAAAAAATGAAAACAAAATCTCATACAAAAAATTCTACCTATGCATTAAAAAAAGCATACAATAAATTAAATATAACTTCTACTTTAGGGTTCTGATGGGAAATCATTCTAGCTTTGCTCTCATGATTTATGGATGTCCCCAGAATTCTATTCATGAAATTATACTCTTTAACTAGATGACTGAAAATTTATTATTTTTCTATGTATATGGGGCAGCAATAATTTAGTAAGACTGACTTAATTAGATCATCACAACCCATCCATCTTCCAACAATAGATTGTGATTTAGATATTCTGTGCCCCCAATTCAGGAACATTGAAACATATCAAATACCCTATGTAGAAACTGGAGTTCTGATCTGAAGACTGAATTATTTGCAAATACTTCATAGAAAGCTTGAACTTCATCTAGTCTTACATATAAAGCAAAACTTAAAAAAAAAAAAAACAACTTTATAGCAGAAGGAATTACTTTGCAACTCTACTACCATGAAATACTAATATACAACTCAATATCATTACAAATAATAAAAACATTCTTCAAAAGAGGTTAAAAGGAGGGTAAAAAATAATATTGAAATTAGGCTAAATAGTTCCATTTTACTTTTACAAATTTTTTTTAGATAAATAGAATAGTCATGAGTTTGATCAACTTTAGGACATAACTTAAATTTCCACGGCAATTCACTTCTTAACTAGTAATCTAGTCATATATGTATAAAACAATAAATTAAAAAATTTAATGCAATATGAAAAAGGAATATAATAAGCCTTAAAGCATTCTTTGGTTTGTGGAAAGAAAAGCAGACTAAAAACTCAAACCAAATAATACCATCAAAATAAATTATATTTTTAGAGAATGACTAAGTGAAGTGAAGTGTCAGTTGCTTAGTCATGTCCAACTCTTTGCGACCTCATGGACTGACTGTAGCCCGCAAGGATCCTCTGTCCATGGAATTCTCCAGGCAAGAATACTGGAGTGGGCTGCTATTTCATTCTCCAGGGGATCTTCCTCACTCAGGGATCTAACCCAGGTCTCCCACATCACAGGCAGATTCCTTACTCTCTGAACACCCAGGGAAGTCCCTGTGACTGACTAAAGAAGCATAAAACTTGTATAACGGAGACTTAATATCAATTAAGAAAATATATGTTTTTTTCACTTTTAAGTGTAGGCAATAAAACATGTGAGTACATTCTTTTTACTTAACTCACAAGTTATAAAATGTATAGTCTACAATGAATAGGTGAGACCTAATCAAACTTAAAACCTTTTGTACAGCAAAGGAAACCATCGGCAAAACTAATTGATAGCTTGGAGAATGGACGAAAGTATTTGCAAACAATGCAAATGGCAAGGGGTTAATGTCCAAATATACAAACAGCCTGTACAACTGAATGTCAAAAAAACCAAACAACCCAATCAAGAAATGGGCAGAAGACCTAAACAGACATTCTGCTGAAGAGGACATACCGATGACCAACTGGCACATGACATGATGCTCAACATCCTAATTATGAGAGAAATGCAAATCAAACCCAAAAGGATGCATCACCTCACATGTGTCAGAATGGCTATCAGCAAAAGTTTACAAATACTAAATCTTGGAAAGGATGTGAAGAAAAGGGAATCCTCACACACTGTTGGTGGGAATGTAAACTGGTGTAGCCACTATGGAGAACAATATGGAGGTTCCTTAAAAAACTAAAAATAGAACAATCACATGATCCAGCAATCTCACTTCTGGTTATATATCCAGAAAAGACAAAACTCTAATTCAGAGATGCATGGATCCCAAGGTTCATAGCAGCACTATTTACAGTAGCCAAGATATGGAAACAAACTCAAGTACCCTTCAACAGACAACTGGCTTAAGGAAAGTGAGTGAGTACTCAGTCGTGTCTGACTCTTTGCGATCCCAGGGACTGTAGCCCACTAGGCTCCTCTGTCCATGGAATTCTCCAGGCAAGAATACTGGAGTGGGTAGACATTCTCTTCTCAAAGGGATCTTTCTGACCCAGAGATTGAACCCGCATCTCCTGCGGCTCTTCCATTTGCAGGTGAATTCTCTACCACTGATTCATCTGACTTAAGCAGGTGTGGTATAAACATACACATACACACGTAAATATATGTACAATGAAATATTACTCAATCATAAAAAGAATGAAATATTGTCATTTACAGCAACATGGATGGATTTATAGAATACTTCAATTAGTGAAGTCAGACACAGAAAGACATATACTATATGGTATCACTTACATGTGGAATCTAAAAACAGCGTAAATGAATCTATATACAAACAAAAAGAGACTTAGTTATTAAAGGGGAGATGGAGGGAGGGAGAGACAAAGTAAGAGTATGGGATTAATGGGTACAGACTACTATACATAAAATAGATAAGCAGCAAGAATCTACTGCATAGCACAGGGAATTATATTCAATATCTTACAATGAACTGGCTCCAAATTGGGAAACGAAAATGTTAAGGTTGTATATTGTCACCCTGCTTATTTAAATTATATGCAGAGTGCATCATGTGAAAAACTGGGCTGGATGAAGTGCAAGCTGGAATCAAGTTTGCAGGGAGAAATATCAATAACCTCAGATATGCAGATGGCACCAACTTTATGGCAGAAAGCAAAGAGGAACTAAAGTGCCTCTTGATGAAAGTGAAAGAGGAGAGTGAAAAACTTGGCTTCAAACTCAACATTCAAAAAATGAACATCATGGAATCTGTCCCATCACTTCGTGGCATATACATAGGGAAACAATGGAAACAATGACAGACTATTTTCTTGGGCTCCAAAATCACCACAGATGGTGACTGCAACCATGAAATTAGAAGACACTTGCTCCTTGGAAGGAAAGTTATGACCAACATAGATAGCATATTAAAAAGCAGAGATATTACTTTGCCAACAAAAGACTGTCTAGTCAAAGCTATGGTTTTTCCAGTAGTCATGTATGGATGTGAGAGTTGGGCCATAAAGAAAGCTGAGTGCTGAAGAATTGATGCTTTTTTAAAAAATTTTATTTAATTTTTAAACTTTACATAATTGTATTAGTTTTGCCAAATATCAAAATGAATCCACCACAGGTACACATGTGTTAGAATTGATGCTTTTAAACTGTGGTATCGGAGAAGACTCTAGAGAGTCCCTTGGAAAGCAAGGATATCCAACCAGTCAATCATAAAGGAAAATCAGTCCTGGATATTCATTGGAAGGACTGATGCTGAAGCTGAAACTCCAATACTTTGGCCACATGATATGAAGAACGGAATCTTTGGAAAAGACCCTGATGCTGGGAAAGATTGAAGGCAGGAAGAGAAGGGGACGACAGAGGATGAGATGGTAGGATGACATCACCAACTCAATGGACATGAGTTTGAGCAAGCTCCTGGAATTAGTGATGGACAGGAAAACGTGGCGTGCTGCAGTCCGTGGGATCACAAAGAGCTGGACATGATTGAGCGACTGAACTGATCTTTAACTATGCTCTAGGGCATCTTCCTGAGCCAGGCAATGAACCCTGGTCTCCCACATTGCAGGCAAATTTTTTACCATCTGAGCTATCAGGGAAGCTACCAAATAAAATATAATGGAATATAATGTTAAAAAACAATCTGAATCACATTGCTGTACACCTGAAACTAACAAAATATGGTAAACAAACTTTACTTAATCTCTAGTGTAATCAGACATAGTATTATTGCACTTCATGAAATGAGATAGACATTTTTTCAGAGCTTTTGAATCCATGCTTAGACTTCCCATTTTGATTCTCTACCTATGAAACAGCTACACTCAACCATTCTTTCTTTCATAAGCATATGTGTTGTATGTGTGTTGTGGGGGAGGCAATACAAATGTTTATGTGTTTATATGTTAGAAGAGGGTTTGTTCTTTATAATATAGTTAATGTTTTGATTAAGCGCAAGTTCAAACATGAATCTGTGAATTATTTCAGGTGAATCTGTTTTATTATTTCAAAAATGACAAAAGCACATTTATCATGAATAAGTCTTTGAAATTCTAGGAATATGTATAATTTTAGGACAAGATTGTTTCCTTGAAAATCTGAGTGAGCTAAATGAAGTTTAAAGGCTTTTGCTTCCCTTTATTTCAACAAAAACAGCAAAACAATACAAGATCATTTTCATTTTTCAGAGTGAAAATGTTTAAAGTGATAAGGAGAATTTCTAGAAATTTTGGTATTATTGACCTATTTTATGGCAATCTCATACTTGCAGGCATCAAAATATACATCTGAGACTAAAGTTCAGAATCTGGGGAAATTGGGAACACGAGGGTATGAAATACATCCTGTTTTCTGAAACCCAAATAAAAATGTAGCCATCCTAACAAGCTATTCAAGGAACATTTTAGAACAGGATGGACCCTTAGAGATCATCTAATTTAAACTTTTCATATAGAGCCGAGAAGTAGAGAATTAGAGGGGTGAAAGGACTTACTAAGGTTACATGTGTTATTTGAGCCAGGATTGAAAACTCACGTTCCTGACTCCCAATTCAGGTTTGCCTCAATTCACTATATAGCATACTTTTTTTCCTTCTTGCATACTTTCATTCATAAAAGGAAGGTTTGAAAATGAAATGTCTTACTTTGGAAGCATATAGTGTTATTATTATATTGCTTTTGTCTAAGATACATTTTTTAAAATAGAAAATTGTATTCATATTCACATTAATGACATGCTATAGTAAAAGTGTGTATAATTCATAATATTAATATAAATGTTTCTTCCTAGTATTTAATAATTTAGAAGTAATACACACAGAAGTTGGGCAAATTATAATTCAATTATTTGGGTGGTAATAAATAAAAGTTGATAGCTTGCCAATATCTGATACACACCTTTATTCAGACTTAAAAATATAAACTTTGACTTTCTTTTATATTTATAATTAAATAAAACTATCTAAAAATGAATATAACAGGTAAACAATATTGCTTTCAAATCTAAAGGAAATGAAAACTATTACTATTGGTCTGTAAAATGCAAAAAACTAAATTTTTAGTTAAGGGTATTTCCCCAATAGGTAATTGATATGGTCCCACGAACAATAAAAATTATTTTTGAACATTTAATATAATCTATATTTAGACTTTTAGTACAGTTGCCAATTTTCTAACACCGTATAAAGACAAAACAGTAAAGGAAGAGTTCATCTAGTATTTGATGCTACTGTGAAGAATATTAAGGTTTTTGTTTAAGACCAACTATTTTCAAAGTTAACCCTGTTAAGAGTATTTAGCAGATTTTAGGATCCACTTCAATTTTGGGAACTCTAGGCAAAACTGTAAGAGCATGCATAATCCTGTGATATAGTCTCCCCTTTAAAAAGTAAAGAAGTACGACCATACCATCCTCATCAGTTTGAATAATCGTCTCTTCACTCTCCTTCCTGCCTTCTGGATTTGTTAGGATCATCTTGAGGCTGACATTTGTATAAGGTGGCAGATGGTTCACAACATGCTGAGGGGCTTTGGGGTCCATGTCCAAGCAGTCTGCCTTGCTCTCATTGTGACCACGGAAGTAATGGTAGCAGATAGTGACATTAAAAGTGTGGCACCGAGTGATGTTGTAACCCAAGGATTCCCAGTCCACAGCGATGCGTCTTGCTTGTATTTCAGCAATCTTTAAAGTCTTTGGGGTTCTCATAGGTTCTGAAACATTAATCAGATATGCAGATAGCTGTCAGCTTTACCATGAATCATCTTGAAAAAGTATAACACTGCACATAACACAACATGTGTGAACCTAGGAAAGTTGGAAAGTCATTGTTTATTGTTTCTTTATTTACTCATGATCTTATTTTATTTGGGGGGCCACGCCATGTGGCACATGGAATCTTAGGTCCCCAACCAAGGGTTGAACCTGTTGAACCTGTAACCCCTGCAGTGGAAGAGCAGAGTTTTAACTTTGACCACCAGGGAAGTTCCTCATGATTTTGTTCTTGAAGGTTTCTTTCAGGGGTTATGATTTACCAATGCAAAAAGAAAAGGAAAAAAATGTAAAAGGTCCATAGTCCATAGTTCTCAGGAACATGGTAGAAAAATAAAAACCTGAAAATGTGGCCATGACGCTTTTATAGTTGTTTCTATTGTTACTGCCCTGTTCCCCATCTTTTGTCATTATTGAGCAAGTGAATTAGCTAATACATCATAATGGATAAGAGTCAACATGTTCTGCTCTATGATTTATCATGTCACCAAGCTATGCTGTATACTAATTAGTCTAATTGTATCACTAAACTACCATTTACAAGAATGACGCAGATATTAATTAACATTTATTATTTCAGTAATGATGTTGTTCATCAAAGCAGAAAAATATCTGAGAAAAATTGCAAGAACACATGTGGATATTCACACTGTCATCTATCCTTTTTGATCTCTTTTTGTCTTTCTCTAGGAAACACTCAGGTTTGACAATCCATAGAGTGTCACCCAAACCAAACTGGGAGGTGAATTTCCATTCAACTGGAAAATTCTGGCAGAGCTAAACACTCTGAAGACTTGAGTCCATCCATCACTGCTTCCCAAGTGTATACTTTTCTCATGCAAGACTAACTTTAATCGTCTAACTTAATAAAAATAATTGCTCTATGAAAGTCATGGCCATGGCAAAGTCTACATACTAAACAAACAAATACACAGCAAAACTTTAATACATTGATTTGACAAAGAGATCAAAGTCAAGGTGAAGGTCACGGCTTTGTTGGTGCCTCTGTTAACTCATTAGGGATTGTTAGTTAGTGCTCTTGCAAAATA
The DNA here is from genome assembly GCF_002263795.3 of Bos taurus. Lineage (NCBI taxonomy): Eukaryota > Metazoa > Chordata > Mammalia > Artiodactyla > Bovidae > Bos > Bos taurus. The sequence goes on from NC_037336.1 coordinate 66,135,886, forward strand.
GAAATGAGTAGGAAAAAAGCAAAGAAAAATAATAAAAAATCCAAAAAGTCCAACATGAGTGTTTTTATAAATTTTCATTTTTTAAGATTAAAATCTTAGTTGTGTAAAAATAATCAGCATAGTACACAGATGGCAAGCCTAAATTACACTCTGGTGGCCATTTAATTTAAAACCATAAGACTATATATATATATACATATATATATACACACAAATATACATATAAACTTTTGATAGAATTCAAAGTTTAGGATTTAAATTCTGTCTGCTGATCTTCTGACTGTTTACAATATCCAGTCTCCCTATTTTATCACTTTTGCTTCAGTGTTTCTCTTTAGCATGTTAAATAGGCTAGAACAAAGACGTGGTTTTTAATCATTAAAAAAAAAGTCTCTTTATATGTCTACCGCTATGTTACCGTTTTTCCTGCCAGGCACAAGAGTGAGATGATGACACTTTCATTTCCATCTAGTTAGACTGAAAACACAGTCTTTGGCACCACTGTCCACAAACTGGCCAGGCACTCATACATAGGATCATCCAAAACTTCCCAGATAAATTGTGATATTGTTGTAACAATCACATGAAACTGAATGACCCTGTTGCAGTTAGTCCATAGTTTATTTGAAAAGTATACAGAATGAAAAGTAAGATTTTTCCAGAAAATACCTGGCATATATAATGAAAATATCTCATACAGCAATAAGAGATAATACCAATAAGTATTTATTTCTCAGTTTTAATTTTTTAGGTCTAGTAGCTATATACTTTTTTTTCATATACCGCTCATTTTGAATCTGACATTTTATCCTTTACAAATTTCTCTTTCTCCAAGTGATCACTCACTCTCACACACCTTTTCATTTTATTTCACTATTCAATTTGCCCTTACCCTGCATTCCAATACAACTTTAAAAGACTAAGAAAAGCATAAGAGAAGTTGAAGAAGATACAAATGAAGGATATTCAATGCTCATGGATTGGAAAAATCAATATTGCTAAAATGGCCATACTACCAAAGTGATCTACAGAGTCAATTTTCACCTCTATCAAAATTCCAATGGCATTTTATTTTTCAAAAAAATAAAACAAATAATACTAAAATTTGTATGGGGCCACACTCACACACACAAACCCAAATAGCCAAAGCAATCTTGAGAAAGAACAAAGCTGGAGGCAACATGATCCCTAATTTCAAACTATATTACAAAGTTATAACAATTAAAACAGTATGATACTTGTATTAAAACAAACATAAATCAAAGAAACACAATAGAGAGCATAGAAATATATGCATACATATCTGGTCAACTAACTTATGACAAAGGAGTCAAGAATATACAATGGAGAAAGAACTATCTCTTCATTAAATGATGTTGGGAAAATTAGTCATATGCAAAAGAATGAAACACGACCACTCTTTTATGCCATATTCAAAAATTAATCAAAATGAACTAAATATATGACAGTAAGACCTGAAACCATAAAACTTTTAGGAAAAAATCATAGGCAGTAAGCTTTTTGACACAGGTTCTGGGCAATGATTTTTTTGAATCTGACACCAAAGACAAAGGCAACAAAAGCAAAAAAAAAAAAAGTGAGACTACATCAAACTTAAAAAACTGAAAAAGTAACCACCTCAGGGGGAGAAATTATTCGCAAATCATATATCTGATAAGTAGTTAACATCCAAAATACATAAATAACTCCTATAATTCAAAAGATAAAAAAAATGATTAAAAAATAGCCAGAACATCCAAATAGATATTTTCCAAAGAAGACATTCAGATGGTCAACATGTACATGAAACCATGTTCAATATCATTAATCATCAGGGAGATACAAACCAAAAGTACAATAAGATATCACCTCATATGTATCAGAATGGCTGTTATCAAAAAGGCAAGAAATAGGAAGTGTTGCTGAGGATGTTGACAACAGGGACGCATTGTGCACTGTTGGGAGTGTAAATTGGTGCAGCCACTATAGAAAATAGCATTAAAGTTCCTCAAACAATTAAAAATAGAACTACCAAATGATTTAGCAATTCCAATTCTGGGTATGTACCTGAAGAAAATAAAAACATTAACTCAAAAAGATATATGCATCCCCATGTTCAGTGCAGCTATCTTACAAGGAAACAACTCAAGTATCCATCATGGGATGAATATGTAAAGAAAATATATTTCCTATATATTTATGCATATATATGCAAATATGCATATGTATAATAGAACACTACTAAGCCACGAAAAAGAACGAAACCTTGGCTTTTGCAACAACATGGATAGATTTCCAGGGTATTATGCTAAGTGAAATAAATCAGACAGCGAAAAACAAATACCACATAATGTCTCTAACATGTGTGGTCTTAAAAACAAAAATGAAAAATAACTCCCCCAAAAGATCATAGATTAGTTACAGAGAACAGATTGACATTTGCCAAAAGCAGTGGATGAGGTGTCAGAGAAATGAGTTAAAGGGGTATAAATATATTAAAAAATACAATGAAATAAAACTTTAAAAGGAATCTGTTTTACAGATGTATGACACAACTTCTTTGGTAGGAGAGGAAGAAATTTTTACCTAACTAACTTTGGCAATGAGTAGAAACTATAAGGCCAATAAACGCCACCCCCCACCAAAACAAAGAACAAAAAACAAAAAAAGCAGATAATCATAGGAATGGTTTAAAGGTTACACAAGACTTTAGGGTGTAGTCATCATAGAGAGACCATGTTTCTGAACAGCCAATTTAGATGCATATATGCATCCTTTTTAAAAAAGAAAGAAATAATAAAGTATATATATGAGTATGAAAAAAGTAGACATGCAAAATGGTAAAAAAAAAAAAAAGCTACTTAATACGTCATAGACTAAAATTTTCCTGTTATATTACTGACTACATATTAACATTTTTCCCCCAAGATAATCATAAAATAATTTAAAAAATTAATTTCTCTATTTATAAACTTAAATATCTACAAAAATAAATAGAAATTTCCTTCTCCTAACTAATCTCATTATATCCAATTTCTTTTGCCTTCTGGCTTCCCTTATTCAACCACTTTATGGAGTACTGAAAATAGGAAATGTATGTGCTATTCGAGGTCTGCTCAGCTGCTGCAACTAGCTGACTGCCTATTAGAACTGCTTCACATTCTGAAGAGCCCTAGAGCAAGTCAGAGTTTGCAGGAGCCTGGCATTTCTCTAGGTATGGAAGAGCAAGAAGAGATGCAAATGTGTGCGCACTGAAGGACTCACTGTCAAAAGCAGAAATAACTCACTCCTCCCCACATTTTATTCTATTTCAATTTTTTAATTTTTAAAATAAAAGTACATCCAGACAATCTTAAAGACACAACTTTACATACTCAATTATTCATTTTTAAGAATTGAACAAAGACATATTTATTATGTAATATGTAAAAAAATACAGAGTTCACTTTGAGAATTTTGTTTTGGTGTACTTAAATGCTGCTTACTTTGACACTAATATAAATTAGATTTTAAAACTCTAAGTCAAAATCTGGAAAAGGTAGGTTAACAAATCCTATACATATGTGCAAAAACCACAATCATAATACCAGTAGTGAATACTTTATTAACTGGTATAAAAAGTGAAAATTTGTGAAAAGAAATACCTTTCTAATAAGCAAAGAATCTTTCTACATGGTCAATATGGTATTTAAAATCTATATTTTTCACAATGACTTGAATAAATGCTGCAAAACAAATTGTTACTACTAACATAGTGACTTAAAATGTAATTTTACTCTAACCCAGGGCAATATTCAGAAACCCACATACAACAAAGTAAACACACACACACATACAGAAGCACATCTAAAGTCAAAACTCAATTACTTTGAGCTCTAAGGCATCTGCAATAACTCAGAGGAAGTCACTCTCTAATTAAACTTTTTCTTAATTGACATATTCTTTATTTTTTCCAGTTTTTATTGAAGTTGGACATTCTGGCTATATTTACATACATGTTATATATGTGCTCACGTGTGTACATTTATGTATACATACACATATACATGTATTAACACATGCACATACATACACACAAAACAGGCACTCTGCCATGCAACATCTCTGAAGTCTGTTAACTCTGACATGGTTTGACAACCATGTGTACATAGGTTTTTTAAAAACATCAGAATATAAACAGTAGAGAGGTGATAATGCTCTACTACTATGAAATCCATTCAAAGTAAATTCTATCAGAGAATTTGACAATGAAATTACATAAATTTCTCACCCTGATCCATTATTCTTATGGCTTATCAATAATAGCATTTATTTCTGAGATATGAATGCATAAATAAAAATGTTAACCTTTAAAATTGAAACAATTAATTTTTATAGAATAAATGGAAGCAGGATATTGCTCAGGACTCAATATGTTACTTGGAGAAGGAAATGGCAACCCACTCCAGTGTTCTCGCCTGGAGAATCCCATGGACAGAGAAGCCTGGTAGGCTGCAGTCCGTGGGGTCGCACAGAGTCGGACACGACTGAAGCGACTTGGCGGCGGCGGCGGTGCTATGTTGCATAAAGCTGAGCATAAGTGCTTTTTAAAGGATTAAGTAATTTAAAGAAATGAGTTTGTGTGGTGAATGGTATGTAGAGACATCACAGTAGCTAATATTTATAACAATCATCACTGGTCACCACAATGATGATAAAACAATGGGGATCCCACTTATTAATGCATTATCTGTTCAGTGTTTTGAAATTTACTAAATGTTCTTTCTTCTTTCCAATTTTTAACTTTCTACTTTCAAATTTCTATTATGTATTCCATACATGTTCTCTCTCTCTCATTTTGCTTTTCTAGCAAAATGAAATTTGGGAAAGAAACAAGGATTTGATAAAAGTTGTGGAGCAAAATTTTGGCAGAAACTTGGGAAGAAATATAGGAAGGTAGTGATCTTCAGGAAGCAAAGGATCATATTAAAATATTTTGAACAAGCCATCCATTTATTATGAAACAAAAAATGGGTTGCCTACTATGTAAGTATATGATACAAGACACTGTGGAGGATTCTGAAGTGAATAAAACAATAATAGACTTCAAGGAGCCTAACACTTATTTAGTAAAGGTGATAAACTAAGAAAAAGATAAAGCGTTGAAACAATATGATAGAAATGTATGTGAATGGAATAAGATACTACAGGAATTTAAGAAAGAAAAACCTTCCACCTGTCAAATGGAAGAGACATTTGGATTAGGTCTCAATGAATAATGCAAGAAGATCTATAGACTAGTTTGGATAAATAATACAAATGAAGAGGAAATAAGATGCATAAATATGTAGAGGAAACTGGAAAAATATGCAATCCCATTTGGTTGCTATACAAGTTATCTAATAGGAGATTATATAGGAAATATTTATTGAAAACAGATTAGAAAAATTTTGAATGTCATGACAAAAAGTAACCTCATCTATACCTAATAAATAGTAACAGAGCAGGAAATTAACACAGTGAACTAATTGCTTTAGAAAAATAAAGTTGGGGGTTGGGTCAATGGTGCCGTCAATGGAAGTGGAGAAATCCAAACACTGCAATGTGTTAGTGGAGAGCAAGAGGCCACGAAGTGTGACTTCAGTAGACTATGGTTTTCTTTATCTTTTCTGCCAAATGTTGATCAGCTAGGGTTAACAACTTTTCCCATTCCACTTCCCTTGTATTGTTCACCTATTTCCTAGTTGCTACAATGAGAAAGGTGACATGAAATCAAGAAAAAATAAACAGATATAGCAGAAAAGTGGCATATCAAATCTATGACCAGTAATGTACAATTAGCAGATAAAGAAGGAAGTATAACATCACTGCCCTTACTTAAATTCTAAACAGATCGAGTATGGGATTTATGTCTGTAATAGTTTTTGTGGCAAATATTTAATACAATTTGATAGGACAAAATGAAAACCTACTTAATAACTCTCTAAACATTAAGAAAAATTAAGACACGGGTCGACAGAGCGTGCTTACTTTGAGTCACTTCTCAACAGCAAGTGGTTCTGTAAAGTGCCTCTTATTCTTCACAGAACAAACGACCCTCATTTGAGGACATGTATTCGTCCAACAGCCCCTAAGTTGAGCCATTAAGTATTTCCACCCAGTGCCAAGAAGTAAAAGATGGGGATAGTTAATAAGTGGTTCTAAATAACAGTTAAAAGGAAATTCAAATTGTGGTATTTGCTGAATAGCACCTGCCAGGACAGGTCAATATCCAGGTGCTTCTGTAGTGATAATCTCTGGTTATTCTGAAAGAGTTGTGAAAACAAAAGCTTTAACAAATACAAGAGAATCGAGAGCAGGGATCACATTTCCCTAGAATCAGCTTTTAGTGATAAAACTTATTATCCAGCTGTCAGTCAGAGAGAAATAGAAGCTATCCCAAAGCTCATGCCAAGAAGAAAAGGAAAATCTTGTCGAAGATGTCATGAACTAAGAACGCTGAAGCATGACAGGGAGCTCCGTGTTCCTGGCTGCTTTTTCCTGAGAAAGCTTAGAAGCTGACTGCAAAGTACAATTTCCATTCCATTTATCAAAACAAATAAAAGAGAAGTGAATTTCTTGACTGCCAGAGAAAATATTTGTTAGTGTAAAAAATAATTGAGATGAAGTGTCTGAACAAAGGTGACTTTCTAAAAAAAAAAAAAAAAAAAGGAAGGAAACATTGGCATACCATGGGGGAGGAAAATGCTTAAGTGCTCTGGAAGACACTGTCTTTACTTTCGCCATTTGATGCTTTGTATTTTTATTCTTTTCCTCATGGTAATGACTGAGAATAATCAAGGTTTTACACTGCACATCTTTTCAATCTTATAGCATCATTAGTCTTGCCAAAAAGATTTCATCTCTGCTCCCACGGGTCAAATTGAGTTAATGATAAGTTGGTGAGATGACTTGATTAGTACTGTAACATGAGGGAGCCTCAGGTCCAGGAATAATCACAAACCAACTGTCAGCTCTTTTGGCTTTCTGGCTGTGTTGTTGAAATGACATGCTTGGACTCAGGGGATATAGAATGACAGGGGGTGCATGGTTCACTCAGCTCTCCTACAGAGTCATAGAAATACTTACCCAGTACCATCAGAATAATACTAAGCACAGCATCAAATTAAACCAAAATATGTCTTCACTGCTCTCAAGAGCCTGACAGAAGCTCATCAGATAATTCTAGCAACATTTGCATCCTCTCTACAATAATGATAAGCACGTTGTTTGCTTTTCAAAAATACATACTCATAAAGGGACAAAGAAAAAGACTAAAATAACTACTTTTTCCAAAAGTTAAATCCTAATGTTTGTCTTATTAAATCTAATTCTCAAAATATGGGGACTTGAAAATTTGGGGACTCTTTAATATTTTTCACTTAAATTTTTATCTAATAATATTAGACTGTGTTGGAAGAGACATGTAACTACAATCAGTGAACCCACTTTAATTCATCTCTGATATTACATATTCTGCTTATGTGTTATACTTTAAACAACACTTAAGACTAAAACATAAAGCACATATACGTGGATAATACATGAAATAGAAAAAGAAAAGGCATTTTAAAATATTTATTGAAGAAAAAAAGAACAATCTCCTACCATAATATAAACTTTATTTTTCATAAAAATGTTTACCAAAAACATTTTTCAGACACAAAATATAGTGATTGCATATTATCTTAAAAAATTATTATGTAAAACACTACTTCATAACATACAGTGTATAAAACAAGATGACTAGAGAGGTACTGCATACAGCTATGACAAAACAGGGAACCAGCCTGACGCTCTGTGATGACCTACAGGAGTGGGATGGAGGGAGGGGAGGGAGGCCCAAGTGGGAAGCGTTGGATGTATAATTATGGCTGATTTGTGCCGTTGTACAGCAGAAACCAACACAACACTATAAAGCACCCCCCCCCAGTTAAAAATTAATGTAAAATAAACAAAGTGAGAAAAAGACAAACAAAACTTTAGAGGGAATTTTCAGTGCTTTCTCCACTCCTAAAAAGAAGATAAGTGACCTCTTCCATTGAACTAAAAGATGTAAATATTTTGTATACCAAGCAAAGTGGTTGGTCCCATAGTACATGTTTGGAACATTTATTTCCTGAAAAATAAAGCAACTAATTTTAATATGTTTTGCGTTCAAGAGCTAATGAAAATAGAACTTAAGAACTCAATTCTGTGTGTGATGTCTCCAATTCTTCACCTCTCTTTGTATCCATACTGTTGACCATGTGACTTTACAACTCTTAGCACCAAAGATGTGGAGTCTATTTCCCCATCTTTTGATTTGGTACTTGCCTCGTGACTTGCTTTGGTCAACAGAATGAGGCAAAAGTGGTGTTGTGCTGATTTTCAGCCTATATCTCAAGGAGTCCTGTGAGCTCCACCATCACTTCTGGACTAAGAGATGCATATGGAGCACAGCTGAGTTAGTCACCTCGTTGTACAAGCGAAGGTTGTCTAGATCAGCCAATAGCCAGTCCACCAGCAGATCTGTGAGCCAGACATGATCATCGGAGGCTTTCTGCCAATGATGAGATTTTGCGGCTAATCATCGCTCAGCATTTTGATATAAGCTCCACCTTAATCTCTGTTGCTGTTTAGTCACTAAGCTGTGTTGAACTCTGAGACACCATGAACTGCAGCAAGCCAGGCTTCCCTGTCTTTCACTATCTCCTGGAGTTTGCTCAGATTCATGGCCATTGAGTCAGTGATGCTATCCAACCATTTCGTCCTCTGCTGCCCTCTTCTCCTTTTGCCTTCAATCTTTCCCAGCATCAGGGTCTCCAATGAGACGTCTCTTTGCATCAGGTGACCAGAGTATTGGAGCTTCAGCTAATCTCATGTGGTAAATTACCTTAACATTTGTGTGAAGATTACATTAGTGATCCCTGCATAGAACAGTACTTAACAAATTTTATTTCTCTAAAACTGAATTGTGCTGAGCCAGTATGTACTTATGTATATTCTTTTTCTTTTGAAATAAACATTTATTAAGGGCTTGACATGTGCCAGATATCATGGCAGTATGATATATGACGTAAAAAAGACTTTAAATGAATTTATTTTTGTCTTTATTTCCTGTATGCTCTTTGAGAGTAGGTTCATTTCTTCACTATGCTCTCACAGATACTAATTTATTTAACATAGGCCTAATAATTCTATGCGACATAAGACATGCAATACTTTATTCTAAGCTATAATAAAATTAAGAGTCAGTTTCTAGCACCCTAATCCCTCACTGAGATATAAAACTAAATATTTTAACTTTTACATCAATATGTTTATAGGTAGATATAAAGTGAATCAGGAATATAGTCTAAATTTCTTTACTTTTGAGTGGCTAGGTCTAACAGAAAAAAACACATTTATATATATTTTTACCCTTGTGGCTCAGCTGGTAAAGCATCTGCCCACAATGCGGGAGTCCCAGGTTCACTCCCGGGGTCAGGAAGATCCCCTGGAGAAGGAAATGGCAACCCACTTCAGTATTCTTGCCTGGAAAATTCCATGGATGGAGGAGCCTGGTAGGCTACAGTCCATGGGGTACCGAAGAGTCGGACACGACTGAACGACTTCACTTTCTTTCACATTATCCAAATCCCTCTAACACTGCTTTGTCTGATGCACGAGACAGGGTGCTCAGGGCTGGTGCACTGGGATGACCCAGAGGGATGGGATGGGGAGGGAGGTGGGAGGGGGTTCAGGATGGGGAACACATGCACACCCATGGCTGATTCATGTCAATGTATGGCAAAAACCACTACAATATTGTAAAGTAATTAGCCTCCAATTAAGATAAATAAATTAAAAAAAGAAATAGTACATGTTTTCCTCAACTACATAACTCCAACAGTAGTAAATGAAAAGTTAAGAGGGCTCATTTTAAGTGAAGCTATCTTATGACATGAAGTCCTTTAAGCCCCCTAAAATAAACTACAACGATTACATTATAATGATATTCCAAGTATGTATGGCTCATTTCACTCCTTACAAAAATCAGAATTTTAATACATTAACTTAGATCCTGCTCTCAGTCCTTCTGAAAACTTACAAAACAGACTAATTTGCTTTGGATCACATTTCTGAAGAAAGACAAGAAAATTTCTAAATGATAAGAGAAAAAAACGATAGTAATACAAATTTTGAAAGAGATAGTAGCTATTGACATATTGGAACACATCATTTAATTTAATAAAATGCAAGTGTCTGGTAACATGCTTGCTTCAGGGGAACAAAAAGACAGATGACTGTAGGGGTGATAATTATTAGTCCATTTCCATTTCTGAAGCCACCACTTATTCTATGCTTTCATGCATGATTAACAGCTTGCAGATCCTTCACATGTAATCAATAGTTGTGAAGTTTTATATTAGGTTTAGAGATTAGGAAGCCTTGATTATAAATTTTATCGATTTGTACAGCTTAGCTGCAGAAATCCCTGTACATTTTTCAGAGATTAAATTAAAAGGAGATATATGGCTGACACATACTAGAAATGCCAGTGTGATGATAAGATGTGACCTCTTTGTGCGCATTCCTCCAGATGAAAAGAATCCATCCAGTACACTAAAACATGAATCAGCATGTCAACAAGCGTCAAGTCGAGATAGTAAACACAGTGAAAATGTGACACAAAGAATTACAAAACCACAAGGAAACCTGCCTCACACTATAATAATTACAGGAGACTTGAAAGAATTAATTGCTTCAGCTCATTTGTAACTTAGGAAATTGACAGAGATAAGAATAATGAACTCCTTAACTCACACTTGGGAAAATCTGAGCCTATATTAAAATGGAAGATTCACAATCTTTTTTAAGATAAAGGAACGAGGACAAACTTAATTACTAGAAAAATAAATACAATCATTTTAAAGTTAGCAAATAACCTAGTGAATATAAAATTCATAACCAAATCTGCTTTATGAATATTCCTGTTTCAAAAACTCTTAAGGAACTGTGCTATATTTTATGTCCATGTTTTAAGGTCTGAATATTCCTACCTTAAAATCTTTTAAGAAACTGTGTGTACTGCCCCAGGCTGTGTAATATACTTGTATAACAGAAATACCTTCTATACAAACCCTTTTTTCTCCTTTTAGATAGAAATGTCTACTTTTTCAGCACTTCTGTGAATTGAATTAAAGAGCAGAGTGATTGTAAAAAAAAAAGAAAAGAAACTCTGTGTTCAGGTTTCCTATATTAATATGGAAACTTGAAATCAGAAAATATACCCATTATAGAAATAAATAGTACATATAAAACAGGCCTTGAAGAAACAATGCTAACTAAGTAAATGTTAGAATAATTCATTGGCTAATACATTTGCCATATAGAGCCCACTTTTATAACACAGCATAAACTCCAGAGCTAACTCCTACTAGGATAATTTTAACAAATATCTAGCAGATAATACAAATGGGCCAGACTAGTTCTTTAGGATAAAAAAATAAATAAGACACGACTCCCTTTCCCTGTACAACTCACAGTGTGGAGAGGTACAAGTCCACACACAGGTAAGCTGTATCTTACTGTGATACAAATAACACTTGGGCTGAAGAGGCAGATGAAACTGTACAACTTCAATGGTAGGAACAATAAGCTGTTTCACCATAGTAGTAATGATCAAGCTCCGTTTGGATGATTAGATGTTTTCACAGTGAAGGGAGTGGATATGAAGGGCCTTCAGAAACAAACACACAATACCAGGGTTGCAGAGAATCCTGGTTGCCATTTTGGACAGGGAAGAACTCTAGCCACACTTTCAGTACTTTTCTATCAGTGTATTCATCCATGTAGGGAGGAGCAAAATATATATCGGAAAGGCAAACACTTCTGAATAGAATCTCCAGCTGGTTCTCTCCCTGAACTCTGGATTCATATATCCAATTGCCCTCCAGTCATCTCAACTGAGTGGGCTAAAGGGCATCTCAAACAAAATCAGCAAAACTAAGCTACTGCTATTCTTCAGCCTATTTATCATTAAATACTTTTGAAAGTCTTTCCCATCTCCGTAGAATAACTCCACATTCTAGGTATCCAGGTCAAAAACCTTAGAGTCATCCTAAGGACTTCGTTCACCTCACACTATACATGCATTTGATCAACAATTTTACCCATCCTCTCTACAATGTATGTTTAGCTTCTGACCACTTATCACTACTTCTAGCACTGCTACTTCTTTGATCTTAGCCACTATCACCCCAGGACTGCAATTAGTGAAATTGAACTCAGACTACACTGGAATGAACATCTGCTTCTACTTTTGCTCCTCTTAGTTGTCAGAAGGACCCCTAAAAACCCTCCAGTGATGCCCACCTAAGTCAGAGGAAGAGTGAAATTCAGTCATCACAATGGGCTTCTAGGTACAGCGTGTTCTCCTACCCACCCCATCCCCACCCTTGCTCCCTGTCTGGCCTCATCTTCCTCTGCTCTGTCTAATCTACACATTGTTGTTTAGCTGTTAGGCAGTGTCTAACTCTTTTGTGACCTCATCGAATGTATCCCACCAGGCTCCTCAATTCATGGGACTTTCCAGGCAAGAATACTAGAATGGGTTGACATCTCCTCCTCTGGGAGATCTTCCTGACCCAGGGATTGAACCCGTGTTTCCTGCAACCACTGAGCCACCTGGGATACCCAATCTGCATATCAGATGCCACTTAAGTATTCAGGGCACACTTTTGCCTCTGGCAGGGCCTTTGCACTTCCTCTATCTTTTGCCTAGAATATCCTCCCAGATAGCCATTTTTCTTACGCCATCTGCTGCTACAGGGCTTTAATCAAATGTCATATGTTACTGAAACTTTCTGTATTAACATTATTTAAAATCTATTGTTTGTTTACTGCTTCATTTTTCTCCCTAACACTTACTGTCATCTAATATCATCTATATTTTATTTTATTATTCCCTGTTTCAATACTACAATGCTTGGTGCATAATCATTTTTCAATAAATATTTAGCTTGATGATTGAATGAGTGAATGAATGATGAACTAATGGATCTTTCTATCTTCTGCAGTCAGTAAGTTCCTAGCACATAATAAATGAGCTACAAATTTTGGCTGATTGAAGGTAACTTTTAATAACAGAAAAGTCACCATTAAAATTCTACCTTTAAATTTATTTATAAAATGAAATTTAAACTACTGACCACATGTATCCTCTAGAAATAGCCTTAACATGTTTTCATGCTTAAGAAGCAAAGACAAGATTCAATTTGAATGATAAAAATGTGAAATTACTGGGAGAATTCAAGTGACAGGAGGGGAAAAGGTTACTGTAGACCTTTGAAACACTAAGGTGGATGGTGTTAGGAAGTGTTCTAATTTCATTATTTTACATGTAGCTGTCAGTTTAACCAGCACCACTTACTGAAGAGACTATATTCGCCAAAGATAAACTCAAAATGGATTAAAGACCTAAATATAAGACCAGAAACTATAAAACTCTTAGAGGAAGACATAGAGGAACACTCAATGATATAAATCAAAGTAAGATCCTTTATGACCCACCTCCTAGAGTAATGGACATAAACAGACATTTCTCCAAAGAAGACATACAGATGGCTAACAAACACATGAAAAGATGCTAAACATCACTCATTATTAAAGAAATGAAAATCAAAACAACAACGAGATATCACCTCACACCAGTCAGAAGGGCCATCAGCAAAAAGTCTATAAACAGTAAATACTGGAGAAGATTGGTAGAAAAGGGATCCCTGTTGCACTCTTTGTGGGAATGCAAATTGATACAGCTACTTTAGAAGATGGTAGGGAGATTCTTTAATAAAACCACCATATGACCCAGCAATCCCAACTCCAAGGCATATTCTCCAAGGAAACGAAAATTGAAAAAGACACATGTACCTCAATTTCCTTGCAGCATTATTTACAATAAATTTTACAGAATTTAAAAAAAAATCAAAATTTTTTAGATGTCCATTGACACATGAGTGGATAACAAAGCTGTGGTACATATATACAATGGAATACTACTCAGCCATAAAAGGGAACACATTTGAGTCAGTTCTAATGAGGTGGATGGACCTAGAGCCTTATTATAGAGAGTAAAAGTACATCATGAGAAACGCTGGACTGGAAGAAACACAAGCTGGAATTAAGATTGCCGGGAGAAACATCAATAACCTCAGAAATGCAGATGACACCACCCTTATGGCAGAAAGTGAAGAAGAACTAAAAAGCCTCTTGATGAAAATGCAAGTGGAGAGTGAAAAAGTAGGCTTAAAGCTCAACATTCAGAAAACTAAGATCATGGCATCTGGTCCCATCACTTCATGGGAAATAGATGGGGAAACAGTGGAAACAGTGTCAGACTTTATTTTTTGGGGCTCCAAAATCACTGCAGACGGTGACTGCAGCCATGAAATTAAAAGACGCTTACACCTTGGAAGGAAGTTATGACCAACCTAGATAGCATATTAAAAAGCAGAGACATTACTTTGCTAACAAAGGTCCATCTAGTCAAGGCTATGGTTTTTCCTGTGGTCATGTATGGATGTGAGAGTATGGACTGTGAAGAAAGCTGAGCGCCGAAGAATTGATGCTTTTGAACTGTGGTGTTAGAGAAGACTCTTGAGAGCGCCTTGGACTGCAAGGAGATCCAACCAGTCCATTCTGAAGGAGATCAGCCCTGGGATTTCTTTGGAAGGAATGATGCTGAAGCTGAAACTCCAATACTTTGGCCACCTCATTCGAAGAGTTGACTCATTGGAAAAGACTCTGATGCTGGGAGGGATTGGGGGCAGGAGGAGAAGGGGACGACAGAGGATGAGATGGCTGGATGGCATCACTGACTCGATGGACGTGAGTCTGAGTGAACTCTGGGAGTTGGTGATGGACAGGGAGGCCTGGTGTGCTGCGATTCATGGGGTCTCAAAGAGTCGGACATGACTGAGTGACTGAACTGAACTGAACTGAAAGTAAGTCAGAAGGAGAAAGATAATATTGTACACTAATGCATATATATGGAATCTAGAAAGATGGTACCAATGAAATTATTTCCAGGGCAGGAATAGAGAAACAGACATAGAGAACAGACTTATGGACATGGTTTGGGGGAGGAGGAAGGAGAAGGTGAGATGTATGAAGAGAGCAACATGGAAACTTATATTACCATATGTAAAAGCCAGCCAATGGAATTTGCTGTATGATTCAGGAACTCAAACAGGGGTCTGTAATAAACTAGAGGGGTAGGATGGGGAGGGAGATGGGAGAGAGGTTCATGAGGTAGGGGGCATATGTATACGTATGGCTGATTCACGATGATATTTAGCAGAAAACAACACAATTCTGTAAAGCAATTACCCTTCAATTTAAAAAATTAAATAAAAATAAACTAAGGTGGAATATCTTTGACAGAAGGAGGTGTTCATTTAATGTCAGAAACTTGAAAAGTACTTTAACATTTTATTTATAATGAATATCAGGCTGGTTTAGTGATATTCATTTTGAACTGCTTTTTATTGTTATTGATCTTTCAAATATTTTTCTTATTTTCTCCACTAGGGAGCAAGTTTCTCTAGGGCAAGGAACACATTTACCACTTCACTTATTTCTTATTCAGTGCTAAGCATAGAATAAGAAAGCAATGAATATATTAACTTTAAGGAAATTTACCCAAAAGGAGATGTTATGAAATCTAAGAGATTTGAACATTACATATCAAAATAAACCTCATCAAGACAGAAAAAAAAATTCTTGAAGTTAATGGATATTATTTTCAAAACCTAAGAATAAGAAGAATAAACTTTTGGTATCTACATTATCTGATATTTCAGCTTAAAAATTAGATGTTCTCTATAAATTGAGCTTAATTCATAAATAATTGCCTTTGTTTTAGATTCCACTGTAGAACAGCTGCTGTCATTGAACACATATTAAACATCTCTTTTATTTGCATAGAGACCTAAAGAATTAGTTCTATAATTAGAGCCTGCATCAGAACTGTTTACCATGAGTTTACTGTCAGTCATGTGCTCTGATTTCTGGGGCCAAGTTCCTTTGGGTACTGCTTATATTTATACTAGTCTGTTTATTTTAGCGACCTAAAACAAATTTCACAACCCTATTCCCTAGCCTCTATGTGTTTTTACTTGTGGTACACTTCTTAATTTATTGAATGTAGCCACATTAGGAGAGCAGAGACGTCAGCTCCTGGATAGACAATACATGTGTAAGAAATAGATTAAAGGGAATGGATTGTGGAATCGGACTTTTGGTTACTATAGAGCTTACTTAACATCCATATGCATCATTCTCAAATCCACAAAATGGGAAAAAATAGTACCTACCTCAGACAACAGTAAGTAGTATGAATAAAATAAGATGCTATATATAAAGTACTTAAGAAAATACCTGGCACATTTTATAAATAAAATGTGGCTATTAATTTTATTGTAATTTTATACTGATGATCTATCTAAAACATTATCACTTGTAAGAATAAAATCCTAGAGAAGTTTGGGAAGAAGTCTCTACCCCTACCCACCCCTACCCCAAACTGGATCACCTGTCATCTATGGCTACTTATTCATCTTTCATTCTCCAAGCAGAAGGTAAAAGCATTCATTTATAATTTTCAAAATGTCAACTAAATAAACTTTTTAAAATGATTTCTGGATTACATGGCCCATTTTCAGGTTCTTGGAGAATATGCATGTAAAGTATTAAGTAACGTATCGATGAGAATAAAAACAGTCCTAAAATCTAACAGGAATCTAACAGAGACCTCTACAAAAGGATAGATAATGCTGCTGAACAGAAACTGAATCCTTTGAGCCTACTCACTCATTTCTTACATGTAAATACAAACTCTTTTTCTCTATAAGTGAAGTTTACAATAAATCATTAAACATTAGAATTGAAAATTTCAAGAATTCTTGTTTTGAATGCAAAGCCATAGGGAGAGTTGTTTAAGAGGTTTTGCTGTTTATTTATCTATCTGAATGGTTGGGTAGGGACATCTCCATCAAGCAAATGTCATGATCAACCTTTAGCTATTTATAATACTCTAATAAACAGTAATGCTTTCTTGGAACACTTTAGCATGCCTTTTTGTATAAGTAAAAAAAAAAAAAAAAAAATACTTGGCAAGCCCAAACTATCAGAGCAACTAACAAAAGGTACATTACTATGAATTCTTTAAAACTGGATTTAACTTAAAGAATATCCAAGTTATTAATTTTTGGATTCTTCTGAAATTATAATAACTTACCTTGAATACAGGACAATATATCTAGTTCTCTACTAATACATTCCCATGATTAAACCATATAAAAATTCAAATAATTATATTTCAACAACTAAGGTTACGGAACTTCACTAGCATGTAAGATTTCTCTCTCTCTTTTTTAAAAATTACATCAAAAGGGAAAGGCCTTAAGAAAACCACTAAAATGTTATACTCAACAACTGAGGTTTGGCAATTCCATCTCATTCTCCTTTTTTTCTTTTATATACATTGAGAATGTATTTTTGTGTGCATTTTCTGAAGTAAAGCATAATGCATTTCCCTGGCTCATCATGCAATGAAGTACATCAGAAATATATATTTTAAAGACATTTTGAAACATTTTTCTTAAAATAGTCCCAGTTTGATTATTATAACCATTTAGGGAATCTTTTTCAAAAAATGTCGTCCATATTTTCCAGATATCCTAAACACTCTATATTGAAAATATTAACTAAAACAATTATTCAAGCTCATCATTGTGGCTGTTACTCTCCTGGTGAAGTTAATACTCTCTAATTTCAATATATGTTGGACTTTTAGAATGTCCTCCTCTCTCTTCCAAGGGAACATTTTGTGAAGACATGAGTTATGCCATATTTCTTTGACTCCATCAAGGATTAGAACACAATGTCACATAGTAAAGGCTTCTTTAAAATTTAACCCACTGAATGAAACAATGAAAAACTTGCAGTAATTAACACATTAAATCTGTTATATTTAAAGACAACCATCTCATCTTTTTGACTGATATCCCTGGAGTGAGCAAAAGCATGTAACAGAACCTCTAGCCCAAAGTGAAAGTGAAAGTGAAGTCGCTCAGTTGCATCTGACTCTTTGCGACCCCATGGACTGTGCCTGCCAGGCTCCTCAATCCATGGGATTTTCCAGGCAAGAATACCAGAGTAGGCTGCCATTTTCTTCTCCAGGGGATCTTCCTGACCCGGGGACTGAACCTGGGTGTCCCACACTGCAGGCAGACTCTTCACTGGTGGTTTGAGCCACCAGGGAAGCCCACAGTTGCTGCTGCTAAGTCACTTCAGTCGTCTCCGACTCTGTGCGACCCCATAGATGGCAGCCCACCAGGCTCCCCTGTCCCTGGGATTCTCCAGGCAAGAACACTGGAGTGGGTTGCCACTTCCTTCTCCAATGCATGAAAGTGAAAAGTGAAAGTGAAGTCGCTCAGTCGTGTCCAACCCTCAGCGATCTCATGGACTGCAGCCTACCAGGCTCCTCCATCCATGGGATTTTCCAGGCAAGAGTACTGGAGTGGGGTGCCAGTAGTATAATGCAAAAAGTGATGGGGAAATAAATGGTATTTATTCAACACCTTTAAGCTTTATGTTCAAGTAAAAAAAAAAAAAAATATATATATATATATATATAAAATTTTAAATAAAATAATCATGTTTTGTTATCAAAGATTGAAGCAAAAAAGAAAACAACTGTTAATTGTATATCAAATTGCCTTATATTACATACATATTATTTCATCATGTTTCTTTTGAAAATATGAGGAAAATATCTGTATTGAAGAATAATACTTGTGACAACTGGAAAAAGAAAGGCTTTCAAGTTTCTCCAATAGAATGTGTGGTCTCCTCAGTGAGGCTCTGCATCATGGAGTAAGGACTCACGTTGAGAGGCATAATCAAGATGGCATTTCCTACTGAGCGAGACAGCAGTCCCCTTCTGGGGCACAGGCCAAAGACCCTGCAGCAAGAGGCCTCTACTTTCTCTTTGACACAATCGTATTTCTTTTCACTTATCAACCATCTCATCCCTGCAATTTTCTTTTAATTTTACATGAAGTTGAAAATGATCTCTCAACTGCTTCATTATGTCACCAGGCCATGTCAAAACCATACCAAAGCCCTAAACAGCAAAAACACACATCAGTCAAAATTAGTTACTCCTGAGTACATTCTTAAAAGCTGCTGCTGCTAAGTCGCTTCAGTCGTGTCTGACTCTGTGTGACCCTATAGACAGCAACCCACCAGGCTCCCCCATCCCTGGGATTCTCCAGGCAAGAACACTGGAGTGGGTTGCCATTTCCTTCTCCAATGCATGAAAGTGAAAAGTGAAAGTGAAGTCGCTCATTCGTGTCCAACTCTTAGCGACCCCACGGACTGCAGCGCACCAGGCTCCTCCATCCATGGGATATTCTAGGCAAGAGTACTGGAGTGGGGTGCCATTGCCTTCTCCGTCTTAAAAGCTAGTATTGTTTAAATGCCAATAATAGATTGTTCAAAAGTATAAGAAATTTATTGCTTCAAGATATTGATGACACATATCCGACTTTTGAATTTATGTAGTGGTTTCAATTTGCCAACAAAGGTCCGTCTAGTCAGGCTATGGTTTTTCCAGTAGTCATGCATGAATGTGAGAGCTGGACTTGAGCGCCAAAGAATTGATGCTTTTGAACTGTGGTGTTGGAGAAGACTCTTGAGAGTCCCTTGGAATGCAAGGACAGCCAACAAGTCCATCCTAAAGGAAATCAGTCCTGACTATTCATTGGAAGGACTGATGCTGAAGCTGAAACTCCAATACTTTGGCCACCTGATGCGAAGAACTGACTCATTGGAAAAGACCCTGAGGCTGGGAAAGATTGAAGGCAGGAGGAGAAGGGGACGACAGAAGATGAGATAGTTGGATGGCATCACCGAATCTATGGAAATGATTTTGAACAAACTCCAGGAGATAGTGAAGGACAGGGAAGCCTAGCATGCTGCAGTCCATGGGGTTGCCAAGAGTCAGACAGGACTTAGCGACCGAACAACAAAGCAATTAAACACTGTCAGTAAAAACCCACTAAAGTGACAAAAGAAGCAAAAAAA
Organism: Bos taurus; assembly: GCF_002263795.3. Lineage (NCBI taxonomy): Eukaryota > Metazoa > Chordata > Mammalia > Artiodactyla > Bovidae > Bos > Bos taurus. The sequence continues at coordinate 66,156,016 of NC_037336.1, forward strand.
AATTAAAATTTTTGATGTGGCTATAGAGCACAGAAAAAGTTAAAAAGTGGAGGCATCTAAGCATTAAATACCTGCTGCATGCCACGGAAAAGCTTTAAGTTAAAAAAAAAATCATTTAATGCTCACAAAACTCTGAAAGGTAGGCATTTTCCTCTCAAATTTTATAAAACATGAAATTGAGACTAGAAGTGAGTTGAGTAACTTATTGATAGTTCAGCCAGAATTCAAATCTAATTATGGCAAACTCAAGAACAATACTAACAGTGTACATACTGTTAGAAACAGTGAATTTGTATTAAGGAATCCAGAAAATATAAATAATAATATGTAGAAAGTTTTCCATAGAAAGGGATTACAATTTACTGCAACATTATTAAAATGTAAAATACCTACTAAGCCCCAGTACTTACATTTAATTTATACTATTGTGACCATAGCTCTTTAAATAACATCAGAGTAGCTAAACACAAATGAATAGTAAAACTAGCCTCCTAAATTAGATTATCCTTTCCATCCTTGCTCTTTTTCACATGTCAAAAGTTTCAAATGTAAGATTAATTATGATTTTTAGTGTAACTCACATATTCTTATTAATTGTTACATTATTAATGGCACACATCTGCCACAAAAGATTTTTGGACCAGTTCTCTCATCTAATTTATTTTCAAGCTGTGTGTGCTATTATTCACACATGTTAAATTTGTTATTAAATTGTTATTTTTTTTAAATGGCAACAATTAAAAAGTATTAATATTTCAGAAGTGGTTTATCAAAACCCCAAAACAGTAATGAACAACATATCCAGGTCCTTAACATAAAGAATGAACAAGATTCAAGCATCAAAATGTAATGTAAATCTTTTTGTGCTAGGACACAGATGTTAAAAAGCCCCCCAAAAGGGAAGGACAACTTAAGTTCTTGAAACTTGCATTGTCTTATATTAGTGATCCATTCATCTCTAGATCCCATTATACTGTCTATAATAAAATACTGTCAAATAGATCTTTGGACAGCATTTTTAAAACAAAATCAATAAACTCCACATTAAATCAAACAAGATTTTATAGAATAAGAGCAAAATAATGCTTTCCATGACAAAGTAGACAACTTAGTCAGCAAACATGGTCCCTTTATATCGCTCAGTTGTGTCTGACTCTTTGCGACCCCATGGACTGTAGCCTACCATGTTCCTCCACCCATGGAATTTTCCAGGCAAGAGTACTGGAGTGGGTTGCCATTTCCTTCTCCAGAGGATCTTCCCGACCCAGGGACTGAACCTGGGTCTCCCACATTGTAGGCAGGCGCTTTACCGATCTGAGCCACCAGGGAAAAGAAGGGACCAAAAGAGACTTAAAGTCACACTATTTCTGGGAGTTTCACAAAGCCACTGAGACAATGAAAGATATATATTATACACTCAAAAGTCAGAAAAAACTATTGACAGAATGTCTACACTAGTAAATATTGTTGTTGCTGCTGCTGCTGCTAAGTCGCTTCAGTCGTGTCATACTTTGTGCGACCCCATAGATGGCAGCCCACCAGGCTCCCCCATCCCTGGGATTCTCCAGGCAAGAACACTGCAGTGGGTTGCCATTTCCTTCTCCAATGCATGAAAGTGAAAAGTGAAAGTGAAGTCGCTCAGTTGTGTCCGACTCTTCTCGACCCCATGGGCTGCAGCCTACAACACTGCATAATGTCATGGAGGAACTATATGATGTGAAAGAGCAATGCTTGTCTCTTGGAAGTAGTAGTAGACATTCCATTCAACAGTTGAACAAATCACTGATGTGTGGAGGATGTACCCTTAATGGCTGTGTGGAATAAACTTCAGAGCACAATGTTCCATAAATTTCGGTACCAGTTGCCACCCACAACCAGGACTACACACAGATACAGGAACAAGGCAGTGAATTAAACACTGGTAGAACACAGCCAAGTAAGTAGAGGGGAAAGTTAGCACTTTGAATAGAGAATTAAATAAAACTCATATGTCAGTACAGGTATTTTATTGATTGAGAACAGTCAAGAGTGAAGCATAATGCTATCAGATCTTGATTCAGTGTTTAAGGAAATAATAAAATGGGGAACATATTCAGTTTGATTTTCTGTGTACTGAATGAAGAAATGGGCAGTGAATACAAAACTGTTCTGCCATACTGTTGTATCCTATCAGTGGGAAAGAAGCTCACATAGGTCGTCAAAACGAAGGATGCAATAAACACATTTCTTCCTCCACTGATCATGCTATTAAAGACCATTTCAATGATTTTAAGTGGCAAGCCAAAAGGGCCCAATTTTGACAACATATTGAATTTATTAAATAGTCTAAATCTATCATATCAGAGACAAAATATCAACATATTTAATACTGAGGATCAGAAAGACTTATTAAAATGACTGAGTAGCAAAACAACAATACAACTGCTGCAACTTTAATCTTGTTCAATACATAATTCTTTTTAAATATTTTTAGAGACAGAGGAGACAGAGGTTGGTGCTCTTTTGGTATATATATTTTAAAATATATATAATGCTAAAACAAAACATGAAAAAATTGCTAGTACTGAATACAACAAAGGAGTATATTAAAACCAATTTATCATTATGTCATTAAAACACTTTTTAAAATTTATTAATTAAATTGGAGGATTATTACTTAACAATATTGTGATGGCTTTTGCCATACATCAACATGAATTAGCCACAGGTATACATGTGTCCGCCACATCCTAAACCCCTCTCCCCCATCCCTTCTCACCCTATCCCTTGCTTGTTTAGCTGTCTTGCTTCTGTCAACCTAAGACTCACACAATTTGTTAAAAGTATTTTCCAATAAAATATCTATCACCATCTCTGGCTCCATGCTAGCTCTAAACATCCAGAACTGACAGACTAAAGACTCGGTAGAGATCATTTCCATTGACGTATTAATACCTAGATAGTATATTCAAAAGCAGAGACATTACTTTGCCAACAAAGGTTCATCTAGTCAAGGCTATGGTTTTTCCTGTGGTCATGTATGGATGTGAGAGTTGGACTGTGAAGAAGGCTGAGCGCCAAAGAATTGATGCTTTTGAACTGTGGTGCTGGAGAAGACTCTTGAGAGTCCCTTGGACTGCAAGGAGATCCAACCAGTCCATTCTGAAGGACATCAGCCCTGGGATTTCTTTGGAAGGAATGATGCTAAAGCTGAAACTCCAGGACTTTGGCCACCTGATGCAAAGAGTTGACTCATTGGAAAAGACTCTGATGCTGGGAGGGATTGGGGGCAGGAGGAGAAGGGGACGACAGAGGATGAGATGGCTGGATGGCATCACTGACTCGATGGATGTGAGTCTGAGTGAACTCTGGGAGTTGGTGATGGACAGGGAGGCCTGGCGTGCTGCGATTCATGGGGTCGCAGAGAGTCGGACACGACTGAGTGACTGATCTGATCTGATCTGATAATTAAGAGTTGCACTTACTAACTTAGAGAAAATAAAGAAGAGAGAAAATACAGAGTGGATTTAGAACTTAAGATGTTTCTCAGAATATTCATCTTAAAACTACATACAAGTAACAAGCAAAGTTGCAATTAATGATATTTTTTAATATGAAACAGTTATCACTAAATTATAATAAAGTTGTATTTAAAAAATTACCTGTATTTTCTAAATTGAATTAAACTTCCAGATGCCATCTGTGGGCTTCCATTGTAGCAAAGCTGGCAAAGAATCTGCCTGCAATGTGAGACCTGGGTTCGATTCCTGGGTTGGGAAGATCCCCTGGGGAAGGGAAAGGCTACCCACTCCAGTATTCTGGCCTGGAGAATTCCATGGACTGTACAGTCCATGGGGTCGCAAGGAGCTGGAGATGACTGAGTGACTTTCACTCACCCACTCATGCCATCTGTAGATACCAAAGTTGTTAGTAACACTGACCTAGTGGGTAAATTTGAAATTCCTTGGCAAAGTATACAATACTCTTGTAGATTCAGGCTCTATGTACCTCCTCACTGTTTTCTCACCACTTTCTCCCTCTGAATGTTGCTGGAATACCAAGCTATCTGCAGTTCATATCACATGCATCTTTCTTACCTCCATAATTCTGTTGTTGCTGTGTCCCTCAGTATACTCCCCTCTCTGACTGCCCCTCTGTCATTCAAAACCCACCTGCCTAACTACTCCCCGCCATTTTTCAATATCACCTAGCTCAATACTAGGTATCTTATTTTCATATGAGCTTAGATGTTCTCTAGGAAAATTTTCCCTAATCCCACATTCCCTTCTTCCTCAGTTAGCTGCATTTATAATGCATTGTGACACTGATATCATGAAACTTACACTTTTAAATGATCAGTGTGTATATTTATCTCTACTACTAAAATGTATACAACTCTAATTTCTTCTTTATTTTTACATTTTCAGAATCTAATGAATATCTAATACACAGTAGGTATATCAAACAATGACTTACAATTGAATGCTTAGTTTTACCTGTAAAATAGAGGTGAGGGTAATGGTGAAGGTTTTCATAGCTTCAATAAATGTGTGCCTCTATTCACTACTATCCGTGATTGAGCAAGGTGAAGAAAATCTTGGTGAACCAGATGGATGGTTATAATGAGTTACAGATGTGATTAACCAAAAATGTACTTTTATAAATTGACTTTAACTTAATATTCAAACTTTTTAATACAACAATTTAACTTCTATTTTTTAAATGCCACTAAGCCCTTGCTTTTTGCACTTGGCTTGGACTCAATTCAATGAAGAGAATCATGAAAAAATACAAAATAATTGCATTTAAGACTGTGTACGTGAATGCTAAGTTGCCTCAGTCATGTTCGACTCTTTGCAACCCTATGGATTGTAGCCTGCCAGGCTCCTCCGTCCATGGAATTCTCCAGGCAAGAATACTGGGGTGGGTTGTCATGCCCTCCTCCAGGGGATCTTCCCTGGAGGGATGATGGAATGGAACCAGCATCTCTTATGTCTCTTGCATTGGCAGGCAAGTTCTTTACCACTAGCGCCATTTGAAGCATATAATTTTCCTAGATGAAGACTCATTAAAAAGAAATCCAAGGTATTGAAGAGTTAGTACTTTTTAAATTAACATGAGATCTTGACTTTAATTTTATGATGGAAAGAACATATTTTAGTAAATTACAATGAATTTTGATTGGCTTAACAAAAGGAAAGCATTTGTTTATGAAAACTGGTATACTAGAAGCATGTGATAGAGTAAATATAAAGATAAGTATATCACAGATTGCAACCCACTCTGGTACTCTTGCCTGGAAAATTTCATGGACGGAGAAGCCTGGTAGGCTATAGTCCATGGGCTCGCAAAGAGTTGGACACGACTGAGTGATGACTCTCTATCTATCTATCTGTCTATATCACAGATTCAAAGCTCTGGGGTGTGAGAGTTCTTGACAGGTTATCTGGACTGGCAATTCCCTTGCCTTGGCAAGATCATTTTCAAAACACAGCAGAGAAATGCTTCTGTGTACTTAAAAAGTACCTCCAGGGGAAGAAGAGTCATAACCACCCTTAATAATTCACTAAGCTTTTTTTAAAAAACAAGGTACCTAATTGTAGTTTAGCACACTGAGTTCAAAGTCCATATTCATTAGCTTTCACTTTAGTGGTGAATTAAAGTAGTTTAATTCACTGAGTAAATGCAGTTTGATTTCTTACAAGCAACTTAAACTCATGTCAGTAACTGAACTCATCATTTTTTTCCCCTATTTCTCTTTCCAAACTGGTTCTTCTTCCTATATCGCCCACCATTTTGCTCAAAGCCAAGAGTCATCCTGTATAAACTAATTTTTCCTATCTTCCATACATTCACATCAAATCAAGTTTCAGATCTTACTATTTGTTACTCTAAAATTCATCCCTTTGTTATTACCTCCAGCTATCACTTAGAACAATGAAAGAGCCTCCTAATTAATCTCCTTACCTCCAGGTCTGCCTTCTTTTGTTTATAATCACAATTATACTTTGAGTTTATAGTCATACAATGATGGATACAAAACGTTTCTATGGCATTGCTTTGATTAACTACACCCAGATACAATACATATTATGTACACAGAGTTAAGAGAAATATAGAAAAAAATTACAAAGGGTCATTAACTATTCTCTCTGCACACACAATAACAGATATGCATATATATGTACATATAAAAACACACACATACTGTATGATATATATATATATATATATATATATATATATATATATATATATCTTAATGGCTTCCCTGGTGGCTCAGATAGTATATGCCTGCAATGCAGGAGACCTGAGTTTGGTCCCTGGGTCAGGAAGATCTCCTGAAGACAGAATGGGCAACCCACTCCAGTATTTTTACCTGGAGAATCCCATGGACAGAGGAGCCCAGTGGGCTACAGTCCATGGGGTCACAAAGTTTCAGACACAACTGAGTGACTAACACATATATCCTAATGGTAAGAAATATTGTTTAATTAAATTTGTGATTGCTGTTTTAAAGAAAAACAGCAAGAAATTATGACAACATACAATAAGGGAGCTTCAGTTGATAATAAAGCACCAAGAAAGCTCCCCTGAAGAAGAGAGATGTCAGTAACATCCTCCGGGGGCAGGAGAATTGATTAATCAGAGTTGTAGGAGGGGTATTCCATCCAGACTGCTCAGCTTGAAGGCACAGAGGCACAGCACAGGGCAGACTAGAGAAGCCATGGAAATAAAGGCAGGTGTGGTGACAATCAAGATACAGGAGTGGCAAGTACAGGTGATGAGGCTTATGAAAGAGGCGGTGCCCATATCAAGTTGTGGCCCAGATAAAAAGAATACAGTCTTTATGTTTTCCTGCAATCACCAGTCTGTTTGTGCATGTGCCCTAACTCTGGGATTGAAAAAAAACAAATGAAAATACTGTTCTCAGGAGTAATATTCCTAATATATAATGCCACCATGTCAGTCTTCTACTCCCTGTCACATTCAGGATAATGACAAACAGCTCTGAAAGCACACACACACTCTGCTTTCTAGGCATGTTCTGACTTTGGGCCTGCACCTCTCACCAAACCCACAGTCATGCTGGACTCCAGCCAACCTGAATGGCTCAGTGACTGAACACAATCACATCCTCTCTCTGTCTCTGAGTCAAACACACTTGCCTCCCAAGATCCTCTGGCTCATACATGTAGGACAATCAGAACTAAGGTCCCAGTAAGTTTTCCAGGCAATGTAACCTCTGTCCTGTGCTCAGGGGCTCAGTTGTGAACAACTCTATGTGACCCCATGGACTCATGTATAAATTAGGATTCTCCACCATGGCTCTATTTCCCCATGTGTGTTTCCCTGGCACAATTCAAAATATCCTTAGGTTAAAATGTGCAGAATGCCTGTGTGTATATGTGTATATATATATATATATATATATGCATATATACACATATATACGTATGCACACACATATATGCATATACATATATACATATGTATGCATAGAGCTGCAAGAAAATCATTTATCAAGAAAAACTGATTATAAAAATACTCATGGAAGTATCTGGTAAATAACAAAACCATTTAAGATTAATTAAAAGAGTGAAAGCAAAATTTCATACTACAATTCTATAGAAGGTTTTTTCTGCTAGTAAAATGAGAATATTAATACCTATTTTGCAAGAGCTCTCAAGGCTGACATGGTTATGACATTAAACAATATATATGGAAAAGGATTTGAGGTTAAAATTAAAAATCTGAATACTCACATGCTTTTATACTGAACAAGTCTTACCTTAAAAACTACTGTTAACATATTTGCAAATCACAGCTTGTCTCACTCTCTGTACAGTTTATCTCAATGATCTGTTGCTTTTCATAACATTTTTTCTATTTTTGTTATGTTTTTAAGGGAATCTATGATGCTTTTAATTCTATCTTTGATACTTGATGTCTTAATCTGTCATCTTCTACCTACAGTATCTGTTAACTGGTGACAGACGATTAAGATTAAGAGGAATATAGAACTATCTAAATATAGATTTAGAATCCATAACCTCTTATAAGTTTTACATATGTCTTGTTTTCCCTTATTCAATTTATAATTAATTAATGTTTTCTAGACTTAATCTTAGAAATGTAGTAGCAATATTATCTGATCTCTATGTAAAACATCAAGCTAACTGATTTATGTAAAGGTTTGTAAAGGTGATGCTACAAGAAGATGTTACTATATTAATCATTATATCTGGGAACAGGTAATATACAGCATAAACAAAGAGAAACAGGTAAGTGTGGCAGAAAGCAAAGCTGTTTTGAAGAATAATTCTGAATTCCAGAATTATGGGTGACAGTATTTGTGATCTACTAAAGTTCCTCCTGGAAGACAGTTCTATAAAATGCAGTTTGAAAACCAATTTTCCGTACTAAGCTTTGTGTGATTGTAACTTGGGATAACGATCACTATATATTCAATTACAATTGAGCAAAAACAAATTGATTAGGTAATACTTAGGAAAAGAGTATAACATTCTCAGTTGTGCAGACCTTCACGCTTTAGAAGGAAGAATCTCAAATTAATGTGTGACTGCACTGTCTATAGAAATTGGCATTTCCTAAAGATGACATTTTATATTATACTTACCTTCTGGAGCTTTTTGTATTTTAAATCTCCAATCTAATTTATTTTGATCCATTAAGATCTTCACAGCTTCTTTTGTAAAGTTGTCTAGTTTGGGGGATATAAGTATCTATATTCTTGTTCTAAAGTTCTAATGATTCTCCTGTTTCCGTAATTAAGCTACTTATTTGTGATTGAGTAAATATGATCAAAGAGCCAGAAAATAGACAAATTCCACAAGGAGGCTGCCTCAGAGGAGAAAGTGATCCAGGTACCATCCAAAGGTTTTCTCATTACAGCATTCATATGCAAAAAAAAACGGTGCTAATAACTAAAAATCATAGTGACCTATTGTTTAAAATAACTCAATTTATTCTTCCATCCATCAGATTTCTGATGTGATTTGTGTCCAATGGCAATAAATTTAGATTATCAGGGACTTGCATCGTGACATGACTGTTGAGCAAATACCATGGCACTGGTGTTAGCTGCTGCTGCTGCTGCTGCTGCTAAGTCGCTTCAGTTGTGTCCGACTCTGTGCGACCCCATAGACGGCAGAGCACCAGGCCCCACTGTCCCTGGGATTCTCCAGGCAAGAACACTGCAGTGGGTTGCCGGGTTGCCATTTCCTCCTCCAATGCCTTAAAGTGAAAAGTGAAAGTGAAGGCGCTCAGTCGTGTCTGACTCCCAGAGACCCCATGGACTGCAGCCTACCATGCTCCTCCGTGCATGGGATTTTTCAGGAAAGAGTACTGGAGTGGGGTGCCATTGCCTTCTATCTAGTCCCAATTCTCAAATTAGTAAAAACAAGCAGTTGGCTCTAAGTATAGTTTTGGTTTATAAATATATATATATATATATATATATATATATGTATGTGTTATTTTTCCTTGCTTTATTTCCCTCTAATACGGAAACCTTTTTTGATGAATAGGGAAAACAGAATTCAGAAAAGCAAGTAGAAAACTGAACTACACATCACTTCTCTTAGGTTAACAGTAAAGCTTGAAAAAACTACCCCCATCACTTTACTTTGAGTGATTAACATGCATATATAAGGATAGCCAAATCACTCTTTTAACTATTATGTTTATAATGAACTATTAATGTTTTAAATGTACTTTTTCTATTAGCAATGTTTTTAATCTTTCCCTGTTTTTACTAAAATAAATAAAATCATGACATTAGCAAAACTTTTCCATCTTGTCTTCCAAATCACTAATAGATTTAATACCATCAATACTAAAATTGATCCTGAGGGCACCCACTATTAACCTCTTTCCACTTGAGAACCCAGCCATTTATTTCTGGCCTTGCTTTCTATCAACTATACAATTTTAAATATGAGAAGGAAATTTCCTTGTTAATCCTTAGTCATCAGCTTTCCTTAGCTTTGTCTTGTAAAGAACATTTTCAGAAGTTCAGAACCACACAAGCATTCCCCATACATAATTTTGTCAGTGCACTTCATTTCTTGGATTTCTCTCAGGTAAGGTTGGGAAGATCCCTTGGAGGGGAACGACTACCTACTCCAGTATTCTGGGCTGGAGAGTTCCATGGACTGTATAGTACATGGGGTTGCAAAGAGTCTGAAACGACTGAGTGACTTACACGTTTCAAGGGTCTATTTAGTCTTGAACAGAACAGTTAGAAACATTTAAATACGCTAACAGTATATATCAGCTGTTTTGAAAAAGTCAGGGAAAAAAATTAAAGTGACAGGAGTAAATTTAAATATCATCCATCTGTTAGACTCATACATAATCCATTAATTAAATGAAATCTAAAATGTAGTAAAGCATACTTATTTGGGCTTGATTCTCTTTAGTAATAAAAACATATTTAAAAAAATTTTATCATGAAAACATAACTAAACAAAAAAATGGCAAGCTGAGGATATGTTAAAAACATATACTTTTTGATTGTTATTCCTTCCAATTTTCAAAGATCAAAATGGCATTCTATTTTAGTTGAATTGTTACTTAAGTATCAACTTTATTCTCCAAATGAAGAATACAGTCTCTTAAAATATAAAAGTCTTCTTGCTAAAAATATTTCACAAACTTCTATATATATTTTAAAAATTTAGAACTATATAATAGTGGCTTGAAAGTATTTTCTCAAAGGATTTATTTCTAATAGTGCTGGTGACTTTGCCAATTATTTCCAGAAATAAGCTAAAGCTGTCTATGAGAAGATAATAGCTAGAAAAGTGAATTTGCTAAAAAAATCAAATGGACTTTATCCCAAAAGATAAATCCCTCAGTTTTATATGTTTCTCAATCATGTTTTTTGCCTGTTTTCACATGAATTTTGCAATGCTGTGGCCTTAAGTATAATGGAAAATCAGTAACTATAATGTTTATTAGAAAAGCTTCTGATGTATTTTTGATAGACATTTTCAACTCAGAAACTTCTGAGCTGTTTCCAACCTAAAACAAGTGTCACCAAAGTAAATCTTTATCTCAATTTCAGATTATTTATCTTGAATACAGTAATTCCACTATGTTTGGAACCTGTCAAAAAGACACTAGCTGCACACTGACATGTAGGTGGAGTGACAATCTTTTCATGCTAATGTATTACAAAACGGATAGCCTGGACACTACGTGTGTGCGCTAATGAATGTATTTTATATATTTGCTTTTAAAAAGGTTTGGTTCGATGCACGATACTGGACGACCCAGAGGGATGGTATGGGGAGGGAGGAGGGTTCAGGATGGGGAACACATGTATACCTGTGGCGGATTCATTTTGATATTTGGCAAAACTAATACAATTATGTAAAGTTTAAAAATAAAATTAAATTAAATAAAAAAAAAAGGTTTACTTATTGACTATTTAATATGAAGCAAGGCAGAAAAGTATGATATCTTTAACTGCACAAGAAAGAGGAGAAATTTAAAGTATCAGGTTTGTTGAGAAGTCAAAATCTGCTTTTCAATTTAATTTTTTTAAAAAGATTTCAACCAATACTTGATTTCAACTGTTATCATAAGAAATACAATGGTAAAGGAAAATCATGAAGTATTTCAAAAAAATAACATTTATATTACTAAAAAATCAAACTTTTCATTGTGAGAATATAGCACAATAAATACTTTCCCCCATAATAATCTACCTCTGTACATTAGATGAACAACTTAACTTAAAAAATGTTACCAAAAAAATACACTTTACAGTAATAAATTAATTAAAAGACCATTTCCCCCTAATTTTTAAAGAAAAAAATTTCATTCTATTTTTCTTCTACAGAATTTAAAGAGAAGAAATACAATAAAAAAGTTTATTTAGGATGTTTTATCAACCAATCAAAATATTTATTGAGTAACAACTATCATTCAGCAATAAAAAAGATAACTGAGATGAACTGTATTTATGTTCAGGACTTTACAAAAGAGTGGTCAAAACTATTACTTTGTAAAACAATAAAACCAACAATTAAAAACACAAAACTTGAAAAAATAAATGACAGTAATATAAATAAGCACTAAATGCTGCTGATGAAAAGAGCTCAAATCCAGAGATTCAGTGTTGACTAAACTGTAGAATTGAAGTAGGAAGTGTCCAAATTTTAATCAGACACTATCATTCCTGGTAGCGAGTGAGGTTCATTTAACACCTCCTTGGGTGGAGAGCTGCAACTGATAAAAATGTTGAACAGAAGTATAAAATATTTATTCTTCACAATACAAAAATAAAATAAAAATCACAATGCTAGATCAACCTAACGAGTATGCATGTGCTTGTCTTCATTTTCACAATATCTGGTCAAAATGATTAGAACATTAACAGCATTAAAAATCACATTTTCATTCTAGTAAATACTTTTAAGTATATAATGAAATATATATAAACATCTACACAGAACCTTCTTCTGAAAATAGTATATTTGCATATGAAACTCAGCTAAATTTTTAAAACTCAAAGGAATAATTCATAACAGCTGCTTCCTTTTCCCTAAATGATTGCCATGTAGACTCTGTACCTTCCAAATGTTGAGTGAATTTTAAATATCTTTTAGTGCTCAGGTTTTTTCTTTTTTCCCACCCCAGCAATCAACATTAAGATTACATCACACCTGCTCTCCTGTTTAAGTTTCACTTTTTTCCTGAACTTAGCACTAGACTGCAAGAACTGCATTTAGCTTTCTGATACATGTCTAAAAAAATGAGCCAAAAGAATTTTTACTAATTTGTGGCCATCAGTCATTTAACTGTGCCTCTCTAGTGTTTCAAGATGTCTCATTCCATGATAGAAGGGCAGTTAACACCTGTAAGGTAATTATAGCTACCAAATGCTGTTGGCCAGGAACATGAATATATAATTGTTCCTACCATCTGTTAATTGTTCTATTTGAATTACTTATTTCTTCATATACATATACTTGGCATGCACCTATTTTTACTAGCCTCTAGAAAGAGGCTTATAGTAGAGTTTATGTCTTTACATCATTAAGATGGAATTTTTAAGTTATGGGGTGAGGACACAAATTAAATAAATAAATAAACATATAAGTGTGGATGTACAAGGAAAAATAAAATTATACTAGTGAGAGGGAAATCCAAATAAGAGAGTAAGTCATTTTCACCTGGAAATATGAATTCAGTAGGGAAGAGTTGACTGGAAAATTGCTAGATAACTGAGATGAATTCCTACATAAAATCATATAAATTCACAAAAAGCACTTTTGATCTCTGTCACAAGGAAATTCCAGAAAAACAGATTGATAAATTTTATATCAAGCAGCGGAAAAAACATTCAAAGCCCTCCAGGCTTTAAGACAAACTGGAATCCTCATGTTCCACAGAGGGATTCAGAACTTGTATAAATATTTAATATACACTGTATTTGCAGTATTTTAACTGCAATAAATGTTATTAACACAGGGCTGAATTTATTAACTGTGGGACTTAAGGCAAGTTTCTTCTTTTCTCAGTGCCCCATTTTCATCATTTATAAATCAAGAATAAGTGAAGTATGAAGCTTAAGAGAGATACATGTATACAGCAATCACAGTCAGTGCCTAGCAAACAGCTAGAGCTCAAAAATGATTACTTACTATTTTTGTAACTATCATTTAAAAACAGTTCTGATCATTTTCACTGAACAACATAAATTTAAGATCCAGCTGTCTGTGTGTGGTCTGACAGCTAGTCCCTTTTATTGCCAAGCAGTATTCCATTGCATGGACGTACCACAGTCTCTTTATTTATTCAAATTTTGAAGGGAATTTTGGTTGTTTCCAATTTTGTGTGATTAGCAATACAGGTATTATAAATATTTGCATGTAATTTTTCGTGCAGGTGTAAGCTTTTGAATCAAATAAGTAACAGTATAAACACTGGATAGCATGGTAAGACTGTGTCTAACTTTGTAAAAAAAGCCAAACTGTCTTCCAAAGTACCAGTGTACCAACTTGAATTCTCAATAGAAATGAATGAAACTTTCTGCTGTTCCACATCCTTGCTAGCAATTGGTACTTTCATTTTTTAGTGGATATTAGCCATTTTAATAGGTGAGTAGTGGTATCTCAATGTTGAATTAGTTGTTGAAAAGGATTATGTCTTTTCTACTGAATTGTCTCAAGAAGCAGTTGATGGTATTGGGAGGGTCTATTTCTGGATTCTCTATTTTATTTTACCAATCTATGTATCTATTCTTCCTCTAATACAACATAGTCTTGACTATTATATCTTAAAAATAATTCTTGAAGTTGGATAGTATTAGTCCTCTAACTTTCTTTAACTGTTTCAGAACTATGCTGACTTTTTGAGGTCTTCTGCCTTTCTATATCGGAGAAGGCAATGGCACCCCACTCCAGTACTCTTGCCTGGAAAATCCCATGGACAGAGGAGTCTAGTAGGCTGCAGTCCATGGGGTCGCTAAGAGTCGTGTCACTTTCCCTTTTCCCTTTCATGAATTGGAGAAGGAAATGGCAACCCACTCCAGTACTCTTGCCTGGAAAATCCCATGGACAGAGGAGTCTAGTAGGCTGCAGTCCATGGGGTCGCTAAGAGTCATGTCACTTTCCCTTTTCCCTTTCATGAATTGGAGAAGGAAATGGCAACCCACTCCAGTGTTCTTGCCTGGAGAATCCCAGGGACGGAGGAGCCTGGTGGGCTGCTATCTGTGGGGTCGCACAGAGTCGGACACGACTGAAGCGACTTAGCAGTAGCAGCAGCCTTTCTATATAAACTTTAATATCAGTTTATCAGCATCTAAAAAATAACTTGCAGAGATTTAGATTGGGATTGTGCTGAACCAATAAATCAGGTTAGGAAGAACTGACATCTTAACAATATTGAATCTTCTATTCCATACACATAGAATGTCTCTACAATTTATTCAGATTCTTAAAAACTTCTTTTATTAGTGCTTTGTAGTTCTTCAAATGCAGATTCTGTATATGTTATATTAGATTTATATATCTAAGAGTATCATTTGGGGAGGGCGCTTTTTGAACTTGAAATTCCAGTTATTTATAGATGCTATAGAAAAAAGCAATATTCACTTTGTATCATGTGAAATTTTATGCTTGCTATTATTTTCATGAGATTTTTAGTAGGTTATTTGGGCTTTCAGACACAAACAATTATATTATCTTTGAGTAAGCACAGTGTTCTTTCTTCCTTTAAAATCTGCTTATAGGTTTTCACATTTTCTTGCTTTACTGCACTAACTAGGATCTCTAGTACAGCATTCCTCCATTACTCAGAACCAGTCCCTCCCATCAGGACGCTTCCACAAGCCTCTTATCCTCATCCATCAGAGGGGAGACAATGAAATCCACAGTCACAGAAAACTAACCAAACTGATTACATGAATCACAGCCTTGTCTAACTCAATGAAACTATAAGCCATGCCATGTACGGCCACCCAAGACAGACAGGACATGGTGGAGACTTCTGACAAAATGTGGTCCACTGGAGAAAAGAATGGAAAACCACTTCAGCATTCTTGCGTTGAGAACCCCAATGAAGAGTATAAAAAGGCAAGACCATATGACACAGACCAATGAACTCCCCACGTCTGTAGTAAAGTCCAATACTGTAAAGATCAATATTGAATAGGAACCTGGAAATGTTAGGTCTATGAATCAAGATAAATTGGAAGTGGTCAAACAGGAGATGGCAAGAGTGAACATCAACATTTTAGAAATCAGTGAATTCAAATGGACTGGAATGGCAAACTGAATTCAGATCACCATTATATCTACTACTGGACAGGAATCCCTTAGAAGAAATGGAGTAGCCCTCACAGTCAACAAAAGAGTTCAAAATGCAGTACTTGGGTGCAGTCTCAAAAACAACAGAATGATCTCAGTTTCTTTCCAAGGTAATCCATTCAGTATCACAGCAATCCAAGTCTATGCCCCAATCAATAATGCTGAAGAAGCTGAAGTTGAAGGGTTATATGAAGACGTACAAGACCTTCTAGAACTAACACCCTCAAATATGTTCTTTTCATCATAGGTGACAGGAATCAAAAGTAGGAAGTCAAGAGATACCTGGAGTATCTTCAAGGCAAGTTTGGCCTTGGGGTACAAAGTAAAGCAAGGCAAAGGCTACCAGAGTTTTGCTGAGAATGCACTGTTCATGGCAAGCACCCTCTTCCAACAATACAAGAGACAACTCTACACATGGACATCACCAGATGGTCAATAAATGAAATCATATAGACCATATTCTTTGCAGCCAAAGATGGAGAAGGTCTATAAAGTCAGTAAAAACAAGACAGGGAGCTGACTGTGGCTCAGATCATAAACTCCTTATTGCCAAATTCAGACTTATATTGAAGAAAGTAGGGGAAACCACTAGTACATTCAGGTATGAAATAAATCAAATCCCTTAAAATTATACAGTGGAAGTGACAGATTCAAGGTATTAGATTTGATAGAGTGCCTGAAGAACTATGGACAAAGGTTTACAACACTGTACAGGAGGTGGTGATCAAAACCATCCCCAAGAAAAAGAAATGCAAAAACGCAAAGGAGGGCTTACAATAGCTGGCAAAAGAAGAGAAGCTAAAGGCAAAGGAGAAAAGATACACTTATCTGAATGCAGAGTTCCAAAGAATACCAAAGAGAGATAAAAAAAAAAAAACCTTCCTCAGTGATCAATGCAAAGAAATAGAGGAAAACAATAGAATGGGAAACACTAGAGATCTCTTCAAGAAAATTAGAGATACCAAGGGAACATTTCATGTAATATGGGCACAATAAAAGACAGAAATGGTATGGATCTAACAGAATCAGAAGATATTAGGAACAGGTGTCAAGAATACACAGAAGACCTATACAAAAAAGATCTTAGTGACCTGGATAACCATGATGATAATATCACTCACCTAGAGCCAGATGAGTGTGAAGTCAAGTGGGCCTTAGGAAGCACCACTACAAACAAAGCTAGGGGAGGTGATGGAATTCCAGCTGAGCTATTTCAAATCGTAAAAGATGATGATGTTAAAGTGCTTCATTCAATATGTCAGTAAATTTGGGAAACTCAGCAGTGAAGAGAAATATCAACAACCTCAGATACGCAGATGACACCACCCTTATGGCAGAAAGCGAAGAACTAAAGAGCCCCTTGATGAAGGTGAAAAAGGAGAGTGAAAAAGCTGGTTTAAAACTCAACATTCAAAAAAGTAAGATCATGGCATCTGTTCCCATCACTTCATGCCATATAGATAGGGGAATAATGGAAACAGTGAAAGATTTTAATTTCTTGAACTTCAAAATCACTGGGAATATAGTGACTTCAGCCACGAAATTAAAAGACACTTGCTTCTTGGAAGAAAAGCTATGACAAACTTAGTATATTAAAAATCAGAGACAGTACTTTGCTGACAAAGGTCCATATAGTTGAAGTTATGGTTTTTCCCGTAGTCATGTATGGATGTGAGAGTTGTACCATAAAGAAGGCTGAGTGCTGAAGATGATGCTTTTGAACTGTGGTGTTGGAGAAGACTCTTGAGAGTCCCTTGGACTGAAAGGAGATCAAACCAGTCAATCCCAAAGGAAATCAGTTCTGAATATTCATTGGAAGGACTGTTGCTGAAGCTCCAACACTCTGGCCACCTGATGTGAGGAGACAACTCAATGGAAATGACCCTGATGCTGGGAAAGATTGAATGCAAGAGGGGAAAGGGATGACAGAGGACGAGAATGTTGGATGGCATCACCTACTCGATGGACATGAGTTTGAGCTAACTCTGGGAGATGGTGATGGACAGGGAAACTTGGCATGCTGCAGTCCATGGAGCTGCAAAGAGACTGGACGTGACTGAGTAACTGAACAACAACAATGTACATAGAGTTCTGTACTATCCTTGGTGTCAGGTATCCACCGGGCGTCTTGGAATATATACCCCCATGAATAAGGGAGCACTGCTGTATGTTGTTTGGAGAAGGCCATGGCACCCCACTCCAGTACTCCTCCCTGGAAAATCCCATGGATGGAGGAGCCTGGGAGGCTGCAGTCCATGGGGCGATAAGAGTCGGACACGACTGAGCGACTTCATTTTCACTTTTCACTTTCATGCATTGGAGAAGGAAATGGTAACCCACTCCAGTGTTCTTGCCTGGAGAATCCCAGGGACGGGGGAGCCTGGTGGGTTACCGTCTACGGGGTCACACAGAGTCGGACACGACTTAAGCGACTTAGCAGCAGCTGTATATTGTTAAATGAGATTGGTGATAAAGGGCATTTTTCCTTATTTTCAATCCTAAGGTAAGGATATTACTTTTATATATGCTCAATGCATTCAGTTAAATTTCAAACCAAGCTGAAATACGTATCTTTGGCTCATGTTCATGTCATGATGAAGACTTTTTCCCTAATTTTTACTTTCCAACTTATTATATAATTGACTCATTTACTATATCACTGCCCTTCCCCCACAAAGGGCAGAGATCATTGTTTTGTTTACTAACATGTTCCACGTACTTTGAATGACTTTCTGGCACACAGGTGGGAGCCAATAAATAACTTTAGAATGAATTTTGTCTTCTTGACCTCAGTTGTGGGGATTGCTTATTTAAATTTTAATACTAAAACATTTCACCTCATTTGAAATAAATACTACTAAGAAAATTTCTGAAGAAACTGATGTTAGAAAAGTCAAAATTGTAAGGATCAAAAATAAGTGACAGGTCATATTTGGACAATGTAATTTTTCAACCTCTGTAAACAATATTGACAAAAGTATAAAAGCAGTATTTCCAAAATTATCACTCAGAAGCAGAAGTTCATCTAACATGGAAAATTGTATGATTATTTCCTGTTATCTGGTTTCACTACTTGTGGCAATAACAAGCATATGACACTTCAGTGTGTAGAATGCAGTGAAATCTGCAAAACTATTTCATGGAGAAATAAAATTACAACATTACATGGCACAAAACAAAGCTCTGAGTTTGTTTTAGCGTATATTCTATAAGGCCATGTTACAAAAAACCAAGAGAATTTATGTCTGACATTAAATGTGTACTTAGTTTTAAAAACAGTGGCCCCTTGCTTGGTGGCTTAGAGGGTAAAGCGTCTGCCTGCAATGCAGGAGACCTAGGTTCAATCCCTGGGTCGGGAAGATCTTCTGGAGAAGGAAATGGCAACCCCTCCAATATTCTTGCCTGGAAAATCCCATGGACGGAGGAGCCTCGTAGGCTACAGTCCACGGGGTCACAAAGAGTCAGACACGACTGAGTGACAACACATTGATTACTTACTGTACTAGTTTCTAGGACTGCTATAACAAATTACCACTAAATGGATAGCTTAAAAGAACAGAAATGTACATTTTTGTAGTAACGGCTAGAAATCTGAAATCAAAGTGTCCGAGTTGGTTTCTTCTAAAGTCTCTGAAAATGAAACTGTTCTGTGCCTTTCTCTTAATCTCTGGCAGCTGCCAGCAATCCTTGGTGATTTTACCTCGGTTTGTGTCAGCATAACGCCGATCTTCGTCTCTACTTTCACATGGCCTTCTTGCCTGTTTCTGCTCTCCTCCTACAAGTATATCAGTGATTGGATTGAGGCTCTACTTTAATTCAGCATGACCTCATCTTAATTAATATTCAAAGATACTATTTCCAAATAAGGTCACAGTCACTGGTAATAGGAATTAGGACTTCAACTTATCTTATGAAGGGACACAATTGAACCCTTTATAACCTACTATCTGCCAAGCAAAAGGCTAATTATTTAACAGATATTCTTTTCTCACAACTATTATGATAAAACAGCACTGTGTGTGTATTAGTCTCTCAGTCGTGTATGAGTCTTTGTGACCCCAAGGACTTTAGCCCACCAGGTTCCTCTGTCCATGGAATTCTCCAGGCAAGAATACTGGAGTGGGTTGACATTTCCTTCCCCCAGATAGTCTTAGGATTGTGAAATAGTACCAGGAACACGATATTTTCAATAAAGGAACTGAGGTATAGAGAGGTCTACTCATTTGTCCAGGGCCACATTCTCCAGCACCTTGGATAATGCTATGGGATTGGTGAGAGCAAGCACAGTGGCAGCTTGAACAGAAGTGAAGGTTGAACTACATATCGGCAGCCCTGATGTGCTGTACTGCCAAGAGAATGCTATTTAGTAAGGATAGCATCTTCCCAAACACTGGGAGATAATGGCCTAAAACTTGTATTTCATATTCATGAATGGAGTTTAAATAAATTACAGTGGGGACTTTCAGAATTTCTTCTTACCAAAGAAACCAAAGCTCACTGTTGGTCATGAGGCATGTTGTTAATCAACAACTGGAAATGAGAGGAATAATTACTTTTTAATTTTTGCTGCTGAGCAGATCTTTTTAGATAAATATCTCAACTAGGATAGAGAGGCAATGTTTTGGCATAGGATTTTATTCAGCTGAACAAACTCACTTTCTTGATGCAGGGTCAAAATGCTACCTGCATGGAATATGTCTTTGATGAAACTAAAACTTGCTGTTCAGACTCAACATACAAAGTAAGATAAAAATGACTTTGCAAACTTGTACTGAATATCTGATTCAGTAGAACCTTGATGTAACTGAGACTGTTTTTAAATAGTACTCCACAGCATTTCAGTTTGCTTCACCCAAACTGAACTCTTTGCTGAACATTGTGTACAGCAGTTGAATGCTCTTAGTGACTTTGAACTAAAATAACAACCTCCAATTATTCTTTTAAGCCTCTGGATCAGCTTTATAAGAGATTATCCTGAGATTCAAAGCAAACTACTAAAATGCACTTTTTTTTAAGTTACATGAATTATCCACATGAACTGAGATTTTCCTGACACCATGAAACCAAAACAAAATGCAGAAATCAACTAGATGTTGAGGCCAGTAAGACAGCAGATCTCATCTTAAAACAACAAAGTTCAATTTTTGTTTTTATCAAAATATTCTTGGTTTATAAATTTATACATTTTGAAATAAATATATATTTACACAAGTATCTGTTGGGCTTTTACATTGATTTAATTTTTTTAATGACTTTCAATGATAAAGAGGATTGATGCTTTTGAACTATGGTGTTGGAGAAGACTCTTGAGAGTCCCTTGGACTGCAAGGAAATCCAACCAGTCCATCTGAAAGGAAATCAGTCCTGAATATTCATTGGAAGGACTGATGCTGAAGCTGAAACTCCAATACTTTGGCCACCTGATGTGAAGAACTCACTCATCTGAAAAGACCATGATGCTGGGCAAGACTGAAGGCAGGAGGAGAAGGGGATGACAGGATGAGATGGTTGGATGGCATCACTGACTCAATGGACATGAGTTTGAGTAAACTCCAGGAGTTGGCAAAGGACAGGAAGGCCTGGTGTGCTGCAGTCTATGGGGTCACAAAGAGTTGGACACAACTGAGTGACTGAACTGAACTGAACTGATAAAGAGGAACTTACTATCTGTGGACCAAAATCCTTAGTTTTCAAAGTAAGCCAAAAAGGTGATCTATTCATTCTTCTGTCTTCATCTTTAGATACTCACTCCATTGTCCAGGCACACAGCTTATGCAAGTGCTGGCACCTTCTTTCAAATTGGAAGGTCTTCCCCTTTTCTTTTTCTCAAGTTACCAAAAGCACTCCTATCGTTCAAAGCCCTGCTGAAAAGTTCCCTTCTCAACAGACACAGGCCCAGCCATCATTTCCTTTCCTAGAATTCTCATAGTACCTGGAACAAATGTTTCACATCCTCATGGTAAAGTCCTTAAAAGCATCTGTATGATACTGTATCTCAAATGAAGGTGTATGTGTACATAAGAAACAGGAGAAACCACAAGTTAACAATGGCCAACATTCCCTGGATTCCAAAAACTTAGGGAAGAAATTATGCTAAAATGCTAGAAGAAAAATAGAAAATTCACATGAATTTTTAAAAGACAGTCAAAACTTTCAAGGGAATTGTCCTATTGGAGATGAAGGAGTCAGGCTTTTCCAGAAGTTGTGGTTCACCGACCGTCTCTAATGCCAGAGTTCTTCGATGGAAAAGTCGGATGACTGAATTACTTTAGTACATTTGCAAGCTAATGTAAAGTACCAAAAAGATGTTCTTGGAATGCATGACAAATGAAAACTAAATAAGCCACAGAAATGACACAAACTTAATACTTCAATACTCCATCCAAGTACTGCAACAAGAGTTCTTTCTATCAAAGGTGTAACTAGTGTCCATTTTGAAAAGTGAGGTAAACGTGAACTGATTCTAGCAGGAAATACCCCCACTAGCTGCACAGACTTAGGATTTGTAGAGCCAGAGATATTGACTGAATACAGGTCTTCATTCTTGCTTTGAAAATACACAATTTGCCTTAACTTGATTTATCCTTTACCTGTTTAAGTTGGCTTATGACTTTTCCTACATCTATTTATTTCTTGTAATTCTGATTATTCCACACCTTGCTCAATGTCTCCACAAATAATTTCTCCATACCTGTCAGAGTAATCCTTTTTATCACAGATATTCAAGATATAATATTCACCAGTATTATACATACATGTTTTCAGTAATAAATTGGCTTGTATAAAAACTTAAAAAAGCTTTTCTAATCAAACTAGAATCCACTGCTTCAATGTAATACTGCTAGTTACTTTTTTCATTCAATCACTGATTAGTTTTAATCACCAGGAATTAAATATTTGTCTAAATGAAGTTGATGCTCTCAGATTCTTCTCTTCCTTTCTGTGATACTCATACAAGAGGCAGTTTCACAGTACCTTAAATAGAGAAATTACTCAATAAATGTTTGCTAAATTGAACTGAAGGGAATAAGAAATGCCATCACTTTTCTGAGACACAAGAGTCAAGGCAGAAGTGAGGTGATCTATCACAGCTAACAAAATCAGTGCATGCACATAAATGTAAAAACATAATGGCATATTCAACCCATTTACAAGTTGAACATCATTACCTTCAGAACAATCTCAAACTAATAGTATTTAGAAAAAATTAAGGTAGTGCATTTTATTAGGCATGTCCCTACTCCCATTTTGTATACATTTTATTGTCATTTCATGACTAGATGTGTCATCATGTCAGTTGCAAACATTAATCTTGCTTAGGCTTAAAGGAAAAAAAAATTCCATCCAAGGAAAGCAATGAAGCATTTCTCTATATCTTTTATGTTTAAAGGCTTTCTGAGTGTCATCAGATAATGTCACATTCAGACAATCATCTTGCCAGCTCAGAATGCACAACTCGGCTTCTATTGTTGAGTGAGAAGATTTAAGAGAATAAAGAAAGAGTTATGATATGGTATATTTTGTCAAAATCAGGGAATATTTTTTGATGACAATAATGCAGAAATTAAATAACTACTTGGATCAAAAGATTAAGGCAACTTAATGTGGAATACAATTTGTTCTGTTTATTTTCTCTGTAGTTTTCTAACTCACTCATTTAAATTCGATTTCCTCACAAAGCTAGAATACCATATTTATTTTCTGCAAAAATTACATTATTTCCAAGGATGTGCTCTCAACAGTAAATCTTGCAATGCACTGACTGACATGCTTTCAAAACAAGGACAATAGAACAAAAACAATGGGCCCACTTTATTGCCAGGACATACATGAATGTCGTGACATACGCCAGTGTCCCATCTCAGTGAGGTGTACCATTCTCCACTAGTTACCAGTTGGAGACCTAAAAATCTGGCTCACCTTATCTGTCTATCCCTGCCTCTTCAAGTCCTAGCTATTCTTTTCCGTCTTCTGAATCTGTGCAATTCTCTTATCTACACATTAATCCAGATAGTGAGGAAAAAACAGGCATCATGGGATAAAAGTTTTTTAAATTTGTTTTCTAATTTAAGAAATGCTAGGTTAAATAAATTAAATCGGTTATTTACTGTAAATCTTGTTGAGCACTGAACATGTTTACTGTCGTTTTAACTTACTACGTCAAAATTATGAAAATTCATTTGGCGATTAAATGCTTGGGGACTGTTTGAACACTAAACTGTATATCCACAAACAAAAGGATGGCATTGGTATGCAAAATACATGAAAAAGGGGAGATTTCACCTCTAATTTAGAAACTCAAGATTCTGGAAACAGACTAACTAATAAGGAAACAATCCATATGAAACACAAACAAGTGAATAATTGAATTACATTTTAAGGAAGCTGGTTTGAAAGCTACAAGGTTCTGGGGTGAGTCTTCCACTCCAGAATTATGTAATCTGCTGTTGCATGAAAGAGCAATTATTGTTTTCTGTTTATAATTTCAATCCAATTCATATTCTCATGGGATTATAAATGCCTATTGTCTGCTCCTCTTTCCAAACACCTTGTGCAATAAGTTTTTTTTTCATTCTTTCTTTAAGAGAAGACAATTGAGGGGAGGGTATAACACTGAAAAGAAAAATCAATTCCCTAAGAGGCAGTAAAAAGTATAACTGAAATAACATACTATAGATTGTGCAGGGACAGAGTTTTGAGCATTCAATTCATGCAGTGGTGTTCTTTCAAAGTCACTGGAAGATAGAGCAGCAATTGTGACTTTGGCTATCTTCCAAATCTCAGTTGTGTGTTGCTTGAAAAGCTGCTTCTTGGTAGCAAAACATGGGTGATCAGGTGGGGACTGAATAGAGGACACATGACCTAATAAAAATCTATGGGGAGCCACGTCAGGTGAGAGACCACCACTAAGCACACGCTAGTCTGCATCTGCTTGTGAGAGGATGACAGGTGTGCATTTAGACCCGGGTAGACTATTAACTACTGCTCAACAGTAAAATTAGCTCTTCTCTGTTCCCAGGCATCTCAGCATCTCAGTACAGAAGAGATATCCAATCTCACTGCTATTTGGGCTGAAAACCTTCCAGTACCCCTCGAGCCAGAAGTAAAATTAGGACATCTGCTGAATAAAATGCCCTCCTTCAGGTCAAGTGAAGTTTTATAATGGTCCTTCTTTTTGTCTTTTAATGAGACTAAGTTTTAAAAGGGATATCTCTAAACTACCATCTCACAGTTTACAAGAAAGCATGACTAACTCTTCTAGAATTTTTTTCATTATTTTTATTTAATAATGTTAAGTTACAAACAACTAATGCTATGATAATGTGATTCAAAATTTGTAAATTGTCATTAGCTTTTTAAAAAAAATTAGCTCTGATATCTACACTGAAGAAAAATATGATACTGGTTAATAATCTGCATACAAAATATTTAAATAATTATTCCCACAGTTGTCCTCAAAGGCTAAATACTTTTTTCAGACAAGTATCTATAAACCATTGTGCTACAAAATGGGCTTCCCTGGTGGTGCTAATGGTAAAGAACCCACCTGCCAATGCAGGAGACAGAAGACGTGTGTTCAATCCCTGGGTGAGGAAGATCCCCTGGAGAAGGAAATGGCTACCCATGTCAGTATTCTTGTCTGGAGAATTCCATGGACAGAGGAGCCTGGTGGGCTACAATCCTTAGGGTCACAAAGGGTCAAACACAATTGAAGCGACTTAGCACACATGCACACACATACTACAAAATGTTCTATATCTACAACTGAAGCAATGAGATGAAACACACACTAGAAATATAAGATAAAAGATCAAAAATAGAAATTGTTACAGGTTGTACAATTAAAACAAGAACCAGTGTCATCAGTTATAGTTACTTCCCTGATTCTGGAGAAAATCACTAGTATCAATCTTTACCATAGATTTTTCCAGAATCACAACAGATGATGCAATTACTACATGGACAGTGACATGAGTTAAGATCATAGCATATTTGCTTTTCATTTTTATATGACTATCATATTCATTCTATCTTCCACAAAAATTTCCCACCACATACAACCTAAGTTCTCCCTATGCTGCTGCAAGTCTAATTGATGAACTAGCAAATACTAATAACTATTACAGCTATTTTCACACCATTTTGTAAAGCTTGATGACACATAAACTAGAGAATAATGATTTTCCCATGAGCCAGATCTGAACAGCTGGATGTCAACATCTTTCATTCCAGTTAAGGGAGCAACTCTACAGAGAGACACACTCAACAGCTACTGAAACGGTCAGAGATTGACTCATTATCATATCGGTTACAAAATGAAGTAGAACAGAAACCTATCTAACAAGGTTTCAACGGTCAAAAATTCAATCTTAAGGAAGAGAGGAATATGCTGAAAATTTTAGCTCAGATTACTTATGTAGGAACAGATTAAAAACAGCTTTTTGTTGTTTAGTTGCTCAGTTGTGTCTGATTCTTTTGCAACCCCATGGACTGTAGCCCGCCAGGCTCCTCTGTCTATTGAATCTTCTGGGCAAGTTTATTGGAGTGGGTTGCCATTTCCTCCTCCAGGGAGTCTTCCCAATCCAAGGACTGAACCTGGATCTCTGCATCTCCTGCACTACAGGTGGATTCTTGACCACTGAGCCACTGGGGGAACCCTAAAGCCAACTACTTAATATCAAATGTTTGAAATGAACATTTAGAAATTAGCATGTAATTTACAAACTAGTTTGATACCCCTTACTCTATATAATAACTTTCCTTTGGACAATATGAATAGAACTATGTGATTTTTAAAATATGACCCTGACAATCAATCTCTAAGAACTCTTCCACTTTAAAATTTGTATCATTCTGAGATCTAACATAGATATCAGAACCAAAACATATTTTTGTATATGACACACACAGATGATGACTAAACTTAAGAATATTAGGAATCTCGATATTTCTCATTTGCCTGGACAAAATTTTAAAAACAAAACATGGCATGACTTTGGACTTTTATTTTTAACTTTGAAATATCCTTTTGAAGGGATTATATATGATTATATATATATATATATACACACAATTGATGAAAAAATTTTATCTGAGATAACATTTGTAAACTTTTTTTGGAGGATAAAAAAGATAAGAGTTTATACTTTGAGGAAATGCATATCACAATGTAAAAACTCAAATTGGATATCTTAATGA
Source organism: Bos taurus (assembly GCF_002263795.3). NCBI lineage: Eukaryota > Metazoa > Chordata > Mammalia > Artiodactyla > Bovidae > Bos > Bos taurus. Next base: position 66,183,039 of record NC_037336.1, read on the forward strand.
GTATGCTGTTAAAGGGCAATGCCGCAAGCAAGGATAAAACAGTAATACTTTCATCACCATCTGTACAGAATAATGACTAAAGGAAAATCTTCAAAGTAAAAAATAATACATTGGCTGCTGTGGATCTCAAATACTTATAGTAAACTCTATGTTCTCTATTTTCCAGAATGGTCCCCATGCAAAATATTCTAGCTTTTCTAAGTATAAATCACTAGAATTGTATAAAATTCCAAATATTTTAAGATTCAAACACTGCCCCCTGCAACCAAATTGGAAAAAGGTTTAGAAAACCATGAGTTCTAATTTTTTTTAAACTGTGAATGGTTCCAATTACAATATTATCGCAATACTCATTAGTAAATCTATTTACTACTGATTAGCAGAGTAAACTGTATTTGTGGTTATGCAGATATTTCCATTCCTGCAGCCAAATGCATCTCTAAGATGCCAAAACAAACATACATACATATTTATAGCTTCTCTAAGTGAAAAGGAACTGAAGAGCCTCTTGATGAGGTTGAAAGAGACAGTGAAAAAGCTGACTTAAAATTCAATATCCAAAATGGTAAGATCATGGCATGTGGTTCAATCACTTTATAACTAGTAGAAGGGGTAAAAGTGGAAACAGTGGCAGATTTTATTTTCTTAGTCTCCAAAATTACTGTGGACACTGATTGTAGCCATGAAATTAAAAACACTTGCTCCTTAGAAGAAAAACTATGACAAACCAAACAGCATATTAAAAAGCAGAGACATCATTTTGCCAACTAAGGTCCATATAGTCAAAGGTATGGTTTTTCTAGTAGTCATGTACAGATGTGAGAGTTGGAAGGAAAAGGAAGCCATAAAGAATGTTGAGCACTAAAGAACGGATGTTTTCAAACTGGTACTTGAGAAGACTCATGAGAGTCCCTTGGACCACATGGAGACCAACCAGTCAATCTTAAAGGAGATCAATCCTGAATATTCATTGGAAGGACTGATGCTGAAACTGAAAATATTGTAGCCACCTGATGTGAAGAGCTGACTCAATGGAAAAGACCCTGATGCTTGGAAAGACCTAAGGTAGGAGGAGACAGGGGGTGACAAAGGATGATATGGTTGAATTGGCATCACTGACTCAATGGATATGAGTTTGAGCAAACTAAAGGAGACAGTGAAGGGCAGAGAAGCCTGGCATGCTGCAGTACACGGGGTCACAGAGTTGGACATGACATTGACTGATGTCAACATGCATGCATAACGTGAAAAATATTCTTGAGTTCTAGTTGCTCTCATCTCAGAGGTCTTATTTTTTAAAAGTTGTACTAAGAATACAATATATATGTTCTGAAGTTTTGTTTTTTGTTTTCTACAATATTATCAACATTATGCTCTCTTCCTCCAGTATAAGTGTATTCTTCATTCATCAAATTTGCAAACCTTTCCTAGTCACCTGTGCCGGTTAATGTTAAGTATCAACCTAGCTATACTGCCCTGGTGTCATGTTGTATAGCAAACACCACCCTTGATGTTGCTGTAAAGGAAGATGTTTAGATGCAATTAACATTTAATCAGTAGACTTTGGGTAAAGCAGATTAACCTTCATTATATGGGTGGGTGCCATTCAATCAGCTGAAGACCCTAAGAGAAATGACAAATAACTTTCAAAGAATTCTGCTCCCAGACAGCCTCTGGACTCAACATGGCAACATTGTCTCCTGCCACATCTTTTAGCCTTTAAGTCTGTCCTGTGAATTCTGCACTTACAAGCCTTCAATAGCTCCATGAGTCAACTCCTTTAAAAAAATCTCTTTTCTTTTTATCCACTCCCCTTCACTAACTCAGATTGTTCTGTTTCTCTAGGGAACCCTGACTAAAACATCCCCACATTTTTTAATTTTCTTCTTTATTTAGCCTTCAAGATGAGGAGCAAGGTCTAACCATGATTGATATGTATTCACAAAGCCCATGCAGTCTCCTCTTGTCACCATCACTGTTTGTGGAAACTTCTGTTGAACTCTGTTTCTTAACAAGTTGGAGGGCTATTGATGAAGAGCTGGAGTTCTTGGTTTCATGAAGGCACATGCTAGGGTCTACCTTTCACTGCGGCTTAGGCTTCCCTAGGTGGAAGCCATTGCTAACTTTTAGCTACCCGCTGCTCCACAACAAAAAGGCCCTGTTGACTTTGTATTACACAGTCATGTGAAGCCAGGGTTTCTCAGAACTGTTTTTCAGTGCTGTTGAGATTCTGCCTAGGAAGTGACTCTGAATGATGTGATGCCCATCTGGCTGCTACAATCCTAATACACTTTCAAAGTGGACACTAGTGGAATCACACAAGGCTCTGCACCAGCCACTTTCTTTTAGGAGCAAGGCCTTTTTAGTGAACTTTGCATCTAGGATATTGCTGTGATTCCAGTGTCTTTCTGTTCTGCTAATTTTCAAGTGCCTGTGTATTGCAGTAGTGAAATCAAGTCTATCGATGTGCTCTGTGTCTGCCCCTGAGTGGTACTCTCACATAAAGAAGTTGGCCACTGTTATTGAGTGCTCAAGAAAGAATAGCATCTGGTAGAGTTTTGAGAGGTAATCAGATACCTGAATAAACATGGAGTTATGGGCTGAATTTTCCCTCCTTCCCCTCAAACTTGTATTTAAACCCCAGTATTTCAGAATGTAATGGTATTTGGCCTTTAAAAAGGTGACCATGTTAAGATAGGGTCCCTAACGGTGAGCCCTGGGTTTAGTAAGAAAAGGAAATTTTGACACACAGAGAGACATCACAAAGGAAAGACCATGTGAGGACACAGCTAGAAGGCTGCCGTCTGCAAGCCAACGAGAGAGGCCTCGGGAAGAAGCACTTACCGGCATCTTGATCTTCAAACTTCTAGCCAACAAGCTTATGTTGTCTAAAACACAAAGTCTCTGGTATTTTGTTATGGCAGCCTTGGCAGACTCATACATATGGCACCAGGAAATGAGGAAATAGTAGAACACCGGAGAAAGGCATTACAGATAGCACTTCAAGTTTTCCTTGGCTTTACCTATCACACATGCACCCCAAGTTCCTCAGATCTGGGATCCAAATGTGCAAAGGAAAACTAAATTTTTTCTTTGAAATGTCCAAAAACTGAAATGTCAAACTAATTGAATGCCATGGCCCCTTCAAGCTCTTTATTCATGCAAGTTGCATGAGGGTATATTATCTAAACTTCTGTTTAATAAAAAATGTCTTTTTGTGTCCTTCTCATATGAATGTTAATTGGACTGCTATAAAATTCTTGACTCACTACTTTTCCTCAAACCACTAAATGCGGTTGTATTTTCTTCAGGTATTTACTTCTAAATACCTAATTCTGTAGTGTTTTTATTAAAAATGAAGTTCCTATGCTACTTTTTTGTTTGTGTATTTTTGGACAAGCCTGGAGCTAGACCGAACTTGGGATGATAACTAACAAAAACAATGCATCCTTTGCTCTTTGCTGCATTGTGACAGCTGATCTCACGGCTAATTGATGTACATGGTTCCTTTTCAAGCTCTAGAATCTAGCAGACTATCTCTGGTGAAGCTCCACATCCCTGAGCTGGATCTTATTCTTCTCCCATTCCCAGAAGTCTAACATTCAGAATAACTTGAATAACCCAAAAATGAGAAGCTCCAGCGTAAACTGTTACCTACGATTGTCCTCTTTCACTTTTAGTGTCCAACTTGCGGGCACTGTACTCTGCAAGGTGCAAAATGTAATCACATATTCTCTCTGCTCTATTTCTCTTTGATACTCTCAGTTACTTTCTTGCATGGATTTTTAAACCAATAAGTGGGGGTACTTGAAGATGGGGATTACTTTGAAAAGCAAAATTTCTACAATATAGGCCTAGTTGACCAGCTTTTCACATTGAGAAAAACTTTTAAGTCAGATTCAATATAGTTTTTACTTCCTGCTTCAAGGAAGCTTGCTGCTGCTTACTTAGCTTTATTCAGAAGAATAGCACATGTAACCCATCAGCTGCATTTAAAAATATAGTTCCAACAACAGAGCTATGGATACGTGTATGACAAAGCAAGTAGAGTAACATGGTGGTAACACGATGGAGGTGGTTAGTACACAGGTATTCACTATGATATTACTTCAGCTGCTGTATTTTTGAAGTTGTCTGAAACTAAATACAGGGAAAAAATCCAGAATTCCTCCCAAATTCCAGCAGCAAGTTGGCCTTCAGTCTGTTTTCTATATTGTGAACTGTCACCTTTCTTTGGGTCCTTATAGTCAACTTGGTGGGAAGTTTAGAGTTGTTATGTCCAGGGTTGGTAGCCAAACACCATTTAACACAGAAATCTCAAGATCTCTTAAGAGTAACAAATATCTATTTGCTGAACCCAAACAGTATCCAAGATATTCTTTTTGAAGCAAAGGGAGGCTCACAATCTAATGAAGAACAGCCAAAGCAATTATACTAAATGTCCCCAGAAGCTAAAATAATATAGCAATGCAATATTTAGTAGGTCATATGAAACTTTCCAAGCAGTGAATGCAAAGATTATATATCTCTTGTGAATTATTTCTAAAAATATCAAGTATTAATCAAGAAAAACAAAGGAGGATCATCTCACAGAATTGGTATCTCCCCCTTCAGCTTTTTCTTGCCCAGTTGAAACATAAACACCTGCTACAAATTCATTAAGCAACAAGTATTTCATTTTCAACATATATAGCTTTATAAAAACAAAGGCTTATTATTATCAAGGGCAGATGTCTTTCTGGATCTGGGCCAAATTACTTTTCTTTGAAACAGCTAATATATACTCAGTCCTCAAATTAAAAATGGAAATCACCTACATTTTGATTTTTAGATGTTAGGAAATATGAAAGAGATGTTTAGTATGTACTATCCTCATAAATACCAGACTGGCTAGAATAATTTTATCCTGCCCACTAGAGATTGTTTTTTGCCCAAATTCAGATGAATATAAAATAGGTATGCAAACCATGTGTGTATGTGTGTGTGTGTGTGTGTGTTAGTCACTCAGTCATATCCGACTCTTTGTGACCCCATGGACTGTAGCCCACCAAGATCCTCTGTCCCTGGAGTTCTCCAGGCAAGAATACTGGAGTGGGTTGCCATTTCCTTCTCCAAAGGATCTTCCCGACTGAGAGATTGAACTTGGATCTCTTGCACTGCAGACAGATGCCTAAGCAGTGATCAGCAAGGATGAAGAAACCACATGAAACCTCATTTTCTTGGATGTTTCCATAATTTCACTTCATATTCAAAATGATTAGATGTTTTCTCTACATCTTAGAGACAATTGCCCAGCTGACTTATCTAAAACTTCTTAAATTCTTCTTGATGCTTTTGCCATTTTGACTTTTTTTATTTGAAAGTACTAGTTTTGATTATTTTTACCTCTCTTTCAATTAAGAGAAATCATCCTCATTTTTCTTTATTATCATTTTATTTGCTAATCAATTTCATTTTTATACTGAAACAATAATTCTCCCCACCCATTATTCAGGAGTTCAGGAAATTAGACACTCGGTCCTTGCAGCACCTGCAATCCTGAGCTTTTCAGATCCTCTGTTTAGTTTTCAGCGTGGAAGCATAATGGGAGATAAAGTAAGGGTCTTGCACCAGGGAGACTTAATGGACATATTCTATAATCACCTGAGTGCTTTCTCTGCAGTCTTCCTCATCACAGCAGCGATGTGGGAAATACAAAAGAAATGACAGGGTTTTTGTCTCCCCAAGAGACTTCAATCAAATGGAACACATGCAGGGATATTTACCAGTGAAAGTTCCGAGAAAGGGAGAGTCACGTGAGCTGGAACAGACTGGAGAAAACAGCATGAACCAAACTTGTGGTCAGAGGACAGGGCAGAAGGAAGAAAATGTATCCAGTGGGAACTTAGGCTCTGGTCAGGGACCCATGGGAGGTAAAATTACATGGAGAACAGACACATTATTGAGAATCTTAAATACTGGGTGAAGAATTTGGACTTCCTGCAAAGAGTGCTAAGCCTTTGCAAGTTGAGAGCATGGAAATCAAGTATGACAATTAAAAAAAAAAAAGTGTAAGAAAAAAAATCTGTTGGTGTATAGAATAGATTGAATAGGAAAGCCTGGGTAAAGACAGGTCATCTTGGAAGCAGCTACCCTGATCCCCATGTGAAGTGATGACAGCTCAAATACCTTTATAGTTATCACAGGCATTTTATCAATAAAATGTCACAAAAAAGACATATCACTAACATGTGAAAATTGGAATTTTATGAAACTATAGTTTAAAGAGCTCCTATCTTCTTTTTGCTCTCAAAGGTCTCTATTGAGAGCATTGCAGTTAGGAAAATGGGTTTTTATACTAATACTTTGGGGGAGTCTTTCTGAATGATTATTAGGATTCCTTTTGAACACAAACTTAATGCAGTCAATAAATCTCTCTCTTCTCCTATCCATTTCTGCTCTGTCTCTCTTGTTTTAGCATTGTTCCTAATATCAGATCAGATCAGATCAGATCATTCGCTCAGTCGTGTCTGACTCTCTGCGACCCCATGAATCGCAGCACGCCAGGCCTCCCTGTCCATCACCAACTCCCGGAGTTCACTCAGACTCACGTCCATCGAGTCAGTGATGCCATCCAGCCATCTCATCCTCTGAAGTCCCCTTCTCCCCTTGCCCCCAATCTCTCCCAGCATCAGAGTCTTTTCCAATGAGTCAACTCTTTGCATCAGGTGGCCAAAGTACTGGAGTTTCAGCTTTAGCATCATTCCTTCCAAAGAACACCCAGGGCTGATGTCCTTCAGAATGGACTGGTTGGATCTCCTTGCAGTCCAAGGGACGCTCAAGAGTCTTCTCCAACACCACAGTTCAAAAGCATCAATTCTTAGGCGCTCAACCTTCTTCACAGTCCAACTCTCACATCCATACATGACCATAGGAAAAACCATAGCCTTGACTAGACGAACCTTTCTTGGCAAAGTAATGTCTCTGCTTTTGAAGGTCATTCTTCACTGACAGTTTCTGGAGTTCAGAATCAACATCCAGGAGCTCTGGGTCAACTACAGAGTACTAAAGAATTAGTAAACTGCTTTAGTTCTCCAAATTCAACTGATGTCAGTACCAATCCCTTAGTTTTAATTCCACACTTAAGGACACAGTGATTTTGCTTTTATTTCCCTAGCAACATTTTATTTTAAGCTCCAATAAATAATTGAGTAATTAAAATTAAGATTGAGAGAAGAGAAAGCAGAACTCCAACAAATGCTGTGAACAACCTGACTACTCAGACACCATCATCCTACCATCTCCTTTTCTGCAGCGAAGGAAAACATTCTCTCATTTCATATTCAAAATGCTATTGTACCCTTTTCTTCCATCCAAATGCACACGTTGCTTCCTGGCTCTTCAACACTGGCAGTACGTAGAATTCACTGCATACCTGGTAATCTGGACGTATATGAGTAACATCTCTAACAGCTAAAATATTGTTCACACCACTTTGAAGAAGAACCCTAAATATAAGACATCATTTAGAATCAGACAAACAAAATGAGGAGAATTATAATGCTAGAGGGATGACATATAATTTGTACAAGAGGCCTCTGAAATTGGCAAATTAAAAAAAAATATAAGCATATTTACCTTTAATTTTAAATACTAACTTTAAAATAAATAACTCAAAGTATAAATGTCAAGAGCTTGCCTATGAAATCTCTAATTTACCAGTCCCATCCCCAGCCTGAATTATGGCTATGGTGTCTTTTGGTTTCATGATGCTTGCCATAAGCATCATTTGAATACACTGACTACTGTGTCTTATACAAGTAATTTTTAAGTGATTTGTGGGGAAAAATGATTTTTTTTCCAAAACAACTAAATTGATTATTTGAGCTACTGAATATACTCTCAAGAAGTACTATGATTAGAATTTAGGATGTTCATTTTACAGGTAAACATTTTCAAAAGGAAAAAACAGAAACAAATCAAGTAGGTAGATATATATAATTAGTCTTACAGGTTTAATTTTTTCTTGGCTTCTGCATTTCAAAGTACGTTAAAATTCACCCAAAAGCTCAGTTTTCATTTTAAACAAAATACTTTTGTATTTGCAGAAACGATCTATACTCCTTAAGTATGAAGATTAGTTATATAAAAAAGACACAGCATTTTGTTTTTACCACATAGCAGAAGACTGCATTCAGAAGCAAGGATCATAAAAGAGAATTGTTCTCATGGCTTGAAGCCTGTTTTGGTGTCTGTCACTTTTTTCCAGTAAGCCTGTTAACTTGCATTTTCACACTCAATGCATTTTGATCACCTATCAAACATAACTTGACTTCTTGATTGGTGAGAAAATTTAATCACATGAATGCTTGATTCTTGATGAAATTAAACTGCAAAGGAAGAGCTATATTATTTTATTTCATGCAATATTTTATTAAATAGCATGTCAGTTTATTGTACCATAAAAGAACTTTGAAAATATATAATTAACATTTTACTCTGTTACAGTAGTACAAATTTGTTTATGGTTCAAGGGAGCAACCTTGAGAAAGAAACTTAAACTTCCCGTGTATACTATTGACTAATATTGCCATATCTCCAAAGATAATATTCTTCTATATATGTTGATAAAAAGGTATATATTGAAAAAACATTGGACAGATTCTTATATATTCAACTACTACCAGAAAAGTTCCAAAGAGCATATTAAATAATAAGCTCTCCTAAAAGAAAATAAATGTGAGATGATTCTAAAATACTTTTAGAGCTTAATATATACTTCAGAAAAATAAAAGCATGCCTAAAACAAACAAACAAACAAAACTCCTCTACTAAAATCCCATGGAGTTTTGGAATATGGACTCTTGGAATAGCTAAAAGCAATATGAGAAAGATACCGATATGAGTACAAACCTAAGGAAAAGCCTTTGACCACCTTTTAAAAAAGCCTTTTAAAAAAAGGCTTCCCTGGTGGCTCGGACAGTAAAGCATCTGCCTGCAGTGCAGAAGACCTGGGTTCGATCCCGGGGTTGGGAAGATCCCCTGGAGAAGGAAATGGCAACCCACTCCAGTACTCTTGCCTGGAAAATTCCATGGACTGAGGAGCCTGGTAGGCTACAGTCCATGGGGTTGCAAAGAGTCAGACATGACTGAGCAACTATTACTACCTTTTAAAAAGCTTCCTTATGTACTAAAACAACAGTATTAATTCAACCTTGGCTGCAAAAAATTTTATATTGGCTTTGATTATAAAATGGTTACCACTAACCTTGGCCTTGGGTTTTTGATACTTTGGGCTTTTTTTATGTACTGGGATTTGTTTAAATCTTAATTCGTACAGAAGCCAGAAGGAAAACATTTCAGTGTTTTCCAGCTTTACCTTTACTTTTATAAGACTGCTCATTTTTTAAGTAGAAGGTACAATGTATTGTACATCCAAATTGAGGTCAATTTCTTCTTCCAAGAATCAAATTCTTTCTGATAACAAATAACCAGCTCTTCTCCTTAAATACCCCAAAGAAATACTACCATATATGTGTGCATATAGTTATGCATTGTGTGTATATAAACATATAAGTGTGTATATATATAAATGTATATGTGTGTATATATATATATATATAACCATATAGATATAATAGAATCATTGTAAATGAGAATCATGAACTTGTTTTCGATTCTTTAGTTATCATTCCAGAACCAGAGAGCTGACGTAGCTCAGAACACAGGCTCAACAAGCAACATAAATTCATTCATTTTTACTTTAAAATTCAAATTGAGAGCCTGCAGAGAAGCTGATAAGCTGTCTAGTAGAGTATAAAGTCTACTGTGGGCCTTAAGATCTTGCACAGGTGGATTATGTGTAATGAAGTAAAAGGAGTAAATATCATCTAAGGTGAACAAATCCTCCACAACTCTCATCCAGGCAAGTCAAACATGGGGAGTACATTGAAAGTTATGAATATAACATTCCATTGGAAGTTATGAATATAAATACCACCACACATATATTAATATATTGCTTTCACAGACATATGTCTTCTAAATAAAACTATATCTCTTATAGAGATGGAAACATAGAGAAAACTGTTGAAGTTTTTTTTTTTTTAGAGCAGTGGACTCAAGAAGAAAATACCAGTAAATCTTAACTTTCAATAAAAAATAAGGTCTAATAAAGCACAAATACGCTTCTGTTCATGCAATACCTCATCATCTAAGTATCCTGATATTATACATATAAATGCACATTTCACACACACAAAGACATTGGTATTATCATATACTAAGCCACAGCAAAATATAATTTGGTACATTGCTTTTAAATATAATTTTATATTATTGTAATATAACTCTCCAAGATATTTATAGTCTCTGATCTAATAAAATACTGACATTCTTACATGCTTTTCAAAACCTATCCACGTTAACGATGATTCAAAACGTTCAATATTATTTTTCCAAAGTTGATTGGTCCTAAAATGTATTAACCACCCCCTCCCGCTTTGTCTCCTATCATGCAGATCCCTCCACTATAAATGCCTCCTCTCCAGCTCCCAGACACAGCGAAGCTCAAGGAAAAAGCAAGAGGTTGGCATTAAACTATATGATAGCAGACACAAAGATTATAACTCAACTCCTCACCCTCTCTCCCTTTCTTTCAGTATATCGACTTATACCGAAGAATTAAGTTAACCTCTCACAAGACACAGACATGGAAGGGAACTATACACTGAATTAAAAGAAGCATTTGCTGAAAACCTTTTTAATGATTTGATTTGAAACACTGAATGTCATTGGAACACATGTGTTCCACGGAACAATCTTGTTCCAAATGTCATTGGAACAAGAACAATATTCTTTTTCACAGTGACAACTTCATGTAAACCATGGTAGTGTAATGCTATGTTGTCCTACATGAGACTGAAAAAATAAGTTTCTCCATTAGTATCTTAGCATATTACCATAATCACTGTTACCTCTTTTCCACTTCAATTATTACTAATAATTGCAACATTTCCAAAACACCAGTTTTGACATCCCTCTCACTGACTAACGATTCTCAGCTTTCAGGTCATGCTCTCCAATACACCCTGTTTAACAGGATTTTTTTGACCTTACTAGGACTTCCAGTCCAAACCATCATCATACTCTTGCGACCTCTAGCCCCTCCTTGCCCAGCTTGGATTCCAATCACATCATTATAATCACATCCCTCCACAAATTCTCAACTATTTTGTTGCTCTTAATATTTTCCTGGAGAAATCCTAACTCACAGTTAAATTCTATTCTCTGCCTATTCTGCACTTCTAATGAAGTAGCTGAAATTTGCTCAAGAATAAAATTTACAAACAAACAAACAAACAAACTGCATAACCATGATGCCTGGTTTCACATTCAATTTTTGACCACAAACCTGAGGTGGGTCCTCAGCACAGCCAGCCAACTATTCTATTTCCCAATTTACTCACCTCCCTGGGAGGACTATTTCATATCTCACTCCTCACATCTTTTCTATCCCCACTCTCACTCTTAACTGCCTAGCTTGGTTTTTTCACTCAGAACCTCTTCATTGTCCTATAGAAGTTCAGTGATACAAGGTCCTCCCTCCTTAAATCAAGGTCCTTTCTCTTGCCTCTAACACAGTACTTCTTAAATGATCTCAGAGGTAGGACCAGCCCCTATACCCCAATCTAATGGAAACCTAAACTTCTATGAAATACAATAAAATAAATGACTAACACTGAAATAAAAAAGCAAACACATGTACCATAAACCAAATACTAGATTCAGCACACACAATTACCATATCAAATTGCTAAAAAAGCTCACTCTCAAGTTCTGTCTTATTTTTACGTTGGTGATAAATAGCTTATTTCGGGCACCAGCCTCATGTTCACACTTTTGAGTACCACTAACCTTTTGAGGCCTAGATCTGGTTGTTTCCCTTGCTGAAACATTCTTCCCCAGAAAGCCACATGGCTTGCTCTTCATCTTTTACACTTTAGCTCTGATGTCACCACCTCTGAGAGAACTTTCCTGACCATGTCATGTTATCTATCAAAATAAAACCTTGCCAACACTTTCCATCCCCTTGCATTATTTTTTCTCCCTAGCCTTTATATTTTACTTAGCATTCCTACACGATTATTCTTTTATTGTTTCTTCTCTCAATACAAGTTCAGTTCCATGAAGTCTATGATTTTATTTTCTGAGTTCCCAGCATTTAAATTCTACCTGGCACATAATAGGTATTCAATGGCATTGAATTAATGTATGCATTTTACCAGATATATAATCAATATAACTGGCATGGAACTCTCACAAGTATTTGGATAATGGTGGAAGGTTTCTGTGGTTTTGTAAACAGAGATGTGCAGTTTCTCTCACAATTATACATTTTAACCAAAATAAAGTATAGTTGATTTACAATATTGTGTTAATTTCAGATGTACAGCACACTGATTCAGCTATTTGCTTTACTGATTATATTCCATTAAAAGTTATTATAATAAATTGAATATAACTCCCAATGTAGGTGAAAGTGAAAGTTGCCCAGTCGTATCTGACTCTTTGTGACCTCATGGACTGTAGCCCATCAGGCTCCCCTGCCCACAGGATTTCCAAGGCAAGAATACTAGAGTGGTTTGCCATTTCCTTCTCCAGTAACTCCCAATAGTATAAAATAAATCCTTGCTACTAATTTATGCATAATATTTAGTTAGTACCTGTTACTGCTATACCCTGAGATTGTCCCTCCATTGCTCCTTTGGATAACCATGAGATTGTTTTGTATGTCTGTGACTCTGTTTCTGTTTTGTAAATAGACTTGTTCGTATTATTTTTAGATTCCACATATAAGCGATATTGTAAGATATTTTACTTTGTCTGACTTATGCACTAAATAATGTAAATATAAAAGTAATGTAAATGGCAACATTTCATTCTTTTTGTGTCTGAGTTATATTCCATTATACACACACACACACAGACCACATCTTCTTAAGCCAATTATCCTCTGTTGATGGGCACTTGGGTTGCTTCCATATCTTGGCTATTATAAATATTGCTGCTATGAACACTGGGATGCATGTATCTTTTCAAATTATATTTTTAATGCTTCTTTACCATGTGTTCCAAAGTTAGGGAAAAAACAGAAGGTGTGAGCTCCATCTCTCAGAAAAGGCAGTACTGTGGTGTCAGAAATGAAGTTTTAACTGTTAGACATGTTGTTTAAATTTATTTCACAAAAGCTATGCAAAAACAAGTGTCTATAATTACTTCAAGATATTTGGAATGCAATCACCTGTAACAAGCTTTTATACAGAAGAATCGCCTAATGAAATGAAATCATGAGCAATTAAATCACATTGACTTTCAAGAAAACTAAAAGTCAATTCATCAGATTATTGCTCCTTTACTTATGAAGGAACCTGTGTCTCTGACTTTGGTTCAAAGCTGATTTTACTGTGCACACATGGCACTGAATAACAAACATACTTAGGTGAGATTTGAAATATTTTCAGAAATTAAAAGTCATACAATTCTTATTTTTGAGGTAAAGAAGCAAGAGTTAAAAATCTATTTTATTTCAAAGCATTGAACATGATCAAAAGATTACCCTTTTTAAAAAAATAATAAATATAAATTATTTCAGATTATACTGGCACCATGTATAAATTTCCTTTAACATTAGATACATAATGTATTTATTACCTTTCAATCTAGATATCTTATAGTTAGCAAATTAAAATTCTTTCCTATTTAAAATAATTAATTGTAACTCTTTGGTAACAAGTTAATTATTTTTTAACCAAATAAGTATTATAAATAGATACTCAATATGTTATGTTCCTAGCACTGGAAGCCCGTGCCTTTGGGAAGACAACAAGTTTTCTTGGAAATGCTTTCACTGATTTGGTTTGATGAGTGTTCCATCTTCTCATAAATCCAGCCTTGGCTGCAGCTGGGTCAGGTGTGGTACCCTGACCCTTCCACACATAGTTATGTATGGAAGGGTGGCCCCCTAGTTCAGCTACTTCCACTAAATCAGAGGTTAGAGGCTGACTCCCTTCCTGTTTGTGGGTCTATGAGAATAGAGGTGCTAAAACTACTGACACTGAAACGTGACTGCAAAGGGGACGTGAAGAAAACTTTAGGAGTAGTGGAGATGTTTTATAACTTGATTATGTGGTTTCTGATAACTCATATGCCTGTGTGTTGGAAGGGTAAATTTTAATCTATTTAAATTATACCTCAATTACCTTGATTTAAAATTTTAAAATTCCAAGGTACTGCTTTACATAATTTGTTTGTTGGAGTCTGTTCTACCATGTGGTTTTAATATACAGACCAAGTCAGCAAAATGATATTTTTTCTGCAGCCTATCCTACAAAAATGATATAAAAGGCCATGACAAGGTATTAAAATTAATACTTAAATATCATTCTGTGGAGCAGTGTATAATGCTCGACAATTGTATACCTCATTTACACAATCTATAAGCATCATATAATCGCTTTAATTTGGAACATGTTTTAATACAAATGAATAGCTTGAAAAAATAGGCAATTGAGAACTAAAGTGGGAACATTTCTCCTATTCCAATATAATTAGCTCATTCTTCTACCTCAGTCTGCTCTCCTGTTATCTTCTGAGGTATTGCTTCATATAAAAAGACTATTGCTTCCATTTAACTATTTATTTAAGTAGCAAATATACTGGTTTTCACCACATTTATTAATATAAAACTATGCTGTGTAGAACATTCACACATGATTTATGCAAATAGATATAGGAAACATTTATTAATACAAAGGACAACATTTAGAAATACTTAAACCTTCTAGTAAAGTAATAATCTACTTAAGGCAAAACAGCTAACACTTTTCTATAGTTTTTGTACTTAAAATTATAAGAAACCAGGGGCGCTTTGTTTTCAGAGAAATCACTCATCCTTTTGGCACTAAACAGCAAAGCCTTAATTCTTTTTCCAGGATAGTCTTTCAGATGTTCATCATTCAAGCAGGTATACTAGTGCCTCTCTTCCAGGAGAGAGCTATTTCCAAGTGCCTATACATTTTGTAGATTCTTAAGACTGTACATTTGACAAAAACATAATATCATTAGAGATAAACACCAAACCTTAAAAAGAAAATGGATGCACAAAATAAAAGTCAATAGTTTTTGATGTTCAAACAGAGAAATCTTCATTGGCGGTGAGGGTTCAACACAGAGCACTTCAGTTTTGTTTTAAAGCCTGTCTCATACAAATGAATGAGTGTATGCCCTGGTTCAACAACAGTTCATATGAAAATAACATAAGATAAAAAACAAACTAAAACCTGAGAAATGAGACAGTGTTCCGCATAAGAAAATATATGATGGACCAAAACTAAGAATGTAAGTTTATAGTTGTCCTTCCTCCCTACATCCACTCAGGTGAAGACTGGCCTGCTCAATTTACCCCCAATTCACTGCTCCTACAGTGTATGACGTTTTGCTTGTGGCGGAGAAGGTTAAAGGTCATTGATCTAATAATTATATGATGGAGAGAAACAAGAAAAAAAAACATAGGAATTTAAATTGATTGGTCATCAGTCTGCCAAGCATTGCAATGTAATCTCTGTGACCAGAAAAAGGGAAGAGAAAAGCTCATTGCAGGAGGCATGTTTAAAGATGGCAGAGGAATAGGACTGGGAGACCACTTTCTCCCCCACTTATTCATCAAAAGATCATTTGAATGCTGAGCAACTTCTACAAAACAACTTCTGAATGCTGGGGGAGGACACCAGGCACCCAGAAAGGCAGCCCATTCTCTTCAAAAGAAGGTAGGACAAAACATAAAAGACAAAAAGAGAGACAAAAGAGTTAGGGATGGAAACCTGTCCTGATGAGGGAGTCCTGAAGGAGAAGTTTCCGAACAATAGGAAACCCTCTCACAGGCAGGTTTGTGGGGAGTTTTGGAATCTGAGAGGGCAACATAACAGGGAGAAAAAAAGAAAAAGAAAAACCACAGGATATGCTCCTAACCACAACTGCCAGCAGAGAAGTAGCCGAGATGATCACGGCTGCCGCCAGCGAGTGGAAGCTGGACAGGGAGGCGCGGGCTGCATTGCTGGAGCTTGGGCTAAGGACCAGGCCTGAATGCCCTAAGGACAGTCAGAGGGAGCTAACAGGAGGTAGGAACCCAAACTGTGGGATTGTCAGAGAGAGACAAAAAACAGAGAACTTTCCCGGGGAAGGCTCTAACGTGCAGCCTGGCCCACTCACAAAACAAAGGACTGAGTGAATACCAAAGGAGAGCTAGCCGGCTGCATACAGGCCCCTCCACCCCACCAGAGGCAGAGAGGCAGGCATGTGACAGCCAGAGCCGGAAGGCAAGGCACAATCTCAGCCCCAGAGACAGGCATCCTCCACCAAACTGTGAGCAGGCTCCCAGTTGCTAACCACGTCTTCCTGGGATCCTGGACGGTTGACATCTGCCAGGGGGGTCGCAGCCTGAGATCAGCTCCCCAGAAGAGACAAACAGGACAGCTGAGATGGTGCTCTCATGGCACACCTGAGAAACTGAGCAGCTGGGACTGGGGAGGTGATTAAGACACAGGGCCCACCTGGGACAGTGCGCTTGCCAAGCACCTGGTCGATTGAGCTGCTTGGACCTGGGAAGGGCACAAAACACACGAGCTGAACCTGAGTGGCTTAGACCTGGGAAGTGCACGAAACACAGACCCCGCTTTGAATGGTGCTCCTGCAGAGCACCCTGGAGCCAGAAGGCACACACCACGAGCTGGAGCAAACCCAGCTTGGTCCATACACTGCAAGCACTCCCCACATACGCCAGCGACATTTGTTTGCAGTGTTCCTCCCTCCCCACAACACAACTGAACAAGTGAGCCTAAATAAGTGACTACCTTCGCCCCCTTGTGTCAGGGCAGAAATTAGATACCAAAGATACTTGCAAACAGAGGAAGCCAAAATAAAGAAGAGGGAACTGCTCTGGAAGTGACAGGTGCAACAGATTAAAACTCTGTAGTTAACACTGACTAAGCACTGGAGGGGGCTTATAGACCTTGAGAACAAGTACAAGCTGGAACAATGAACTATCTGAAACTGAACTGACCCCACACTGCCCACAACAGTTCCAGAGACATTCCAAGATATATTTTTACTATTACCACTTTTTAAATTTTAAAATTTAAGTTATTACTCCTTTAAGTTTCATTTTTATAACCTATTACCTTACAAAAAAAGACCCTATTTTTAAAGCAAATTTCATATATATGTTTATAATTTTTGTGATTTTGTTTTATATTTTTAATATTGTATTTGTGAAAGTCTAACCTCTACTCTAGATTTTTAATCTTTGCTTTTTGGTATTTGTTATCAGTTTTGTACCTTTAAGGATCTAATCTTCAGTACCCATTTTCACTTAGGGGTGTGATTACTGGCTTGATCACTCTTTCCTTCTTTGACTCTCCCTTCTCTCCCCCGGGTCACCTCTGTCTTCTCCCTCTGCCCTTCTCTTCTCTATTTAAATTTGTGAATCTCTCTGGGTGTTCTGGGCTGTGGAAAACACTTAGGGAACTGATTACTGGCTAGATTGGTCTCTCCCATTTTGACTCCCGTATTCTCCTCCTGGTCATCTCAATCTCCCTCCTCCCTCTTCTCTTCTCCATGTAACTCTGTGAACCTCTCTGGATGTCCCTCGCTGTGGAGAATTGTTTCACCATTAACCTAGATGTTTTATCATTCATGCTGTGTGGATGGATAAGTCTTGAGGCTACTGTAAGAATCAGACTGAAAACCAGATGCAGGAGGCTTAATTCCAGAACTTGAGAACATCACAGAACTCCTGATTCCAAGGAACATTAATAGACAAGAGCTCATCCAAAAGCCTCCATACCTACACTAAAACTGAGCTCCACCCAACAGCAAACAAGTTCCAGAGCAAGACCACCAGACTAACTCTCCAGCAAAGCAGGAACACAGCTCTGAGCATTAAAAGACAGACTGCCCAAACCCATAGACACCCCACAACTCACTACTGGAAACTTCATTGCACTTCAGAGAGAAGAGATCCAGCACCAATAACCACAACATAGACGCAAGTTCCCCTAATAAGGAAACCTTGACAAGCCTCTAGTCCAACCCCACCCACAGGGAGTAGGCTCCCTAATAAAGAGGAACCACAAACTTCAAGGCTACAGAAAGGGCACCCCAAACAAAGCAATCTAAACACAATGAAAAGGCAGAGAAATATTCAGCAGGTAAAGGAACAAGATAAATGACCACCCAACCAAACAAAAGAGGAAGAGATATGGAGTCTACATGAAAAAAATTCAGAATAATGATAGTAAAGATGATCCAAAATCTTGAAAACAAAATGGAGTTACAGATAAATAGACTAGAGACAAGGATTCAGAAGATTCAAGAATGTTTAACAAGGACCTGGAAGAAATCAAGAAGAGTCAATCAATAATGAATAATGAAATAACTGAGATCAAAAATACTCTGGAGGGAACCAACAGTAGAAGAACTGAGGCAGAAGATAGGATAAGTGAGGTGTAAGATAGAATGGTGAAAACAAATGAAGAAGAGAGGAAAAAAAAGAAAAGAATTAAAAGAAATGAGGACAACATCAGAGACCTCTGGGACAATGTTAAACAACCCAACATTCAAATCATAGGAGTCCCAGAAGAAGAAGACAAAAAGAAAGGCCATGAGAAAATACTTGAGGAGATAATGGCTGAAAACTTCCCTAAAATGTGGAAGGAAATAGCCACCCATGTCCAAGAAACCCAGAGAGTCCCAAACAGGATAAACCCAAGGTGAAACACCTCAAGACACACATTAATCAAACTAACAAAGATCAAACACAAAGAGCAAATATTAAAAGCAGCAAGGAAAAGTAACAAATCCACATAAGGGGATCCCCATAAGGATAACAGCTGATCTTTTAATAAAAACTCTTCAGGCCAGAAGGGAATGGCAGGCCATACTTAAAGTGATGAAAGAGAAAAAATGTACAGCCGAGATTACTATAAGTAGCAAGGATCTCATTCAAATATGAAGGAGAAATCAGAAGCTTTACAGACAAGAAAAACCTGGGAGAATTCAGTACCACCAAACCAGCTCTTCAACACATGCCAAAGGATCTTCTCTAGAAAGGAAACACAGAAAAGGTTTAGAAACTCAAACCCAAAACAACAAAATAAATGGCAACAGGATCATACTTATCAATAATTACCTTAAATATAAATGGGTTGAATGCCCCAACCAAAAGACAAAGACTGGATGAATGGATACAAAAACAAGACCCCTTACATTCTGTCTACAAGAGACCCACCTCAAACCAAGGGACACATACAGACTGAAAGTGAAGGGCTACAAAAAGATATTTCATGCAAATGGAGACGAAAAGAAAGCAGGAGTAGCAATACTCACATCAGATAAGATAGACTTTGAATAAAGGCTGTGAAAAGAGACAAAGAATGACACTAAATAATGATCAAAGGATCAATCCAAGAAGAAGATATAAAAATTATAAATATATATGCACCCAACATAGGAGCACCTCAATATATAAGGCAAATGCTAACAAGTATAAATGGGGAAATTAACAGTAACACAATAAAGTGGGAGACTTTAATACCTCACTCACACCTTTGGATAGATCAACCAAACAGAAAATTAACAAGGAAACACAAACTTTAAATGATACAATCGACCAGTTAGACCTAATTGACATAGATAGGACATTTCACCCCAAAACAAAGAATTTCACCTTTTTCTCAAGTGCACATGGAACATTCTCCAAGATAGATTACATCCTGGGCCATAAATATAGCCTTGGTATATTCAAAAAAATTGAAATCTTTTCTGATCACAATGCGGTAAGATTAGATGTAAACTGCAGGGGAAAAAAAACTATTTAAAATACAAACATATGGAGGCCAAACAACACACTTCTGAATAACCAACAAATCATGGAAGAAATAAAAAAGGAAATCAAAATATGCATAGAAACGAATGAAAATGAAAACACAATAATGCAAAATCTATGGGATTCAGTAAAAGCAGTGCTAAGGGGAAGGTTCATAGCAATACCAACTTACCTCAAGAAACAGTACAAAAATCAACACCTAAAAGAACTTGAAAAAGAAGAAATGAAGAATCCCAGGGTTAGTAGAAGGAAAGAAATCATAAAAATCAGAGGAGAAATAATTGAAAAAGAAACAAGGGGACTATAACAAAAATCAACAAAACTAAAAGCTGGTTCTTTGAGACGATAAATAAAATAGACAGACCATTAGCCAGACTCATCAAGAAAAAAAGGGAGAAGAGTCAAATCAACAAAATTAGAAATTAAAATGGAGAGATCACAACAGACAACACAAAAATACAAAGGATCATAAGAGACTATTATCAGCAATGATATGCCAATGAAATGGACAACTTGGAAAAAATGGATGAATTCTTAGAAAAGTATAACCTTCCAAAACTGAACCAGGAAGAAACAGAAAATCTTTACAGAGCCATCACAAGCATGGAAATCAAAACTGTAATAAAATATCTTCCAACAAACAAAAACCCTGGACAAGATGGCTTCACAAGTGAATTCCACCAAAAATTTAGAGAAGAGATAACACCTGCCTACTCAAACTCTTCCAGAAAATTGCAGAGGAAGGTAAATTCCCAAACTCATCTATGAGGCTACCATCACCCTAATACCAAATCAGACAAAGATGCCATCAAAAAAAAAACTTACAGGCCAATATCACTGATGAACATAGATGCAAAAATCCTTAACAAAATTCTAGCAATCAGAATCCAACAACATATTAAAAAGATCATATATCATGACCAAGTTGCCTTTATCCCAGGGATGCAAGGATTCTTCAATATTTTCAATTCAATGTGATACACCATATTAACAAATTGAAAGATAAAACCCATATGATTATCTCAATAAATGCAGAGAAAGCCTTTGACAAAATTCAACATCCATTTATGATAAAAACCCTCCAGAAAGCAGGCAAAGAAGGAACATACCTCAACATAATAAAAGCCATATATGATAAACCCACAGCAAACATTATCCTCAATGACGAAAAATTGAGAGCTTTCCTCTAAAGTCAGGAACAAGATAATGGTGCCCACTTTCAAAAAGTATTCAAGATAGTTTTGGAAGTTTTAGCCACAGCAATCAGAGAAGAAAAAGAAATAAAAGGAATCCAGATTGGAAAAGAAGTAAAACTCTCACTGTGTGCAAATGACATGATCTTCTACATAGAAAACCCTAAAGACAACACTGGAAAATTACTATAGCTAATCAATTAATATAGTAAAGTTGCAGGATATAAAATTAATACACAGAAATCTCTTGCATTCCTATATATTAACGATGAAAAAACAGAGAGAGAAATTAAGGAAACAAGCCCATTCACCACTGCAAAGAAAAGAATAAAATACTTAGGAATAAATCTACCTAAAGAAACAAAAAACCTATATATAGAAAACTAAAATGTCAAAGATGACACAAATAGATGGAGAAATATGCCATGTTCATGGATCGGAAGAATAAATATAGTGAAAATGAGTATACAACCCAAAGCAATCTAGAGATTCAAGGCAATCCCTATCAAGTTACCAATGGTATTTTTCACAGAACTAAAACAAATAATTTCACAATTTGTATGGAAATACAAAAAACCTTGAATATCCAAAGCAAACTTGAGAAAGAAGAAAGGAACTGGAGGAATAAACCTACCTGACTTCAGACTATACTACAAAGCTACTGTCTTGATGAAAGACAGAAATATAGATCAAAGAAGCAAAACATAAAGCCCAGAGATAAATCCACACACCTATGGACACCTTACCTTTGACAAATGAGTCAAAATATACAATGGAGAAAAGACAGTCTCTATAACAAGTGGTGCTGGGAAAACCAGTCAACCACCTGTAAAACAATGAAACTAGAACCCTTTCTAACACCATACACAAAAATAAACTCAAAATAGATTAAAGATCTAAATGTAAGACCAGAAACTATAAAACTCCTAGAGGAAAACATAGGCAAAATACTCTCTGACACAAATCACAGCAGGATCCTCTATGACCCAACTCCCAGAGTAATGGAAAGAAAAGCAATAATAAACAAATGGGACATAATTAAACTTAAAAGCTTTTGCACAACAAAGGAAATTATAAGCAAGGTGAAAAGACAACCTTCAGAATGGGAGAAAATAATAGCAAACGCAGCAACTGACAAAGAATTAATCTCAGAAATATACAAGCAGCCCATGCAGCTCATGCAGCTCAATTCCAGAAAAAATAAATGACCCAATCAAAAAATGGGCCAAAGAACTAAACAGACATTTCTCCAAAGAAGACATACAGATGGCTAACAAACTCTTGAAAAGATGCTCAACATCACTCATTATCAGAAAAATGCAAATCAAAACCACAATGAGGTACCATCTCACGCCGGTTAGAATGGCTGCTATCCAAAAGTCTACAAACAATAAATGCTGGAAAGGGTGTGGAGAACAGGGAACCCTCTTACACTGTTGGGGGAATACAAACTAGTACAGCCACTATGCAGAACAGTGTAGAGATTCCTTAAAAAAACTGGAAATAGAATGGCCATACAACCCAGCAATCCCACTGCTGGGCATACACACTGAGGAAACCAGAATTGAAAGAGACACATGTACTTCAATGTTCATCACAGCACTGTTTACAATAGATAGGACATGGAAGCAACCTAGATGTCCATCGGCAGATGAATGGATAAGAAAGTTGTGGTACACATACACAATGCAATGTTACTCAGCCATTAAAAGGAACACATTTGAGTCAGTTCTAATGAGGTGGATGAAACTGGAGCCTATTATACAGAGTGAAGTAAGAGAAACACCAATATATATACAGAAAGAGAAACACCAATACAGTATATTAACGCATATATATGGAATTTAGAAATTGGTAACAATGAACCTATATGCGAGACAGCAAAAGAGACACAGATATAAAGAACAGACTTTTGGACTCTGTGGGAGAAGGCAAGGGTGGGGTAATTTGAGAGAACAGCATTGAAACATGTATATTATCATATGTGAAATAGATCACCTGTCCAAGTTTGATGCATGAAACAGGGCACTCAAAGCTGGTGCACTGGGACAACCCCACCAGTGTCTATTTTAAGGAGGACTCTGAGCAACTTGTTCAAACATCTGCAGAACATCATGGAAGAATAATTTAGGGTGTTGTGAGTGCCAGAAGGGTGAATGAGAACACATTTTCTTAAGTAGGTAGGTACTGTCTAAAAATAAAAGAGTGCTTTGTGAGGTAGAAAATCCTGATAATTTAAAAATATTCATTCAGAAATTTCATTACCATATATTATTATGTATAGCTATACTATACAAAAGATTATGCAAGGCATATGGAATTAAAGTTAATAACAGTAACAAAAAAATTCTTCCTTCAAAGAATTTCTACTCCAGAAATGATCTAGAAGGTACTGGTAATTCCTGTGTTGGATAATACAGGAATAATACAGGAATAAAGGTGGCTACACTCCCTTAGTAGGGAGAATATATATATACACAAACATTCCTCTATGATCCGTTCTGGATCAAATGTTTAATGATAACCATTAGCATTTTGTTATTCATTTCCTGAGAAGACCTGATATTCCTTAACAGGTTTTCAATATATTATTATCACTTCTTCAGTGTACCCATCAGAGTAAAAACCAAGAATTGACTGATTATGGGGAAAAAAATGCATTAGCTTTCCATTTCCTATCTTTGCAAAACTTCCAAAACATTTTAGTTATGAAAAAAATGCTTTAAAGTTTTGATTAAAAGTGTTTCTAGCTACACTGATTTACTTAGAACAATCACTAGTGTGTAAGAAATTTATTTGCATGTTAATTAACTTTAGGGGAACGAGACCTGGTTTACTCTAAGATTATATAATGTCTTTCCAGAAAAAGAACAAAGCCAAAGTTTGGGGAAATGACAGAATTTAATTACCTGTTTCCATGATTCCAAGAGGAATTTGTCTACCATATCTTACATAAATGACTGATGCATTTTAATCAAAGGGAACCACAAATTGAATCAGCCTGCTTCATATTATGGTGTAGGCTGTCATTGAATATCAAACACAATCTTTATGACATAGCATAGCTAATAAAATAATAATACACTGAAGACAATACTAACATGAAAATAGAATAAATATAAGAAATGTGAAATGTGCTATAATGATGTTTAAGATTTATCTGACTTAAGAACAATGTTTTAAATTTTTAATAGTGTTTATATTGCAGTAACAATACAGTGTTGTACACACGCAGCAGATAGTTTTGGAACATTAAGAGCATGAAGTTCAGTCTCAATCTAGGATCCGCTGTGTGACATTTGCCTAATCCAGGGTTACAGCTTCACTTATTTTAAGTGGAGTTAAGGATATGTACATCCTCGGTAGCTGTGAGAATTAAAATAGAGCATGCAGATATTTGATGAAAATTCTAGCACTTTGTAAATCTCAGTAAGGAGGAGAGGGGCAAAATCTCAGTAAATAGAAGATTATACAGTGTTGGGAGCATAACTAACTTCCTATTTTGTGATATTGAAGCCCATTTTTATTATGCTCATCATTCCTCTCTCTTTCCTTCATTCTGCCAAAACGAAATCAGCTTTGGATTTGTGTGCAAATAAATGCAGGTAAGAGAAGAAATATTCATTGCTAAATGCTTTTAAAACAGATCACTTTCAGGTAATTGTAGATGTTTGTTTTATGAAATGGTGTCTGGGAGTTATGACATGCCAGGATTTCATAAAAATTACAGGATCTTCCTCAGTAACCACAACCTTAAGTGATTCTTATCATTCCACTAGGTCAAAGAGCCAGAAAGCATGCTCCTGGGGTAGAAGCAAGATGTAGTCTTACAACATTCATTAGTATCAATTTAGGTTACAGGGCATGCCAGAAAGTTCACTGCATTTGGCTGTAATTTTTGCTACCATCACTGTGACAGCAAGCCAAAAAATAAAGCCCCCAGGGTTGGGATGAAAATGAGGTAACAGATCTATAATTACTGTACTAGGCCTGGCGCTGCTTTTTAAAGTTTTTAATATCATGTAAAATCATTTCTGAATTTATTCTTTTGACTTACACAAATACATACCAGGCAATAGGCCAAACAAACTGAGTGTTCAACAGAAAACACTCAGTCTCTGGTCTCTGGATGTGAGCGAGGAGCTAGTAAACCATTCAGTGTTTGTGAAGCAAACAACCCAAAACAAGTGAATTGGTATATGCCCTATATTCTAGGTTCACTGGACTGGGAAAGGGCTGTACTTTGCACTCCCCAATCCCTTTCTCAGGGAATGTGACACCCCCTCTGACCCCTGACTGCCTTGCTCATTTTTCCAGAGGCATCCCAACTGTCACTCCTTCTGTTAGCTTTCCTTGAAACTTTCAAACAGTTGATTGCTATCAAAGCTTTGAAAATGTGCCCCGTTATCATATACCATAAACATCTGTTTATCTGTCGCTTTCTTCCTTCCTTGATCTCACAGTTTTACTGAGGAGTCACAAGTTTATAAACATACAAATATGGGAGAAAGGAAATACAGGTTATTTTAAAAAGGGGGCAAATTCAATGTCAAGCCCAGACTGTGTCTATATGATCTGGGAGAAAAGACAAACTTCCTGTTTATTCATTACTACATGAGAACAATAACATCAACTTTTCAGGTTTTCACTGGAGATGAGATATAAGGTAGGTCATGTGATTAGCACAGTATTTGGGAGAAAGAAGTACGTTAAAATGTCTGTTCTTATTATTATATTGTCAATAGCTCAAATAAAGAATATCATGTGACAAGTGTTTTGGTAGTAGAAAAACAAAATGCTAAAGTAATACAAGGTAAAAATAATTTTGATTAAGATATGAGAAATATGAAGCATGTCATTTAGGAGTTCAATAAATATTTGTTATATTGACTTGAATTTCATGATCTGTTGGAAATTGAGCTGGGAATTAAAGGACAGATAAAATTTTGAAAAGCTAAAATAGGGAGGAAGATATTTTTTCCCAGTCTTATGAATTTCAGTTTTATTTCTGTACATTTGCCTGGTATTCTGATGATAACAATTCAAGAATATCTGATATGCTTACTCGACTATTTCATTTTACGGAAAAAAATACTCAGCAACAGAGGAAAGGGATGAGAGAACAAATTAAGGCATTTTTAAAGAAAGTGTTTCATTCTAATATTTAGCTATAGGCATCACTTTAATAGGTTATTTTGTTATATTAGATATGAGAAGGAAGCATAAATGGTTAAAGAACCCAGAGAGAGATCAACACTCATCTAATAAGCTAATCTCGAACAAGTAGTAGAAAAGACAGTAAGTTCTTCATAGAGGAAATGTAAATCAAATTTTAAAATATGTATATATTCAGATGTAGCAAAAATGTATGCAAGTGATATGCATATTCTATAAATTTATGCTTATATTTTACACAAAATTTTTTTCTGTACACAGTATATAAGAGGATTGACTTGTTTGCTATTAGAAAGTTATTACAAACTTTTAAAAGAGAAGCTTCAATAGAATATTCAAATAAACTGAATAACAGATGATTAATGTGTGAGTAAATACTATAGGGACAGAAAGTATAATATTCTTTTGAGAACTTTATTAGTGAAGGGAAAAGAGACCACTAGGTCAAAATGAAAAGTGAAAGTGAAAGTCACTCAGTCGTGTCCAACTCTTTGCAACCCCACGGACTATAGAGCCATTAGAATTCTCCAGGCCAGAATACTGGAGTGGGTAGCCTTTCCCTTCTCCAGGGGATCTTAACAGTGTCTTTTCTTTGATAAAGACCCTTAATTGAATAGCCAAAGCAATCTTGAGAAAGAAGAATGGAATTGGAGGAATCAATCTGCCTGACTTCAGGCTCTACTACAAAGCCACAGTCATCAAGAAGTATGGTACTGGCACAAAGACAGAAACATAGATCAATGGAACAAAATAGAAGCCCAGAGATAAACCCACGCACCTATGGACACCTTATCTTTGACAAAGGAGGGAAGAATATACAATGGAGAAAAGACAATCTCTTTAACAGGTGGTGCTGGGAAAACTGGTCAACCACTTGTAAAAGAATGAAACTAGAACACTTTTGAACACCATAACCAAAAATAAACTCAAAATGGATTAAAGATCTAAACATAAGACCAGAAACTATAAAACTCTTAGAGGAAAATATAGGCAAAACACTCTCCGACATACATCACAGCAGGATCCTCTATGACCCACCTCCCAGAATATTGGAAATAAAAGCAAAAATAAACAAGTGGGATCTAATTAAAATTAAAAGCTTCTGCACAACAAAAGAAACTATAAGCAAGGTGAAAAGACAGCCTTCAGAATGGGAGAAAATAATAGCAAATGAAACAACTGACAAACAACTAATCTCAAAAATATACAAGCAACTCCTGCAGCTCAATTCCAGAAAAATAAACGACCCAATCAAAAAATGGGCCAAAGAACTAAACAGACATTTCTTCAAAGAAGACATACAGATGGCTAACAAACACATGAAAAGATGCTCAACATCACTCATTATCAGAGAAATGCAAATCAAAACCACAGTGAGGTACCATTTCACGCCAGTCAGAATGGCTGCGATCCAAAAGTCTACAAGCAATAAATGCTGGAGAGGGTGTGGAGAAACGGGAACCCTCTTACACTGTTGGTGGAAATGCAAACTAGTACAGCCACCATGGAGAACAGTGTGGAGATTCCTTAAAAAACTGGAAATAGAACTGCCATACGACCCAGCAATCCCACTGCTGGGCATACACACTGAGGAAACCAGAATTGAAAGAGACACATGTACCCCAATGTTCATCGCAGCACTGTATATAATAGCCAGGACATGGTAGCAACCTAGATGTCCATCAACAGATGAATGGATAAGAAAGCTGTGGTACATATACACAGTGGAGTATTACTCAGCCATTAAAAAGAATACATTTGAATCAGTTCTAATGAGGTGGGTGAAACTGGAGCCTATTATACAGAGTGAAGTAAGCCAGAAAGAAAAACACCAATACAGTATACTAACACATATATATGGTTGAATTTAGAAAGATGGTAACGACAACCCTGCATGCAAGACAGCAAAAGAGACACAGCTGTATAGAACAGTCTTTTGGACTCTGTGGGAGAGGGAGGGTGGGATGATTTGGGAGAATGGCATTAAAACATGTATAATATCATATAAGAAACGAATCACCAGTCCAGGTTCGATGCAGGATACAGGAAGCTTGGGGCTGGTGCACTGGGATGACCCAGATGGATGGTATGGGGAGGGAGGTGGGAGGGGGGTTCAGGATGGGGAACACGTGTAAACCCGTGGCGGATGCATGTTGACGTATAGCAAAACCAATATAAATTTGTAAAGTAAAAAAAAGAAAAAAAAAGACCCTTAAGAATATGAATATTTGTAGGCTGTTTGAAAGAATCAAAGTAATGAGTGAAGAGAAAGACATAAGACAAAGTACTTGAAGGAAAGAGTTTCTGGAAAGATAAAACAAGCTAAGATTAAGTGCACTTGGAAAAGGGTTATCATACTTGAAAAAGACATAGGATGAATTTGCCATTAGATTGGGAGGAAAGCAGGAAGTAGCAAATTCTGGAAAACTGGTTGTGTTCAGAAAAGAAAAGGAAGAATAATCAACTCTGCATTTTCCAAGTCTCCCATAAATGTGTTATCATACTTTAAAAAAAATTTTAAAACAAATATAAAAAATTTTAAAAAATTGTAGAGTTGAGAGCTGATGGCTTTGATTTTTCTCACTAAAATTGAAGGTAAGATTTTCAAATGAGAGTTAAGAGTAGTTAGGTGTTTGAAAGAAAGAGACATTATTAGGGTCAGCATCTGCTTTCAGAAATGGGTTGAATAGAGACGAATGAAAGTCCTGATGGTAAACTGGGCGAGTACTAAAGCCAGTCAGTACAGTGAAAAGACATCTCATCACTTGGCATCATGAAGGGGGAGCCATGAACGTTACTCAACCTAGCCCAGGGTGAGTAAAGTGGTAAAATAAATAAGGAACAGAATCTGAGGGGTGTGTTTGTGTGTGGGGTGGAGGTGGGGCAGGTTGTGGATGAGCTGAGAGAGACTGAAGAATTGGAGTTTATAAGGAGACTAGAAAAAAATAGAATGAGAGCAGTGCAGAGGAAGACGTTGAATAGGTTTAAGTATAATGCTGGAAATCAAAGCGTCTGAGAAATGCAAGATGGTGACTGCAGCTATGAAATTAAAAGTTGCTCCTTGGAAGAAAAGCTATGACCAATCTAGACAGCATATTAAAAAGCAGAGACATTACTTTGCTGACAAAGGTCCGTCTAGTCAAAGCTATGGTTTTTCCATTATTCATGTATGGATGTGAGAGTTGGACTATAAAGAAAGCTGAGCACCATAGAATTGATATTTTTGAACTGCAGGGTTGGAGAAAATTCTTGACAGTCCCTTGGTGTGCAAGGAGATCCAACCAATCCATCCTTAAAGAAATCAGTCCTCAATATTCATTGGAAGGACTGATGCTGAAGCTGAAACTTCAATACTTTGGCCACCTGATGAGAAGAACTGACTCCTTGGAAAAGACCCTGATACTGGGGAAGATTGAAAGCAGAAGGAGAAGGGGATGACAGAGGATGAGATGGTTGGATGGCATCACCGACTCAATGGACATGAGTTTGAGCAAGCTCCGGGAGTTGGTGATAGATAGGAAAGCCTGGAGTGCTGCAGTCCATGGGGTTGCAAAGGGTTGGACACGACTGAGCGAGTTAACTGAACTGAACTGAGAAATGCAAGCATGGATTCATTTCAAAAGAAAGTAAGAAATGAGTTACCTATGGCTTGTTAAGGTACCTATGGGGTGGTAGAATGAAATGTGGAGAAAGCATGACCTAGATGGCAAAGTGGTGATCAAAAACAAAAAGGCCTGCTGAGAGCTGGAGGATCATGACAGAAGAGAGTAGCATTTATAAGTTGTGATGTACATAGAGGGAGCAAGTCATGAAAGAGTGAAGGTGATAGAATTATCAGGCATCACCTGAGTCTGAGGGGAAGAACTTAGTAAACTACCTGAGACAGGCCAGGACTCAAACACATCTGAATATTGACCCTCAGAACACCAACTGCTCTTGTTAAAATTAAACAACTCAAACTAGAATTGATCACGTGGCTTCCACCTCTCTAAAACTGAATACAATACGAAATATGGCCCAGAAATAGGACAGTTTTTCCTTCAAGGAGCACAGAATGTGTTTGGGAAAAATAAAATAAAATTCATGAAGAAATTAGTTGATTTACAAAACAGAACATAAATAACTGGTGCATATTATATGTGAAATCAAATGAAAAGAAGATCATAGACATGAGAAACATAATTGAAATCAAATCAAAAGAAGATCTTAGACATGAGAAAAACATAATTGCAATGAGTTAAAATGGCAAAGGTGAAAAAAGGCAAGATGGTGAAGACCAATAAAATGGGACAGTTTTCTCAGTAAGGTGCACAGCACAATGTGCTGTTGCTGCTGCGACATGGTCGAGAAAGCTATTAGTACACAGTATAAGAAAAATAATTACATCTATTTAATCATGTTCATCTTTCTCTAGCATGTGGGTTCTCCTATTTGTTAGAGCATATTATATATTTAATATCAGAAGAAAGAAAATTTTTTTTCTAGAATTTGATTTAAATTACTTGGGTGTAAAACTGTATTATCAGAAGGTGACTGAACCACTCAAACTACAATTAGCATTACATTTTTACCACAGTTCTATAGATTGAAATCCATCTTTCAGGCGACAATGACTATGTAAGTAAAAACACTGCACTCCCCTTTAAGAATCAGCCAGTTTAGAAGGAATTTAAGATAAAGGCATTACATCAGTTTTCTGACAGACAATGACAACATTCTATCTGCCATGCCCACTAAGTGAAAAATACAAAATTCAGCAAGACCTTGTTAATCATTTCATTTGATGGAAATGTATTCATTCAATATTCCTATGGAAAAAAATGGCCTTTTCTTCTAAATATTAAAATAGCCATAAAGGGTTTATGACAACCAATATAAAGGGGTAGTTAGGGCCTAAATTTATCAAAATAAGCTTCACTTTCCCTGGTCCCAAGAAAAAAAGTAAAACACCATAAATACCATCAATAATGATGATGGAAGATTAGGAATTTGGAAGCATGTATTCTTTAGCTAAGAAGTGATTTATGACTGTAACAGGCCACGAGTATGACAGAAAAATTCCATAAGAAGGAAAGAGAAAAGGCTAAGACAGGATTATCTGCTTAGATTGAACAAATGAGTCACAATTGTTCTGTATAATTTAGTGATCCCATTTGCATGCCATATCTTTTATAAGCATTTGCTACTAAATAACCAATATATGAATAACTAATAATTTAATTGAGGTACTGTATAATGACAGATAATTCATAATAAATGACTGTTAAATTGCAAAAATGTATGTATTTAAGACTATGGTATTAGAATAGTAACAGAAAAAATATTAGTTATAAAAAGGAGAAAACAATCAAAATTTATTTTATTGATCATTCTATTATTAGCATGTCTAAAAGATTCCTGTAACCATAAGCGACATAACTGACTTTAATAATATAATGACAATAAGACTAAATTACAGTGAAATAACACATTTTTAAAAAGAATGCCTACATTTAACAATACATGTATCTATGCAAAAAAGTGATAATTTACTTGGTTAATGAAAAAAAGCTTAATAAATTCTGAAAAGGCATAAATTACACCATCTAATTGTCTGACCACAATGCAGTACACCTAATTAAAACTAACTGGATATTTGAAAAAATGATTCACCTAAGGAATTACTTCATCAAAGAGGAAATAAAAATGCAATTAGAGATAATTTCAAAAATAATGAAAATGAAAACCCAATTTCCAGGCATTATAAATTTGCATAACTTGTTACTTGGGTAGTGATACAAGATGAAAATACAATTAGATGCCAGAAGTTACATTTCATTTTTGTTTATTATGAAAAATTTCAAACATATGGCAAAGTAGAATAATGTAACAAGGCCTCATGTCCCTAGCTTCAATAATTATTAGTTGATGTATTCAAATCTTGTTCAGTGTTTGGTCATCTAAGTATTTTTTGTAAGCTGTCACAAAATTGCAATGCCTAGCATAAACTCATACATTATGAATTTTAAAGGAAAATGAAACACCAAATGTGGAATGGCAAGAAAAGTCAACTAAGTTATATTTATTAATAAGTTTTAATATTTATTAAAACAGAGTATTAAAAACTTAGTTAATATCCATTAGCAACAAAATTAAATACAACAAAAAAATAGTTATCATTTCAAGGATACAAATGATTAGAATTTTTAGGACCCACCTCTAAATTGTCCTTAAATAATTGTTTGCTTATGTGCAAGTGTCCCTGTCTGTGCACACGCATGCACCTATCCATGTACACATATCAGAGAAGCACTATAGCACCATTGTTACAAAGATCTGTTGGAGCCAGGCTGCCGTGGTTTAAATTCTAGTTCCTTCTTTTAATAACTGTGTGACTAAAAAGAACTCAACTACTTCTTCTTCGTTTTAGTTTATTTGCCTTTAAAATGAGGATAATACCTCACCCTGATATTGTGAGAATTTACATGAGTTAACATAGGCCTGTAATTGTTTACCCAAACTCTGAACTATGATGAAACAACTTATAGTTTTTTGATCATCCCCCTTGATTTTTCTGCAGTGGTATTAATGTGTGTGATCACAGAATGTTGCTCTAGTGCCCACTGGAGAGTTACTATGTTTTCATGTCTGAGCATAGACTATGGATTTTCAGTCTCCTTAAACCCTTTGTACATTATCTCATCCTTTCGACACCATCAATCATTTTTTCTTTTTAAATGGGAAAGGTACTTCAAGATGTTTCAGGATTATCTCACTTCTTAAAACACACAAACTATGTTCTTTTTTATAGTATATTCTTTATTATCATTTTTGATATATATATATATATTTATTATATTAATTGGTGGAAACCCCATGGACAGGGGAGACTGGCAGTCTGCAGTCCATAGGGTTGCAGAGTCAGACATGACTAACTGAGCACACAGCACATACATAAAATAAACATACAAAGTACATCACAGTTGACTAAATGAAAAAGCACTACAAATCATAATACTTTTCTAATATCAGTGACTAGATTTCAGATTGTTATGCAATTCGTGAATGGTCGAAAACATTCCACAATCACTTAACTACCTAATTTTCTCATCCAAAGGCATTAAATATAAATACCCAAGGAAAATAAATTTTAAAGCATCCATGGTAAAATGAAAACACTTCAGTGAATGGCCTCTCCCTTTAGCTCTTATTGACTGAGCTGAGTTCACCTTAGGACGTGAACACATTTAACTGTAGAGAGACAAGGCTACTGAGGGAAGCCTGAGTGCTTTATCCACAACATACTGACATTTCAACATAAATCACCAGGAGTTAAATTACAGACGTCTACATAAACTTCCCAGTTTCAGTTTCCCATTTTTCTCTCTTATTCTTCATCTAAATCCACATCAAGCACTAGTGCTCTCAAATAACTGACTTTAAAAAAAATTATTGGAAGATAATTGCTTTACAATATTGTGCTGGTTTCTGCTATGGTGGTGGTGGTGGTTTAGTTGCTAAGTTATGTCCAACTCTTGCGATCCCATGGACTGTAGCTCACCAGGCTCGTCTGTCATCAACACGAATCAGCCACAATTACCTGACTTTTTAAGTAACTCAAAACATATCTGCAGTGGACACTTCATATTTCTCTCTCTACTTCTAAGACCTTTATCAAACAGTCATTAATTGTAGGTTTTTTTCCCCCTTTCTCTCAGTCTTTACTGGAAACCTGTTTGATTCTTCTATTTCATTCACTTAGATATATACTATCCTTCTTTTCTATGTGTAGCTGGAAAATGTCATGGTTGGCAAAAGTCTCCCCTCCCAGGTGATAATTTCTGAAGTTTATTTGAACTTCTCAGGATTAATATACATGAAAATCATTTCCAGGGCCAAATGTATGGCTCTCAGTGTATTATATGGCATTCTTTTTAATTTCTAAACATCAATGAGGTCATCAACGAGGTCAAACTTAGTTTTTAGGTGACAGATAACACTACTGAAATGGCCCCCATAGATCTGAAGGGTTGTAAAATTCAGTATCGAACAAAAATCTTTCATAAAAAAAAAGAAATTGATACTATCATAAAAGGAAGAGATTTTTAAGCCTAAATTGTCATTTTCATCTATGTGAATAATTGCATATAGACTTTACCTCCAAAAAGGTATGAAAATATTTCAGGATTCAACTTTTCACTTTTTTGATCCAATGAGGTAGACCAAAGTCACAGACTACATTTGGAAAATCCAAATAACTTCCATCCTCTTCCACTTCCTTGCCCAGTATAATAAGCTACCAGCGAGGCTTACTCCTAACTGCTATATTCCTACAGAACATGATAAAGCTGGCTGTGTTCAGTTAGTACACTTCCTTAGCCAGTGGTGTGAGCTAATTTTATATTTAAGGTATAAAACTAAAATTGTGTAAAACCCATTATTTGAATTCTTTATAAAATAATCATACTCCAATATGGTTTTTGAAAGAAATCACAATGAAAAGCAAAGTTCACATATACACTTTCTAAAGCACCAATTTATAACTCTTGAATTTAAAGGAAAATGAAGATGAACATAAAATGATGTTCATCATCTTTAAAAGTTTGTTGGTGCCAATAAAGTCTATTTTTCCCCCCGACAATCTCCTTATGAACCTGTTGTGAAGACAGAAAAATAAATGTAAGGTATTAATCATTTCTATGGGAATAGATTGTGATGTCAAAACAAGGAAAAATACAGATTTATAGTAAGAATGGGATGTCTGTAGATAAGCACAAAATTTGGAGTAAGGTCTACAGAATAGACAAAACCAGCCAGATTGCATTTACTTATATCTTGTTTTTTTTGTTTGTTTGTTTTTTTCCCCCAGTAGCACAAATTATATATTGTTAAGTATCACTTTTCACTTATGCTCTGATGTTTATACAATTATTTAAATTATTATTCTTACTTCAAGACACTGAAAAGCTCATTTAAACTGAAAACATAAGGATTACTAAAGGTTTTCCCTGGTGGCTCAGATGGCAAAAAATCCTCCTGCTGTGCAGGAGACCCAGGACCATCACTGGGTTGGGAAAATTCCCTGAAGAAGGGAATGGCAACCTACTCTAGTATTCTTACCTGGAGAATACCACGGACAGAGGAGCCTGGTGGGCTATAGTCTGTAGGGTTGCAAAGAGTCAGAAATGACTCAGCAACTAACACACACAGAAGGATTACTGCCAATTTATTATTCCTCGTTATTCAACAAATAAACATGTCATTACTTCTGAGTAAAAGAATTGTACACTTATACAATCCAAAAGGTAGAGTAATAGAGATACACTGCCTTCATTTTGAAGAGCAGAAACTGCACCTCCAAGAGGGTGAAAACTGGTTCTTGGAGCAGATAAAAGAGATATATTTATTTATAAATATATAAATATAAGATACATATTTATACAGCACATAAACAGGTATACAGTGTATTTGCAGAATTATGAAATGGCTCTGAGTGGAGTAGGTCACAATGAGAAAGTTGTTGGGCAACATTGATTATTCCCCCAGTAACTGAGGAAAGGAGTCAGTAACATGATATAAAGTGCAGGAATCACAAATCCACACAAATCTGACTCAAAGTGGGAAGAAGTGTGGGCTCTCACACTGAGGAAAAAGTTGAGTCAGAAAACTCTGGATTAAAGTTATAGATCAAGTTTTCATTAGACGTTGTGTCTTGCTCACATTGTTACCCTTTGTTGAACAGAATGCAATAATGTAAATGAATACTTAGTACAGTGTCTAACGCACTGAAAAGAATCAATATAACACTTTTAAATATTAATAAATGCATAGTTTAACAAATTTATACTGACCACGTGAAACACTGAGGTGATTTATTAGTCCCCAAAAGCCTAGCAAATGACATAAGAAGACTATTTTTAAAAAAATAGTTTGAATATAAAATAGTCCCTCAGCAGGGTGATCAAATTCAGAAATGAGTTATTGAAGGAAGCTTTAGAAGTTCTATTTCTAAAAAATTTTAGGTAACTACACCTCCATCTTCTCAAGATGATTTATACATTCACGAGCCTTAAGCAAAGGGGCTAGACCAGATGGTCTTGAATTCTCTTCCACATCTATTATTTTCAGACCTCAAATAGTTTGTGTTAAACATGCTACTTTAAAGCTATATATAATGGATACAATGGGTAGGATGAAACTCTAGCCCATGTTCTAAAAAACACAGTAGCTTACGTTTAGACAATTTGTTTTGTCTATAAAATTCTGTCAAAAATAACAAATGATGATTGCATTCATAATTAACAATTCCAGGGATTTCTTGAGTATACAACAGAAGAAAACAATATTTTATTAGTGCATTACTGAAAGTTCATGTTCTAGTAGCCCTATGTGAATTGTCAGTGTATATTCCATAGCTCGTTATGATTTATCTTCATCAGCCATAGGCCAAAATTAACCAGAGTCCAATTACTTTGCTTCCTAGATTCAAGAGAGAGGAAGAGAAATTATGTCAGTCTACCACAGGAGATGGCTTAAAATGCCTGAGGTAAAGAAAGTAATCTACTGTTCTCTGACATTCACTGCCTGAAAGTCATTCACATTAACAACCATTCAAACTTGTTTAGTGCAAGCCAATTGCTTCTATTTCCCTCTTGTCAGTTACATTAGCTTCAATTCAAATTTAACTCTTACAAAATTAAAAAAATAAAACTCTCAAAAAGCTTGACAAGGGCATATATGAGACCTGACAGAACATAATGCTTCTAAATTTACTAACTTTAACATAATAATCTTCAAATTTTTATTTTCACAAAGAAATCTTTACCCTTTAGCAGTATGCTCATTTTCATTCTCTTATTTTTTGCCCTGAACCAAGGTGTGATGATGGGCAAATAAATGTTTATCAAGATTAAAAAAAAAAAATCCTTCTTTTATACTAAGTACACCATCAGCAGAAAAAAACGTCGCTAATTTCAAGCAAGACTGTCATTATTTACCATTACAAGATAGAGATCAAGTTGCATTTCAAACTGCATCATATAATCCAATATTCTTTCACTAAGAACTATTATATAACAGACCATTAACTTCCAGACAATTTAGAGCTCACAAGGTTAACATCAGCACTACAAAAAGGAAATGGGGATGACATTTAAATAACAGTAAGTGAAAATATTCTATTTTACAACATAATGGAGATATTAGGTTTGATGTTTATCTGTTATGCAGGATTGTATGACTTTGATGTTTTATAAGCCTTTTCACTAAAATTTAATACTATTTAAAACACAGATTTTACATGTGAATAAAAATGTATGATATATAATACAATTACCAATCAACTGAATCTCAACTTTGTTTGTTTCTAATTTTACTCATTTTATCTTCAGTATGTTTGTGAGTTTGTAAAAGAGAGAAAAAGGAGAAAAGATAATGGTTTAGATCTACTTAAGCTTTACCAAGTCTATCTGTGGTAGAAAAACCAGAATGTAGGCACAGATAACACACTCACTAAAACTGTCTTAAACTTGTTACATATAAAGAGCCTGAGGTAAAAGCAACAGATCCAATTATATTTAGAAATAATTAATTGTCAAATCCTGAGTGAAGGCTATATTTCAATTAAAAATAAGCCAAACACGTTACTATATGTTCAATAAGTCAAAGAAAGTCTTTCCTGCCAGTTAACTCTATCTGGGTGAGGTCCATTAATTTTCAAAATTGAGCACTGAAACAACTTACAGAAAGCTGCAAATATTAACAAGATCTGCACGGTGTCCTCAGAGATGGTGATCAAGACCTCAGAAAAAATATTATGTGGACATCAGGAATAACATGCCTTTCTGGTTTCTTTTCTATGTGACTAGCACACCTTTAGACGTTCTTATTACTTTATCACTGTATCAGTAATTCTTAGAATCATTTTAAACATCAAAATAAAATATAAGACTATTAAGGAACAGACCCATGATGTTTCTATGCCATCATTTGTTAAAGCTAAATCCTTTTAACAAGAAATTTTTAAAGTACAGTTATCATCATGCTTTTTCTCCACTGTGATGTTTTAAGTTTCTTTGGGCTGGAACAAACATAAATAAGTTACCAATTTGTCTTTTCCCTATTAACTGGGGGTGCATTTATGCCATAAATATAAAACAATGTGACAAACAGCTTGATAAAAAAATATTTCTCACTTTCCCTTAGAACTTTATGCTTGATGGAAGAGAAAAAGAAGAGATGCTGTCATATGTCCAAAAAAAGAAAAAAGGTTAAAGGCAAACTGAGCTAGCTAACCACTTTTAGCAAAGGTTTCTTACACAATTTTTATGCCATGACTCCCTTTGGCAGCCTACTAAAGTCCAGTCTTCTTATAAGAAGTTGTTTCACAAATGCATAAAATACAGAGTTGCACTGGAAATGAGTTAGAATGAATAAGCCTTTGACTGTGTGGATAACAATAAACTGTGGAAAATTCTTCAAGAGATGGGAATACCAGACCACCTGATCTGCCTCTTGAGAAATTTGTATGCAGGTCAGGAAGCAACAGTTAGAACTGGACATGGAACAACAGAATGGTTCCAAATAGGAAAAGGAGTACGCCAAGGCTGTATATTGTCACCATGTTTATTTAACTTATATGCAGGGTACATCATGAGAAACGCTGGACTGGAAGAAACACAAGCTGGAATCAAGATTGCCAGGAGAAATATCAATAACCTCAGATATGCAGATGACACCACCCTTATGGCAGAAAGTGAAGAGGAACTCAAAAGCCTCTTGATGAAAGTGAAAGAGGAGAGTGAAAAAGTTGGCTTAAAGCTCAACATTCAGAAAATGAAGATCATGGCATCCGGCCCCATCGTTTCATGGGAAATAGATGGGGAAACAGTGGAAACAGTGTCAGACTTTATTTTTCTGGGCTCCAAAATCACTACAGATGGTGACTGCAGCCATGAAATTAAAAGACGCTTACTCCTTGGAAGGAAAGTTATGACTAACCTAGATAGCATATTCAAAAGCAGAGACATTACCTTGCCAACAAAGGTTCGTCTAGTCAAGGCTATGGTTTTTCCTGTGGTCATGTATAGATGTGAGAGTTGGACTGTGAAGAAGGCCAAAGAATTGATGCTTTTGAACTGTGGTGCCGGAGAAGACTCTTGAGAGTCCCTTGAACTGCAAGGAGATCCAACCAGTCCATTCTGAAGGACATCAGCCCTGGGATTTCTTTGGAAGGAATGATGCTAAAGCTGAAACTCCAGGACTTTGGCCACCTGATGCGAAGAGTTGACTTATTGTAAAAGACTCTGATGCTGGGAGGGATTGGGGGCAGGAGGAGAAGGGGAAGACAGAGGATGAAATGGCTGGATGGCATCACTGACTTGATAGACGTGAGTCTCAGTGAACTCCGGGAGATGGTGATGGACAGGGAGGCCTGGCGTGCTGCGATTCATGGGGTCGCAAAGAGTTGGACACGACTGAGCAACTGATCCGATCTGATCTGAACAGGTATCACATTATCTTTTAAACACGCAATATAGTAATAAATACGTTTATTTAGTAATGCTTTAAATGGAGACAGGCCTATAAAATACTGTAATTTAAAAGTAGTAGTAAGAGTAAGTGATATTTTAAGCTTTCTATAACATCTGTAACAGTGATATAAAAATATCTGTGAAGTCTGTTAGAAACAAAGTCATCAATGTTACTAATACTATCACAGGTTATAGTGTTTATTCACAAGTAAAGGAAATACTCAGAGTTGAAAATTAGAGGAAATAAGATGTAATTTTTTTTCATGTATAAATTCTCCCATGGTGAGTTCAAATCTAAAATAATAAGGTTAAGAACCCCTGTTTCAAAGGGATACTTTCCAGTCTCCTCCATCATCTTTCCTTACAGCTCCCTCTCATCAGACACACAAATCCTTCATCAATATCTTCAACCATTATCTTTAGAGGACACTCCATGACCAACTCTATACACCTCCCAGTAGTGGCCATCACTGAAGCTACTACATGGCACATCTGATACCTAAATATATAGACGTGCATGCATGAGTGCTAAGTCACTTCAGTCATGTCCAACTCTTTGTGACTTTATGGACTATAGCCCGCCAGGACCCTCTGTTCATGGGACACTCCAGGCAAGAATATTAAGAATACTGGATTGGGTTGCCCTCCTGTAGGGGATGTTCCCGGCCCAGCGATTGAACTCACGCCTCTTATGTCTCCTGTCTGGGCAGGTGAGTTCTGTATCTCTAGCACCACCTGGGAAACCCAATATATAGATATCCAGATATTTGAAAAGGAGCATTAATGATGATCAGAAACAGAGGTAATGCTCTGAGACAACTGTTTAAATTCAGAGGTATAGCTCTCATCATGAACAAACTATGGCATCTGTTCTAGAATAAATCATGATCCTATAATCTTAGTCATTACCAGTTATGACCCTATGTTTATCTCTCAGTTACTTTCTCCATGAAAGAAAATCTTTACCCACTGGTTGTAATGGATTATTAACAGCTTTAAAGTTTAACTGAGCTTTGTATATGATATTACATGAAATTGGCTGACTAGTATATTATGGTTTATTCTGGTGAAACTACATATCTCCAGCACCTCTAATTTATGATAAAAATATGAGTCAGCTTTGCAACCATTAATATAGTTAATATCAGTATCTTACAAAGTTATTAGATACAGAACTAGATATAAGTTAATTTCTGCATTCTAATCATTAGCTGGAATGAACTAGTTTGCTGATGTGCATTTAATAGATACTAGTTTAAAAAAGCATAAAATACTGATAAAGTTGGGAATGGTAGAAGACTAACAACATTTAGCAAATCACTGAAGGTGGGAGAAAGGCCAGAAAAAATGAACATCTGAAAAAAGGCAGACAATATACATAAAAATGAAATTAGCTGATGAAACACAGGAAAACATTCAAGTGTTTTCCATATTTTCAAAAATACTTTGGAGAATAAAACTGTTCTAATTGTAAATATTTAAAGTTCAAAGAAGGGGCTATAAAAGAAAAGGAAGTGAAAATTAAGTTGCCACAATTCACCAAGAAGGAAATACAAGTGACTAAGTAAGAAGAAGTTCAAGCTTGGGGTAATTAGGTAATTAATCAAAATATGTAAATATAAATAAAAAACTTAAATTTCTGTTTTCCACTCAGGCTGCCAAAAATTAAAGCCTGATGATTTAAATACTAGAGAAGATACATAGAAGCTGGGACTTAATAATTGACAGTGAAAGCATTACCAAATATAATACTTTGGAATGCAATTTCACAATTTCTGATAAAAGCAAA
This sequence comes from Bos taurus, assembly GCF_002263795.3. Taxonomy (NCBI): domain Eukaryota; kingdom Metazoa; phylum Chordata; class Mammalia; order Artiodactyla; family Bovidae; genus Bos; species Bos taurus. The sequence continues at coordinate 66,224,628 of NC_037336.1, forward strand.
TATGGACATACCATATGACATTAGCATTCCAATTTTAGTAATATACTACAGGAAAACTTCTATATTCTTAAAGATGACATATACAAAAAATATCCATTACAGTATTGCTTATAATTGAGAAGAACCCAGAAATAATTTAAATGATCATCTGTGGAAGAATGATACTAAATGACAAATCACAGAGTGGAATAATTTTTCAGCCATGAGCTACTAAACTGGATTAATGTGACTCTGCACGTGCCTGTCAGTCACCCAGTCATGTCCATCTCATTGCGACCCCCTGGATTGTAGGCCACTAGGTTCTGCTGTCAATGGAATTTTCCAGGCAAGAATACTGGCAGGGGTTGCCATTTCCTTACTCAGAGGATCTTCCAACCCAGGGTTCGAACCTGTGTCTCCAGTGCCTCCTGTATTGGCAGGCAGGTTCTTTACTACTCTGCCACCTGGGCTCTATGGATAATAATAAAAAGAGAAACTAAGACAAAAAATGATTTGATATATTTGTTCATATAATTAATATATGTTAAAAAAAAAAAAACCTTAAAATACCACATTCTCCAAAACAATCTACTGGGAAAATTCCACTCAAAAGTGATACATCAAATGGAAAAGGAGTAGATAAATCATGGTAAAATGACTGGTTTTAAACACTTAGATTTGGAAGTAGTATGAAAGAGCAGTAAGAATTACAACTACAAAATGCAATATAAATGTTGCATAATATCACAAAGTAAAATAACAATGTTTATAAGATGTTATTAATTATTAATTAGTGCCAGTAAGCTAGGATATTCATGTTTATAGCAAAAAGTCAAGTTGCCATCCAATACTGAATTTCCAAAAATGATTCTGGTGACTTAATATTTACTGTAATCCATTTTCTTACTTTCTGGGATCTTTAAAACATACTTGACCTCATTGACTAGATTTGTTTTCCCCACATAATAAAAACATAACACTCATTCAAATCTCACAGGTGTGGTTCTACATGTTTTCATGGATATCGTGTAAATTCTATATATGCAAGCTTATTTTTAGAACTGCTATAGATAAAATCACCCAGGACTTTTTGGTGCATTACATTAAACAAACCTTACATGAAGAAAAAAGTCAAAGAAAGAACAGAAAGAAATAAACACTTGTGATGGGAAAATTTTACCTAGCTGTCAGTCATTATTTTAGTTTTGCCTAGTTTCCTATTTTAATATATATAATTAACTATTTATTGTTAAAAACTAGTACATATGGAACACACTTTACAAATTATTTTATCCAACCATTAACCCTTCCCCTATCTTTTTCCTCTTTACACAAATATACATACATACACATAGAAAGTGATGCATAAAATGAAATTCACCAAAAGTTAATAATTGATAACTTTTTCCTGCATAACATAACATTTAGGTGATTTTGCTTTTTTTTTTTTTGCACACTTGATTTCAACCTTTCAAACTATGATAGAAATTCAATAGAAAAGTAAACTAGGAAATACTAACCTTATTTTTAAAATATCTACATAAAGTAATACAAAGCAGACCCAAAATGCACACACGACTAGGCAAGTAAATAACTGAGACTCAGAACTACTAGTTAGATGATTTTTACATTTTTTTGCATTGCTTTCACGAAGACAAACTCTCAGAAATATCTCCAGTTTCATAAAATAAGCAATAAAATTTATTATAAACTCATATGGTACTATATGAATAAATATTCAAGTATTAAAAATTAATGAAACTAAAATCTAATTTATCATCTTTGTAAAAGTTTGTGAAATAGAACAATTATACTTTAAGAGGTAACAGATGATAGAAAAGCAAAACACCTATGAGAAAATGGTTTAAACTGTTTAATATAGCATTGGATATTTATCAAAATTCTGTGTGACAGATGAATTTCTAAGTTAGTTCTCCATTATATGAGTATTTTTTCTATACTGTGATGAGGAGAAAGTTACTAAAATTCTGACTGGCGAGTTTTCCTGTGGCTTTAATATCAACTGCTCATAGGAGACATAGCTTTTAGAAAATCAATTTACTCATAGCCTCAAGACAAAATAATTTGGTAGCAACAAGAGGAAAGAGATACTCAAAAGGATTGCCTGCAGGATATGCATTAAAGACAGTCCTCTAGACAGATTCCATTTTATCCTTAAATCAAGGCTGAGCTCCTGAGAAGCTAATTTTTTTTTTCTTATCTTCAAAATTAAGACAAGGTATATTTTTCTGAAGCAACTAACTTATTTTATCTTATGAAACCTATGACTTCTATGGATAAGACTATGTTATCTTGGAGTCGGAAGTATCCAGATTCACATCCCAACTCAACAAATTAATAGCTGTGTGACCTGAGACAAAACTCTTAAATTCTCTGAGACTCCTTTCTGGCAAAGGTAAAACTTAACAAACCACCACTTTGTAGTGTACTGCAATAATTAAATAACACAGTTATGAGTCAAATATTGAGAACAGTTCTTAGAATGTTATAAGTGATTGATAAATGGGATTTTTATTATAAATAATACCATAGTTGACTTTACTTTTACTACTAATAAATTCAGAACCAAATATGGCCTCCCTAATAACACCAGATTCTATGACATAAATGTTTATTTACTTTTATTACCCCCCTAAATCTATCTGTTCTTTTCCCCTAGTATCCTTTAACCCCCAAGTTACTTATCAATTTTTGTTGTTCTATTCAATCATGTATGTTCCAGTAAACCATCTCATATTGTTTTTGAAGATAAGAAGGATATAAATAACACATATAATCATTTGTAAATATATAAATAATAAAATAAAGACCCTTTCAATAATGTTTTATATACTCTAAAATCAGTCTAGTGTTTACCATGAGACATATAGCCTGTGCTCTGTGTATAAGACTACAAGCATAATATTACACATAATAATATAAGTAATATATATATGTATTTATTAATAAATATATGTTCAAACTTTATAAATGAATATATGTTCAAACTTCATCACAACACAATTGGTGAGAAAGCAAAATGACAGAATTAGGTACATAGGAAGGAAAAAAAATTTAATTTTTATACTTCAGTTAAGTTCAGTCACTCAGTCATGTCTGACTCTATGACCCCACAGACTGCAGCACGCCAGGCCTCCCTGTCTATCACCAATTCCCAGAGTTGACTCAAACTCACGTCCATTGAGTCAGTGATGTCATCCAACCATCTCATCCTCTGTCATCCCCTTCTCCTACCACCCTGAATCTTACCCAGTATCATGATCTCTTCTAATGAGTCAGTTCTTTGCATCAAGTGGCCAAAGTATTGGAGTTTCAGCTTCAACAATCAGTCCTTCCAATGAATATTCAGGACTGATTTCCTTTAGGATGGTCTGGTTGGATCTCCTTGCAGTCCAAGGGACTCTCAAGAGTCTTCTCCAACACCACAGTTCAAAACCATCAATTCTTCGGTGCTAAGCTTTCTTTATAGTCCAACTCTCACACCCATACATGACTACTGGAAAAACCATAGCCTTGACTAGGCAGACCTTTGCTGACAAAGTAATGTCTCTGCTTTTTAATATGCTGTCTAGGTTGGTCATAACTGTTCTTCCAAGGAGTAATCGTCTTTTAATTTCATGGTTGCAGTCACCATTTGCGGTGATTTTGAAGCCCCCCAAAATAAAATTTGTCACTGTTTCCACTGTTTCCCCATCTATTTCCCATGAAGTGATGGGACCAGATGCCATGATCTTAGTCTTCTGAAAGTTGAGTTTTAAGCCAACTTTTTCATGCTCCTCTTTCACTTTCATCAAGAGGCTCTTTAGTTCTTTGCTTCTGCTATAAGCATGGTGTCATCTGCATATCTGAGGTTATTGATATTTCTCCAGGCAATCTTGATTCTAGCTTGTGCTTCTTCCAGCCCAGGGTTTCCCATGATTGCATATAAGTTAAATAAGCAGGGTGACAATATACAGCCTTGACGTTCTTCTTTACCAATTTGGAACCAGTCTGTTGTTCTGTGTCCAGTTCTAAAGATTGCTTCCTGACCTGCATACAGGTTTCTCAAGAGGCAGGTCAGGTGGTCTGGTATTCCCATTTCTTTAAGAATTTTCCAGAGTTTGTTGTGGTCCACACAGTCAAAGGCTTTGGCATTTTCAATAAAGTAGATGTTTTTCTGGAACTCTCTTGCTTTTTTGATGATCCAACAGATGTTGGTAACTTCATCTTTGGTTCCTCTGCCTTTTCTAAAACCAGCTTGAACATCTGGAAGTTCACATACTGTTCACGTATGGTTCACATACTGTTGAAGCCTGGCTTGGAGAATTATGAGCATTACTTTGCTAGCATGTGAGATGAGTGCAATTAGTGGTAGTTTGAGCATTCTTTGGCATTGCTTTTCTTTGGGTTTGAAATGAAAACTGACCTTTTCCAGTCTTATGGCCACTGCTGAATTTTCCAAAGTTGCTGGCATATTGAGTGCAGCGCTTTCACAACATCATCTTTTAGGATTTGAAGTAACTCAACTGGAATTCCCTCACCTCCACTAGCTTTGTTTGTAGTAGTGTAGTAGTAGTGTAGCTTCCTAAGGCCCACTTGACTTTGCATTACATTAATATAGTTTTTGATAGCAAGCACTCCATCAAATGAAATAAATCTTAAACACAGAAGTTTAAATTAAGAACAATACCAAAAATTTTTCCCCAAAACTTAATTATTGGTCACAAAGAGTTGGACACAACTGAGTGACTTCGCTTTCACTTTGCTATGAAAAAAGAGTGTGATCATTAATTTCTAAATTACATAAAAATCACATATAAAATTATTTTTCTAATTGTTATTCTTGTTATGCATTTAGTCAACATAGGCTACCTCACTGTGAAAGAATGACAAGGAGACTAAAGACAAGGATATTTCCTTTGCAATTTTGTATGTTTCTAAAATAGTTTAGAAAAACTATTGATTTTAGTCAACATTTTTAAAGGTAATATGTTTAAAGTTTCCTAAGTCAGTACTTTATTTAAAATGCAAACATATCTTACCTGGTATATTAAGTAACCAGAGCAATGACCTCTTTTTCAGGAGTGCCATTTTGGGAGTTAGCACTGAGAATTCGTGTGTCATTTTTTAAAGTAATAATGTAATAAACCTTTCGTTTTCTCTCTGTGAGAGATACAGATGAGGCAACTAAAGAAGAGAAAAAGTAAGAAAACTATTTCTAAATCAGGACATTTTAGGAGTATAAAACTTGTAACATAAAATCATCAAAGCAAAAAGGCTTTGTTTTTTGTACATACATCACACCAACTCAAAGACCATAAAGGACTCTAAGAGGCTAAGGTTATAGAAACTATACAATAGGTCTTTTTAGATATAGAGCCGTAGTAAGAAAGCAAAACTTCTGTGAATCCCTTTGATTGTATACAGTTGCATGTGGACACAGATGCACACACACAACGGACAAAATATATAAACAAAGAAGCAAATTACACACATTCATTCAACATTCACAAAACCAAAAAAGCAACATCCAGTCCCATCAAGTCAAGGCAAATAGAAGGGGAAAAAGTGAAAGCTGTGACATTTTATTTTCTTGGCCTCCAAAATCACTGCAGATGGTGACTGCAGCCATGATATTAAAAGATGCTTGCTCCTTGGAAGAAAAGCTATGACAAATCTAGACAGTATATTAAAAAGCAGAAATATCACATTGCCAACAAAGATCCATATAGTCAAAGTTATGGTTTTTCCAGTAGTCATGTATGGATATGAGAGTTGGACCATAAAGAAGGCTGAGTGCTGAAGAATTGATGATTTGGACTGTGGCACTGGAGAAGACTCTTGAGAGTCCCTTTGACAACAAGGAGATCAAACCAGTCAATCCCAAACGAAATCAACCGTGAATTTTCTTTGGCAGGACTCATGCTGAAGCACAAGCTCCAATACTTTGCCACCTGATATGAAGAGACAACTTATTGGAAAAGACCCTGATGTTGGGAAAGATTGAGGGCAGGAGAAGAAGGGAACAACAGAGGATAAGATGATCGGATGGCATTACTGACTCTGTGGATGTAAGTCTGAGCAAACATGGGAGATAATAAAAGACAGGGAAGCCTGGTGTACTGCAGCTCATGAGGTCTAAAAGAGTTGGATAGGACTTAGGAACTGAACAACAACATATAGCCATGGAGAGTTTCCTTCAATTTCACTATGATGCTTTCTGGATATAATGATATAGCTTACAAAGGAACAAGGAAGTAGAATGAATTTGAACTCTGGGCAATAGTGAGGGTAGGCTGCAGTGGGGAGAGAAGCAAAGGAAAACAGAACAAAAAAGTAACACTTTAAGTAAAATTTTACTTTCCTCAATACAGTTAGTCCAAAGTCACTTAAGGCAGAGTGTCACAACCTATATATACATCAACTGGGCCTGAGTGATGAAAATCTGCCAAGCTAGAGGTGATGCAGTTTTTGTTAAAAAGATTGAACAGCACTTTTATATTAGTACAAGGAATGACAGTGCATGATTATTGCCACAAGCATGAGGTTGTTTAGGGGATAATGTGAGCACCTTAACAGTAGGTAGTAATGGGAAATGTCTATCTCTCCTTCTTCCTTTCAAGGTAGGTGCATGCCTTGTTACACTGCCAAACCATTTCTCACTCCAACTCCTTAAATATCACCTGTCCAAGCTGAGGATCTATTTTTAACTGAACACATATGCACTATTCATTGCTAACAACCTTAATACAATAAGCGCCTTACTCGTCCCATGAAACGCAAATCCTGTGTACTGTTTGTAATATGGGAGCATCGTGTCTGTCCCACTGTTCTGCTGCATGCAGGCTTGTATGCATTTCTCTATTATCCAGACTTTTGATGACAGGTATACTAAAAGGCTGTGATTTTACTGTATTAAGAAAAAAATATTTCTAACTCCCAAATTTTCATCAGATCGATTCTTGATTCTAAATTTAAAATAGTAGTAATATTACCCACTTTCTAATTTTATTGTTACAAGTATATGTATATATGTTTCTGTCAAAATATATTTCTAGAAGTTTAATAGATTTCCAACTTTGAAACTTTTTCTCAGAGTCAATTTCATAGTAGAGGTGATACCAACTTATCTTCTTAAAAGATAATAAAAGAATTATTAATCAACTTTAGAATGTATTTTGAGAATCCTTTCACTGAAATTGTAATTCATGTGAAATCCTTTTACATAAATAATTAGAGCAAACAGAGCTTTAAGAAAGGCTTACTGATTATTCACAAAATTATAAAATATTATAACAGAGAAAAAGTGATCAGCTTAAAAAAAAAAGTAGAAATCCAATTAACCTAACCCATATAATTAGCATTATATTCAAAGACTACGGAACAGTTTAAGGGATAAATCACTAAAAATTCTACATTTTTGTCTTAATAATAGGTAATTGTAAAGTCATTTCCTTAAGAAGATATTTGTACTGCTGTTTTATAATACAATCTCAGTCTTGCTGACCTACTTTTTAGATTATAAGAACATTCCACTAAAATCTGACAAAGAAACACTTACTTTCTGCTCTTTGCTGAAATAAATAGGTACTTTATTTCATCTGTTCTGGTGAAATCCTTGAAAAGTCTAGTTATTTAAATCTGTCCTACAGAGGTTCCTGAACTGAGTTTTTAAAGAATCAGAATAATTATTTTAGTTGATTCTCAAAGCACTCAGCATAGACTTTGATACAAAATTGAAAAAAGTAAGTTCCTATAGCTCAAAGTTCTAATAAAGTATCAGTGTTTACCTAACTATTTAGCCATACTAGAAACCCAAAGAATGACCATGCACCCTCTGAGACTAATCCCTCCCACATATATTCATGACCCTCTCCTGTCAAGATGTGGAGATACCTAATGGGCATGCCTTCTGCATAAAAGCATCATGAATCTTTGAGATGAGGTGTCAAAGGAGGTAAGAGAGCAGATGAGAAAGGAGACAAAAGTGCACAGAACAGATCCTTGGCAAGTTCACCAAGGATCAGCTGACAAAAACCAACATGAAACCACATTTTTATTCTGTCTTTAGCATAATGCTCTAAGCTAACCATTATGGGGAACACTTAAAAAAGCAACTATGGAATTCACAATTCGACAAACTGACCAGTCTTTTTAAAGTATATACTGATCGAGTTTAATGCATTTGTAAATAAAAAATAGTCACTTTATATGTTTTTATTGGTTCTACATAAAAATCATTTAACAGCTTCAGTAATCCAAAAAGATACTAAGTTATCCAGTATAATTCAACTCCCTGAAAAAGAGTATGGTTTTTTAAAAATGGTTGAACAAAATTTACTTGAATGTTTAATTCAAGGAAAGCATACCCATGACTCCAAAATCACGAAATGAAATGGTGATGATGCCCAATCTATAAATCCTGTTCTTTTTCCTCTCTACTGAACTGTGGACCCATGACTATACCTAAACAGAGCAACCTCCCTTCTAACACTTTCCCAAAGTTTTACCTCATCAAGTTAAAACTTGTCACTATACCTTAATTTTTCAAGCCAGAATTCCTTCCAATGTCTAAAAATTCTACAGATTGCATCTCTCAATCTCTTTCAACTCTGCCTCAGTACCGGAATCCTTATTTGTACTGTTTCAGTTCAAGCACTGATCAATTTTTGCCTAGAATGATATTGCTGCTGCTGCTGCTAAGTCGCTTCAGTCGTGTCCGACTCTGTGCGACCCCACAGACGGCAGCCACCAGGCTCCCCCGTCCCTGGGATTCTCCAGGCAAGAACACTGGAGTGGGTTGCCATTTCCTTCTGAAACCTCTAAATGTCCTGAAATTTCCTTTCAATCCTTTTCCCAAACTACCACTAGAGAAATATTTCTAAAAGCCAAACCATTCCATTTTAATAAAAACATTCAAACTAACCAATCTTTAAAATCACTCCCTTGAGCAAAATATTCTAATATATTAAAATAATGTTATAAGGTTAAGATGGACAAAGAAAAAGTTGGAAAGGTGAATAGATGTGTGAGATAGCAAATACAATGAAAGAAAACGTAGTGGTGGATATATGGGTATTCAGTTCATAATTCTTTCAGATAGTCTACATGTTTATAATCATTTTAAATCTCAGAAAAAATGTATTTTAATGTAATGGCTTGTTAAGTAAAAAAGGCTAATATTTACTATGGGCTGCTGCATCTGTGCTAAGGAAGCACTTTACACACATTATCTCTAGCAGTGTGCTGGAAAATGTCTAACATTTTCAACATAATTTTGGCTCTCTAGAAAGCAGAGGAGATGGTGAGGGACAAAGCCGTGATCTGTAGCACTTGTGAGTCTCCACGCTCAAATACTCCAACTATAGTTTTAAGCTTCTCAAGACAGAACCGTAAGAGATGAGCATTAGTCTGTCATTATATCTCCAACATACAGATAAAATAGACATCAATTTCTCAAGAATACAAATAATAATTCAATATGTTAAAATAATTAGGAAGCTTTGAGTACGTATTACTTTTATTTAAAGGATAATTGATATATCTGTAAAAGTTTGTGTGATTTATTTTTCAATAATAATTTTAAAACCACTGGCAAAATTCCTGAAAATTTAACAATCATTTCTCAGTTTTAACACTTGGCTGATTATCTCACAAATGGCAAGTTGGGCAGGTACAATTATACATCATTATTTTTATACATGACAATACGAAATATTGGAGAGACTATTACTTGCCTATCAGTAAATATTAGAGCCAGCATTCAATCTAGATTTTACTGACTCACAAATCTCAATTGATATTTGCTAATTCTCATGATCTGCTGCCTCATGAAATTCTACTCCTACTTCAAATTCAAGGCTCCTTTATGCTTCCATAGACTAAAAGCATATCTCTCATGCCACTTATTTGTCTAATTATTTACCCATAAGTCAATCTGATAACCTCTCTAGGTAGCTCAGCAAAGAAATGCATTCAAGGCAGCCGGGATCTGAATCTAAGACTTTACACTAGTGCATCATGCATAGTAAGTACTCAATGCATGGGAATTACTATGAACATGATTCCCCAGATTTTGAGTGGCTACAGAGCAGAATTTTCATTTTAGTATGACCAGCAGTTAAGGTATTGTCTGACCTGTAGGAGACACTCATGCAAAAGACAAGAAATGCAATCTGAATGACAGTCTTGGTTTTCTTATCTAATAATAGTAAAATATTGGTCAGATCACCTCACTGAGTCCCAGTGCCCAGAACAGTGATAAATGGGGGACATGGACTTGATTAATTATAAAGTACTTTCTTGTGCTAAAATGGCATGCATGCCCTTGCTGATCCAGTAAAGTGCATTAATACAGTACTTACAGAGAAATTGAAGAGTATGTGTCAAGAACTTTTCAATCATGTAGAAAAAAGCAAATGCACAATCCTCATTGTAACATTCACAATAGCCAATCACTGGTGTTAGCCTAAGCTTTCTTTCACTAATAGGATGGATAAATATATTCTAGCACATATATTCAATAGAATATTAAGCAATCATTAAAGATGATGGTTCGAATGTCCTGTAGAAACAAGGAAATCAGTTAATGTCATGGTAAATAAAATAGAATGTAAAATAAATTGTATATATCTTAACGTTTATATCTTAAAGAAAAAGCATGAGCGTAGAGAAGAGTAATACTGTATTGACAAAAATGACAAAAATGTATAGACACTGTTGGGCTCAACAAGGGATATATGTATACTTATAGGTGATTCACAGTGCCGTACACCAGAAACTAAAACAACATTGAAAGCAATTATCCTCCAATTTAAAAAATGCTATGATAAACCATAATGGAAAAGAAAATTTTAAAAAGAAAGTATATATAAAGTGTGGGCTTCCCAAGTAGAGCTAGAGGTAAAGAACCCGCCTGCCAATGCAGAACACACAAGAGACGTGGGTTCCATCCCTGCGTCAGGAAGATCCCCTGGAGGAGGGCATGGCAAACCACTCCAGTATTCCTGCCTGAAGAATTCCATGGACAGAGGAGCCTGGCAGGCTACAGTCCTTGGGGTTGCAAAGAGCTGGACACTACTGAAGCGACTTAGAATGCACACATGTATAATGTATAACTGAAACACTTCGGTGTTTAACACAAGAGTTAACAACATTGTAAATAACTATACTTCAATAGCAATAAATAAGAAAAAGAGTGCTTTTAAAGAAAATTCTATTTGTGAAATTTAGTGGGATGCTTTCTTATGTATAATTTATAAAAACTATTTTAGTGGGTAAATTCTAATGAAGTCTTCACAAAATCTGGGACTGTAGTAAAGAACCTCCGAAAATCTTAAGCTTAGGGATAGTTAGTGCTCCCTTGTCACATTTTCTACTTCTAAGCAGAGCAAAGTTGGTTGTATTAGAGAGCAGACACGTGCAGAGTGTACACACATACCTATGATGCAGAATTCACCAGAGGAGAGAATGGAGAAACACAAAAGGGAACTCGGGAACAATAATTCTGCTTTTTAGTATCCCTTAGTTATATAATTTCTAAAGATGGCACCCAAATTGTTGAAATTGACTGTAAAAATGTTAAAAGAAAACCTAAACTGGTTCCTTTAGGCTGAGAAAATCAAGTATTAATTTAATTTAATGAGCTGACCTTTTGTAAAAGTAACTGGTTCATTGCTGGAGCTTAGCCTTACAAAAATGAGTTTCTCCTTTGGTGAACAGTAAACCAGAAATAAAAAGGAGGCAGAAATTAAAGAATTAATCTGATCCAGAGAGAAGGATTCAGAGAAGAACTTTTCTCCCTGTTGCTTTCAAAAATAAGCAGAGTTCTATATTCTACTGATGTATTTTATGTGATGTAGAAATACAGAGGAAAAAATTTATTTAAGAAAATTACATAGAATGATGAGTCAGTTTCTACATTGTCACTTGTTATAAGAAGTTAACTAAATTACCTGTTAATTTTTTCTTTTAAAAGTAAGATAGGTGAGAAAAGTTGCCATCTCTTCATTACTTTAAGCCCAGCTCTTTCACAGTGCTGGTAGGAGTTCAAAATTTAATGACTAAATCAAGGAAAACACAATTGCTGGCCCAAACCATCAGAGAATCTATGCTAATAATCTGATGTTTATTAATTTGTGTATAAAAATATCATGGCCTACAGCAATATGATTTCATGATAATGCGTGGTGAGGGAACAGCTATTGCTATTTTCATATTGTAGTTCTTTAACTACTAGGTAGAGCTCCAATATCTGTCCAAGTTCACAGATTCATCAATATGCCGATTTGTTTTTAAGTTACATTAAGTTTATCCAAATGCTTTAAAATGCTATATATAAAGGTGATAAAATGAATAATACTTTAGAATTATATTGGTTAGTATTGGAGAAATTAAACATCTAAAATATATTCTTAAACTTCTTTTAGTGTTATAATTTACTGGATGGCAAATAGAGTTGCAAATTCATAAAAGCATATAAACAAACTTTGCAAAGATTACTGCCATGTATACTTCAAAACTAGATATCCATACCTCTATTTACCTGTAAGATATATCTTAGAGAAGAAAAAAGTCTAGCAAAGCGATATGACTTCTAATAAATGTGACCTGAATTTTGAGCAAGCATCTATGCATATGGTGCTATTAAGAAATCCTTAATAATTGGCACACTAGTTATTTCACTTTCCTCTATATTTACTTTTAAAAGAGGAGTCTATTATATATGTGTGTGTGTGTGTGTGTGTGTGTGTGTGTGTTAAAGGTATGTGTTTTGTATTATAAATACAAAAGTATTATAGAATCACATGTAACATTAGTACAAAAATATGATGTTCATATATTTTAACAGTACCTTCTTAAAAATAAAGTATCAGGTAAAAATAAACTTTTTTTGCTTGATTATTATTCTTTACTCATGAACGACTACATAGAGGTGGGAAAGAGTAACAAAGCCAGAGAATAAAAGATAAGCTATTTAAATTCAAACTTGGCTCATATTATTTGGCTGAGACAATTAAAATGGACATCACTCAATGATTTCTAGGCCATATCATATGCAGTGACAGCTGAATTTGCACATATCTTTCTTAGGATGACATGAAAGGCATGAATTTCTGCCCTTTGAAGTTCATTTTTTATTGGATTCACATAGTATAATGTTACTTACAATATCTGAGATTAAAATTCACTCATTATCTTTCCTTTGATTATGCTTTTTTTCTCCTCTGTATGCATGCATGCCTGTGTGTTCAGTCACTTCAGTCCTGTCCATCTCTTTGTGACCCTATGGATTGTAGCCCACCAGACTCCTCAGTCCATGGGATTCTCTAGGCAAGAACCTCCAGGGTATTTTCCCAACCCAGGGATCGAATCTGCTTCTCCTGAGTCTCCTGTATTACAGCAGATTCTTTACTGCTGACCACTGGGGAAGCCTGTGGTTTATACACAGGTTGGTGGAAATAGAAACGGATGGAAAAAATCACCCTTATAGTAATTATTAGCTATAAGGCCATATCTTGTATGAAGACATTTAAGATCAAAATGTGAAATTCTAAGATGATTTTAGATTTTCTTAAGAGTAAAGTTAAAATAAGAAAATAATGAGATACACCTTTATAAAGTAATTTTTTCCATTTGTGATATTATATAGAATGACCAACACTCTTCAAAAATGGTAATTAAAACTAGAATGATTCAAAATAAGTGAATTCCCAAAACAATAATCAGTACTCCTCCCCATCAAACATCCCCAAGGAAAATGTGGCTGCAATTTTTTTTGCCAAATCCTGATTTTAAAAATTTTACTTTTTATTCCAAAGGAAAAAAAATTATAATTCAAAGAAGGAATTAAACAGACAGTGACAACTGAAGACAGAGAAAGAAAATCAAGTTAAAAAGGAATAAAACCAAGAACAATTCTACACACCAGTGTAACCACACTGGCACCACTGAAGACCAACATGATCCACAGTTTCTTAACTCTACCTGCACTGGTTTGTTCTTCAGACGTTCTTACCTTTATTATCATTTGACACTATTAATACATTTTTATTTCTATTTCTACTTCCTAATATCAACTAAAAGACCTAGGACCAGAGGGGATATCCAGGATATCTAATAGAACTGATGCTGTTACTCAAATCATTTCCACTTGTCGGCTTTATTGCATAATTCAATAAAAACAAATGAAGTCAATAAAGAGTACTCAGTGACACTGTTGACAGACAGCATGTAGTAAAGTACTGTGGATAAACTAAAAGAGGTCATTTTTACTGGTTACCAAATGCTTTCTAGCAGCCATATAAGTCAAAAGAAGACAATTTCAAGCTGCAAGCAACCCAACTCTATTTAGTTAATGACACAGCTAGAAGAAAATGTGCCATGAAGTGTATGTATAGTTAATGGTAGATCCCATGCCTGAGAAGAACCAAGATGGGCAGTGGAAATGAGCATTTCATATTTGTTCAACTTTCATCAGTTTTAGGCTGGGGGTTCCCAGCATTATAGACCATTAGCAGAGTTAACAGAAGTTGATGATATTATGTTAATCTCTCTCTCCCTGGAAATTTAACATTTCTATAATCCATGAAACACAGAGAATCAAAAGCAACAACACAACAAATACTTTGATAACTTGAATTAGGAACGTGAATTATATTTTCAATATAATATCTCCATCTGTACATATAGTTCCTATGTGTTAACAGAACAGGAAAAAGAGAAGGCAAATTGTCCTTATGGTGACTACTGGCCTAACATTGTTTTATGCATTATTTCACAGTTAAGGAATTAGGGGTAAGGCTTAGAGAAGTGTTAATCCAGCTGTGTTTAGAAAACAGTGATAGTGTTTTCAAACTTATTGCTTGAGAAAAATTGTTTTGGGGTCAAAAATTAATCTTCGCATCTCTGGAGTTCCAAAGTGCTTTGTATTTTTATTATATCACTTAGTATGCTTTTATTGTCATTATGGTCCTAACACTAGACAGGCAGTTCCTGAAGAGTAGGAATCCTGTCTTATTAATACTGTATCTTTTGCAGTCTTCAGTGTGGCTATGTATGCAACTCTGACCTCAAAAAATTAATGAAATGAACAAATATGCCATCAAATACACAATAGGTCTTGAATTTCTCTCTAATCCGTCAAAATTTTTCTCCTCTAAAATAATGTGTTATACCATGGATTCTGCATGTGTATTAAAGCACTGCTGCTGCTGCTAAGTCGCTTCAGTCATGTCCGACTCTGTGTGACCCCAAAGACGGCAGCCATTCCTGGGATTCTCCAGGCAAGAACACTGGAGTGGGTTGCCATTTCCTTCTCCAGTGCATGAAAGTGAAAAGTGAAAGTGAAGTCGCTCAGTTGTGTCCGACTCTTTGTGATCCCATGGACTGTAACCTACCAGGCTCCTCCGCCCATGGGATTTTCCAGGCAAGAGTACTGGAGTGGTTGGCCCGCATACTTGAAAAGTAAATCAAACAATTAAAGTAAGCTAGTTTTTAAAATCCCTTTAATGAAAAGAACTTTCTTGATTATTAGAAACAATAATATTTTCTAGGAGTTTATAGATTTTTCATTTCTGATCTAAAATAAGAGAGACATGCTTGTAGAGCAGATTACAGTCAGTATAATTAAGATTATAAGCATGTGTTCATGCTGTTTCTACTCCCAGTCTTTCCTAAGCTCTAACTCCTCTTCCACAGAGATGAAAAGATCTTTCTAAAAGCAAATCCAGTCGTGTCAGTCTGCTTCTTAAAAACAACAGAAGAGCAGTCTGGGTTATGTTAACCCTGGCCACATCCCACCCAGAGCTTCAATTCTACCACAGCTCAGAGTCAGCCAATGCTCCATCTATTTTCAGAACCCCCCAAAATTCAGCAATGTTTATAACTGGGATAAACATGTGATTCCTCCATTTTTTTGGTCTATTTTCTGTTGTTTCTGCTTTAAAAACTCATAGTCAATTTTTAAGATCCAGCTTAAAAGCCATCCTTTCCTGGTGATAGCTTCTCTAAAACACTTTCTTGAAAAGGAGGAAGAAATTCTTCCTCTAAAGTCCTTTCACTTTGCATTTTACTCTTTGTTTATGAGGCTGTCCCTTGTGACTGCTGGGAACTGAAGTGCAAGGAACTGCTTGTATAGCTTAGAAGACTTAGTATATAACCCAATGTTGTTAACAAACAAAAAAGCCAACAGAATTTTCTCTGAATAGATAAATGTCTTTCAAACAAATATTCCCTATAGAATCTGAAAAATGGTATCACTTATTACTTACTAAAAGAGAAAAAAAATTTTTTGTAAGGGTTTTACCCTTTTAGATTTTTAAGAAAATGGAAGAAATGTTGTTTTCTATTACTTTTCTTATGGCTTTTTATCTTTGTATTATTTGACTTCAATAATAACCTTTTAAAATTCAAAAATAATAAAGAATTCATATAAAGATCATATATAAGAAATCAATAAATTTCAAAAAATTTTAAAACAAACCATGATAAAAATCTTTAGTTGAAATAAAATAGTATGGCATCCTTACACTGATAAACCATACCAATTCTTACAGAGTTGTTTATTTAATTTAGTTTTTGTTTAACTGCAAGGCTGAGGTTCAGTGATGAATAGCTGTGACTGGTAACTATCTTTGACCACAATAAAAATCAACATATGGTTCCATTTTGCTGATGATACCACAGCCAAAAGGCCAAAATTTAATTCCATACTTTGCTGTTTCTGGTGTATGCCTGAGTATTGTTTTGTTTTCTTCCATTTTGGACTTAGGAGAGAAAAAGCAGTTTGAGTAAATGCTTACATTTAAAATACGACACACTCTTTTTTCACCGCTTCATAGATCTACATGTTTCAATGAAAACTGCCAAGAGCACTGAACTTCAATATAAGAGTAGAGAGTAGCTTTCCCAACTGTGTAAATATATTACGTTATGGACACCCTGAACTCTTGACCTTCCCTATAAAGGAGATGCTTCTAAAATGTCAGTTAATCATAAAGCAGTGCCACAATGGGTTACCCAGAAGCAGAAGGCAATTTAAAAGAGCAATTTTAACATGCAATTGCCAAAACATGCAATGCAGACAATTTCTGATGATGGCATATTTTATTTCCATTTAATAAGAGAAAGAGAAAACTGTATTTTCTCAGCTTCTATACCAGATGGCATACCCAGGGGAAATAGACACACTGAAAAAACAAGTGTGCTGTCTTTGATTGTTCAATGGAGTTTTTGAATTACTTCCCATTTAAGACAACTTCACATTTACACATTTTTTAAAATGTATAAAATGCTTGAAAAAGCATTATGTGAACAATAACATGGGTCAGGCTGTAAGCTAACAGTGAAGGAATCATACCCTCAGGCACAAAGAGAAGCAAGAGGCAAGCAGAGCTGGCTACAGCCACCAGAGGCTGTAATTACCACCTCTCCTAACTTGAGTGACCCTGAAGCAGGTAATCGTACTTACCAAATGATTTTAATGTACTTCAGAAGGAAAACAAAGAAATGCTTTGGCAACTAGGCAGAACATTTTCAGAAAAGGATAGAGTAAAACATATTTTACACTTCTTTACCTGTCTAAAATATTTCAAAGAGTGTATACTTGAGTGTTAAGCACACTAATCAATTGTGCTTTCAATAAAACTGAAATTGCAAATATTAAGCTATGTTTTCTCAAGGAATAATTCAGCCATGCAGATTCTATTTTATAAAAATGCACATCCCTCCCAGATACCATACTTTCATATATCCATGCTACATTCTTCTGAAGGAGGGAAAAGAAATGCCCATAGTAGGAGCAAGAGGGAAAGAATTCAGTTTTTCAAGTACCAGAAAATAGGTATGAGCCCCGGTTGCCCAGCTGACTGAAGATTAGACAAATCATTATTTTTTACTTTGTTTTTCCTAAGTCTTACATTCACCAGCTACAAAACTGGGATAATAATATCCAAGTAATTATAAGGCAACATCAATCAATACTGTATTATGAAAATGTACATTTGCATTTAAAATATAAAACTTACTCATTAACACACATAAATAAAGCCAACTCATTAACTTGCTGTAAAATTATTTATTGGCAGATTTCTGCCAAGAAAAAAAAATTACTATTGCCAGAAGTAAAATTTAAAAGGCTTCACTACATTAAAATGGAGTTTTTAAGACAGTAAATATAAACTAATTACTCTCTGATAGGTATCTAGTAGTCAAGGATTTTTCCTTTGTGATAAACCAAAATAAAAAAATAAGAATTTCTGAGAGGCAGGAAGTCATCATCACCCTATTTGTTACTTATAAAAAATTCATGTGAAATTGATATCAGACACACACACAGAGCTAAAAAAAATTATACTTATCTTCAAGGCTTCTTGGTGGTCTAACACGTAGAATGCATTAAAATAGCTATTTCAAAACAAAAATATTCAACCAGATGATACTAATGGTAAAACATTACCCTACAACATGGCATCAGACTAGTATTTCTTAAAATGGAATGGTTTACAGAAACAATATTCAGAGTTTACACAATTTAATAGAATTAGATGAGAACCTCTCCAAAAGTTATCTTTGTCATCTCAAAGGGATTATTTTCCCAGATTATGAAGAATTTTTGTACTAAATATCAGAGAATATCATAGTCAGCATAAGTTGTGTTCTGTTCGTTGCTATAAAACACCAGACTGAGGCCAGTGATGATACTCACGCTGGTAGGGTCTGAAGGATCTTAAACTCGGGAAAGAACTCTTGAAGAGGGGAAGTAGACGGACGTCATAATTTTAACCTATACTGACTGTATTTAGATATGTGATGTTCATCAGTTATACCCAACTTCTGCTTTTCAGAGATTTAAAAGCTAATAGAACATCTAATTCCGTAAGTTTTCCCTCTTTTGCTAATAAGAGAGCATAATTAGTAGACATTCCTATAAAACAGTAACCATAGTTTCTCTCCAGTCTACAATGTACTTGAAAATCTAGTCTATAAGCATTTTTTACCATAAAACCTACATCAAACACACCTATGAGAACATTAATAAATTAATAAAGATATGTGACAAAGACTCACCACATGTGAAAGATAGTTTCAAAAACTGTTTTATGGTTGGAGGTAAAACTGCAAATGAATGAGCTTCATACCATTTTATGCCACAGAACCCACAAATTAAATGTTTTTCACATATCAAAAATAGACCAATATAATTTAAAAATGTCAAGACATTTATAAATTTGAAAGCAGCTATGAGCATAAGTTATTTTTACTCTGTCCCCTCCCACAAAGATAAGGTTATTCTCAAAGTAAAATACCTCAAAGCACTTTACAGTCATATTTTTACTTATTTCAGCTCAATAGGCATTCTCAACATAAGCATTTAACAGGGATAAATCAATGTTCCTCAAAATGTTGTTTCCATCCACTTAATACAGCATAACTAGCCCCAAAACACAATTTCATTTATTTTCAATTTCCATTGGCCTTTAGACCAATGACCAATTTCAAATAATTTCTAGTTTAAAAATTACATTATATTAACAAATCATTGTGTGGTACTGCTAATTTTTAAGGATCTATTTTGGTAAAAAATAAGGCAGATGAGATATTTAAAAGAAAGAAGTCTGGGCCCAGAAATCAAGAGGAAGCTCACTTGAATAGTAAATTAACATGTATTACTTTTGTTTGTATATACCTTGTAAGGATTAAATGTAAAGGGAGAGAAAGGTAATTTTATCAGAAAATATGTGTGGATAATTTCTCCAATAAAACAGACCCCACCATTCCTCATTTTATGTTACCACTGGATATTAATTTTGGAAGAGTGAGTCACTTCTCAGTTTCCATATTGCTTCCTTTTTTAATTATTTCTCTGACTAGTTGAGGTTGTAGAGTCAACTTGCTTTTCCCCACAGGAAATTCATCTACTACAATAAGAATAATTTGTCACATTACTTAAAATGAAAAGACTTAGCTGTACTGAAAATGTGAAAAGCAAATTGTGTGATTTAGGCTGAGCCTCAGAGACTTACCTAATGTCTTCAGGATTAAGCTATTTTCCAACCACAAGATAAACATATGACACAATCAGCAAATTAGAAAACTGTCTATTGTCTAAATCTGAGACTAAAAATTCAGCAGTGAAGCTTCCTACTAGTAAGCATCTTTAAATATTTATATAGGAAATATGTAAATATGAATATATAAAATGAGTCAGAATAAAATATTTTTAGGGATGACAATACATTAGGTAATTGCATGAATTTTACTTTAATGTTAGATCAGTACTCTTGGTGGGTAGCCTCAGAATATTGTAACTGTTAAACAGATGTCAAAGAAACAAAAGACACATTACAGGCATTTACATTTTCATATATCCCTATGGTCTTAGTTTTCAATTTTCAGAATCTAAATCTTTAAATGTTCAAGACATACAGACCTATGAATTAACTCTGCAGGTGTTTCAACATAATGATTGACATAAAAAAAAATCTCTTTCAACTAAATTAAAAAATTAAACTATTTTCAACAATAAAACAGTAAATAGTATAATAAGAGTGCACCCAATAAATTAGACAATAAAACTTTTCAGTGGATTTAATAAATAGCTAATGATTTTTCTCATTGTAATAATATGTTGCAATAAGGAACAGGATGCATGTTTATACAGTACTTTTTATTTCACCTTTCATCATTTCTTAGTGTTTTCTCCATATGCTATTATTTTCACCACTCTGTTTTAGGCATGAGGAAGACAATACAAGCTTTAAAGACTAAAGAAAAAAAAGAAAGAAAGAAAGAAAGAAAAGCCCCTGTATTTTACAGCTGGGTTTCAAGCTGCTGCGCTAATCCCCAACAGAATTTTCTGAATAGACTTTATTGAGGATTGACTCAAAGTAACTTTTCTTATGCGTATTATCAGATACAGCCTCTGCACTGACCATAACAAAATTATCAAGAAAGACAATTTGCACATAGTAGAAAGGTACTCAACACTTGCTTAAACTGTGAAGGTTTTCTTTCTCAATGATACGTTCACTGGCATCAACCAGAGATTTTGGGCTAAATACAAGAAAGCTGAGCAAAATTACCAGGCAAGAAAAGACTGTAGATTCATAACAATAATAATAAAGAAACATTCACACTGCCCTGAAATCAGTCAAATTGATGACATAATTAAGGCTACAATTTACCAATACTCTGGAAATCTTAGAATAATATGACTAATCATGTAACAAATAATTAGAATTTTTAATATTGGAAGAATATTATGTCTTATGCTAGATTCCTTCCCTAGGCCGAGTAGCCTGCTCTTCAGTCTTACCTGCACATTTGGTTCTGGTGATTAGTGGAGGTCCTGGAAGCCCCGTTCCACCTTCACCTGGTCTTGTAAGCAGAACACGGATCTCATATTCGGTATCTGGATCCAAATGCCATAATTTATAAGTTGGCGCATTGACTGCATGGGTTTCTGTCCAGGACCCTGATGTCATTCGGTACTCCACTTCTTTCAGAATAATAGGACCATCGCCAATGATGGAGTTGGCATTTAGCTGAATCAGCAAGTATGTAGGCCCAACGCCTAGTAGCTGGGGAGGAGCAATGGGTCTCGGTGGTTCTAGGAGAGACGGATGAACAATCTCATTAGCTAAAAACCCAAAAGACTATAATGCATAGATATACTTATATCTCTTGAACTCTAAAGGTTTAAGGCCTATTTTATTTAGGAGTTCATAATAAATATTTAAAAGAAAACTGGGAATGAGTGGTCTGGAAACTTTACTTTTAAAGAGCAAATACTTTCAAGATGGGATATAACCCTTTTACCACAAGTTTTTGTTTGTTTTTTTTTAATTAAAAACATGCCTCTCCAGGAGATAAAGACACAGTAACCAAGGGAAATAAAAAGAAAATATTTAGAGATAGATAGCTCTGATTAACTACTAAACACAGTACACATTAACATTCTTGAGGAACTAAGATCTTGACAAATCTCCAAATTAATGAATACTGCTATAACTAATTATTTTGTTCATAAAATATGTCCAAGTCATGTTTTTGTTCCTGCTGTTTTTTTTTTCTTTAACTTCTGCAGACTTCTTGCAGATGAAATGAAAAGAAGGCATAGCAACGTTGAACTCAGGAGCTGATGCCGAGTGATGACTTGTTTCCATACATCTATCTCTCAATATAATAAACTGAAATTGACAGTGAGGCAAAATCACAAATCATTACATATCACTGGCCTTTGGGAGGAGCATGTGATAAAGCAATGCATCAAAGATTAAACTCAAATGCCAAAGGTACACTGCAATTTAATCTTGAAAACCTTAGAAAGAAACTTTGGGAAACAATATATCAATTGTTGAACTTATGAATATGATAAATAATGAATTAGGGAACTATTTCCCTTTAACAACAATACAGGTGAAATCTGATACTGAACTTTATGAAAGATCCCATAGCTTTAGCTCTGTCCATATGAATTCTAATTATTACATTGCGATCAGGTGGAAGCTTCTTTAAGTCTCAGAAAGAACATTTCTTGGTGATCCAAAAGACTTTAAGGGAAAGTGTTAATCTATTGTTTCAAAGGTGTTTTTTTTTTAAAGTTAAAGCAAATTATATGAAGAAAAGCTATTAAATGCAACCACACAATCCTCTTGGAGTCCACACCTTCATCTCAAGGAGAAGATGCAGATAGAAACAAGAAAATACAGCTGATGTTTTTTTTAAACTGGATTTCCTATTTTAATGGCAATGAATGCTTATAATACAACACTGGAAAAAACAAAAACAAAAAACGTATACTTCTGGTACAGATTTCCAGTTGTAGC
Source organism: Bos taurus (assembly GCF_002263795.3). NCBI lineage: Eukaryota > Metazoa > Chordata > Mammalia > Artiodactyla > Bovidae > Bos > Bos taurus. The sequence continues at coordinate 66,247,436 of NC_037336.1, forward strand.
CCAGAATTTGCTTTTAAACTCCAATGTGTAGTTTCCACCTTATGAACCCTTGTCTTAAAAACATCCCTAACGTGAGGAATAAATCAAGCTGGACTAAATCTCTATACAGGTTAATTTTCAAGAATCTTCCTCCAAAATTCATATGACAAATATTTATTGAGTAATTACTAACTGCAAAGCTATTCTACACATTGGGTATTCATATAACATGGCAAGGGAGAAATAATAAATCAGTAAATTCATCATTTTAAATTGAGAGTTATGTAGAAAATAGATACTGAGATTAAAAATATCAGACGTTGGAGGGAGAGGTACCTAGTGAGTAATACTAGTTTTTTTTCTGCCCAAATGACTTGAAGAATATAGTCAGTCACATCAAGAATCATCATTACACAACAGCTTTCAAACTAGTTATCAGTAAAATCATATAAACTTGTGTTTCACTACTGCTCCTGTTTAAAGTGAAAATAAAGCTCAGATTAAGATTATTTATATTCTATATAAACTAGTATTGTAGTGTAGTCACTTAGTCATGTCTGACTCTTCGCAACCCCATGGACTGTAGCCTGCCAGGCTCCTCTGTCCATGGAATTTTCCAGGCAAGAATACTGGAACGGGTTGCCATTCTCTTCTCCAGGGGATCTTCCCAACCCAGGAATTGAACCTGGCTCTCCTGCCTTGCAGGAAGATGCTTTACGGTCTGAGCCACCTGGGACCATGAGCTTTGTAAACTGCTTACATTTAAAATTATCACTATTTCTTATAGAAAGGTAGTGCTTAACACCTGATTTATAAATTTTAAGTACAAAATCTCTAATGGTTTGAAAATTCTTTTCAACAGCATATATTCAAAATTGGGTATAGGGTGAATTAATATTTACAAATTCACAGCTGAATTCCATTGAGAAGCTACAGAAGAAAAAGTCTAAATAATACCAAAATAGTTTAGAATTTTCATGTATCAGCTAAACAAAATAAAGCTGGACAATTCATACCATGAAATTTCAGCAACTTGTCTAACAACTTTTATATTTCAAGTTTATAAAAGTTTTGGTAGACAAAGAGAGAGTTGATATATTTTCTAAATCTTAAACTAAAATGAAACTGAATAGAGAAATGAATGTAATAGAAAAAATGCAAATATCTTCCCAGACTATCTAAATGTTGCACATATTTTAAGAAGCAGTCTGTATTTTGCGAATAAACTGAGCTGCCTCATATCTGTAATGTTTGTTTTCATTCCAGATGGCTCATGTACTGACTAATTTAAGTAGGAAATGATACTAAATTCACAGCTTGCTGGGATTCTAACCCAGAGCAGCAATGCCTCACTCATATCACAGCTGAACAATAACGTGCAGAGGTCTGATATTTTACATTGGAATAATTTGCCAAATGAATCATACATAACAAACATTGGGATTAATCTATAAATTTATGGGTAGGGTGAAACCTGACCTAATAAGTGTACATTGAATATAAAACCTCAACCATCACAACTCTGCATATTATTGTCATGGAAATAAAGGAGAAAACAAAAGAGGAGAACAGAAGAGGAAAGCTACAACAAAACATATATTAGAAACAAGTGAAAAAGTAAAGCATAATGTTTCTTCTATCATTTCTACCTTTAAAGAAATGACATGTACAAGAAAATGAAATTTAAAGTCAAGAGATCTAGTTTTTAAAATGCATACACTATTAGCTGAGTAGACCTGCACATGTTATTATTATAATTTCCTCATTGGCACACTAGGCATAATTTTAAGAATTTTAAAAGACTTTACATTTCTAAGGCATGTCAACAAGCCCTATATTTGATGCTGTTTTGCTTTGTTTTGTTTCTGCCAAGGAGCATATAAATTTTAAACCTGAAAATTAATATTCAACACTAGTGTTTTGTGTACATGAAGAACTGAGTTTGTTGTAATCAGGTTCTTGGACCAAAGAGGCCAATAATTCACTCTGATCAGTGTTACATCTCACTTACTATGGTCAAGTCAACAAAAGGGCAGTCCAGTAATCAAAGCACTAGCTCAAATTCAGAACTGTGGCAATATTCAGAGAGGCTTAAAAACATATACATTGATTAAGAGCATGATTATAAGTGAAACCTAACATTAATGAGACTAATATACCAATACATATTAAATTTTATGTTGGAGGTAAAAAGTTGCCTCATATTAGCATATGCATTTTGGTTTTAGCCCCTTGAGAACAAGGAGGCTTATTTATAAAATCTCTATTCATTTCAATAAATTATGCATGAATTTTAATCAGTTAGCAAATGAACAAGTAATTGTTCTGCAGAACAATATTAATATTCTTCATAACTTAATACACTATCAGACCCAGAGGTGTGGTGTGAATAAATCCCAATTGTACACTAGGTATCAACTGAAGCATGCAATCCCCAAAATACAAGATAAACTTTGCCGATGTTACCAATTAACTTTCAATTAATGACTTATATTCATTATTCTAGAGCTAAACCTATTATAAAATTGCAATTATACATTCAAATTGCTTTATTTGTTTTCTTATTTCAAATAATTTTTAAAAGTGTCTTGGAATCAAAGTAACTCATTATGAAAGAATATTCTCATTCAATTATTCCTATTACAATGCTATTTACAAACAGACATGTCACTTATCAACACTGAGTTAATAAAATGCAGAATCAGAAGTTGAAGCTATGAAGCCAGAAAAAGTCACTCAACAAAGTAAATATCAAAGCAAATGACACTTCTACATTTGTCCTTTCAAATAAATACATTAAATACCTCTCAATCCTATATCCTTCCACATTGTTTTGTTTACTTGTCAGAGAAGGCTTGATAAAAAGTATCTTGAGATAAGCCTTCTCATTATAGAAGCAGGCAATAAAAACGCCTTTGTTTCTTAAGACTGTTGTAACAAATTACCAAAAAAGTGTGGGTTTAAAATAACTGAAATTTATTCTCTCATGATTCTGGAGGCCAGGTGCTCCAAATCAGAATCACTGGGTCGGAATCAAGGTGGTACCAGGACATACTTCCTCTAAAGGCTCTAGGGCAGAATCAGTACCTTGCCTTTTCTAGTATCTCCTAGCAGCTGGTATCCGGTGGCTTTTGGCCACATTACTCCAGTCTCTATTTCACAGTTCACACTGCCTTTTCCTCTTCTCTCTGTAGCCAAATCCCTCCAATCCTCTACTTATAAGGGATTTCCCAGGCAAGAATAATGGATTGGGTTGCCATTCCCTTCTCCAGGCAATCTTCCTGACCCAGGAATCTAACCCAGGTCTCCTGCATTGCAGGCAGATTCATTACCATCTGAGCCTCCAGGGAAGGTATTTGTGATTATATCCACATGCAGGGTCCACATGAATAATACAAAATACTATCTCCATCTCAAGACTTTTGGCTTAAACACATCCCCAAAGACAGTTTATCCAAATACGGTAATAGTCGTTGTTGTTCAGTGGCTCAGTTGTGTCCGACTCTTTGGACTGCAGCACATCAGGCTTCCCTGTCCTTCACCATCTCCCAGAGTTTGCTCAAAGTAGTCATGGGTTCCAGAGATTAGGATCTTAGATTTTTGGTATCATTTTCAGCCTATCACAGACATGGATTATGAACTCATTCTTACTCCTGGGAGACATCACGACTCTACCTTTAATCTAGTTGGTAGGAAGCTAGCAAAATAATTCTCCTAGGATATTTCCTAGCTATGTTCAGAACAGTCAAAATTATTTTTAAGAGGCAATAATTTATCCACATTGCTTTTTCCTTGCTATTTATTTTTTAAAGGAAATGAAAATATACAGGATGAAAATTATTACTGGAAATGGCTACAAGAGTCAATGTTCCCTTTCTATGTCTAAATTCCTATAAAAATACAATTAGAATATTTGCCTTGGAGTTATTTATTTGCTGTCATTTGTTTACTTAAATGAATGAATCAATTCAAATCAATATTATTCTACTCCTTTATCATTCCTCTTATTAAAATTTTGACCCAGTTATAGTTTAAAAAGAAAACTTTACTAGTTCATGCTTCATTTTGTCTAATTTTCTTCCACATCACCTATTAAATGCTCAAGTAAATGGAAAAGAACATTAACGACAAATGCAGGAAGAATAACATCAATATACAAAATAACTCAAGCTTTTATTTATCAGCTACCCTATGACAGTTTTAAATGATCTTAAATTATGCCTCAAAAGGATAAAAATATAATTTAATGGTATTGACTGTTTCAAGAAATTTGAAATAACACTGATGAACAGAAGATGGCCTTTCCTTCCATAAGAAATGGAAAGCAGGTTACAGATAATAAAAGCATTGCTGGGGGCATTTGATATCACATAAATGGCAACATAATTTGTCTAATTTTCTCCTAAGATATAAAAACATGAAGTAAACTGTTGAAAGTGTTTTGATGTATAAGATGTAACAAAGTTTCTCATGCAGTCACATTTTATAAACTGTAATGAAAATATATTTATGAGAAGATTAATAGTTCTTTCATGATTTTCACTCTTATCACTGATACCTCAGATTTCCAATCCTAACGAATTCCTTAGGCAGCTGAATACCTCTCGATTCACTCTTTGGACTACTATCTCATGATATTTGCCCATATCAATTATGTAGTCAGTAAATTCTATGAATCATTTTTCAGATAAAGCATCATTTTAATTATGTTGACATATTTGTGCATTGAGAAAGTAAAAAAATTTTATTTAATATATTAAAATCCTTTTAAATCCAACAATCTAATGATAGATGTTTTCTTCAAATCCTATCATTCAGGTGGCTCATAAGCTTGAACTGGCCAAATAAAGTTAATGCTCAGACATCACAAAGTTTGGATGCTGCTAAATATGAGGTTCCTATGCCAGCATCTAGACCACGTATCAATCAAAATAGGTTGTTGTTACCTATTATCATCTCCATGGAAATTACACGTATGATAGGAAAGGAGTACATCAAGGCTGTATATCGTCATCATGCTTATTTAACTTATATGCAGAGTACATCCTGAGAAACGCTGGGCTGGAGGAAGCACAAGCTGGAATCAAGGTTGTGGGGAGAAATATCAATAACCACAGATATGCCGATGACACCACCCTTATGGCAGAGAGTGAAGAAGAACTAAAGAGCCTCTTGATGACAGTGAAAGAGGAGAGTGAAAAAGTTGGTTTAAAGCTCAACATTCAGAAAACTAAGATCATGGCATCCAGTCCCATTACTTCATGGCAAATGAATGGGGAAACAGTGGAAACAGTGGCTGACTTTATTTTTCTGGGCTCCAAAATCACTGCAGATAGTGATTGCAGCCATGAAATTAAAAGATGCTTACTCCTTGGAAGGAAAGTTACAACCAACCTAGATAGCATATTAAAAAGCAGAGACATTACTTTGCTAACAAAGGTCCCTCAGGTCAAGGCTGTGGTTTTTCCAGTAGTCATGTATGGATGTGAGAGTTGGACTATAAAGAAAGCTGAGCACCGAAGAATTGATGCTTTTGAACTGTGGTGTTGCAGAAGACTCTTGAGAGTCCCTTGGACCACAAGGAGATCCAGCCAGTCCATCCTAAAGGAAATCAGTCCTGAATATTCACTGGAAGGACTGATGTTGAACCTGAAATTCCAATACTTAGGCCACCTGATGCGAAGAGCTGACTCATTAGAAAAGACCCTGATGCTGGGAAAGATTGAGGGCAGGAGGAGCAGGGGACGACAGAGGATGAGACGGCTGGATGGCATCACCGACTCAATGGACATTGGTTTGGGTAGACTCCGGGAGTTGGTGATGGACAGGGAGGCCCGGTGTGCTGCGATTCATGGGGTCGCCAAGAGTCGGACACGACTGAGCAACTGAACTGAACTGAACTGAGGCTATGGAAAGAGTGTGTGCTGTGCCCCACTGCCCACCCTTATAAAATTTCACATACACAAAAAATCCTGAGAAGTGTGAAATAAACACCCATGATTTCACAGCTATAAGTAGGCAGTACTATTTTAGAATTTAAAAAATGCAATTGAACAAAAAAGTCCTTTTTTAATGATATATATATATATTTATTTATTTTTATTATGTATTTTTAAATCATTACTTATATCTATCTAAACAAGACTTTCTTCATTCTCCCCCAGCAGTTTTTCACTAATAGTAATTGTTCTAATGATTGAGGAGTGTTACTTGTTTTGAATTGGCTAGAGCCAAGATTACTTCAGAGAAGGCAATGGCACCCCACTCCAGCACTCTTGCCTGGAAAATCCCAGGGAGAGAGGATCTTGGTAGGCTGCAGTCCATGGGGTCGCAAAGAGTCGTACACGACTGTGCGACTTCACTTTCACTTTTCACTTTCATGCATTGGAGAAGGAAATGGCAACCCACTCCAGTGTTCTTGCCTGAATCCCAGGGATGGGGGAGCCTGGCGGGCTGCCGTCTATGGGGTCACACAGAGTCGGACACGACTGAAGCCACTTAGCAGCAGCAGCAGCAAGATTACTTGATCATGAAATTCACAGGATAGTCCCACAAAATGAAAAATCCTCCAGCCCAAGATACTTATAGACTCCCCTAGAGAAACACTACAATGTGAAAAATAATTCCCCCTCATAAATCCAGGGGTTATACTTACCTAAAATTACATCATTTACATTTACATTGTTTCATTTCTGGTGGTTCAGATGGTAAAGAATCCGCCTGAAATGCAGGAGAACCGGGTTCATTCTCTGGGTTGGGAAGATCCCCTGGAGAAGGAACCCCACTCCAGTGTTCTTGCCTGGAGAATACCATAGATAGAGGAGCCTAGTGGGCTACGGGGTCATAAAGGGTGGGACATGACTGAGTGACTAAGCACACACACACATTTACATTTCTCAAAAAAGTACTGGAGCAGTATTTTGAAGAGGGTGCAAACACTAAATATGTGATCATTTATTCACACAGGCTTGACCATCATCAATGAGGCACAGTTAAATGGGTGTGTAAGTATGCAACTTACTCATCAACAACTGAACTGACATTTTTGGAAAGCCGTATATCAAGAAGTAAAGATGTGTTAACAGACTAAAGTAATCCCACTTCTGGAAATCTAATGGAAAGAGACAATTAAACCTATATCTAAAGAGCAAAAAATTAAGCAATCAAAATATTCTACAATAGGTAAATGACACAAATTATGGTATTTCAGTAGCATTCCATCATATACTTCAAGAACACAAGTTGTGAAGATTATACAACAAATGTCAGGTGACATTTGAATGTTTAGTTTATTTAAGCTTTCATTTTAAAAGGTAAAAACTATATTCCTATTAATTAAAGAAAGAGACAGAGAAAAGAAAACCACTATCCACTACTACCATAAGGAAATACACCAAACAGCTAATAACAGTGATTAGGGAACTATGAGACCACAAGTGGTCTTGCTCTTTCTTTTTTCTCTATTTTCCAATAAATTTTGTAACACGCTCATCAAACTTTTTCACCATTACATTCCCAGTCTCTGTTGCAGTGCCTAAGTTCAGTAATTCGCTACAGAATGAGTGGTTGACTTAAGAACACCTTGAAAAAAAGTCATCCATGTCACTGTAAGAAAAAATTATCCACATAAATTCTGTCTGTTCCATACCAAAAGACACAGACTGCCACTTCAGTGTCAGAACCATAATTTGGAGTTGGCAATAGTAAAACTTTGTATGTTTATTTATAAATTTGCTTAATTTATTTTTGGATAATGAAATGAAGTCCTCAAAACATAAGATTTACCACCTTGAGCTCTGAACCATGTAGCTAGCCAATTGCTCTGACAATGATACATGACACCTACAAAATGTTACTATTTAATTAAAGGAGTTTGTTGACTGGAACAAAAGAACACTTTCTAGGCAATTGTTTAGTGACCAAGTAGCATCAAATGATTTATCCACCTTGTAAAAAAAAAAAGGCATAGCTGCAAACCTATATAATAATTCTTTTTTGTCTTTTAGTCAAATCAAGTAAACTTTAAAAAAAGATTTTCCATGTGAAGAAAAATTTCATATGTATATATACAAATTTGAATATAAAATACTTTATCAAATATACAGTTGCACTAATAATACCAGAATGTGTACCAATAACTTGAGTTTCTTGAGCAAAAATTTAATTCAGGGTAGGAAAACATTTTGATACTAAATATGCCACTCCTCACATGAAAGTTATTTTGTCTTTCAATCCTTATGTGATTTTGCATTCATTTTTTTTTAACTGCAAGGTCTGTGGAATTACAGTATTTAATCTCAGTGACATGGCTCTTTCCTGCTGCCTAAAGTGCTGAAATAAGAAGAATCATTTCAGCAGCAAAACTGCAAATTTTGCACACTGAATTTCATATCCTGTATATTACCATGGCATTTTATTCATCTAGATTTGAAAACACTGCTGATAACTTTATTACCTGCTTGACCTAAAAAGGCACAGCGGCAACACCCTGTTTGAGATCCGCCACCAGAAACTAAAAAGAAAGTTAGGTTCATATTTAGGGTATAAGAAAAGGTGAAAGGATTTTTAAAAGTAAAGTTTATTTGCTTTTTAGCCTATGTAACCTAAAACCGTGAAATAACTATAATTTTTATTTCCTTTTGTCCACAAACTATAATTAATATCTATGCAATGAATTGGTTCAGAATTATGAATTACTGCAAATATTCAACAACTTTACAAAAGATTCCATCAGTACCACAATCTGTATGGCATGGGAGCAAGCCACATATGTTATGATGGAAATTATAGATCCATTTGATTGAGTCATAAACTAATACAGAATATTTCTCTTATGGCCATTTAATCTCTCATTTCAGCCTGATCAGAGCTCAAACTGTTCATGTGTTTCAAGGAAAGAACATCCAGCTGATTCCAAGAATAACAATCAGGTCACTAGTAAAACTGGGAGAGTCTTCAACTCTTTGGCTCCCTCAAGTCTAGGGTCGTAAACAGGTAATCACATCACCATCAGTCAGCTTTACGAGGTAAGACAATAAAAAAATATATGGTAGGAGAAAGGAGGGGAACTGTGTTCAGCAATGATAATATACGTATGTCCCAGTAACACGTTATATATGCCTAGGATTCAAACAGGCCAAAGGATTTGGAGTAACGCCATTTATATTCCAAATCTTGAATATTAAATTTTTTTAATCTCGTGAATCTAATAAAAATTTTAAAACTTATGAAATTAGAATATTCCAATATTTAATCATAACCAAACAACAAATGTAAGTCGGCCATCTTGATCCTTGGATTTAAATATTCTGTTGTGTTGACTAACTGTGAACTTTGTGATTATTTCAAGACAATTCAAAATGATGCATGAAGTTTTTATGCATATGTAGCCAGCAACAGATGTCTACTTTTTTCATGTAATGACTTAGTCAAGTAAAAAAATCAGAGATACCATTCAGTCCCTTCACTCAATGACTGTAAAATCTGACTTTATTTACCCTTATTAATATTTACCCATTATTTCCACATGACTCTGGAAGGTACAGTGTGCCATTTTTCAGCCAGGCATATTCCAGTGTACATGTGATATAGTTACTTTATGAAAAACAATTTGTGATGACATAGTAAAAACATTAAATAAGACTTCAGTGCTATAGACAGTTCCTCTAGATAATAGGCTTTATGAATTCACTACTAGCTCCAGCATAGTCATAATTTTAGGATGCTTTTCAGTTCAAAAAGCATAAACTGTCAGAGACTTTCAAAGTCTTCACATCAAAGAAACTGTCATTCATTAGCTAACACAGACTCAAGTCAATTTTGTAGTGTAAAGATTCCCAGTATACATTCATTTAAAAGGACAAATGATACAAATTAGCAATTATGGAACATTTCTTCAATTTTTATGTTAAACAAAACAAAAAACAATTATGTGTCCTATGGAGGTAGATGCCCTTGATTAAGTGAGAAGAAAGCAAAGCTTTGACATAATGTGGTCAGTGACTTCAGATGGACTATCCCTGATGTCAACTAGGATAAGGGTCAGGGGATTTGAAAAGGGGACCAAAGTCCAGATTTCTGAACCTAGTCTTTGAACTAAGAAAAGTAGGTTTTATAGGTAATTCGAGTGTATAGGTACAATGACAAACAGAAGGGAGTGCCATAAAAACAGAGCCATCAATGTGATCACCATTCTTATTAACACATGGACTTTTAAATAAATATTTTAATCATCCAGTGCTATTAACATTCCTTAAGGGGCCCAATACCCCATCTCCATCAGTCAAAGTGCCATCAAAAATACAATTACCACACCTACTTTTATAAACAGATGGAAATAGGGGGCAGACAAGAATAATTACAGATGTGATAAAGTAACGAGATAATGACACTTTAAAGACTAGTGTGACAGCTCAGCCAGCAAGAGACCTTTAATTTCCATTCCATTCAACCACCCGTATTTCCACACCATAATGGGGGTAGGTAGACATTCGAATACCAAAATAAAGTATATCGTCTCAACATGAAGTATTAGAAGGCGGTCCAAGTTGTAAACCATCAGTGCAGAGCTAGAGAAAGTTTCTAAGAGTAAAACAAAGGGTATTAAGTCCATAAGTAATGCAGTAGCGTTGGGCTCTTCCACGGCCACTGCTACTGACGAGAAACCTCCCTTTTCTATTTTGATAAATATCATGCCTTTTACAAACAAGGGCATGAAATGGCTACTGACCCAAACTGTTCATATAGTCTTTCTGTGAACTTCAAATTCCCCACCCTTTTGCAATGTTAGCCAGATCAACTGAAAACTTGCTAGGGGGAAGAAAACAAACATAAGTAAAATGTGCAAACATTTTCATAGGTACCAAAGAATCTTACAAACAGTACCTCTATCAGTGAAAATATGATTAAAAATGGGTAAGGAGGCCTACTATTTTCAGTATTATAAAAAGAAGGAAAAACTACCACGCTTCTTTGGCATGCATTTTTGTAAAATGTTACACTTATCAAAGTTGATACCGCTGAGAGATCTTCCTGTTGCACCCAAGGTATACCATTTCTTATCCCAAAGCTGTAATACACTTATATTTTTAAATGTATGTCTATGTACATGTTCAAGTTTAAAATTAAGAATTTGACACTGGGCAAAGGTTAAGAAAGATATTCATGAATCACAGAGCTATAGATGTGTTACTCCTGTAAGGCATTAAGATGCATTTAAAATGTAAAGGAACTAATTTGTGCCTGTATATGTTTATCTTGTTTCAAAAGTTATTTTAATACATAAATCCAAACTATGTTAAATGAATCCTTTATTGATGATAAATGTACTTTATCTTCTTAATAAAATCAAATGTTAATTAGATGATGAGAAAGGGGTCAAAGGTAAAGTCTATGTGCTCTAAACCATGGTACCCAACTGGGAGATATTCACATTACAGACAGAATGGCTAGGGCGGGGGAAACTAGACAGCTTTTGTTACTATCATGGTATTATAGACCACACACAGGAAAATGAAAAAAGGCATAAAATAATACAGACACTGTAGTGGTTTGAAAACATGGGCATGAATTTTTTGTGAGTGTTCCTATTGAGAGCTTGAGTCCATGTTCTAGCCTCTTGAATCTGGGAGACCTTAGACCTGCCTAAATATATACAGCCCAGAGAAGTGGTGGAATGATGCTAGGTCACAGAAGACCATGCACTTCCCCTCTGTTTAGTGGTCGCTGGATCATCCGCCCTTGGAGCCCTGAGCCACCAGGGCTCGGTTCAGTTAGCAGGTGGAGTTATCCTAGTCCAGGCGTCAGACATGTGCATGAAGAAGTTTCCAGATGATTCTCACCTCCAGGAGTTTGAATTAATTAACTTCAGCTAGTCAACCAGTCCATTCTGAAGGAGATCAGCCCTGGGATTTCTTTGGAAGGACTGATGCTAAAGCTGAAACTCCAGTACTTTGGCCACCTCATGCGAAGAGTTGACTCATTGGAAAAGTCTCTGATGCTGGGAGGGATTGGGGGCAGGAGGAAAAGGGGACGACAGAGGATGAGATGGCTGGATGGCATCACTGACTTGATGGATGTGAGTCTGAGTGAACTCCGGGAGTTGGTGAGGGACAGGGAGGCCTGGCATGCTGCGATTCATGGGGTCGCAAAGAGTCGGACACAACTGAGCGACTGAACTGAACTGACTGAGTCAATTTGAGTGTTTCTGACTGAGGATACAAAATTCCTGGAACAGGAAAAACTCACCCCCTCTATGCATTTCTGAATTATTGGCTCCTAGAAGTTGTGAGCATTATAGGTCAGTTGCTGTTTTATGCCTGTAAGTTTAGAAGTATTTCATTTTGCAGCAGTTAATAAATGGAAAATTATGTCTTATTAACAAGATTGAAGGAAAATCTTCATGAAACCTTGATGAAAGTTGCAAACTTCTGCACATAAAAATACTGCTCTACCATGATCGGTCTCCTGCTTACCTGTTCAGTCTCACATCTTACCACTCTTCAATACCAATCACCTGTTCATATATAATAATTTGTATTTTCTATGGGAATTCTTTCTTTTATCTTCATCCACCTTCATCCTTTATAGGCTGCTTGAAGTGCTCTTTTACCATTTATAGACTTAGCAAAACCATTCATCTTCAAATCCCAGCTCATTTATCACTGCCTCTGAGAAGCCTTCCTAAGCACACCCTCTCTAACCTAAAATAAATGTACCTTTTCCTGTAGAAGATTTATCCATATATTTTTTTCTCTGTCTCTTTAGTTATTGAGCTCCTAAAAGACACACATTTTATTTGTCTCTAAGTTTGTGACTTCCGACTTCAATACTTAGCACATTAGGCAATCAAATGATGATTGTTTAAAGAATGCATTTATGAACAAATGAAAAGAATGAACATAAAAAGGTAATTTAAGGTAGGATAATACATACTGTTGGTGAGGATATGGAAAACTAGAACCTTAAAACTGCATGGTGGAATATAAATTGATGCAATAAATTCAAAAAGCTGCCATACTTACTTAAGCTGAACATAAGCATATGCTATTACCTAGCATTTCCACTTCCAGGTAGATGTTCCCCCAAAACTCAAATGCCTACAATCAGTAAACTGGAAAAATTGTGGCAATCTCATCAGTTAGAATATTTTACAACAATGATGTCAAATGATGTACAGATACATGCAAAAATACGAATGAATTTCACAAAGTTGGAGAAAGAAGCCAGATGAAAGAGCATAAACTACAGAATTCCATTTACTTAAGCTATTTATTACTGTTAGAAGCCAGGAACAATGGGTTAGTGACTGCAGGGGAGTGATGGGGACTTCTGGGGTGCTTGGTAATATTGTATTTTTTCATTGTTGACTGTATATATTTTCAGTTTCTGAAAATTCATCAAGCTATACATTTATCAAGCTATATATTTAATACATACTTTTCTGCATATGTACACTATGTTTAATTAAGAAATTTTAAAAATAAGGAAAGGATGGTTCTATACTAATTAGTCCCTGACTCTTGCTCAGATACGCCCCCTACACACATAAAAGTCAATACAATACAGTTAGAATCTCATCTTGAGTTTGAAATTTAAAGTCAGTATTTACAGCAAAAATCTAATTAGGTCAAAATTTCTCTTCAAAATTGTTAAATCAGTCACAAAGTGAAGTGAAGTCACTCAGTCGTGTCCAACTCTGCGACCCCATGGACTGTAGCCTACCAGGCTCCTCTGTCCATGGGATTTTCCAGGCAATAATACTGGAGTGGATTGCCATTTCCTTCTCCAAGGGATCTTCCCAACCCAGGGATCAAACCCAGATCTCCCGCATTGTAGACAGACGCTTTACCGTCTGAGCCACCAGGAAGTCCAACGAGTTCATATATATATTTTTTCTTATATACATCATTGTATCAGCTTTTTTGACTTGCAAAATGTGAAAATCTCCAAATTCAAAAGAAACAAGAAGTATGTTTATCTGCAAGTTTGGGCATTAAAATCTTCCTGTCTTTGAGTAAATCTCTGCATCTCAGAGGGAACAGTTGAGTTCTATAGTCACCTATGTATAATAAATATATTGATATTATGAAGTATCTACATCATATACAAGCATCAAGTGATTTTTTTTCTGCTTCACAAATATATGTTCTTGAAAATTACTTACTTGAATACATCTATATATGATACACTACTCTTACACAGTTCATATACTTCCCATTTGTTGTTGTGCAATCTCTCAGTAGTGTGTGACTTTTTGCAAACCCACAGACAGTAGCACGCCTGGCTTCCCTGTCCTTCACTATTTCCTGAAGTTTGCTCAAACTTATTTCCCTTGAGTTGATGATCCCATCCAACCATCTCATAATCTGTTAACCACTTCTCCTGCCCTCAATCCTCCCCAGCATAAAGGTCTTTTCCAGTGAGTCAGCGCTTCACATCAGGTGACAAAAGGACAGGAGCTTCAGCATCAGTCCTTCCAATAACATTCAGGGTTGGTTTCCTTTAGGATGGACTGGTTGGATCTCCTTGCAGTCCAAGGGACTCTCAAGAGTCTTCTCCAACATCACAGTTCAAAAGCAAAAATTCTTTGGTGCTCAGCCATCTTTATGGTCCAACTCTCACATCTGTACCTGACTACTGGGAAGATCATACATAGCTTTGACTATACAGACCTTTGTCAACAAAGTGGTGTTGCTGTTTTTTAATACACTGTCTAGGTTTATCATAGTTTTTCCTCCAAGAAGCAAGTGTCTTTTAATTTCATGGCTGCAGTTACCATCTGCAGTGATTTTGGAGCCCAAGAAAATAAAGTCTGTCACTGCTTCTACCGTTTCCCCATCTATTTGCTAGGAAATAATGGGACTGGATGCCATGATCTTAGTTTTAAGTTGAGTTTTAAGTCAGCTTTGTCACTCTCCTCTTTTACTTTCATCAAGAGGCTCTTCTTCACTTTCTGCCATCAGGGTGTGTCATCGGCATTTCTGAGGCTTTTGATACTTCTCCCAGCAATCTTGATTCCTGCTTGAGTTTCACCCAGCCCAGCATTTTGCATTTTGTACTCTGTATATAAGTTAAATAAGACAATATACAGCTTTGACGTACTCCTTTCCCAATTTGGAGCCAGTCCACTGTTTCATGTCCGGTTCTAACTGTTGCTTCTTGACCTGCATACAGGTTTCTCAGGATGCAGGTAAAGTGGTCTGGTATTTCCATGTCTTTAAGAGTTTTCCAGTTTGTTGTGATCTATACAGTCCAAAGTTTCAGCATAGTCAATGAAGCAGAGCTAGATGTTTACATTTCCCATAACATCTCTCTTTTGAAAGTCTCTACTGAAATGTTAAATAATTATTTAACATTATTCTGGAATCATGCCGATTTAAGTTCAATAATGTCAACATTATTTGAACTTCGATTGGACTGCCTCTGTTTGCTCACAGAAAAAACTCTGTGAGCCCATCTCATAGCATCTCTCTGGATTTCTACTCAGCAAACACAGAAATAGAGCTACCCTGCAAGTGAATAATTTGAAGAGAATGTGACTCATGATTTGACTTTCAATGTGAAGAGTTACTCGGAGCATGTCCCTACCTTGAATACAAAAATAGAGTAAGTGGAGGAGAAAACTTCCTCCAGAGCATATATTAAAACTTTTCTAAATCCTGCTTCAAGAAGCTGAAAATAAGACAATAATGGTAGTATATAAAGAAAGAAGTTAAAAAAAAAAGCCAGAGAGTCTTCAGATTTTCATCTGATTTTATCAAAGGTGACTAGATCAAACAAAAATCCACCTTGCTGAGTACCATCCAGGAAGCTGCCTAGAGTTTAATATTCTAGTGAAATTAAGGATAAGAGCTGATGGACTTTGTTTTATTACCAAGCACTATGCCCTCAAATAGAAGACAGGCTATTGAATTCTGAATAATGTACTTTTTTGATAATCAAGGAACTTTTGAAATCCAGAGAATCTTATCAGAGTCATAAAATATTTCCAAAATCTTCATAAAGCTACAGAGTCAATTCATAATTCTTGGTTTAAAATCCAAGAAGAATGTTCAGGAAAGAAGGGAGGAAGAATGCAGAAGGATTATCAGGATAGTTAGGTTTCTTAGCTTTTCACAGACCACAGATGTACAGGATTCTGCCTAGATTCTAAAAAAGCCATCCAAGACTTGCTGGAATCTAGGTTGAGTGAACATGTTGGCTTCTTGGACGATTATTGAAAGAAACTAGAAATGAGAAAGGAATTTTAGTATTATCACGCACAAAGAATAAGTATAATAATATGTTATAATTTAAAGACTAGATATCCATGCAGCTACTATAAAAACAGAATTATAAGACCCTAAAGATCATGTATCTTAGTTATTTTTATTAGCAAAAATTACAATGATCAGCCTATGTAACTGTTCAAAAATGTCAATCAAATCAATGAATTGGAGTTTTTAATGTTTATAATAAAATAATATTTGTTATTTAAAATGAATTGAAGAGATGTGAGAAAGAATATAAGTCTGATGATACTTGAAATAAGTTCTCTTTTATTTTATTATTTCAGAGAAATTCTCTCATAAGAATCAAAGAAACTACACACATTCATTAAGAAGATACACTTCTAACATTCCACAGAAAGAAACGTGCTGCTAATAACAAAAGACATTCATAAAAATACTGTCAATTATATCTTGCAATATTCCTAAATTGTTCAATCAAGGCATTGGTAACAACAGAACATTTTCAGTATCAAAAGATTATCAGTATCAGCTGCTTAAATCCATTGTAGATAAACAGTATAATACTGAATACTTCAAGTTATAGGCAAATAAAGCAAAAACAGAGAAAATTTAAAGTGTTAGAGAATTTTTTATACAATTGTGATAAACTTCTTATAATTATCTTATGAATAGTTTCATATAACATCACAGGCTCAAGATGATGAAAGGTCATTAACATAGGGCCAAACACATTTTTATGAGATAAATTCAATTATAATTGCTGTGACTATTCCAGCCACAATTTAGACATAGAATCCAATTATCCATTTCATTTTCATTTATACCTCATGGGCTAGATCATTTATCATGTTTCATGATAATGATCAGAAGACACATGGAAAGTGATTTCTGGAGGTAACAAATTACCTACCGTATTAGCATAACTTATAAGATCCTGTCAACAACTACTATGCATAAATATGAGGTAATTAAATTTACAATGTGCAGGAGTGTTTGATATGCTGCTTGCTTCCTTCACAGCTGCCAAAAATCTAGGTTGCTAAATGCAGCAAAACCGTTTGGTTGCAAATCAGGAATCATTATGCCCCAGAACTCCAACAGGTAGCTGGTATGCTGTGGCTCCAGAGGCTGAGATGCATCTTTCATCATCTGGTATTATTACTTCTTACCACCAACCCATCAATCATTACTGTGCAGACAGCTTGAAACGATAGTCCTGGACCCTCACATTACTGCTCCTTGAACTCTGTCTCATCCATCTTTGGCATCATTCCTGATTCACAGCTAAGTACCCTGTCCCAGCTGCAAAACCAAGTGTGAACCTGTAATGCCTTTAACCTATAGTGCCTCTCTAATAGTAATTGATTTCCCTTTATTACAGAGCCACTGTTCAGAAAAGAAAACCCATGCTTGCTGATGCCGAAAGATGATTTTGAAAAGATCCAAGTTATGGAATTCCAGTAATTGCAGGAAAATACATTATTTTGTTTTCTGTTGCAAGTTAGCCTTCAGAATTGTATTAGTATTTCCACTTGAATATTTATTCATAACACTCAGAAACACAAACTTAGATATAGACAGAAAATAGATATCTCTGAGTGCAAAGTACATGAGCCAGAAAGAAATGATAGCCTATGATATGTCCATAAATACAATACTTTAATATGAAAACCAGTAATCAGAGTTCCAAATAAACTTTACAGTAAAAATCAGAACTTTAAGGTACTTGGTAGGTTAAAACTGCAAGATCTGTTTTCAAACTTGACCCAATGCAAATAAAAGGGATTAAAAGTTAGATGCAAGAATATCTGTGAAAACTGCCTTTTAAATTAAGTCTCTCACCAACACATTTTTTTCCTTCTTCACTGATTGCTAGAGAACCTTCAAAAATGATACCAGCTACATAGTGGTTGGTGTACAATAAACTATCAGGACTAAAGGGTTTTAATTCCACTCTATCTGAATGCTGTTATAAAAGTTTAATAAATCAAAATGATCAAAATGTTCCCAGTGGCAGATTGGGATTCGGTTTCCAATTCAAATTCTCTTTAATATATGGCTCCTCTGACATCTTGCATTTCCACCATCCATGTTGAATCCCAAACAGCTTGCTTTTCATCATTGTGATGTATCAACCAGTCTGGTCATGGTAACTACTTTTTAACAACCCTGCACAATACAAAGAAATGTCAAACCTGGTGGGGGTTTTAACATAGAACAATTAATGGCAGGTGGGAACTCTTTATCCTTAAGTAAATATTTTTAAATGACCTGATGCAGTGAGTGTCATTCTTTGAGGACTGAGAAATGCTCTTGAACAGGAGCCTTAGAAAGAAAAACCGCCTTCCTTTCAATGCCTTAAAAAATTGATGTAAGAAAAAAACATATCTAGGAGCATTATTATCAGGGGCACTCAAATTCTGAAGAGCAGAAAAAGTGGAAAAGTCTTTGGAGAGCTTGCTTTATTTCTATGAAGCACAAAGTACAGGAAGATTTTCACTTAACAGATTTTCACTTAACTCAAACCCCAAAAAAGCAATCTACATAAAGCAGCAGGGAGAAAATATTTACACATGCTGTATCTCACATGTGTTTATTTCGTATATGAATAATGTCAAGAGTAAAGAAAGACATTA
The DNA here is from genome assembly GCF_002263795.3 of Bos taurus. Taxonomy (NCBI): domain Eukaryota; kingdom Metazoa; phylum Chordata; class Mammalia; order Artiodactyla; family Bovidae; genus Bos; species Bos taurus. The sequence continues at coordinate 66,266,283 of NC_037336.1, forward strand.
TATTTAACCATGTCAGGACTCTCTTTCCAAATTGCATACATCTACTTTTATCCTAAGTTTAGCAACATGAAAAATTCTAATAATATTGGCTAAGGATTCTGAAATGGAAGCTTCCAAAAGAATGTCTATACACTAGAATTTCTCTACACTAAGTGTCTATTTCATTTATCTTGTGTTGAATCTCTGTTAATAACCTTCAACTAGCTGAAGCCTTTCCCATTTGCCCAAAGATTTAAAACCTGTCTCTCCAGTGACCCAAGCAAGAATTTACAACTAAAATGAACACCTATGCTATCAAGTAAGTTCTACAAGCATTCCAAACTTTTGTCCATAATACTATATTTCACCTAGTATCCCAGGCTGACTATTCCATCTCTGGTCATTTCACAATATTCTTAACAGTATTTCCACCATAATCTCTCAACTTTGACTTGTCCTTTCCAACACAACCCTCCCTAAGGATGTCTTACCATCTCAAGTGTTTAAGATTTTTAGGGCCCCCTAAACTTACTCCCTGAAAACTCATTTTTCTCCAAATCATCTCTCATCCTAGTTTTCTGAATCAGATATGAAGACATGAGTAACCTACTGTAAAACTCCCAAAAGTTCCCAGATCAAATGATAGAATTATTCATATTCCTTAGTCAGGCTTTCAAATTGCTCCACAGTTAGGCCTCACAGTACAATTTCAGGGTCACATCAGACTTCCCTGTGAAACACTGTGCCGTGGTCTATATGTAACAATAGCCCTCAAGAACATATCTTTTCCTATATCACACCCTCTGCTTAAAATGCCCATATTTATTTTCAACTGTCCAAATCCTATCCATCCATCACTGGTAAGATGGATGTCTGCCTCTTCCACAGCTCATTCCCCAACTGGTAAAGTCAAGAATGAGGCTGCCTCTTCTGTCCTACACCTTAAGACCATGCCATTCATATGGCACTTTACAATCTATGCTGTTTTTGTTTCTTGAACAATTACTTGATTATATCAGCTGGGTATTGGCCATGGTCCTGGCTATAGAAATAGAATAGTAAACAAGCAATGGGAAGAGTCCTTAACTTAGTTAATTGAGAGGTGGAGGCAGATGTTAGGAATGCAATAATATATTGAAGAAATGTGAAGATGCACTGTGGACAGAAAATGCCTAGGCCCTAAGGTTGAAGAGAGCATGATCTAGTGAAAGCAAGTCAGTGCTGCTAGAGTTTGGTGAGTAAAGGAGAATCTGGACTGGGAAGGTGGGCAGAGCCAGATGACAATGGGTCTTGGAAACTGCGATGAGACATCTGGACTAATATTGCCTAACCAAGAAGCCATCAGAATCAGAAGAGCAGTCAGTCTGTCAGCTATTGTGTGAAGACGGACTCAGAGGAGGCAAGTACTGATGGAGGGAGACCAGTGAGCACTCTTTACAAAGCATAGTAAAAAGCTCACAGATACAGAGAGCAACTAGTGATTACCCGAGAGCTCAGTTAGTAAAGAGTCTGCCTGCAATGCAGGAGACCCCAGTTCAATTCCTGGGTCAGGAAGATCCGCTGGAGAAGGGATAGGCTACCACTCCAGTATTCTTGGGCTCCCTTCTGGCTCAGCTGATAAAGAATCCGCCTGCATTGAGGGAGACCTGGGTTCAATCCCTGGATTGGGAAGATCCCCTGGAGAAGGGAAAGGCTACCCAACTCCAGTGTTCAGGCCTAGAGAATTCCATGGACTGTATGTATAGTCAGTGGGGTCACAAAGAGCAACTTTCACTTTCAGTGAATACCAGTCTGGAGATGGGAGGGGGAAGGGCAAGACAGGCATATGGGATTAAGAGATACAAACTATTATGTATAAAATAAGTAACAAAGCTATATTGTACTACACAGGTAAATAAAGCCATTATTTTGTAATAACTTTAAATGGAGTATAATCTATAAAAGTATTGAATCATTATGTTGTACACCTGTAACTAATATATTATAAATCAATTAAACCTCAATAAAAATAGTCTCAGCACATAGAAATTTTTTCCTTAATTTAAAAAAAGTAAAAAGTACAGTAAAAATACAATGGTAATAGGGATGAAAGCAATGGCACTGAAGGCAAAGAAAGTTCTGAGCACTCAAGGATATGTAATAAAATTCAGAAAATGAAAGAAACAGCCTATTAACATATGTATTTCTAGCTGCTATATTTCACCCAACAATGTGAGTATATTTCAGACCACTGTCTTGTACAAATATTTGTTCTGCACATACTAATAGTAGGTGTTACATAAAGATCTTTTGAAAACTTAGAGCTAAATAACTCTGGAGAAAAAATATTATAAAACAAAATCAATGAATTTTATTTTGTACTAGAAAATAACTATCATTTGACTTTTAAGTATTTGGGGAAAAAACTGAGAGAAACCTGAATAAGATAAGAATGTGAAAATATGCATTTATTTGAGGGGAAAAAAAGAAAATCCAGGTGGAGGAAATAACAACTATAATAGTATAATGGCAGGAGGATGCTTGCTGTGGATTAAGGAGGTGAGTGATAGAAAAGAAATTGTGAGTGGTACTCAGAGCATATTTCATTTAAATTCTTTGGACCAGAAAAGCACTGTGATTTTTCTTTTTCACTAATGTGAAGGAAATTCACTGGAGGGGGTAGCAGGTAAAATAAGAACAGTAATGGTTCCTTCCATATGCATAAGAAGACCATAGGAAATCCAAGTGGCAATTAGGAAAATGTAAATAACCATGTGGGTAAAATTTCTTCCTAACAGAGGTACAGGTAATTATTCATTTGTTGTTTCTTTGTTGTTTTAACACAAGGACAGATTCTGTGCCATCACAACTAAATCTAATTCTGAATTGCACAACACTACAGAAAAGACAACAAAGTATGTTCTTAGTTGAGGGCTCAGAAGGCAGAAAACAAAGCAAAACAAAGTTACCTTCTAAATGATATCCTAAAGTTAAATACAACCCTGTCCTACAGCCCATGAGAGATAAGACCACCTCTGTAGGCCATAATTTCTCTAAAATGAACATCAGAGGTAAGTGAAAGCTGGATAAGGAGAGGTAGTAATGGATTTATGCACTGAGAAAAGCTGCTCTACTTTGCTACAATTATTTAATCTCTGTCTAGTCCTCAGCCTCCAAATCCTCATGTTCAACATGAAAATGTTATAATTTTTTTCTTTTTTATAAAAACTAGTTAACTATGAACTAAACACAATCCATGCACAGGATTAAGAGAATATAAATGTTTATCTGTACTTATTTGTGTTGACCTTTGACTGTTTTTATTTCTTACTAGTTCAAATGTTTCTCAGAAAAGGAAATAACATGATTTATATGAACCCAAATGGAAAATTCTTTCTACGGTAAAAATATGATAAACTTTGCTGAATAAGTTGGTTTTGACTGATTTACCTGATATTTACTTCCACTTAACATGGCATCAGTGGTTTCTGTTTCTGTGTATTTCCTAGTTTGTGCTTAGAAAGTCAGGTTCCTGATGCCATTTCACTAGTAAGCAGAATGTGGATTAGCTAGTTTTTAAAAAGATGTGAACATCTAACTTGAAAACAGTTTATGTTAACTGAAAAAAAGCTTAACACTGAAACACCTGTCAATCATACACTGGTTGGGAAGTCTGCTATTACCGACTCTAGAAGATTGAAGTGGTGGAAAAGTGGAAGAAATTCAAGATCTACAATTAATGGAGTCCAGTCCAACCACAACACTTACGCCACCATCAGCACACACATACCGCTGAAAACTATGAATTCTCTCTCTGCTTTGATGATTTACTCCAGTCTATCAGCTATAGAGCTTCAGTTTCACATTTGATAAGACTCTCATAGTACAAATTATATACCACATTATAGACCAAAAGAGTGCTTAATAAGTTTGCTAAATATCCATTGGTATATTTTCTACTTATTGGAGGATATTATTTTTCCCTCTATAAATTAAAGATCTGATCAAAATCAAAGTCAAAATTCTGTGCCCAAATATTCAAGAATTCAACAATCTCCTATACAATTAATTAAATTATAAATTGCTTGAGAGCTGAGATTATGTCTGGGGTTTCTTTGTAATTTCCTGATGCCTATTATAACCAATTTAGTGAAAGTGAAGTGCCAGTGAAAGTCGCTCAATCATATCTGACTCTTTGCGACCCCATGGACTATATATACAGTCCATGGAATTCTCTAGGCCAGAATACTGAAGTGGGTAGCTCCAGGGAGCTACCAGGGTTTGAACCCAGGTCTACCGCATTGCAGGCAGATTCTTTACCAGCTGAGCCACAAGAGAAGCCCAAGAATAGTAAAGTGGGTAGCCTATCCTTTCTCCTGTGGATCTTCCTGACCCAGAAGTCGAACCGGGGTCTCTTACACTACAGGTGGATTCTTTACCAACTCAGCTATGAGGGAAGCCCCTTACCATTTTAAGTACTCAATAAAGGCTGTTAGTTGATTTTTCAATGAAGTTACAAATTGACTTCATTGCCTCCTTTTTGGTTTGGGCTAAGAGAAAGAAAAAGAATGAGCATGGAGGGGAATATAAATTACAAAATCTGGGAAGTTGACATAGATCCTTCAGAAGAAATATTTATCATGAACTCCAAGAAAATAGAATTGAGAGGCTCAGAAGAAAAGTGTAGACCTATCATCAGTGCTCTGAAATCAAATTCCCTAGGGTTCAACAGGGGGCTTCCCTGATGACTCAGATGGGAAAGAATCTGCCTGCAATGCAGGAGACCTGGGTTCAGTCCCTGGGTTGGGAAGACCCTCTGGAGAAGGGCATGGCAACCCATTCCAGTATTCTTGCCTAGAGAATCCCCATGGATAGAGGAGCTTGGTGGGCTACAGTCCATGGGTCTGCAAAGAGTCGGACATGACTGAGCAACTAAGGACACTGAGTTCAACAGAAGGAATTATTTGGCATGCAGATCATTCTGTGTCCTCTTTGATCCTTCTTAAATTCATAAGAAGAAAGCTCCAACAAAAGCAAAGTCCTCAAAGACGCATTCCAAAAAAACCATGATCAGTGCCTCAACTGCTAAACATTACATGAGATTCACCTATGCAAATACACTCAGAAATTCTTCCAGAAAGAACTCTGACTGCATTTTCATTTTTAAAACCAACAAGAAAATAAATAGCATGAAAATCACTGCTCTAGTGAGACAAGTGCTGTACTCTATCACTTTCATCAAAGAGCATAAGGGAACACAAAACAGGAGAAAATTAATAGGAAAAATTATTTGGAATAATGGAGCACAATAGTGGATAGAACAGTGTTTCAGTAATAAAATAAAGGACATCCAGTATCTTTTTGCTCATTTAGAGTTTAAAAATGTACCAGACATCTTGTACATTGAATGGAATCACCTGAATTACAAGCAGCTCCTATGGATGAGAGGAGACTCCAAATGTTCCTTTTACCATACTCAAGGGTACCAATATAGCATTTTTACATATGCCACATTTGTGGTCTCCTCCAAATTTGACACATTTGGTATCCCTTGACTGACTGCAGGCATTTTCCTAACGTAGGGGCAGTTGGGGGAAATTTGTATGTGGTTTATACTTATGTTCTTAAACTCAGATTTTGTAAAACAAATGCTTAAATTGAATTCTCCAAGATAACTCTAAATTTGCTATCAAGATGATCAGTTTTTACAAGAGAAGCAAAGAAAAGGGATTTTTAAGTCACTGTTAGAAAAAGAATCTATACATGAATTCAAGGATCAGCTTGAATGAAAACCAGCTGTGCTATGAAAACTAGCTAACAATCAATAGTGTGTGGTATTAAAGAGAATGCTAAAGGACGCAAGCTAGAAATTTCATGGCTTTTCAACCACCAGCTAACAAGAGTATTAGAATGTGTGTTTTGCACTTCTCAAGTGCCCTTGTTTCTATTATAAAAACACTAAAATGAGAGTCAGATATGATTTTTAACTGATATATACAAAAGACTACAACAAGTTAGTTAAATCAAGATTGTTTTTCAAGTGAGAAAAAATTCATTCTAAACAAAAAGTCACCCTCCTAGTTCATATAAAACTGGTTCATATACAACAAAAAACAAACAGCCATCATCTTTTCCTCTATCCCAGTAATCTTCCCTCCATTAATCCCAGGTAAGGGAGGGATGAAGTTCATCATTCATTCCTTATATCTTTAAGAGTCAGCCCCACTGCTCTGACTTCAGCTACATTTTATTTATGAATTTTTAGGATAGTATCAGTTGTATTTATGTAAAAAATATGCCAAATGCTGTAGCAAACAAAGACGGACTGCTGCTGCTGCTGCTAAGTCACTTCCGTCGTGTCTGACATTGTGCGACCCCATAGACGGCAACCCACCAGGCTCCCCCGTCCCTGGGATTCTCCAGGCAAGAACACTGGAGTGTGTTGCCATTTCCTTCTCCAATGCGTGAAAGTGAAAAGTGAAAGTGAAGTCGCTCAGTCTTGTCCAACTCTTAACAACGGACTAGACAGACTCTAATGGAATATAAACTACATATGATTACAATAAGGGTAGAATCTGAAAGGTTCAAATGCAAACTTAGTGTTAGTTGGGACAGCTTTCCTTCACAGGTATAGTGGGTAAGTTGTACAATAACTACAAGCAACTCCATTAACAGTGCGTCATTCCCCACAAAGTCCCACTTTGTACTCTTACCTGACTTATTATGATAACGCCCTTCTCCTACATTACCAAGTTTCAAACTCTGCATGTCCTTCAAGGTAAAGTTGTACCTTTTGTGAAAAACATCCTCAGTTCCTCTTTTATGTGAGTAGACTCCCTCTGAATAACAATGATATGCTCTGTAGTCCCACTTACAAAAGTCCTCTACTGGCCATTCCAGTTGTCTCTCCATATGCAGTCATGCAATTTTTGATACATGTGAGAGGTGGTAACCTTTCTATCCTCATGTGGATGAGACCAAAGAAGTGTATAGCCATATGGCTATCCTGTGACCATTAAGGGACCTTGACTTAGTCAAAACTATGAACTTTAGAAGGAAGAACTGGAAAGAACATGGATCTTTCATGACTAAATGAACCAACCCTGAAGCCTATCTCTGCACCTTTCAGTTATAAAAGCCAGCAAATACACTTACCCTTAATTTGTATTGTCCTGCAAAGGCAAATACCAACAACAATCCAAAGTCCTTATGATTCTAACACTGAAATTTGCTTTACAGGGCCACCTCCACTGGTACATGTGTTGACATTCACTTCATTTTACAGCTAGAGGTCAGTGGTAGTCATTAGGAATAGATAACAAAATTAATTGAATATGTATGTTCAGAGAATTTTGATAATGGCTATTATACACCACTGAAATGTTGTCTGCTACTACCGCTAAGTCACGTCAGTTGTGTCCGACTCTGTGCGACCCCATAGACGGCAGCCCACCAGGCTCCCGTCCCTGGGATTCCCCAGGCAACAATACTGGAGTGGGTTGCCATTTCCTTCTCCAATGCATGAAAGTGAAAAGTGAAAGTGAAGTCGCTCAGTCGAGTCCGACTCTTCGTGACCCCATGGACTGTAGCCTACCAGGCTCCTCCATCCATGGGATTTCCCAGGCAAGAGTAATGGAGTGGGGTGCCATTGCCTTCTGAAATGTTGTCTAAGCAACAACAAAGACAAAGAAAAGACTATGCCTTTCACATTAAAGAACTTCAAAAATGTAATTAAGAGTTTCACAGAAGGAATAATACAAAAGCATAGTTAACAAATGGGAATAGAAATTGAGTGTCAGTTGTAGCAATTAGAATTTTATAAAAGTTTATTGTGGGTCGGTTGGCTAGAAATTTAGTTGCATCTTTGATTCAGCCAGGTGGAAAAGAAAGGAGATCAAGAATGAGAATCTACTTTATGTCTAAGGAGGCCTTACAAATAGCTGAGAAAGGAAGAGAAGCTAAAGGCAAGGATAAAAGGAAAGATATACTCATTTGATGGAGAAGGCAATGGCACCCCTCTCCAGGACTCTTGCCTGGAAAATCCCATGGATGGAGGAGCCCAGTAGGGTGCAGTCCATGGGGTCAGTAAGAGTCGGACACGACTGAGTGATTTCACTTTCACTTTCCACTTTCACTTTTCACTTTCATGGATTGGAGAAGGAAATGGCAACCCACTCCAGTGTTCTTGCCTGGAGAATCCCAGGGACGGGGGCGCCTGGTGGGCCGCTGTCTATGGGGTCGCACAGAGTCGGACACGACTGAAGCAACTTAGTAGCAGCAGCAGCAGCAGTACATTGTCACCCTGCATATTTAACTTATATGCAGAACACATTATGTGAAATGCCAGGCTGGATGCAGCACAAACTGGAATCAACATGCTGGGGAAAATATCAATAACCTCAGATATGCAGATGACACCACCCTTATGGCAAAAGGCAAAGAAGAACTAAAGAGCCTCTTAATGAAAGTGAAAGAGGAGAGTGAAAAACTTGACTTAAAACTCAACATTCAGAAAACTAAGATCATGGCATCGGGTCCCATCACTTCATGGCAAATAGATGGGGAAACAATGGAAACAGTGAGAGACTTTTATTTTGGGGGGCTCCAAAATCACTGCAGATGGTGACTGCAGCCATGAAATTAAAAGATGCTTGCTCCTTGTAAGAAAAGCTATGACCAACCTAGACAGCATATTAAAAAGCAGAGACATTACTTTGCCAACAAAGGTCTGTCTAGTCAAAGCTATGGTTTTTCCAGTAGTCATGTAGGGATGTGAGAGTTGGACTATAAAGAAAGCTGAGTGCGGAAGAACTGACGTTTTTGAACTGTGGTGTTGGAGAAGACTCTTGAGAGTCCCTTGGACTGCAAGGAGATCCAACCAGTCCATCCTAAATCAGTCCTGAATATTCACTGGAAGGACTGATGCTAAAGCTGAAACTCAAATACTTTGGCCACCTGATGTGAAGAACCGACTCATTAGAAAAGACCCTTATGCTGGGAAAGATTGAAGGCAGGAGGAGAAGGGGACGACAGAGGATAAAATGGTTTGATGGCATCACCGACTCAATGGACATGAGTTTGAGTAAGCTCTGGGAATTGCTTATGGACAGAGAGGACTGGCATGCTGCAGTCCACGGGGTCGCAAAGAGTTGGACACGACTGAGCAACCAAACTGAACTGAACTGAGCATTCCATTGTGTATATGTACCACATGGCAGAAACCAACACAGTATTGTAAAGCAATTATCTTTCAATTAAAATTTTTTTTAAAAGAATGAGAATCTATAATATAACAGACTACAGGTGGTGCTTTTCATCTGAAGTTTATAAACATTTCAATGTGTATCTCACATTTTTTATACTTCTATCTTGTAGAAACACTGAGCAAAACATCTGCTCTTCATTTCATCTCTGTAAAACCTTCTTTGTCAATAAAGATTGGCTTCCACAAACCGAAAATGTTATCACTACTCAAAATGATCTGGAAGCAAAGCTAAAATCATGATAAAGTCTATTTCAGCATTTTTTTTCTTCCTCTGGCTGTGGGAACACAGAGATCAATACTCTTCAACATGAGAATTCTGCAGGGAAATTTTCATTTGTAACAAACAGCACCCAAAAAGCCTTAAGCATGCCCTGTCACTTTCAGTTTAGGAGAAAATGCACTAATAAACTCTTACCCTTGGGTCATCTTTGACAACAGGCAATACTATGCCAGATCTTATTAAAGACTATTCATATCACTGCCCCCAAAATTTCCTTTAAAATTACCATCTTTTGTATCCATGTAACAGGATGTCAGCTTTGAAAGTGCCAATGAGAGACAAGACTTGTCACCATAGTTAATTCTCAGCACTATTTCAACACCAGGAGAGCTGACCCCAAAGGGTGTATTTTGTGGGTACCAATATTTATTTGGTGCTTACTGAACAAACAAGAGAATGTATTGTTTCATATTAGTTTTCAAATCAAACTGCAAGCAAAGTATCACCTGTAAGTGTTAAATATACATCAAAGTAAAATACATGAAAAAGAAAAAGAACAGTGCCAAACTATCAAAATATATTTCTAAAATGTAAACAGATTCTGGATAGTACATTCACAGCACCATCATGTCTTTACCCAACAAGTACAATATAAAATGTAAAACCAAATATAGGTTAAATGGCAGGAACGTCATAAAAAAACAAAAAGGAAAAAAGGGGAAAGAAAAATAGCTAAGATTTTCTATGAAATTCAGAGTTTCCTTTTATAAATGTTATTGAAATAATTAGTTACTTCTCAAGTAGCACTCCTGGAATAGCCATAATATAGATTCTCTAAGCAAAGAAAAGCAAGCTCTGATAAAATCTACTTTTCAATTCAGATAAACAAGGAAGATCTAATAATCCAAAATAAATCTCTTTTAAAATAAACAGGCACTACATGGCTATCTGAAAGAAGGAAATTTACATTTAAAGGGAGCAACTAGCTAAGGCTTCAACTCTGCCTTTTATAACTGTTGAATACATCAGGGGCTACTTCTTCAAAGATTTTTATATCTATAGATCTATATTTATGCCTCTCTCTCTTTATATATATATGGGTCTGGATGATCCTTTTATATATATGGGTCAGGATGATACCCTGGAATAGGAAATTGTACCCAACTCCAGTATTCTTGCCTGGAAAATTTCATGGGCAGAGGATCCTGGAGGGCTACAGTCCCTGGGGCCACAAAGACTCAGACACAACTGAGCAACTGAGCACACACACACACACACACACACACACACATATATAAAACGGTAGGTTAGTCAAAAGCACTCTAGTTGCATTATTAAAAGCTACTGTCTCCTTCAGCGGCTGCACATCATGAATGCACATACAGCCCCGTGGAGAAACAGCGAGCATGATGACTCAAGAGCACACCCACCTTCTTGTATCCATAGCATATTAATTACTCTGAAGATTACCCAAGGACACCTTCAGGCTTTTCAAAGATACCGTCAGGCTCAGGTGAGAAAGATGTAGGCAAAGGGCTCACCAAAGATAAATATACAAACATATATGAATATATGTTAACTTGTTTACCTAAACACTGGAGTTAAATATTACCATATTTTCTTGTTAGTCAATGAACTGGGGCTGTGATTTCATGAACTAAAGCACGTGCTATATAAGGTGACTCTGGAGCTATAAGCAAAGTTTTATTTATAATAGAGTTCTATTCAATTTACAAAGATAAACTTCTCTTTTTTAATGAGCCACAGAATCTCTCAAGACAAAAGCATTATAAGCAGCTAATAGCATTATTTAATAATGTTAATGTGAGATAAAGCTTTGGTGGAAAAGAATGAGCCCAGCTCCAGGAGTTAAGAAACATGGGATTAAATTCTGGCTCAGCCAGTTATTAGATCTTTGTGGCCTTGGGCAATTATCAAATAGTCTGAATTTCAATTTTCTTCTGAAAGTACTAAAGGTTAAAGTATTAAAATCAAGTAAATCTAACAATGAAATAATACATGTAAAAGACATTTGATGTTAAGCATTATAAAATGTATTAACTTGAATGTGGATTATCTCATTTTCTCCTTCTAGCCTCTAAGCATTGACACTTGCCTTGCTCTCTGCTTGCTGATCCTTCTTTTTCTTACCCCTGCCCCTCAAAACTACAACCTTCATCTGAGCAACTTTTTCTCAACTTTCAGATTCTATCTCAAAGAAAGTCAATGACAAAGGCCTTCCCTGACACCTCTGACAAATCTCAGTCCAGATGAAATGTTTTTGTTAAAATCTGCCAAACTTCTTCTTGAAGAGACTTATATGGTTTATAATTATTTTCATTTGTTATTATAAACAACTGATACATGATAGTCTATTCATCAAAAGTTGCTTTTCCTCTAAATTTTCACATGGCTGACGTCCTCATTTTTGAAGGATTCAGCTCAGTTGTCATGTTCACAAAGAGGCCTTCCAGATCATCTTAATTAAGCCATCAATCCCCCTCATTTTGTGTATTTATTTTTATTCATAACACATCCCTTGATGCGATACTACAATTTTATATATGATGCGCCTATTATACCTCAGTGTTAAGCTACATAGGGAAAAGAAAGTGAAGTTGCTCAGTCATGTCCAACTCTTTGCGACCTCATGGACTATATAGCCTGCCAGGCTCCTCCATCCATGGGATTTTTCCAGGCAAGAATACTGGAGTTGGTTGCCATTTCCTTCTCCAGGGGATCTACCTGACCCAGGGATCAAACCTGGGTCTCCTGCACTGCAGGCAGACTCTTTACCATCTGAGCCACCAGGGAAGCCCTACATACACAGGGGAGGGTCTTTGTATTTTACTAACCATTGTATCTCCACAACCTAGAAGAGTGAATTATATAGGGACTCAGTCAATTTTCAGTGAATGTAATATACATTGTACTTGTACTTCTACAAGTATAAGTACTATGCTTATACTTACTTATACTATACTTATACTTATACTTGTACTTGTACATGCACTTGTACTTGTTTTTCCAGTATCCACTAAAGAAAAGTACCGATGTATCATAATCCCTCACCAATTCCTCTGGTAGCTTTAAATTGATGGCAAAATAAAGTATTTTATGTATGTTTAGCCCTGTTCGAGTATTAAATAGATTCCTTTTGATAAAAATCACTTACTGAAACCTTATCGGACACACCATATAACAACAATCTTAATTTGACCTTAAGATATTTTCAGAACTTTTATAATGATATGGTTTTTGCAGTAATTTGAGATAAAGAGCACTAGATTTAAAAATCAATCCAAATATCTACAAAAGTCGCTTTTGTTCTAATGAAGCCATGCAATTTCATGAAGTGAAAGCAATTTTACTTTACCTCTTACAATAAGTTGAGCAAAATTGGACACACCAGAACCTCGTTCTGACTGAGTTACACAGCGATACAAATCCTGATCAGTTTTTGTCACTTCTTGCAATCTAAAGGAAGCAGCAAATCTTCTGTGATTGATGTTCTTAGTCTGAGCCACAGGTATATCTTCACCATTTCGTCTCTGTAAACAAAAACCAATCTTTTATAAAACAGGGTTTTAACATTTCCAGAAATTTAAAGCATCCTGGCAAACAACATCTGTGATAACTTATTATTTGTTAAAATTAGGAGGAAAATATTCGTGTAGCCCCACAAATTTTCACTATTGTCTTTCAATCAGAAAAAGGATGTAAGTTAATATTGGTTTCCCTTAAGGGGTGTAGTGCTAAACTATAATAGTAATCTCAGTTTTCCATAAAATTTCTATTAGCCCAGAGTATATGAATTAGCAGGACAGATAATGGCTTCTTGGCAAATAATTCACTGCCATCTCCCTTCTCCCAGGTTTTATATATGTAAACTCTTCTTTTAGCCCTTATACTGCACTGCATGTGCTTATTAGATTTGTCCCTTTCAGGAGACTGAGACCATGGTCAATGCATCTCAGTATTCTAAATGCATAGCATGCGATCATGACAGGATGACTATAAAATACCAATGAATAATTTACAGTCAAGCCAAAATGTGTACTCTTTGCAAACTTTTATCTCTTTGGCATTAATGACAGCCAATTTATACCATTTAAAAGAAGTAATCAAAGGAACCTAAAAGTTAAAAGCATATCTGTCAACTTTCAAAATGAACTATTGGAAAATATATTTATAATATCAGGATGCCTCACACAAGACCATAAAGAATGTGGTTGACAAATTCAACTACAATAAAATTGCTAACTTCTATATATTGAAAGATATCATATATAAAGTGAAAAAAGCAAGCCACAAACCATGATAAGATTATTTGTCATGAAAAAAGCCATCAAAGATAAATAGTCAGGTTATATAAAATTCTTCTACAGTTCAATAAGGAAAAAGACAAATAATCCTGTCAACAAATGGAGAGGCTATAAAGAGAGAAAATGTGTATGTATAATAACCATTAAAAGAGATCCTCAGCCCAAATTTAAAAATTCTTTATATCAAAGATAGCACAAAGGGCAAAGGAAAGCCACAACTATGAAAGATAAATGGCCATGATCCTCATTCTCACGTCTGGTACGTAAAATGCTAAGTATTCCTGGTATCCTTTTACATTATTTGATGTATCATCTCATCAAATAGTGTAAAACAGACTAGTAAAATTACCTATGGAAGTGTAAATGGTTACAGTCATGTTAGACAATTATTTGCTACTATCTAGTAAAGCTGAAGATGCATAAAACATAGAACCCAACAGTTCCATTTCTACATTTGGATCACCCTTTCATGTGTGATCACACATATGTACAAGAATGCTCAACTCAGAATCATTTCTAATAGTTAAGTATGGGAAAGATCCCATAAAATATACCTGAGTAGTGGATAAATGAACTGAGATTTATCCAATCAGTAAAATTCAACATGGCAGTTAAACTAAGCAAACTAAAACCAGTACAGTCCCGGTAAATGCACAACATCTCCTATATTCCTCTGAAATATGTTTAAATCTTAGGGAAAAAGTTGTTTAGAAAAATTAGGACAAAAAAGCAAAGTGTCAGTTTCTATTAAATTAGAGTGTTGGGCATATTAGTGGTTAATTTTTGCTTTTTTTATAAATTTTTTTGAATGTTTGAAATACTTTGCATTTTTAAACTAGTAAATAATAAAGGAATTAATTACTTTAATAAGTTTTAAAATGTTAAAATCTACTGTATCTTTAACACCCTTCTCTATATCTGAAATGATATGTACATGCATATTATCTTGTATATATGCATGTGTCTATATACTTATATATCAGATCAGATCAGTTGCTCAGTTGTGTCCGACTCTTTGCAAACCCATGAATCACAGCACGCCAGGCCTCCCTGTCCATCTCCAACTCCCGGAGTTCACTCAGACTCACGTCCATCAAGTCAGTGATGCCATCCAGCCATCTCATCCTCTGTCGTCCCCTTCTCCTCCTGCCCCCAATCCCTCCAAGCATCAGAGTCTTTTCCAACGAGTCAACTCTTCGCATGAGGTGGCCAAAGTAATGGAGTTTCAGCTTTAGTATCATTCCTTCCAAAGAAATCCCAGGGCTGATCTCCTTCAGAATGGACTGCTTGGATCTCCTTGCAGTCCAAGGGACTCTCAAGACTCTTCTCCAACACCACAGTTCAAAAGCATCAACTCTTCTGCCTTCAGCCATCTTCACAGTCCAACTCTCACATCCATACACGACCACTGGAAAAACCATAGCCTTGACTAGACAGACCTTTGTTGGCAAAGTAATGTCTCTGCTTTTGAATATGCTATCTAGGTTGGTCATGACTTTCCTTCCAAGGAGTAAGCGTCCTTTAATTTCATGGCTGCAATCACCATCTGCAGTGATTTTGGAGCCCAGAAAAATAAAGTCTGACACTGTTTCCACTGTTTCCCCATCTATTTCCCATGAAGTGATGGGACCAGATGCCATGATCTTCGTTTTCTGAATGTTGAGCTTTAAGCCAACTTTTTCACTCTCCTCTTTCATTTTCATCAAGAGGCTTTTGAGTTCCTCTTCACTTTCTGCCATAAGGGTGGTGTCATCTGCATATCTGAGGTTATTGATATTTCTCCCAGCAATCTTGATTCCAGCTTGTGTTTCTTCCAGTCCAGTGTTTCTCATGATGTACTCTGCATATAAGTTAAATAAACAGGGTGACAATATACAGCCTTGACGTACTCCTTTTCCTATTTGGAACCAGTCTGTTGTTCCATGTCCAGTTCTAACTGTTGCTTCCTGACCTGCATACAGATTCTCAAGAGGCAGGTCAGGTGGTCTGGTATTCCCATCTCTTTCAGAATTTTCCACAGTTTATTGTGATCCACACAGTCAAAGGCTTTGGCATAGTCAATCAAGCAGAAATCGATGTTTTTCTGGAACTCTCTTGCTTTTTCCATGATCCAGCATATGTTGGCAAAATGATCTCTGGTTCCTCTGCCTTTTCTAAAACCAGCTTGAACATCAGGAAGTTCCCAGTTCACGTATTGCTGAAGCCTGGCTTGGAGAATTTTGAGCATTACTTTACTAGCGTGTGAGATGAGTGCAATTGTGTGGTAGTTTGAGCATTCTTTGGCATTTGCCTTTCTTTGGGATTGGAATGAAAACTGACCTTTTCCAGTCCTGTGGCCACTGCTGAGTTTTCCAAATTTGCTCGCATATTGAGTGCAGCACTTTCACAGCATCATCTTTCAGGATTTGAAATAGCTCAACTGGAATTCCATCACCTCCCCTAGCTTTGTCCCTAGTAATGCTTTCTAAGGCCCACTTGACTTCACATTCCAGGATGTCTGGCTCTAGGTCAGTGATCACACCATCATGATTATCTGGGTCGTGAAGATCTTTTTTGTACAGTTCTTCTGTGTATTCTTGCCATCCATTCTTAATATTTTCTGCTTTTGTTAGGTCCATACCATTTCTGTCCTTTATCGAGCCCATCTTTGCATGAAATTTTCCTTTGGTATCTCTGATTTTCTTGAAGAGATCTCTAGTCTTTCCCATTCTGTTGTTTTCCCCTATTTCTTTGCATTGATTGCTGAAGAAGGCTTTCTTATCTCTTCTTGCTATTCTTTGGAACTCGGCATTCAGATGTTTATATCTTTCCTTTTCTCCTTTGCTTTTTGCTTCTCTTCTTTTCACAGCTATTTGTAAGGCCTCCCCAGACAGCCATTTTGCTTTTTTGCATTTCTTTTCCATGGGGATGGTCTTGATCCCTGTCTCCTGTACAATGTCACGAACCTCATTCCATATTTCATCAGGCACTCTATCTATCAGATCTAGGCCCTTAAATCTATTTCTCACTTCCACTGTATAATCATAAGGGATTTGATTTAGGTCATACCTGAATGGTCTAGTGGTTTTCCCTACTTTCTTCAATTTAAATCTGAATTTGGCAATAAGGAGTTCATGGTCTGACCCACAGTCAGCTCCTGGTCTTGTTTTTGCTGACTGTATAGAGCTTCTCCATCTTTGGCTGCAAAGAATATAATCAATCTGATTTCGGTGTTGACCACCTGGTGATGTCCATGTATAGAGTCTTCTCTTGTGTTGTTGGAAGAGGGTGTTTGTTATGACCGGTGCATTTTCTTGGCAAAACTCTATTAGTCTTTGCCCTGCTTCATTCCGTATTCCAAGGCCAAATTTGCCTGTTACTCCAGGTGTTTCTTGATTTCCTACTTTTGCATTCCAGTCCCCTATAATGAAAAGGACATCTTTTTTGGGCGTTAGTTCTAAAAGATCTTGTAGGTCTTCATAGAACCGTTCAACTTTAGCTTCTTCAGCGTTACTGGTTGGAGCATAGACTTGGATTACTGTGATATTGAATGGTTCGCTTTGGAAACAAACAGAGATCATTTTGTCATTTTTGAGACTGCGTCCAAGTACTACATTTTGGACTCTTTTGTTGACCATGATGGCTACTCCATTTCTTCTGAGGGATTCCTGCCTGCAGTAGTAGATATAATGGTCATCTGTATTAAACCACCCATTCCAGTCCATTTCAGTTCTCTGATTCCTAGAATGTCGACATTCACTCTTGCCATCTCTTGTTTCACCACTTCCAATTTGCCTTGATTCATGGACCTGACATTCCATATAAGTATTTGCCTTGATCCATGGACCTGACATATATATACGTATATATACTTATATATACCTGCAGATAAAAAGTCCAAAATTTAACATTGGCATTTTTCATTCATTGAGTGTTTTGTTAATTCTTTGTTCCTAACCCACAAAGAGTAAGAGCAGCTTATACTCACCAGCCCTAAAATATAAATTCATAAAATGCAGCCTGAATTCTCTTTCCCTATAATCACATAACAAACAAAAAAACTTTATGCATGTAAATCTCAACCTGAATTTTTTCAGTTATCACATTATTTAATATTAATTTTCCAATGAGAAGGCAGACCATGACTTAGCACTCATACAGCTACATGCCCTCACCTCATCTCCCCCAATTTACACCTCCAGTGGTGCTCTCCATCTTCCACCACCTTTCTTACTACCATTTATAGTTCTCAGTTCTTCCTTTGGCAAGACCAATCAACTCCCACTTCCTACTTGCCTTCTAAATTATCTTACTCTGCACAAACACACTCACATCTTTTAGCACTTTCAAGATGGATTTCAAAATCCATGTTCTTCTGTGATGAGTTTATAAGTATACCCTTAATGTTTTACTCTCAATAATGATTATTTCATCTTCCCATCTTCGTTGTCATTCATCTCACAGTAACACTTTCCTCCAAACTTTTCCCAAAGGATGGCACAGTGTCTTCTACTTTATCCTCTATCCCAGTTTCTCACTTGCATATCGCTCTTTCACAATCCCACTCAAATAACCTCTTAACTTCTGGAATTCCCAGCCTCTGCAACGACTTCCAATCAATTATCTACCAGGTCAAATTATCCTCTCCACCATAGTTCTGTGAATATTCTCATGATCCCAAAATTCACGTAGGCCTCCGCAATGCTCAACAGCCTTCACTACTACCTGGTTCCTGTGCTAAAACAGCTTTCTCAATCTGAATCACAGTTGCTGCTGACATTGTCTCCTAGTCCTTCAGTCTTTTGCATTGTTAGTGAGACCTCACTTTCTGACCCTAATTTACTTTATAAGCAGTGATTTCAGACATTTTCACTAGCCTGGAAGAATTCCAAATTTTTAAAAACTTTCCATTGTTTCTGTACTGCCAATATAGGATCTACTCTATTTCTCTGCAACAGTTACAAGACCACTACTGACTTCTGCTGGAATCAGTCATTTGCTCTTGTGAAAAATCTGAATTACCCCACAATGGACACCAACAACTCTTAGGTATTCCTAGATGAGGCCCATAATGACATAAGCTATGAAGACAAACAATGTCCTCTCAGCCTCGAGCTCACATTTCATCAATTTAAACATACTCTTCTACCTGCCATCCCCACTGAAACTGTCATGAATAGGGTCTCAGAAACTCAGAGATTATCATAAAAATGTAACCCGTATTTCTACCTTGAATCACTTCTATAACATATTCTATATCTGGATGCCCTTTTACCTTTTTGTGTACTGAAATCATCCTGAAGGTAGGGCTTCAAATCTTGCATTTTTCTCTTCCACAGCATCATATTATGCAATATATTATTATTTTGTGGAAAAAGTTCTTTGTTAAAATGTACTAAATTCATACACATGATATTTTTAAAGGTAAGAGTCATGTAAAACTTCCTGAGGCTTTCATAAGTTATTATAGCAAAATATATAATAATCATTAATTAAAATGAATACTAAAGGGAAGCTACAGAAATATAGAACCTCAAGGACATCTAGAGATCATTTATACAAAGTTCTTTCTGAGCTAAGCCACAACTTAGAGTTGCTGAGGGCTCTACTTAAGGTGATCCCATCTGGAGATCACTAAGTTCATTACACTGTGTTTGTACATGATTTTTATTATACTAATAAAGCAATAACATGTATATGCTTATATAGGATACATATTGTTGATATAATTAATGAGTATAGTACACTTAGGTGCTAATTATCTCTCAAAATAACAATAAAATAATTGTAGTCATAATTTCAGATTTTTCTTCAAAAATCACTTAATAAGCCCCTCCATGTCCCTCATGTTATATTAGCTGTTATCCTGATTCTATCACTGTTCTCTAATTCAAATTTTCTGTGATAGTCATTTTAATTTATAGATTATAAAATCAAAATCCAGAAAGATTAGAAATGTGATACATATATAGCCTGTTAGTAGCAGGATTAAAACTCAAAACTAGGTTTAAAGATGCAAAATTTAGTAATATTTCCTCCAAAATAAACCAGAGCTGTTTTTACTTCATTTGTATCACAGGTCCAGTCAAATGAGTTGATTATTTGTTGTTAAGTCTTGATCAATGCATTTTATCAATGAGAAAATGTAGTCTACTACACTAGACATTGCTTTATGTACTTTATTTGCTTCAAGTAATGCATTTTATTTACTTCAAGTAATGCATTAAAGTTAAAAGGAGCAGTTTATGGCATTTACATTTCAGAATTCAAAAATAATGATAACTTTTTATTTTATAATCTAAAATAATAGATCTTTGCCTGCCTACAAGGTATCAATTTAGCAGAGTAGGCAGGGCTATGAAAGACGGAAAGAAGTAATGGTAATTTTATCCCTACGCAGCAGTGTTCACGTATAGTTTTCTGCCTTTATAATCTTCATTTCCAGGCTCTTTATTCTGCTTGGAGATTTTTATGTGATTTCTCCATTGCAAAATCCCCAACTCTGAGAAATACTAAGAACCACAAAATTATATGATCCAAGGATTATAACCTAGCACTTTGCTGTCTTCATTCCTCTTCTTTCCCCCGCCCACCCCAGATCCTTGTCATGCTTTCTTATTTAGTCTCTAGTATAGGTTGTTGAGACTCATCGCTTACCAAGTAACTCTAGGCAAGTCACTGGAATTGCTGACTATTATCAGTCCTCTAATTAAACTAAGTAAGCTTCATCATGCAGGGTGCATGCAGTATTTATTTGTCAAGTTCAATTCCTGGCATAAAGTAGAGTGGTAATATTGGTTATTTCCCAGTATTTATTATTGCATTAGCATTAGGATCACCTGTCAGATTATTACAAATGCAAAGTTTAGAGAGATCACTTTAGATCTACTGAATCAAAATCTATATTTTTACAAGATCCATAGGTTATGAATCAAGATATTTCAGCTTGAGACAATTGGTCAAAAACAATCATGGAGGTCCAGTTCCTATGAACAGTTGACAGGTCTAAAAATGGGTGTGATCCTGGCCAATGAGAAATAATAGGAATAAGCCATGTTATTTCCAGAAAGATATCCTCACTTCTAGAGAAAGCACAGTGGGTCCTCTTCTTTTTCTCAATGTCATGAATAAAATGATGAGGATGTCACATTAAGGAGAAAAACAGAATCAGGTTCTTGATTATGTATCTAAATGGTGCCCGAAGCTTCTCACCCAAGTCTGCCCACTCTCACCCCGTGGATGTAATACCATTTAATAAATCCTCACTTTACTCTCTTGAGAAAAATTTTAAAAATTTTAAAATGAAATGATGTCAACAGTTCTTATAGCCCCCCTATTTCTGGATTTCCTGTTAATGATATAACACATTTGGTTCTCTGTTACTTTCAGCTTGAAATCCTAAAGGTTAATATGCTATGGTTAAAATATGGAATAGTTTACTTCAGTCTCTCTTTTCAAAACTTGAGGAATAAAATTAATCCAATTTAATTTTAAATTAAATAATGTGGTACATAGAACACTTGCAGAGATTATTTCACTCTACTGACATGAAGAAAAATTAAATTACATTTATTGCTTTCTTTTTCACTACGTTTCATAATGATATGTGTCTCCTCCATCCTCTTAAGAGCTGGAAAAAGGGCAAGTGATTGTTTTTCTATGTTTTGCATTTAAATTCCTATAGAATAATATTTAGGGGACTGCATATAATTTTTCAATACCAGTGCTCTTTACAAAACTAACCTGTTTAAATTTACCCACTAAAATTAAGGTTGATGTGAATCAGTGAATCATATAACAATCCAGCCAAGGACCTGAGGATTTCTTCCTGGGACTTGTCTGCCATATGAATTTTTTTTTTCTTTCTCATAGATATCATAGAGATAAAGCTATCATCAGCAGCATTATTATTGAACAATTAAATCAAAGAATTTTAGAAACATGAAAGAGTATCACGACAAAGATTTAGACATTTATAAATTTAAAAAATTAGAAAAAAATTGTTACTATTTTGAGAAAAGCACTCATTTATATCCATTATAAATCATACTGACTTCAGTAGATTAAACAATAAGGAAATAATGTTCCTTTAGGAGAAATTACACTAAAATTATAATCCTAAGTTCACCACCCATTTACTATATGGCAATGAAAAGACTGAACAAGGTAAATGATATTTGACACAGGAAAAAAGGATGCAAATATTGTAATTCTGACATAAGGCAGGAAATGTGCTGGAAAATCAGGAACATTAGCCAAGCTTAACAAAAAATAAAGTCAGTTATCAAACACGAAAATGAATTTTAACCTAAGAAGCAAAGGCATCTTTGCGATGTGAGGACAAGGCGATCAATATGAGGAACCACACAAAGAGGTCATGAGTAAATAGACAGAACTATAGGAGATGACTCCTATGGCCTAGTCTTGAAATGACTACTTATTAGCTTCACAATTTCTCATTACTTCTCAAGTCTCTGCCTTTTCATCTAAAAATGGGGACATCAATTTTGTAAAGGTTTATTCAACAGAGATACTGAGAATAATAGGTGAGATAACTGTGTAAAAGTTCTAACTGCAAATTCTAATAATAGCAATATTATGAAGATAAAACAATATCTAAGTGAATAATATATTTGATAATTGTGATGCTCTTTTAATGTATCAACCTGACAAGGCTACAGTCCCAAGTTATTCAATTAAAACATTAACTAATTATTTGTCCCTACTAAGGTATTTTGTAGATGGGATTAAAGTCCATAACCAACCAACATTAGGTAAGCGAGAATATCCTAGATAATCTTACTTAAGAGTAGATCAGAGGCCTCCCTGAGTAGAAGAAATTCCACCTATGAATAGCAACTTTAGTCTGTGGCTGAGTATTCCGGTCTGCCCTCTGCAAGTGCTTGACTTATAGACTTTAACTTGCCTACCCAGGTTCCACAATCACATAAAACAATTCCTTGCAACAATAAAGCTATCAAAGACGACTGAAGGCATATCAAAAGGATTCAGGAGCCAACCACCAGCAAAAAGTGGTATGATTTGAGTTTAAAAAAACAGTAGCAATTGCAGTACATTGAAGTCCATTAAATATGTATAAATCCATGAGTTCATAATAATAAAAAGAAAAAAGAAGAATCTGTCGTCTTTGATGATGATAGGAACCAACCAATTATACTGAAAACCAGTAATTAAAGAGTTGAGAAGCTACCATCCCTTTCTTTAAATGAACTGTGTCATTGTGTAGTCAAATAGTAGATGATGAGAAGCATGTCTTCATTAATTAAGCAAAACACAAAAGAAATAATAAAACCAGAATATCATAACTGACAACCTCCAGGAATGAATATAGGCATTAAGCACCAATTGGTATCAGGATTGAAAAAAAAAAAAAAAAAAAGAAATGAGACGTTTTGTGCCTCTGGTAATCACACTATGTACCACCTCTTGTACTGCCAGAGAATCAAACCTGAATCTAGATCTGGCTGCCAATTTTCAGGAAATTCAAAGGAACATGAACTGAAGAGGACATTTGTATGCAATCAGTAGAACGCAGACTGTGTGAAAACTACAAGTCAAATGGCCTGGGTTGCTCAACAGATAAATTGGGAAGGAAAAAAGGGCACAGGAAAAATATAGAGATTAACAGGACTTTAAAAGATATATTTTTAAAAATAGACAAGATTAATCTATAGTGTCTAAGGAGAGTATATATATGACAAAAACCATAAGAAAAACAAAGGCTAAAAGTCATGATAATTACTATTTATAGGGGTAGGGAGATGACTCAGTTGTGTCTGAGATGGAGAACTTGAAAAGAGCCTCTAGGACGGCTGGTAGTCTTTTTCATGATCTGTGTGGTGGGTATCTTATAAAACTTCACTGAGTCATAGTTTTCACTTCTTGTGAGGTTTCTCTATGTTTAATTCTAAAATAAAATAATTTTATAAATATTAGATATTTAAATCAGACTGCTTTTCATTAAGAAGAGACCCAGCCCACTGCCAGAGCCCCATATTGTAACACTGGTCACAGGAGCTCAGTTAAAAGTTGTAACGTGCTTGACATGACACACCTGAGAAACACACTGAAAGGAATCTTCTGCCAGCAGTAGGAGAGTGTATCACTCTTGTACAGAAAGAACAGTCAATTGTTACTTATCGATATTGATAAGAAGAAATCCTTGAGCTTCTACACTGCCAGGCTTTTACAGATATGTTCAAGGAATAAAGAAGACAAACAATATTCCACACATTATTCATATATAGTCAATTGTGTAATCTGCAGACAACAAATTCAGAGTTTATGAATAATCAAAGAAAGAAAAGAATGCGTTATAACTTTGAGGAACTGAACTTTTGATGGTAGAAAGCCACACAAAGCCAACCAAAATGACCTCAGGAATATTTAGCAATTCTAAAAATTAAATATGATTACACTTTCTGATGGTCTTTGTTACATACATATATACACCCAAAATGGAAAGGGTAAAAGATAAACATAATCCATGATACTTGGTCAGTGATTTTACTTCAAGACCAATGATTATAATTCTTTACATGAAGTCAAGAGGGAAGATATAATGCCATGAACTCAAATAAATCAATGTCCTGAGGAAAAACAGGAATGTCAAAAATCATAGCTATTAGCTACCAAATAGATCATGGTCTTTTAAGTGGAGTAGAATTAATTGTAAATCAAACTGGAGAAGGAAATGGCAACCCACTCCAGTATTCTTGCCTGGAGAATTCCATGGACAGAGGAGCCTAGCAGGGTACAGTCCATGGGGTCGCAAAGAGTCAGACATGACTGAGTGACTAACACTTCACTTCAATACTTAAATAGGATAAACAGAGAAAATTAGAATTAAGCAGCAGGCTAGTGATCATCTATCAGTTTACAAGGAGTCAGGAAAGTACAACAGACATGTCTGATACTCTTCTCTAATGCTAGTCCTGCTCTGTGAGCCACAGGATACAGGAGGCAGGGTGGGTAGCACCAACAGCCTTTTCTTAGATGAACTCTCCTAAGTGAAATGAGGAACACCCAGAGATTTAATTTGGCCACAAGCTTCAGACTGTCTTGGTAAGCTTTTCTGAGGCTAAAAAGAGTGAAAAGGAATGAAAACGTTTCCCCATTTTTCACTTCTATTTAGGAAAACTCACATGCAATTATCAAGGTAGAAGGGGAAACAAGTAAATGATTGGGTCGAACAGGCAAATTAATTCCCAGACAGAAAATGAGAAAACAAATTCACAGACTGTCAAAAATAAATGCTTAAGGCAATTAAAAAACCTTTATTACTCTATAATATTCTAGTAATCTGTCTTTATTATTTCACTCACATCCTCCCAAACTCTTTCACCTGGTATCAACCTGATCCAAACTCAACAGTCTTCTTTCACGGGTCCTTCTCCTTCTCTCCTCACACTTTTTTTCAAAATTCAATGGCACAGTCCAATCCTAGGCTCTCACTACGCGATATCTGTAGTGCCAGCAGTAGTTTCTTTCTTGCTTTTGTCCCCACCATGGCCTTGTCCCATCTCTTCCATAAACTGTATTTACCTCTACTTCCCATTGTGAACCTTCCACTGTAAGAAGATTCATCTCTTGATATTTCCACCCAATACACACACACACACACACTAAACTGCAGTGATGAGCATGCCCACTTAATCCTTGCTTATCCATGTCCTGTATGTCTTTCAGTGTGTGTGTGCTCAGTTGCTCAGTCCTGTTTCCAATCCCATTGACTGTAACCCTCCAGGCTCCTCTGTCCAGGGGATTTTCCAGACAAGAAGACTAGAATGGCTTGCCATTTCCCCCTCCAGGGAATCTTCCCAACACAGGGATTGAAACTGCATCTCCTGCTTTTGCCCTTTAAAGACTCAATGAAATTTTCCTTAACGATTTCATTAAACTTACTCCAATCTTTGGAGTGCTCTCTCAACTCTGAAATAGCACAGGACTTAGATTCCATATGATCTCTTACTCAGTTATACCAGTATCTCTCAGGGCTGAAAGGAGCTTTAAAAAGTATTCAGGCTCATGCTTAAATGTCCTCGACATCTCTAGCAAATGCTTATCCAGATTATGCTTGGCTACTGTCACTAATTGTTAATTTTACTGCCTCCTACCGTAGCTCATTCTAGGTTTCAACAGCCCTGCAATTACAACGGTCTTCCTTATAATCAGCTTATATCTTTCACCAAATAGCTTGAAACCACTGGTTATTACTGTACTTTAGTATCTATAAAAAAAAAAAACAAATTAAATGCCACTTCTGTGTCCCTAGTATTCTACTATTTGGAGAAATGTATCCATTCTCCCAGTCTCAAGATAACAATGTACCTTTAGCAATTCTGACATAATTTCTCTGACTTTACTAATGGTTCTGGTAATTATATACTGCTTTTTGTTATTCTAATATTTCAGATATGTGTCAGCCACAGGGCCAATAATCTATAAAATGTTAGAACTTTCACCAAGATAATGTCAGAACTATCACCAAATCCAGACATTAGTACAATTTCACCATATTTCATTCCTTTCTCCCCCTATCCCCATGGTACCCAATGTGAATTAATCACATGTTAAATATTTAATCAGTTTGGCTTTGAAATAGTCCTCTCAAATTCCTTCTCAATTAATTGCCCGCTATAAACTGTATGTTTCTAGGAATAGATTAATTTCTTCCAAGATTTTCCATTTATTATGACAAATGAAAAATTACCAGATTTTTTTTTCTCAGAAAGAAATAGTTTCAGGGATAGTAAAATTCCATGTGTAAATTAAGTATGATACAGGCACTTTTTATCATAGTATAAATAGACATATATTTATACTATAAGACAATATTATAGTATGGCAGCATCAAGAAGAGCTTTGTAAGCAACAATCAAGTTGGCATTTGAAACATCATGGTGATATATTTCACCAGATAAAATTTCTGTACTTTCAAATTATTCATTTTTTAAAATCATGCTTCTAATTTCCAGTGCTATGTGATGATGTTCACATGCCACATAGGAACAAGACTACATTTGCCCGGACAGATAAAACACTACGTGGCCAGAAGTTTCACAGCAACCATTTTCAATGAACCTCAGCTGACAACAGTTGGTACCGCAAAAGGTCAGCCTCTCGCTGGTTGTTTTTTAGAGCAATTTGCATCTCATTGTACTAATTCTACTCTCAATCTATTGCTTAAATTATCCATTGCTGCAGAAGGAATGACATTTCCTTTGGCTGAGAAACTAGCTGTATCACACTACATTAGCAGTGATGAGCCTCACCAAGGGCAAAGAGATGGCTGGCTTGCCTGTTTTGGCAGCCCCACTCAGAAGGCACACTGCCAGCACCTGGGGAGATTACTGACAGATTGGCCCAATTGCCACTGCTTTCATGGCAATCTGCATAGGATTACCCGTCACACGTTAAACAGCCCCATTTCAATTCACCAAAACAAATGGTGCCACCAAATCTCCCCACACAATTCCCTGCTTTCAGTAACTTTGCTGGTGCATTTTCTCTGTCCAACCAAACGATGCATGCCCACCAAGCTTTGTAATGATGGATGGAGTCATTAGCATTTTAGTTTCTACACTGAACCTGAGGCCAAAGCATATGGCCTGACAGATGTTCCAGCAATGGGCTCTATTTGATTTGCCATGTAGATGTCCACTTACACACTGGACTCTCAAGAAAGAATACTCATTTATAAGTTACAGTCCAACCCCTGTTTCAACTCTTTCACATCCTTGAATGTTATAATACGTTCTGATAACAGAACACTCAGAACATGCTTTAGTCTATACTTTGGTTTACAGTGACAATTAAAAATTACTTTTGAACCTAATCAAATGGTTTCAAACAGATAAAATGGACACAAATGCAGGTAAGGTTTGTAGGCTATTGCCATCTACAGCTTGATTAGTACTGCCAGTGATTTGGTTATTAGATAAAATGTTTCATATACTCACTTTTTCCTCATTCATGGCTTATTAAGGTAACCTACATACAGTGAACTGGTTAAACCTTAAGTTTTGACAAATGTATATGTACCCATAGACACAAAACCCCAACAAAGCCATATAACGTTTACATTATCTCAAAAAGTTTTCCTGCTCATTCCCAGTTGATCCTCACCCTCTACAGTCAAATACTATTCTGACTTCTATCATGATAGATTAATATCGTCCATTCTGGAACATAATATAAATAAAGACATACATGACATGCAGTCTTGTGTGTCTCTTGTCTTTCTGAAAACATAACGTTGCTCAGCTTTATATACACTGGTGCATATATCGATGGTGCACTCTTTCTCATTGATGAGTAGCGTTAATGAACCACAAATTGTTAATTCATTCTCCACTTAATGAGCATTTGGGTTCTTCACATTACTGGTTATATAATGAATAAAGCTGTTATACATGTTCTTCCACAAATCTTTTTGTGAACATGTGCTTTTATTTCTCTTATGTAAATACTTGGAACTACTGTGTCATGTTATTATTTCCTTACATATTCACGTTTTCCTGCCATCACTTTATCTATTATCCATGTTATTGGATTGGGATAAAATAAACAGGACATGACTATAATTTTTAACCCACAAAAATATATAACCTATTTTTGTATCTTTCCTGTGAAAAAATTATCTGATGCCTCTCAGGAATATAACCACCCACTTTTATTATTTTATTTTATTGTACATTAAAATTTCACTTGTGATCTTGTTTCTCATAATCTGGATTTTACCATAAGCCTTTAGTGACGATCCACAAATTCTTTACCACTTGGGGTTTCTCAGGAACACAAAGTAGGCATAGTTCTAAAACTTGTTGCACACATTTTAAAAAGCTATTTATATGGGAAAAACTGAAAGTTATAAGCTGTAAAGGAAGTGGTATTCACATCTAGAATGAAAGCAACTTCACCAAGCTTTACGAAAGAAAAGGAATTTGAAAGTTCTCTAGGAGCAACTAAAGATTTTATCCTAATTCCCTTATCCAACGTCAATGAACTGCATAACATACTTTTAAAAATGATGTTCTATAAAGCCCCATGATTTCACCAGATTTATAGCTTGCTGACACTCAGTGGACTTTCAAAAACATTCATCCATATTGCTTCATGCATCAGTAGTTCAGTCAGCATGTACAAGGAGGTTAATTTGGCTTCTATATCTTGTCATTGTTTTCTAAATTGCTGGAGTGAATGACCTACTTCTAAGACTAATATAATAGCTGAGACAGTGCAGGAAAGAACCACATTAAAGACACAGCAAAACCACTATGATATGCCTTATGGATTATCCCAGATTATCTCAGGTAACTCATTGCATCTTCTTTTTGTGCTCCATTTTTTACCTAATTGGTATGTCGTTTTAAACAATAAAATGACTGAAATAGCGATTGTAAGCTAATTTTAAAAATAAAATATGAGATCTACAGGATTAAAAAATGGAGAGAAGTTATTCTCTACATGTATTTGTACACATAAGTGAAAGTGAAGTTGCTCAGTCATGTCCAACTCTTTGCAACCCCATGGACTGTAGCCTACCAGGTTACTCCGTCCATGGAATTTTCCAGGCAAAAATACTGGTGTGGGTTGCCATTTCCTTCTCCAGGAGATCTTCCCAACCTAGGGATTGAACCTGGGTCTCCTGCATTGCAGGCAGATGCTTTACCGTCTGAGCCACCAGGAAAGTAAAGAAAGTGAAGTCACTCAGTCGTGTCCAACTCTTTGGGACCCCATGCACTGTAGTCTACAAGGCTCCTCCGTCCATAGAATTTTCCAGGTAAGAATACTGGAGTGGGTTGCCATTTCCTTCTCCAGGAGATCTTCCTGACCCAGGGATTGAATCTGGGCCTCCTGCATTGTAGGCAGACGCTTTACCGTCTGAGCCACCAAGGGAAGTCCTTGTATACATAAAACTACCTTAAATATCGTATCAATGCTATCACCTCCCAGCGCCACCATGGTTGGAGTTCTCTTTGACTGGAATGGAAAGAGGAAAGAGAAATGAGGAGTGTTTGTAAATCATCGCTTGACTTCCTCATAGAGTTACAGTGGCCTTCTGCACTCAGAATCAGATTTGGAGTTCTTGAAAGACACAACCAATCTGGTAACATGGACCACAGCCTTGTCTAACTCAACAAAACTATGAGCCATGCCGTGTAGGGCCATCCAAGATGGGCGGGTCATGGTGGAGAGTTCTGACAAAACGTGGTCCACTGGAGAAGGGAATGGCAAACCACTTCAGTATTCTTGCCATAAGAACCTCATGAACAGTATGGAAAAGCAAAAAGATAGGACACTGAAAGACAAACTCCCCAGGTCAGTAGGTGCTAAATATGCTACTGGATATCAGTGGAGAAATAACTCCAGAAAGAACGAAGAGATGGAACCAAAGCAAAAACAACACCCAGTTGTGGATATGACTGGTGATGGGAGCAAAGTTCGATGCTGTAAAGAGCAATACTGCATAGGAACCTGAAATTTTAGGTCTATGAATAAAGGTAAATTGGAAGAGGTCAAACAGGAGATGGCAAGAGTGAAATCAACACTTTAGGAATCAGCAAACTAAAATGGACTGGAATGGGTGAACTTAACTCAGATGGCCGTTATATCTATTATTGTGGGCAAGAATCCCTTAGAAGAAATGGAGTAGCCATCATAGTCAACAAAAGAGTCCGAAATGCAGTATTTGGATGCAATCTCATAAACAATAGAATGATTGCTGTTCGTTTACAGGGCAAACCATTCAGTATCACAGTAATCCAAGTCTATGCCCCAACCAATACTGCTGAAGCTGAAGTTGAACGGTTCTATGAAGACCTACAAAACCTTCTAGAACTAACATCCAAAAAAGATATCCTTTTCATATAGGGGATTGGAATGCAAAAGTAGGAAGTCAAGAAACACCTGGAGTAACAGGCAAATTTGGCCTTGGAGTACAGAATGAAGGAGGGCAAAGGCTAATAGAGATTTGCCAAGAGAATGCACTGGTCATAGCAAACACCCTCTTCCAACAACACAAAAGAAGACTCTACACATGGACCTCACCAGATGGTCAATACTGAAATCAGATTGATTATATTCTTTGCAGCCAAAGATGGAGAAGCACTACACAGTCAGCAAAAACAAGACCAGGAGCTGACTGTGGCTCAGATCATGAACTCCTTATTGCCAAATTCAGACTTAAATTGAAGAAAGTGATGATAACCACTAGACCATTCAGGTATGACCTAAATCAAATCCCTTATATTTATACAGTGAAAGTAACAAATAAGATTCAAGGGAATAGCTCTGATAGACAGAGTGCCTGAAGAAATATGAACAGAGGTTCGTGACATTGTACAGGAGGCAGTGATAAAGACGATCCCCATGAAAAACAAATGCAAAAAAAACCAAAATGTCTGAGGAGGCCTTACAAATAGCTATGAAAAGAGAAGGGAAAGGCAAAGGAGAAAAGGAAAGATATACCCATTTGAATGCAGAGTTGCAAAGAACAGCAAGAACTGAACTGAACTGATCATGTATTCATGGCAGTTGTTGTGTATCATTTTTCATTTAAAAGTAGAAAGTTGGAAGCTTTTCTAGTTTTTGTTCTTTTACCCCATATTCAAACATTTAACAATTGCAGCTCAATATATTATATGGTATGGGCTTTCTAGGCAGTGCAGTGGAGGCTGTGCTAAGAATCTGCCTGCCAATGTGAGAGATGCAAGAGACATGGGTTCCATCCCTGGGTCGGGAAGATCCCTTGGAGTAGGAGATGGCAACCCACTTCAGTGTTCTTGCCAGGAAATTTCCACGGACAGAGGAACCTGGCAGGCTACAGTCTAGGGGTCACAAAGAGTCAGACATACTGAGCAACAGAGCAAGCACACACGTTACATAATATAGATGATTTGGAGGACACAATAAGTTGATGGCTGACTTTTTTTAACCCTGACCATGACAGGTATACTATAGCTACTCCATTATTCCATTAATTTGCAACAGAATGCAAAGGCCTTTCTTCTGAGTCATTTCAGACATTCATAGCAGTCAGCAGAGACTCTAAGCAGAATTGTTCTCACAGTGATATTTAACTTAAGGCATGGTTTTTTCCCCATGGAGAGAGAAATGGCGACCCACTCCAGTACAATTCCACAGACGGAGGAGCCTCCTAGGCTACAATCCATGCGGTCACAAAGAATCAGACACAACTGAGCAACTTCAATTTCATTTCCACTGTTTTCCCCATACAAAACTAATAACTTAAAAATTTTACATTGCTTCTTCAAACAACAACAGAAAAACAAATGATTAAGACCATGTTTCAGACTATCAAAAATAATATAAAGACCTGGTTTTCATCTTATGGCTGAAAGTGATTTTGATCTCTATCCACATCTCCTTTTATAGATAACTGAGGCCTGGAAGAGCTTAATGAATTCTCTAAGCACACACGATTAACTGGGTTATAAGAATTAAAGAGTTAGAATTAAGAACTGGGCCTCCCGACCTTAAAAAGTTTTTCTACATCAAGCAAAAATAACTTGACATCTGTTTCTATGTGTTGGGTGTAGATTCACTGTGGAATCAAGTTTCTTCCTCCTTTATTATGATTCTACTACTTTTGCAAAAGATGGATCATTTTTTAAAAAATCATTGGCCACTTTTTGATGCACTTACTCTATACAGATACAGATATCAATTATATGTATACATCTACAATTTTATCTCTACAGTTCAATCTTGTTTATTTGAAAACATTCCTAAACTAGGCAATTCATAATTTTCAATATATCTTAAATACAGAGAATGATTTGAGAAAATAAGTTAAGGTAATTTAACTGGTCTATTATTGAAAAAGGCAGAAAAGCTTTTTCATGAATAAGTATATAAACTACTGTAGAATTGGGCAATGTCAAAATAGACAAGAAATGCACAAATTCACCTTGGAAAATGTAAAGAGAAAGAAGAGAAAAGAGAAAGTCGAATAGAAATCAAACAGAGTATTTTTATCTTTCATCTTTATTTGAAAAAGGACAAGAAGAAAATTTATTAAAACTATAACAAAATGAGTCAATCTAAAAAATAATAAATGAGAAGTATTTTTACTGCAACCCACTCAGACCAGGAGGGCCAGAAAGTCTTTGTTGCCACAAGGCAACTGGTACAAAGTATACAAAACCCTTTTTATTTCAATGTCACATTAAATCCTGGAGCATAAAACCAGGGGCAGACTACAGAGTTTCTGGTTCTCCAAGACAAGAGTATACAGATCACAATTAAAATCAAATGCCAAGAATACTCCTAACTAAATGAAAAACAATTAGCAAAATAATTAGAAAATATATCTAAACACATTCTTAACACTATTTAGGCTGAGAGAGAAAGTAAGAAGGATTGTGATTTGATGTTTAGATAATAAAACAGGTTGCACATTATATAGTACACTCTACAGGAAGAATTATCTCATACTTCAGTATCTGTGGGGGAAATTAGCATAATCACAAGGTTAAAAAAAAGGAGAGACTTTATTTCCTTTACACATATTCAGGATGCTATCCTAATACCCACATATCAAATAAATGACAAAAGTGATAATTAGATTTATATGAAATACATCTGTTATTAACATTAGAGTGGATGTGTGAATTGAATGAAAAAACACATTTATAACACCCAGTACAACACCAGGCATTATACTAGGTATGATTTTAATAATTATTTCTTATAATCATTACTCCAACCTCCCGCAACCCTCAACACTAATGTTACCTCAACACTAATGATGACTCACAACACTAATATTACCTCTCTAAAGGTATCATAAAATAAAGCCTGATGTCTATGTTCAAGAAAGTAAGCTAATGATTTTCCTTTTTGGTCTCTACTGACATTCTCAGGAATTTAAAATTCTAACTAATTAAATCCCTTTCCTCATTCTGATGCAAAAAGAATTAAATAATAATAACAATAATAAAGGTTCTCAGAGGAAATTACTTACATTCTAGCTTCAAATATTTAGATCAACAATCATCAGTCCTGAGTCCAGCCTCAAGGCTTTAGAACTGCTGCTCTTAGCTCCTCCCACCAATCTCTGCCCCAGGATTGACAGATAACTCTCTGAAGGCATGGCACATTCCTTAGTCACTGTTTTCTCACAGATTCTTTTAAAGTTCTTTATATGCACCATTTACATTTCCCCAACAGGTATGCTAAACTGCTATTCACTATATACCATTTACTGCAAATTTAATATGTGCACAGCAAACATCTTGTCCTCGGGTCTGTGATTAACCCCTACACAAAAAAATCCTGAAAATACTTTAGTTGGCTCTCTTCCAATTCACATTTCCAGAAACATTCCCAAAGGCTTTTTAAAACACTTTTGAAAAAATTTATCAGAGTATGACAGTTCCTACTTAAGGACTATGCTCTTGTAAGCTGAGCTTTCAAAATATTAAATATTAAATTTTAGGTTTTTTTCCCCTATTTTTGAATGACTCTAGAAAAATTGTTTTTACAGTTTGGACATAACATTAGAGAATCATTAGGTTTCACAAGGAACTAACCCAAACACTTATTAATTATACACTGTTGTTCATATTCCAAAAATGGATCGGAAATTAATCTGTAGCCAATTAAATTAAACCTACAGAAAAGACAACCTGTCCCACCCATATACTCACTACACTCCATCCTCCCATGACCACCTCACACATACAAGGAAAAATAATTTGTGATTTTTTTTTTTTAATCAAGTGTACTCTTTAGCTCAGCTGCCAGTGTGGCCTTACCTGCAGCCATAACTTGTTATGCACAGCATCTCTCCCTGTAGCAATACACTGAAAAGTAGCATTCTGTCCTGCATTGACCTCTACGTCCCCCAGACGGAGGAAATGAGGAGATTTATCTGTGAAGGCAAGAAAAAATTATTTTCTTTCACATGAAGAAAACACGCCTTGTTATTTTTTCCCAACAGAGTAATGTTGTTAATACTTTTACAGCTTTGGCCAAGACTAATGTCATATGGAAGTTTTCTCAGTGCTGAAAGACAACGCTGCATCTCTCAGTGTCAGTTCTCTTTAGCTCAGTAGCTCTATTGCGTATTTCACCATAATTGATAGAGCAATTCTATACAGAATGAGCACCCAACAATTACTGCTTGAGGACCCCGGCAGATGGTTGCATACAGGTGACAATAAAAGTTACGTATCAAAGCAAGCAAAAGAGATCAAACAGGCACAAAGCATGGCATAATAGAAAGATATAGTGAAAACATAGAATGATAGCTCAAAACTGGACATATACATGGCCATTGAACTATTAAATCACACTTGAAGCGCTTAACGCTTTCTTTCCCTTTTTTAAAACTTTCAATAACTGCTGCATAATCCTCTGGTACTTCAAAGAACAAGGGACTGTTCTTCCTTCTCTCAAACAGAGTATTAATTTAACTGTTGTTAAATCCACTTCCTATTGCTTTATGGTCCTAAGAAAATTACCTGAAAGAAATATTAGATCAACAAAACACTAATGACTGCAATCAAAATATACATGAGTTATATGACTGTCAAACAAGCATTCTCTTATAATTACCTTTTAAAGCTGAAGTTATGTACGTTTTCAACTGAAAGGAACTATAAACAGGAAAAGCTAATCCTCAGTGAGTAAAGACAGAGCATGGAGGACCATATCACAATGAAACTACTGTTGTGCTCAATTTAAATATTTTTTAAAAATTTGGTTAACTCGTGAAAGTCGTTCTTCAATATCTTCTTTCAAAAGACATGTAAATGAACAATAGATGGAAACATGGTTCTCATATATGAATGGACTGAAAGAGTTTAGTAAGCCAACTTGAACTTTGAGTGAGATAATTTTGTTCCCCTTTTTCTTAGATTACATCAGATGTATTTGACTACATGTATTTCTTAGGATACACCACAATCATTTAACTCTTGCCTGCTTCATCTTTCCCTAGGGCCTCATCTCAGTAGGTGCTTCAAAAAAGCAATGCTTGCACTAGAACACAAGCTAGAACAGTGTTCATGACTTGGGAACAAAAGACCAGCAGCATTAGTATCTCCTGAGAACAATGAAAACCAAAGGAGGGCCCAGGCAACCTATGATTTTTGCCACATCCTGGTGGCAATTCTGATGCACACCAGAGTTTGACAACCAGTTAGCAGGAGTATTAGCCCTGGCCTCTGGCAATGGCAGCCTTTGTGCATGCTGCTTACAAATTATTAGAGAATTTCCATCAGGAGGATTACTGAACAGATCACCTAGAATTCATGGGCCCTAAAAAATGCTGCTGTTGGGAGATATAGCTGAAGTATGAACTGCTTTATGTCTGGCTCTACTGAATGTGTGCAATAATTGTCTTTCAGGGTATGTGATGTAAACACAAATTTAGTTCCCCCGTCTGAAGACCAACTAATGTGCATCTAAGGACACATCAAATGATGCGTAAATAAATTCAGTTTCTTGTTTTGTATGCTTTCTATTGTCTTGTTGTTTATTATGAATTAGCCAGATACTTACTATGACATGAAAAAATTAGTCCTAAATTAAGAATAAGATGAATTAATTCATTTTCTTCATTTCATTCCAAATTTCAACTTAGATCACATAAGTTAATAAAGCTTCTTTTTTATTCTCTTTTCACTGAACTCTGATTTGTTATTCTTTGTTTTCCTAAGCAATTTAATAAAGTCAAAAGATGGAATGAGTCCCTTGATTTTTATTTTCTTCTGTCAAAAATAACATCAACTACATAAATTGAAGATCTAATTAGCTTTGTTAGGAGATTCATGAATGAGGCAACATTTTATCTATCAACTGGAAGACAGATCCAAGGGGTTATACAAATGGAAAGTTTTTACAAGAAGGGTGGGACAAGGGAGCTATTAACAGAAAGAAAAGAAATTATTATTTATTTTTCTTCTTGAAGAAGAAAAGGAACAGCAAGAGTTTTATGATTCAGATCACCTCTTCTTCCTCTGGGGCATAGAGAAGGATCACAGGACAAATTTTCTTACTGGTACTTGACCATAAAATCAAGACAAGTCAATTAGGATTAAGTTTTTGGAAGAGGCTGAAACTGTAATTAGATCAGGTATAAATTTAGGTTTGGTATCATGGAATTTTAGCATGAGTGATACCATTTTGAGACTGTGGTTTTCTTTTGAACATTAATTGAACAATTAAAAGAATCTTTTAACATGTGCACAAGTCTGAAAAACATTTGGTTCAAAAACTCTAGAAATACCTCAGTGATCTTTTTAAACTGAACAGAAAACTAGGAATAACAACAACAAAAGAGATAGCAATGACCAAGGATAAACAATCAACAGTCACTACCAATATAAGACAAGTCTTGAAAGGAGGTAGAAAAATACAATTTTTATCACAACCTACCACAAGGATAACTCAGGACTTGGATGTCATCAATGGCAATATAACCACTTCTCCCTCCTGAGACTTCAGCTTCAAATATTACCTGTCAGGAACAAACAGAAAACATTTACAACAATCATTTTTAAGGAATTTTCACAGTGAAGGAAGAATAGCTGTAACACACTTAAGAAAATTAAAATTTAATTTTTGTCCTATAAAGATTAAAATGGTGTCTGTACAGGAAAACAAAATATTTTTTGAAGAACAATTAAATTATTGAGGTCAGCAACTCAATTTTTTTTAAGCAAATATCATTGATTTCCTGAATGGGCAATATATAGGCAGATATAAAAAATCCATTATCCCTAAATTTTCCCTTACTGACTTTTTCCATTTTTTTAATTTATTTCACATACATTGAGCATCAACTTGAAGCAGAATGCTAAACCAGCTAAGATATCAACTGATCTAAGCTTTTAAATACAGTAGCTGAATTTTCAACGAAAGAGGTCATTAGATAGAAATTATGCCAGGTAAGAGCAACCACATAAAATAGAAACCAAATGAACATAATCTGTATGGCTAGTAAAACTCAAGACAGAAGAGAACTAGGCATGGAAGACTTTGAATACCACGGGAGTGAAGACAAGGAGTATATCCTGTAAATGGTTAATCAATTTTAAAATATATATATGTATGTATTAATAAATATTTTAATAAATATATTTTTAAAAATCAGTGTTCAAATATAAGCTCATGTTATAGAATGTTGTTATAGTCAACAATAGAACTTACTTAATAGACTTTCCCTTAACCTTAATAACGTGTGCTGTTACTTCTCAAGAGAAAATAGATTTAGCATGCCATGTTTCAACATTTTATTTTATGATGGGCTCCTTTATTTATGGAGATACATGGGTCATCATAGAAGTATTTTGCAAAATATTTTAGGAAACACATTGGAAATTGATGTTTAAAATAGGAATAAAATACAATCAAATTGGTCTACTAGAAATATATTTGCTTCAAAGTTGAAGGATGGCCCCAAAGAAAGACTGGAAACCAAAAGATTCTAGTAGCAGTGAAAATAGAAAGATGAGATGAAAAAGGAAAGATAAATAATGCTAAGGAAATATTAAAAAATAGAAAATATTAATTCATTAGTTGTAGAGAAATAATAGGACAATTCTGATTTCTGGCTTGGGTCCCTAGGGACTGTACTGCACTATATTGTCTATTGACAAGAAGGAGGAAATTTTCCCTTCTATCCTTCCTGAGCTGTTGTGTCTGGACTAATAATAAAATAGGCACAAGACCGATTAACAAGAGAAAGAGATCAAACTTTAATCATGTACAGGGAGACCTCATAGAAATGGGACCTAAGAAATGGCCAAAGCAGGGAGCTTTTATGCTTTCTGGACAAAGAAACACTAAATTTGTGGGAAGTGACAGGGCAATGAAACTTTGTGCACAATTAGTGAAGAACCTAAACAGAGTTTGGACCTGGGGCAGTAAATCAGAGGAGTAACATGTTTGTTCACACAGGTTTTTCAGCTTCAAATTCTCTACCTCCAGTGTTAAGGGTGTCTTTCTACACCCAGAGGCAGGGGGTACAGCTTTCACATGAGAGACTCACTCTCTGCTTTCAGGGAGATGGAAAGGACGGTCAGAGTAGCCCTCTTGCATTGGCCATTGTTAAGTAACTTCAATTCAAAATAATCAGTATATCATTAAGGCATAATTGGGGCAGCCTACCCCATATCCCAACATTATCAGGATCCCTAGCTAGAACATGTGATGCAGAAAAAGGTACAGATTTGAGGAAGAAGATAACTAAGTACATTGCAGATGTAATAAGATTCGCTAAGCCTAAAATGCATATGGAGTAAATGCTTAGGCAATAACTACAGATATATCTCAGAGTGAAGAAATAAAGTTAGAATAAAGTTATAGATTTGAAAGTCATCATCATGGCAGTGAGTAAGCTATAGATTTGAAAGTTAAAGGTGAATAATATGGCATAGGAAGATAAAGAGGAGTAAACCACTGAAATGGAAGGCAATACGACAGCCAGCAGAAGTAAGGTCAGCAAAGTACATTTCAGACCTAACAGTCGAGGAAGGAAGAGAAGGATCAGGAGGTTTCAGGCAGGTCAACACTCCCACCAAAAGGATTAAAAAAAGCCAAATAAATTATAACAACTATAATTTTAAAACATCAGATATCTGCATAGACAACGGCATCCAAAGGGGCACAAATGTTTAAGTACAGGATCTCTCCAGTGTGATGCCAGGATTCTCGTTTCTCATGGGAATATTTGTCAATTCTGGAATCAGGCTGTGGTTCTAGGACAGACTTAAGACCTCTATGGGAGAAAGTGAAAACACGAAGCTTGCAGTAACAGCACAAAAAGAGAACAATAAACTAGAAATTTGAGAGTCTGAATAAACAGATGAGGGCTTCCCAGGTGGCACTAGTGGGACAGAATCTTTCTGCCACTGCAAGAGACTTAAAAGATGTGGGTCCGATCCCTGAATAGGGAAGATTCCCAAGAGAAGGGCATGCAACCCACCCAGTATTCTTGCCTGGAGAACCCCATGAACAGGGGAGGCTGGCTGGCTACAGGCAATAGTGCCACAGAGTCAGACAAGACTGAAGACTTAGCATGCAAGCACAGGTCACGGCAAAAAGCACGAAACACAGGAGAGAGCTCAAGGAAAACTAAAAAAGAATCAATTAAAGTTAGCCATTAAGAGTCTTCTGGTAATGTTTGAGACAGATAGTATTACTGAAGTGGAGGGGAATTTTTACTGAGTACTTACTATGCTCAATAGATAAACCTTAGATAATCATGATGGTGTGATCACTGACCTAGAGCCAGACATCCTGGAATGTGAAGTCAAGTGGGCCTTAGAAAGCATCACTACGAACAAAGTTAGTGGAGGTGATGGAATTTCAGTTGAGTTATTTCAAATCCTGAAAGATGATGCTGTGAAAGTGCTGCACTCAATCTGCCAGCAAATTTGGAAAACTCAGTAGTGGCCACAGGACTGGAAAAGGTCAGTGTTCATTCCAATCCCAAAGAAAGGCAATGCCAAAGAATGCTCAAACTACCGCACAATTGCACTCATCTCACACGCTAGTAAAGTAATGCTCAAAATTCTCCAAGTCAGGCTCAGCAATACATGAACCATGAACTTCCAGACGTTCAAGCTGGTTTTAGAAAAGGCAGAGGAACTAGAGATCAAATTGCCAACATCCGCTGGATCATCGAAAGAGCAAGAGAGTTCCAGAAAAACATCTATTTCTGCTTGATTGACTATGCCAAAGCCTTTGACTGTGTGGATCACAATAAACTGTGGAAAATTCTGAAAGAGATGGGAATACCAGACCACCTGACCTACCTCTTGAGAAACCTATATGCAGGTCAGGAAGCAACAGTTAGAACTGGACATGGAACAACAGACTGGTTCCAAATAGGAAAAGGAGTCTGTCAAGGCTGTATATTGTCACCCTACCTATTTAACTTCTATGTAGAGTACATCATGAGAAATGCTGGGTTGGAAGAAGCACAAGCTGGAATCAAGATTGCCAGGAGAAATATCAATAACCTCAGATATGCAGATGACACCACCCTTATGGCAGAAAATGAGGAGGAACTAAAAAGCCTCTTGATGAAAGTGAAAGAGGAGAGTGAAAAAGTTGGCTTAAAGCTCAACATTCAGAAAACAAAGATCATGGCATCTGCTCCCATCACTTCATGGGAAATAGATGGGGAAACAGTGGAAACAGTGTCAGACTTTATTTTGGGGGGCTCCAAAAATCACTGCAGATGGTGACTGCAGCCATGAAATTAAAAGACGCTTACTCCTTGGAAGGAAAGTTATGACCAACCTAGATAGCATATTAAAAAGCAGAGACATTACTTTGCCAACAAAGGTCCGTCTAGTCAAGGCTATGGTTTTTCCCGTGGTCATGTATGGATGTGAGAGTTGGACTGTGAAGAAAGCTGAGCGCCGAAGAATTGATGCTTTTGAACTGTGGTGTTGGAGAAGACTCTTGAGAGTCCCTTGGACTGTGAGGAGATCCAACCAGTCCTTCCTAAAGGAGATCGGTCCTGGGTGTTCTTTGGAAGGAATGATGCTAAAGCTGAAACTCCAGTACTTTGGCCACCTCATGGGAAGAGTTGACTCATTGGAAAAGACTCTGATGCTGGGAGGGATTGGGGACAGGAGGAGAAGGGGACAACAGAGGATGAGATGGCTGGATGGCATCACCGACTCGATGGACGTGAGTTTGAGTGAACTCCGGGAGTTGGTGATGGACAGGGAGGCCTGGCATGCTGCGATTCATGGGGTCGCAAAGAGTCGGACACAACTGAGTGACTGAACTGAACTGAACTGAACTATACTCGAGACTATTCAAATTGAGCATGTTCATTCATGCTCACATCTACTTTTGTTTCCCTCTTCTCTCTTTACCTCTCTGCACACATACAAATATCTTAATTAGAATCACACGAGGTAGATATTACTTTTATCCTCATTTTAAAGAAAAGTTAAGTGGCTGCACCAAAGTCTAACAGCTAACAAGTCTTAGAGCCAAGAATGAACCCAAGCCAACCTCCAGGTTCTAATCTATCAACTTCACTATATTTCCTCTCAAGTCAGAGACACAAACACAGTAGAACATTCCTTTAAATAAGCTTTAAATTTCCTTTAAAAGTCTAATATGTTAAATTTATAAAGTGTCATTTTAAATAGCAAACTAGTCAGGTATTATACTGACTAAATAGCAGTATCATGAGCATGACACCCTTTCCATTCTCATACCATACCAATATCCACCCCAAAGCCAGACAGTGTGACACAGCAGGCTGCATGGATGATTCACCCCCTCTTCAATCACTCCCACCATAAACTGGCTCCTATGCTAATTCTCTTCTACATTAAGTCTGCACTGTATGACTATTAATTTCCCTGGAATAAGCTGAAGTTGTGAAGTCAAAGAGATTTCTGTGGGAAGACAATTGCTTCATGATGAAAGAAGGGCTACTCTATAAAGACAGAAATATATGTGAGTGCATGTGTGAGTGTGTGTGTGTACACAATCTGCATTTCCTGTGAAGGTTTTGATACAACTGTTATGTCATTTTCTAAATATTGGAACAAAGACTTAGCAAGAAACAGAAGAGAGACTCAGAAACTTTAAAAAGTATAATTTGAAGCAGTTGTGGTACAGGTCACATTCTCGGGGATGAGAAAATTTGTTATTGACACCCACTTTTCCTGTATACAAATCACTGAGCAAATCACATAACCTTTTAGAGCCAAGTCTCATTTGGAGATAACGCAGCTTTCATTATAAAGTTCCATGAAACAAATAGTAGCATCTGTAAAAGTACTATATAAATGAAAATGTAAGATGATACACATTGTTAATAAATGACATTTATATAAGTGTATCCCAGGAAAACAAGCTTTATTTGCTTGAATGGTTGATGGTAGTTTAAGGAAAGGGAAGGAAGGAAGGCACAGAAAGAAAAAATGAGAAAATTATTTCTGGAAAAAAATACATTGTTATGAATAGACTATGCAGCTGAATAATCAGTTCATTATTTCAGTTTTGTTACAATTAGCATTAATTAAATTATTTCAATTCTAGGCTTATCTTAGTTTTACTTTCTTGAATTGTTTTACTTCCTTTGCTTCATGTGGGTGATAAGTTTAAACATGTTTACTACATCCCTGAAGAAAAGTTTCTTATCTGTTCATTTAAATTGGGCTTTATTCT
Organism: Bos taurus; assembly: GCF_002263795.3. Taxonomy (NCBI): domain Eukaryota; kingdom Metazoa; phylum Chordata; class Mammalia; order Artiodactyla; family Bovidae; genus Bos; species Bos taurus. The sequence goes on from NC_037336.1 coordinate 66,309,232, forward strand.
GGACAATAAATTTAGGCCTTGATTTAAAATGGAGTGAAAGAATTGGTTCTTTAGTAAAGAAAAAGAAAAAAAAATGTTTCTCTTTTCAGTGACCTCATTTCCCCTGCTAAGTGTTGTCTCTGCCTCATTAACGTGACCAAGAGAAAATTTCTAAGAGCAGATTCCTTTATTGCTAAAGATCTAATCAGCTTTATCACTTCAGCAGAGCCCTTACCTTGTAAGGCTCTCCTGTCCACTCAAGGAAAACCAATCTCAATAGCTTAATTACGCAAAACTTGCTCGGGCTAATGTTCAGGTCAGAGCTAATGCTTGGTGTCAAATAGTCAACGAGGGCTTCCCAGGGGAAGAGAGCAAGGGAAGCCATACCCTATGTCAACCTGAACCCACCCAAGAGGCCAACCTGAGAACAGAATGGAAGGGCTCCGCTTTTCATGCTATTTCCACTCCATTCCATTACCTGAAATACTGAAGGGGATGATTCTAATCAAAATTTTGCTACTCTAGCAACATTCTTGGATTATTAACTAAATAAATGAAGTAAAGTCGAACTGAAGGAGGGGAGAAAATGAAAGAACAAGACTGACATTATCCTTTGGCAAACAATTAATGCAGAAGAAATGCCGCATATAAGGGGAAACTGAACTCCAAGTAAGGAGACTGGGCTCTAGCTGTTGGTCTGCTATCACATGGAACCCAAGCAATTTATTTAACTGTGTCTTCACAGCCTCAGATCGACAACACTGGCCTTGTCCATATTGAAGTTTCTTATGAATATTGAATGGTTTATGTGAAATGATTAAATGATATATATATAATGATTAAATGATATACGAAATGCCATGTAAGACAAGGTATTATGGATTCGAGAAATCTAACCCTAAATTGAACTTAATTTTCTTTCAATATTTCACAGTGTTACACTGTACCATTTTTCTAGATTCCACATGTATGCATTAATGCATTAATCTTTGCTCTTCTCTTTCTGACTTGGGCTTCCCAGGTGACTCAGATGGTAAAGTATCTGCCTGTGATGCGGGAGATCCAGGCTTGATCCCTGGGTTGGGAAGATCTCCTGGAGAAGGGAATGGCAACCCACTCCAGTATTCTTGTCTCTGGAATCCTATAGTCAGAGGAGCCTGGTGGGCTACAGCCCATAGGATCGTAAGAGTTGGACACAACTGATTAACACTTTCATTTACTTTCTGACTTACTTCACCCTGTTTGATAGACTCCAGGTACATCCACATCTCTATAAATGACCCAATTTCATTTATTTTTATGGCTGAGTAATATTCTGTTATATACATGTAGCACATCTTCTTTATCCATTGATCTGTTGATGGACATTTAGGGTGTTTCCATGTGACAGGATAGAAACGCAGATGTAGAGAACAGATATGTGGACACAGGGGCAAGGAGAAGGTGTGATGAACTGGGAGGTTGGGTTTGACATAATACACTATCATGTATAAAACAGACTGCTAGAGGAAACCTGCTATATAGCACAGGGCACTCAACGTGGTGCTCTGCGATGAACTAGAAGGCTGGGATGGTGGGGGAGGAAAGAGGGAGAGGATATATGTGTACATATAGCTGATTCAGTTCATTTCACAGCAGAAACCAACACAACACTGAAAAGCAGTTATACGCCAATGTTTTTTTAAAGTGTGGGCTCCAAAGTTAGATACATTTCGTTCATATTCTTTAAGTATTAACTTTGCCTTATAGAAAAACATATGTAAAGTTACTGTGTAACTTCAACTGATATACAATCTAAAGCCATGTTTCTTTTCTTTCAAAACAAAACTGTGACTATCCACCTCAGGGTTAAAGGAGGATTAAATGAGCTAACACACCTGAACCATTTAACAACAGCTCCTGGCACAGGGTCAGTGTTCTAGGTTAAGGAGCACCACTGCCATGATGGGAAAAAACATCTGTAAAGAACACAGGTACTAAAATGAAATTTCTTCTCATTATCTCCTCTCTTTTCAAAAAACTTAACTCCCTGTCATGTATTTGGGAGAAAAAAAAACCCTTAGGATAAACTAGTATTGTATTCCCATCAGTTCAGTTCAGTTCAGTTGCTCAGTCGTGTCCGACTCTTTGCGACCCCATGAATTGCAGCACGCCCATAAACCTTCTCAAATATGTTTTCTGTGATTTGAATTTTTAAACATTGATTATAGTTAAAGTTTAAAGTAAATTACCCACTCACCTTCAAAGAATAAATGTACCAGAAACAAAACTTAAAGAAATAGAAAATAGGTTGATTTCTATATATCCCTGTCCAAATTTGGATAATGAATAAAATAGTCATTTTAGTCAAGATGACCAAGGCTTCAGGTCTATCTGTATCAGTGCTAGTAAACCATATACATCTACATCTCTGATATGTACATGTGATATGTATATGATATGTATATGTATATGTGAGGCCTCAAAGTCAGAAGCTGTGCTTGACTCAACTTTATGTCCACAGAGCTTATTCACAGTATCTGGCACATAACAGACATTCACAAATGCTAGCTGAATAACAACAGTAACAAATTATATATAGACAGTGGCTCACACAGTAAAGAATCTGCCTGCAATGCTAGAGACCTGGGTTGGATCCCTGGGTTGGGAAGATCCCCTGGAGAAGGGCATGGCAACCCACTTCGGTACTCTTGCCAGGAGAATTCCATGGACAGAGGGGCCTGGCAGACTACAGTCCCTAGGGTTGCAAAGAGTCAGACACAACTAAGCAATAAACACAGCATATACATACACACAATGTATGAAATACATGAACAAAAGTATGTTAACATCATTAAATATAATTGACTTCTCTTTTTTTCTCATGTGAAGCCTAAGCATTGGATTCTCAAGGATCCATTCCAGGCTACCTTCTCCATTTTTGCCTTACAGTTCACCCTGATAGGACAAAGGAAGATAAGCCTATAAAAATGAAAGAGGAAATTGAGGAAAAAATAAAATGCATAAAAATATAAAAGAGAAATGGTATCACAAAAGCCAATAAGACAATATTTGAAGGGGAGATTTCAGGACCAAATGCTGATCAAGCACTAAGACAGAGATTAAAAATACCTTCATGCATATTTTATAACTAGAAGCTTGTACACTATGATGAACATGTTCCCATTTCAACCAAACACAGGACTCTGATGTCCACCATTCGAGTCTCTGTTTCTTTCTTTTTTCAAGATTCCACATATAAATGATGTCTTACCAGAGAACACAAATATCCACTTACAAGATGAATAAACTCCGTGGATCTAATGTGTAGAATGGTTGTTGTTCAGTCACTCAGTCATGTCTGACTCTTTGCAACCCCATGGACTGCAGCACACCAGGCTTCCCTGTCCTTCACTATCTCCCGGAGCTTGTTCAAACCATTGTCCATGGAGTTGATCATACCATATGACCATCTCATCCTCTGTCATCCCCTTCTTCTACTGCCTTCAATGGTTCCCAGCATCAGGGTCTTTTCTAGTGAGTCGGCTCTTCATATCAGGTGGCCAAAGTATTGGAGTTTCAGCTTAAGCATTAATCCTTCCAATGAATATTTAAGGTTGATTTCATTCAGGACTGATTGGCTTGATCTCCTGGCGGTCCAAGGGACTCTCAAGAGTCTTCTCCAACACCACAGTTCAAAAACATCAATTCTTTGGCACTCAGTCTTCTTTATGATCCAACTCTCACATCCATACATGACTACTGGAAAAACCATAGCCTTGACTATATGCACATTTGTTGGCAAAGTAATGTCACTGCTTATTAATATGCTATTTAAGTTGGTCATAGTTTTTCTTCCAAGGAACAAGCAACTTTTAATTTCATGGTTGCAGTCACCATCTGCAGTGATTTTGGAGCCCAAGAAAATAAAGTCAGCCACTGTTTCCCATTCTATTTGCCATGTAGTGATAGGACCAGATGCCATGCTCTTAGTTTTCTGAATGTTGAGTTTTAAGCCAGGTTTTCACTCTCCTTTCTCATTCTCATTTCAAATCCTGAAAGATGATGCTGTGAAAGTGCTGCACTCAATATGCCAGCAAATTTGGAAAACTCAGCAGTGGCCACAGGACTGGAAAAGGTCAGTGTTCATTCCAATCCCTAAGAAAGGCAATGCCAAAGAATGTTCAAACTACCACACAATTGCACTCATCTCACATGCTAGTAAAGTAATGCTCAAAATTCTCCAAGCCAGGCTTCAGCAATACGTGAACCGTGAACTTCCTGATGTTCAAGCTAGTTTTAGAAAAGGCAGAGGAACCAGAGATCAAATTGCCAACATCCGCTGGATCATGGAAAAAGCAAGAGAGTTCCAGAAAAACATCGATTTCTGCTTGATTGACTATGCCAAAGCCTTTGACTGTGTGGATCACAATAAACTGTGGAAAATTCTGAAAGAGATGGGAATACCAGACCACCTGACCTGCCTCTTGAGAAATTTGTATGTAGGTCAGGAAGCAATAGTTAGAACTGGACATGTAACCACAGACTGGTTCCAAATAGGGAAAGGAGTACGTCAAAGCTGTATATTGTCGCCCTGCTTATTTAACTTATATGCAGAGTACATCATGAGAAACGCTGGGCTGGAAGAAGCACAAGCTGGAATCAAGATTGCCAGGAGAAATATCAATAACCTCAGATATGCAGATGACACCACCCTTATGGCAGAAAGTGAAGAGGAACTAAAAAGCCTCTTGATGAAAGTGAAAGAGGAGAGTGAAAAAGTTGGCTTAAAGCTCAACATCCAGAAAATGAAGATCATAGCATCTGCTCCCATCACCTCATGGGAAACAGATGGGGAAACAGTGGAAACAGTGTCAGACTTTATTTTTGGGGGCTCAAAAAATCACTGCAGATGGTGACTGCAGCCATGAAATTAAAAGACGCTTACTCCTTGGAAGGAAAGTTATGACCAACCTAGATAGCATACTGAAAAGCAGAGACATTACTTTGCCAACAAAGGTCCGTCTAGTCAAGGCTATGGTTTTTCCAGTGGTCGTGTATGGATGTGAGAGTTGGACTGTGAAGAAGGCTGAATGCCGAAGAATTGATGCTTTTGAACTGTGGTGTTGGAAAAGACTCTTGAGAGTCCCTTGGACTGCAAGGAGATCCAACCAGTCCATTCTGAAGGAGATCAGCCCTGGGATTTCTTTGGAAGGAATGATGCTAAAGCTGAAACTCCAGTACTTTGGCCACCTCATGCGAAGAGTTGACTCATTGGAAAAGACTCTGATACTTGGAGGGATTGGGGGCAGGAGGAGAAGGGTCGACAGAGGATGAGATGGCTGGATGGCATCACTGACTCGATGGACGTGAGTCTGGGTGAACTCCGGGAGTTGGTGATGGACAGGGAGGCCTGGCGTGCTGCGATTCATGGGGTCGCAAAGAGTGGGACACGACTGAGCGAATGAACTGAACTGAACTGAACTTTCAGTCTCTTCTTTCACTTTCATCAAGAGGATCTTTAGTTCCTCTTTGCTTTCTTCCATAAGGGTGGTGTCATCTGCATATCTGAGGTTATTGATATTTCCCTCAGCAGTCTTGATTCTAGCTTGTGCTTCATCCAGCCTGTCATTTCGCATGATGTACTCTTCATATAAGTTAAATAAGCAGGGTGACAATGTCCAGCCTTGACGTACTCCTTTCCCAATTTTGAACCAGTCCATTGTTCCATGCCTGGTTCTAATTGTTGCTTCTTGACCGGCATACAGGAGGCAGGTTAGGTATAGCATGGTGACTATACTTAATGCTGCTGTACCACATATTTGAAAGTTGCTAAGACAGTGTATCTTAAACGTTCCCACCACAAAAAAGAAATGGAAATTATGTGACATGCTGGTGTTAGCTAATACTGTAGTGGTAATCACTCTGCAATGCATCCTTGTATCAAATCAAAACACTTTACATCTTAAACTTACATAATGTTACATGTCAATTATATCTCAATAAACCTGGAACAAAATCACTTCTTACAGGTAATGTTGAGATTAAGAGTGATCAAAGGAAGAACCATCTGTATGAAGTAACAGAAATGGGACAATGGAAACCTATTGGACAATGATGAACAGAGCAGGGGAGTGGAGATGTCTATAATTCTCTTACAGGTAGTTTCCCTGAATTTCTGGAGAAATCTAACCAAGAATGGAAGAAGACGTAGCGTCAAGGGAAGTGTTCAACTTTTTATTATCATTTTTAGGACAGAAAACACTTAGCGATTTAGAAGTTGATGAGGATAATTCAACTTGATAGGGTAAGTCTGAGCATACATGAGAGAAATGATAACTGTTAGTATGAGATAGGAAAGCACAGGATCCAAATTCCAGGTCAGTGGAGGCACTCTATTTATAACATGAGGAAAGAAGGAAAAACAATACAAGTAAATCTGTAGAATTGGTAGATAGGGGAGTTTCTGTTGCATGGTCTCGGTTTTCTCAGCTACAAGGGATGGGTAGGAGAGTAGGAGGGTAGGAGGAATGGCTGGAGTTTTGAGAGAATCAAATGGAGCAGAATGGAGAGGAGAGGAGAAAGGGAATTGAAAAGAAAAATGTGATAGGATATCCAGGAGTATTGTGGGCCCATTTGAAGCTGGTAACTGAGAATTTCTACTGATCCTGATCTACCATGGAGCATGGTTCTATTGAAAGTAGAATTTGCTTGATCTTAAGCCCATAAAAAGTAGACAGAAAGAAAAAAAAAAAGGAATCCAGGAGTTTATGGAAATAGAAAATGTGACAAAAAGATTACTAAAAAATAAAGTTTTGATACAATAAGCAAGTTGATGAATTAGCAAAAGACAGATGGTTTGATGGACAAGTGCTCCCCATGAGGCTGATGGATGACTTCGGTAAAATTAATCAAGTAGAAAGAAATGAATTTATGTTATGGTCAGAAAGTGAGATGCTTACATGTAAAGTCAGAACACTGTGAGATATTACAAGATGTGTTTGATAAGCAGCGGATTAAAACAAGGTAAATGATTTTCACATATGGGTAAAATATGGAAGGTGATTTTTATAGATGAAGAGATGAAGGAACTACCAAGGGGCTTCCCTCAATGATCCTGAAGCCATCAGGACAATGGTGGGCCCTGGAAGTGAAGAAAGCAAGCCTGACACCAGTATTAAAGTTCAGGATGGATAGAAGAAAGTGACTTCACTCAGGAGGATGATGTCATGGTTGAAAGGAAAGAATTCAAAGGGACAACGGTGATTCCTACCCACTAACCTGATTCTAAGCTGCAGGGTGTTAATATCTGCCCTTTTAGAGGCTGTTTGGGAAGACATATCCGCAGTGTGGGCTTCCAAGGTGGCTCAGTGGGTAAAGAACACATCTGCAATGTGGGAGACGCACAAGACGTGAGTTCGATCCCTGGGTCTGGGAGATCCCCTGGAGGAGGGCATGGCAACCCACTCCAGTATTTTTGCCTAGAGAATCCCATGGACAGATAAATCTGGTGGGCTACAGTCCATGAGGTCCCAAAGAGACGGACACGACTGAAGCGACTGAGCACACACACATCCTAAGTGCGGAGCTACAACAGACCATGATTATTATAACATAATTAATTATCTAAATAAATTTTCAAGGTTTATCTTCCCTACTAAAATATAAGCTCATTGAGGGCAGTGACTTGGTTATTCTCCACAGCATCAGTGAAACACAAGAATCCTGTTGACAATTGGGACTTGGAAAGAGTTCCAACATGTTACAGAAAACAACCATGTATTAGATTATTCTAGTTAATAAGTTTTGCCTTCAGGGGAATTATGGGGGTAAGGTATTTAATTCAGTTTTACCTAACTCAAAATTTTGTTGACATAATAAAATGATTCTCCCTTGAGAAAGTTCCAGATAATTTTCCCAAGCTAATTTAGAAACCATGAAAACATAATTACTTCCCTTGAATAGTTAAATAATGCTGTGAGGAATAAATTTCTGCTTACAGGCCCCAGAAGATCTTATACTGAATAAACCAAATAACTATGTGGCAACTTTAAAATATAGAATCCAGTTTCTTTTCAAGTGTAAAAATATTGTATTTCTGTTCATAGTTAAAAATTAATATGCATGTAACTGGCAGGTGATAACAGAAGTCCAGTGTAAAAAAGCAGTCACCCACAATAGCTCTTTTCATAGAGCTATTGTCAGTCTGGGGTTCTGCTCTCTCAATAAAGTTTCACTGAAAGTATAGAATTAGGAGCTTCACCCTGTTAGACCCCTGCAGGCCAGGCTGGCTTGCCTATTGAGTCATGTAATAGTTGGTTTCTAAGAGTCTAACATGTGAAAATTTCTTTAGTAAAGGCCTGGAGGCTTTCTGAAACGAATGCATTCTTAACAGTCCTTGACATTGGTTGCTTACTTGTTTGTTTAACTCCTGAAAAATACCTACAATTGCAAAAAGTACCTAGATAAACTATTTAAGCAAAAGATATACTGGTATATTCTTTGGTTGTAAAGCTGCTTGAGAGAGCAATTAGAGGATTCTAATATAATGCCTACTAAATATGGAAGGCACTTAAGACATACATTGTTGTTTAGTCGCTAAGTCATGTTCAATTCTTTTGCAATTGATTCTTCATCTAAAACCATTTCACATTTCATATTTTAGCTATCCTTAGCACCTTCACGACTTACAGGTATGCAAAAACTCAAAATCAGTCAGTTATTTTCCTTAAGATATCCTGAGATTAAATATGGCCTGTTTCTCTGGAGGACCAGTCTTGTCAAGACTGAACATTAGGAATTCATTTTCTTTATATACATATATATATATATGAATTTATTTATTTTAATTGGAGGTTAATTACTTTACAATATTGTATTGGTTTTGCCATACATCAACATGAATCCGCCACAGGTATACACGTGTTCCCCATCCTGAACCCCCCTCCCTACCTGTACCATCAAGCGAGACAGCAAAAGAGACACAGATGTATAGAACAGTCTTTTGGACTCTGTGGGAGAGGGAGAGGGTGGGATGATTTGGGAAAATGGCATTGAAACATGTATAATATCATATGTGAAACGAATCGCCAGTCCAGGTTCGATGCATGATACAGGAATTCGTTTTCTAAAAAGAGTAATGAGAGTTCCAGAGATCCTAAAACCTACACTATTACCTGAATACATGCAGGGTTTTTGTATAGTTACAATGTCAATCATGCAACAGAAACACACACAGACACACACACACACATACTCACACACATAAAGGTGCATGCGCAAAACCTTATATATCCACACACAATTATAATAATATGTGACTTAAGTAGATTTTTGAATGCAAATTCTGTGTATAGTGTAGCCAAGTATTCTTGAATAAAACTCAATGTTACCAAAATACCCTGGGATTTAAATTGCCTAAGTGATGAGAGGAAATGCTACATCATCTAACATGGAAGACAACAGTAGGTATAATAAGACTGTACTTGCATCAGAAAAACTACAGCATCCATCCAAATGCAACCCTTGCTAGGGTGGTATTGTATTTGCCTGATAAACAACAGGACATCAATCAAAGCACATGCCAGTGTCCAAGCAATAGTAAAACTCCAGGACCACAGATCAAAAAGAGAAAATAAAACCGAAAAGATTTCACTCCACAGAAGACTCTACAAAATAAAAGGCCAAAGAAGGCTGTCTGAGAAGTCTCCACACTAAAACGAATATGCAAGGAAAGTACATTCCTATGTTTCAAATTAGCCCAAGGAGTTGGCTTATCTCTAACATAATCACCAAAAGTATCTCAAAGATCTAAGTAAAGGACCTAATAAGAATAATTTTTAGAGCTGAAGCCATAATGTTTAAGCTCATAATAATAGTCCATTAGTTACTTCAATTAATTATCATTCCTTAAACTTATACTTGTAAGAAACTGTCACTGGTCTTTTTAATTGGAATAGATATTGATGTAGATTCATATGCATAAAACAACACATGACTCCATAATGTAGTTAAGAGACACCCAGAAAAATTCCATCTCTGAAAATAGATAAACTTAAAACTTGAATCAAGAATAAATAATATTTACAAAATAAATGCAAGGGGAATTTTTGTGTTATCTGCATATTCTCTATATTATTAAGATGCATTTGGGGAGGAGGAAGGCACGTATTGCTTTCTCAATAAGGTTTTGATATGTCTCTTGTGATAATGAAAACACATACACCACAGAGATAAGGGCACACTAGTGAGAAACTTCACTTTCCCTTTTCCCTTTCATGCATTGGAGAAGGAAATGGCAGCCCACTCCAGTATTCTTGCCTGGAGGATCCCAAGGACGGGGGAGCCTGGTGGGCTGCCGTCTATGGGGTCGCAAAGAGTCAGACACGACTGAAGCAACTTAGCAGCAGCAGCAGCAGTGTCAGGCAGAGCCCGAGCTCGAGTCACAGACCTCAACTCAAATCCTGTGCTGACCTCAAGGGGTCACTGTAAGGATTCAAAGAGATTATATGGGCCCAACATGCTTCCGCTGCGAAACCAATACCATATTGTAAAGTAATTAGCCTCCAATTAAAATAAATAAATTTATATTTTAAAAAAGAGATTGTATGTGTTTAGAAGATTCTCCATAAATATTCACCCTTTACTCCCTTTCCTGTCGTGCTCCAGGGACTGATTCAATACAGGCACTGTTTTAAGACCCCCCAGCCTTTGAGAAACCAGGCGACAAGGTAAACCTCAGTGGCATGGATGCTGCCGACCGTGAGGTAACTCTAAGTCTTTAGTACCACAGCAACACACCCACTACCTTACCCAGTCCTAATCTCTAATGCAAAAAAAAAAAAAAAAGTTTTGAACAATACTACACCAACATCACTAAGGTACCCTTACCTAACCCTTTTCATCTCAATCTGGGGTCTTCTATGGTAAAGCTGACTGAGACTAGAAACCACAGTATAATGTGTCCAACTCCCTTCATTCCTTAGAATCCCCAGTTCCAAAATAAGCAGACAGACTAGGCATAATACTATAATATGTCTTTAAATATGTATTCAGAAATAAATTGAAATAGGACCCACTTGTTCATGGCACAGCCTAATTTATGTTAGAGTAAGAATTTGGCAAAAGAGAGAAAAAGTCAAAAAAATTATGAGAAGAGGGAAATTAAACAAAGTTAACTGAAATAATCCAAGATCTAAAAATGCCATTCATCACATTTTTAATCCTATGGGTCTGTCCTTAAATACATAAGCAAGCAACTTACATCATAAAGATTTAGTATAAAACTGAAAGTGGGGAAGCAAAGGGTAGCAAATTCATCAGCAAAATGTCATCTCTGTATCTTTACTATCATAGCTCCACCATCTGGGTTATATTTTATGGTTAGTTGTCGGAGCCAAAAATAAAAGATGACTGGTTAAGGTTGCTATTTCTATCAACATGACACTGAATTACAGTACTATTTTTCCTTGCTTCTAGAGATGTGCCATTTGTCTTCTTACAATCCACAGGCAGAACCTTTTAAATTTTAGCACCAACAGTCCAATCTCACACATAGCAGATCACTTCACTTGCACAACTATATCTGAAAATAAAGTGCTCTCAAACTAACACAGTAAGTCTGTTTCTCACCAAACTTAACTGACTCTCAAGAACTCTAATCTATACTCATGGAACTCAATTAAGAAAATTAAAATGAGCAGATCAACGTATGTGCACTATCACATTAAAAAATATATACAAAATTAACATACAAAATCTGTCAATGTCATGCACTTATATCAAAGAGAAAAGCAAGCTTTAAGTGAACCAGGTAATTAAATGCCATTCCACAGGTAGTATAACAGATTAGTCACCATCAAGGCAAAGTTCAACTGGATGCTAAATTTGAGCCCTCACATCACAGATGCAACCATATTAATAAGTAATTATTTTGTTAAGACCACATGTAAAAAGAGAACTCTTTATTTTCATCATATTGGCTTAAGAATTAAGCAATTTCAAAGGTACTATATGTTACCATTTCCTCTTGAAAAAATAGCTTCAGATCAAGGTAGAGAGAGATTTTTATACAATTAGTATAACCAATCTGTGCACTTAGTTGAATGCAAGGATAAATAACTCCATGAATTTTTTCCCATTTTATTTTACATTTAAATTTGCAAGAACAGTGATATCTTTGACTGCAAAGATGAAAGAGTACAGATATACCTATTATATAATTTAAGATATTAGTGGAAAACTTTAGAAGAAATCCTAGCACCACAATAACACTAGATATCTCAGCATTCCTGAAAAATGGGTGCACACACACAAGCGTGCACACACATTCAATTAGTTATTTTCAGAATATCAACTAAAATATTCAGTGACATAGTTAATAAAAATCGTGTCATACATCAGGGAAGGACACAGTCATAGCTTAAGAATCTTTCTTGATAAAACTGTAAGACAAAAAGCTGTTACCTAGACTATTCAGAGGTCTGAAGTTAAGAAGAACTGAAGTCTGAAATCTCAGTCAAAAAAGAAGGAAAATGGACATCCTTTTCTATATAATAAAATCAATATTATTTTTGAAGAACATTCATAACTGCTCTGGGTGTCTGGCTATCAATAAAAAATGGGTTATCTGAGGCACAGAATTTTAGAAATTACAATACTGATGAGAAAGAAATCCTTGGAACTCTATGTACAATTACAAAAGCCTAAAACTATATAAAAATGTGATTGATTCATAAACCATTTTTGTTACCTACAGCAGACAAAAAGAATGGAATAAAATTGGTCTTCAAAGATAGACAGTGAGCAATAAGCTCTATCTTTACTGAGAATGGAGAATGAAAAAGGAGGAAAAGCCTTAGTTTATTGGAAGGATTTGGTTATAGGTAAGGGAATGTGACAGACACTATAATGGCAAAGTATGCTGTTTAATGAACAGCATAAACAATAGGAAACAACTAGAGTGATTTAGATGACTTGAATCACCTAAATTTGAGTCACTCAAATGAATCTAAAGTAGATTAGAAATTGCTGAAAAGCAAAGGCCTTTTCCAGAGACATCAGAAAATACTTAACCTACTGAAACTTTGCACTGGTTGTGCATAATGACATTAATATATCAGTAAATCATATTGAAGATTGAAAAATACCTTAGAAAGACCAAGTCAAAAATTGACATGTGGTTCTGGCACCAGAAGCATCTGCAGATCTGATAGAAATGCTAAACTCTCAGGCACAAAGTTTCTTCAGGTGATACTCATGCAGGATAAAATCTGAGAACCACTCATCTAAACTGATCTACCTTGGTTTAGAGATAAAGAAACAGCTAGAAGTCTTTGTCTTGGTCCTACAATTACTAATGGAAGAGTTCATTCTAAAAACTAGTCTCCTTGCTTCAGCATCGTTCTCTTTGCATGGAAAATCAATTCATGGTTAGAGTTATAGATGTTCTTTTTTTCAGACAACCCACTACACTTAAAATATATGAATGCTATGTGAACTGAATCACCTTGCTGTGCCCCTGAAACACTGTAAGTCAACTATACTTCAATAATATATATATATTAAGAAAAATACTAAGTTTGTAAACTTTAAACCACTGGCTACTCATTTATGCATCCAAAAATGTAGTGCATAATATTTGATAGTCGCTAGAAAGAAAGAAGTACCTAATTTTTAAACGCTGACCTCAAAAGAGTCACAACGTGGCAGAAAGAGATGGACATGTTAAGAACTAAATGTAGGGGCTTCCCTGGTGGCTACGTGGTAAAGAATCTGACTGCCAACATAGGAGATGTGGGTTAGATCCCTGATTCAGGAAGATCCCACATGCCACGGAGCAACTTAAACCCATGTGCCACAACTATTGAGCCTGTGCTCTAGAGCCCATGTGCCACAAGTACTGAAACCTGTGCGCCCTACAGCCCGTGCTCTGCGACAAGAGAATCCACTGCAATGAGAACCCTGAGCACCACGACTAGAGAGTGAGCAGCCCCCGCTCACCACAACTAGAGAAAAGCCTGCACAGCAACGAAAACTCAGCACAGCTCAAAATAAATAATAAAAATTTTAAAAAGAAATGTGGCATTGTCAAAAAGAACAGCAGAGTTAGAGATCTAAGAGTTCAGAGGAAGGAGAGAATTCCTCCACATGGGGGAAGAGCAAGAGACTTCAGAAAATCTCTCTGAGAGATTCTCTGGTCAGAGGGATCATCTGTATCCCTGAGCTCTTAGTGAGCACACACTAAGCATGCCAGCCCCTGGGGCTGTAAAGATGGATAAAAGACAGAGCCACAACTTCTAGGAAGAAAAGATCTATGACTTATGCAGAGCAATGACATACAACAAGAGAAAGATTGATGAATTATTTTCTATATGGGAAAGCAATGATTCAAACAGGAAATGATTTCAGGGTAGTTTCAAAACATAAAATGAAGAAGAAACAAAGTATCAGAGTAAACAAAGATCACTTGCAAAAATAGGAACTTCCTGATGTACTGGCCTAGGCAATCTATAGAACTTTTAGGGATACTTAAGCAGAGGCGGAGAAGGCAATGGCACCCCACTTCAGTACTCTTGCCTGGAAAATCCCGTGGGCTGAGGAGCCTGGTAGGCTGCAGTCCATGGGGTCGTGAAGAGTCGGACACGACTAAGCGACTTCACTTTCACTTTTCACTTCCATGCACTGGAGAAGGAAATGGCAACCCACTCCAGTGTTCTTTCCTAGAGAATCCCAGGGATAGGGTATTCTATGGGGTCGCACAGAGTTGGACACGACTGAAGCGACTTAGCAGCAGTAGCAGCAGCAGGAAGAAAAGGGCTTCCCACGTGGCTCAGCTGGTAGAATTCACCTGGAATGCAGGCGACCCCTGGGTTGGCAAAATCCCCTGGAGAAGGGATAGGCAACCCACTCCAGTATTCTTGGGCTTCCCTGGTGGCTCAGAGGGTAAAGTATCTACCTACAATGCGGGAGACCTGGGTTCAATCCTTAAGTTGGGAAGATCCCCTGCAGGAGGGCATAGCAACACACTCCAGTATTCTTGCCTGGAGAATTCCCATGGACAGAGGAGCCTGGCAGGCTACAGTCGAAGGGGTCAAAAAGAGTCAGATATTACTGAGCGACTAAGTGCAGCACAGCACACAGGAAGAAGAGAAGGGTTTCCCAGGTGGCTCAGAAGTAAAGAATCCACCTGCCTGTGCAGGAGACACGAGTTCAATCCCTGGGTTGGGAAGATTTCCTGGAGAGGAGAATCCCATGAACAGAGGAGCCTGGAGGGCTACAGTCCATGGTGTCGCAAAGAGTCAGACATGACTGAGCACACACCCAGGAAGATGAGAACAAGGAGATGAGGCTGGGAAATAGGAGGCCATGACCTTACCTTGCAGAGACATTTATGCCAGAAGCAGGAGTCTGCCCTTTAGCCTAACAGTATCATGCCTTTGAAGAGTTTTACAAATGAGATGATGTGATTGATCTGTACCTAAAAAAGGACACTGGTAACAACCACCGGAATGAAGGCTTGGAATCTTACCAGAAAGAACAAAATATCTAAAATTACACTTAAACATGTTTGGATATTACTCAGCAAATCAAGAAATACCTATTGTACACATGTAAAATGATGTGAGAAAATTTTATCCCTACATTCATATACATATTTATGAAGAGAGCAAGTATATATTATTATATCTTCAGGAAAATGTGTGTGTGTGTGTGTGTGTGTGTGGTTTGTCCGTTTTTTGGTTAATCCAAAATTTTACTACCAAAGCATCAGTGTTTAAGGTAAATTATCATAGAGAAGAGAATTTACTTAAATTTAATATGAGACTGAAAATAATGTCATAACACTGTCTTTACTCTGAGACTTATAAAATTGGAAGTGAATTTATTGTAAGTACAATTTATTGCATTAGTAATAGGAAGTACATTTATTGCATTGCTGTAATAAATTGCAAATTTTTATTTATTTCAATCTATATTAAATTCAGTTTTCATAGACAGGAGATGGGTGAAAATTCATCTTTAATTTTTCCTATACTATATGTCATCAAAAAACGAACAGCTTACTAAACTAATTCGAACTTCAGACTCAAAAATCAGAGAGGTCTCTGATTTTTAAATAGGCCTAAAATTTACTAGTGATAAGTCTGATAGAAAGAAAAAATGTCAGACTGTATTTTTTTAATTGAAAAATCAATTAGGACCACTAACAACTACTTAAGTACGATATTTTGAAGAGATATGTTGGGGGGAATTTATAGGAAATAAAATCATTTGCTTTTTACTTACACTATAGATACATTCATTTAAAAAATGAGTTTACTTATATCTATACTATTTGTACCTATTTTCTTCTTTAAAAAGATAAAGGAAACCTCTTAAAATTTCTATAATAAGACCACTACATAAAGTTAAATTAAGCAAGGTAATAATTAAAGCTTTCATATGATTCTGTTTAAAAGATCAAAATATTTTACACATGCAATGATACCACAGAGTTAATCACGCATGGTTTAATTGGTTAATAGATTAATGAGGTCTTGATTTCATATTTTCTTTCACCTCTTCTTGAAGTACCCATGCTAATACAAGAGCTAACTGCTCAGAGAAATCCAAGGAAATGGGAAAAAGGAAGTAAAGGAGATAACTATGGAGTTAAAATACTGATTTCCATGTTTATGCCCTTTTTAGCATAGCATATACATTTGAACATTATGTAACTATCTACTGAACGCATAAAGTGTACAAAAGGTGAACAACATAAAAAAAGCTGGTGCTTTCATTAAAAAAATACTAATACAGAAGAAAGACAATAAATGAATATATAGTATGGTGACAACGTGCTAAGGAGGCACATAATAAAAGAAAAAGAGTAAGACACAGGATCAGGGGAAGTCTCTGAGAAGGTAAAATCAGGACTGTAACTTCATAGAAAAAAGTCTTAAAGTATATAGACCCAACCAGCAGTAGTTACCTTGAGGGAGGGGTTGGGTGGAGAGTTTCACTTTTTACTTTTTCAACTTTTGGTATTTGAACTTTTAGAATTGGTTTTACTGATGTAACTTAGAAACTCTTTCTTAGGCCAAAGATTATATTATTATTCTCTGAACTATATTTTTCATGACATTGGCTTCCTCAAAAATATATTTTAAAATCCATTTTTTAAAAAAGAGATTGGATTTTATTCTAAATGTAGTAGAACAGGCTTAGCAGAGGAAAGACATAATCTGAATTATGATCTAAAGAAACTGGTGGTGACAAATGTGAGGAGAAGTGGTTTGTGAGAGAGAAAGAGCCAGAAGCAGAAGCATTATTAAGGGGATCACTGCAGTTACTCAAGGAAAGGGTGACGATGGTATTAACTATGGGGATGGCTGAGGAAATGGAAAAAATGGCCCTTATCTTTGCCACCTTCAATGTCCCTAGCACAGCAAGTGGCATGAAGTGTGCCTTCCATACACAGATTTTCAGGTAAGAAAAATAGAAATGAGAGTTAGGGAGGCCAGCCAGTCATAGGGTTGTAATGTATCACTTCTCTAATTTGAATTAGAGAGATAGGAATATTTTCCTTGTAAATACTTGTGTAACATCCATTTCTGAAAGCAGTTTAGTAATCTCCTAAGCAATTAAAGATTTATATAACCACAATTTTAAAAATCACCAACTCGATGAACATGAGTTTGAGCAAGCTCTGGAAGTTGGTGATGGACAGGGAAGCCTGGCGTGCTGCAGTCCATGGAGTTCCACAGTCAGACACGAATAAATGACAGATCTGAATTTTAAAAATATACTCTGAACAAAACTGTTTCTCATTTCAACTCCACTATTAAAGTATTCTGTCGCTTGTACACACTGCTGTATTTAAAATGGATAACCAGCAAGAACCTACTATATAGCACTAGGAACTCAACTCAGTACTCTGTAACAGCATAACTGGGAAAAGAATTTGAAAAAGAATAGATACATGTATAACTGAATCTCTTTATTGTACACCTGAAACTAACACAACATTGTTAGTCAATTATACTCAAATATAAAAAAGTTGAAAAAATAAAGTATGCTGTCACAGAAATTTCAAGTAAATTAGATAATATTACAAAAAAAAAAAAAAAAATCAAATGTCGTAACAAGTTCTCTAAAGACCCTTAAGAAACATTCCTTTAACAGCTTAACATTTAATTGTGTAGTTCCTCTTTAAAATCTGGGGAAAAATTTAACCAAAGAAATTACAAAACTGATTTGCATTCTCTTAGCTTTTCCACTTCTCTCTTTAGTTACAGTCTGAGGGATCTAATCAGTTTTCATCCGGAACCTGTTTAGCCATAATTTCTTTTTTACCTGACTTGATCTGTCACTCGATCCAGCTCTGAACTTCATTTTCTATTTCACTTGTATAAATATAAGTCCTACCTTATCTTTACTTTTCACTCTATATCAAACCCAATGCTTAAAATTAGAAATTGAAAACAAAACCTCAATTTCTGTTCCAACATATTAGATGATGCACTGTTTTATATCCTGTTGCTCACATGATCAAAGATATAAAAAGAGAAATCAATATTCACAAAGACTTTTCAATGGGTTGTATGGATTTGAAATTTGAAGATAATGTTTCTAAAGGAGAAAAGTATTGTTACAAATAAGTAACAGTCAATTTTACAAGCTAGCCCTTAAATTATTTTACTCCATTATATAGGTAAAACACCATGCAATCTTTTGTTATTGTTGTTGAGTTGCCAAGTCATGTCAGACTCTTTGCAACCCCATGAACTACAGCATACCAGGCTTCCCTGTCCTTCAGATCTCCTGGACTTTGCTAAAATTCATGTTCACTGAGTCAGTGATGCCATCCAACCATCTCATCTTCTGTCACCCCCTTCTCCTCCTGCCTTTATCATAGGCTTATCATTATAGATTCTTTATAAGGTACATTTTATCTTGATTTTTGAATTAGCAAAATGTTTACAATACAATCTAGCCACATGTCTACAGCTATTAAAGGATGGGTACTATAAAGGGAGATTCAGAGTCTAGAGCAATACCATCCGACAGAGCTCTGTTCCACATGGAAACTTATATCTATTCATCCTACATAGTGGCCCAGCAACATGTGGGCATTCAGCACTTGAAATGTGTGACTGAGAAAATGTATTTTTCTTTTTTAAACAAAGAAGTATTTGTTTTAATTTTTACCTTCCAGTTGTACTGAGATATAAGTGATATACAGTACTGTATAAGTTTAAGGTGTAAGGCATAATGACTCAAATAAATCATGAAATGATTACCACAGTAAGTCTGCTGAACATCCATCATTCCTTATAGATAAAGAAAAAAATATTTTTCCTTGTGATGACAACTCTTAGGATTTACTCTTAATAGCTTTTATATATTACTTACAACAGTGATAACTCATTTATCACAGTTTACATTGCATCCCTCGTCCTTATGTACCTTATTTACGTTATTTACTAGAAGTCTGTACCTTTGGACCACCTTCATTCAATTTCCCTTCCCCACCCCACCCCCACCTCTGGAAATCACAAATATGATCCCTTTTTCTACGAGATTGTTTATTTTTTTGAAGTACAATTGACCCACAGCACTAAGTTAGTTCCCAAAGCATAACAAAGTGATTCAATAGTTCTATACATTACAGAGTCATCACCAAGGTAAATCTAGTCACCATCTGTCACCATACAAAAATATTACATTCTCATTAACTATATTTCCTACTCTGTATATTTCATCCCCATGATTCATTTATTTCGTAAGTTTGTATCCCTTAGTCTTCCTCACCTATTTCTCTCATCCCTCCGACCCCTTCTGACACTACTTTTATGTTCTCTGTATCTATGACTGTATATATCTTGATTGTATTTGCTCATTTATTTTGCTTTTCAGAGTCCATATGTAAGTGAACATGGCATTTGTCTATGTATAACTTATTACACGTAACATAATACTCTTTAGGTCCACCCACGCTGTCACAAATGGTAAGCTATCTTTCTTTTTTATGGCTAAGTAATAGTTCATTGTCTGTCTATACCATAGTTTCTTTATCCATTCATCCATCAATGGGCACTTAGGCTGCCATTTAGCTTGGATTAAATTTAAATAATAACATCTACCTAGTCACTATCTCATTGGACAGCAGAGCTCTGAAATATGCATTTCAACAAATCTGGAGACTAGCATTTAGGAGGCATATTAATGATAGTGAAATCAAAAGTAAAAAAGATACAAATGGACGGTCAGAGTAAATTTTCATATAAAAGCAATACAAATTCCATAAGAATCAAGAATGTAGGCTCTACTCTTAAGGAAAGCATTGAGTTGGGCCCTTACATGGTGGACTAATTATTTCATGGCACTAACAATCAAGAGTAACATGATTAAACCTAGGCTCCCACACCAGTAGTTACTCAGCCTGAGAAAAGCCTCTCTATGTGTACAAATGACAAAGCCAGTCAAGGTGCTTTATCTGGATCATGCCATACCATGTGGTTTGCTATCAGAGTCGAATATTACTTTCCAGGTTCAGATATTATCCCAAGTTTATGACGACAAACTAAGGAGCAAGGGTGAAAGTTACACTACAATGCAAAATTGTTGATACACCAATTTTATGTCCACTTTCCATGCTTTCCCCCAGGTTCATGTGAGACAAACTCAAGATTAAATTTTTGAAACCAAGTAAGTTCATGCACTAAAAATGTATTATAAATTATATCCCCTTTAAAGGGGATTTTATCTTAAGGGAATCAGATTTAGAGTCTAAGTCTTAAGCTAAAATACAGATATCAATCATCAATACCAATGTCTTAACAATCCTAAATTTTTGAACCCTTTTTTATAGCAGTGAATACTTTGAGAAACATTAAATATCCATGTACAAAAGAATACTAACTTCCCAAGGAAAAGAAATGATAGTGTTTGAGTTTTCCTTTAAAAAAGATAAAACTATTCCTGCTTATTGGCTATGAGGGTGGCATGCCAGAGAAGAAAACAGAAACAGATACTTTACCCCAAATCATCTAAACTGCCAGTTGCTTTAGATAATCAGTTTAAGAGCAGGGCCTATGATAGGAATATCCACGTTTTACTTCATTTAGTTTGCATGTCAATATGAAACATCAACATCAACAGTCTATTTTGTGAAATAACAAAAAAATATAAAATACTTTGGCTAATTTAGTCTTTTTACAATAGGAGATGAACTGGTACTTCTTTGTTTTGCATGAAGTTGTAACTGTCCTAAGCCAAAGGCAAAAAATGTCCTAAAGTACACAGCATTCTAGATAATTCATAAACAATTACAGCCTATCTTCCTTCAGGGTTTGCTGAGCAGTGGTAGGTCCAGCTTTATAGGGCCTACTACCTTGACCCCCAGCTGATCTCACAAGGGAGAGTAATGTACTACAGTCCATAATGGGCACTCCTACCTCTGTGAGGCAGGAGAAGCAGGGGCTTACTCCATGGGAACTTTTCCAAGGCCAAATAGAAAGAAGGTTCTAGAGGAATCACTCATCAGTACTGGGAGTACCTGTTAGAAGGCAAATGGCTCCAAGGGTGGCTGGGGGGAGGTTAATGCTTTATGAAGAAGCTGTCAGAAGAATTTGGAAAAAATCACCTAAGAATGAAGAGGAGACTGTTAGTGGAGGGACACTCGCTGTGGTGGTAACAGAAGGGACCAGAAAGAACCATAATTTGGTGACCCCAGTAGTATGTTGGTAAATTTTCCACAATTTACTGGGAAAGCAGGAAAGACGACAGATTCTGGTTTGTGACACGTATTATTTCAGTGGTGAAAATACTCCCACCGTGGCCAATCTCAAGCTACAAATGCTGTTACTGAATGCAGAGTGGGAAGAGACATGCAGTAGCATACTATCATCTATATGGTATTTTGTACCATAAAAAGATAAACATCAAGAGTATAGACAATAAAATGAAGCAAGTTAATTAGGAAGTGATCAGTTTTAAGTATTTATAATTTTCTTTTTTAGCATATTTCACTTATATAACACAATTAGTAATGGTTACTTTAACAGCAAGATCACAAAATTTCTGAATATTTAACAATCAGCCTGTGTGAGCCAGTACAAGGCAGTTTTTGCACAGCTATAAAAGAAACAAACTCAGAGTAAAATCAGGGGTTGCTCCTGACAGCTAACATAGGTCCAACTAAGGAAAAAGATCTCTGCCTCCTTTGTGTCCACTTCCAATCATGTACTGGCAAGAAGACAAAAGAAACAGTTAACTGTGTACTGACTTCTCTCCTTTGAAAGCTCAACTGCAAGTCTAGGTGAGAATGAGTGGAGGGGAGGGAAGCAAAATTTGAGCACGCACACTTAAACTGGACTGACCGGGATTTTAATAACTGAAAATGATCACAAATTATGAAATCTGTCCAACATGTTGTGAAGAATCAGGGAAGAGTGAGTTAAAGTATAAATGAAAATAATGGTTGGTGGTTTCCTGAAACTTCTCTTCCAACTGGACAAACATGCTTACGGTGGCAATATTGGAATACCAAGCTAGTTATCCACTGCTAACAAGAAAACCAAGATTTAGTGCTCACTGGGGCAGCACATAAACTAAAACTGGAACAATACAGAAGCTAGCATGGCCCCTGCACAAGGATGACTGCCATGCAAATTCATGAAGCATTCCATATTTTTCAGACATTTCTCCAAAGACATACAGATGACTAACAAACACATGAAAAATGCTCAACATCACTCTTTATTAGAGAAATGCAAATCAAAGCCACAATGAGGTACCATCTCTCATTGATCAGAATGACTGCCATCAAGAAGTCTACAACAATAAACACTGGAGACAGTGTAAAGAAAAGAGAAACCTCTAATACCATTGGTGGGAATGCAAACTAGTACAGTCACTGGAGAACAGGGGGAGATATCTTAAAAAACTGGAAATAGAACTGCCATACAACCCAGCAATCCCATTGCTGTCCACATTGAGGAAGCCAAAACTGAAAGAGACCTATGTACCTCAATGTTCATTTCAGCACTGTTCACAATAGCTAGGACATGGAAGCAACCTAGATGTCCAGTTCAGTTCCATCGCTCAGGCATGTCCGACTCGGCAACCCCATGGACAGCAGCATGCCAGGCCTCCCTGTTCATAACCAGCTCCTGGAGTTTACTCAAACTGATGTCCATTGAGTCGGTGATGCTATCCAACCATCTCATTCTCTGTCATCCCCTTCTCCTCCTGCCTTCAATCCTTCCCAGCATCGGGGTCTTTTCCAATAAGTCAGTTCTTTGCATCATGTGGCCAAAGTATTGGAGTTTCAGGTTCAACATCAGTCCTTCCAATGAATATTCAGGACTGATCTCTTTTAGGATGGACTTGCTGGATTATCCTTGCCGTCCAAAGGACACTCAGGAGTCTTTTCCAACACCACAGTTCAAAAGCATCAATTCTTCAGTGCTCAGCTGTTTATATAGTCCAACTCTCACACCCATACATGACCACTGGAAAAACCAAGCCTTGACCCAAGGGACCTTTATTGGCAAAGTAATGTCTCCACTTTTTAATATGTTGTCTAGGTTGGTCATAACCATCCTTCCAAGAAGCAAGAGTCTTTTAATTTCATGGCTGTAGTAACCATTTGCAGTGATTTGGGAGCCCAAAAAAATGAAGTCTGCCACTGTGTCCACTGTTTCCCCATCTATTTGCCATGAAGTGATGGGACCGGATGCCTTGATCTTTGTTTTCTAAATGTTGAGCTTTAAGCCAACTTTTTCACTCTCCTCTTTCACTTTCATCAAGAGGCTCTTTAGTTCTTCTTCGCTTTGTGCCATAAGGGTGATGTCATCTGCATATTTGAGATTATTGATATTTCTCCCAGCAATCTTGATTTCAGCTTGTGCTTCTTCCAGCACAGCATTTCTCATGATGTACTCTGCACAGAAGTTAAATAAGCAGGGTGATAATATACAGCCTTGATGAACTCCTTTTCCTATTTGGAACCAGTCTGTTGTTCCATGTCCAGTTCTAACTGTTGCTTCCTGACCTGCATACAGATTTCTCAAGAGGCAGGTCAGGTGGTCTGGTATTCCCATCTCTTTAAGAATTTTCCACAGTTTATTGTGATCCACACAGTCAAAGGCTTTGGCATAGTCAATAAAGCAGAAATCGATGTTTTTCTGGAACTCTCTTGCTTTTTTGATGATCCAGCGGATGTTGGCAATTTGATCTCTGGTTCCTCTGCCTTTTCTAAAGCCAGGTTGAATAGCTGGAAGCTCATCGTTCACGTATTGCTGAAGCCTGGCTTGGAGAATTTTGAGCATTACTTTACTAGCATGTGAGATGAGTGCAATTGTGCAGTAGTTTGAGCATTCTTTGGCACTGTCTTTCTTTGGAATTGGAATGAAAACTGACCTTTTCCAGTCTTGTTGCCACTGCTAAGTTTTTCAAATTTGCTGACATATTGAATGCAGCACTTTCACAGCATCATCTCTCAGGATTTGAAATAGCTCAACTGGAATTCCATCACCTCCCCTAGCTTTGTTCGTAGTGCTGCTTTCTAAGGCCCACTTGACTTCACATTCCAGGATGTCTGGCTCTAGGTCAGTGATCACACCATTGTGATTATCTGGGTCATGAAGATCTTTCTTGTACAGTTCTTCTGTGTATTCTTGCCACCTCTTCTTAATATCTTCTGCTTCTGTTAGGTCCATACCATTTCTGTCCTTTATCGAGCCCATCTTTGCATGAAATGTTCCCTTGGTATCTCTAATTTTCTTGAAGAGATCTCTAGTCTTTCCCATTCTGTTGATTTCCTCTATTTCTTTGCATTAATCGCTGAGGAAGGCTTTCTTATCTCTTCTTGCTATTCTTTGGAACTCTGCTTTCAGATGCTTATATTTTTCCTTTTCTCCTTTGCTTTTCACTTCTCTTCTTTTCACAGCTATTTGTAAAGCCTCCCCAGACAGCCATTATGCTTTTTTGCATTTCTTTTCCATGGGAATGGTCTTGATCCCTGTCTCCTGTACAATGTCATGAACCTCATTCCATAGTTCATCAGGCACTCTATCTATCAGATCTAGGCCCTTAAATCTATTTCTCACTTCCACTGTATAATCAAGGGATTTGATTTAGGTCATACCTGAATGGTCTAATGGTTTTCCCTACTTTCTTCAATTTAAGTCTGAATTTGGCAATAAGGAGTTCATGATCTGAGCCACAGTCAGCCCCTGTGGCTCAGATCATGGTGGAGAGTTCTGACAAAATGTGGTCCACTGGAGAAGTGAATGGCAAACCACTTCAGTATTCTTGTGTTGAGAACCCCATGAACAGTATGAAAAGGCAAAAAGATAGGACACTGAAAGATGAACTCCCCAGGTCAGTAGGTGCCCAATATGCTACTGGACATCAGTGGAGAAATAACTCCAGAAAGAATGAAGAGATGGAGCCAAAGCAACACCCAGTTGTGGACGTGACTGGGGGGTTTCAGGACGGGAAGACACATGCGCACCCATGGCTGATTCATGTTGATGTATGGCAAAAACTACCACAATATTGTAAAGTAATTAGCCTCCAATTACAATAAATAAAATTAATTTAAAAAACCAAGATTAAAGAAATAATCTTTCCTTTATAGAAAAACAACCTGGTATTTTAAACAATGATATCATATAAATGGTGATATATGCTGTCCTGCTCTTTCCATAAGGGCATCTTTTCTCTACCACAGATTAACAGCAAACTTGAAGGGCTATAAAGTGCACTAAATTTGCAAGTCATCATTGCTAAGAACCATAACGTAGAGTACCTCAATGCACTTTCTTTTATTTGTTCCACACAAAAGAGCTGCAAGGTAGGTAGCACAGTTATTAATAGTCATATCTTGAAGCTGAGAAAAATTAAATAATGTGCTCGCCTAACAGTCAAAACTTAAATACACTCAAAAGGTCTATACAGTTATATATGAGCTAAAGAACACTGGTTTCAGAAATCAGAGCCAGGATCTAATCCTGATTATGCCACTGACAGGTGATATTGGGTCACTCTCTCTGGGTCATAATGTTTTCTCCTATAAAATTAAATCATTGAACTGTAATATCTGTAACATCTCTCTAGAATTATGATTCTGTTTCACCAGGAGGGAAGGCAACATGTCTGGAAGACCAGGGTAGTGATTACACAAGTAAAAACAAAATGATACTAAAGGGAAGAATTTAGGCAAGGCATACAGAGTGCAAGAAATAAAATAATCTTGTACTAAACCAGGTCTCAACACAGAAGCTTTTATATGCTTCCTTCAAACAATGCTTCCAAGCATTTCCAAGTTTGTTTAACCAACAGGGCTTGCCTGTGGATTTAAGTGAAAACATGAAATTAAAGTAGCATATGAAGGTATACAGAAGACTGTAATTGAGGTTGGGGGCAGAATTGCTAAGCAGTTCACCTGAAAATTAGATCGCACTCTGTTCTAGAGATTATCAAATAGCAAAATGAAACATTTTATAATTTATTATAAGATTGGCTATTATGTTATTAATATTATAACAGTACAGCTAATTAAATGATACTTTTGATATACAGGTTTTCAGGAACAAGCAGAAACAAAATATCCACAGATTAATGCATACCCAGAAAATAACAAATCAATATCAGTGATGAGTCTTTACAAAGTAAATGGTAAAAGGAAGAAAGTCTCTGATTCATCTACATGCCATAAATGCATCTTTGAACAGGCAAAACTGTGATGCATTTCTAAAACCAATTTATAAGAATGGAAGTTACTTAGGTCAGTCAATAAAGTATGAAATATTTTATGTTCTCTCTCTCCCTTATTCTTCTATAATTGATTACTGCACCAAAACCTATTAACTACTGTATTATTTAAAACTTACGCCTTTCAAAGGAGCAAAGATCTCTCTCCTTTATTTATATTTGTTTTTCACATCCATAATAAAAACAGAAAATAAAAACATGTGGCCACATATATGTAAAACACACAAACCCAAGAAAGCCATGACTAGGTTTATAATTCAGCCTTGACCCACCTAAGCTGGGGTCCTGGGTCATGATTTTACTATGTGAGAATTCATGAACCTCTCATATGCCTTATTCATTCTCTCAAACATAGAGCTGATTTGAAGGAGATCTCATGATAACATGTGAACTATTCTAACATGGAATAGACATTCATTACATTCTTTACTTCTGATTAGAGTCCAGTTAAGAAAGGTCATGGCTTCAGTGAGGCTTCCTACAGCTCTCAGGAAAGACCTCCAATATGCTGACAAGAAACATTTACAATGACCTTTCAGGATTTCAGGAATCTCTTGATCAATTCATGTTATCCACAGGGATAGAACAATGCCTGGGTGTCTTTATTTTTGTCTCTCTACAAAGCTATTAACCACTACATCCGACCCACCTAACCATCCAAAGCACATAGTCCAACCAAAGTTACGAACATGATGGCAAACACGAGACAGAAAAACAAAGAACTACTACTCACTGAACACTTATTTGCCAGACAGTACCTTAGGCACTTTTGAACAAATTTGAGGTCTAGACACAATAAATAAGTTGTATAAGCAAAAAGAAAGCAAGTGATTCAGCTGGGATTTTACTTAACTGGATTTAATCCCAAAGTCCATGCTCATTAAAAGTGTATAACTCTTCCTCCAACATATAGCTACTACCTACAAGTCACAAAACATCTTCCCCTGAAAAGTTTGTACTGAACAGTTGACCAAACAACCCACAAGACTCCACAGTTAGTAGAAAAAACATATAAAACTCCCTTGTCTGTGGTCTTGGAACCATGTCTATGTACAGACTCTGAAACATTAAGTAAAATATTCATTTCTTGCTTAAATATCCTAAGGATGGTGCAAATATACACACGCAAGAGTGCACATCAAAGCTGTCAATAGCAATAGTATATAAGTTAAAAATTGAGATTTATGAAAATAGATCTGGTAAGTCTAACTAGAAACGAGCTTAAATAAATGAATAAATTAAATAAATAAAAGAGCTTAAATAGATCTATTTTCAGACTACTTGGGTTAATGGACCATTCTGATTTTCTTGTGATTATAAGGAAATGTACAGTTCGGCTGAAATATACACTGAACCATCATAAAACTATCAGCATCGTGTTTTAGCACCTTAGAAAATTTCTATTCTTCCTCTTTCAGTCTAATAGAGTAACAGGAAAATGAGATAGTAGTGGCAGGGAAGACTGGAATGAAGTACTCAGTTGCTATGAAATAATCACTGTGTCAAAGGAATGGATACATTTGTTTATACCTTTCCAGTCTTATGCCCAGAGGTGTGTGATTATCTAATAATCATTGCTGTTCCCCAGAGAAACATGTTTTGCTTCATGCTACAATTTTTTAAAAATGAAAAACGTATTGCTAGAGGTGCCCGTTAAATTGATGATGATGACTTAAATTAACCCACATTTGTCACTAAATTTCAAGGGTCATCCATTATTGAACACAAAAAGACATATTTCTTACATAAGAGGAAGCAAAAAACACAAAGAAAGTGAGAGAATCATTAATTAAAGTTTATATAAGACAGAGAACTGTTAGAAATACTTGATTTCAGTCTTCCTGGGAATCAGGGTCCATATACAGAAAGACAAAGCATCAGAGACATGCAAAGAATAAAGCAATTGACTTGTTTGCCAACTGCATTACGGATAGAAACTATCGTTATTCTGTAATAATCACTGTGCCCCAGTGAACAGTAAAATTATTTTTAACAATTCATTTGTTTTACAATCTCCAAAACATAATGGCTCTAGTTAAATTACTGTAGTACAATAATATGATCATCTACCCCTAAATCAGTCCTTTATCTGGGGTCCTAAGTCCTCTTTAAATATAAATGTCATCTAAAGCAAAATATTTTCAGTATATTCAATCTATTCTTACTATTTCATTTTTTTTGCTACCTATGTATTTTCTAAAGACAAAATAAGATAATTCAAATGTTTATTAATGACTTGAAAAACAAAAGTAAAAGATTTAATGTACTGCCTTGAGAGATACTTTTCAGATTTCTTTCCTTACCTTGACAGGAAAGACAGAACTGTATGTTAACATTCCTGAGGGAAACAGTCATTAGTATTTTCATTTTCTTTCCACCAATAAAATATAAATATGAAGTCACTGAAGATGACTTGTGACATTTATCTTTGATCTTCTTCAGTCATTTTTTGTACTTCTACACTCATGAAAATCATATGTACAAGCTATCTCTCTGATGTTACAGACAGAAAAAAAGAGACCATACCAATCAGTAATTTCATTGTCAAGTTAGAACCAGACAGGAGTAACGTGGTAAGTGTCTTAAGCTCACAAGCTCAGGGTTAATTAGTTCCAGAAAAGTTCCAGAGGGCAGGGATTTATTCCCTTTGATAAAACAAAGGAAGTTTAGTAAAATGCCCTCTAATATTCAACTCTAAAATCCCGGAGTCTGTCAATTTTATTTCAAAAAAAAAAATAAAAGTGGAATATTGCTGTCCTGCAAAAATTTGTAACTAGTCCATTCATTAAATTCATTAATTTCTTCATTATTAGAATAAGAATGAAATTGACTAATTGTAAGCCAACAGCTACAAGTAAATGCTGTAAACCTGTCACTGAAAATACATGAAAACTAAATTTCTAAATTACATGTATAAAAAGTATTATGTGACATTTTAACTACTAAAACTAAGAATGTTCTGAATAGGTAAATATCTGTGAAACAAATATCATTAGATAGCATAAATAAAAAATATATAAGTACTTAAACTGAGTTAAGGGTTTAAGCAGCAATTCCTAATTTTAGCAACTAATTCTGTGCCCAGCAATGAGCAAGACAATAGGGGGAAGACAGGTTACAGTAGAAAACATGAATCTTGTGCTCAACAGAAGAAAAAATAAATTTGAAAAGTACCTATCTATAACATCAGGCAATACAGCAGGACATTTGGCTACAAACCTAAAATACAGAGAATCCCACCAATAAAGGAAATGACAAACCACTCAAGTATTCTTGCCTGGAGAACTACATGGACAGAGGAGCCTGGCGGGCTACAGCGCGTGGGGTCGCAAACAATCAGACACTACAGAGCCACTATCACTCATTCACTCAACAATCAAGAAGCCAGAGACAGGGTGAAACACAAAAAGAGAAGAAGGTACAAAGAGAAGGTACAAAAAGAAGGTACAGGGAGAAGGTACAAAAAGACATTATGTGGGTTATGTAGATGTAGCTACATAGATATGTTGAAACACAGAGGTGAGGCTGGAATGGCTCAAAAGAAGGTGACAATTAAAGGGTATGATTCAGTTCAGTTCAGTTCAGTCGCTCAGTCGTGTCCGACTCTTTGCGATTCCATGAATCACAGCACGCCAGGCCTCCCTGTCCATCACCAACTCCCAGAGTTCACTCAGACTCACGTCCATTGAGTCAGTGATGCCATCCAGCCATCTCATCCTTTGTTGTCCCCTTCTCCCCCTGCCCCTAATCCCTCCCAGCATCAGAGTCTTTTCCAATGAGTCAACTCTTCACATGAGGTGGCCAAAGTACTGGAGTTTCAGCTTTAGCATCATTCCTTCCAAAGAAATCCCAGGGCTGATGTCCTTCAGAATGGACTCGTTGGATCTCCTTGCAGTCCAAGGGACTCTCAAGAGTCTTCTCCAACACCACAGTTCAAAAGCAAAGGGTATGATTAGAGGGGCCAGAAAAACAGGCATACAGTTTTGATGCTTCAAAGCCAGTTTGCAGGATGCCCTAATGTGGATATTGATGCCGGATAGGCCAGTTAATCAAGAGAATGACATATAGAAATCTAGGTAATGGTGGCAATAAAGAATGTAACCCAGACATGAAACATGACAAAGACAATGCAATTCAAAAACTGATTCTATCATGAAAAAATGAAGAGTAGTTTGGGTTATGATAAAGTTGAATCAGTTTCAACTGCAACATTTCCAACTAGAGAAATTATGAGAATGATGTGGTACTGATATAAACACAAAAATTGGACACAGTTGGAGTATAAAGAGTAAATATAAACAGTTAAGACCTAAACTATTGATAACTGAAAGTATAAAGTAGCCAGCTACAGTTATGCAAAATCTTTCTTTATTTACATTTCTTTTACCACCTGCATAAGTCCTAGGGATTAGAATGGGCAGATGAAAAAAAAAAAAAAAGAATGGGCAGATGTTAAATTTGGGATCGTTGTTTTTTAAGTATCTTAAAATCATTGATGTAGCAACTAAAAGGCAATATATTCTCCAAAAGTAACTCCTCCGGTATAATGAATGTGATGCAGTTTTTCTATGCAATAAGGCAAAATCAATTTAGCATTCTCGGTGGCAACAAGAAAAGTCTTTAAATGAATTAACTTTCCCTTCCACTGAATCTACTTTCTAGTCAATTATCTTTAACCCATAGCAGGCACCCTTTACTTTTGGCCCATGATGGGTTTCCCAGAAACCACATCTTACAGATAGCTGTAAAGAGCATTAGGCTTTCCCATAGGAATGATGCTGTAAGTTGGGTAGTTTCTGACACCAACAAATCATGATGATGTCAATCATACATTATGAAAAAAAATGCAAACTTATTACTGTATAAATATAATCATTTTAGGACTACCTGGGTAGCTCAGTGGTAAATAATCTGCCTGCAATGCAGGAGACCCTGGTTAGATTCCTGGGTTAGGAAGTTCCCCTGGAGAAGGGACAGGCTACCCACCCCAGTATTCTTGGGCTTCCCTGGAGAATCAGACAGTAAAGAATCCAATGCAGGAGACCTAGGTTCGATCTCTGGGCTGGGAAAATGCCCTAGAACAGGGCATGGCAACCCACTCTAGTAGTCTTGCCTGGAGAATCCCCATGGACAGAGAAGTCTGGTGGCTTACAGTCCATGGAGTCGCAAAGAGTCAGACATGACTGAGCGACTAAGCACAGCACACAGCATAATCCTTTTAAATAGTAAAATTATATTTCAAGTCATCTAAAATTTCAGTACTGAGGAAACCTTAGAAAATGTCTAAATTGCAACATCATATTTTTCTCAGATAAAAAATAAAGAGAAGCATATAGGTTAAACTGGATTCAAAAGATTTCAGTATTACAACTTTGAGTTCAACTGGCTCAAAGATCAATATACTTAACATTCATTCCCCTACTTTACAAAACTATATGCAATGAGCATAAGTAATTAGTAAACACTAATAGAAGAGCCAACATGCTACAAACTAAACGCACTTCACATCAGAGAGGCATTCTGTGCATTTCCACATATGGTACAGATGCCAGAAAACTCAAAAACATCATATATACACATGTCTCTATGGAATGTATAATATGAACACCCAGGAGTCTTAACTTTTAGAATGCGCTTTTGAAGAGTAGTTAAAGAGTATTTAAACAGTACACATTTATTTAAAATGCTACTAAGGAAATTTTTAATTTATTTCTGCACTCAAAAAATAGAAGCAAAACCATCCCAGGAAGCATTCTGTTTAAATGTAGCCATTGTCATACAAATGGCTTTGTCATATAAAACAAATTTGTCATACAAAACAAATCTCGTCATACAGGAATCACTGAACCAGTCAGGCAACAAAGAAACCAGCTCTTGCTTTGTTTTTTATTGTTGTTCAGTCGCTAAGTCATGTCCAACTCTTTGAGACCCCATGGACTGCAGCACACCAGCCTTTCCTGTCTTTCATTATCTCCCAGACTTATGTCCATTGAGTCAGTGATGCTATCCAGCCATTTCATTTTCTGTCACCCTCTTCTCCTGTTCTCAATCTTTCCCAGCATTAGGATCTTTTCCAATAAGCTGGTTCTTTGCATCAGGTGGCCCTTGTCAGCTTGTGGCAAGGAAGACATCCTTCATTCAAATCCTTATCATCAAGGACAGCCTTGAAAGAAATTATAAAGAAAACACATACACACACACAAGGCTGCCTTAGTGTTACAGTCTATGGAGGAAGAGAACAGAAACTGCAACCTTTTGCCTTGATAACAGTGGGAGAAAGACAAATTTCAAAAAAAAAAAAAAAAAACTCATCTGAAGTTAATCCAAGGTAACTGAGATGGCTGGCAGAGGACCAGGTGCCAAAGAAGCCACAGCAGCTGCCAAGTTAAAACCAAACGAAACATGGTACCCTATTGCCTTAGACTCAGAGCAGTGATTACTAGTTAAGCACTTTAAACTTTGACAGCGATGGAGAGGGGGCCCGACCAGGTGTCCTAACTGTAGACATGGTCCTCCTGGTACTTAAACAAATCATGATGAAAGCACCACAGGGAGGTTGAAAACAGATGATTTCATTCACCCCCACCCTGTTATCAGCTTTATAATAGCCATAGCTGAAAGGTAGCTGATAAAACTAATGTAGTAATCTCCCCTGCTAGGCTTTCATCTGGTTTTCTGGCAGAAGCACCTATTATCTACTCAAAACAAAAAAAGAAAGAAAGGTCTGATCAGGTGCAAATCTCTATTGGCACCTTGGCCTAAGCTCTGAAGCCCCCCTCCTCGATCAAAGTCTAAGGATTCAAAAAACACTAGCACACCATGTTCTCAACTTTGAAGAAATCATTACTCATAGTCAGTGAACTGTGATTATAATATCTCTGGTTCTCTTCCAAGACTATTATTATATAATCTCTGGCCAATGCTGTGTGCTTTTAGCAAACTTCACATGTTTATTCATTCTATTTGATGGAAAGATGGAACAAATGCACTTAAACTTAATATCAAACTGAGAGGTTTAATTGCAAGTTTATTAGGGAAATAAGTATTGGAATATTAA
Source organism: Bos taurus (assembly GCF_002263795.3). Taxonomy (NCBI): domain Eukaryota; kingdom Metazoa; phylum Chordata; class Mammalia; order Artiodactyla; family Bovidae; genus Bos; species Bos taurus. The sequence continues at coordinate 66,343,013 of NC_037336.1, forward strand.
CAGCACCCTTAATTATATTAACAATTCAGTCTTCTAAAACAAGAACTCTAAAATCAATCATAAAGTTTTGCATATGTTGATTATAAGGGATTTAACCACACATGGATTAATCATGAAAATATAAGTTAAAAATAATAAACAATGGAATTTTAGTATGACATTAAAGAATATCTCAAGTATTTCAGGAAGCAGTAGTATTTCATCTTTGTGAAGTCCCAAATCTCACTGTTTCAAAATCATACATTCTCTACCTTAATGAAGTATGTAAAATTAAATTTACAAGCAGCAGAAGATCAAAATTGGACAACTTAGTTATACAAAGAACCCAGATTTTAAACCTGAGTCTTCACAACTCCTTCAAATTTACAATCTAACATGCACTGTCTTCGGCTATAATCACTTTTAATATTGAACTCTAGACCAAAGGATGTCTGTGTGAAATGGAAAA